>NW_023416311.1:51713321-54113321 GCF_014176215.1 Rousettus aegyptiacus
AACCAAATTGTATGGCTTCAGGGCAAGAGATGGAGGGGCAGCTTTATCTTAGACAGAAGTGCTGGCAGAAGCTATTATTCCTTTGTTGAACCCTCCCATCACCCATCCTTCACATACAGGCGGGCACCATATCTGAATCTTCATCAGTCTGGCTAATACCTCTTGCCCTGCCCTGGTGATTCCTTCAGATTCTTTTCCACCCAACTTGTAGGCCCACCCAAGCCACATCCAGTGGCTTTTTCATATAAATACCATGTCTTGGCTCATACCGCAGGCTTTCCAAAATCTCTCAAAGGTTAACAGACCCCAAGCAAGCAGCTTCTGGCTTTGACGTGCCCCGTACCTCTTGCTAAGCAGCCCCAAGCCTGAGACTAGCAGCAACCAGTCTCAGTTTGCAGCTTAGCCTGTCTGAGGCACCTCCAAGCCCAACACAAATGGAAACCACCTCCAGATTGCTTTGAAGCTCATACCTAGTGGTCTTGGCAGGACGCAGGCAGTAACTGAACTTAGCCTGTGCCAGAGCCCTTCCCAAGAGGCTGCAGAACAAACTCACCCAGTGGCCAACTTCACACCACACCAGGGCACCCGCCAACTACTTCTGTAAATGACACACCTAAAGGAGAAACTCAGAAGACACTAGAGCCTCACTAAAACAAATCCCACTTTGGAGGAGTCAGCCTCTCCATAACAACTACTCCACTGTTGTCACAGCCAGTCCTCGCAACTAGTCAGCCTGAGAGTCCATTCCTTCTATTGATCTGCCAACAGCAAACAAGACTCAACTGCAATAGGAGGACACACACAACCCACACAAAGGACACACCTGGAGGTCCCAATTCCGGTGACCAGAGAGCATGCACCACTGGGCCCCACAGGACACCTACTGTGTAAGGCCACTATACCGTGACTGGTAGACATAGCAGCTCTACCTAATACATTGAAACAAGCACAGGGAGGCAGCCAAAATGAGAAGACAAAGAAACATGTCCCAAATGAAAGAACAAAGCTTCAGAAAAAGGATTAAATAAAACAAAGGCAAGCAATCTACCATATGTAGAGTTCAAAACGCTGGTTATAAGGATGCTCAGTGATCTCAGTGAGAGCTTCAACAAAGATATGGGAAACATAAAAAGGAGATAGACATCATAAGAAAGAACCAGTTAGAAAAGAAGAATACAATAACTAAAATAATAAAGAGAATCAACAGTAGATTAGATGAAGCAGAGGTTCAAATCAGTGACTTAGAAGATAAGGTAGTAAAAAACACCCGATTAGAACAACAAACAGCAAAAAAATATTCAAAAAAAAAATATGATAGTTTAAGGAGCCTCTGGGACAACAGTAAGCACAGCAACATAGAAGTACCAGAAGAAGAAGAGAGAAAGCAAGAGACTGAGAACCTATTAGAAAAAAAAAAAAAAAAAAAGACAAAAACTTCCTTAACCTGGTAAAGGAAATAGACATACAAGCCCAGGAACTGCAGAGAGTTCCAAACAAGATGAACCCAAGGAGGCCCACACCAAACACATGATAAAATGTCGAAGTTTAAACAAAGAGAGACTCTTAAAAGCAGAAAGAGGAAAAAAGTTACCTACAAGGGAGCTCCCATAACAATGTCAGCCGATTTCTCTATAGAAAATTTGCAGGCCAGAGCGATGAAAAGCAAGGGCCTACAACCAAGAATACTCTATCCATCAAAGCTATCGTTTAGAATTGAAAGACAGATAAAGAGCTTTCCAGACAAGAAAAATCTAAAGGAGTTCACCACTACCAAGCCAGTATTACAGGAAATGTTGAAGGGACTTCTTTAAGAAGAAGAAAAAAAAGAAAAAAATATTAAAAATATTTAAAAATGGCAATAACTACATATCTACCAACAATTACTTTTAATCCAAAAGACATAGGGTAGCTGAATGGATAAAAAAAGAAGACCCTTACATATGCCTCCTGCAAGAGACTCACTTCAAATCAAAAGACACACACAGACTGAAAGTAAAGGGATAGAAAAAGATATTTCATGAAAATGAAAATGTAAAAAAAAAAAAAGAAAAAGAAAGCTGAGGTAGCAATATTATATTAGACAAAATAGACTTTAAAACAAAGGCTATAATAGACAAAGGAGGACCCAGTAATCCCAGTTCTTGGTGTTTATTCAAAGAAACCCAAAACACTAATTTGAAAAGACATATGTATTCATATGTGCATTGATGCATTATTTACAGTAGTCAAAAGGTGAAAGCAACATAAATGTCCATCAATAAATTAATGGATGAAGAAGAAATGGTACATATATACTATAAAATATTACCCAGACATAAAAATGAATGAAATCTTGCCATCTACAATAGCATGAATGGACCCAGAAGGTATTAAGCTAAGTGAAATGTCAGATACAGAAAGACAAATGTCATATGATTTTGCTTACATCAGGAATCTAAAGAACAAAATAAATGCACAAACAAAACAGAAACAAACTTAAAGACACACAGAACACTTTGAGGGTTGCGAGATGGGAAAGGGATCAGGTGAATGGGTGAAAAGGGGAATGGAATTGAGGAGTACAAATTGGTAATTACAAAATAGTTATGAGGATATAAAGTATAGCATAGGGAATATAATCAATAATATTGTAATAACTATGGTGTCAGGTACTAGCTTTACCAGGGTGAGCATTTCATAAATTATATAAATATTCAATTACTATATTGTGTACCTGAAACTAATATAATATTGTATGTCAACTGTAATTTTAAAAATTACTAAAAAATACATTATACTATATAGCATGGAAATTCTTCAAACCTATTTCATTTCTGTAAAATAAAAACGTGATTTAAAATGTCAGGCTTTAGATGTATGAATAAGCTTCTCATAATCCATCATCCAAATTTAGGAATTTTGTGATAGAAGACAAGCTAAAATCTTATTTCATAAATGAAAGGGGTTATATTAAAGTGTTACTCTTTTAATGACTCAAAATGATTTTTAAAGATGTGTATATGGACTGTTGCTTTTTGTTTAGTATTACCAAAGTGGCTTCAGAATTCCAAACTCTGCTCCCAGGCTTATTTTGATTTCAATTAAAATCACCTGGCCAGTTAAATAAAATTGATGGAAATCTATATAAACAGTTTCGATGAAGGAAAAAAGTTACTGAGCAGTATATACAGGGTGATCCTATGTGGAAGGAGTTGGTGAACATATATACATACATAATCTGAATTAATGGACAATTTCATGTTTTGTGTTGCAAATGTCAATGATATTTGACTTTCTTTAGAGGATCAGCCTAAATGACTTCTGAATTATGAAAAGCTCACATTTTTAAAAAAGAAACTGTATATATGTCCATATTAAAATTTACTACTTCTTAGTGAACTTTCCTTGATACCATCTTTAAAATTTACAAATCCCTTTTATATATCCCTTCTTCTTTGCTTCATATTTTCCTCCTTAGCACTGTGCACTACCTAAAATACTATGTGTTTTGCCCTTTTATCATGTTTATTTTATGGCTTCTCATTAAGAACATAACTTCAGGAAGGCAGAGATTTTTATGTGCTTGTTTACAACTGAATCTCTTAACAACAAAACACTAACATATAATAGGTAGGTTCTTAATGAATGAATATGTATAGTTTTATTCATCAATGTATTCACAATATGTATATACGCATACTAATATATAACTATATTATATAAAAATAGTCATGGCATCCTACTTTTGTACAGTCCCCTAACTGCCTTTTAAGTAAGGAAAAAGAGATACAAAAACCAAAAACTACCAAACATTGTGAAGAATACTGTCTGTTTATGTAAATAACTGCTACTTTTAGGACACATGACAAAGTTGAAAGAGTGCTCTATGAGAACATTTGAAAAGTAATCTTTGAAACAACACAAGAGCAAATGAGGCATTTGCTATGTTTATGATTGTAGGCATAATTGTTGCTGCCAAGTATGCATATATCTGAGTTTTCAAAATTCATTTTATTTCTATTATAGTCTTTGAAAATAAAGTAATTTTCCATGATGCACTGTTTATATCCTTCTGAGTAGAAATGAGTAGCCAGGATGAATAACATGCTTAATATCAGGGAAGTTGCCCTTTGTCAGAATCTTGAGCCTTTTGAAATTAAACTATGAAATTAGTTGGTTCACAGATGCTGTTTATGCGCTGATAGAATTAAAATGTTATGATGAGTTCGTTGAAGTCAGAATCACATGCCGACTTTTATATATGTATATGAAGAAGATACTACCTCGTTATTCCTCCTTGCCAGAGCACATAATTTGAATAGTTTAGTCAAAAATTATTAAGAATCAACTATATACAAGGTACAATGGTAGAATACAAAGGTGAGCCCCATAAGGTCTCTTTCCAATAATATCACACCACCACCATCAATAACACTTGACATCTATCAAGTCACATAAATGACTTTCTTGAAATATCTCAATTGAGCAATGTATTGTAATCATCATTTTACAGAATAACAGATTTATATTTAGAGAGGTTAAGTAATGTGTTTCAAAACTACCTAATATTACTCACCTCTTGGAATCTGTGCCTGTTTCTATGAGAACTACTTCTTTGTCCATAACAGATATGAGTTACACTTGCCATATTTATAATGTGCGGTCCTTTCTCAGCTATAATTTGTTCTATAAAGAATAGACACTGAATTCTATGTATTAATATTTTCTTAGGAATTTAAAATTAGGATTGAGAGATTCCGATTCTTTTACTTAGAATACTCAAACTCACCTAAAATAAAGTCAGGAGCTGTTTGGTGACATTTCACCTTCAAGGAGAAGCAGGAACCTCAAATCCGTAATGAGAAGAAGGAAGTAAGCAAGTGAAGCAAAGAAAAGGTAAGCTACCTTTTGAGAGTATTTTAATTTCCTTTTGTCAAATAAGGTATGTTCTATTACCTGAGTACTTTCTTAATTTTAAGAATATGCAAGAAAACTGTTGTGCAATTCAAAAAACATCTACAACCATGTGGTAGAAATTTGCCTGTATAGAAACCAAGCTTCCAGTCTAGTGTACTGTTGCTTGTATATCTAATTACTGATCACTTAATAAAGAATTAATTCATTTAGCATGGTCATCACTTTTCTCTGTGTTCATACATGTTCATCATGATCTCTAGTTTTCTTTTTTTTTTTTTTAATTTACCATAAGAAGACTTTCAGGGACACTGAAGAGATCATTATATATCAAGTTTGGATCCTTCTTTTAGCATATAATTTTTATATCATATCACCTTTGACTGAATGCTATAATATGTGTAACTTACCCATTCTCTTATGAAACAGAAATTTTTATTATGCTGAACATAAGGATCGATTAGAAATTAGCAGCCAAAAGATATATTAAGAAAGATATATCTGGAAAGGAGTAAATAGCTATTTCTGTTGACTGCAGCAATAGTCTTTTAAATTGCAATTCTATTACGGATTTACTACCACAACTACCTGTTGTTTACTATTACTACTGCTACTACTTAAACAATTACCACCACCGTCACCACCACCACTACTACTACTATCACTGTCATAACACCACCACTACTACACTATAGCTAACACTCATAGTATTTACCATGTGTCAGCACTGTTATAAAAACTAACTCAGAGCTCTGGATACAAAATCATACAATGTCAGTTCATGTGGTTCATATTTAGAGTCAGTAATGTATTATCTTTGATTCAAGTAGCCATTTAAATTATTTAGAAAAATATTTCTTATCAGTATAATTTCAAAAGTTTTATAACAATTAAATGAGATGAAGCAGAGGAAAGTGCTTTCTGAAATGTATATTATGCACATTTAGTTATTTATACTATGCTCTGAGTAAATTCCTACCATTGGGGTCATTAACTTTAATAGTAAAGAAAGTTACATTCATGGTAACTAGGAAGTATTACACTAATTATATAAATTGTTCGCCAGTAATCAATGAGTATAACTTTCTACTATTTATATCTTTCAATGTATTTATTTTTTGTTTGCTAAGATGATCAATCACTCTGGCCATATATTGAATAACTACTATTGTTTTAATATCTTTTATATATATGATAGCCCATGTAAATCTTCAACTCTATCAATGTACTCAAATTGACGTTTGGTATAACGGATATCCTGAGTTTCTTCGATATGTTTCACATCTATCCACATGAAATAAGCAGCTCCATTCCATAATTAATGATGCAATATACTCCTTTTAAATAAGGATTTTATCAGCCTATGTAATTAGTGACGGAGTCACCTAAATGACCAGTTGGCATCATTAAATTT
The DNA here is from genome assembly GCF_014176215.1 of Rousettus aegyptiacus. Classification (NCBI taxonomy): domain Eukaryota; kingdom Metazoa; phylum Chordata; class Mammalia; order Chiroptera; family Pteropodidae; genus Rousettus; species Rousettus aegyptiacus. The sequence continues at coordinate 51,719,629 of NW_023416311.1, forward strand.
ACGAACTACTGTCCTATCATTAATTCCAATTAAATCCTTAGTATATCTCTCACCAATAAGTAAACACATTTTTTAATTGGGAAGTACCATTATGAGTAAATTAATGGTGCCAAGTTGATTATTTAAGTGATTTAATAGTGTAGTGAGAAATCATTTGGTTGTGAAAGTATTCCTTTTGCTACCCCTCATATGTGTTTCAGTTGGGAATATTCATGTTTATTACATTTAGCAATGATCACAGGCATTTTCTACAAGAGCGTGTTAGCGTAGCAACTGAATTGAAGTTATGAAACTCCAAAGGGAGATACTGAATAGTTACTGTATTTAGAACAAGTAAAATTATCAATATTTTGACTGGCAGCTCATGTTGGAGAAGTTATTTTTCCTCATGAGGTATCAAAAAATATTTGGGCAGCCATCTGGTCTTTAGTTATTTGCTTGTTTATCTTCAGAATACTGACAACACATAGCAGAGGTTTGTTGAATGAATGAATGAACCACGGAAGTAGCTCAGTGACAGTATTATTTTCTGTATTTGAACACCTAAGTAGAGGGTTGTCAACAAAAATAATAGCATCTAAAATTTATTGATTTTTTTTATGTTTAATTTTGTTCTGAAGACTGGAAGAAGGATGTTTCATATATTGTATACTTTGATGTTCACAATAACCAAAAATGGGATCGGCCAGGATTTTGGACAAAAACTTGAAACAGTTCTAGATATTTGAAGTAAAAAATAGTTAAATGTAAGGAATCTGGTTTTTTGAAACATTGTTGAGATGTGGACTCCAGATGGCCTCCGGGAATGATGCCAAGCCTGTAATAGAACCTGACCACCAAAGCAGTTAGAACTCTGCCACGGCTGCCTTCAAAAGCCTCAGAGCTGGAGACTTAACACAGACATTTCTACATCTCAACTTGCCAGCAGAAAACAGCCAAAGCAGCTGGAAGATAGCCTCTGTTACATTTATACTTTCCAAATCTCAGAGAATTATATAGAATTTTATAGTAAGTTTTTCATCCAGAACTTTGACTGCAAGAAAGAAATATTGTTTTTTTTTTTTTCTTTTTAGCATCTTCTGTATAGAAAGGAATGTGGGAATAGGTAGGAAAATATTCTGAGTGCCACAAAATATATTTATCACAGACTTTATTATATTCATATCCACGTATGGAAAACATGATTCAGTTTAAGTAACTTGCTCATGATCATAGAGCTATCATGCAGTGAAACAAGGATTCAAATCTCGGTGTATTAGCATACGCTAGGATAATTTTAGAAAAAAAAAAAACATAAGCATTTCGAAATGGCCACAGCCTGGAGTATTTAAATCACAGTGATGGAAGAAAGAAGGAATGTGATGAACACAATGTTGTCTCTGAAGCTTTTGCCTGGAACTGACACACGTTATTTTCTCTCATATTTCATTGACCAAAGCAAATCCCAAGGCCACATCCCAGCTCACTAGCATAAGGTTGGGGGTGTACAACCTTCCTTCAGCGAAGGAAACTAAATATTTGTGAACAGATAGTCTATTATGGAAGATCTATCCGGCTCTAAACCCTATGCTCTCATCTATTGAAAGCCTTTTCTTATGCCCTAAAAGCACCGTGAAAAGATCTAGATAAGTGGAAGTTCTAGCTTCATAGAGAGAGAAGCAGGTTGCTATTGGCTATTCCATCTGGACTCAAATTTTTGCAATAAGATGCTGCCAGCAGCTAATTTCCTTTCTCCTAGGACCAGCTCTTCTCTTACAAGAATCACTTGGAGCAATCAAGGCAAGAGGTGCTCTTAGATAAGGCTGAGTTGAATTGAGAGAAATGAAGGTGCTCATCTTCTGAAGACTTATATTTCCCTATGGACATAGAACATTGCTTCTGATGAAACTGAGCAGTGACCAGCAGGATCAGTCTAAGCACTTGTCATGTGTTTAATTGTCATAACAACTTTTAAGACAGATACTACTATCAATCTAAAGTTTAGAGAAAATAAAACTGAGGCACAGAAAATTTAGTTGGCTTAACTAAAGTCACCCAAGTCTGTATCAGTGCTTGGATTTGAACCCTACAGATTTTGCTCTTAAGCTCACAATCTTAACAAGTATACACTACTGCTTTTCATTGTGCCAGGCATTGTTCTAAGGCTAGGTTCTGGGGTTACATCTATGGGCAAATAAACATGATCGGTGCCCTTATAGAACTAGTCTAGTAAGGAAGATGTGTGTTTGTATGTGTGTGTATATTTGTGTGTGTATATTTGTTTGTAAAAGGCTGTACACACATACATACATACATATGTACATATACACACACTATAGAATCACAAATTTATATAATTATCAACTTGTGCTTTGAAAGAAAAATGCAGAGCATCTAAGACTATAAAAAAAAACAGGACTTAAAAATTAGTGTCATTGAAGATTTCTCTATGAAAATAAAGTTTAAGCTGAGAGTTAAATGATACGTTTACTAAGTAAAGAGGGTCTAGAAAAGAATATTTTAGCAAGGGCAAACAGCATTTGCAAAGGCTTAGAAACAGGAAGAAATGATAAATTTTAGATACTGAATAAAGGCCAACATGAATGGTGTTTAAAAATAGTGAGGATGACAAGAGATGAAGCTGGAAACAGGGCAGGGGTCCATATCATCTTGCTGGGGCTCCTAAGGCAAATAAAGGATTTTGGTCTCTATTTTAGGAGTAACAGAAATCCACTGAAAAACTTTGAACTGGTAATGCTATCATTTTAGATTTGGATTTTATGTATATTATGATTTTTAAAAATAGTGATTTTTTTTTTTACCTGCTCAGTTTTTATATGTCGAATTGGTGGAAGTACCTTTACCCAGAATCTTAAGCTTTATCAGGAGAAATCACTGTGTGGGTTTGAGTAGTGAGGAGGAGAGTAGGACACTGAAAGTATGATAACACAACATGGAAGGCTGATGAAAAATTATGAGGACATTTGCAGATCAGATACCAATGAGTACATGTGAGATCTGTTTTTTCACAGAAACAATTACCAGGAAGAATTTCACCTTAAGTCTATTGCAGCTCTCCTGGAATTGTAAACTGGAGAGAAAGAGAAAAGTGAGATTAGGCTTAACCTATAGAGTTTGACCAAAGCAGAAACTTTTCTGGAGTAGCACAAATAAGTAGAAAAGGTTTGGTGGGGAGGAACCAGAATAAAAGAATGGTGACGTTTTAGCTAAAAATGGAGACGTTCACTTTCCTCATAGAAATAAGTATTAAATAATTATTTAGAAGCACTCAAATGTTAAGTTAGAATTTGAGACAACACTAATTTGACTTTTAGGAACCCATCAGGCACATCTTTACCTAAGTTCTTGGCAGAAACTATGGGTTATTTTAAACCATTTTCTCCTCTGAATTTTTGTTGCCAATAAAATAAAATAATGCTTTGTTTATTTATTTATTTCTTTTTTTTAGCAGAGAGGAAAAAGGAATTCAGAGAATAATTACAAAGTCAAGACACCAAGAAAGCATGAAAGCAGTTAAGTCTTAGGAACACTTGGAAGCTACAAATCAGACACCCTTGGGATTTGGATTCATTTTTTTACTTACTGCTGCCCTCTGTTCTGCAGACTGGATTTCTTAACAGCCATAATATATTATATTCCCATCCAGTTCCAACCACTGGAAAGATACTTCCTTTCACTGTTTTTTGATGGCATATCCCACAATCGGGGGAGGAATTCATCCTATGTGGGGCCAGGTGGTTGCCAAGTGTGACTGTGGGATCATGCATGTTCACACAGATCTTGATATGAGTCACAAATGTAAATGATATTTTTGGTGAAGGATACTTAAGCTGTGTGGAAAACGGGGCTTCTGGCCAGAAAAACTATTTTTCATCCTTCACATATTTGCTAAGACGTATTATTTCTCTTTTGACCATCGACACTAGAATACTTGTCTCTTACATCATTCCTGTACTTACCCTGATCATGGTAAACATAAAAATATATTCCACTTGCTTGTTTCTTTATCTGTATTCGTTAAAAAAAAATATTTCTTGATGGTGGAGACTTTACTTTGATAACGTAATAGCACAAAGACTGGCACATTATATGATAATAAGAAGTGATCTTATTCTAATTTTTTTCAGGTAATGTGCTAGTAAATTTTATGTGGATTACTATGCTTATTTCTGACAATAAACCTATAAATGAATTAGCATTATCATTTCCATTTTACATAGACAGAAATTTAAACTGTGAGGGGGCATGAAGCTCAAGGTCATGACTTGTGTTAGAGCTGGCATTTGAATGCAAGCAGTCTGACATTAGAGTGCTTACTTTTAATTGTGATACTGAAACGTCATTCTTTCAGCTTTAGGAAGCATAAAAATTAAATGACATAGATCTGAAACATTTAACTTTGTTTCATGAAAGCTTTAGTCATGAAAATTTATTTATTTGAAGAAGAGAACTGGATTAGTTCTGAAAAATGAAGGATGATGGCATCTGTGTAGACAAAGTCAAGAAAGAAAACAATTATTTGCATAATACAGGAAAGCAAAACAAAGTAAGATGGAAGGCAGTTAATTTTTTTGAAGTTTATGTCAGTCAGTGAAATTTAAACATATATTAGAAATATAAACATATTTAAACATATACCTTCTCAACAAAACTGTTGACTAAATGATGGTTGAATTGATGTTGTGATAGACATAAAAATGAATCTAAAGCAACAGAGCTTTTAAACAATGACACTGCACTTTTATCCACATTTTACCCTAGGATAATGATAATTCATAATCAGTTTACTGTACCATACTGGTTATGGAAGTATAAGATGCACTTGTATACAGAGTTTGAAAGGACTAATAATTTCATCTGGTAACCAGAATGTTAGATAACAAATGCATATAGTAAGTCTTACTGTGTTTTGGCCAAAATATTATATAGATAGATAATATGTATATCCCTATAATCATGTATTTATAAACTCTTCTGATTACAGAACAACTAAGAGTAGATGTATTTGCATCGCCAATGATCATTTGTCTCTAGGAATAAGCATAGAAAAGTCTTCACATCGTTAGCTCACTTTAATTGTAAATATATAAGATAGTTATCTTCAATAGTATGGTATTGATACAAGTAACTCATAATAATGCAACCTAAAATTTGTATACATTTTTGAAGCATAAAGATAGTAAGTTTCCCAAATCTCTGTGATTAGAGGACAAAATAATCTTGATTAATAGTCCATAGATCATAAAATATACACTCAGGTTGATTCATAAATAAATTTCTAAGTTGGGATGTTCTATGGCATTGCTTTAAATTTATAGCTCCTTCTGAATTCACAGTTTTCCGATAATGAAATCAAACTAACTGGATATTTGGATTATTTTGCTAGCATGTTACCATAATGATGTCAAAAATTTTGTGGAGTTTTTTTAATTGATCGAATTTAATTGGAGATATTAAAATTAGAATTCAGATTTCGATAAGATCCATGGAAACATAAATACAGAAAATACATCTAGCATACAATTTTAGAATAAAGAAAGGGAGAGGAATCATACTTCTACTGAAAAGTATTGTGAAAAAACTATATTTATAATATTTAGATACAGGAGCATAAATCGATCATTCACATACAATATGTGGCCATGCCTATTCAGATATCTTGTGGGTCATTGGAAGATTCTACAAGCATTCGTTTTCTTAGTCTTCAAAATATCCAGTATTTGTTAAAAATATCCATGGTAGAATTGCCAAAAGCTACAGGTTGTGAGATTAAAATGTTCTGAATTTTAGACTTTACTACGAATCCTATTTACATCTACAAATTACCTGATTATTGGCATAACAGTTCTTGCAAATGCTATGTCTAAGGTTTTTTTCCTACCCATTATTGATTTCTCAAAGCAATGTACACTCACAGTGCCATTCAAACTAAATATTGTCACTGTTCTATTTTATAAAAATAAAACATAGTACCAAGTATGATCAGCTACTTTTAGGGTTAGGCCCTTCTCATAACAATACAACACTATAATTCTTAGTCTTAAAAATAGCTGTCATGAATATAGAAAAATCTTTTTTTTTATTCCCGTGCCTTCCTTTCTAAGCAGAATCTAAGTGACTAATGGCCTAACCTTAGTTAATATAGGCACTCTCATTTTCAGATGTTTCTAAAAGACTGACAAGTAATGATAATTCAAATAAGTGCAATGGCCATGTGTTAGAGAACATAGGGAAAGGGGATTGGGTATGTATGATCATAGCAAAATGGATAATTAATTCTTTATTAAAAGAGAGTTGGTTATATTCTACTCCAGTCAATTTTATTACTGAGATAATTTGGAAATCCACATTATCTGTGAACTTTATTTTTCTAATATTGGGTAGAACTAACAAGGCATACCTATGGGCCACCAGTTTGCAAATCTTGGTTTATATTAGTTATGAGAAGGATAAAAACACTGAGATACTCATAATCATGCCCAACTTGAATTCACAATTTGGAAACTAGGCGTAAGCAGGAAGGTAGAAAAGGCAGTGAGCAGAAATACAATCACATTCTTAATTTATCATGTTACCATTATTCGACAATTATTTAACTCTATTCAAATACATTAAATTCTCAAAGAATTTTTTTGTTTGTTTTTTGAAGAAATTATTAATGTCTGGACATCTAACTTGCAAGGATTATTCATTTTAACTATTTTAAGGGGCTTTTTGTTGTTGTTGTTGTTTCTTTTTTTGTTGTTCCATGGTCAGTTTCCTCCTACAGAGTCATCATTTTGGGGGCAATCAAGAAAAGAATCGCATTTTGAGAAGATTCCTAACAGAGTTGGGTTTAGGATAATTCTTAGGGATAGAACCCAAATAGAATATAAACTTCTTGCAGGCTTTTGTCTAATTAGAGCATCAAATTTAGTTTGTCATTTGCTTCCTTGGGAGCAAACAGAGCTGTCCTGATATAGGGTGAGCATACTTATTTATCCAGTATGTGATAAAGAGATGTAACCACTAAGCTATATGTTTTTTGCCCGTAAAGTTCATTTTTGAAGCACATTCAACTTGTTGTCCTGGAAAAACATGGAAGACTCTGAAGTATTAAATATCTACAAATGTACTCATAGAAACTTAGACAAGTAAAAGTTGTAAAGTCATGCTCCAGAGACAACTATGCCTCTTCAACTTAAAAGACGATTTTCCTGATACTAAGATTATTATATTTAATTAGACTTCTGAGATTTTCTTTTTCTAAATGCATGGCATATTGAATTAAAAAAAAAAAAACTAAAAAGATAGGAAGGAAGGAAGGGAGGGAAGGAGGAAGGGAGAGAAAAGAGAGAGGAAGAGAAGGAAGGGAGTTAGAAAAAAAGAAAGAATGCAAGACAAGAGAAAGAAGGAAAAATAGAAAGAAAGGTGGAGTGGAGATTGAGTAATTCGTCAAATAATTTTACTGAGCTAATATTTATTGAGAACTTATTCTTTATAAAACACTCTATTAGGCATGATTTATTGTTATCTTATAAGATTCCCTGTTATGGAAGAACTACAGCCTGTTACAGGAAAAAAATTTAAGCAATAATGCATATCTCAATATGAGTCTAGCTGTGGAGATTATTTGGGGACCCCTCTTTTGAAAGCAATGTATATAACCAGAACCTGTCACCTCTATGTATTTCTATGGAAATGAAAAACATATATAATCCTGTATTAATAGAAGTAAAAATTTATTATACTATCACAAAGAAAAACTTTCTGGTAGAGGAGACTACTAATTTCGAATTATTAACCATCATTCCATGGGCCCAAAATGTTCTTTCCATTAACATATTATCATGGAAATTAACTACTCATTTTTCCAGACCTATTTCAAAATTCACAAAAACCTCTAACACATGTAGACATTGAATTTTTTCCTCGTGAATTTATTTATGATATATAAATATATATATATAAAAAATACAATTGAAGTTTTATATTTATGAAGCTCTCATTTTTTTAAGTTCAACCGTAATTGGATATTGTAATTGTTAATGTAGCATTTATTGTAATTATATTTGAGGGCACTACCCTTTCATGTTATTAAAAGACTAAACATAATCAGAAATTGTTGGTCAAACAATAAAATTCCTTTCATTTCAGTTTCTTTCCTAACTTTGACACGTGATCAAATATGTATGTGGCTATTTGAAAAATGATGTAGCATTATCAACTTCCAGACACATCTTACCTCCGAGATCATAAAGCAAGCACACATACATATTTCAAGGTGCACTGGCTATTAAGTTAAACTTATTTTTTTACTACTCAGATATAAACTGATACCAAACATCCTTAGTAAAGCATATATGTTTATCAGGCATATATGTGTGTAGGACTTATAAGCTAATTGGAAGACAATGAATTTAATATTTTAATAAATGAATTAAAAACTTAATGACACTCATCTTTTGAAGGCTTTGATAGAAGTTAGAATTTTTTGTTTCTATTCTATATTTGAATATTGGAGAGGTTTTATAATTAATGCAAGTATTTTCAAGAATATAATTATGTAATGATCAAATATGTTCAAATATTTTTGTCATGCTAAGTGTAACTAAAATCACTGAATCTTACATATAAAATAAATATGAGACTCTTAAAGGAAGAGAGAAGATAGAGTTTCTGGATTTTCTTTTTGCTTCATATATGGAAGACTTGACCTGGAAGATGGCAATCTGGAAATAGGAAATACCAACAGAGACAAACAACCTTCCCACCAAATGCCAGCTCTTTTTAGTGAGGGGATCTGGAAAAGGGGAGGTTAGCAAGATAAAACATTTTTAGACAAAAACGACCGTGCTTCAGTTAAATGCTACAGAAGACATTGTGTTACTACATCTTCTTCCACTCATCAATAACAATGAGATCCTACACTGGATGACAACAGAGGCTGAATGAGGAATGAGGACTACTAGTACTTCCATCTGGCAGTAACAAGGTGGCATCAGAAAAAGCTAACTAAAACAGAAGGCTTTAGAAAGATCTAGGTCTCATAACATAATGTAAAAATGTGCTGATTTCAATCAAAAAATCACTTGTCAAGCCAAGAATCAAGACATCTCAAACAGAATGAAAGAGAACAATAAATAATGCTCAAAAGAGATGACGGAGATGTTAGAATTATCTGACAAAGATTTTAAAGCATCCATGATATAAATGCTTTGACACACAATTACAAACACATTTGAAAAAAAATTTTTTTTTAAATAGGAAGTTTTAGGAAAAAAGACTTGTAGCAAGGAAACAGAAGCTATAAGGAAGAGTCAAATAGAAATATTTGAACAGAAAAATATAGTAATTGAAAGAAAAGCTCAGTGGATGGGCTCAACAGCAGAATAGAGAGGTCTAAAGGAGGAATCAGTGGAAGATGAACAATAGAAATCACCCAATGTGAAGAACAGACAAAATAAACTGAAAAATAAAAAATGATCAGAGCCTTATGGACCTGTCTCTTTTGAAAAAATATCATGAATATTAATGGTTGAGAAAATCAATAAATAAGAATATCATTAACTCTGAGAACTCTCAAGTAATGTTTTGAAAAAGTACACTTACCTAGACAATAAGTACTAGGAAGAAATAGTCTACTATACACTTCATTTTTGTGTCTTCATTTTCCTACTAGAAATAACATATTTATCTAGTTCACAGATTGAGTTTAATTTTGTGAGTAAAGAGAAAATATTTTCATCACTCCTTGGTGCATGCTAACGTTTACATATTATGAGGATAAAATCCAATGTTTGGATTGATGGGTAATTTGCCACCCAATGTGACTGGATTTACTGCTACTGATGCTGGATGTTTAGCTAAGTGAGAGCTGGCTGACAGAGAGAAGCTAAACAAGTATCTAATCCAAAAAAGTATTTAATTTAAAGTGTAAATACCTGTGCCCAAATTCTGAGAAAACCGGGAGCATATTGATTCCACAAATGGATATGAACTACCTAGCCACTTTATACTACGAAAAGATTTCTAGCCATAAGTACTTTATATTACAGTCAAGAATCTTTATTGAAATTATGAATTGCTATTCAACAACAACCAATCTGTAAGGTAGATAGAGTAGACCTTTATTTAATATCTGAGGAAACTGAGTCAACAAAAAACCAGAATCTTGTTCAAGGTCAAACACTGATTTACTTCTAGAGTCATGAATGAAATGAGCATTTTGACTCCTAGCCCACCATTCTTTCTTTTATGTTATGTCCAATATCAATAGATATAATGATAGTTATATGAACCTATGTTGTTGCTCAAATGATTATAATAATATAACAATTATGTATAGTATAAATATTTTTCTTTGTTAAAATGAATCAGTGGCTAAATAATGATGACTCTGACTTCAAGTAATAATGATTCCTTTATATGAGATATGATTTAGCTTATTGTCCAGCATAAAAACAGACCATTAAATATTTCACATAATTAAATTTAAATAAATTGCTCTTTATCCAGTTTTCATTGTGCTATCATAATTGGCTTTATTAACAGAGACAATTTATAATAATAGTTAAGGATGATATGTGTAACCTAATTCTTCCTCATGAATATTTAATTGATGCTTTAATTGAATATTTTTATTTAATAATAGAACTAATTTCAGGTAAATATATAATTATCTTATAAATATGCAGATAAAAATTAAAATAACAGATTCATTTAAGTGTTTTCTTTCAAAAATATGTAATTGAGTGGCTCTCTGAGGAATTAAAAAATATACTTTATTATAGATACGGAGAATTGACAGAAAGCAAATGAATAGAAAATGATGAGAAAAACTATGGAAAAAAATAGGGTAGGTGGGGAGTAGGATGAGAAACCATTTTCTCATTACTGATTCTACTCAAATCTAGGTGGGTAAAGAGGGGATGGGAGGTGAAAGACATTTTAATTATTAGTGGAAAAAATTCCAAGGAACTTTATCTTTTAACATTGTGGGTTGTAAATAGTGTCATTCAATCAATAATCTGTTTTACCAATTCTCTCAGCATGAAACCTTTAACTGATTTAAAAGTAAAATAAAATAAAAATTGTTTTATTGTATAAATAGTGTAAATTTCTAATAAAAAGGGCCAAGTTGAGTTGAACAAAAAATATCTCTTTTAATGACAAGAAAAAAATACTGAAATAGTAAATAATCATTGCAGACTATAGAATATTTTTTCCTATCAGCCTAAGATTAGATTACTAAAGACATCTTGAAAATTTAAAATAGAATAAGTTATAGAAAAGGTTAGTTTTTTTTCTCAGTTATGATAATGGCTTTTTTAAAAGCTTATAGCTAAGCATAGTAATTATTATCTAAAAAGTATCTCTTGGATTTATCTAAATAAACCTTTTCTGAAATACATATGCTCCTTCTGAAAGTATTTTGAGATGTGTTCTATGTATGTTTGGTTATTTTTCTTTTGATATTTCAGTCAATTTCTATCATATTTCAATATAAAATGTCCAATAGTAAAATTTTATTTTGGCATACTGTTTTTCATATGATGGTACAAAATTGAGAATATATTAATTTAAGATCTTTTTGATGATCCTCTTTATACTCTTTTACTTAAATTAACAAAATTATATGAAAACATTTCTACTTAAGAAAGTGCCATCCCAATAATCTATTCTCAACTATTAGAAGAAACTATTAAGATTTATATTACTTTGTAGTTCAGCATATTATTTTTTGTTAAATGCTATTTATTGATGCTGTATAAAGTTCAATTATTATTTTCTCAATTTTTGTTAGCAGAAATTTTCTTTATCCTTTTTAAGCACATTTCATATCAGTAATTTATAAGTGGAAACTAGAAAATATTACAATGTTTATTATACTTTTTTCATAAGTTATTTTATATATATATATTCATGAAATATTTCAGATACTCTGTTAGACATACCAGAGTTTCTTAACATGGTTATTATTAGATAGAATTAGCAGATTACTAAACCTGAATAAGAACTATATTACATCTTTATTTTGGCTAACTTCGAACTGAAATTTAGCATTTTATTTAATGGTAAATGCAGATAGCAACCCACAGTGGTGTTAGTAGTACCTGTGTCTTTTGCATCACATGATTGTGACAGATACTTGTAAATGTTATTTATGATCACCATATAGTCACAATTATTCATGTAATTGCATCCTTCTGCTCTTTACATGTTTATGCGGTGTTCACTGCAGCTTTGCCACTATTAGCAAGTCTGCATCTAGATCACCTTCCGGAGTTTCATGTTCTCAAATTAAAGATCCAGACATCTAGGTTTTCTTTGATCTTTTCTATATCTTCCTTTGTTTCCTAATTGATATATAGAAAGAGTTGAGTCATTGCCTTTACAAATTGGTATTTTTTAAGCCTAGGTAATTAAAAGGACAGTTACTCTTATTCCTTATAAGAAATTTTGTAACATGGATAGGTATGGCTGCCATAAATATGACTTTTAGACTGGGAAAATTAAAAAATATCTAACTTTTGAAAAAACTTTTTTGAGTTAATATTTAATTCAAGTTTATTTTTTTAGCTTTATTGAGGTATGAATGACAAATCATCATTGTATATATTTAAGGTGTACAATGTGGTGTTTTGGCATACATGTACATTGTGAAATAGTACCCCAATCAAGCTAATTTACCTATCCATCATCACACATATTTGCCTCGTGTGTGTGTGTGCTTGGTGAGAACTATAGTTAAAAAAATGTATACTTGAAATTTTCTAAAAGAGTAAGAGCAAGTAATTTGAGAAAATTCTTTGTGAATTTTCTCTAAAGTAACTTAAAAAATGTTGTCGATGTATTATGTCATGATATGAATTATATACCATGCTGGAAGTTCTAAGGGTTCTTTCTATTGTACCTTGTCTCCCTTTTACTCTTCAGAATCTGTGTTATGAAATAAATGATTTGTATTCAGCATAATATGTAAATAATGTCTTTGCATTATAATTTTGTGAAAATATTAGAATTTTAAAAAATAACTTTGCAAAGGAATCTACAAAGGATATAAGAAATTAAAATGATTATAGTAAGGCTCAAAACACATATTTCTCTGTCCAACTCCTCCATCCTAACAATATAATTTCATTTATATTGAGTCTTATATGACTTTTGTTAGTGTTGCATAATTTTGGAAAGAATAGTGTAACTAGATGAGGATCATTCCATCTAAATATCACCTAGCTGTCTGCTTAATAACCTCAGCTTTAAGGAGGCAAGAATAACGAAAAATGCATTGGCTCGATAAAACTATTTTGGAATATAATACTACTAAAAGATGAATTGATGATTGAATGAGTTAATAATTTCAAAGACTTGATGCAATGTGGCTGATACATTCAATACCAAAAGATGAAACAACATGACATAGTGATAAACGATATGTTGAGAATTTTAAAAGACACGAGAATAACAAGATTTCTTCAAAGTTTGAGCTTTAGACATATATAGGTTTTATTTGGTATAGTTAAAATATATTGAACAATTATTCTGATATAAAGGCCTGCTATTTACTTTAATACAGCTCTTTAAGAGGAAGAAGCATAGGACTGACATCTAATAACTACCTATCAAGTTCTAATGTGGCTATCATTAAAACAGACTTACTTTTTGGTATGTGTAGGTTAATGATTCAATTAGTTTCAATTACCAAAGCCTGTCAGGCAACCAATCAAACATGTGGGAAGGACATTCTTTTATCTAGGAGTCAGAATTGAAAGGAAGAAATTTAGTTTATTCAGATCCTAAGTAAGCAAAATGATACAATGCATTCATTGCTACTGAAGAGTAAATCTTTGTATCATTGTTTGGCATATTTGGTAATGACTTAGTAGATTACTTATCATAATACAAGAGTTATGCTTTCACAATATTAATAAGAGACAAAAGACAGATATAATGGAAATGAGAGTTGGACCAGAAAACAAGAATGCAGCTCGTCTCAGCTCTGTTTAATGTGTGACAAAGACATTCATTTAAGACCATTTCACTTACATGTCTGGACATTTATTTTCTTGAAGGGAGAGAGAGAGAAAGAGGGAGAGAGAGAGAGAACATATGTGCATGTGTGTTATATAATAAATGTGTCTCTTATTCTTTTTGGTCCAGGTCCTCTTAAAGAATCTGATACAAATCTAAAGGCCATATGCCTAGATACATGCACCTATATAGATGTACAATTTTGTCTGTAGTTTTAGGAATTCAAGGACACCTAGAAGACTGCCATGGATCCCAAATTTAAAAAAAAAAAAATCTTGACCTAAACTATAACATCACTTTCAATTGGAATTCACAGTTCTTCTTTGTCAAGTTCTACTGTAAATTTATTAATGACAACTCATGGGCAGTTTTAGTCAGTTATGTCAGATTCAGAAACTATTCCATATACAGCAGACTTCAATTATTGACTTTATGTATAATATAATCCCAACATAGAACTAGTGGTGTTAGGATTCTCTTCTCAGAACCCAAGAATAATGGAGATTCTTGAAAGGTTAAGTCAACTGGTTAGTTATAGAAAGTATGCAGAGTAGGTTCTATTAAAAAAAGAAAAAAAAAACGTATCAACATTAAAAGTACTTGGTAGAAACTATATCTGTTGAGAATTATTGAAAGCTCAGTGTATTTCTTCATTCTTAGCTTTTTAAAAGAGATCAGTTTATAATGGTTATATTTACTTTACACAAGAAGTTCAACAATTAGGATGCAATGTAATATTTAAACCCCTGTGGTGTATCAGCTATGTTGAACATGATAGTGATTAAAATGATGTAGAATATTTCCTTAATTACAGTAGCGAAAATTCTATTTCTAATATGTATTTCCACTATGTACAAGAAAATCAGTTTCATTTTTCCCCTAAGTATGTCTCATAAACTATAGTAGTATTGAGTGTTGCGGTACAAAGGTACATAATAAATTCTGAAGGAAAGTGTTTTCCTTTTAAGAAAAGGTGAGTATGAATGCACATGATTAAAACCTAACATCAGAATGATGAATTATTCTCCCACATTATTTCATCCCTTGTTCATAGTCTTCATCAGCCTGCACTGCTCTCACTCATTTGATGGAGAATATTAATTTTTTTTAATCTAATCTGAAGAGTTATAAAACACCTTCAAATCTTTACAAGTGAATTGTTGGCCTCCAATCTAGAACTTCTGAAGCCCTATTTATAAAATTATTAACATTTTTTTAAAGTTCTCTGCATCATATTTTTATAAAAATCTTTTAAAATGTAAATGGTTTAACATTATTCTGAAAATATTATTGCAGATATATTGGTGAAATTCTTGAGTAGCAACACAATAGTCAATATTGTCTAGAAACAATATATTATCGAATAGTATTGGAGAAAGAATGGAGAGAAATTATGTTTTCACATGTAAAAATATCAGCTGCAGCATTCCATACCATCTTCATGCCCCTCATCTAATAATGTATCACGATCAGTTAACACTGTTAACCTAAAAACTGAAAAGCCAAGGTAAGAGGCAACAAGTGTTTATTTTGAGATCAAAGAATTGCAATTTGAGGACACATATTCAGGTAAAAACCCAAATTGTGTCTTGATTACAGGGTTATGGTTTTTATGAGGAAGGGAAATGATTACATGAATAGAGGAAAGGAATTTCTTTTTTGTGTTAAACTGAGTAACTCTTTAGTTATACATAGCTGGTTATTGATTCTATGTGCAGAAAGACAATCAATAATCATCAGTCTTTGTGGTGAAGGTGTCTGCGTTCCTGTTAGTTTTACAAACAATTGTTGT
This sequence comes from Rousettus aegyptiacus, assembly GCF_014176215.1. Classification (NCBI taxonomy): domain Eukaryota; kingdom Metazoa; phylum Chordata; class Mammalia; order Chiroptera; family Pteropodidae; genus Rousettus; species Rousettus aegyptiacus. The sequence goes on from NW_023416311.1 coordinate 51,735,434, forward strand.
AAGACAGTGCTGCTTTGACCCAGTCCAAAGTTTGTTTTGTCCACTTCGAATGTTTCAAAGATTCAAGAAGCAAGATATCCAAGCAATTCTTCTGGAATGACTTCCCTGGCTCTATTTTAAAATGGTTACACTTAAGTCAACTTTCCACAACATATATTTAGATTAGTCTAGAAAGTTACCAAAGCAGGGATTGCTGAAGCAGGGGGCAGGTAGAAAAAATAGCAAGGAAACATTACAATTTAGAAAATCATTGGTAATTAGATGTCTTTATAATATGTATGAACTCCAAAACTAAGGTGAATTGAGATAGGAAGCCTTGCATCATATTAAACAATGGTTTTAGATCATTTTCAGCCACTAATCAGATAAAGAAACAAGTTGTATTTGGGAATACAAATTTTCGTTAAGCAACCACTGTGTTTTTGTCTTTTTGTTGTTATTTGACAGAATCATGAAACTCATGTAGAAAACTCTTCAGTTTATATATTTTTTTAGCATTGGCCCATGCACAATTTTTATTACTTTATTTTATATCCCTTCTCTATCTACTACAATGAATTCAATTTTTATACCCCATACTCCTTCCTGACACCAAAAACCAATTAATTAGAAATAGTATTTTTTTACACCAATTTTACATTAAAAGTATTTGGCTTACATTTTTTTTTCGTTGTTGTTTTCTTAAAACAATGATTTTGCAAACTAATCATGTTACTTTATATAGGTAGACTCATTTCATTTTACCACTGCAGAATAATCCACCATTACACTTTTCATATTTCAGTTAAGAATTCTATTAACTAAATGGAAATCATAAAAGAGAACCAGTCAGAAATTAAGAACACATTATCTGAAATGAAGAGTATATTAGATGGAATAAATAGAATGGATAAAGAAGAGGATCAAACCACCGATATAGAGGATAAGGAAGCCAAGGGCGCTCAATCAGAATGGCAAGAAAAAAGAAGCCGAGATGATAATAATAATTTAAGGAGCCTAAGGGACACTATTACATGTAAAAAATACATGTGTCATGGGGGTACCTAAGGAAAACAAGACATTGAAGAGCTATTTGAAGAAATAATGATGGAAAACTTCCCTCACCTGATGAAGTAAATAGACACACAAGCCCAGGAAACTCAGAGAGTCCTAAGAAAGAGGAACCCAAAGAGGCCCACACCAAAACACATCATAAGTAAAATGCCAAAAGTTAACTACAAAGAGAGAATTTTAAAAGCAGGAAGAGAAAAGCTGTTAATTACCTACAAGGGAGCACCCATTAGATCGGCAGCTGATTTCTTAAAAGAAACTATGCAAGACAGAAGGGATTGGCAAAAAAAAAAAAAAAAAAAAAAAAAATGGTTGATATGATGAAAACCCAGGATCTACAACCAAGAATACTTTATCCATCGGTTATCATTTAGCATTGAAGGACAGTTGAAGAGCTTCCCAGACAAAAATAAGCTAAAGGAATTTATCGGCGCCAAGATGATATTACAGGAAATATCGGAGGGACTTCTTTAAGAAGAAAAAACATATATCGAAAACAGGAATAAAGAATGGTAACAACTACATTCCTATCAACAAATTCCTCAAATGGAAAAAAATTAAGTGCTCCAACCAAAAGATAGAGTGGCTGAATGGATAAGAAAGCAAGACCTCTACCTATGCTGCCTACAACAGACTTTTGATTAAAAGACACATATAGACTAAAAGGAAGAGGATGGGAAAGATATTGCCTTGATGGACCTAGAGAGTATTGCACTGAATGAAATGGGCTGGATAGAGAAATACAAATATCGCATGATTTTAGGTACATGTGGAATCTAAAGAATAGAGTAGACAACAACAAAAGCAGTATTAAACTCATAGATACAGAGAATATTTTGAGAGCCACTAGATGGGTGAGAGTTGGGGGGAACAAAAAAAAAGGTGAAGAGATTAAGAGGTGCAAATGGATAGTTGCAAAATAGACATGGAGATATAGAGGGTAGCATAGGGAAGATGGTTAATAATGTTGTAATAAATATGTAAGGAGGAAAAGAGGTACTGGATTTAGTGGGATGATCGCTTTGTGCATTTTGTGGATCTCTGATCACCGTGCTGTACAACTGAAACTGCTATATTATTGTATGCCAACTATATAATTGAAAAGAACTCATTGAATTGTACAATGTAAATATGAACAACTAATTGTCTATTATATTTCAATAAAGCTGGAAAAAAATTCTATTAACATTTGCATAGTGTCTTATGTTAAGCTTCCAAGAAGCAGAGTTTAGGATGAAAATTTTTGTGCAAGCAATTTATTGAGAGAATGCTACTAGCAGAAACTTGTAAGGGAGTGAGAAAAGCAAGGGAGCTCTTGAATGTAAATTAGGGGTTGCCCTGCTGAGAGGCGGACTGGGTTATTTATCCTCATACCAGCCAGTCATTCGCAGGCTAATGCATGGCTTTTGAGACAGAACTAGGGGAAGGGGAGTGGGAAAGTGGGTGTGGAAATCTCCTGAGTTGGAAGCTACTGTTGACAATGTTGATCCTCTGGAGAAAAGGTCAGATGCGAAGCCTTTAGTGACCAGTACCCATGGTAGCTGTGGGACAAGTACATAAGCATTGTAAAGGGAAAATGGTAAGGCTTCAATAGCATCTACTACAGTTAGGTTGCTTATATCTCTCTGTTATCAAAACAATAATGGAATGGGTATTCTTGTTCCTCTTCCATTTTGCAACGTTGCAAGTATTTTCCTGGATTCTATATCTAGTAATAAAATTGCAAAACTATATTTCACTGAAATCTGCTACATAACACATCAACTGTTGAATTATTTACACTACTGCCAGCAGTGTATGAGGATTCCTACATCTTCCTACATCTTTTCCTATACATCATGTTATTCAATTTTCTAATTTTGAGAACTATGATGGGTGTAAAGTTACAGTATTTAATCATGGTTTTAATTTTTTAAGTTACTACTGTATTTGAGCATATCTCCATATAGACAGTGTGTTACTTTTCTATTAGTTGTATTCAAATTTTGACCATTTTTTTCTTTTCTCCCAAATTTGTGAGGGTTCATTATGTTTGTATAAATTCTAGATATTGAAGGCAAAAAATTATTGTGTCTCCATTTGCATATTCAGATGGTCATCAACCTGCATAAAACATTTGAGTAGCAGAATATCATCACCATTGCTGATTTCCTTTAATTTCCTTTATGTGGGGTTTATATGGCTATTTTTCAAAATGGAAACTATCTCTTAGTATCCTAAATTGAACCTGGATTGTAGCTTCCCAATTCAAAGAATTATTTTGTTGATAGAAATAAAAAAAAGATTAATGACCCATTTTTATTTGGCAACAGCAGCAGTTTATAGTAATATAGAAAACTTCAATCAGTCTAGATGACAGTCTTTGATCAAAAAATATATGAGAACTTTGTAAGTGTATGGCTCAATCATTTAAAGTCTTTTTAGTGACAATGTAACAATTCAGTTATTTTAAGAATTACCCGATGGATAAGTCATTTTTACATGAAATATTAGGTAGAAATGTAGTATTCTTGGATTTTTACAAAACATAGCAAAGAGTAAAATGTCTTCTCTCCAAATCTTTTACTAATCCTTGATGTGTAAGATATCATTTGATTATAAATTGAATATAAACTTATATAGCAAGGTATTTTTATTCATTCTACACTGCAGTGAACAGGGGCTTAGAGAGGTAAGATCAGGTTTGTCAGATCAAAGTTACAAACCTGATTCAGACCTAAATGTGTCTGATTCTCAAGACTGTCCTTAGCCACTATCCTGCGCTGATGTTCCTCCTCTTTCAGAGGATGGAGAAGTGTGTATCTGGACTGGGTACAAGCATGGTTCAAAGTGATTCAAGGAAAAGAAACCTATTCCAATACCATATCCCCTTTGGGATTCAGACTACTTAGCTTGAGCAAAAATTCTTTGCTAAGACAGTCTAAGAATTTTTATTTTTTAACTTTAAGACAACACATTTCCCTGTGACAAATTCTCTGCTAGAGCACAGAAAAAAAGTGAGAACACTTTTAGTTCTTTCCATGACACTTTGAATAACTTTGAACCAAATCTGAAAAAGAAAACACATAAAAGAAAAATGTTGATTTCTTTTATTACTTCACATGCCTTAAAAGTAATCACATGCAATGCAGCAGAAATGTTGAGATTAATCTACAATGGTGGAATAGAATGCTAGAATGGACCAATATAAAAAAAAATCTGTTACAAATATCATCTGTTTTTATAGAAGTTTCAAAAACTATTTCCTAAGTTTAGAAAGCTAAAAATAAAATAATAAAAGCTCCCAGTAAATGAATAATAAAGAATAACTATTACATAGAAAGCATTATGTATATAAAATAATAAAGATGACTTATTTTTGAAGACTAAAGGCATTCCTATTAAACTCCACAATAAAAAAGGAGTCTTATTAACATTAGTACTTTAAATATTCTGAAATTTTTAAACAACAAAATAAGAGATCTACAAATACTGATATAAGTTTAACCAAAATGTTAATAGCACACAGGAGAAATTTTAGTAAGATTCATATTAATATCCTCTAGAGAAAAAAAAATAGAATATTCTGTACATGGAACAGCAATGATTAATTTATATAAATTGATCAATTTATATAAAATGTATATTAGACAAATTTAAAATTAAAACAAAATAATTATAAAATAATTAGAATGTAGCTGAAAGATTCTTATCTTTGAATGGGAAAATCATCTCTAGGTATAAAAGCAAGGAAATAAGCAATAGAGATTGATAAAAAAGAATTTAGTATTTCTTTATGTCAAAAGATGTTATAAACAAAATTACAATGCAAGTTGTAGCCTTGCCTCTAGCTGCCCAAGAGCTGCTTATTGACTTGAGTGTTCTGGCTAATAAACTAGACTTGAGAGGCTGCTTCAAAGAAGCAAAGGCAGCATGAAGGGACTAGACTTATTCTGAGATGGTTGCTTTTGAAGCTGCTTAACAATGAAATTGCTCTTAAAATGTAACAGTCACCATACGCATATCTTGTTATGCACAGCTGGAAGAAAAAAAATATTCAATGGCCAGCTATCTACTATGCTAATAAGAGAATCAGATACAAACAGCTAAATTCTCTAATCCATCTTTCAAATCGCCATTGAAATGCTTGTGCCTAGAATTACAATGCAGAAAAAAAAACTATTTATATATCAAATACATTGAATTCTACTTTTTAATTTTAACGACAAAAATTGAATCCAAACATGTTAATAATTCCCAAAATGATAACTACGAAAAACACAGGAAGGATTTGACTTGATGGTGAGAACAAATGTTATCTATAGAAAGTTAAGTGTAAAACCAAAGTGAGACAAACATCAAAATTACAATCAAGATCTAAGTACATTAATGTGTTTAAGATATATAAAGTTCTAAAACGTTATCTTTGAAATAGAAATAATAAAATGAAGACTAAGTTTCTGCTTTGGTTTATTAAATCTAAAAGGCCGTAAATGAATAGATAATATGAAAAAGTCTGTATTTATTTACTATGAATACATATTGAAAGGCAGCTTCAGATTCTAATGTAAATTTAGGAATTGTTTCAGCCTTTCTAATTTAATGCTGATATACTACAGATAAGTTTTAATAGCTCAATGGTTCTCTGTTCTTCTGGTAGCTGAATTTCCCTGGGGTTTTTAATTTGACATTTCATTTGACTGGTATATAATAACTGGCACATACTAGAACAGTGATTGATTGAAATCTTGCAGATTCAAATATAATTAATAAATCTTCCTTAAACACGATAATATCAAAAAGTAGAAAATTTCTATCAAAAATTTGTCAGATTCATTGAACTACTATGTTTAATCAGATTTTAAAAATTAATCCAATTCAAATTACCTACAAGTGTTGCTTTTTATTTCAGCATATGTAGAATAACTAGTCTTTTAAAGATGGTCCATTTTTGAAGGTATATTTGAATTTTTTCAAAAAGAGGCAACATTCGAAGGAGTCAAAAATAAGACAAAGCTTTATGAATTAGATTGTCTACAATTGAAAGACTTACTCTATTAGTCAATATTTTTAGATTCTTAAAACTGAGAATGTAAGCTAAAATCAGGTGGATTCTGGAAAGTAAAACATCACATTTCTATGCACAGAAAACTTACAGTGCATGCTCCATGAAGACATTGGTTCATAGATTCGCAAGTTGATGCTTACATGTTCTAGTGGTCAATATATCCAGAGTAGTTTTAAATACTTGAAGAAAGGTAATATTTTCCATTTATAAATCCAACCCAGAAACAAAACAATCATATGAAATTCAAGTTACAGTCTATACTGATCATTCCTTTATGCTTTATATTTTGTGCATTTTATCTGTTTTGGATTATGCATTGTGTTTACCTACTTGTACTATGATTCTTTGAAATGTTCACATTGTAGAATTTATTAATCACAAAATATAACCTAAAAAGGAGCAGCCGACAAATGAAAATAACACACTGGAGTAAATTTGCAACATGTTTGACAGATAAATATTTGGAATATTGAAAATATTTATAGGAATTGAAATAGGAAAAATTTGAATGTCTGCATTGAAAGATAGGCCAAGATCACAGATGGGAAATCAAAAAATAAATATTAACATCAAAGAGATTTTTGAAAAATTACTTTTTTATTAGACAACAAAAAATTCAAATGAGAACTATAAAATAACAAGTTTTTAAAAATTCTTTTATGTTGGAAAGATTCAAACTCAGTAACTACGTGAGTTTGTACAAGAGTGCTACAAAATTGGCATTTCCACAAAGTGTTGATGAGACTGAAAAGTCATAACTTTTCTTGAGGAAAATTGTGATATATATCAAAAACTATAGTGTCGTTTTTATCTTTTCATCCAGTTATTTTACTCCTAATAATCTTCTTAAGAAATAGAAATAGAAATAGAAATAACATGATTTTGAAAAATCTATTAAAAATGTCCATTGTATAAAAAGAAACTTTGGAAATACATCATAGAACTTAGTAAAAGTACTTCTACCACTTTACAATCACTAGAATTAAAAGCTGTGTATTTTTTTAAGGAGTTATGTTGATATTCTAATTTTAATTTAAAATTACAACTGCAGAGTACTTTATTGTTGATGTAACTTATTTCATTCATCCTTTCTCTGTTAAGGGTCGATATATGTTGCTTTCAACCTTTAATTATTTAAAATAATGCTGCAAAGAATATCTTTGCAGGCCATTTTGTATTTTTCCAGTCTGATAAAGTTTTCTGAAAATGAGATTGTTGTATCAGAGGGCAGATAAGCTTTTTATATTTTGAAATTGTATAGTTTTCTTCTTATGAGTTATACTATTTTGAATCCCCAGCAGAAAAATGTGATAATTCTTGTTTCCCTGTAGCTTTGTCAAAAAACATTATTGCAAGATGTTACTATGGGGAGAACTGAGTAAAGGGTACATATTATCTCTCTGTATTATTTCTTACGATTGCATGTGAATCTACAATTATCTCAAAATAAAAAATAATAATAAGGATAGCTATATTGTATTTTTAATTTGTCATATATTTGTTATCAAGACTAATTTAAGTAATGCATGTTTTTGTAATTTTCAGTGTACAAAATATTACAGGGCTAAAAGGTAGAATGATCATTATACTTTTCTCTAGTTCCCTAAAATTTAAGGAAAATTGATTCAGAAGTCTATAACTTAGAGAAAGGCCTTTATTTTACCCATAAATTCAAGCTCTTCCAAAGTTGTTTTCTTGCAGGTATTTGTTAGGTATATATGTAATGAATGGAGCAGGAATGTCTCCTGATACAGTTTCAGTACTTCTTAAGATAACACTACAGTGATTTATAAAATTAAATATCTATGCAAAAACAGTAAAACCAAAAGTATTTTGTAGTGGAAATAATATTTATAAGCAAGATGCAATTCCAAGAATCTGTGAAAAACATATTAAAAAGAAGACATAAATATTACTGCAAAGCAAAAATACCATGAAGTGATCCAAAAGGAACATAAATATAAAGTGGAGGGGAAATTTTAGCATAAGGCATAGACTTAATATAACGAGAGTTTGAACAAATCATGGAGAGAGAAAAAAAAACTAAAACCTCAATAGGTAATATAAAAAGAACATGATTTGTATTAAAATAAAGGTAAGCTATTACTTTTCTTCTAACATATTGTTAAAATCCAATTTTTGGTCACACGTTGTTCCAAGAATGTAAGAAGACTGTTAGCTCGCATTGCTGTAAATGTAAATTGGTCTGACAAGTTTGGTGAGCAACTTGGCAATGTCCAACAAAATATATAATCATGATAACATTTTATCTAGCAATTTTGATTATAGTTTTTATCATATAAAATAAACCTATATGTCCTTGAAAATATATAAAAATTTCTTCATTGCTACAGTGTTTATAATATTAAAGAACCAAGAGAATATTAAATAACCCATAATAGGGGATTGATTATATTCACCCATGGAAATACCATGCAGCTCCTAAACATTGAGATAAAGCTCTACAAATTTATATTTTAAATATAGCTACATATTTCCTCAAATGAAGAAAACATGTTGCAAAATATGTATGACACATATCGTTATTTGTATTTTACTCATTTGTGTGTACCTGTATATATATAATACAAAAAAAAAATGTTAAGAGTGGTTACATATGGGAAAGAAGATTTAAGGGTATGGGATGAGACAAAAAACATTTTTTGTGTATATTTTTAATATTTGAATTTTTATTTTTTTTAAAAAAATATAATAAAATGTTAATATGGGAATCTTTATGATATTAGTTTTGACTAAATGCTAAGAAGAGAACAAATTCTCTTATATTCCAAAGTGAGGTGTTAGACCACATAAATAAGACTTGCAACAGAGATAACTAAGAACTAGTTTTATAACCCATCTCTAGACAATATAGTTCTATATTAGAAAAAGGATTTCTTAAAAACTATTTTAAATGTGTTGGGGGGATGGGAGGAGTCTTCTCCAACTTCAAGTAATTTGAGGAGTTTCAGTGGAACTTCTTGGAGAGCTTGTCTTCTTCAGTTTGGAAGATGTGATAGAATCACTTCTGATTCACACTTGAAGAATTGGAAGGCCAGAGGTTGTGTCTAGAACCCCATGCTTTGATGACAAAATAAGAGGGAGTATTTTTGATCAGAATTTTTTGGAGTAAATAGTGAGATCTCAGTAAAAAGAGTCTGGATGGTATTGTATCAAATGACCAATAGATGAGGGAAGAAATATAAATGTCTCCATATCTATGATGAATTATTCAAGATGAAAAGAACTGCTGGTGCACATTTCCCGGTTTTGAAGGTGTTTGGAAGGGTCTTTGGAATTACTATGAAAGCCCAAAACTTGATAGAGCATCAACTTTAAACATTTGATAAACATTGACAAATTCATACAGTCATGTAACCACCACTATAACTAACATATAGGTCATCTCAAAAAGTCCTGCATTGCACTTTACAATCAATCCTTCCCAAACTCTGCTCCTGAATTTTGAAAGATCTGGCTTCTATGGAACCATAGTTTATTTCTACATATACTAAAACTTCATATGATAGAAGCTAGTGAAACTCTTAATCAAAAGAAATCATTAAATGTGTAGCAAGTCATTGTCTCAAAGACTTGAGAACGGCATGGGGAAAATGAACGGTACAGAACACAGGTTTTATTAATCTAGGCTTTGTCAGAGAATGAATAGTAAATGTGTATCTTTTATACATGATGACATTCCAGGAATATTGAGCTACAACATGGCCAAACTACTGAGCATAAGATGTTTTTTTAACATTTTAGTTAAATAAATGGTTCTTTTGCCTTCTTGCTACTCACAGAAGATTAAAAATATCCATTTCTGGACTTCTTCCTGAAATGTCACCGCCCATTGCACTTACATAAAAACAGTACATTTAAAGGTTCCAGTCAATACGGAGGAGTAGGTAAAATCTGTGCTCACAACCACATCAAAATTACGCCTAAACTACAGAACAGTCATCATTGCAAGTGGCCTAAAGTCTAGCTCAACAGAAGTTCTATAACTGAGGACATACAGAAGAGGCCACCTTGAGACCTGTAAGAGGGGTGGAGGACTTCTCATACTGGGGTCCCCAGCCCAGAGTTGCAGTGAGGAGAAGTCTCCACAACTTCTGGCTTTGAAAAACAATAGTAATTGTTGTTGAGTGAAGACAGAGGGTGGCTGGAATTCCTTTTAATGGCCTGGGCAGGGATTTACTCTCTGACAGACTCACTCACTCTGAGCTACACCACTGGAGCGGCAGCTTAAAAAGCACCAGGGACATATGTTGGAACTGAGTTATCTGATGTCAGGGCTAGGCCTGGAGGGGCAGCTTTCTCCCGGACAGAAGTGTTGGCAGAGGCCATTGTTCCTTTGTCGAGCCCTCTCCCTCCTGGCATGTCGACGCAGATGAGCACCAAATCTGAATCTCCATCAACCTGCCTACGCAACCTTGGTGATTCCCTGAGACCCTGTTCCACCCAACTTGCAGGCCTACCCACACTGCTTCTTGTGGGTTTTCCATACAAATGGCCTATCTCGGTTCATGATTCGAACTTTCCTAAAGTCTCTTAGAGGTTCACAAAACCTAAACAAGCAGTATTTGGCTTCGACATGCCCTGTACCTCGTTAAGGAGCCTCAAACCCGGCAATAGCAGCAGCCGACCTCAGTTTCTGGCTTGACCTCTAGAGGCACATTGAAGCCCATTGTAGGTAGCAGCCATTTGTGGATTGCTTGGTAGCTCATGCCAGGTGGTCTTGGGCAGGGCACAGCTGCAACTGAACTTCGCCTGTGGTGGGGGCCCTCCCAGGAGGCCCTGGCAAACACACCCAATGGCTGAGTGTGTACACTATGTTGTACATCTGAAACTAACATAGTATTGTATGCCAACTGTAATTAAAATACAAAAAAAATTATTTTAAAAATTTCAAAAAATAGTACATTTGTATCAGTCATGGTCTGATTAATATCAATAAAGATTTAGAACATAGTACACTGTAAAAAGATCTAAACAGGAGTCTAAATTCATTTACATATTTGAGCTATGAGTCTTTTGCCAGATATAAGGTTTGCAAGTATTTTTCCATGTCTGCAACTGGTCTTGAAGTCCAATTTATTGATTTTTATTCTTTTATGGATCATTTCTCTAATGCACTGTCTAGGGTCTATCCACCAAGTCCTAGATACAGGAGATTTCCTCTTATCTTCTAAAAGTTTTAAAGTTTTATGTTACACACTTTAATCTAGGATGCATTTTGAGGCACACCTTTTTTTTTTCTTATGGATATCTAATGGCTCCAGCACCAACTATTGAAAAGATTATATTTTTTTCATTAAAGTGCTTTTGCACCTTTGTCAAAAATTAGCTGGCTCTACTTATGTGGGTTTTTTGCCTTTATCCCTTTGCCATTACCATGGTCTTGATTATTGTGACTATATAAGTCTTGAGATCAAATAAAATAATTTTCCTAATTTATTCTTTTAAAAAATTATCTTGATATTCTAGTTCCCTTACATTCTTGTATGAATTTAGTATGATCTTGCCTATATCTACAAGAAAACTTAATGGAATTTTTATAATTACATTAAAACTATATCAATTTGAGGATACTTAACTTTTTCTACGTTTCCTTTTAATCCATTTAAATGTTATTTCTCTCAATTTGTTTAGTTCTTGTTTTATTAATATTTTGTAATTTTCAATACACAAGTACGTGTTTAAATTTACACAAAATTATTAAATCGACACAAAAGTATTTCCTATTTTTTGTTACTATAATTATTTTGATTCGTTTGTTTTTAAGTCGAGGATGCCATGTTCTTCTTCCACTGCCTAAGCCTAGAAGGGAGCAGAGGTGCTAGCAGAGGGAAGGCATGCCCAGCACTTCTTAAGTCCACACAGCTGCGTCCTTACTGGGTTCACCTGGCTGAGCAGGTGAGGCTTCATGGGTCTGCGTCATTGGAGTCTCCTGATCAGCGTGGGGAAGACCCTTGCTGCGCACGTGCAGTGAAGCGCTTTGCGGTCAGGTGCTGGGGCTCCCGGAGGGTGTGAGAGCCTCTGGCTGGTGCTTACTGCCGTTTTCTGGTAGCCTTTTTTCTGGGACATTCGTTGTGTGTCAGTCTGCTCCAGCTCTGCCTCTTGCCCCGAGCCACAAAGGTATTGTATTTTTTATTTGAGTTTCCAAGTATCCTTTCTAGAATCTAGAAATTCAATAGATTTTTTTTTAATACATTGATCTTGTATAGTGTGACTTTGCTGAATTAACTTTAGTTCTAGGGATTCGTTTATAGATTCTTTATAATTTTCTGTGTAGATAGATCTGTAAGCAGGAAGGGATTTATTTCATCTTCTTTAATTTGATGCCTTTTGTTTCCTTTTCTTGCCTTATTGTGTTAATAGAATTTCCAGAACTACCCTGAAGGGCAGTGATGACTGTGAGTACCCCCCTTACCTTGCTCCCGATCTTTGGTGGAAACACTTCAGTCTTTCATAAGTGTGATATTTGCAATATGTTTTTTTTTTTTTTTTGTAGATGTTCTTTATAAGTTTGCGGAAGTCCCCTATGTTATTTCCTATTTTCCTGAGAGTTTTAATCGTGAATGGATGTTGATTTTCCCCAAAAGCTTTGTTTGCATCAATTGATATTATCATGTAATTTTCTTCTTTAGCCTGTTGATATAATGCATTCCATTAATTAATTTTCCAATTTTGAGCTAGCTTTTTATACTTGGGTTAAACACCACTGAGTCTCGATGAGTAATTTTTTTATATATTACTAAATTATATTTACTAATATTTTGTTACTTTTTACATCTAGATATATGAGGGATATAGTCTGTGTTTTTTTATGTATTTTTCTGGTTTTACTAAATAATACTGGTTTTGTCAAATGAGTAGGAAAGTGTTTTATTTTTAGAAAAGATTGTGTTGAATAGATGTTAATTCTTTAAATGTCTAAGAGAATTTACAAGTGAAACCATCTGGGCCTGGAGATTTTTTTTTTTTTTTTTGAGAGTTTTTGAATTAAAATTTCAGTTTTCTGAATAGTTACAATGCTATTCAAATTATTTGTTTCAAATTAAGTCCATTGTGGTAGTTTGTACTTTTCCAGGAATTGTTCCATTATGTTTAAGTAATCAAATGGAATTGTAGTTTTACCTTATTGTGGTTTTGTGTGCGTGGTCTATAGTGTTATCTTCTGTTTCATTGATTTCTTTATTGACTATTTTTTCAATTCTAGTGCTTTCTGTTCTTATTGTTATTATTTTCATCCTTTTGCTTGCCTTGTATTTTTAACTTGTCCTTTCTGTAGTTTATTGAATGGCTTAGATTTTTGAGAGTTTTCTTTTTTCTAATGTAAGCATTTCACACTACATTCTTCTCTCAGAATTACTTTAGCTGAGTCCAGCAAATATTGCTATGTTATATTTTCATTTTCATTTAGTTTGATGTATTTAATTTTTTTTCTTTAGACTTTGACCCTTGGATTATTTAGATGTATGTTAGCTAGTTTCCAAGTGATTGAAAATTTTCCTGTTATCTTTATGTTATTGATTTCTAGTTTTATTCCATAGTAGTCAGAAAACACTATATTATTTTAATTCTTTATTTCTTTTTTATGGCCCAGTATATAAGGTATCTTGGTATTTTTTTCTTATGTTCTTGCAAAGAATATGTATCCGTGTGCTATTGATCTGAATGTTCTATAAATACGATTAGATCCTATCAATCAGTTGATGGTTTTGTTGAGTTATTCCATTCCCTTGCAGATTTTCTGTCCACTTGTTGTCTTGTCAATTGTTGAGAAAATGGTTTTAAAGTCTCCAAATATTACTGTGGAATTGTTTATTTCTTCATTTAGTTCTGTCAGTTTTTGCTTCATATATTTTTCAGTTCTGTGGTTTGGTGCATTTAGGATTCTTATATGTAGATTAACCCTTTTACAATTATGTAATTATGTGTCAGCAGTTTTCTTTTTTGGAAATCTTTATCTGATAAAAAATATATATACACCCACTCCTGCTTTATTTGATTAATGTGTGCGTGGTATAGCTTTTTTTCATCCTTTTATTTTCAAGCCTTCCTCTATCATTATATTTGAAGAGAGTTTATTGAATACATGTAATTGGATCATATTTTTAAATGAATTTTGCTAATTTTTACCTTTTAAATTGTGTTTTTACCTGATTTATTTTAATGAAATTTTTAATAGGATTGGTCTAAAATCTACCATTTTATTTTATTTTCTGTTTGTTCTCTCTATCCTTTGTTTTTCTTTGCTTATGTTTTTCTATATCCCTGTGGTGGAACATTTTTTTAGAATTCTATTTTGATTTTTTATTTTGATCTATAATGTTTTATGTATATCTCTCCTTATATGTATGTTTCGTTAGTTGCTCTTAGCATTACATAATAGATACAAATCATATCACGGCCTACTGGAGTCATCATTTAAAACTTAAAATGAAGTATGTAAGTGTTACCTTCCTTATGTCCTTTGATCCTCCATCTACAATCTAATTGTCTTAAATGTTTTCTTAACATATATTAAGATATACATTAGAGAGTATTATAATTTTCGCTTCAATCATCAAACATAATTTTGACAACTCAAAAAGAGGAGAAATGTCTATTTTGTTTAACCATATTTTGCTCTTGTCCTTATTCTTTCTTTTCTGTTGTTCCATGTGTCCTACTTTTCCCGTTTTATTTCTGTTTAGAGAATTTTTCTTTTTTTTTTTTTTTTCTTTTCTGTTAGGATAGGTCTACTGGCAAATTTTTTTCTTAGGTTTTCTTTACCTGAGAACTTAAGGTACCACTTTCTTTCTTTTGTTTTTGGTTTGTTTAGAGCCTTACCAACTTCTTTTTTCCCACCCTCAGGCCCTGATAACTAACATTCTAGTCTCTGTTACCATGAGTTCAGATTTTTTAGATTTCACCTGCAAGTAATATGCAGTATTTGTCTTTGTCTGATTTATTTCACTCATTCAGCATAATACTCTCAAGGTCCATCCATGTTTTTGCAGCTGTCAGGATTTTCTTCTTTCTCATGGCTAAATAATATTCTTTTTTATCCATTTCTTCATTGATGGACACAATGTTGTGAAAAATGCTGCAAACATGGAAGCTTTACTAGATTGAGATGCCAGTTTCATTTCCTTTGGCTGTATACCAAGAAGTGAGATTACTGAATTATATGTTAGTTCTATTTTTAATTTTTTTGAGGAACCTCCATACTGTTTGACTCCTTTATTTCTGATGTATATTGTCACTTGATATAGAATAATTGTTTGACAGGTTTTTTTTCCTCAGAATTTGAAAAATATACCTTTTCTTTCTAGTCTCAGTAGTTCTTATGAGAAATCCTTTTTATTCCACCTTTATCTTACAACTCTTAAAGAAAAACAAACAAACAACAACAACAACAACAACAACAAACCCCAAAACAAGAACAAAAAAAAGAAAATCAGTTTGGTGATGGATATAGAGCGTGAAGACACATTTTACTGGAGAGGATATACAGATGGAAAATAAGTACATGAAAGGACATTCAATATCACTAGCCATTAGGGAAATGCAAATTAAGACCATGAAGAGATAGCATTACGTATCTATTACAACTACTAAAATAAACATAGTGACAATGCTAAATGCTGGCAAGGATGCGGAGAAACTGCATCTCTAATACATTGCTGGTCAGACTGTAAAATACTATACTTGGTTTGAAAAATAATTTGACAGTTTCTTTTTAAAAAAAATACTAAACATACACTTGCCATATGACACAGCAATCATATGCTCGGACATTTATTTCTGAAAAATTAAAGCACACGAAAACTTGTCCATGAATGTTTATAGTAATTATATTTGTAATAGCCCAAACCTAGAAGCAATCAGAATGTTTGTAGATAGGTAAATGATTAAACAATTAAAGCTCACTATGGAATACTACTCTGTAATGAAAGGGAATTAACCATTGATACATGCAGCAAAAGGGAATTCAATGGTATTATTCTAAATGAATAAGCCTATTTCAAAAGGTCATTTACTATTTGGTTCTATTCATATAACATTCTATAATGATGGAATTATAGAAATAGAGAACATATTAATAGAAAGCAGAATTTAAGGATGGTCTATTTAGATTCCTAAAGCTACTGTAACAAAGTGCCACAAACCAGGTAACTTAAAACAACAGAAATTTATTTTCACAGTTCTTGGGCCTTGAGTCTAAAGTCAAGTCGTTGGCATTGTTCCCACTGGAAATTCTGAAAAATAAATTGTTCCGTTCCTCTCCTATCTTCTGGTGGCTGCCAACAAACCTTGGCATTCTTTGGCTTGTGGCTGTGTACTCTAAGGTCTGTCTCTCTTCACATGACCTTGTTCTCTGTGTTTTTATGTGTCCTCTTCTCTTCTTAATTCAAGGACAACAGTCATTTAGGTTCCACCCAAAATATAAGATAATTTTATCTCAAGATCCTTAACTCTGTCTGAAAAGGCCCTATATTCAAAAAACATCACATTCTGAGATACTGGGTAAAAATGAATTTTTGAGGGATGCTATTTAACCCACTGTAGATGGTGAGGAAGAGGAAGTTGAAAGTGACTTATAAAGGAATAGCATGAGGGGAATCTTTGCACTGATGGAATAAAGCTGTATCTTAATTATATTGAGGGTTACATGACTAACATTTATTATAAATAGCATAAAACTTTAAATATTCATTGTGCTAATATCAATTTTCTGGTTTGATATTCTGTTATAATTGTTGCATTTACAGAAGATGTAACCATTGGGAAAACAGGGTAAAGGGTACATGGGGCCTGTGTGTACTAGCTTTATAACTTCTTGTGACTCTATTATTACTTCGAAAATTAAAATTATAAAGGGAGTCTAGTAATTTTCTTATAAATGACAACAATGTTTCCTCTAATTATGCATAAATGTCCCTTGCCTTCACTTTGTGTTTAATATAAGAAAGAAACAATTCTTTCCTCTTCAAGTAAGAAGAAAAAAAAATTGATGATTGTTAAAATATCATTAGTCATATGTTCAGTATTATAATAGATTGCTTATGTTAACACAGAGTTTATGTATCTGCTCAGAATGGTGCAAGAATGAGATCCAATAATTGTTTTACTATCTGTTCCTGAACTGAATATGAGGCCTAGAGTGTCATTTTCTATATAATGAAGCTAAGTTAAAACCCATATTAACTGTAAGTTGTCAAACTGCATCTCATGTAGTCAAAACCTTTTTTACTCTTAAACTGATATATATTTAATGTGTTTAGTTGAAAAGAGGGTGAGAGAACAATTAAAGATTTTTAAAAACACAGATGCTTTTCCCTAACAGTAAGAGGAGAACATAATGCAATCTCTATTTCCATAAACCTTTTACAAAACATATGAAATAAAATTTTGTCCAGGGAACAGCATTAGCACTAATAATTTACCATTCCCCCCAAAAAGAAAAAAAAAAAAAAAAAAAAAAAACCTCTCAGTATAGATGTGTCATTTAAATAAGTATATACAATGGAATATTACTCAGCTATAAGAAAAGATGAAATACTGCCATTTGTAACTACATGGGTGGAACTTGAGATTATCATGCTAAGCGAAATAAATCAGACAGAAGGTGAGAACCATGTTATTTCACTCATATGAGGGATATATAACTGAAAGCAACAAACAGACATGACAAAGAGTGACTCATGGACAGGCACAATGATTACCAGAGGGAAAGAGGGGAAGGGAAGGTAGATAGGAGTAAAGGGGGTCAAATAATTAATGAGAGAAGGAAATTTAAGTTTGAGTGGTAAACACACAATGCAATATACTTATAACATATTTTTCTTAATTATACACTTGAACTTATTTGATTTTGTTAACCAATGTCACCCCAATAATTTTGATAAAAAATAAAATAAAGTGATTCAAATATGCCATTACCAAAAGAATTGTGGAAAATTATCATTTATTTATTAAATTTATTGGAATAACATTGGTTAATAAAATTATATAGGTTTCAAATGGACAGTAATACATCTTCTGTATATTGCATTATGTATTCACCATCCAAAGTAAAATCTTTTTTTTTTGTCATCATATATATTGACCCCCTTTACACTTATTTATCTCCCCCTTTCCCCTTTTTCCCTTAATTTTTTTTTAATTTCTAAAGTATGCAGAATTTCTCCATAGCTCAAAGCCGTATGATAGCTATTTTTAGGTAACTGACTGGCAAGTGTCTATTCTGTGAGAAATGAGATTCTTCCTATTCTGTCCACTTCAAATTTAACACAAAATATGTTACCAAGGAGAATTTAGACCTGATTAGGACTGACACTTCTTTTCAGAGGAAAGCTCCACAGGTGGAATTAAAATGTCATAAGAGAAATAAAACTGTTACAAAAGAGAACTGTAAAAAAAGGAAGAAAGAATCACAACTCAGGTTATGGATTGTTTGTAAGAATGATGATGTTATTTTCTAATTAAACTTGACTTTCACATTTCGCATTTATGGACAGAAATGAGCCATGAATCATTATTTTGAAATATCATTCTCAATCTCAGTGATAGCAGGCTTACATTGAAATTTTTAAATGATATTCTCTTCTCCTTTATCCAACTTAGTAGTATCATAGCTTAAATATTAATATCAAGAATAGTACCTTAATCTTATCCAGTATCTTTAATGTCAAACATCAAAAGCTATTTTACAGATTAAGTGCCTCACCTTGTGGTAGGACTCACTAGATATTTAAAAGTACTTACAGTACATTGCAAACTGGTCTCATATATGAAACGAAGTGTATAATTTATTTTTCAAAATCAAATCAAATTGAAATGACCAAGATAAAAATAATTAAAGAGAAGTATTAAATATATTTTATGAATTAATGTTAAACCAAATATGAAAACCACTGCATTAGATAAACCATTTTAAATTCAGAATGCTGTTTAGTATTCAAATATATTTCAGTACTTTTATTATGCAGAGTGTTTGACTGTCTTAGTTCTGGCTAATATAACAAAATAGATCGATATGTGGCTTAAATAAGACATATGTGTTTCTCACAGTTCCAGAGGCTGCGAAGTCCAAGAACAAGGTGCTGACAGAGTCATTTCTTGGTGAGGGCCTTTTCCCTGGCTTATAGGAAGCCACCTTCTTGCTATGTGCTCATACGATCTTTCCTCAGTGCTTGCACATAGAGACAGAGAGAGCTCTGTCTTCCTCTTTTAAGGATATGAATCCTGTCATGAGATTCCCATTTTGATGACTTAATATAAACCTAATCCCATCTCCAAATACTACCACTTTGAGAGGTTAGGGCTTCAACATATAAATTTTGTGGGAACACAAGCATTTAGTCTGTAATTTGACCACTGCAGCGTGATAACAAAAATGATTGGTGATGAGTTAGTCAGGAATGAGATCTTGAAGTGTCTAAGTCTAAGCTTTCCTTTGTGAATTACATTGTAATACAATAAACTAACAGGGAAAGTTTACTTTTAAAAAAGTGTTTTTAAGATGACTATGCACATTAACTTGAATTTCAGGCTGCTCCAAGCCATAGAGCTAGTTAATGACCAAATCCAAGGTATATTGAAGTCAAACTCTTTCTGCTGTGTCATTTTGGCCCCCTTGTTCCTTATTAATTACTCGTACTTTATTACTAACCTCCAGCCCCAAGTGCCTGTCTATCCAAAATCTTCCTGGTCTTTCCATGTCAGGATAAATCTCTTAAATTATAGTGCTCTACTTTTAACATTTATTTTATTGTAGTAAAATTATTTAAATATCAGTCTCTGTCACTAGTCGGTTAGCTCCTTAAGAATAAAGACTATGTATTCTTATCTGTCCACCCACTGCCCAGTGCAGTGCTTTTTTTTTCCAGATTGCCTTTTCAAAGATGTTTTTATTTTTATATAGTAAATAGCATTGGAAAACAGAGCTAGTGTCTATTTCCAGAGCAAGGGCATATTTATTTACACTGTCCAAGCAAATAAAGTTAATGTCTCCCTCCTAAGCAAAGGACAGGTTTGCTTGTGGTCCATTATAAAAAATTTGACTCCCTAAACCCAGGGTTCCTCAGCTGTGAAACCCACTACTTACACAGTTTCTATCTGAACCACTTCATGTAGCCCCATGGGACTAGGGTTGAAGAAAAAAATGACACAGATATAAAGTTCATGTAGTTCTCTGTGCACATGAGTAATGAAGCCCTTTGACTCTGTCCTAGGAATTTTCTCTCTTCTGAAAGCATCCAGGAAACTAGAGCAGGCCAACCTATTAACATTCAAGTAGAGTAAAATCTCAGACCCTGCACATCAATTGACATTAGGAACTCAGTAGTTTTATATTAAACGTGTTTTATTGAATTATGGATGGCAAAAGAAAAACAAATAAAACCCTAATCAATCATCCAGTTTATGCTTTTCACCCACTGAACACATGAGGAATCTGAGGTTCAGAGAAGCTAAGTGACTTATTTTCTGAGGTGACAATTACAATATATTCTGTAAACACTTAATGCATTGTTAATTATTAAATTTTGTCATTTTTACTTTATTTAGAATAGTTGATAAGTTTTATGATTATGTAGAAAATGACTAAAAATTCATATTCCCATGTCGTGTCAGTGCTGATATTTATTATTTGCATTTATAATCACATTGGCACCATGATGTATATCTTAATTGTTCAGAATGATAAAAAATGAAAAAGGAAGATGATATATACATATTGAATTCATAATAAGATAAAACCAAGTTTTTTAGTAGTTTAATTAGGAAAAACTGGAAGAATTAATTTTTTCAGATGATCCATGGTAAGAGAAGCATACACATTTTGGCAAATCTATATTATCTAATACATTAAATCAATGTTATTAATTTAAATTTTATTAATTTTTAAATCATCGTATTCTGTTGGTAATTTTCTTGTTTTTTAATCTTGTATAAACTGTGAACATGAGAAATCTATACTTATATTTTTATATTAAGTACTATTGTATTTTAATCATCTAAATTAAGAGAAAACTCAAAATTTTATAAAGAAATCTTTGCATATTTATATTTCAGAAATTCTGCTCCAAGCCATAAAGTCAAAGACAAAATATAGATTATATTAAAGCCAAGATCTTTACATTGTGTCATTTTGATCTCTTTTTTCTCTATTATTTCTCTAAAGAAGAACAGTAGAAAAAATTTCCTCTTGTCTATTAAACGTTGATGAAGTGAAACTTGATTTCAGAATCTAAAGTTATTTGGTTCTAAAGTCTAACAAATGACCCAGTAGTTGTGATTCAAATGTTTGTTCCATTGACAAAAGTGTATGGCAAAAATATAAATCACTTTCTTGTTATTACTTACTGATTTTTTATTGCGATAGACTTAACTGCAGATTTGTGAAAATAAACTCTTAGCTAAATTTTATAAAACTATTTTAAGATCATAACTTAAACACATAATATTCTCCCCTGTTCTTAAACATTCAAAATATTTAAAGTTAAAAGTGATAGCTTGGTGTATAATCCCATATTCTAATAAAGTTAGTATATTTTTTCTTTGGTTTATTCATTTAAATCATTGTTTATCACATGTAGTTTAATAACGCCATGCTTATTTTTTGTGATACAAAATATTTACCCTCAGACCTCTTCCTGCACATCTCTATTGTGCTCTTCCTTTTTATCATTATTATAATTATGAGATAGAATAAAGTAAAACATCCCTAAGAATGTATTAACTTATATAAAAATGAATAAAAGTATTTTTTCATGTTCTTTGTATTTTAAACTGATTTTGCATTTTGAAATTTGACTCATAGGTTGTGTTAATATGAGTTCCCTTACAAGAGTGATGACTCAGTGACAGAGCCAAAAATAATTTTTTTGCCAAATGTTAAACTTTAAGATTTATTTTTCTTAAAACGTAGTTACATTTTATCACCAGTAATTGAAATGCTTTTACCTTTTAAATATAAATTTTAACAACAGAACCATGCCAAAGAAACCTGGACGGACTTAATGTTGTGTTGAGAATTATTCTGACACTTATTATATTGAACTAAATCTGGGTTCCTTAAGAGAGTGTGTGTTGGCAAGAATCAGAAGTTATTTAAAAGGAAACAAAAACCTAATTATACCTTCATTTGAATAATACTCATATAAGTAGTTAGCACCCCACATTTTAATTTTTGTGACTCAAAATCTATTGATTGCTCTTTATCGATTTTGGAAATTCCTGCAAACTAGTGTCAACAAAACTGATGTAAATAATATTTAATAATTCTTAAATTCTAAGATGTGGGTAGAGGAAAGATCTGAATGGCCTTGGGGGCTCATTTCCTTTCTTATTTTGAGAGTTTAGTGGAGAATATGCTTAATAGCTCTGAGTTACCGCAATAGAAGAATAGGCTGATACCAGCAGCTGTGTTTAGAGGCTGACCCATTCCAACAAGGCCACCTTTTTGACAAGGAAGCTTCCGTTTTCACATTTCACATAGATTTCCCTCCACCTTATTCCTATAAATACGTAAAACAATATGGGGACAGGATTCTTCTCCACTGGAACATTGGCCATGATGTATATGGATTATATTTTGCACAGTAAGATAGATTTCCTGGAAAGACACTATATGGTTCTTTACTGTCTATTTTAATCTAATAAAACTCTTTCATATCTGCACTATACACACAGACGCATATACCACCACTACCACTACATACTAACTGGTATCAGAACAGGAAAGTGGTGTAAATGCAATTTTAATATACATAAATAAAATTATATATTGTTTTTATCTAATTTCATTTAAGAAAGGCATAGCAATTGATATGTAACTTACCTCTATTCTGGAGATGTCCAGGTTAGAGAGAAATCATGAGTTCAAATATTGTAAACTTATTAATCAGGACTTCATATAATATTAGTGGAAATATTACTTTATGCTTGGAGTTCTTTTAATGAAGTATATCTAAGTTGCTCATAGTAAATACATTTGGAATTAATGGATTTATGGAGCATGGCCTACTGAAAAGTGTTAGTATCTATTTTATAATTGTTTAAGGATGCAAATATTTCATGACTGAAATAACTCTCTTTGTGGAATTGATGCCCTGTACGCATTACTTAGAGTCCTCAAATACTAAATCTGAGCCCAAGCTATCTTTTTGTTCCAAGGAAGGATCTCAATAGTCCCAGATTTCTGCATTTGTTACCTGTTTTATCATTTGTCATACTCTTTGTATTTTTTTGTCAAGTTTGATACCAGAAAAGATATCTGATTCTTATGAGTATGATGTGACAATCTGACCCTTTGCATTATTTCACATATATTTTGAAAGAGTCTTTCTTTCAAAGAAGAATTTGTTTTTTTTGAGAAATAATTAATGTTGGTGTTTTAGCCACTATGGCAGCAAAAGGGAAAGCCTTAGGGGTATTGAGGGATGGCAACTGCTCATTGGTGTGATCTTAGGTGTCCTGAAAATCCTCTCAACTTGTGGGGAAAAATATCTACAGTTTATTTAATCCTTGGCATGGGCCAAGTCTTTTCCCTAGATTATGTCTCATTTGAGTCATATAATATCTTCTTATGGCAGTTAAGAAAACTGAGACTTAGAGAGGTAAGCAAACACTTGTTTGGAAGAGCAATTGTTGCCAGTGAGTGAGAGACTCTTCCATTCAGGGATGTTTAACTCAATGTGTCAACTTGACAGGGTCATAGGCTACCCAGATATTTGGTTAAACATTAGTTCTGAGTGTGTCTGTGAGGGTGTTTTTGGATAAGACTATCATTTAAATCAATAGGCTAAGTAAAGCAACTTGCCCCCCTCCAATGTTGGTGGACATTGTCCAAAATGCTGAGCGCTGAGTGGAGAAAGGGAGAATTTACTCTCTCTGTTTGACTCTTTGAGCTGTACCGTAGTTTTCTCCTGTCCCAGGTCTGAGATTTACACCATCAGTACTTCTGGTTCTCAGGGCTTCAAACTACACCACAGGGACTCCTGGATTTCCAGCAGACATGGATCTTCTCAGTCTCTGTAATTGGGTGAACCAGTTACTTATACTAGATTTCTTAGATAGATAGATAGATAGATAGATAGATAGATAGATATAGATGTACATCCATATATCTTATTGGTTATGTTTTTCTGGAGTTTTTGTAATGAGAGGTTTTAGAGGAACAGAATTTTAAGAGTTTTATACATTGGTTCTCGGGTTTCTAGAATTGTCTTTAATATGCATTTTTATATTTAAAAATGCTAATGACTATTATTAATAGCGATGACTGATAGTTCATAACATGAACTGATAATAGAAATACACAAAACATCTACACTGGATGTTCTTAATCAACCATGTATATGATGCAAGGAGTTGGGAGACTGCGTATATGATATTTTTGAACATTTGTGGAAAAATAACAAATGAAAAGAAATTGAATGCTTGCTAAGAAAAGGATGAGCTCAGGGGTTTGAATTTTAGCTCTAGTACCTCATAAATTGCCTAAAAGCTTCTGTGTGTTCCCTGAAGGAGACCCTTACCTCCTATAGCCTCAGGACAGATTGATAAAATCAAATGCAGAATCTCATCATGTGCTGGTAAATTACAATACAGGTTGAACTCTCAGTCTCACAGGATGCCTCCTATTAAAGAGAGGGTATTGATTAGGAAAGAATGGGATCTCCTGAGCAGAGATGGGGATGTATAGGAAGCATTTGATTAAGTTAAAGATGTTAAGCCTATAATTCCGAAGAATTTTATTAGCCAGTGGAAGAAACCTCTGTATCTCCAATGGAAGCAGTTTCCCCATCCTCAGTAGAAGTGACCTCCCCACCACCAGCGATACCAGCCTCTCCATCCCTGTTGTCTGTGGGAATTCTGTGTATTATGAAGAAATACTGTAATGACCTTTTCAGAAGCAGTTGCCAAGAAATACCATACTGATTATCCTCAGGACCTATCCCCACTACTCTTTTTTATTTCTAGATATATAACTAAGCTCAAGTCTTAGCAGGTCTTTAAAGGTGCTCAGGTATGACTCATGAGGAAGGAGGTGCACTGCAAAAAAACTATTTCTAATTTGTAATCCAGAGACTATGTATGGAAATTCATACTAGGGTGTGAGATAATGGTGGAAGAATATTATGTTATATCAGGTTGAATTTATTAATATAGGCTCACTAAGCAGAGATTCTGCATTTAATATTACAGTTTGGAGAGGCAGAAAGGGCTCTATCAGTTTGGTTGGTTGGTTGGCTGAAACATGGGCCAATAAGTGGCCTACTACAGTGGTTTATTGGAAATGTGGACTCTGTCTTGGTTTATTGTAAAGGAAAGGATTCAGAAGCTTAGGGGCATTTAATGTTAGAATGAATTTGTCATTTAAGACCTACTCACCCACAGTAAGAGGGTCAAGAAAACATACCTTTCCCCAAAACTGTGAAAAATAAATTCGTGAGGGGAATCCTGGCATCCTTGAAAAGCTCTTTGTAGGCTAGACCTCACCATGGAAACTGCTGTCACTGAATTGGGAAACCTAAATGCGATGGTAGTAATTGGATTCCTGGATGGCAGGGGCCAAAAGGACATACTGTCACTAAAGCAAAGTAGGTGTGGTTAGCATAATGGATAGCAGAGTCAAAGCTCCAACCAGAGTAGTCCGACTCATGCAAGTTTACAGCTGGTGGCTAATTGATCATGGTGTCCTTAGAAATGAAATAGGAGATCCGCTAAATTCTTAATTTGTATAAGTGGAAAAATTAGAGGTAAAGTGATTAAAAGTGTAACCTGAACCATAAAATCAGAGCCATGGCCCCTCAATTAATTCCCAGACTTGATTATAGACACAGAATCCCTTGAATGAAGGGGATACTGGTCCCCATGAGGATAGACCCTGGTAAAATACCAAAAATTTATACTATTAATCCTTTTCTTAGTCTTTGCTACAGAAACCTATGACCTTTTCCTACCATTAACTGTGCATTAGGGAAAATTAAATAATCATACCCTTTGGGGGCTGCTAAACATTGGCTCTGAACTGACATTATTCCAGGAGATATCCAAAATGTCACTGTGGACCAATGGTCACAGTATGGGCTTGTACAAATCAAGTGATCAATGGAATTTTAGATCATGTTCATCTCACATAGGCCTGGAGGGTCCCCAAACTCATCCAATGGTTATTTCTTCACTTCCAGAATGTGTAGTTGGAATGGATATACCTATAAGCTGATATAATCCTCACAATTGATTACCTACCTTGTGGGAAAGGCTAAATGGAAGTCACTATAACTTCCTCTACACAGAAAAGTAGAAAATTGAAAGCAGTACTACATTGCTGGAAGAATTGGGGAGATTAGTGCCACCATCAAGCACTTTAATGATGCATGGGTGGTGATTTCCACTGCATCTCAATTCATTTGTTCTCTTTGGTCTGTGCAGAAAGGAGATCTTGGAGCTGACAGTAGATTATCATAAACTTTACCAGATGGTGACTCCCAGTTGCAGCTGCTGTACCAAATGTGGTTTCATTGCTTGAGCAAATTGACACATATCCTGGTACCTGATATGCTGCTGTTGATCTGGAAAATGCCTTTTTCGTCCATTTCTGTCGCACTAGAAGCAGTTTGCTTTCAGAGAGCAATATACTTTCACTGTCTTACCTCAGGGATATATCAACTCTTTAGCCCTCTGTCGTAATTTGGATGGCAGGGGTCTTGATCATTTTCCTTTCTGCAAGATATCATACTGATCCATAACGTTGATGACACATGCTAATTAGAGTTAATAAGCAAGAAGTAGCAACTACTGTAGACTTATGGTAAGATATTTGCATGCCAGAGAGTGGGAAATAAATCTTATAAAAATTCAGAGGCCTCTGCTTCAGTAATTTCTAGGAATCCAGTGCTATGAGGCATGTTGATATGTCTCTTCTAAGGTGAAGGTTGAGTTGTTGTATCTGATCCCCCCTAAAACTAAAAAGGAGGCACAATACCTCATGTATTACCATTTACCCAATGACATGAAAAGCTGTTAGTTCTAAGCAGGGCCCAGACCAGGAGAAACTTCTATAACAGGCTACTGTGCAAAATGCCCTGCTGCTTCACCCAGATAATCAAGTGGTGCTTGAAGTGTCAGTGGCAGATAAGGGTGATGTTTAGAGCCTTTGTCAAGTCCCTAAAGGACAACCACATTGCAGAATTGGAGCAGATTCCTGGCATCCTGTGCATATAACTACTCTCCTTTTGAGAAACATATTTCTTGACCTGCTATTAGGACTGAGTAGAGACTGAACATGTTACTATGGGCCACCAAGTTTCTATGTGACTTGATCTGCCCATCATGAACTGAGTGTTTTTAGACCCACAAAGCCACAAAGCTGGGCATGAACAGCGTCAAATCATCATGAAATGAAAGTGGTCTGAGCTGACTCTGAAGGAACAAGTAAGTAACTGGAAAAAGTGGCCTAAATGCCTGTGGTCCTCACTCCTGCTACAATGCATTCTGTCTTCCAGCCTGCTCCTATGATCTAGTGGGGAGTTCCCTGTAATTAGCGGACAGAGGAAGAGAAAACTTGGGCCAGGTTGACAATGATTTTGCATAATATGCCGACACCACCAAAAAGTGGAAAGCTGCAGTACTGTAGCCCTTTTGTGGGATATCCCTGAAGACAGTAGTGAAAGGAAAGCCCTCCAGGAAGCAGTACTTCAAGCAGCCTGTCTAATTGTTCATTTTGGAAAGAGAAATGGTCAGAAGTGTTATTATGTACTGCTCACTGAAGGATGACCTCAAAAGAGGAGGATTTTACTAATCAAGTGGACAGGATTACCCATTCTGTGAATATCAGTCAGCCACTTTCCTCAGCTGTTCCCGTTGATGCCCAATGAGAATGTTAAGAAAGTGGCCAGCCAGGTCGTCAGAGATGGAGGGCTCAACAACATGGATTTCCACTGACTATGAGTGTTCAATCTGCCAGAGATGAACACTGAGTCCCTAGTATGGCACAATTCTCCTGGGTGATTAGCCAGCTACCTGGTGGCAGGTTGATTACATTGGATTATTTCTATCATGGAAAGCACTTACTAAAATACAGATTTACTCAAGATACAGATTTTCCTTTCTGCACGCAGTGCTTCTGCCAAAATAACCAGGATTCTAGACCTGTACCACAGGCCTTTCTTTGTCTCTAAGTTTAGAAACAGCAGGTTGTAGCACCTGCAAGTCTCCATAATTACATAAGCCAAATCCTCATAATAAATCATATATATATATATGTATATATACACACATATACATACATATATACATTTAAACATACACACACACACACACACACACACACACACACACACACACATACAGCCTGAATGTGTTCATAGTCACAAATTTTCATGATATATTTTATGGTTACAAAGAGCTTGTTAATTTATTTTTTGTAAACTAGATGACTTTTTCTCATGAGTTTTTACTCCCCTGGGTAGCTTGGATGCATGAGTAGAGGTGGATTTTCAATATTCCAGTACTAGTTCCTTGTCTCTTCATTTATCAATTTATTCATTCTAAGCATGTTTGGGGCACTTATTTTGTGCCAGATTTTATTTTAGGAATTGTGGATGTAGCTGAGTTGAAAACAAAGTTACTGCTTTATTGAGCTTATATTGTAGAAGGAAAGATAGACAATAAACATAAATCTATAAACGTTAGGAAGTTGCAAGAGAAATAGAATCATGGAAGAGGTTTGAGGGATAGGTGGGGATAAGGGCTTTTTTAGATATGGTTATCTAGAATATGAAGACAGTTGAGACAAATCCTACATGAAATGAAAGAGGGAAGGAGGGGAGAGGGAGAAAGGGGGCAAAGACAGGGAGAAAAAAAGGATAGGAAGGAGATCAAGCCTTTGGATGGAGTAGATGCAGCAAGCCAATTTAATATCTTTTTCACCTGAAATCTGGCTGTTTCTAGAGTCCCCTTCTCTCCCTCTTCCTCTCCCTTTCCTACCCCTTTTCCTGCCACCACTTTACCTCCTCCTTGTCCTTTTTTGTTGTTGTTGTCCTCATTCTTCTTGATATAACTGCCACGGTAAAACTGGTTCTACTAGCCTTCGAGCATGCACAACCTCTGTTGCTGCTGATGCTAAGTCCTGCCATTCTTTCTAATCATCAGGGCCTCTCACCCTTGGCATCTCCCCTTCACCCATTTACCTTTGTCTTTTCGAATTTCCCTTGTCATAAAGGATGGACTTTGAGCTATATTTTCCTCTGTGGAAAGGATTTACCTTTGATAGATCCTCTTCATTTTCTGAGGCAGTACTCCTTGGTCAACAGTGTGGGGGGAGAAATCAGCTTTACTGATTAAAACACACACACACACACACACACACACACACACTCATTTGGAAGTATTTAGAAATGTTATTACCTTTACACATAGAGTTTCATATAATGTGGACTTGATTTTTAACATAAATTTGTCTGAAGAGTTTTTCTATTATTAATGTCCCATCAGTCCCTTCCTTCTGCACAATTATTTCTAAGTTGGGTAAAGTACAGTTATTGTTTATACAATTGCAATCAAGACTGAAATCCCTACTGAAAGGGAAAAATATAATATTTTTTTTTGTTGAAGGATAAAACACAATCTTGGCACTTTTAACTTTACTAGAAAAACAATAAAAATTTCCCACTGTAAATTATACTAAACCTTTTTATTTTAAACTACTCTGAACAGGATGGTTATAAATTTCATAGAAGTGAAAAGTGTATGAATGATTTATTTGACCAAGAAGAATGTCAAATGCTTTAACAATTCTTTCAAAATTAAAAAAGCACACACATTAGAGAGTTTCAAACTTTTTAAAAGTTCTGCTAAAATGAAATATTTGCATTCTAGTAGCTTTTTTTTTTTCTTTGTCTAACAGAGGAGTTCAATTTTAATACATTAATTTTAGCCTTCTCCTTCCAAGGGAGGGACAGATACACTTTGGTGCAAGAAAGAATCACTAACAGAAGAAAACATCAGAAATATATATATTTTCTTCTTACTGAATGTGCAAAATCTCAGTGGCTTTTATAGCTGTTACCTTAAGACATTATATAGGTGGTAATGGAGCATGGAGAACTGCACCATGTGAGATGAAGGAATAGTGGTTTGCTCATTATATTTTATTCAGGTTAAACCTCAAAAGCAAAACAAAACAAAAGGTGCATTTTTAAGTAATACTCGTGAATCTTAATTGTATATTGGAATCACCTGATGAGCTGGGATTTGATTTGATTGGTCTTCTGTATTGATCTGGGCATCAAGATATGTACAAGCTTTCCAGGTTATTCTACTCTACATCTAAGGTTGAGAACCACTGAATACATGTTTAATTTGGATTATTTTAATGGAAACATTTTAGATGAAAGATAATTATAATTGTAAATAGAATATATCTCATTTTCACATGAGATCAGCTGCAACGTGGACCTAAAATATGATTAAAAATAAAGCCTCTAATGAATATATAGTGTTGTGTTTGTCCAAATAAGATATTTGATATACCTTCATAAATATTCTAAGTTTTAAAATATTAATTATGACATGAAAACAAATGTGATGCTATTTGAGGTTGTTTCTTCCTAGGGGTCGAATATTGGTGGTTATTAATTTATAAGAATTCTTCAGGTAGAAAGATGTTTGTGGCACACAGTGGAAAAAAATAGACTACAAAGTAAAAAAAGAAACACAGTTAAATTGGTTATTCTTAAGCATGTTCACAGGAGAGGTTCTTTGTAGTTTTGTTTAAAATGCTGTGTATGCTAGTTAAGCCACTATCAGAGATTAGTAAAATGCAGTGCATTTTAATTTTGACTTTATTAAAATAAATTAGTATATTTTCTTACAAATAAATTGGAACATTTTCTCTCTACACTTAGGCTGTTTTACTTGATTGTAATTACATCCCATATACAATTTGCAGACTGGTAAAATAACATTATATAGTACATTTAACGGTAATTCTCCAGAGAACTACAGCACAATTTATTGAAACAGTTGGGTCATAATTGTATAAGTAATCAATTCACCTACAATTTACACTTAGATCACTTGCAGATAATTTTAAATAGAAAGTATTTTAAAGGATATTTTTTTAAAGTTCTTTTTTATTGCTTTTCATATATTTAATATACTTGGAACAAAAGTAAATGGTCAACAGAAATAAAGTAAATAGAAGTTGTAGAAAGAATAGTATACTTAGTTCTTAATGATCCATGAACCGTACCAAGGGACGTGGCTCTCTGTATTAGGAATGTGCTTTACGTGAAGATAAATTTCCCACCCACCCCCTCCTTCTGGTGGAAATGAATGTATAATATATACATATACATACATATATATGTATACATTTGTATGTCACATGCATTAGACATTAAAGTGTGTTAAATAATGTATGTTATATTTTATGCATATATTTTGCATTGTTGATTGACCTATTAGAGGCATATAATTATACACATTAGTACGCATTTTGTTTAGCTTAGCACCAGGGAAATATATGTAGATACTATATTAAGAGAAGGTCAAAGAGAAATAGAATACTTGAAAAAAATAGTGTAGAAGAAAAGAACACGAGAAAGAGTATGTGAAGAAAGTATAAGAAATTAATATTTATGTAACGCAAATAACAATAGTTCACTGAAATGCTGCAGGTCATCTGGTCTTGAAGATTAGCCATGTCTTATTCTGAGGGATTTGCTTGTTTATAAATAATTGTGACTTTCCAGAAGTCACAATGTCTTACTACCAACTTTGGATTCTCAAAAGAGCAACTGCCACTTACATACTCGTGACCATAGATCAGACACTTTCCAGATCTTTCTGCCATTGTCCAAACAAGATAAATGCTCTATCGATAAAGTCATACACCGCATAACAATGTTTTAGTCAAAGACGGACCACACATGTGATAGTGGTCTCATAAGATTGTAATGGAGCTCAGTTTCCTGGAAGAAATGGCAGAATGTGTGGTGCAGGAGGATTTTTTTTTTCCTAACTGAGCAAAGTATGTGGAGCTTGGCAGTAGATTCAGTTTCACTCACAGTGCCTCATTTTTAAGTGCACAAAATACATCCCAACCAGTCAGCTCCTGAGCTGTTGCAGTATGGAGAAACCTGTCCCCCAGTGCCACAGATTCAGAAGGTGCTTCAACCTTTTCAGATCTAGCTTGAGGTCATTGTACAGAGTAGATTGCTTTGAGTTCTTTGTTGAGGAGCTAAGATCCTGCAAAAGGACACAGGACCACAAGAGCTAATTTAGCAAGTATTAAGTGCCATTGCCACATTAGTAAAAGCTTTCTGTGGTAGTATGGACCCACCTTGTCTTTATACCTTGGAAATAATTGCAAGTCGTAATGATGTAAAGCGTAGAGTTTTATTTCTTCCATCACCTTAGAGAGAGCCCTTTGTGCCCGATAAAGTCCACGGAGCCAAACACAAATTCCCAAAGACAAAATATTAGGTCCTCAATTCTGCCCTCTTTCCATACCAAACAATTTTTTTTTTTTTACCAGTACCACAAAGTTGCTTAATCTGACCACTGCTCTAATATGCAACAGCCAAAACCATATTGCCATGACAATTTGATACGTTTCTTTATCGCTCCATCTTGATTTCTTATTCCTTTTGATCTTTAGGCCACTTTTCACTCCCTTCTGACAGTAACTATTACAGTGATCTTAGGCCTTACACGGCCAGTTTCTCCTCCATATTTCTAGCCCATGACCCTATTCATGAAATAGCATTAATGGCTTCAGTGTTCTATTTCTGACCCTGTCAGAAGGAAACTAGGGGAAGGTTTGTGTTTGTAAAGCCTACAGCAGTGTCCAGTGTCCTCGGCCTTCATATTTACTCCCCACTCACTCACTGATTCACCCAGAGAACTGAGTTCTGTGAGCTGCACTCGTGGTTAATCGCCCTATATAGGTGTACCATCGGTTATCTTTTATACTGTATTTTTACCGTACCTTTTTAATGTTTATTTGTTTAGATATATAAATACTTACCATAACGTTACAATTGCATATAGTATTCAGTACAGTAATATCATGTACAGGTTTGTAGTTTATGAGCAGTAGGCTATATGATCTAGGTTTGGATAAGTGTGCCCTATGATGTTTGAACAAGGATAAAATCGCCTAAGGACACATTTCTCAGAACGCACCTTTATTATTAAGCTATGCATGCCTGTACTATACAATATTTACATGATGCTTGTGAAAAACAACTTTTACCATAAAATATTTTACATTGTTTTCTGGTATGAAGGACTGTACTTCAAAGGATATGACAAATTTATTAATGTTTATTTAGAACTTGGCTAAACCATAAGTGACAATGGGAAATTATAATTGTACTGGGAAAAATAGCAACAGAAAGTGCATAGTACAATCTTATAAATTATAAGACAGAATGGGCCTTATTCATGCTGTGCACAGGTCATAATTTATTCAAATCCTACAGAATATTAAAACAAAATAATTCCATAATTATCCTGTATGCTATATGCTATTCAATATATTTAAAAATAGGTATAATAGGTGCAAACAGTTATGATATAACTCACACAATCCTCAGACACTAAGCGTGTAAGAAAGGGTATACATTTTATGGAATAGTTTTCATTCTTTTACTTAAGCTTTATTTATGTCATAATATTATGTATTTTAAACACTTTTAAAATAAATGTATAAAGAAGATCCAAAAGTAATTTAACTATAAAAAGTATTTTATGCCTATTCTGTGCCAAACACTGTGGCTTCTGTATTGATTTTTAATCTTCTTTCAAGGCGCATCATAGCAGCTGCCTTAATGCCTGTTTAAAGTTACTAAAATTGAATAATTAAAAAATAAATTATCTAAAGTTTGTTAACTCCAAGGAGAAAATGTATGTGTTTTTCATCTGGATAGAAATACTTCTTCCTCTAAGATTTCATCTTTAGTGTCAAATGCTGTTTTATATACATCAAAGTGGGTGTTCTGTCTGTATTTATAAAGGCATAGCAGATTATGCTCTAGAACTGTACACCATAGTCCACACAAAATTTGTGAAAAGGTTCCACGCTGCTGGAAGGATATAATTTCAACCTTATGAAAATGATGGGAAATTAAAAAAAAAGTAAAAGACATAATCTTTTAAATCTTAAGAATGATTAGATTAAATAAAATCCAAATAGAGGAATCATATAGAACATTTTCCACTCAACTTTCATTCTTGATGTACTAATGCCTCACAGATGTAAAAGGCAGTAGACTAGAATTCATAAGACATAGGTTCTAAGCCTTAAATTTCAGCTCCCAGCACTATATAGTACCACTGTGGGCAAGAATTTAGACTCTGAAGAAATAATTTTTCTTCAGGTGTAGAGTAAGAGAATTGATCACTACTTACATTATCTCCACTAGCTATTTTAGGTATATTCCAATTATTTTATGTCTCTATTACCAAAACACTAGAGTAATCACTTAAATTATTATTTTATAGTTAAACAGAAGAGTGACTCTTTCAATGTCCTATATATTTCATGTATTTGTATTATAAAGTGTATTTACTGGTAAATTAATACCTGGCAACATATAAACATGAAGATCTCTCGTCAATGAACAAAATAGAGTTTCACAAAGATATATTTGCGGTGAAGAGTGTTGGGCTCATAGACACTAAATAAGTATTCTTTATCATTTTAATAATCATAACTGTATGAGTCTCTCATATAAGCCCCAATCCATCCTGGTTTTTAATATAACTCTATTTGGAGGGAATAAATTATTTCCACAAAAAGGGTAAATATGTCACTGACTGATGACTTAGATTAGATCTGAACTGATGACCTCAAGTTAAAAAGCTTAACATCCCATTATAAATCGACCTCCTGCATCTTCATTCTTTCCATTTGTGTTTTGTTTTTTAAGCTATTATGTGCATGCCTGAGTACTGTTATTTAAAGATACATTAGTGCTCTTAAGTACTCACTACTAAACAACTCTAGTTGCTCTCTTATTTCCAGGAGGATATATATTAAATATTTACCATCAGAATAAATAACTACTTACACTATAATTGTGATTATCCTAAAATAAATTTTGTTCTGTAAGTATACTGAACCATCTGTCAGCACTTAGAAGTACATTTTTATCTTCAGATAAAAACAAAATTGTTAACAAAGTAGCATTTTCAAAAATACGATTTCATTCAAGGAAAAAGATTTTGTCATTCTTTAGTGAAATTAGCAAGGCAAAATCTGCAAATGTATGTTTTCCAAAGAGTAAAATCAGAACACATCAATTTCCTTTTTGAAAGGATCCATCCATTTATCATCCATTATCCATTCATCCATATATTCATTCATTTATTCATCCATCTATCCAAGAATATTTGTTGAAATCTGCTGTGTCCCAGGTATAGTTCTAGGTGCAGGAATAAAATAAATCCTCTGCTCAAATAGGAATAATAATATGTTTACTTTTTGATCGATTAGAGTAGGTTCCTACTCTTTTCAATATATAGAATGCTAGGTGATGCACACGTATATTGGATATTCTGGAATTATTTGACTTATCTTTTTCTCTTTGCTCCATCTCTTCTCTCCCTTTCTTCCTAAGTCATACCATTTCTTTTTCCTCTGCCTTCTATTTGTAATACTTTAATTTACCTTGTATTTCGTTATTATATTTTACTATTCACATCCTCTATCATTTTTTTTTTTTTTTTACTTTTAGCAGTTATGTTTTCCTTGCCATGCAAAACTTTTCTTATCGCAAATGTTTTTTTCATTGTAATTTGATTTCATTTTATGGACAGTATATATTGGCTACACTTAAGAAAATTGTCATAGAGAGGTCACCTTTCCTGTTTTCTCTTACTATAATTGCTAATTTTCAAAGTTCCTTCAAACATAGAAAAAGAGAAAGCTACGATAAAAATACTATATATTTTTAGCTTTTAAAAATAAAGAGACAAAAATAGAATGGTAAACAGTGTTTATCTAGAGGAGTACAGTTCTTAACAAGATCATATTGTTAAGCATGGATAGAAATTTTCTCCAGTTTACGTACTGATGTCTGATAACTATATGTTTCGGAGCACTGAACTCACATGTCTCTGCAATTAGCCTTGAAGGCAAGCCTATTAAGTATAAGATGAAATTCGTCAATCATTTTCAGTGCCGTATTTCCCTACTGAGAATGTTCTGGCTAGGGGATGACTTGCTAGCATGGCATTTAATTGTTTATTGGAGAACAAAGAAGAAGACTTTTTTAGTTCTTCAAAGGAAACATTTGAAATAATTTCTTTCAATGCCTCTATGCCCATTAGACCCACAAACCTTACTGTTGCTCCTCAGTTCATATATGCATCATTAATAAATATTAACAATATTTCCAAAATTGACTACTAGGTATACCCAAGAAAAGTATAATGGCCTAATTTAATTTTGCTTTCTTTTACAACATTTGTGAGAGGAGACCTTAAAGGGTAATACTTTGTAAGACTTTGTAAATCATATAATTCTGATTTCCAGAAAAGTAACACATATTCTGTTAAATATTGTTTTTATAATAATAGAAACATTCAATTTTTTAGTATCATTAAACATTTTTCTGTTAACTGTCTTCTTTGGGATTTTTATTTAGTCTTAAAGAATTTAGGTATTTGGATGCATCAGTAACCTTTAATGATGAAGTTGAAGCAAAAGTACTCCATATTTAGAGCTGTAAAATAAATTATTAGGAGAATTACATTTTTGTTGCCTTTTTTAAATCAATGTATTGACTCTTGTGTAGCTCTTTTTTACCTATCTTTTTTTAGTTTTATTTATTTTTTAATTAAATATATTGAAGTGATATTGGATAATAAAATTGTAAAGATTTTAAGTGACAATTCAATAATACATCATCTGTATATTGCATTGTGTATTCACCACCCAAAGTCAATTCTCCTTCCATCACCGTATATTTGACCCCTCTTACCCTAGCTACATCCCCTCTCTCTCTGGTAACCACTAAACTCTTATCTGAGTCTATGAGTTTTTGTTTGTCTTGTTCTTTTTACCTATCTTAACACAACATTATATGACACAATATCATTTGATAATTTATGTTACAGGTATATATATGGTCTCTACTTGCAGATGTGTCTACATGGAGCAAAAATTATTTAATTTAAAGGCAAGAAGCTAAAGAAGCTGTTAGTAAATTCTAAATGATTGACAGAGGAGAACTCAAAACAACACTCAAAACAACAAATGAAAACACTATTCAAGTGAAAAACGAAAGAATAAATTTGTCCAAACACTTCCATCTATATTAAAGTTAAATTGTTTATATCCTAATAAAGTATTAATGCCAGCATTTGTCCATGTCTCAATCCCTAAAATTAGTGGTCTAGCTTAGCTTCTGTAGATTAATTAACAATCAACTCTGGAACTGAATTTCGAACTAAATTAAAAATGTAAACATTATGGCAAAATAATGTTTGAACACAGCCAACATTTCTTAACTTCCTTTATAGTTATGAAGTATGACCATTTGATTTAGTTTTATGATTACAATGTGACTTGATATATCTAAAGTATCTATTAGAATAGATTATAGTATCTAGCAAAAAGAAATCATCACTTTTATTAAGGTAGAGTTACTACTGTAACAATTAGACTTCCCAAAGGCAATAAAAATTTAATACCATTTCAAAAACCTCTCCTGTGCATTTTCCCCCACCCTTTCAGCTTGTTGCAGATAATGACAAGCCCCCAGGGTATGGTGGGACACCATTTGAAAAGAGCACAGATCTCTAAATTGCCTCATGGAAAAGAACCCCTCAATGATTTATAACGCCTCTGCCACAAATATTTTGTCATCGCCAGTTTACTTTCTACTGATTCTTGCTTCATAGAAAATTAGCAAGATTATTTTGCATGTTACTAACCTTAGATTTGTCAAAGAGTTCACGTATAAATACAATAATCAAAGGCAGAATTATTTAGGCAAATTAATGTGCTAAACAGTAATGCTCTCCACCTCATTAAGAATCTATCAACATGTAATATTTTAATTATGGTAATCATAAATTATTAATGAGTGATATTTTAAGCAAGTCTCATATTTATTGTTTAACTATTTTCAATCATTGTAGACAATTTAAAATTAACAATACTTGTTAAAAACTTTAAATCAGTATAGTTTTAATGAAAGATTCTTCTGCTCTTTTAGCAGTATTACTAAAAAAACTACACGTCTAAGTAGCATTTTAATTTAGTGGATAAATGAATTATTTAGTAAAAGTTGCTGACACAAGTTACTCATCTGGAAGAAAACATAGTTTGACCATTAAGTCAGACATATTGAAAAATAAATTTTAATGGGTAAAACACTTCAGTTGAAGGAAACTTAGAGGAAACCCTGGAGGGGAAGTTATATCTATATTAAAGTAAAAAATTAAAAGCTTAATCTATGAAAAAATATTTTATAGAAAGTATATCATTAAACAAAGTGAAATAAAAGAGATTGATAGAAAAAATATTACAATTCTAGATCAAATAAATAGTTTATAATGTATAAATCTTTGAAATTAAACAAAAAATAAACACAAGATATTTGATGGAAACAAAATAAACTCAGATAAGCATTCAAAGAACAGCATATATAAATGATCAATAGTCATAAAGTCACATAAAATAGTAATAGGGAAATTCATTGTAAAGTAAGGTATTTCTTTTTTACTTCTTATAATTTTTAAAATTTAAGTGTGAAAATACTTAGAGCCGCAGGTCTCTAATACATTCTGGATGGAAACGCTAGCAGGTACAGATCTTTTGGAATACCATTAGACATTATCCATTAAATCAAAAGATGTATAAGCTCTCTGATGCAGAAATCACACTCCGTGAGAGTCTATCCTGTGCAAATTAAGCTACGAATATGTAATATTGCAGGAACAGACATTTATTACAGGGTTGTTTCTAGTGAAAAGAAACTGGAAACAATTAAAACAAA
This sequence comes from Rousettus aegyptiacus, assembly GCF_014176215.1. NCBI lineage: Eukaryota > Metazoa > Chordata > Mammalia > Chiroptera > Pteropodidae > Rousettus > Rousettus aegyptiacus. The sequence continues at coordinate 51,774,554 of NW_023416311.1, forward strand.
GGAATAATAGAATCTGGTGTGCCATACCATGGGATACCTTATAGCCAAAGGAAATGAATTAGAGTATTCTCATATTTTCTCAGAGGTGTTGCAATGATGTATTTGTTGTGTGTGAAAACAGATGCAGAGAATTGTGGATAAAATGGACCATTTTTATAAAATAACTAATAATACATTTCTACTAAATGCATAGTTAAAATATATTTAAATTATCTTATACTTAGTTCGTGGGTTTTGTGGGCAGATTGAACCTGTAAACAACAAAATAAGAAAAAAAATTCATGCCAATATCTGTTGTATTAATTTTCTGTTGCCGCACAACAAATCACCACAAACTTAATGGCTGTAGCATGATTATTGACAGAATTCAAAGCCCGTAGTTATACGATTAAGGTCCTTATTTATTTATTTGTTTGGTTGGTTGTTTACTTATTTATTTACTACTTACTTATTTGGTTTTGTTTATTTTGCTGACTCTCAGCTGGGGGACTCTCTCAGGTCCTCACTGTTGTTCATATTCCCAAGTATCCCCACAGTCAATTCACAACGTGGTGAATGTTTGATCCTACTTTGGGGCCAGCAGAACATCTCTATGATGCTCACTTTCTTTCTAAAGAGTTCAGTTTATTAGGCTAAGCCCACCCAAATTCTCTCTCTTTTGCTTTACCCAAGGTCAGCTTATTACTATCCTACTCTCAGAAGTGATACCCATTATACTCACTGGTCCTGTGGACACTCACTGGTCCTGCGCACACTCACAGGTAGGGAATTGTAGAAGGTGTGTGTAACAGGGACCATGAGGGCAGTGTTATTCTGCCTATCACAGCTGTCCACAATAAAAAAAAATGTTTAAATTATATGATCCAGCTTTGGTAGCAGCGAATATAGATGCAAATGTAATTGAATAAAAAATACATGAAAGAATGGGCCATACAATGTCATTGATAATTGATTTGAGGTAGTGAGATTTTATTTGTTTTTTAGATGATTGTCACAGTCTCCCCTAAACTTTTCTATATAATCTAAAATTTTATTTTGCTTTACAATGAGCATATATTATTTATATAATAAGAAATAAGGTGATTATTTTTATTATTAAAGATAGGAAATAGCCCTGTATATTATGCCTACATTTAGGTTACAAGCAAGTGTTTTAGGAAAGCATTTGATGAGTATAAATGGGAATATTTGAGTAACATCCTTTGGTAAGTTGTATAATCATATAGTTATATTGTACTTTTTATTTAATTTAGAAGAAATTAAGAGTTTTCTCAAATTCAGTTTCTCTATTTAATATAGTACTCTTCCACATCTAACATTTTGATCATTTATCTTCATTAATAATTACATAAGATTTGAATAATTGAATGGATTCTTAGTCTGTTTTGATATTTTTTGATGCAATGGTGCTCATGTATTTCTCTAAAATTGTGACCGTTTAGTTATTTATCAATAGGTAGTAATTTAAGCATAAATACATGTAGAATTCTGGTTATACAGTTTACTATTTATTTGGAGGTTTAGTAAATTTTAGTTTGCAGTGCATATAACTTATCATTATAAAGACATTGTATTTATTAAAATTGGCCATATTAACATATTTAATAACGAATATTTTTAGAATGCCATGTATAGAGAGAGTTGACTTAAAGAGTAAAATATTTTTTTTTCTGAGATGAAATGGTTCATCCTTCTGAAGTAGCTAGATATGCAGTTGAATTTAAATAGAAATTTATTTGTACCAGAGCGTACGTGTGGCATTCCTCGATATAGAAAAATCTTTAAAACAAAGCTACTATATATATATATATTTCAGGTGAAAATTTGGCATGGATTTTGTCTCATAGTATTTTCAACCTGTATTTAAAATATTAGTTTTTAATATGTTGATCTAGAAAGAAAATAACTGGAGGGGTGGTAAGTTTCTAGGCATCTATTGTTTTATCTACTTTGAGAGCCATTCTTTACTCTTCTGATAGTATAAGCCCAAGTTTTGCTTTGGGAGAACCTCTCCCCCATGGGGATGCTAGAGGGGCAATGAATTAAAATGCCCAGTCCTTCACTTGTCAAGGAATGCAAGGGACCAACCTGCCTCTCTGATTAGTCCTTCAAATTCACCCCAAATACTCACAGCAGGGTAACACAAAAGCCGAAGACTGTAAGGATTCATTCTTCCGAAGACAACTCTTTGGGACACTATTCACTACAAACTCCCTCTCTAATTTTTGTACTTTTATGAAAAGACAGGCCCTTTACTTTTTCCTTCAATGACCCTATATCTATAACTTCCTTTTGCTTATGTTTTGTAGTCTATTTTTTTAGCATTTTATTTTATTTTTATTTTTTTATTGTTATTTTCTAACATTTTATTTTATTTTTTTATTTTTCCTCCTCCCCTCTGGTAACCACTGGTCCATTGTCCATGTCCCTGAGCCTCTGTTTGTCCTGTTCATTTTTTGCTTTTTGGTTTATATCCTACATATAAGTGATGCCATGTGATTTTCATACTTTTCTGTCTAGCTCATTTCACTTAGTATGATTATTTCAAGGTCCATCCACGTTGTTGCAAATGGCAGTATTTCATCTCTTCTTATGGCTGAGTAATATTCCATTGTGTATATATAGCACAGCTTCTTTAGCCAATCATCTATCATAGCATTTTTTTTTTTGTTACTAATAAAGAATCTTATCTAATAGAAGATGTTGTGTAGAAGATACTTTGGATTCAAATAAAACATACCTAACTGGAAAAAAATTGGGTACTTCTGAGCCAGAAGAGATCCAAGTGTTGATTACATTTGTCATACTACAAGTGTGCCCCCAAATCTAAATGAACCTTGGTGTAGGTTTTCTTTCCCCAAAAATGTACATGTTAAATTCGTTTCAATCATTTTTTTTCTTCATTACATATAGGGATTACAGAGTAATAGTAGGAGTTCTCTATTTATAAGAACTGCAGTTATAATTATATGCAGCCATGTTCGATTATATATATATATATATATATATATATATATATATATATATATATATATATATTTAAACTATGCTTCAAGATATTTTGTAATCATTCTATGGCATGGAAATTTTCAAATGAGTCCCCTAAGGGCAATTTTAAATAACTCATGTTGTCTTTTACATCTCATATCATTCCTTAGATGTAGCACTTAGTAAAAATCATGATGCCCCATTTTATTTTAGAATATTGGAAAAAATAAGTGAACTTTTGGGAAAAAAGTTACACTTCAAATCCAACTAAGAGTATTTCAGATTTTCTCAGGAGACATGTCAATAGACAATTATTTCAAGCAATTATTTACATAATTAATTTCAAACAATTTTATAGTCAAGTCACCTCATACAGCAATAATATTATTTAAGGAAGAATTAAACCATGAAGACAAACTCTTTTGAAAATTAACTTCTCGGTAACTCTACCAAATCATTGTTTTAGTTAGACTCAACTATAGAAAGGAATATGAACATGTCATCTTATAATCCAGGAAGATACATCTTCTAAAAGAGAAAATTGATTTTGTGTGTTGTAAAAGAAAGATGAGACAAGCAGTTCTTGTCATAGAAATTGCAGAATAATTTATTTTTATAATACTATATCTTGTTCTTTTGTTATTCTTTAGAGGATCTCATAAGTCATTGGCTCAGTTGATTAAAGAAAGCACATGACGTTGAGATAGCGGAGATCTGATTCATGTCCAGATTTGTATTGCTATGCTTAATCCTGATTTAAGGTACTATTCTAATAGGTAGAACATTTCTGCATGCATCTTTCTGAGAAAAATCTCCTTTTAAGAATTTATCAATCATAAGATGAGAAATAAAATTCTGGCAGAGAAAGGAAAATAAATGCATATATCAGCGCACTTTAAAAATATGTTTGTTTGCTTTTGGAGGCCTAATAACTATTTTATACTCTATTTTCTCCATTATCTGCTTATATCTTAATCTCAAAGAGTACTCAATAAGAAGTTAAAGGAAGAACAGTACATTACCAAAAATGGTTTAATGTATTTTAAAAATACATTTAAATTTGTGTATTTAATCTTCAGTTATAAAATGAGAAGACAAGAATAGTTTGTGTAAAAATATAAATGATAGTTAACAATTACATATGTTTTTCAAATAAGAATGTTGTCATATTCAAGAAAAGATGCTATTTATTCACATAAACATTTTTCATGAACCTGTCCTGAATCCTCCTCAACTGACACTATTTTTAGAAAACTAGGACAGAAAGCAAGAGACAGAGAACAACTACAAATTAAATACAGGTGGTAAAAAGGTGTGGCCATTTTGAAATCTCCTCGTAATGAGATTTCATCACTCTGGGTAATTGAGTCTATTTTTGGTGGGTTTAATACTTAGAAGATTGTATTAATTATTTGAAATTTCAGAATAATAAATAATGTGATATAATTCTAATCTTTTAAGTTAGTCATAATTCATATAATTTGGTCTATTAATTAATATATCAGTCCAATATTTATGGCTAATTGGGGAAAACAGCCTTCTATTTTCTAGACGCTATTTGAATGCATAGTTTACTGTTTCTTTATCCATATTTCAAAAAAGCAAAACCAGAAATATTTAAATAAGTAGAATTTCAAAATTATGAAACAGTTGGATACATAATTTCCTGTTTTCAAACTGTAACTTGTTTATGTTAGTAATAATTTTTACTGATAAATATTCAGACTGCAGTTTTTGAGTCTGACCGTAGTCTTGACAGGCCCAAAGATCACTGCTGTTATTTCAGAAAGGCCAGATTATTTTATACAATTTCATGGTTCTATAATTGTATAACAAAGCGTCTGTTTTTCCGAACTGAGCTTGCTGTCAGAAAATAGTAATTAGGACTGCCATCAGAGAAGTCTTTCCATCCTAAGGCCACAACATGGACAGTTCTCCTTTAATGCCTTGCTTGTCTTTCCGAAGGGCATAAGTATTACACTGCACCACACATGAAAGATACCAGTAGGAGGGAAGTAAATACTGATTAGAAACAGTAGTGAAAATCCTGTACTAAATGAGAACAATGGTAGAGAAACCTAACAAAGGAGTCACTCATACTTCCTAAATAAATCATGTAGAATAGATTACCTCCCACTGTACTATATAAGGTCCTTTATTACAATATTTTAGTCCCTATCAATGTGCAGTGTAATACAAAAGGCTAGGTTGATGAGCTAGATTAATTCAAATAAGACTGTGGGAATATGGGTTGAAAGAAATTAGAAAATACAAATGCTGTGAGCATCTTTTATTAATCTTTTCTACAATTTATAGTGAATTCTTTAAAATTTTTGCTATCTCAAACTACATAACATAGTAGTTAATATGAAGTATGAGATTCTTGTGGGTTCAGGAGGAAATATCTAAAATAGTGTTCAATATTATTTGTAAATTTGCATTAATTTTCACACAGTCAATACTAAGTGATAACAAGCTCTTAACATAGTATAATAATACTAAGACCTTATATCTGTAATTACTTTAATGTGTTTTATGCAATTTTTACTCTAAGAAGACTAAGTATTTCTGGTAATCCTCACAGTGTCCAGTTATCAGCATTTACTCTAGAGACTGAGATAGAATGTGGTAGTGATTCACTATTTATATGTTTGTCCAGTACAGCTTTTATTTGTGGGCATGTTTCAGAAAGAATACCAGAAAGAGTAAGTCTGATGACTATCTTTGTAATTGTGTTTCTAATCTTGCTTCATATATCTCTATGATATATGAAGCAAGATTAAAATGTAAGTCATCAAATTGAAAACAAAAAGAATAAATAAAAGAAAGTAAGCCGTGATAACCACATTGCGATTTCCCTTTGAGAGGTGGTTTTGGAGTCTTCACATCTCTGAGAATAGATTTCTAAATTTGCTTATGATGCTTTTTAATCAGCATAGTTTTCCAGAGAGGAGAAACTACCTCAAGCAGAGTTCTATTCATCTTTTATGAGCAGTGCTTGATACCAGTGACTCTCTCACCACTTGCTTTATATTTGTTAGTGAACAGTCTCCTGTCTACTGTCACCTAGTGAATTGGAAGCACAATTCTTGCTTTGCCGCATAAGCCATCCTTGAAATTTGGTCAGAGTTCATTATGTTGCTTGTGCCTCATTTAGGCCCAGGCATGGAGGAACATAAAACTAAAAACTTAGCTCGAGGCACAAATGGAACGAATTTCAGTTTTGTAAGGAATTAGAAATTACTTTAGGATAGATGGATTTTAGACAGATAGGAAATAAATGTCCTTAAAGAAAAACTAGCCCATAGAGGAAAAGAGTGTAAAGTACAAGGAAGAATGCTGGCAAGGGGAACAAGCACACAAAGGGAATGAAAATGACAAAGTGGTGTATATGAAAAACCATTACGAAAGAATATTATGAAAGTGTGCATACTAAAACAAAAAGCAAATGCAGCACCACCAATCTGAAGGAAAATAATACTTGTATATCTGGCTGTAACTGCAAAAGGAAATAGATTGGAGACATAAGTAACTGTTGAGCATGTATGCACAACAATAAATGGTGATGAAATATATGAGATTTGGAATCACGTGCACTTTGTTACAAGTGTAATAGTGTGAGAGTAACTGCAATTTGACAGAAAAATAAATAACCGTAGTATCAATATAGAAAAATATGAGCTAATTGGAAATACTCAGGGGTAATGAGAAGATAGACTTTAAAGAAACATATACTCTTTCCATGGCTATTATTTTCATATAACAAAGTATATTATACATTAAGTTTTATCTTTAACTGATTGTCGTACTGAATAAAAACTGAAATTAAATTGGTGCTCTTGGTCAAGGTTAAAAAGTAAAAGGAACCAGTACTCTAAGTATACTTTTAATAGTGTTGATTTTTAGAGCTTCCTAATGCACACTGTAATTTTTCTTCTCCTATGATTTGGATTTCTCTTCTCCTTTTATTTGTCTGTTTGTTTGTTTTACAGTGACCGATTTACCTGCCCTGTGTACCAGCACAATCACTGCCATATTTTTTATGGTGTTCCAATTTCTTTCTATCTGCTTATCTATCTATATGAGTATCTATTTATCTACCTGTAATTTTCAAATTCTAATTCTACCTGTAATTTTTCTAAATATATTTTCTAATTCTGTACATATATTCACAATACATATACATACCTAGATATTTATTTATTACTTTAAAATTCAGTTTGTTTTTGGGCAGGCTGAGGGGCTTTTAAATTCTTTCTGTAAGGAATTTAAGGATAAGATCTGGGAATTTTCTGGGGTCCCTGAAACCACCTTATGAATGAGATCCTACTCTGATTTACTACTTTTTCTGTAATGTTTCTCCACAAAGTAGATAAACTTTTGTTTAGAGATCTGGAAAGTATGTAGACTTGTTTTCTGTTCACACTATACTTTCTAATTTTCTGATAGTAGATCTTTAGAAATCAGCCATAGAAAGAAACATACTGAGTGTTATCTTTGGGTAAAAAAGTGTGTGTGTGTGTGTGTGTGTGTGTGTGTGTGTGTGTATTTATATATCATATTAAACTCTAATTTACAACTTCCAATCCATCATTTTTAGTTGTCTGAATGAGGCAAGTAACCTCACCCCTCTATGTCTCTGGTTTCCTCATCTATAAAATAGAATATAAAATAAAAACTAACTTGAAATATTGTTTTAAATAAAATAATAAATATGTTTGATGCATTTCCTGCAATGTAAAAAGTACTCAATGAAAGTTAGCTGTTATTATTATAAGGTGCTGATATGCATATATGTAATTGCAGAGATATATAGTAAAATTATAAGACGGTTTAAACTAAAAGTCAGAACATTTCACTTAGCACAGGAGTGAGAGAGGTGTTGAGTGGTTTGTAGACACTGGAGGAAGACTGTCTAGACTGAAGGGCAGATAGTATTGATATAGTAGGAGAGGAATGTGGAAGATGTTATTAATAGGAATACAAGATGGACAGTGCCACAGAGACAGAATTTGACATGCTGTGATTTGTTAAAAAAGGATGAGTATGTAGAGTGCTTCAGTTTTGCAGCTTACTTGATTACTTTAGATAAATTAAATTTTGAATATAATGATTATATGTATCTTGACAGTCTTGGGTTTTTATCTGGGCTTACAGTAATGTGCTTTGCCCTGAAAGACAAGAGAAACAATTTTCCAGTTGTTGCGGTACTAAGATTTTTCTTTTCTTTAATAATTTTAAGTCTGGCGATATCTCCAAGTACAGGCTATTTATCTTTGTACTATTTCCCACCTTCTAAATTTAAGGAAAAGGTTACATTTAAGCTTTTTGCTTATCATCATTTTTTTTTCTGTCTTCTTGAAACTCTCCCAAGGCGTGTCTTAGGGTTTTATTGAAATTCATTATATTGTGAAAGGTGATGTTTGTCAGAAGTGAGACTCAAGAAGATAATGCTGTGTGTTGGCAAATTCTCAGATAGTTATAATCTCATTAGAATTGATAAATATTGTTGAGAAAAGATGTAAGGAACATATTCAGCAACCACTGTGAAATTATCTGCTTCTTTGGTGATATAATATTTTCTTGTTTCTTCGGAGCAATGATTATAGGATATATCCTGTCCCTAAACTCCAAACTTAAAAACTTCAGAAGTTTCTCTGTAGTTTGTACTCTTGTGTTGCATTAGTTGCAAAAGTCTTAAAGTTGAAAGCAAAACAAGAAGTATTGATTCAGCGTAGGGTTACAAAGAGTAGCTTAGAAAAATAAAATTCATATGATTGCATCGTAGATCTTCATTATAATGCAATAAGTTCTTTCTCTGAACTGGTGCATGTTCTAAAAGAGCTTTGAAATAATTCTTAATATAGATATCATAGACTCTGTTTTTCTCAAAATGTAAGAATGCTGTATTATACCGAATAGATTAATAATCTTTAAATACAGTATTTACAATTTTTAAGCAATTTGTATTTTCTTTTTAAAATAAAATGTCGTACAGCTGTGCCACTTTGCCTGAGACTGAGAGGTTTCCTGGACTTGGCTTGTAGTACTCAAACTGGACAGTCCTGGGAAAATCTGGATGGTTGGTTATCCTGAATGTATAGCACAACAAACAGGTAGTGTATATAAAATAAATAAGCATCTATATGGCCTGCATCTGCCATAGAAAACAATTTAAATTCAGCCAGTAGTCATTGGTTCAGAGTCTTAGATAGGATTCAATACATTCTGATAATTTTTCTTCGTAAATATATTTTTACAAAGAGCAACTACTTAAAGTATCTTTGTTCATTTGCAAATGAAGTATATATGCACCAAGGAAATCATCATTTAGTATTAATGATAATATTCATAAAATTTTTCTATTTTAGGTAAGGTGAGATAATAATTGAATTATGAGTCAGATTAAAAGAGAAAGCAAATAAAAGTAATATGAAACTGAGCAGATGGTAGCCACAGAAAACTAAAGGACAAAAGAATAAGGAAAAACATACAGTTTAAATCTATCCTCTTTTTGTTTATTTCTAAACTAATTTATTTCTAGAGCCCATTAAAATTTAAGCTAGCAATTTAGAAAACCCTAAAACAATCAAATGCTAGTATAGGATAATTTGTTTCAGCTGGAATATTGATTGAACCATACATTATTTGTAGGCAAATACTTTACATTATTTATAAGCATTAGCTAGTAAGCATTTTATGTATTGCTTTAACTCTATTAACAAGGAAAAAACAAAACAACACCAACAACAGTTAATAAATGTTTAGAAAGTTCTGAAAGTGATTTGAGATAGATTTTTTATATATAAAATCTTTAAAATTTCCCTTTGATATCAATGATCTAAATATCACTCTATTTCTTTGCTTTTTGTCACAACAAAACCTTATATATGTTCATAGATAAGTCAATATTGAAAAGATATGTTCCTCCCAAATTACATTGTAAATTTAATGCAATCCTGAAAAACATACCAAAAATTTTTAAGGAGTTGGACACTTTGATAATACATTTCATATTAGAAAACAAGCATGAATGAGTAGAAAGGAGAATACTCGAGAAGAAAAACTATGAGAAGGAACTAGACCTACTACATATTAAAACATACTATAAAGCCTCTATAATTGAAAATTAAGTGGTGATATATAGAAAGAAAATAAATTATTGTATTTAAATAAAAAAGACCAGAAATAGACCAAGAATATACAAATTTTATAGTCATATTGGTGAAATATAAAAATTATTAGAACAGAAAATATTCTGTTTAACAAATTGTGTGTGATTCATATGTCATACCACAGAAAGGCTACATTACAAATGGATTAGAAATAAAGAAAAAAAATTAAATCATGCAGGTACAACAATAATCATGGATGAGTTTCTCTTAACACTGATGTAGCAAAAGGAGTTTTAAGCTATTAATCAATATTCAAGAACAATAAAATAAAATATTGATATATTTTCTTCATTACAAAGTTGCATTGCAGTTAACATCAAAAGCAAAATCGAAACACAACTGAAAATGGGAGAGAATAATTAGAATGGTAACCATAAAATCTTCATATCTCTAATATATAAAAAAGTCCTCACAGACATAGGAACACAATCTAAAAAGAAACATGGGGAAAAAACATGAACAGGAAATTCAGATACATACACACACACAAAAATGTAAAAATGGTCCTTGCACGAAAAATCTCCAACTCTTTCACCTTCAGATTGGTAAAAATTTAGAAGTATGCCAGTTATAAGGTTATAGGGAAACAGGCATACTCACATGTTGCTGGAGGGAATGCAATTTGGTATACATCTTCTGGAGAGAAATATGATAATCCTAAACAAACTATATATGCCTTTACCTAAATAAACTATATATAGAATCTTACTTGCATAGCAATTATGGTTAAAACCATGATCATGTTTCACATATCCCCTACCCTTCATATATCAATAATTAAAATCAACAAGAATAGGAAAAAGAATTGACTCAGACTGAATATATACAGTAACAAAGGCACCTAATTGCATTATAAGTGAATAACAAAACAGCGAAGAGGGTTGGGAAGAAAAGAACTACACCTATATAATTTGGAAAACAGCATTTTAACTGTATATTTTAAGGGTTAAGATTAAACACATTGTATACAGATATTTTCCTCTAGTTAAAAAGACTTAGTATCTAGTAGCAATGAATACAATTACTGTCCAAACCTTGGTTATTAAGTTCTTTTTCCAATTTTAAAAAATCAGAGCTTCTTGGAAAAAATCTCTCATTCTCCGGTGAGGTTAGCAAAAGTACAGAAAGAGGCTAGAACATCTTGTGATGCTATATGATATAGTCAATAAAAAAAAAAAAAAATGACACAAGCAGCAACTGAAGAAGCTCCCAATGGCCAAATCTGGGCCAAGTTGAGCATAAAAATAAATAATAATATTAATTTATGGCTAGTTTGTAATAAATTATGGATATGCAAAATATGCATAAACTGTGGACTAATTTAAATATTCATGAACTTTCGTATACAACAAATACTTGAAAATAAATAAATAAATGGAGAGGAAAAGCAGCTCTTCCTTAAAGTAAAAGATAGAAAGAATATTGGAAATAGAAAATTACTATTAGGCAAACATCAGAGAAATAAGTATGCAGGTAAGGCCCATCAGTGATGCTAAAATAGAGCATTAAAGTGTGATATGGAACAGATTATTGCATATTATTGTAATCAGGGACACTGAAAACTTTGGTGAGGGGAGAATTAACAAGGCTTAAATTTAAGTAGAATATGTTGTTAAAGTGACTATGGCGAAATGTTTGATCACCCATTTGGTACTATACTAATATAATTAGGTATGAATATTTGGAAATCTTTGAGTAGTAAAATGGAAACTCTCTGATATGAAAATATTGCTTAAAGATATATACTTTTGAGTGCAGGAGGCTAGACCAAAGATCTCTTATAGTCAGATGTCAAAGGGTCAAAAAAATATATAATCTGTTGGATGCCTGATCCTAGGTTTGCTATGAGTAAACCTTCATGAGAAACTGTAAAGTGATAAATGCAAGGAAATTGTGAAATCAAAAATTTATTCTTTGCTTTATATATTCAATTTGACAGTTCTTGCATATTTCATTCTATTTTCTGTGCAATATGTTTTTTAAGAAAATGTCTATCACTTTAATTTTTTAAACATTGCAAATGAAAAAAAGACAGGCAGTTGCTCCTTATTTCATAAAAACTATTTGAAAGATAAATGCATTGGAATAAAATTAATTAAGCATATCTGAAAGTTAAAAGACAGTAAACCTTTCTTTAGAATATATACAGAAAACTTTATTTTCAAGAAAGGAAAAGATTTAAATATGGAGATAATATTAATGAATTTATCTTAATCTCTTTGGACAAATTAAATGAAAATGATCATAGAGAATTTGTTTAAAAACTTGTTTTCATATTTAAAAAAATAGTGGTCAACGAATGAAGCCCTTAGTGAGCCCTATTTTAATCTAGGACTGCCCATGTAGTGTAAGAATGGTCTATCAAAAGACTTGAAGGAATGTCATATATATATATATAATATAATATAAACATGTAGATATTAAAATATTAAACCCAATTTCTAGAAGGTAAGCCCAATGCCTGTGAATCCTACCGAATATACAATTAATAAAAATGATTTCTTATGGACTAAACTGTAAGTCCTACCTAGAAGGGAGTAAAAATGAGAAATATAAACTGATATTAGAAAATTAAGACTAAATTAAAATAGCAATGAATAAAAAACCAACAAACACAAAACAAGACTGAATGTGGTATTTTTCTTTCATATAGAATATTTATATTGTATGTAAATTATTATATTTGCTTCATAAATTATCACACGACATTCATTATCTCTTGTCAACCTCGTACCACAAAAATAGGTAAATCACACATTTGATGCTGTTACTTCCCCAGTAAAAGTTTGTAAATTTTCATCTTGTCTTGAACAGGCATGGGAAAAAAGGTTTCTATTCTTGGGTCACATTCATTATATTTTCAGAGACCATCGTGTCACATCTTGAATGTGTGCTTTGATTAGTGACTGAATAACAAAGGCTATGTGGTTTATTTGAGAAGTGGTGATACTATGAGTGCATGTATATGCCATCTTTGTCCTTCAGACATGGATTTTAGGTCCTTACCAAGGGACACATAGCCATTACGCTTTGGCGTAGACCCTTTCCAACTTTCCAGCTTCATCTTCAGGATTGCCATGTTTGGAACTCTATCAGTTGCAGTACCTCTCCACCTATCCTGCTTCATACCTTGGCTTGTGATCTTCGCTTAGTCTAAGATGGCCTTGTCGCAAATATCATACCCTCTTCTTCTTTCACAGCAACCTTGCCCTTCCCAGAACACTTTTCCCACATAATTCAATTTACCTTTTAATCACAATATAGGCAGAACTCATATAACTTGCTACTTGTAAACAGAGTTTGTTAAACTCTGTTTGTGTCTGGACTCTGGAGGTAAAGCTGTCAAAAATAGACTTTTTTTTTCTGCCCTCATGAACCTTACAATCCAGAAATAATAAATTCACACAAGTAGTTATACATTTAAACTTAAGATAGGTTTTATTGATGAAAAAAGGTCATATAAAAATCATTCTGAAACCTTTCAGGGTATGCTAAGAGTCCCTCGTCTATGCTCTCATATTTCTGTTTTCTCACTGGAATATAATCTTTTGGGGGCAGGTAAAAAGTACTGAGTACAGTGCTTCATTACTAGCAGGTGTTTAATAAATGTAATATGTGAAATGATCACTTGTAAATCATCAGCAAATTGATTTGATATCTTATTAATATTTTTATCTCAAAAAATCTCGAAGATGTCAGATTCAATTTTACTTAAGTGAATTTTCACTTTTCGCTGATACCTGGGTGGAAAAAAATTGCCACTCTACCCTATGCTGTTTTCCTTCTAAATGAAACTTTATGTCCAAGAATGATTCACACAATTTTCAAGATAGGAACACCTGGAGCATTTTAGAAACAGGAAAACGTTTTAGGACATAGCAATATCCAGAATAGCTTTTTAAAAAATTTATTTAAATGTGATTTGGTTTTGCTTGAGGCATTAGAGACAAATACCTGAAAGAACATGGATAAACTCTGAACATTTATTGAGTTTTCTTCACTAATTCATTAGAAGAAATAACGAAACAGGCTTTACTATAATTACTAAATTTGTTCAGGGTTGCCACTGGCTATTATCTGTTTACTGACATAGAAAATAAAGATCATTATATACATCTGTACATTTCTCTAAAAATCGGCCCTAACCACACCATGCTCAACTTCACAAAGGCATGAAAGCAATTCAACAAGAGGATGGAATGAAATCACTTTAACTAAACATGATTCAGAATATGATCAGATATTTGCCTAGTGTTGGATTGATTCTTGCCATCCATCTCCATATTTGAAAGAGGTCCCAGACCAGGAAGTTAATGTTGTCCCTTAGACTATTAGGCAAAAACTGAACATACAGTAGTTGGGACATTTCTGACAACCATAAGACTGATTTTCTGTTGTGTTTACATTTCAATGTAAAATGGAACTCTTAGAACACAGCAAAATTTGGTATTGCAAGCAATACCAATTGTAACATTGATGCAAAATGTAAACTCTCCAATTTCATTATAATTTCAATTTTTTTTTTTATGTATTTCAGGTATTAGATGAAAATGTTATATGATAAGATTACTATATTTTGGTTTCGGTGGTAGGTAATACATTTAGGTACTATACTGACATTTATTGCAAATACTATGAATAAAAAGGGCAGGCAAATTAAACATGTATATGAAAAATATATTGGGAGAAAATGTGTTAACACATATTATTTTAGAAGTTTACAGCACATTAATTTTTACTCCGATTTATGTTGTAAACTTCTAAAATAATACAATTTTCATAATAGTTTGAGACAAATCTTGAGTTTCTAATGTTCAATGAACATTTTATTCCAATCTGAGTAGCAAAAGTCACTTTTTAGATTAATTTTTAATAATGTTTCCAGAAAGATATTTTAATATACATATATACAAGGAAAACATTTTTGTGTCTATTTTGGACCTACCTCAAGTCTCTGCATTCTAGATTTCACCTAAATTCATTATATCTCATGCAATAAACCTTACATTTTTTCTCTCATCTCCTCAATGAATTTTTTCCCTTTAATATGCTATGAATAATGATATTTGGTCAATTTTCTTACTGATGTTCTACTTGTTAGACTCATTAAAATCTGCCTTCTCTTTCATTGCTTCACAAATAAAAGGTTAATTAATCAAAATATATAAGTAAAAATCGATCAACTATCAACCGAGTGCCTGATATATATTAGTCACTTAATAAATTTGGGTAGTCTGTTGGGGAAACCACAAAGGCATAATGTGACATCTTACCTCTACAGGAGATCATTTTTTTTTCTAGACATATTGCATTCTATATTTTACATATATATGCAGCTCACATCATAGTCTATAACAGTGTCACTCAACAGGGAGTGTATATAAAAAATTTCTTCTAGAGCTTTTTAAAAGGATGAATTTTTGAGAATCTAATTTGGAGTTACATAATCACAATATTTGGGGATAAATTCTGACCATACTTTAGTTAAAGACTGCTCATTTTTTATTGTGGATCCATTTATAATCCTACTTTCTTATATATATTATTGTATAGATTTATTATACATATTTTCTATAGATTTAGTTAAGTTTTAATTATGAACTTTAATACAACAGTTATATTTTAACTAAGGTAGGGATCATTACATTACTGTCAAATTGTTTCATGTTGGACTTCATTACCTAATAGATTGCAAGTGTCTTGCAGGAGAGAAAATGATTTATGCTATTGAAATATTTAACAAAAGTTTCAATTCTATTTTATCTTAATAATTTTCTTTATTGATTGGTTTACTCGATAATTTTCTTTATTGCAATTTCTCTCCCAACTCAATAGAGATTAGAACTCTAGGGAGCAAGTGCATACTGACTCAGTAATTAATTTTAGGCAAATTTTCATGGGGAAGAGATCAATAGCTATTGATAATCACCCTTAGAATATCTACATAGTTGATACCCAGAGTATTCGGAGGTTTTGCACAGAGAAAAGAAAACTATGGTTCTATCATTATGGTTTGAGTATAATTGATAAAAGGCTACTTTTAATAGCAGTGAATACAGAAGAAATAAATTCAAGCTCTTAAGTATTTTTAAGACTTTAAATTTAGAGTTTTCTTTCCACAAATGATCAGGAAGGCAAGTCTGCCCTAGAAAAGTGTATAGATCTTCATACTTGTAGTTACTATTACAAAATCACTTTCAATAATAACAACACTAATATGAAGTAAAAATATTTAATAATATATCACAGGCCAGAACTTGTGCTAAGGGCTCTACATGCATTGTCACATTTTATTCTGACAATATGTCATAGGTGCTATTATAGCTTTTATGAATGTTTGTTCATGTGTGATATGGACATGAATTTTATGAGAGTAATTGGTCATAAAATGTAAATTCTCTGAACTCATTGAACAAGTGTTCAGTGAGCCCTTTATAAGTAATATACAGAGATAATGATTATAAGCACTTGCAGCAACCTGAAATATATTCAATACCTTTTATCTCATCGATCAGCCACAGTAACAGCTACAATAACTCTATTCATAAAAGACAAGCAGAATGGTGATATATTTTGGTGAATATGGTTCACTTCCTTTGCTTCGGTCATTTGAGAAAACAATGGGAAGAACTCAAATTGACCTGAAAACTGAACATAATGATAAATCATTATAAAATTTACAAATTAAATGATAAGATGCATAAATATATCAAAATAATCTGGGTAGGAGAAACTGGGTGGGGATTTAGATGAAACAGTATCAGCTATGACTTATTAATTGTTGAAGCTGGATGTGTGGTATATTCATATAATTTTCCATAATAAAGTGTTAAAAATTAGAAAAAAAAAGATCAATATGCATTTTAAAACTCCGATGAGTTCACAACCAACCAAATAGTTGTTTCATCTTAATATTACAGTTCAATTCAGCAAGTGCATGAATTTCTCTTCCTCAACCAAAATACAATTAGCATTCATGAAATTATAATTTTCCATTTGCCTTTGCTACTTTTAATAATTGTGGCTAACGGCCATCTAAATTATTCATTTTATATGGTGAACAAGTGATTATTCTTAAAACAAATCCTGTCCTCTTTTAAATTTCTTTTTTCATTCTCCAGTTGGCCCAGACCATTACTGAGTTAAACGTTTCTTAATGAAGAATACTGCCTCGCTGAACTTTGCTTTGTCTGCAAATCAGAGGAATAATTTAAAATTCGTGAAGTCTTAAAAATCTGTCTCAAAATGAGATGGCAAAAAGCTAAAATTTTGTATCTCAGGGACTTTTTCTGAAATGTTTTTTCTTTAGAAACAGTACATTCTCAGAAGATATATATTTAAATCTATAAACCTGTATACAAATAGTCTGTGTGCTGATTATTCTATAGAAGTTGATTTTATCAATTAAGACATAAACAGATCTTATAAGATGAATAGAAACATGCCTTGTGAGGGGAGAGAGGAAAAAAGAAGGCATAGAATAGTGTTCTGTTTCTTCTTTTCACTTCCTCCAAGCACTTTCTGTAAAGAGGAGAAGGTGCTAATCAAATTACCTGAGTCCAAGGCATTGCTAAGAGTTATACTTTTAGGAGGTGAGATCACTGTGCTAAAACCTTTGTGCTTCTTCCATTATTTTTTATTTTCTTTTTTTATTAATTTTTATTATGGTGACATTGGTTAACAAAATCCAGTAAGTTCCAGTACTGTATATATGTGTATGTGTGTGTGTATACACACACATAATATATGGCATTGTGTGTTCACCACCCATGGTTAGATTTCTTTCTGTCACCACATATTTGACCTTTTACCTCATATAACTCCCTCCTCCCCCCACAACCCTCTGGTAACCACTAGTCTATAGTCTATGTCCATGAGTCTCTGTTTGTTTGTCCTGATCATTTGTTGCTTTTAGGTTTATTTCCCACATATAAGTGATATCATGTAATTTTCAATTTTTTCTGTCTGGCTTATTTCACTTAGCATGATTATTTCGAGGTCCATCCATGTTGTCACAAATGGCAGTATTTCATCGCTTCTTATGGCTGAGTCATATTCCATTGTATATGTACCACAGTTTCTTTATCCAATCGTCTGTTGTAGGATACTTTGATTGCTTCCATGTCCTGGCCACCGTGAATCATGCTGATATGAACATTGGTGTGCAAATATCTTTTCAGATATGAGTTTTGAAGTCTTTAGGGTAAATACTCAGTAGAGGGCTTGCTAGATCTTAGTTTTTTCCACTTCCTTTGTGTATTATACATTTCCATATGGTTAAGTTTTGCTGAAGTTGGCTGTACATATCTGATGATTTTACTTGCCTTCTTAACTTTGATTTTCATTAGGGAGGCAGATGAAGAAGATAAAGCTAAAGTTTACGAAAAAAGGAAAGTAAGGGTTTCCATTAAACTATGTACTGCATCACAGCCTTTACCAGACCATGCTTCGTAGTGGGTTTAGCCTATATGTTAATAACTTGGAATTTTAATTTAGATATTGTTCTTTTCATACATCCCTCTTTTTTATGGTGTGTGTGTGTGTGTGTGTGTGTGTGTGTGTGTGTGTGTTCGTGTTCAAGTGAGGGCTATCAGAGGTGATTGGTAAAATGTTCCTGGTACCCTGGGTCAAAATAACATAAAAACTACCACCAGGAAACCTTAATTCTACATAGTCTATGTACACACTCAGCAATGGCATTATTTTAACACCGTATATTTTGTTATTTAATGGCTGAAGATTTGGTTTATTTTATGAAATTATTTCAGTGAGCAAATAATTATTCATAAGCTTGTGGGCTTGACTCAATGGCTGTGTAAATAGTTGATGCAAACATACCAAATTAGAACTCGAAAGTTACAAAATCCAGAAACATTTACTTTAATTTCACCTGTGTTTGCTTTAGCTTCTGGTTGACACAGCGTGTCTCTAAGATATGGAAATCCCATCTTCTTTTTTGCTCCCTCAGGTGCTAGGAATTGATTTTGCAGCCAGCAGGAACAACATGCCCAGCTGTGTCATTTTTTTATTTCTACCTTTCCCTTGACTTTTCCTTATAGTTAGTCAGAAAGCAATCATATAATCCCAACACCGCTAAACATATAGTATTCTAAATGCACCTCCGTACCTCCCAAAACCTTCTCACTGTTTTTACGATCAAGGACCCATACATGCCCAATCACATACCTTCACACAGAGACACTCATTTAACTAAATTCTTACATGTTGTAATAAAAAGTAATTATTTTAATGCAATACTTTTCACTATAGTTATAAAATAAATATTTGTATAATATTTAAATATGAAATGAAATAAACATGTAGACATAATTTATTATAACTGACTATACAATTTTTAAATGAGTAATAAAGTGAAGGGAAAAACTAAAACAACATTGACCTTTCTTTAAAATAATAAATATGAAGGCATAATCAAATATAAAGTTTGGCTTCTAAACTTACATCTTTTATTCACATTCTTTATCACTTATTGTCAACCAGAGCAATTGCCCAAGAAATAGACCCAAAATAAACAATTTATCAGTTTATGTTGATAATAATACTGAAAATACTGTGGTAGGAAAATATATTGTGCTGTTTCAAGTAGTTTATAGAACTTACATGGAGTGGAATGTATTCTAAGAATAGGGATACAGCAATCAGATTTCATATCTCAGCTATACTGAGGCCACAGATAAGTGAAATGTGCTGGTGGAAAGTACACATGAAGGGCAAAGGGAGCTGCACCTGGTAATTTCAATGCCTCAGAATATGATACTGATAAGTCTTCATCTGTAAGCCTACTCTAGTTGCTGAGTAGGAATTCATCTTCCTGTTTATATGTCTTCTGATTAAAAAAATTAAAAAGCCAGAAATCTGCACTTTACAAATGTGATATCAGAGCATGCCTACCTTTGACTTGGAATATCAGGCTGTTTTCAGTGTTGTAGGTATGATAAGAAGTAAACAAACTAAGGTGTAGTGAATACTTAAACAAAGGTGGGCACTTGGTTTTATTACTGGGAAATATTCAAGTTCTTTTTGATTCTGCCAGTGATCTATGGTTTAATGAAAACAATTGGTGTATTTAAGCTTTAAGAACTGATATATTTGCCAGGAACTGTCCGTCAGAGAAATGATACTTCCTATATGCACCTTAGATACATTCATTTACATATTGCCATGCCCATGTGGTCCGCTGAGAAACCTCTTATAAATGTACCCTTAAAGTGTTAAACAAAGTGACAACTGTTGTCAGTAATGTGAAAAAAAATAGAAAATGGGCTCTTCTAGGTTATTTATCTAATAATACTAAAAAAACAATTTTATGCCTATTGTTTTTGAAAAGGGTATTATCTCAGAGGATCATCTTTTATTCCATGCTGTAATTGATGCTGGCTCCAGCAGCTTCAATCAGATCGAACCACTTGCTTCCTGTCTAGCATCCTTCCATTTACTCCATGCACAGATTCCAGAATCATCTTCTTAAAATACATATTGATCATGCTAATTCTCTGCTCTAAGGCCTTTCATGGTGTCTCATGAATTTTAGAATGAATTTCAGTTCCTTACTAAGTCATCTAAAGATTTCCGTGATCTGAATCTATCTCTATCTTTTCTATAATCCTATGTTGGACAAATTCATTGCCTTCTCAAAAAAATTTTTGAAGCTGTATCAGTCAGGGTTTAATTCAACTGATAGAAAACTCTATTTTAACAAAGATATCAGAACAGAGAATTAAGTGATTACTGATGGAAATGTTGAAGGCCAAAATTCAGATTCTAACCCAGAGGCCACGGCTGTGTCCCATAACAGTGAAGAAATGATTCACTAGGGTAGCCCCTTCCTTGGATGCCACTACAGAAGCTAATGTCACAATCAAAAAGCCTCTATCAGAAATGACACCTGACTCAGAATACTGAAAAGTGGGCTATGGAACAGAGCTGCTGAAAAACTGAGCTGAAAACTGGTCTCTACTTAATTTCTTCCTTTGAATTATTCTTTCCATCATCACTTTGGGGGAAAATCAACTTCCTCTTTTGGGGAGAGAATGCAGTCTCTGTGGGACAGTGGTTGTCCTGTTCAAAACCCTTCTATTTCATTTACAGAGTTTCTTTTTCAGATATATTAGCATTTGATTGAGTGAGGAGTCCCCATATGTTTATTATGCAGTATCACTATTCTAAGGGGAAGAAAGTGTTCTCTGGTAGAATAAATGATTTAAAAAACATAAAGATAAGAGAATGCGATATCAAGAAATAATTCATATCTGAAAATTTGAATTTAGTTTACATAATTCTATTTCTGCTTCCTAATAATTAAGCACTAGAAGAAAGATCATATGTGACCTGGCCACTTAATATGTGTTATCTTTTAATCTTTTCAGCCACTTTCCATCCATCCCCCTTGTAGGTACTCTTATCCCTAGTTAATAGATTAAGAAAGTTAATCATAATGAGGTACAGAGATTTGCCTACGTTTGAAAGGAAAAGGATAGCTTTCAATGCTAATTATGACTGCTACCAAGTCTCTTTCTTCTATAAAATAACACTCATTTTAAAATTTATGCCAGTAGAAAACATGAAAAACTGCATAGAAAAAAACATACGTAACTTAACTCATGGACTTTGGTTTTAGAGAGGATTTTATGAATTTGACCTCAAAGGCAAGAGAAGTAAAGGCAAAAAGAAGTGACTGGAACTATATCAAACTAAGAAATTTCTGCACTGCAAAAGAAAGTATCAACAAAACAAAGAGGTAACCACCTAAGTGGGAGAAGATATTTGCAAACCATGCCTCCGATAAGGGGCTAATATCCAAAATATATAAAGAACTCAATAACAACAAATAAAACAGTCAATTAAACAAAATGGGCAGAAGACCTAAACAAACACTCCTCCCAAGAAGACATACAAACAGCCAACAGACATATGAAAATATGCTCAATTTCACTAGCTGTTAAGGAAATACAAACCGAAACCAAATGAGATATCACCTCACACCTGTTAGAATGGCTATTACCAACAAAACAACTAATAGCAAGTATTGGAGAGATTGTGGGGAAAAAGGAACTGTCATGTGCTTCTGATGGGAATGTAAATTGGTACAGCCACTATAGAAAACAATATGGAGGTTTCTCAGAAAATTAAGAATAGAATTATCATCGATATTACCATACCAATCACTCTTCTGGGTATCTATCCCTAACATTTGAAAACATTTATCCATAAAGATATTTGTACCCCAATGTTTATAGCAGCGTTATTCATGGTGGCTAAGACATGGAAACAACCAGCGTCCTTCGATAGATGATTGGATAATACACACACACACACACACACACACACATATATACACACACACACAATGGAATATCAGTCATAAGAAAAGATGAAATACTGCCATTTGCAACAACATGGATAGATCTTGTGATTATCATGCATGCTAAGCAAAATAAGTTAGACAGAAAAAGTTGAGAACCACATTTCACTGATATTTTGGTTATTAAACTGAAAGCAACAGTCAAAGAAGACAGACAAACAAAAACTCATAGACACAGACAACAGTTTAGTGGTTATCAGAGGGAAGGGTGAAAGAAAGGGGGTAGGTAAGGGAAAGGGGGGTCAAATATATAGTGATGGAAGGAGACTGGACTTTGGATAGTGACCAAACAATGTAGAACATGTCATGTATTATTGAATTGTACACTTGACACCTATATAATTTTATTAACCAGTGTCACTCCAATAAATTTAATTAAAAAAACCCCTTTAATTGTGGTTTTGCATTGTTTAAGACTATGGAAGAAGTGTAAATGGAAATAAAAATGTTTTATTTAAACTTAAAAAAGGTAATTCTAAGTTATTGTAAATAAATAATTTAAAGTTTTTATTCATATAATGTTACATTATTTATTTAAATGGTGTAGAGAGAATTATTTGGCAAGTATTCAATTTACTTATAGAGGAAAAGCAGTAGTATTTCACATTGTGTACAATTATTGCACAATGTGTACTTTTTCCTCTTAATAATTGCATGTTTCCTTTTGTCCCATCTGCACAAGATAGACTAATTAAAGTACATTAGCTGCATTGTAGAAGGGACATTTGGTTTTAATTAACATTGGACCATAAGAAAGGCAATTTGCTTTATATTACCATTCATTATTTGATGCACGCACGTGCAAACACACACGCACAGAGTCTGTGCATAGAAAAGTAACTGTGTGAAATATTACAAAGCTTCTCAATCTGGAGTTACACTAAACCTACCTAAAAATATACACAATGTTTTATGCAGAAAAATTTCTTTCTTTTTGACATTTTAAACAATTGAGTGGCATGCTAATGTAAAATGACTTAAAACCAAAAGTCACTTTTACCATGATTATTCCAAAAGTGAACTGGACGATCAATGAAGCTATCTGATGTTCTTATGTCAGGAGCAGAGATCTAGAACTCACTGGAGACTAAAATCACAATGTATATTTATTTTAAGTTAGACCTTAAAGAAACAAGACTGTCTAATACATTTTGGTGAAGAGGTTTATCTTATAATTAATTATAAGATGTAATTAAACCTAATTAATATGGTTAAATGTCAAATCTATTTTATAGGGTAGGAATGAATTTAGATTGCCTCTAAAAGTATTGACTAGATGTATCAGTTAGCTTTTGCTGCTTAACAAAACATTCAAAATCTTAGTGGTTTAAAATAAGAGCCATTTATTTAATTCATGATTCTGTGATTTAGAAGTTGAGCTGGGCTTATCTGGGCAATTTTTCTTGTCTCAGTGGGGTTTAATTATGTGTCGGAGCTCAATAGCATGGTTAGGTGGGAAGTGATTATGTAGAATGATTACAGGAAAATGTCTCTATGTCTCTCACTCTTCAGCAGGACAACTGGAACTTGTTTGCACGACAACTGGGCAGGATTCCCAGAAAGAGAGTGGAAGTGGCTCTGAACTCCCAAGCCCTAGGCTCAGCATCGCCATGCCGTCACTTATACTACATTCTATTTGCTAACCAAGTTACAAAGCCAGTCCCATATTCAAGAGATGAAAAAAGTAATTCCACTGCTTGATGGAAAGAAATTCAATGCTTCATTGAAAGGGCATGAATATAAGGAGAACTGAAGGCTTGTGGCCAGTTTTCCAGTTTACTGCATTGGAAAACAAATTGTGTTGAGGTAGTTTTCTTGATAATACAGTTTACTATAGACAAAAGTAGGCTTCAGAAAAGGGATGTGTATATATTGCTCTTCCAATTCCCAAAACTTTTTAAACATCACTTCTGGCTTAACATAAGTATCTCCTGTGAGTCCTCAGTGAGATTTCTTCTGACCACCTTAGACTGCTATATTGCAGTTTTACACTTTAATAAATTTAGCTTATTTTAACATCCAAATCTTCTACATAAAAATTTCTAAATGTGGCCTTTCTGTCTCCCAAAAGTTGACTTTCTGAGAATTTCTTATGAAAATCCAGATTATTATATGTTTTTCATGTAGTGTTTTCATATAGTATCCTGTTTCTTACAGCTTTAGTATTCTTCTAAAATTTATTTTTAATTACTTTATTTATTTATTTTTACTTATAGTTATTGGGGTGACATTGGTTAATAAAATTTATCATTTTACAATTTAATAATATATCACACATATTTTGTATTGTGTGTTCACCACAGAAAGTTAAATTCCCTTCCATCACCATATATTTGACCCCATTTACCCTTATCTACCTCCTCTCCCCCTTCCCTCTGGTAACCGTTAAACTGCTGTTCATATCCATAAGTCTCTGTTTGTTTGTCATGTTCATTGGTTGCTTTCAGTTTTATATCTCATGTATAACTGAAATCCTATGGTCCTCAACATTTTCTCTCTGACTTATTTCACTTTGTATGATAATCTCAAGATCCATCTATATTGTCACAAATGGCAGTATTTCATGTTTTTTATGGCTGCGTAATATTCCATTATATATATGTACCCCATGTAAAATTTACTTCATACTTTTAGATATATATTCTACATCTAAAGTCTTCCCTGCATAAGTCTCATTACCTTGAAAATATCTGCTCTAATTAACTATACTTAATCTTTACCTATATTTGGTTTACTTACAAATTGTCAATATCACATGTATTTTAAATATTTGTTGATAGTAATGATTTTTTTATTTGTCTACCTCTTTTATAATATCCTGTAGGGTAGGGATAACAGTATTTTTCTTGTAGCGTTTATACAATTTACTACTCTAGGAATGTAATTGTTGTTGGAGCTAAATTAATGTATGTCATCTCTCTCTGTCTTTATGTGTGTATGTATACACATACATACACATGTAAATACATATACACATATATCCATACATATATCCATACACACATATATATATATATACGCATGTGTGTATTAATGTGGATATATAGATAGATGATTATATAGATAGATAAATAGATATTGACACTTAAATTACCCATTTGAATGTCAGACATGATAACTAACATATTTTTAAAATTTCAACATGTCCACAGACTCATAAGGTATTCTATTTTCCTCTTCATATTTTGATATATTACTGATTAACAATAATCAGTTATATGTGTATATAAGTGTGTCCATTGTACACTTTTAAAAATTGTTTATAACAAGAATGACAATAAAATTTGTGCTTGAAAATGTGTAGTTAATAAAGGGCAATGAAATATGGAGTGAAAGTAGTAAAACTCTCCAATGTAAATATACTGGTTTGTTTTTTTAACTTAATGTTCATACATAAATGAAAATGAGAATTAAAGTTATATTTCTCTAGATTCTGTCAGAAAAAATATCTTTGTCTAATTTTGAATCTATATAACAACAGAATATAAGTATTATAATAGTCATGACTTTATTATACATCAGTGAAATAGGAGTCAAATCTAAATTCCTTCAATTATCAAAGATATTAATTAATTTGTTTTAAGATTAGAAAGTAACCCCATTTTTATCTTGATAATTTGTAGGTATGTATCTCTGATAACACTTAAACTCTAACTCTTGCCTCCTTCAGAGATACTAATAGCAAAGTTGTTGAGAACTGAAGCTCTTGTGTCAAATGATCTGAGCTTAAATCTCTGTTCTACTAGTTAAATATATTTTGATAATAAGATACTTAAGCTCTCTATTGCTCCATTTTATCATCTGTAAAATATAAGTAAGAATCACACCTGTTTTTCTGGTCATGACTAAATGAAGAAATGCATGTGTTATAAAAATTGTGAAGAGTCAGTAGTCAAATCAAGATGATGATACAAACATCAGATGAACTCCCCTAGCTTTCCTATGTCCCATTTTGTGTGTGTTATAAGAAAAGATGGTAATTTTTTTAGGATTGTTTTATTTGTGAAAATGAGAATTAAAAGTACTTCATAGTATTGTACATGTACATTAATGAGATAATATTTATGCATGAACCTAGAATGGATTCTGGTAAATCAATATTCAATAGAGGTTAGCTTCCTCATAAAAAAAATCTTGAGGGCAAATTATAGTAGTAGATTATATTAGCAAGATATGTAATGTGGACAAGGTCAGATGACCATGAAAAATCTATAGCATGCACTATAAATATCCACAAGGACCATAAGAGTTGGAACATGGTATGCTTGGCCAGAGCCACACATATGGATAATAACACTAGTGGATATGTATTCGACCATTTTAAAAATGAAAAATCAAAGTTCCCAGAGCTTGACATGTTCCAGGGCATCCAGTTAGATCTTCTGATTCCAAAATTCATATGACTTTTTCCTCCATTACCTTGTTCTTTCTTTTACACACACACCTCTATTAAAATATTTTTGGACATTTTTGGTTTAAATTAACCTCTTATGGCCACTGATCTCTACCCATATTGCTGATCTGTTTTCACTTATCGGCATATGACAAAATAAATAATTAAATGTTTTTAAAATAAACATTTCAAGGAGACATTGTGCATTTACACATTAAAACATCTATTACAATATTTACAAGCTCAAATAAAATGGAAGCTATGGCCCCCAAATTATAGCCCATTTGTAAAGCAGAGAATTTATGAAATTTAATGCATGCTTCTATACACTCAAGTTATTATTTTCAATTACATTTTAATTGTAACGCACTTGACTTTAAGTGTTATATGAAAGAGTTCATCCTTTCTGTTTTCAAAAATTATTTTTGCTTCCATTTGTTTAATTAGTATTAGAATTTATAAGACAGTAATGCATATAAAAACATATATTTTGTGAAAAGCTCTGGCTTATTTAGCCAGACCAGTCTCCTGTTATTATCCATTCCAGCAGTACCCAGAACAAAGATTTTTTTGCCTTCTCAACAGTGAGCTCTCACATTATTGTGTCCTCTTCTGCTTGCCCTTTGTTCTCTACAGCTGTTTTATTTTTTAAAACTTAAAAAAAAATTAATTAGTTGTTTTTTTTTATGGTGACGTAGGTTAACAAAATCCATTAAGTTTCAGCCATATAACAGTAAAGCATATATATATATATATATATATATATATATATATATATATATATATTTACACTGTGTGTTCACCTCCCATAGTTAGATTTCTTTCTGTTACCACATGTTTGACCCACTTTACCCTGTCTACCTCCTCTCTCCCCCAACCCCTACCCTCTGGTAACCACTAGTCTATAGGCCATGTGTCTCTGTTTGTCCTGTTCATTTGTTGCTTTATATTCCACATATAAGTCATATCATGTGATTTTCAACTTTTTCTGTCTGGGTTATTTCTCTTAGCAAGATTATGTTGAGGCCTATCCAGGTTGTCACAAATGGCAGTGTTCTAATTCCAACCAGAGCCAAAGTGTTACAGCCACCTATAATCAGTCTGCAGGAGGCTTCCTTGGTTTTCTGTATTGTCATCACAGCCTGATGACAGTAACAGTACAAGTCCTTACACCATGGACCTCAACTATCAACAAGCCTCAGATGGCCCAACTGTAAATGCTAAGCTATCCCAAACTGCAAATGCTAGACCCACACCAAGAACTCACGACTATGAAATCCATAGATAATTAAAAGAAAAAAAGAAGCTCTAATTCAAGATCAAGATTTGGAGAGAAAACTAAAATGTAAGGACAGCCTTCTTCATGATGGAAATCAACAGCTAACATCTGAGGAGGTGTCTTACAAATTGCTAGTGTCAAGCTCCAGTGACAGTGAAGCACCGAGTTTAGCACAGCACAACTCAGAACATGCACAACTGCAAGTCCCTATGTCACGAGTAAGAAATAGATCATCCTTAAGAGAGATGTAAATTATCAGGATGCAATCCAGGAGTTTTACCCACCACATTTCATTCAAGTACCAGAAGACATGTGGATTGTAAAAGGAAGATTCTGCAGAATGTACTTCAAATTGAGTGGACTGACATCTCCTGATATGTCAGGCTATATAAATAGAAGACCAGTGCAAGCAGATTATTTTCACAAAATGATAATGTCTTAGGTTTTCAGGTTTCATTTACTCGTCCTCGAAGTAGTCAGATCTTCAGATTCAGTCGCTTTTGCATGTGTACAAAAGAAGCCACTTTTCTCGTGTATCTTGACATCCTTGGGAAAGAACACAGAAGAGCACTAATGTTTGTCTACAAACCACAGATCAAAAAAGTTTTTGAAGGAGATTCTGTAAAGCTAAACTAGAATGCCAGATCTCAGCTGTACCTCCACCAAAGCTGTTTCTGGAGAAGAAATAATGAAATGATGCAATTCAATACTGATCGTGATAATTCTGTATTACTTTACTGATAAAAGAGTAAACAAGAAATATTCTGGGTGATATACTGTCTGTATTTAATGAAGCTAAATTAATGAATGACCACTTGTAACACAAAATTAGATGTTAAAGCTGTTCCAAAATGAACTCTTCCAACTCCTAAGCAGTTACGTGTTTAACCAACTTTCAGCAAATATTTAGCCCTTAACAGGAAAAGTTTAACATGTAAAACAAGCTTTTAACCTAGAAAGAGAGTTTCCCTGTCTGCAGCTTGATCTGGACTTGATGAAAGTGAAAAATTTGAATAACTTTACCAACATTGGAAATGCAAATATACAATTAGTAATATATATGATTAACTTTTTGAAATTAATGCTATATTAACAGATGATGGTGTAAATTAGATACTATAACATATAAGCACATATGCACATGAATATGATATAACTGATTATCCACATGTATGTATATAATATTTTCAACATTAAATATTATAAAAGTGTAAAATAATATTTATCCTTTGGCTCTTGTATATTGTAGCTACTTCTCTGGTTTGTGAAGCCTAAAGGAAATCTGTGTTTATAATTGAAGAGTATATTAAAATGTGGGATTTTAACATATGATTTATGACTATAGTTATTCCAAAGGCACCTGTTAAAACAAATTTGCACCAGGCAAAGTTAAATAGGCAAGGAAGACTTTATTCAAGGCTACTGCAATCAATGAGAGAGACCAAAATAATGTTTGAACTCAATTCCACTGAAACAAAGGGCAGATGATGAGCTTTTAAGAGGTGAGGTGGAAAGGACCATAGGATATCTGTGTTTGATGATCAGCTCTAGATCTTATTATTTTTCTGACTGGCTCAGTTTTTAGTATAAACTCTTCAAATCATTCCTCTCTTAGACTAAGTTTGATGATCAGCCTTCGTAGTCCAATAACATCCCATGCATGTTATAACTAGGCTACCTACCATCAAAGTCTCGTTTGATTTTCCATCACTTTTCAATTTGTGGGCTCCTGGAACACATATATACATTTTTGTATTCTCAGTGCTTAACATGCAGAAAACATGCTCAATATATTATTTTAGAGTGCCCAAATGAATGAATACGTTCTATAACAAAAGTTTAAAGTACACACCATGAACAAGATAAATGGATCACCATCCTTTGCATAATATTTTAATTTACTTTTTATTAGAAGGAGTTATTTACTTAGATTGTGATCATACTTTTACTTGTGGATATCAAATTTAAGAAATATCTTCTGAATTTTGTGGATAGAGATTTGTGGGTTATTTTTTTAGAGTTATAACATGTCCTAACTGACTTAATCCTGAGAAATTTTGATTATCATGCTATCCTACCAAATTATGATTTAAATTAAAT
Organism: Rousettus aegyptiacus; assembly: GCF_014176215.1. NCBI lineage: Eukaryota > Metazoa > Chordata > Mammalia > Chiroptera > Pteropodidae > Rousettus > Rousettus aegyptiacus. Next base: position 51,804,871 of record NW_023416311.1, read on the forward strand.
GCCTTTGTTTGCAATTATGTGATCCCTTTCCAATTAAAACTCTCTCTGTTGATTAGGATGGTTTATGACTGTCAGTCAAAGATAAATGGAGATCTCATATTAATATTACCATATTAATTTCCAATAAAGAAAGACCTTTAGCAATTCTCATAAAAAGCTATTTAGATAAATACCAGACCCATCTTTCCCTGCCCTGAATTGTATGAATGTTTCTTCTATCTTTTATATCCCACTAATAGCATCATTAAGTTGCTGGTTTAAACTTAACTTGTTACTCCTAGTACTTTTGTAACTGTCTGTCACCTAGGTATCTGAATGGAGGCTCTTAAGAAACATAAGGGGCTACATGGTCTGCTGCCTGTAGAGGATAAACAAATTAGTTCCAGCTTTTGTGAATATAAATCTAAGAAATATATTTTAATTCCCAAGATTTAGTTTTATTCACTTAAGAGTAGAATTAATGAGCAAAATAAAATGATACTGATTGATTCTAAAACTCTGTTGTACCCCAGATATTTTTTAAAAAATGATATTAAGGTTAAAAGGTCTGTGGTATTTTTTTGTTTGTATCTAGCCTCTTCAGATATTTGTAGTTATTATCTAAATGTTGTCAGTTGCTAAATGAAGTATCTGGATATCCTGAAGCTATGACCAAATCACCTAGTTTCTGCTTTGTTACATTTGAACATCAATATCTAAGATTAAGATTCAGTAAAGAAAGATAACTCAAGCCCTTGATAAAATGATTTTCATTAGCTCAAAGGTTTGGAGGAATTACTAGAATACCAACTCTTGAGCACTTGATTCACTCATTTGGTACAGGGAATTTTTTTTCTCCTGCCGTCGCCAGACCCTTGAGAAAGTCAGTAGTATTTTAAGAGAAATGGCAGGAGAGTTAAATTACACATTAGATTAAGAAGAAGAGCTGATGCAAATAGATTGTTTACATGTCTGAGTTTTTATCCAGCTCTGAGCACAATGTTCCGCCTAGCAGAAAGGAGCCATCAAGTGTGAGGAAAATAACATTTTATGCTGCCAGAAGAATTGATCAATTGATGGAATAAAGTGCCACAGAACATGTTTCTGTCTTGAAAATTTCACAAATATGAGACACAATAAATTTAGTCAGATTCCCTACCCTGTCTTTTAATTAAAAATAAGCATGAATAAAATTGACTATCATTACCCCTTCTGCCCTCCTGCCTAGAAGATAACACTGTGATGATACCACTGCTACTACTAACAAAAATAATTTAATTATACTATAGCAACCATTTATAGTAGAATTACATCAAGGCATATTTTTAGCTTATGACAGTTTGCTTGATAAACTTATAAGCACAATTGTTTTTTCATTTGAGTAATAAAGTTTAGTGATGACTTCTATTAGATTACATGTTTTTAATTTTTTTAATACTGTTAAGTTTCTTCATTTTTTAATCTATCATGGGGTATATTTTAAAACATTACAGCAACTTGGGTAAAAGAATATCTTAATGTAGTTAAAATGGTAATTTTTATCAACCTACATTCACAATCACTTTTCCTCTTATCTCCTATAAGTATTAACAATCCCTTGCTAAACATTCCTTTTCACTTGTGCTGATTTCCCTTAAATCTTTAGGTAACATATGCAGAGACATGTATACATAAAAAAGACAAAATCTCTAAGAATAAAAAGATAAAGTTTTAATTAAACTTTAACTATGAAAAATCTTAACCTATTTTCTGTTTGCTAAAGGAATATCACATTTTCAAGTACATCACATGACTAACATTGACAAGTGATAAATTCAGTATGTGATTTATTTTGGAAATGTTTAAAAATTTGTCAAATTAACAAGGATCAAAATGATTCTCAACCTGTTTTTGTTGGAATTATATACAGCTGCCAATATTTGATAACTTTTGATTTTTTATAAAAATGTTTACTTTTTAAAATGTTTCTACTTAGGGAAACTAATAAAGTTGATATTTTTCAATATAATAAAAGACCCTAGTAATTATGCTTTAAAGGTTGCTTCTCTCCCGTTTTTTGGAAAGCATAATGTTACCATTGCAATGAGAAATATACCGTATATCCTCTTTTGCTGTAAAAGTGTTCCAACTTTTAGATGGAAAGTTCTCCCATCTAAAGAAAACTCTCAATCTTCATTTTCAGAGAGTTGGCAGGTAGCTTTGTATAGAAGAAAGAGCTTGGCTTCTCCAATCAGGGAAAGACAGGTTAGGATGCTGTTTATCATCGCCATTGTGTGACCTTTGTCCTCCATAGTCTTGACCTCTCTGAATCACATTGTTGCCATTATTTGGTTCTTGATGTAACCTACACCTTTTACTATATTTTGTTTTGGCAAACTAGAAATGTCCTGGATATGGCTTTCTTGAATGCTTTATTTACAATTAAATGTAGATAGCATTCTCTAAACTGGCATTTTTTGTGTTGTTTTTGTTTAATTTCTTCTTTACTAAGACCAATGAATATTGAACAAAAAAAAGATCAAAGTAGCAGCATTGCAACTAATGAAATGAGCCTTACGTTGTAAATGCAGACAAACCTGGAGATGAGGACAGTGAGCCACACAAGTTTCAGACTTCTGAGAGAGTGGACCTGGAATCCTTTAGTGCTGAGGTTTCTGGAGAATTCTTAGTCTTTCTCTACCTAGAGCCCTAAACTATGAGGATTACTTTATAATGAAAAATTTTCAGCCATCTTATTACCCCTACTGCAATTAACAGCAAATAGTATTGAATGATCACTATGTGTGAATTGCTGTTTAAGGCATTATCTCATTTAATCATCACTACAATCTTATGAGTTAATTATGTCATTATCATAAAGATGCAGAAATAGAGGCTTAGAGGGTTTAAACAAGTGAGAGTGTCAGAATTTTAGCCCAAGATTGTCCATCATCATAGTAACAAGCTCTTAGTCATTATGTCATATTCACTTTCTTATTACAATTGAATATCTGGATTATAATATAGAGATATAAAAAAAAGATATTTTTCTTTCAGAGAAGCTGTCAAATTCATCAGAAGAGACCAGGTTTTGCTTAGTTTCGTTTATTTTCTTAGAAATAGTTTTAAAAATAAATATATGCAGGGACCATATTTTCATATTCCAAGAAAAAGAATGAAATTGAATGTTGCTTAGTAGGGAAAGTGTAACAGAGACAATCTGTTTAGCCTTATTCCATTTATTTTAAAATGCATAATTTTATTAAACATATGAAGCTATAACTAGGTTTAGCATCAAAGAAAATTGTCTCATGTTTCTAGTCTCCCAGATAGCCTTCTAAATGGCAGCTGCTGAAGCTACCCTCCATAAGTGTAACATAACAGCTACACCACTTTATATTTCTCCATATTGCTAAATCTCTGGAGCCTATAGTTTTTTTAAAAAAAATCAACCTGTATTATTTTCATTTACAATCACATTAGGATTGTAAGAATTTAGAGTGTCAGAATTTAGCCGATAGGTCTCCCTTTAGAAACTATATAATATACATGTCTTTTGGTTCTCCTAGGAATTAACTTGAACTTGTCTCAGTTTTTTGAGGAACCAGGATCAAAGGGATATTAAATTGTTGCCAAGTTCTGATGGTGAGACAAAGGCTTCTTTCCCTGTGTTTACTCAAGATTCCCTTCAAAGGGGCTCTTCTTGGAGAAGTTGTAGGCCAATGACCCCTGTCCCTCTCTGTCTGTGAGTCAGTTTTGAGACAGAAGATAAACTGCCACTGCGCCAACAGAAAAGAAGTAAACTGAAGTGTGAGGTGGCAGATATTTGTGATCCAGCCTGGTCCTGCCATTTGCCAGCTGTGTTCTTCAGTTTCCTCATCTGTAAAGTGATAATAATAATAGCATCTGCATTACAGGAGTGCTGAGGGGAGAGAGAGAGAGAGAGAGAAGAAAAGTAGCAACATTTATTAAATAGATAATACACGCCAAGTATTCTTTTACGTGGATTATCTCATTTTCATAACTCCCACTTTTGGCAAGTACTATAGTAACCCACTTTTATAAACAAAGATGCTGAAGATCAGAGCTGTAGTATCTGAACATGCTCACATGCTAGAAAGTCATAGAGGTAGGATTTAAACCAAAGTCTTTGAGACTAACACATTCTTTATTGCTATGCAAGGTAGTGTATTCCACAGGGGAGGGCTTGATATTCACAGTTATTGTTTAACATTGAGAACAAAGACTACATTCCTCATGGAGGAAAAAGGATACCAATATCCTTGTTGACAGTAGATAGCCTGGTTTCTGTCAGATCTGGAGCCAATTACAGGGTCCACTGGATTTTGCCTGAGAGGTTATGGCTCAGAGAAGAAGTTTAAAAGTATAATTTTAGGGCACTGACTATCTAAATCTCTTTGCAAATTGTTTTACAGTAATTACTTTAAATTTTAATTTCGTTTGCTTTTTAAGCTTTAGTATAACAATCAGGTCTTCTTTGGAAGAGTGCCTATTATTTAAAAACAAAACAAAACAAAACAGTTTATATTAAATGGCTGACACTAGTAACAATTATGCCTTTTATTCCTGTATATATTTGTTACCATAACAAGTCTTCTGGAAGTCAAGGACTTCTAGAGATAACTAAAACTCCTAAGAATTTTGGATCTTCCTTAAAAATAGATATTGTTTTTTCGATAGCCTCTTTATGTCAGATGTTTTTGTTATTGTATTTTGTTTTCCCATATCCCTCAAACAAACCTCTGGGTTGGCAGTGAAATAAGAGACCTCTTAATTTCTCTTTGATACATCAAAGCCATTCTCCATCTCTCTTTCAAAAACAAAAACAAGGTCACATAGCTTTGATTCACGTGGTATCAACAATAAATTTATTAACTACCCACTTCAAGATCACTCACCAGAGCTGGATCACCATTAGTCTCTCCAACACTAGCCCTGTTACAAAGCCTGGTGCTTTTAAAGTCCAGTTAGATATATAGCTGATTCTTCCTCTAGCCTCAGTTCTTTTATGTTTTTGACCTCTATCCTACCTCAGACATTCATCCTCATGGTCATATCCTAGGACAGATTTTCTACCTAACTAGGATAGGTTTTTCCTGGCTGAAAATTTGAATTATCTGGGAGCAATTAAAAATACAAAAGCTCAGGACTCACACTGGAGTTTTGTGATCTGCTTTAACTTGTTATAATTTGCAAAAGGATCAATCAGTGCCATTCACATTATCATGATCCATTATTGCCACTACAATAATCTCAAATTCAAGAATTCTATTCTTCAAACAACCTCTTTATTCCACCCCAGTCCTTCTAATGCCCTGAACTGAGTGATCTTATTTTCATCATGATCCACCTTTTATTAATACTGCCAGTTTTTACTCTCTCACAAACCTGATATCTTCTCTTCCCTCCTTACCAGTGAAAAATCCATGATTTATTATTAAAATCATTTTTCCCCATTTACTCTCAATTTCCTTACCTCTCTCTCATTTTGTTTCAATATCTGGTAAAACCTCTTCTTGGTTAATTCCATGTTTTCTCTATTTGTGAATGAACCTGCACAGTAGAATATGGCTGGTGGAAAATCACAGTTGATATCATTTAAAATTCATGACCACTAACCTAAGTTCCATAAGGTCAGAAATCTCTTTTGTTTTTTGTTACATCATAAATGCCTAGAGGAGCACATAAAATATGGAAAGAGCACAGTAAATATTTGTTGACTAATGCACGTGTTCAATTGTCCATTAGTGTAGCCCAGCAAGTCTACTGTTTCCATTGCCTCCTTTCCTAGACTAGTATTTCTTACTTTATTATTTTCTCTCAAAATACTAGCAGTTACTTCCATCCTAACTTGCAGCTAGTGACTTTGCTTATCATTTCTCTGAGAAAAATATGGCAACTACAATAGAATATAAGCTCTCACTACTTCTACCCACCTAAATGTAATGGTTTAAAAAGGATACACTAGAAACTATACAAGAAAATCTGGTAGAATTAACTTATAGAATTTTTTTTTATATATGGGAAAAAATTTTAAACAATGAATCAAAACAAGGAAAACTTGAGAAATATATTCACAATATATGTAAAAAGATATATAAATTTATACAAAGCCTTTGAAAATTATTGTGTACAATAGAAATAATGAGCAAAAAAAGTAAGTGAAAAATTCACAATGAAAAGAATTCAAGATGATCAATTTACATGCCAAAAGTTATTTAACTTTACTAATAATCAAAGTAAGTTTAAGTGTTTCCATCATATTGATGATGATTAAAAATATAGAAAATGCTCAGTTTCTGTAGTGGAATCAACCTATAAAAATGCCCCGACAAGAAGAAAAATTAACATGCTCAAAGCATGAAAGCAGATCAGTAATTTTTGGAATATACTAAATGAAGGAGACAATTCATTTGGGCTATTGTAGGATATGGGATAGGGTGTGGATTTATTTAGAAGTGAAATGACAATATCTTTGAAATTATAAATAGGCAAGTGACAGGATTTGTTTGAAACTTTGAAAGATCATTATGGCTGTGGTGTGGGGATTATATGGGAGCAGCAGAAGTACAGTGACTCAGTGGTGTCAACATTGTATATGTGAAAGATCATGATGTTCTAGACCAACATAGTAGCTGCAAATATGGAAGAGAAGAAATGGAAACCATTTGGGAAGCCAAAATTGTAGAACTGCTGTTGAAGTATATAGAATAAATAAAGGATATAAAAAGAACAAATTATCCAAGAGAATATTTCATAAATGACAGGGCTGGGATTTGAGCCTAGCTCTGTCTAATGAAATGCCCCATGTGTTTTCACAGTGGTCAATATATCGGGATGTGAAAGAAACTTCAACTTCAGTGTTCTTCACTTACTCAAGTCCTTTCAGATGCACTGAGGTTGCCTTAGCAATGTTTTCTCATGGAACATACTTCTACAAAAATATTTGAACCATGGTTCAGTCCACTGTCTTTCTGCTCAGACTCTCCCTCCCTATTCTCTTTATATTGGGTATGACCAAGATGACCTTAAAAGTTCCCCTCAACTTGACTGAATGTGAGACTTCTACCTGACTCTAGGCACTAAACTCCTTTTTCCCCAGAGCATTTGCTTTCAAAATCTTGTAATTATAAAATTTTTCTCTGCCTCTTTGAGAAGTACCTCCTTTTAAGAGCCGTCTTACCCATTTTACAGCCCAGGAATATCTTTCTCAAGGACCTAGAATCCATCTCTCTATGTAAGGCAATCCCCAAGGAACATAGTGCACCTGTCTCCCAGTCTTTATGGGTGGGTAGGAGCCTAACTTTGGTGGACATCTTGCTCTAGTTTAAAACTACCTCCTGTTATGAGGACATGAGAAAGTTTACTTTGCCTTTGGATAAGGCCAATTAGCAAACACAGATGACATATGGTCCTGTCCACATCACCTCTTAAAAGCTCATCTGCCCTTTGTTTCAGTGGAATTGAGTTCAGACTGTATTTGAAGTATATATTTACTACAATAGCCTTGAATAAAGTCTTTCTTGCCTGTTTAACTTTGCCTGGTGCAGTTTTTGTTTTAATGGGTGCCTTTGGAATAACTACAGTCATTTTGAGAACTAAAGGAGAGTTAACTGGGGATAAAAAATTAGTTTAATTAGTTTAGGATTGGGGCACATGTGTGTGTATGTGTGTGTGTGTGTGTGTGTGTGAGAGAGAGAGAGAGAGAGAGAGAGAGAAAGAGAGAATAGAGAGGGAGGGAGATTGAGATTGAGATTGCAGGTACTTTTGTATGTACTTTAGTTATTGCTAGCATGTGTTCATAGGCTAAAAAAGGACAGCATAAGATTAAATCTCGATCTGAGTAATATTAATGCTGATGAGCTTAATAATATACAGTATCATCTGGCTCAGGTTTTGTGATCCATCTGTTGATTCTGGTTGATCTTAAGTCATTTTTAGAATTTGGCACTCTGACCCATCTTCTTATCTGGTTCTACACATGTTTTCCAGTTCTTTTGCCTACTTTTAGTCCACCTATACACTTAACTTCACTTTTCGTCTCTGCTTGACTGTGCCTTCATTCATGTTCTTGCTTCAGCCTAAAATGACTTGCCCAATGACATCTTTATGAGTTCTTATTCATTTATAGCTGAATGACGCAAAATATTGAAAATAATAAAACGAGCAAACAACATTAAAACATTGTTTTAATCAACAAATATTTAACTAGATATTGCACAAGAATGCAAAAAGTAAAAAAAAGTTTTAAAATCTTAAAGTTTATGCATGAAAGAAACTCAAAAGAGGTTTTGCCAAATTTGCTAATAACCCTAGAATTTATATGACATTTCCATTAACAGGTTTGAAGATGAAACTTTTCCAAATTAATGCTAATAATAAAAGCCTTTATTGACCTTGCTAGAAGAAAGACTGAATTATATTTTTTATTTCTATATTGACAATGGTATTACAAAATCGTTTTCTTTTGACAAGGATTGTAAAAGTCGTAAGACAGTTATTTTAAAAATATTATATTTTTTCTGGATTTTGGGGTCTTAGAAATAACAGATAGCATCAGGGTTGCAGGAGGGTGTTGAGTATGCGAGAACTTGCAGCACAAGTGCAACCAGGCATATGAGATGAGTATAAGTATGCGGTGTATGAGATTCTATATCTAGCGTCAAGAAAAACGTCTATAACAGGGACATCATGGGAAGATGAGAGGGGGAAAAAAACAATATGATTTATTATTTGTGTCTTTTTGGCAGTTTAATGTTGGCAGTCGATATTATAATATTGCACATGATGATTCTTTTGTGACTTGTTAAAAAATGAGCCCGATTGCAATACAAATAAATGAGGACTTCTCAGAAGTTCAGTCTAGTAAGGAAACAGTTTGAGATGGTAAAAATATTGAAAGTAATGTATATTGGGAAAAAATTGCAAACAAATATACACAAAATATATCTGTCTTTAATATTCAGCCATTTCCCAGTTTAGATATTTCCCTGTGGAAATATCTTCAATTCAGGGACAATTCAAGGTATAATAATAAAGGGTTCAAAGTTAATATCATTCTGGACATTAATTGACTATCAGTCTGTTTGGTCATGAGGAAAACTAACACAATATTATAATATAGTAATAATGATCACAGCAAGAGAGAGAAGACTGAGGAGAAAATTAAATGATTCTGAGAAAACTGATTATAATTATATTTAACTTCCCCAAGTTAAATTGTTTATAGAGCAGAATTTATTATTTTCACTCTATCTAATATCTAATATGGTGGAAAATAATTATTCTTAAATTTTAACATATATAAAATTTAAAAGCAAGTACAAATCATTCCCTGATTTGTTTCATGTGCATGACATCTTTATAAGTATTAAATAGGCATTTGATATTTGTGCTTTGATAATTTAGACTTTTTATGCTAATTGGAAAAAAGAACTTTGTTTTTAAAGAAATAGTAATAATCTCTAAAGACATCTTATTGCATGGGCATATATTGCTTTATTTTTCTTATTAGTATATAGTCTATAGATTTTTCTTAGTTGAAGAAAGTTTTGTTTGATCTGAAGATCACATATTATACTCAAATTATAACTGATTTTAAGCTAAGGGCTACCAGGCAAGAAATATGTATATGAGAAGTGATCAAAGTTCAAGAACAATCAAGCAGCACTCTCAGTATATCTTTTTTTTTTCTCATTTTTATAAAGATATGTGTACATAAACTGTTATCAGTTGAATTGTACATTCCACCCAAAAGAAAGCCCACTAGTTCCCAGTACCTTAGAATGTGGCCTTATTTGAGAATAGTATCATTGTTGATAAAATTAGTTAAGATACATTTATATTGGAGTAGAGTTGACTGCCTAATTCAATATCATGATTTTGGACTTCTAACCTCCAAAACTATGAGACATTACATTTTCGTGGTTTTAAGCCACCCGGTTTGTGATTTTTGATTAAAGAACCCCTGAAAAAAACTAATAAGAGATTTTGGTATTAGGAAGTGGAATGCTACTGTAATAAATACCTGAAAATATAGACGTAGCTTTGGAATTGGGCTATGGATAAAAGCTGGGAGAAATTTTAGGTGCATGATAGAGCCTAGGTTGCCTTGAAGAGACTTGGTAGAAATATAGATGGCAAAGGCGATTCTGCTGAAGGATCAGATTGAACTGAAGAATGTGTTCTTAGAAACAATGAAAAATGATCTTTGTTATAAAGCGGCATAGATCTTATAAGAAATGAACTTGGCTATTTAGCTGAGAGGATTCCCAACCAAAGTTTTGAAGGCACAGCCTGGATTTTTCTTGTGGAAAAAAAAAAAATGGTAAAATCAAGAATAAATAAACTGAAGAAGAAACTTCTAAGCAGAAATAAACCAGCCCATAATGATTTGGGAAATTCTCAGCTTATCTAGATAATGTGCTTTGGGAATAGTGCAAAAAGTATGGCTAGACAAGAGATTAGATATGTGATACGTGGATCCAGTTAATTTCAGCAGAAGCCAGGAATAGAGATGTGGTTATCTAGGAAAGATCTATGAAAGTTCCTCTTACCTGATGGCTTGGACTTTCATAAATTACACAAAAAATTCTGTGAATGTTGTACCAGCAAAAACACTGCCAGCCTGGAATAAAAGACACAGAAATGGGATGAAATGAAGACGAGATGAAACCCAAGGCATTCACGAATGCAGAAGCGGAGCTGTCAGGACCTCTAGGTTCCAGGACCAAAAGGCAGAGCCACCCCCGCAGGCCCATAGAGAGTTCATTCAGCCGCAGATAATTATTCTTAAATCCTAATGGAATTTGCACTGCTTTGTTGCCAACTTGCTTTAAACCAGTTACCTCTTTTTTTCCTTCCCATTTCTCCCTTTTCAAATGGAAATATCTATTCTATGTAGATAATTTGTTTTCTGATTTCACAGGTTTACACATGGGGTGGAATTTTGCGTGGAGCATACAGTGTATCTCACCTACCTGATTTAGATAATATTTAGATAAGGTTTTAGATTTGATGCTGGAATGGGTTAGGACATTGAGGGATATTAGGACAGAGTGAATGTATTTTGCAAGTGGGAAAGACGTGAATTTTCTGAGGCCAGAAGATAGACTGATAGGTTGAATTGTGTCTTACCCACAAAAAAAAGGAGAAATATTGAAGTCCTAACCTGAAGTATCTCAGAATATGACCTTATTTAGAAATAGAGTAATTGCTAATGTAATTAGTTAAGAAAAGATCATACTGGAGTAGGATGAGCCCCTAGTCCAATGTGACTTCTGTTCTTAGAACATGATAGCCATGTGAGAACGTAGGATGAATACCATAGGACAACATAGGCAGAGAGATTGGAGTTATGCATCTACAAAATAAGGTATGCCAAAAATTGGCCCACACCCACCAGAAGGTGAAAGAGGCAAGGAAGGATTCCTCTACAGTTTTTAGAGGAAACGTGGCCCTTCTTAACACCTTGATTTCTGCCTGTTAACTTTCAGGATCATAAAGCAATACATTTCTCTGATATGCCACCCAGTTTGTAGTACTGTGTTATAGCAGCCCTGGGAAAGTGACACAGAAGCTATACTCTTCTGTTACAAAAAAATTCATTCAAGAAACATGATGTATGCAAACAATAGCCAGTCTTAGTGGTGGGAACTGATAGGAACAGATGTAGACTGGCAACAAAGAATCAAATGCCGTCTACCAGGTATAAACTTTATTAATTTCCTGGCACATGATGATTTGAGTATAAACCTTCCCGTTTGCCAAGAAAAACTGAAGTTAGAATTTTAAAATGAGATTTTCTTAATTGGAAAAAAATATTGCCACTCACCAGATTGAGCAAAACAAGACTGAGTGAATATTTAGGTCATAGATTATTGACTAGAAACCTCTAAAACTAGTGTTTAGAATGGATAATCAAAACAGCCCCAGATCATGACCATGGCTGTTAGTATTCGCTTGTACTATATAGCTGTGGTAACTTTTGCTAACCCTGTAAATGTACCAGGCAAAACCTTCCTCTACCATTTTAAGCTTCAATCAATGCAACCAAAAGTAATAGAAAGGAAGAGCATTGCTTCACCTTGGCTGAAGTTTTGCTACCTTTGTTATTACAGGCTAATGTAATTCTAATGCTTTTGGTTATTAAAATTCTTTCATCATTATAATTTACCTGTCCTATTCAGCTGATAAAAGCAAGATATATGAGAGTAACAATTTGTTAATTATCAAAGAGAATGGTGGAGAGTAAATTTAGCGTTTAATTGTTCTTATTTAAATAAAGGCTCAACAATTATAGTCAGAGCAATGTCTAAATCAGGGCTTAAATTATTAGAGTTTAGTAATTTGGGCATTTTTCTTTTCCTGCTCTCTTCTAGTAGTAAATTTTTAGAATTGTCTATGTCACAACTTCAGAAATAAATATTGACAGTACCATCTGGATAGAAAATGGTCATGACAATATGGTTGTAAATGGTTTCCTATTAAACTCTGTATCCTCACTCACAACCATCTTGGCAGATGAATTATTATTAAAAATATCTTTCTGCATTTTCTTTGACTCTAAGGGCAAACTTTTTTTTTTTTTTTAACTAAGAAAAAATGCAAACTGATTGGCAATGTGATTTTGAGCAATGGGGTAATGTTTATAAAGAGTAAATTTATAGCTCTTCAAGCAATTAATATTCAGGCTGGCTGTAGAAATGAAATGTTAAATATTAATGCAATTTTCTTATTTTGAATTGTCAAGAAAAGACCCTTTTACAGTGGCAGCATTTCATTTGATTTGGTTTTAAATCCATTATTCTAATAAATCAGCATTTATTCATGTGAATATTGATTTGGACTTTGTTTTTGAAAAGAGAAAATGCACTTAAGTGAGAAAAAAAAAGAATTCATAGCTTCTTGAAAAGGAGAGAAAATAAATGAACAGAATATAAAACAAAGTCCCAGTGAAAAAGTCATTTATACTGTGGTTGAAAAATACTTTGTAAATGAAAATATACTATTTATAACACCTGTAAAGAGAGAACAACATTTGTAGAAATTATTTATTTGCCATGCCTCAATACTTACTAAAGGAGAGAGGTTTATGGATTATTCTAAGAAGGTACCAGCTTCTCTCTGTATGTCTTGTTAAGAATTGTTGGTAATTAACAGGCTGCCAAAGACATCTCTAAAATGTCCATGACCCTAGTTCTCATGAGTATTATCCAATATAATCCCCCTATTTCAAAGACCCAGATCCACACAGAGAAAGAGCCATGTTTACTTGACTATATGCTGGCCTCTGATTATCAAGACTTTTAAAATAATTTTTGGAATATTATTTACAGATATTATTTTGCTTTTGAGTGCAAAAACATATCCATGGAAATAAGATTCTTCTAAAAATTAGTGTATGTGTATACTACAGGCTCATGCTTATGACAAAGCATGGAGATATTTATTCTACAACCAGAAGAATTGGAGAGGCATCTTTCTCAGAATTCTATGCTATTTTCTTTCTTTCCATGTTGATTCTTCCCAGCCCACCTCAGGGTACAACTATCCTTTAGAGAATAGCTGCAATCCTAAAGTATCTATAGGAACTGACTACTATTATCTGTCAGTGCCTGTCACAAGAGGATTCTAAAGGGTCATTTTGCCCTGACTAGCTTCTCAAATATACAGAACTTACAATTCAGACTTCTGACAGTATCTCTGAATGAGGCCTAACTCTACATGTTGGCATGTGTGCTTGGATTTGCATGTCATTCTATAAACATTAAAATAGATTACAATGTGTACAATACTATTTGATAGATAGATAGCCTTCACAAAGGGAAGAAGTTTGGGAGAAGGGAAGGAGGGAAGGAAAGAAGAAAGAGTGGGAGGGAGGAAGGACATAGCCCAGGAAGTCCTGCCCCTTATATTAATCCTTTGTTGGATATTTTGTTTAGTATCAAATTTTGGGTTTTATTTCTTTGGTTTTGTAGAGGAGGAAAAATTTCTCCTCTACCCTTCTCATTGACATGAGAAGAATCAACAGGATAAAATCAAATTAATTTTGTACATGTTGGGTCTCCATAAGAATATGGGGTTCACAGATGATGCTTTTATGCCATTCTGAACTAAGGAGAAGGGGCAGGCTTTAGGGGAGAGGGACTTCAGAGGGGAGGAAGTCAATTCACGTGGACATGAAAAAAACAAATGTTTGCTAAATAAATGTTTGTTGGGCCACGCAGAGATGGTGAGACACAGAGAGGTCTCTAAGCCCTGGAGTTACCCCTACCTTACCTATCTCATATTCTTTGTAGTTATCTCTGATGATAGCTCTTTTTACTGGAAGAGGCTCTCTATCTAAATTCTTTTGGACAGTCAGGGGGCAGGTAAAAAGTTTTTTCTGAGCTTTTTCTTTCTTGAAAATAATCAGCCTAAAACAATCTTTAGGCCCAAGAGGGATATTCTGGGGTGGCAAATTTCTGCTCCTGTATGATTTCATACCCATAGACTCCTGCTTTCCCAACTGCTTTGGATTGATATGTATGTCGATAGATGATCTATCTGAATTGTTAGAAGACTCACTTCCCAGGCTATTGCCTCTCAGAAATACAGTCCATCTATTAATTCAAAGCAACAAATCATGAGCATGTGTCAGGTTCTTCTCTTGTGTTCTAAACAGGATTTTAAGAAATTATACACGCCCATGAGCTTTTGTCCCTACCTAGGGGTAGAGACCTGACACTTCAATAGGAAATAATAATAAGGATCAACATAAAAATCAAATTTCAATTTTAAAAATTATCATTCTATCTGAAAAAATAAAACATAAAAATAATTAAAGTTGTATTATTTTTTTCTTTTTAAAATTTTATTAAATTTATTGGGGCAACATTGATCAATAACATTTTATAAGTTTCAAGTGTACAGTACTATAATGCATCATCTGTATAATATATTGTGTGTTCACCAAATCTCTTTCCACCACTGTATTTGACTGCTTTTATACTTTCCTACCTCCCCATGCCCCTCTTTCCTCTGGTAGCCATCATTACTGTTATCTGTGTCCATGAGTTTTTGTTTTTGATTTTTGTTTGTTTGTAGCTTTCAGTTTGATATTCCACATATGAGTGAAATTATACAGTTCTTGACTTCTTTCATCTGAATTATTTCTTTTAGCATGATATCTCAAGGTTAAATGAGAAAAGAAGTACTTTATGTTGTGAAAACACAGAAAAATTTTGTCCTGTCAATTTAGAGGGTGGCTCTTTAGGGGTTCAAGATACATATATGTGAGGAAACAAGAAACAGACGAGCCAGGTTGTAGTTGCAACCCTCATATTTTTGCATTACTGATCTGTGTTTCAAGGGTCAATAATTCCAGGGACTGTAGAAACATCTGATTGGATGGGTTCACATGGCAATATAGTTATATGTAGAGAATACAGGTGAAATACAGATCAGTTGACATCCTACCTTCAGTTACTTAGTGATTTTTTTCCCACTTCCATTGCAATTTGTGAATATAAACTGTGATACAAAGTGAGTGCTTTATGATATGATAATGTCATTCTTTAAAAATAAATAAGCAATGGAATATTACTCAAAATATGGATATGATGGCATAATTACCCTCCCCCCACCCCAGGATATTTCAGGACTTGATATGCACTAAAATGCTTTTAAACCCTATGAGGGTTATTAATATATTATACTTGATAACCTTATCTCCCACAGTCAATTAATTTTAAAGATAAGGAATGCAATTATTAGAAATAAATATACTCAGAGATAAAGAGGGTAGTTTGGCAGTATAGAGGGCAGCAAAGGTTATGCAATAATTTGAGAATTTTAGTAAAGAGTGTTGAGTATGGATTTAATCAATTTGATGTTAGAGAATATACCTTCCTATTAAGTTGAACTATGATTCGCAGTCATAAAAAAAGTGAAAGTCCTGCAGATTTAGGATTTTAGTTATAAACACATGATACATGAATTAAAAAAGTGATAAACTGAATTTTATACAAATTGAGAACTTTTGTTATATAAAAGATACTTTCAAGAGAATGAGAAGATAAGCTAGAGAGTGAAAGAAAGTATTTGTAAAATATATATTTGATAAAGGGCTGTTTTCCAAAATATATAAAGAATTCTGAAAACTCAACTATAAGGAAATGAACAACTCATTTTAAAAATGGACAAAAGATCTAAATAGACACCTCAACCAAAGTAGATATATAGATGGTGTATAAAATTTGAGAAAATTGTAAATTATAACAACATGAGATATTACTACATATATTACTACATACCTATTAGAATGCCAGCACTCGAAAACACTAACACTAAATGTTGGTGGGGATGTAGAACAACAGGAATCCTCATTTACTGCTGGTGAGAATACAAAATGATGCAGTCACTTTGGAAGACAGTTTGTCAATTTCACACAAAACTAGGCATATACTCTTACTATAAGATCCAGCGATCACACTCCAGGGTATTTATCTGAAACCCCATTAAAAACTTATGTTCACTTAAAAATATGCATATGGATGTTTATTTTGGCTTAATTTATAATTGCCAATTTTTGGAAACAACTAAAATATCCTTCACTAAGTAAATGGATAAACAAACTGGTATATCCAGACCATGGAATATAATTTAACATTAAAAGTAATGATTATCAGACTATGAAAAAAAAAAAAAAAACATGGAGGAACTATAAATATGTATTACTATTATTTTCAGAAAAAAATCAGTTTTAAAGCAAGGAAGGGTGCGGAGGGACCTAAAATGCATATTTCTAAGTGAATTAAGCCAGTCTGAAAAGGCTACATACTGTAGTATGATCCCCAACTATATGATATTCTAGAAAAGGAAAAACTATAGAATCAGTTAAAAGTAGTAATTTCCAGGGATTGTGGGAACAGACTGATAAATAGCAAGAGTACAGAGAATTATTAGGGCGGTGAAAAAACTATGTATGTTTCCATAATGATGGAGACATGTCACTATACATTTGTCCAAATTCATAGAATTTAGAATACCAAGAGTGAACTCTAATGTAAACTATGGACTTTGAGTGATTATGTTTTGTCAATGTAGATTCATCAATTATAGCAAATGTAACACTCTGGCAGGGTATGTTGATAATGGAAGAGTCTATTCATGTGTAGGGGCAAGAGATACATGGGAAACATGGGAAATCTCTCTATCTCCCTCTCAATTTTACTGTGAACTTAAAACTGTTCTAAAAATTGTCTTAATTAAAAAATAAAAAAATTCTTGCCTTTACAGAGCTTACAGGACAGTAAAAAAAAAAAAAGTCGAATAAATTCAAGGAGATAATTTTAAACACTGAGAAGTGTTATGAAGATTACACTAGTTTAAGTCAAGGAAAATATTGATGAAGAGATAACATCTGGGTTAAGATGTGAAGACCAAGGAAAATCCAGCCATGAGACTATTTAGAGAATAACCTGGAGGCAGGAATATTAGGAATTGTAAATGTCCTAGTGGGAATGAATAGAAATAATGATTCATGAGCAAAAAGGTAAAGAAATCTAGTTTTTAAGTATATTCCTTTATCTGAAATATGAAACTTCTACAGCTTATGCTATTTTTGATAAGTTTCCAAATAGTAATGTGATAGATATTACTTTATGAGTAAACTATTGTAGAGGCAATTCAATTTATTGGTTCACTTCATTTGGTGATATTGGCAAGCTCAGTTATTATAATTGTTAAGGGAAGATTAAGAAAGGACTGTTATCTGATCCACTGGTGATCAAATTAAGATATAGCAAATTGGTGAAAAGAGAAAAATATAAATTGTTGCACTTACACTAACTATTTTTTACTTCTGTTTGTATTTGTCTATTTTATCTAATTCTTTCAAATTATGCCATAGATGAAATGTAAGAGTTAGTGAAGTTTTACAGACTCTGATACTGTATTACTAAATGAGGTTGTATTCAAAATTTTCTGAGGTGGATTTTTGGGTTCACTGCTTTCTGAAATGAAGTTCAGGGCTGTCTTGATTCTCAGGCAGGATAAATGAGGCCAGTGCACTTGAGAAATAGATAGATGACAGCAGGTATTTACTACCTGAGTAGCTAAGTAGGTATTTGTAGACCAATTTTCTTTTCACTGTGCTTCACCAACAGCAATTTATAAGGTGTAGCCATTGATTAATTCAAATTGCACATGTCGGGTTGAGCAAAATATTATTTCATCAGCTTCTAGCACTGACATCTAAAATGTGGAACTGTCTCTCAAAGAGGCTAAAATGGATTGTGAGGATATTTTAAGGTATTTTAAATAGAAAAGAACTTATTTTAAACTAGAACCTTTTAAAAAAAATTCTAACCATTTTAAAAATTTGAAATAGGTTTTTAAAATTAAAGGCAATAAAAGTTATGTTAAATATGTAGTCTATTCTCATTTTTTTTTAATGTATTAAATCGGCCTATTATACGATGTCTTATACATTTATATTTGTGAATGTTTGCATTAATATACATTCTATGAATGTTTTAAATCTTAATACTTTTATGCACATTTATAGAATTTTAAATCCCCTATGTTGGAAAGGCTGCTACTGATTATGTATTAATTATTCTACTGGAAATTACTTGTTGATATAACGAATAGATGGATTAAGTACAGTACTGAATTCTGAATGGGTCAAAATATATGGGTTGTTTTATATTTTTGTTACTATTTATAGCTAGAACACAAACTCTGAGATATAGTAAGGAATCATGACTCTTTATTCTACATTCATTATAAGCCATGTAATTTTGATAACCTTTGTTATGATTTTCATTTTATTAAAACTAAAATTTTTCTGATATTTGCAATAGTAAACTGATATGATAATAAAGA
Organism: Rousettus aegyptiacus; assembly: GCF_014176215.1. NCBI lineage: Eukaryota > Metazoa > Chordata > Mammalia > Chiroptera > Pteropodidae > Rousettus > Rousettus aegyptiacus. Next base: position 51,823,720 of record NW_023416311.1, read on the forward strand.
TTAACACATAGAACCTAAACACATTGTTTAAATATATGAGAATAATAATTATGTCTCAGTTGTATAGTAACTTTGACTAATTTCATAATATTGACTATTTTCATCTGTTTTTTATTTCTAATACTCAATGGTGAGAAATTTTCTGCTTCAGTAATTCACGTACAAGAATAGTATGTGAAACAGTAAAACATGCATAAAAATGTTCAGAAAATACTGAAATGTATAAATCATTTGTTAAATTAAAATTATAGTATAAATCATTTCATTAAGAGAACAAGAGTGAAGGATCATTCATTGAATAAATTGCAGGTAACTAATTAACTGGTCATAAATCTGATGTGTATTCAGACTAAATTTCAATATTATTTAATCAAGTTGTAAAAGTTATTGATCTTTCATATAAAAAAATATATGACTGGATATTACTTGTCTATGCTCATTGATTTTCTAGTAGTCCCAGTTTAGATTTGCATTTTGCCATTTATCACCCAACACTCCTCCATCCAGAGGTCACAGCTGATGTGCTAGACTTAGAGCCATTAGGTATGGCCATGGTGCCCTTGGCAGCTAACTTGATTATTTGGGGATTAACCCATTGACCATAATGTACTCTAGTCAACCCTGGTAAATATATAGTCTAAAAGACATGTTAATAAGCATTTATCTCTAAATTTAAACTTGGTTTAACAAGACCTTGACTTGTACTAATCTTGACTGATTTGGCTTTCTTGATAATCCACTAATATTATAAGGCACTACATAATTATATTGAGTAAAATAACAATTTTTATAAAGAATAGGTGATAATTTATATGTATATAGCTTATTAGATATTTGGTTCTTCTTATGATAGCCTTTAATTCAATTAAATTAATATTTTCTGTGGCCGCATTCTGAGAAGCTAATCAAATTCTGTGCAATTCAGTCAGATTACACAGAGCAAACTTTATCTTAAAATGAATGGCTATAGACCTTTAACATGAAAAGTACTACTCTGAGTAAATGTGATGGAAAAAGAACATGAAATTTTGTTGCTCAAAGCATTTATACAAATGTTATATTTTTGAATCACAGAAATATAGCAAATTATACCACATCATAAGGCATAATTAATTTCCTTTTCGCATTTTTAAATAAATTAGAAATTCAATTTTTATTTTTATATTAATATATTTTTAAAAATCACAATATGGCTAAAGATAAAGCAAACTTGAGACAAAAACAATCTAAGATAGGAAATTATTCATACAAATAAATAGGTCCTTCCTACTTCTTCAGACATTGATAATTTTTAAAAAGAAGCATTACTTTCCTACAGTTGCCATAACAAATTACCACAAGTTAGGTGGTTTAAAACAATAGAAATTTATCTTTTTACATTTTTGAATGCTAAGTCTGAAATCACATTGTCTTCAGGGCCAGTACTCCCTCTGAGAAAATCTAGGGAAGAATCCTTCCTTGTCTCTTCCTGACTTCTGGTTGTTGCTAGCTGTCTTTGGAATTTCTTGCATTGTAGAAACGTCACTCCAATGTCTGCTTCTGTGTTCACATAGCTGTCTACCCTGGGTATCTATTTGTCTTTCTGACAACAGTTATTGGATTTAGGGCCCAGCCTAATACAGTATGACCTCATCTTATCTTGATTATATTTGCAAAGACCCTAATTCCCAATAATATCACATTCGTAGGTACCGAGGCTTAGGACTTCAACATATCTTTTGCGGGAACACAATTCAACCCAAAACACATACCATGAGTTTAACTTTCACATTAATGCATAACATAAATAATGTTTAACATACTAACATGTAACATACATAAGACAAAGTATTTGAAATTTCAGAAATATTGGTATGCATTATTAAGGTAGTATAATATTCATCTTACTATTCCATTGGTAGACTAACATTTTACTTTTTGAAAAGTAATCTCAGGTTAGTCAATGTTGGCGTTTCAGCAAAGGAAAAAGTGGCCTGAAAAAACTATCAGTAATTCTCATTTATTTATTTGCTGATTATGGCTGCTACTTCAGTAGTGTCGAGTCATTACTTGTCTTATTTGAAAAATTAATAGAGTAGATGTCGAAAGTTCAGAAATAGCCGAAATAAAACCAGTGAATCACTGAAGTTGCAATTAGTAAAAGTTTATGTGCACACACCAAAACAACAGTTTACTAACTGGAAACATTCAAACCAAAGCATGGGATGAAGCTGGTGGGGTAAATTGTTTTAAGCAGCTTGTATAGTGATAAGGGAGTGACTATTTTCCTTTACAGTGATTGATTATAATGTTAGAAATTTTAGTGGTTACCTCTTATCAATCTTAGGAAACAGTTCAAGTTTCGTTTTTGATTTCCAGAGGCATAAGCAAAAAATGACCCAGTTCAAGCCAGTCTTGGAAAATAAGTTAAATTAAGCTTTGTTATTACTAAACTGGTTTTGTCTGCTCAGGGCATTTTGAAGGCTGGTCTCCATTTTTTATTTTAATTATATTAAATACTTGATATTTTTTATAGTTTTACATTCACAAGATTTACACATGTAAATGAATTGTTACTCTCCAAATATCCTAGTTGAATCTCCCAAGTTAACTGTGCTCCAACATTTTATAGTTTAAAAAAAATTTTTTTTCAAAGGGCCAAAAAATGTATGCTAGTGATCCTTTCTCACAGTGCAACTTTGTTTTCATGATTGGGATGTGTTAGATTTGTACTACTGAGACTATCCTAGTGATTACCAGTTTCTATTAAACAGGAAGAATAGTTTTAAAAAATTTGAGAAGAAAGTTTTTTAATATACACATATTTGTTCTTTCATAATATTTTAATTTTCTAAAGAGGAAAATTATCTTAAAAATACATATCAGTACTTCTGTTGCAGAAATAAATGATTACAGCAGAATACATTCTATATATAATTAGTAAATCCTCTGGTATTTAAAATAATAATAATAATAATATGTATCCCATTTTATCCACACAACTAAAATTTTATTCAATAAATGTTATCTAAACATAATTCAATATTAGAGTGTTTAAACATAGTTTAAATGAGATTACTTATTCTTAGGAAACAATTCATGTGGTTATAAGCACTAAGAACAAGTCAATATGATCTATTTTATTAGTTTTATTATATATTTTATTGAGGCAGTATACAAAAAAAACCCACAGAATTTAGTGTACAGTTGAATGAATAATAATTATAAATGGTTTATAATTTTTTATCTATGGTAAACACTACTCCAATCAAGTGAGAGTATTTGTATTACTCCAGAATGTTTCTCAGTGCCCCTTTCCAGACAACTCTACTTCAACCTTATTTCCTAACACAACTTCTTTGTGATTTCTATCATTATAGATTAATTATATCCGTTCTTGACTTTCATAAAAATGGAATCATAAAGTATGCACGCTTTATGTATTTGACTTTTTGCTTAATATAATGTTTTTGAGATTCTTAAGATAATGTTCTTTGTATCAGTAATCCATTATTTATTATTGACTAGTATTCTACAATTATATCATAATTTTTTTATCAATTCTCTTAGTGATCAACATTTGTTTAAGGTTTTTTTCTATTATGAATAAAGATGCTATGAGCATTCTTATATAAGTATTTTTGTAAACATATGTTCCTATTTCTACTGAGTAGGGAATTGATGGGTCATAGGAAAGATGCATGTTTTACTTCGTAAGAAACTATTGAATAGTTCTTATAAGTGGTTATGTCATTTCTCTCTTCCATCAATAATATGAGCTCTAATTGCTGTATATCTTCACCAAATTTTAATGTTACTGTTATGTGTGTGTGTGTCTGTCATTTGTCTGTCTGTCTGTCTATCTATCTATCTATCTATCTATCTATCATCATCATCATCTATCTTTCTGAGTTTTTATACATTTGAATAATAATCCTTTATCAAATATGTCTTTTACAAATATCTTGCAATTTAGATTGTTTCTTTATTGTCTTGACAGTATCTTTCACTAGGTATAGATTTTTAACCTCTGCAACTAATTGAATTTCTTTAAATGTTTAATTCTTCCTGTAGTGAACTAATACCAGCATGATATCAGTCTGGCAATGTTAAACTGTTTTTATATTCATTCATATATTCAGAATACGACTAAATATAATGAAGGTCTTGATCTTCCACTTTCTATATAAACTATCTTTTTTCTAGAAGAGAACAGGAAGAGGAAAATATCTACAAATTTGTTCCTTAATGGTGACATATTGCAGGCTTATTTTACATGAAATCTACAGTATGGAAATCTATAGTATGAAAATCTACATTTTCCTGGTGAGCATGAGAAATTAAAAGACAACAATGACCAGAGCCTCAGAAGAAGAGAACATAGCAACAACTTTTGGAAAATTTTTGGAAAACCCAATCAAAACCAGTAGAAAATCAGCTACATATTGGCAGTTTCTGATTTAATAGTAACAACAAGCCCAAAGAGCTCTCCCAATCCTAATTTGGCTGTGAGACTGATTGTGGATTTTTACTTTAAAAACAATAACATTTCCTTCCCCTAAGTCTTCACAATGGAGGGCCTAAGTTCTCTCTGTTAGAGCATATTTTCCTACTCTAGCAGAAGGTAAATGTTGCTTAGCTCTTTCCATGTTTCATCTTTATTTTTTTATCATCAGTGAATTGTGACAATACTGATAGATACATGATGACAGAGGAAATTAGACTCATTTTTTTAAAAAATTGTAAGCAATTCTCATATGAGTAGCATTATATATGACTAGTCTAAAGTTTGGAATGGTAAAGCAAAGAGGTGACTGCAATAATTCCATTCTTTGTCTTTTACCCTCATCTACTATGTACCAAAATTTCTTCTGAATCTGAAACATTTTAGCTTTTATTTCATAAACAGTAACTAATAAGGGACAAGGAAAGCATTAGTATAGTCTATAAAAAGAGTTTTAATTATTAGTAATACTATGAAGAACAAAGGACCCAGATAAAACAAACATTGAAATAATACTGACATTTTTAAAAGGAGTAAATTATTTCTGTTTTATGTTCAACATTCTTTTTTACCTCCATCTAAAGGATTGCAGTGTGCATGGGTTTAGATAGATATTTAAAATATTAAGAGGGAATGAGTAAAATAATATGTGATTATCTCAAACATTCAGGTAAATAATAAACATTTTAGGCACTTAGATATTTTATAGTTATAATTACTAAGATATATTAAAGTAGTTATAGCATTACATCAACTAAATATTAAGTTGATCGATGAAATGTATTATTTTTCAGATTAAATATTGTTAGTCTATAGTTAGGGATCAACAAAGAACTTCCTTTTAAAGATTATTCCACTACATAGAAAATAAATATGTACATACATATATATATTTCTAATGATAATTACAGCTCACAGAGTTTTTGATTATTAATTTATAGAAAAATAGATGTTCATGATCTACTTTAAAGTCATATAGAGGTATCAGTGATTTAGGGTGTTTTTTATTAGAACAAATCACATTTTGTAAAATAATATTTGTGTTAATGTAGGTTACTAAAGTGATATATAGGGAACCAAATGAAATTTTGGTAAAAATCTAAAATTAAACAAAATCATCAGGTGTGTAATTTTATTCATATATTATAGTAGTTTTCTTTCATTTCATACTTATTATCAGAGATAGTCAAATATATAATCATCTCTACATATTAGGAGCGCATTTGAAGAGATAAATATTTTATTTAACAAAGAAAGTTGGAAAATGATTAAGTAAATTGCTGCTACACAGAGTGCAAAAATAGCCTAATTTTATTTAACCTGTTATTATTAAATCATCCTCAAAACCTTTGAAAAATGTCAAATCTGTAAGTAATTTTATACCAAGTAAGCCAAATGCGAACTGCATCATCCCTGAAGAATGTACCTTACTCAAAAAGATGGCTCCTGAATCCTGTTATAAAGGAATTTCTAACATAGTGATTGCAATTACTATTTGTTTTGCTACAACTTGTGTTTCTACCAACCAGTCATATGTGATTGTTAAATGGGAAATTGTGTTAGTGTGACAAAAATTTGTCAACATTTTGACTTAGGCATAATGGAGGATTTAATTATTTTCTTTTACAGTAAAGGAAAAAACTTTCAATTCTGCTTTACATGCAGACATGAACCCTCTTAGAATAGTACAATTAAAATGAAAATTTTGAGCTCTGTTTTTATAAAATTAAAAATAAGGTAACACTGATATCTCAGTGTTATCAGAAGCTTAGGTTTAAAGTCCCCACTGCAATTCAATTCAGAGTTGAATTGAAATTAATTCAACTAATTTTTAATTTTATAAAAGCAGCTCAAATAGTTTCAGAGATTTTGCTAATCATACAGCAAGAAAACACTGGATAAACAAAATGATAATTGGCTTTAAAGTTATCTAAGTATATTGGGTACAACACCTAAGGTACCCAATTACGAAGAGAAATGAGCCTGTCATAGATGAGAAATGACTGGGGGCTGCAAGTTTAGGGAAGATAAAGGAGGAGGCATGCTATAGAAGGAAAGACTTTTGTGGAATGAGAAGCAAGCTGAACTTCTAATGAAAGCTTGGGCTAGTATGGCCATTTGGAATCTAGAAGAGCCCCAGTGGAAAAATAAATCTCTGACCAGACAGTTATAACCCATAAGAATTTGCTAAGTAAGCATCTGTAGGTATATGTCGGAAAACAGAGAGAGAGAGAGAGAGAGAGAGAGAGAGAAAGAGAAATAGAGAGAGAGATATCACGGTGTTATCAGAAGCTTAGGTTCAAGGTCCAAACTGGAATTCGATTCAGAGTTGAATTGAAATTAAAGTTTCAACCCAGTCTTAACTCAGCTAGACTTATGATTAGCTTCATGTTAACATCTTGCAAGAGAAAAGGACAGGCCCTTACTGAGAATAATAAAACAATAAAGTGAACATATTAAACAGTTCAATATTTATTGTACCTTTATAAAAAAAATGTTGAACATACCAAAAATTAAAATATATGTAAAGATACAAGAAAATGTGAACCTGTAATGAAGATAAAATAATAGAGGGATTCTCGGTTTCTGCTTAGGATATATAAAGCTAGAAAGAACATTGCATTCATCCCTGTAACACATAAAAGCTAAATGCTCTCTCTAAAAAAAAAAAAAAAAGACTCTTAAACACAACAGAGAGTTCAAGCCACAAGACAATGGACTCATCTGAAGTCCAAGGAGAGAGGGATGTCTCTATGGAGAAATGAGACATGATCACTTCCTTCCCTGGGATAGGCAGGCATTGGAAAGTTTACTAATTGGTAAGAATTCGGTACTATCTTAACACATTGCTAAAGGAAGTTGTGGTACAAAGTAAGGGCATAGATCTCCAGAAGCAACAGACACAGGCAAGGGGGTTTACTTCTACTAGAAGGCTGTTCACAGGTCTAACCAGGTACTGAGATGATGACTGGGGTCATTGGAGAACTTGAAAAAGCCTTCCCACAAGAGAGAGGCATGAGGCAGCCACTATTAGAAAGGCACACTGTGCTGCCTAAATCTGGCTCCCGACAGCATTGCATCCAGTGTTCTTAGATGTCTTTTGGTTTATTCCTTTTCTGGAAAAAGGGCACAGGTGAAGACTAGTTGCAGCTAGAGGAACAGAACAGACCAGAAATCTCCTCTATCCCAAAGGGAGAGAGGAAAATGTCATGGTCCCAGACATTAAAGGTCCTCTAGTACTTGGAGGAGGGTAGTATAAATGAAATGCCTGCTTTGAGAACCAAGAACACAGTGCCTCTCTACACCTGACGTGAACTACCCAGGGTATGCCCTGTATCAGCCCACCACCACAAGACTAGTAAGACTAAGTAACAAGTTACATCAGAATACTGCCAGGCCTACCCTACAGTAAGTGCACAAAGAGAAACCTCTCCAAAGCACAGCTGTGAAAGGGAGTCTTTAGGTGAGGGAGAGCTGACTGAGACAGTCCCCCCAAATGATCAGCCCACACCCTAAACTCAAGATGATATGAGAAGAATTTGAAGCCTTTGGTGCGTTCAGGGTAATTGTAAGACCAGCAGAACCAGAATACAGCTCAATTCCTGGCAATATTGATTAAATTCACCAAACCAAAGGGAAATTCTTGAATTGAAAAAGTAAGTATCTGAATTGAAGAATTCATTGGGTAAGCATAACAACAGACTGGACACAGCAGAAAAAAAAAAAAAAAGGCCATTGAGCTCAAAGAGACAGGTAAATAGAAATAATTCAAATTGAAGCACAGAAAGAAAATAATAACAATAATTAAACAGACATTTAGCAACATGCTTTGCTTTTAACAACTGCACTTGATTTTGTGTAAAGCAATATGGTCAATTTTCACTGTTTTCCCCATGCATATTCAATTGACCTAACGTCATTTACTGAAAAGATTTGCTTTCTTGCCTTGCTCTGGCATGACACCTTTGCATTACCATATGCCTGGTACTGTAGTTTATAATAAATTCTTAAAATTATACCTCCTCCAGTTGAGATGTTAACAAGTAGAAGAGAATAACTTAAAAGTTAGAGGACCCTTTTACTGCTTTTCAGGTACTGACTTGAAAACCATTGTCATATTACTGATTAGAGAAAGACAGATCCAGACTACTAATCACTGTCCTGTGTGTTTTTGGTGGTACTTGGCTTTTATTTTCCTGGGTGCACATGCTTCATGATTCAGTTTATGGATGGAATAATGTAATACAATATTAAAACACATTTGTTTAATTTTTTTTGGCTTTTGAATAAATTTATTGGGGTGACATTGTTTAATAAAAATATACAGGTTTCAAGTGTACAATTCTATAATATATCATATGTATATTGTATTGTGTTTACCACCCAAAGTCACATCTCTCTCCATCACCATACATTTGACCCCCTTTACCCTTATCTACCTCCCCACTCCTCCTTTTTTCCTCTGGTAACCACTAAACTGTTGTCTGAATCTATGAGCTTTTGTTTGTCTGTTTTTTTTGTTGTTGTTGTTGCTTTCAGTTTTATATCTCACATATAAATGAAATCATATGGTTCTCAACTTTTTCTGAGTTATTTTGCTTAGTATGATAATTTAAAGGTCCATCTATGTTGTTGCAAATACAAGTATTTTATCTGTTCTTATGACTGAGTAATGTTTTTTAAGGATATTTTCCCCATTATAGAAGCCCATGCATTAAGCTTTAATTAAAAGTTAAATATGAGAAATTTTATAAACATAGGCAACAGAATATAATATTCTTGATGACATTATTGCTATGAATTATCTTACAATTTTCTCTTAATATTCGTGTTTAGAATTTTCATGAACATATATCTGAAAGTAGAATTTCTAAGGCTATTGGGAGTTATCTTTTTAAACTTTAATAGATGATTGATGCTAATTTTGTTGAAAATGTTTAATACTCCCATCACATATGTGTTCAGTTTCCTCTAAACTCTTACCAATAATTGATATGGTCAATTTTTTTGAATTTTTAACAATGTGGTGGGTATGAAATGATAAGTTTAAATTTGTGGTTTTTCTGGTTGTCAGACTGAGCATGTTCTTTCATTTAATCACTTATATTTTGTATGTAGACATTTACTTTCTATTAGGTCCTTTGTATAATTTTACGCTATTATTACTGTTTGTAGCAATTCTTTATTTTTATGGATAAAAACATTAGGAGTATTATGTGTTTCAGACGCCTTCCTCTAGTTTTCATCTTACCATTCCACTTGCTTTATTTATGATTTGAAAAATAATATAAATTTTCAAAGTTTATATACATTTTATTGTATCACTTTGTAGTGCTGGAAAGGATTTTGGTATGTGTGTGTTTGGTTCCAATTTCTTATGTATATCTCTGCATTATTTATTAAATATTCAAAACTTTCTCAATTAAACTGCAATGCTAGTTGTGCCATAAAGTTTCCATTAGATTTTATAATCCTTAATATATTCTTATTCTAATATTATACTTACTAAATTATTAGAGATATGTAATACCTTTTATACAGATTGTCTTGTTTCTACATATTGTTCTCATTGGTGCCTTGATTATTTCTTTTTTAAATAAAATTTATTAGGATGACTTGTTAATACAATTATAGTTTCAAGTGCACAATTTCATAATATATCATATATATCATATATATAATATATATGTGTGTATGTGTATGTATATATATATATATATATATATAGCATTGTGTATTCACCACCCAATGTTAAATTTCCTTCTGGCACCATATATTTGATCCCCTTTACCCTTATCTACCTTTCCCTCTCCCTCTGGTAACCACTATACTATTGTCTGTGTTCTAAGTCTTCATTTGCCATGTTCATTGGTTGCTTTCAGTTTTATATCCCACATATAAATGAAATCATATGGTTCTAAACTTTTTCTGTCTGATTTATTTTGCTTAGCATAATAGTTTCAAGATCCAACCATGTTGTTGCAAATGGCAGTATTTCATCTTTTTCTTATGGCCAAGTAGTGTTTCATTGTAAATATGTACCATATCTTCTTTACTCAATCATCTATCAAAGACCACTTTAGTTGTTTCCGTGTCTTGGCCATCATGAATAATGCTCCAATGAACATCAGGGTGCATATATATTTTATGGATAACTTTTTCAAATTTTTTGGGTAAATACCCAGAAGAAGGACTGCTGGGTTATATGATAATTCAATTCTTAAATTTTTTGAGCAACCTCCATACCATTTTCCATAGTGACTATACTAACTTGCATTCCCACTAGCAGTGTATGAAGGTTCCTTTCTCCCTACAACCTCTCCAACATTTGCTATTACCTGTCCTGTTGATAATAGCCATTCTAACAGGTGTGAGGTGGTGTCTCATTGTGATTTTGATTTGTATTTCCCTAATAGTGAAATTGAGTATCTTTTCATATGTCTGTTGGCCATTTGTATGTCTTCTTGGGAGAAGGTTCTGTCAGCTTCTTTGCCCATTTTTTAATATGATTGCTGAGTTCTATATGTATTTTGTGTATTAGATCTATATCAAAGGCATTGTTTTAAATATCTTTTCCAAACAGTTGCCTGTTTGTCTTGATGGTTTCTTTTGCTGTGCAGAAGCTTTTTAGTTTGATATGATCCTATTTATTTTTTTGCTTTTGCTTCACTTGCCTTTGAGGTCAAATTCATAAAATTCTCTTGGAAACCAAGGTCCATGAGTTTAGTACTTACGTGTTCTTTTATGCAGTTTATTGTTTCAGGTCATATATTTGTTTTTTTATCCATTTTAGGTTAATTTTTGTTTACGGAGAAAGCAATCTAGTTTGATTATTTTGCATGTTACTTTCCAGTATTCCCAGCCTCATTTCTTGAAGAGGCTTTCCTTTCTCCATGGTGTGTTTTAGGCTCCTTTGTCAAAAATTATTTGCCCATGTATATAGGAGTTTAATTCTGGACTCTCATTTCTGTTCCATTAGTCTGTGTGTCTGTTTTTCTGCCAATGCCATGATGTTTTGATTATTGTCACTTTGTAGTATAATTTGAAAAGTGATGCCTCCAGCCTTGTTCCTTTTCCTCAGGATCATTTTGGCTATTTGGTATCTTTTGTGCTTCCATACAAATTTGATGATTTTTGTTCTATTTCTTTAAAAATGCCAATGGAATTTTGATGAGGGATTGCATTAAATCTGTGTATTGCTATGAATAATAAGGTCATCTTAACTATGTTGTTTCTTCCAATTCATGAACACAAAATATCTATTCATTTCTTTGTGTCTTCTCCTATTTCTTTTAATAATATCTTATTGTTTTCAGTGTATAGTTCCTTCACATGCTTTGTTCCTAGGTATTTTATTCTTTTTGCTACACACTGATCAATATGTGGATGGCGAACCATCTTTGTGTCCCTGGAACAAACCCCACTTGATCACGATCTATAATTTTTTTAACATATTGTATTCAGTTTGCTAGTATTTTGTTTAGGATTTTTCTCTATGTATTCATTAGAGATATTGGTCTACAGTTTTTTTTCTTTTTCTTTTTCTTTTTTTATGTGAGCGTGATAGAGAGAGAGACAGACAGAGAGAAAGAAAGAGAGAAAGATTTTGGTATCAGGGCATTCTTGACCTCATAAAATAAGTTAGGAAATATTACTTCTTAAATTTTTTTTTTTTTTTGAGAAGTTTGAGAACAAGTGTTAAATCTTCTTTGAATGTTTGGTAGAATTCACTAGTAAAATCATCTGGTCCTGTAATTTCACTTTTTAGGAGATTTTTGAGGATTGTTTCAGTTTCTTTACTTTTGATTCATTTAGATTTTTCAGTTCTTTGTGATTCAATTGAGGAAGATTATATGTTTCTAAGAACTTGTCCATTTCTTCTATGTTAAATAATTTGGCGGCATATAATCTTTCATAGTATTCTTGTATGATCCTTTGTATTTTGATGATTTCTGTTGTAATTTCTTCTCTTTCATTTCTGATTTTGATGGAGTCCTTTTCTTTTTTTCCTTAATGACTCTAGCCACAGAGTTATCAATTTTCATTAATCTTTTCAAAGAACCAGCTCTTTGTTGCATTAATTTTTCCATTGTCTTTTCTCAATTTTGTTTAAGTCTGCTCTGATTTTTATTTCCTTCCTTCTACTGACTTGGGGCTTCATTTATTCTTTTTCTAGTTTTAGAAGATAAAATGTTAGGTTGTTTATTTGAGGCTTTATTTCTTAATTTTTTATCTCTGCATAAAATATTAGAATATATTTTTGAAGGTTTAGTTATGCACACCCACATAATATTAGCTAGGATTTTATTTTATTTTTATTTGTATGTTTGTTTCTTAACTTTTATATATTTTATTTTTTATTTTTCAATTATAGTTGACATACAATATTATATTATTTTCAGTTGTAAAACACAGTGATTAGACATTCATATAACTTATGAAATGATCACCTTAATAAATCTAGTACTTATATGACACCATGTATAGTTATTAAAATCCTGCTGACTATATTCCCATTGCTATACTCTACATCCCCATGACTATTTTGTAACTACCAATTTGTACTTTTTAATCCCTTCCCCCATTCACACATAACCTCATTCCCAATCTGACAACCATAAAACGTTCTTTGTATCTATGAACTTGTTTCTATTTTTGTTTATCTTGTTTCTATTGTTTGTTTATCTCATTCTCCATATTCCACATATGACATTTTTCTTTCTCTGACTCCACTGAGCACAATACCCTCTAGGTCCATTCATGTTGTTGCAAATAGCAAGATTTTATTCTTTTTCTATGGCTGAGTAATATTCCATTGTATATGTGTACGACCTCTTCTTTATCTATTCATCCATTGATGAACAACCAGGTTGTCTCCATATCTTGACTATTGTAAATAATGCTGCAATAAACATATGTATTCACATGTCCCTTTGAAGTAATGTTTTGGGTTTTTTTCGTATAAAAACCCAGAAATAAGATTGCTGGGTCCTTTTTTTGTCTCCTGTTATAGCCTTTATTTTAAAGTCTATTTTGTCTGATATAGATATTGCTACCTTACATTTTTTGTTTGTTTGTTTTTGTTTTCATGAAACGTCTTCTTTTCCATCCCTTTACTTTCAGTCTGTGTGTGTCTTTCAATCTGAAGTGAGTCTCTTGTAGGCAGCATATGTAAGGGTCTTATTTTCTTATCCATTCAGCCACCCTATGTCTTTTGATTATAGCATTTAATACATTTACAGTTAAAGTAATTATTGAATAATAGGAAGTTCTCAACATCTTTTATTCTTCTTATAAATAAGTCTCTCTTTAATATTTCTTGTAATACTGGTTTGGTGATGATGAATTCCTTTATCTTTTTATCTGAGAAGCTTTTTTTTTTTTAAATCTGTCCTTCAATTCTAAATGATAGCTTTTCTAGATAGAGTAATTTTGGTAGTAGGTTCTTGCTTTTCATCACTTTGAATATTTCATGCCAATCCCTCTGGACTGCAAAGTTTCTGTTAAGAAATCATCTGACAGTCTTATGGGAGCTCTCTTGTAAATAACTATATGATTTTTCTTGCTTCTTTTAATAGTCTCTCTTTGTCTTTAACCTTTGGCATTTTCATTAAGATGTGTCAGTGTGGGCCTTTTTAAGTTCATCTTGTTGGCACTGTCTGCACTTCCTGGGCATGTATTTTCTTCAACAGGTTAGGAAAGTTTTCTGCCATTATTACTTCAAATAGGTTCTCAATCTCTTGCTCTCTCTTTTCCCCTTCTGGTAACCCTCTGATATAAATGTTGGTCTACTTGATATTATCCAGAGTCCTCTCAAATAATTATCATTTTTTTTTTTTTGCTGTTTTAATTGGTTATTTTCTTTTACCTTATCTTCTAAATCACTGGTTTGAGTCTCTGCTTCATCTTATCTGTTGTTGATTTCCTCTAATGTATTCTTCATTTTAGTTATCGCATTCTTTATTTCTGACTGGTTCTTTTTGTTTTTTCTTTTTCCAATTTTATGTTTCCTATCTCTTTGTTAAAGTTCTCACTGAGATCATTGAGCATTCTTATTCTTACAACCAGTGTTTTGAACTTTGCATCTGGTAGATTGCTTGTCTCCATTTTGTTTAGTTCTTTTTCTGGAGCTTTGTTCTGTTCTTTCATTTGGACTTTTTTTTTTTTTTTTTTTTTTTTTTTGGTCTCCTCATTTTGGCTGCTTCCAGGTACTTTTTTTGTTTTGTTTTGTTTTGTTTTTGTTTTCTATGTATTAGTTAGAGCTGCTATATGTCCTGGTCTTACTAGAGTGACCTTATGTAATAGGTTTCCTATGGGGTCCAGTGGTTCAATCTCCCTAGTCACCTGAACTGGGTGGTCAAGGTACGTTTTTGTGTGGATTGTTTGTGTCCTCCTGTTGTAGTTAAATCTTGGTTGTTGTTTGCACTTCAATGGGAGGGATTGATCCTCAGTCTAATTCATTGTGAAGACTGGCTATGACTGTTGTGAAGGAACTATTGTGCTGTGGCTGACCCTACAGAGCAAGATCACTTTAGCAGGGTTCTTGTGTTTGTTCAGTCTACCCTTTCAGTATATCATTTGTGGAGGAGGTTTGGTTGAACACTGGTGTGGTCTGCAGCTAGCCACAAGGTGTGTTGATTCTGGGACCTCTTGGGAGGGGCTTGTTGCAGGCCAAGGTCAGCCACTTCCCATGCCCTGCCCAGGGTCAGTTGGTATGAGCTACAAAGTGGTCTGCAGACGGTTGCAACTTGTGCTAGACTTGGAGGCACCTGGGAAAGGCTAAACTGTAAACCAAAGCTGGCTGGCACTAGCTTGGGTTTGGGACTGCTTAGCAAAATATATGGGGCACAGGAAGTCCAGATACTGCTTATTTTGAGTTTGTCCACCTTTGAGAGATTTTAGGAACGTTTACAAGAAGCTGAGTGGCGTGAAGTCTCAGAGAATTATTACGGCAGGCCACATGATTTTGTTAGATTGATGAAGACCCAGATATGGCGTCTACTTGCATCTGCACGCTGGGTGAGGAGCGAGCTCAACAAAGGAACAATGGTCTCTGCTAGTACTTCTGTCTGAGATAAAGCTGTATCTCCAACTCTTGCCCTTAAGCCAGAAAATTTAGTTCCTCCATTTATGTCCCTGGCACCTTTTGTGCTGCTGCCCCAGTGCTGGAGCTCAGAGCGCATTGGTCTGTCAGCAAATAAGTTTGTGTGTGGCCCCATTAAGAGGAACATCTGGGATTCTAACCACCCTCCATTTCTCTTAGCCACACTCTCCACTGATTTTCACAGCCAGAAGTTATGAGGATTTCTCTCTTTGGCACTGGAACCCTCACTGGGGTGCCCGGGATCCCTTGCTCCTCAGGGGGGACTTCTGCAGCTGAGTTATTTCTAACTAGTTTAAAAGACACATGTGGGTGTGTGACCAGCCTGTGCCATGTCTCTACCCTTCCTATCAGTCTCGATGTATCCTCTTTCTATACTTCGTTGTAGGACTTCTGTTCAGCTAGATGTAAGGCAATTCTCAATGATAGTTGTTTTGTAGTTTTCTTTAATTTTTTTTTGTAATTATGAGAGGAGGTAAGCACAGTATTTACCTATTCCTGCCATCTTGACTGGAAGCTATTATAGGAAATCTTAATAAAGTTTTTTTTTAATTAAATATATTGAGGTCACATTGGTTAATATCATTATATAAGTTTCAGGTGAAAAATTATATGATATATCATCTGTATATTGCTTTTCCAAAAGTTTTCAGTATTTTTTATTAGATTTGTTGCTTTTTTAATTTTAAAATTTGAGGTTTTTGTAAATGACATTTTAACATTTACAATCACATCGAAACGTGAAATAGAAATATATCTGACAAAATATGTATAAGACCCAAAGACTAAAAACTTTAAGCACTGTTGGGAGAAAATGATAAGTAAAATAATGTCTAAATAAATGGAGGTACACACCATATTAATGGGTCAAAAAACTCAATACTATTGAGCATGGCAGAGGGAATGAAGTTAGCATTAATATGATGGCTAAATGGAGGGCAAGGGGAGGGAGGGAGCAATTGGGGGGATCATTTTATGAACTGTATAGATGTCTAACCAATGTACTGTGTACTTTAACCTAACTTAAATAAATAAATTTATTTAAAAAAAATCAATACTATTAACATGTTCTCTTCAAATTTTCTCATAGATGCAATGTGATCTCAATGAAAAATACCGAAGGCTTCTTTTTTAGTAGAAATTTATAAATTGATTATTATGTTTATATGGAAATCCAAAAGATTACATACAGTAGCCAATACAATAATGAAAATAAGAATAAAAGTGAAAGAGTAAATACTACCTGATATCAACCCCTTTATAACTAAAACTGTAGTAATCAGGAGAGTGTGGTATTGAATTAAAGATGTAAAAATAGATGAATGAAACAGAATAGAAAGTTCAGAAACCCATACATAAGGGAGCACTGATTTTTGACTAAAGTGCAAAGACAAGCCATTAAAAACAAGATTAGTCTTTTCAAAACTTGTGTTTTGGATGTTTGGATATTCATATATAAAACAAAAAAACAACACCAGATACAATAGTTAACACAAAAGCTATTGTAGATTGAAAGTGGAAACCTAAATTTTAAAAATTTAAAGAAAGTACAGGAGATAGTCTTTGTAAACTTAAGTCAGGGAGAGTTTTTTTGTTGTTGTTGTTGTTTTTGTTTGTTTTTTTTTAATACATAGGACTCCAAAAGCACTATTCATTAATAAAATGACAAATTGGACTTTAACAAAATTCTGAACTTCTAATCTTTGAGTAAAACCATTAAGACATAAAAAGAGAAGCCACAGATAGGTGAAAATTATTTGGAAGTCATATATCTATTAAAAGAATTGACCCAGAATATATAAGTAATTCTTAAAACTCAATAAGGAGATAATCAATTAAGTAAAAATAGGAAAAGAATTTGAACACTCAGTTCACCAAGGAAGATAGACAGCAAATAAAGATATGCAGAGATTCTTAGCATTATTAATCATTATGGAAATGTAAATTAATTCCACAATTAGAAACTACTACATATATATTAGAGCAGGTAAAAAGATTGACAATACCAAGGATTGGCAAGGATGTGGAGGACATCATATCTTATAACATTATTATAATGGGAAAAATATTTTCATCTTCTTTTCACATGTTCAATTATAGCACAATCTTCACTCAAAACATTTTAACTCATTCTTAAAAGTGATTTTAACTGGACAGTATAGATTAATTATATGTGTGGGTTTTTTTTTCCACTTAAATAGGTGCTTGGCACCATTTTCTGATAGTAACTTTTCATTATAACCTAGGTCAACAAATTTAGACCAAGTGTTTTGAATGAAATACCAAACAGACAGCTGTGCAGTGCAACTATTTTATGTTTTGTCCCCATTTTATGAAAAGTACTTTCACAATTATATTTTATTCTAAATATCTTGAGTATTAAAAATCAATCATATAATGTAAATGTATGCTATATTAAAAATACTGGCTCATTTTTTTAGAAGTATTGTTTCATTCATGAATCATTTAATGAATGACTGACACAGGTAGTACAAATTCAGTGAATTTATTAGAGTAATTATAATGCAATCAAGTCAACCAATACATCAATGATTACATTTTTGTAATTTTTCATGAAGTATCCTATTAGCTTTTAAAGAATAATTATTGTTGAGTATATATCTTTCATGAATTATTTTCCTTGAAGTGACTCCTAAAAATTACAACTTTGGGGCATTTCATTCTTTAAACAGAATCTAGACATTATCATCATCATTTTCCTGATTTTTGTCATTTTTATTTCTCTTAACATCATTTGCTAATAGAGGAATGTATTTTAATTTATTCCCATATTTCTGTATATTATTTTATCCATTTTTGTGTAATTGGAATGCAAAATGTTTTCTCAATGGTATGAAGTTATTAGGTTAAAAATGACAAAGGAATCTTTCAAAATTTACTTTCTAAGTATGGAGTTTTCAAATTGCTAAATTTAAGGAAATTTGTAAAATATTGAGATAAGAATTATATTTCTTTAAATGTCACTTAATAAATGCTAAACTGTGCTTCACGTTCTTATCACTAGCACATATCTCAAAGAACAATATACTATTAGAATAAAATTTATTATTAATGATAGTGGGTTAAAAATTATTTCAAAATCACCACTTTGATTTTAAATATTTTTGCTGACTTTCTCTTATCTGATTTGATTATTATTTGACTTGTTAATATGATTTATGGTATACTCATGATAGAATGAAGGTAAATATCAGGACTGCCATTTTTCTATTCTCCTGAATACTTATGATTAGTAAGATATTATTTTTCAAAATATTTTAAAACTATTTTGTTTTTTGAGTATTTAATTGAAGTTACATATATATTAAATAATTACATGATATATATTAATGTGGTATTATTGCTTATATGAAATAGAATACATATAAAATAATCTTATACATTAAATACATATTATATGTAAAGTTAAAATGTAATAAATGTAATAAGTGTAATTACATAAATACTAAATATATTTTATATTATGTGCAAATATATATTTTAACTTTAAACCAATATGTGTCTAAAGTAATATATATTTCTAAAATAAAATATATATGACCATATTTAAATACAGTATAGATATATATACATTTTTAATTTCAATTATTTTACACATGTACATAGTAATACATTTCAGTTGCATCACCCTGAAGATGTATATTTGCACTATTTTCACATAATGGAACTAACACTCTTCCATCATGGTACCATATGTAGTAACTATTCCTTTGCTTCACCTTTTTCACCCAGCTCCCCAATCTCCCTCTCATATGACAACCATCAATTTTTTCTCTGTATCTATGTGTTTCTGTTTTGTTTGTTTATTTATTTCGTTTTTTAGATTTCACATATAAGTAAAATCATATAGTATTTGTCTTACTGTGTCTGACTTATTTCACTTACCGTAATACCCTCTAGGTCCATCCATGTTGTTGCAAGTAGCAAGATTTTTTTCTTGCTGAGTAATATTCTGGCTGAGTAATATTTCATTGTACATATGTATCACCTCTTCTTTATTCACTCTTTTATTTATGGACACTTAGGTTGCTTCTTTATCTTGGCTATTGTAAATAATGCTGCAATGAACATAGAGGTGTATATATCTTTTCAAGTTAGTGTTTTAGACTTCTGATAAACACCGAGAAGTGGAATTCTTGAGTTATATGATAGTTCTATTTTTAATTTTTTGAGAAAGATGCATAATATTTTTTCATGGTGGCTGCAAAAATATGCAATCTCACCAATAATGCACAAGGATTCCTTTTTTCTCCACATCTTCACCAAAACTTGTTGGTTGATTTAATGATAGTCATTCTGACATATGTGAGGTGATAGCTCATCTGTTTTTAATTTGCCTTTCCCTGTTAGTTAATACTTGCTCTCTGCTACACACTGCGTAGCAGTGAATAAAAGACAATGCCCCTTTCCTAATGGAACTTATATTTGAGGAATACATAGATAATAAACACATAAGTATATAATATAACATTAGATAGAGATAAGTGCTGTGAAGTAAAATAAAGCAGATAATGAACACAGAGTGAGATATGAGTCAGATATTTTTATTAAGATAAGAAAGGACTTTCTTATGAAGTGCCATTTTAACATACATCTGAATAAAATGTGAGTGGTGCTATGCTAATATTTGGGAGAAGAGTAGAAGAAAAGAGCAAGCTCAGAACTCTGAAGCAGGTGTTTGTTTGATGCACTCAAACAGTTGTAAGAACTGCTGTTTTGACTAAAATGATGTGAACAAGGGACATAGAAATAATCCAGGAAGATTGGGGGTGCAAATTCATATGGGGAGACAGCCATTTTAAGGTCATCATATATTATCCTACATGTTATAAAAAATATTGGAAGAGTTTAATAGAGAAGTGATCTGATAAGATTGACATATTCAAAAGGTCTTTCAGATTCTGTAGAGGAGACTGTAGCTAGAAAAGAATGGGTTCAGGAAAATAAGCTGGCTATAATAGTAATCCAAGCAACAAAGTTTATTGACTGGAACGCATGTCTGAAGAGCAAGAAAATCTACTGATACATTTGATATGAAACAAAGTGATGGGTCAATGATGGCATAAGTTTTTTTTTTTTGGAAAATAGGTGCCAAGTAAAGAAGAGCAGATTTGAAGGTAGGAATGTATACTTTAGCTCTGGCTAAGTAATATTTGGATACTTATTAGTTATCTAAGTGGAGGTGTCAGGCAGTTACTTGGATATATGATTCAAGATTTCAAAAGAGATCAGAACAAAAATTGGAATTTATTAAAGTATGGATGGTATGTAAATTTAAAAGAATAAATAAGATCACCTAGGGAAAGAGGCAAAGAAAGTACCAAGAACAGAGAAAAAGTTTCTAGTTTAGAAACTAGAAATAAGAGGATATTGTAAATGAGACAGAAAAGAAGCAAAAGTATATTGGAAAACCAGGACAGTGAGGTGGACTGGAGATCAAATGTAGAGAGTGTTTAATGAACTATGTAGTAGCCAGTCATAATAATTACCATTGAGAATTTAATATAATGAAAATTGAGAATTGACCCATGGAATTTGTCACTGTGAAAGTTGCTGATGATCTTGTCAATACCTGTTTCAGAAGAATTTGGGGGATAAAAGTTTGATTGAAGTATTTTTTAGTTAAGAATAGAATTTAGAAGTTATAGTTTGTTCCTGCAGTACAAAGGATCATTTTGTGCCCTCCTCAAATATATACTACCTTGTACTCATTGAGATACTTTCTTCCTGTGAAAAACATCTTTACCTACTTAATGTCATTCACTATTATATCTCTAGTTCTTGGAATATTGCCAGTTACATAAATGTTTTTTGAATGAAGGTATCAAGAGTATGAATGTTAGTTTCTTAATTCCCTTTTATTAATTGAGAAATAAGAATATGGGTAAAGTTGATAAGACAAATTAAGAAGAAATTCGAGCTAAATTTTTAATCCAATTTTCCATTATATAGGATTATATGATTCTGCTGCCCATTTCTTGATTATCTTCTAGGAACTAAGAGTGATTTATCTTTCCTTTGAGTTGGACTTTTAAGTTAGTAATAAGAATATAAAAAATATTTATAGCTTCTCATGCCACTGTGCCAATAGAGATATCAATAAGCTTAAATTTATAGCTCTGGTTTAATGACAAATTTGTTATTTTTGGAATTAGATGTCAAAAGAGTGGCTTGATTTTTATAACCTCTAATGTAGAAAAGAAGTGATTAACAAGACTTCAGTTAGTGCTTTTATAAAGTTTTCAGTTTTATAATCACATGTGAAACCCATTTTATTACACGGGTTGGACTTTTGTGAATGCTAGAAACCTTACAGAAAATATTTGGTTCTATTCCCCCCTAATTTTACTTTGTTTCTACGTTGAACACCTTTACTGACTAGAGATTTTTCTGACATTGTGGATATATTTGGCAGGTTTGAGATTGTTTTATATGAAGAACTTAGGATTTCTGCCATAAATGTTTGTTAACCAGATTTAAAAAAAAGATTCGGTTGGGAGATAAAACCTATATATTGTGTTATTAAAAATATTTTTACCTTCAAGGATATCTGCGTGTATTTTGATACCCATATGGAATTTTATTTTCTGCTGTAACCACATTTAACAAGCATGAATCATGAGATATCAATTAAAAAAAAACAACTTTCTTATTCTTTCCCACTGACC
Organism: Rousettus aegyptiacus; assembly: GCF_014176215.1. NCBI lineage: Eukaryota > Metazoa > Chordata > Mammalia > Chiroptera > Pteropodidae > Rousettus > Rousettus aegyptiacus. The sequence continues at coordinate 51,845,993 of NW_023416311.1, forward strand.
ATTTAAAATGTATTTAGTCGAGAAAGTTTTTATTACAACAGTGCTAGAAAATTGTAGGCCAAATCATGAATTTTTAAATTTTTTTTTTATTTAGGCTTAATTGACATATAACATTATATTAGTCTCAGGTGTACAGCTTAGTGATTTTATATTTGTATAAATTGTGAAATGTTCACCACAATAAGTCTGGTTAACATCCATTACTCTACAAAGTTAAACATTTTTTTTCTTGTAATGAAAACTTTTAAGGTTTATTCTCCTAATAATTTTTAAATATACAATACAATATTATTAACTATAGTCACCATGATGTATGGAAATATGACTTTTATGGTTATGCTTAGATAATAAAAACAAGTTACAATTAAATAATTAAAATCTCTAGTTCCATTAATTAATCATAACCAAAATCTCCACTCTCTCCAATAAGCCATATTTATGTAGGACATATTTTTGCTCAGGTGGGATGTAATGAAGGTTGTAGACAGTTACCTCTTCCTCTCACTTACTTATCATGAATTTTGGACCTCTCTAGAGTTGAGAATATGGGTAGAAAATAAATAGAAGTAAAGACTTCTTTGACTTTGTAGTAACATAAGATGGCTTCAAACATTCTAGGTAAGGATTTAAACCTGTTTCTCATGTAACATGTATTATGGGTTTGTATAGACTCCTTACTGTTTCCTTCTACCTGTAACTTCCATTTCATAAACAAGTAAGTTTTTTTTTTTTTTCTAACTCTAGCTGCTGCTCTTTCCTCAGTAACTTAGAGGAATTTGCTCATTCTTCCTTGTCAACTGAAGATCTTTGGATATTGAATGTAAAATCTTTCTTATGTGGCTTATCTCAGTTCATGGGAAATACAGTTTGCTATGCCGTTGATAACACTACTTCCTAAAAAAAATTTTTTCCCTTTCACGCCTCTCTCTCTCTTTTTCCCTCCCTCCTTCCCTCTCTCAGTTCTCCTCTCCCCTTATCAACACCATCTTCCATATTACCATGTGCCAAGAGTGGTAGGGTAGAATCTAGTCTTAGATTCTTCAGGTACAAGAGAAAAGGGTCCCACAGAATGTGGAGGACAGGTGCTGCTCTGAGTTGTCTCACCGTTGCTGTTCTCATGAGATTTGAGATGAAGGTCACACACTCTTTTTTTTCTTGTGAATTCTGAAACCCACAACAAAGGAGCTACTTTCTTACAGATATATTTTCTTTTAATTCTCCTTTCCCACAAAATATCTTTTTAATGCTTTGTATGTGCATAAAGTGAATGAGAAAATTTAAGTCATCAAAATAGTTTTAATTATTTCCTTTATAACTGCATATTGGTTCACTTTCCATTTCATTTTGATATTTTATATATATATATACACACATATATATATGTATATATATCTCAGATACCAGTTGAAACTCAATTTAACATTGTGTAACATTATCATGATAATTCTTATGTTTATGATGTGCTTAACCAATCCCTCGAATGCCATAGAATAGAGCTGTGTTATGCCTGCTTGCAATTCATGCTACCACCCTTCCTATGTATCTTCAGTTATATTGCATTTTAAAGTAATATTGTTTTATGTTTAACTTAACTTTATTTTTATGATTTTCAAATGTTTAAACATTTTAATGTAAATATGGACATTTTAAGTCATTAAACAACTAGGAATTACTGCTATAAGGTAGATAAGCAAAGCATATAAATTTATGATACTCCGAGAAACTTATAATTTTGCTTCATTAATTCCAATAGTATTCATTAACATGTATGACATATTATGTATCTAAATTCTGGTGTTTCTACTACTAAGCAGGAAGACATGACTCTTTCCCAGGAAGCTTTTTCCCATGCTGCTATTCCACTTTTAAAATGTATGATTTAATGTGTTGCAGTGGAAAAAGATATTCTCTGTGAAGCTTCCATCATTTTGTGAACATTACTTAATGATATAAAAATCAGAATAGAATCTCTACAGTGAAGGGAACAAAGTCCAAGGAGAATATGAACTATTTTCCATCTTTATGTGAATATTACTCATTCTCAAAAAATTGTCATTTCTATGAGGCTGTGGATTTCATAATAAACTCATCTTACTTGAGATAAGAACAAGTTTGGGCATTGCCCTTGAATAAGGTTAATCAGCCTGTTTATCATTGTTACTGGTTTGATTTTTTTGCTACTTTTAGCAAATAATTTGTTTTCCTATAATATATTTTATGGTGACAATATCTCTAGCAAACTAAAATTGTACTTTGCTGGAGAAGAATTTCCTAGTTTACAAAAAGCATTATTCTCTCTTTGGCATGGACATAACCTGAGATTGACCCCCCCACCCCCACCCCAAGTAGGAAGTGTAGATACTTCAACCAGAATAATTTTCTGCAAAATAAAAGATTAGTAAAAATTTGACTAAATCTTTAATAATTATGATATTCTGACTTTCTGTCCTTTTTGTACATACTAAACATAAACAATGTGAACTATCAATTTGTTTTGTGTGGAAGGTTCTTTAATGCAATTGCAAGTTTATTAAACAATGGTATATGGCAGATACAAGTATTTAGGATTTGTGAAAGTAAATTGGGATATTTTTAATGAATGTGAAAAGTACATTCACTTTACATGGTAAAGAAGACAAATGAAATAGCACCTAAATGAAATGGTTTCTAAAATCATGCTTTTAACAAAATTAGAAAATGATTGAATTATGAAACACATGTGGCAATAGTCATTAATCTTAAAGTGCTGTCAGTCTGTGAGCAAATGAATCATTTAAAAAATGTAAATTCTATACTTTTAAAAGGATCATTTAACATATATGCTTTAGCAAGCTGATGCACTTAAACTTTTAAAGAATTTAAATATAAAGGTGCAATTATTTTTAAGTGGCTAGATTTGGCAACTTTTGAATTCTTACAGAATATGAATCATATTGATAATTTTGTTTTTGAAATATAAAACCTGTTTTTTGCTAAAATTTGACTTTGTTCTTAAAGAAAAATTATAAGTAATGAGCTTTCTCCCTGGTAACAGCTTCAATTTGTCAATTATTGATTATTCCCTAGTATTAGATGCCAAATACATTTTAGGCAATAGTTAATGAAATTCTCCTATGTGATCCACTGTACTAAATATTGAAAATGTAAAAGTAAGTAGTTTTCATCAATGAGGGGGAACTACTTAATTATTGAGTTGTCAATCAAAGTTATTATTGGGTCAATGGAGATGTGTGTTTGGTGCTAGAGATACAAAGATGTGAATGCAAACACAGCAGGGTATGAATACTCTCTCATTCTTGAATTCTTTTTACTTTTTCTAATTTTACAAAATTGCATATTTTCTTTTTCATCTTAGTATGTGTTTATAACTACAGATCATGTCTTAATTGATCTTTATAAGAATATTTATAATAAATAGAAAATATTGCTACTTAATTATTTTAAAGGAAAGAATAATTCATGCAAGGAAATTTATAAAAAAATATACTTTTTCTTTCAGAGACGTTAAAGACAATAGTCTGATATTTAAGTTACCAATTTAAGCAATTTTACATGCAGGTGTAGTCAAGGAGATAAGTCACTTTATCGCCACACAGAATAACTAATTCCTTTCTCAAGTTTGGGAGGAATTTCAGAATAGAGCTCTAATCCAACCTCACATATAATTATCCTATACACATTATTAACACACTTAAAATTCTTTCAATGTCAAATAAATTGTCCTTCAGGTAAAAGATGAAGCCTGATTCTTCATACATATAGGTATCATAATTATCTTCCTCATATGCTTCAGTTTTATAAATATGTTTAGTTGTTCCCAGTACCCACATATCTCTAGATGCCCAGTTAAATTGCTAAAGGGATTTACATACAGGACCTCTGGTTAGAACTATGCTGTATAACGTACTTTGATGTATGCTTCAGTCTAGAATAAATAATTTGCTTTTAAATACACAGACAGCTTCAGGGTATAAGAGTGTTGGGAGAAGAAAACAGGCACATTTTCTCTATATTTTCTTTGCTTGTGACAGTCAAGACTTATTCTTTGTTTGTTCTAAATGTTAAATAACAGCTGAATTAGATTTAATTCCAAATTTTAAACTTCTCTTAAAAGAGTATAAAACAATCAATATGCAAAAGGGATTCATGATCTAGTATCTTTATATATGTCCTGCTTCAAGTTCATACGATAGTGCAATTTGGTTAGTTTAATTTAAGGGATTCTTTGGGGAGAAGTTTTGAAAGGTTGCAAGCTCCCTCCTTCAAGATCAATGTTGATGAACCCTAGTAAATGAGAGTGAAGCATGCAAAAGATAACAAAAATGACAAAATATTAGAAATCTTTAAGTAGGTAAAAGGTCTTGTGAATTAGTCTGTGGCCAGAGGAAATAGGGGGCGGGAAGAGTGTTCATGGCTACAGCCTGGGGTGAAACACATCTAGGAGCAGCAGTGGGAGTATTGTGTGAAGGGAGTTCTCGTAGATTGTTTCCCTCCATTTCCCCATGCCACCATTGTCTTCTAATCATAATTTCCTGCCTCTTTACCACAGAAATTGAACACAGGCCTCCCATCTAGAACATATCAGACAGGAAAAAATCTTCCTGGGATGAACAATTTTTAAAAGCATTTGAAAGTTATCACACTGACTTGAGTTCTTGTTCCATAAATGCATTATCTTCCTTCACCTTCAAGGATATCAGTTTATAACCTGAGGTGACTGTTTCCTTCCAATTCTTCATATTCTAAAAATTTAATAATGAGTACTTGAACAGAGAAATTGTTGGAGTAAAAGTGAAGAGATGTGATCTTCACGGGGTCTGTGGTGGCTAGAGGTCCTCATCCTAAGATTGTCTCCACTCTCTAGCTCAGCTGGAAGGATAAGATTTGTGCCTAGCTTTATACTTTCCTCAATATATTTTATATTATTAGAGTGACCAATTGAGTGGTGTGTTGGAACCAGTTTAGACCTATTTCTGATAGCCAACTGTGAACCTCATCTCCGTACTCTGAATTCAGCCATGACACTTTGGTAACTTCATGTCGGCATGGTGGGAGTATTTAATGATAGAAATTGAAAAATAAATCATACGTTTAAAAAAAAAAGATCACTGACTTACCAGAATACTATTAGAGAAAAGAACACTAAGGCTTAGTGTCTCATAAACGTAGATACAAATCATATTGTTAAAATTTAATAAAAGCCTACAATATATACAGAGGACAACGCATCATAATTTATTGGCACCTATCCCAAGAATGCAAGTTGGTTAGCATTTAAAAATCAAGTAATATAATTTACCATGGTTACGAACTAAAAAAAGGAATAATCATTTGATCATATAAACAATAAATGCAGAAACAGCATTGGTAAAATTCAACATCCATTCCTGCTAAAGTCTCAGTGAGTTAGAAAGTGAAGAGAATTTCCTCAGAGTGATAAAGGGCATCTGAAAGCTTTCTTCTAAGATCAAGAACAGTGAAAGAATGCAAGTGCCCACCAATTTTTCCCACAATCGTGGTGGAGTTTTAAGCTATTGTAGTAAGTGCGAGAGAAGAAATGAAAAGCGACCAGATATGAAAGGGAAAATTTGGAAATTTTTAGATATTTACTGTAATGGATATTATTACTATCTTGATTATGGTGATCCCATGTCAAAACCTATCAAGATATACAATTTAAATATATTTTGTTTCTTATATGTCAATTATATATCAATAAAACTGCTAAAAAATTGAGATGTCAATTTATGCCCATTAGCCCGATAAAAGTTAGAAAACTAGATAATGCAAACTCTTGTTCTGAACTACGGACATAGTAACTTTCAAGTAGTGCTCTTTCCTGGAGGAAAATCTGGTGGTTCTTTATTAAATAACATGGACATACTCTAACACAACAGTTCTGCTGGATATATGCCTCAAATAAATCTCTCATAAAACATAGGAGGGTATGAACAAGGATGCAGATTGCAGTGTTGTTTGTTGTGGCAGAAGGTCAGATGTAGTGCAGGTACCCATCATCTCTGCAAGAGTACTTAAGAAAATGTGGCTGATGCACACAGTTGAATACCACGTGGCATTTGGAAGCAGGAGACTTGATGAATACGTTAACATAGAATGGAGTGAAACAAAACAAAACAAAACAAAAACAAAAGCAACAGACTGGATGAACTTAGAAATATAGTGTAGAATGAAACAAACAAACCAAAAAATATTGGAAATTATTATGCAGGACCATTTATGTTAGTAAAATTTTATGAAACTAAGAAAGGACATATATTTTAGCACAATACATACCAACGGATGGAGGCACATATAACACATTGACGTGGTTGCCTTTTTGAGGTGACTAGGGATCAGGGAATGGTCAATGGAGAAAGAAAGTGCATAAATAAATAAATAAATAGATTTAAAAAACGAAAAATGATGATGTCTTGAACAAATTAATGTTGTAGCACCCCATGAACTATATAATTTAATCAATCCTTTATATGTAAATTAACAATAATAATTAAAATATTAATATTACATGTTCAGAAACTATTGGTATAACAGACATAGTCAAAGCCATTATGAATCAACTAATTGTGTATTGACCTAGTTTCACTGGTCTCATCTGATTTAATTTTCTAGTTATTTCAAAACCCCAGGACTGGCAGGGCTGATGTGTTCACAGCATGGTGCAGTAAATAGAGGTGTGTGAATAGTTTTTAAGGGGACTTAATATAGCTCAATTGGCCCTCTGTTAGGGAAACAGGCTGGGATGAGACAGGTCTTGTACAGACACCATTAATGAGATTAACAACCCATTCTGGAATTCTTCAAGGTGTTTCTATACCCAGTCCAATACACATTTATTTTATTAAGGATCCAGATGCAAGAGAGAAAATGCTTCAAAGAAGAATTGTGTCTAGGGAAGGGGTTACAAATCAAAGAAGCTGGGGAATTCAGAACAACAGACCTTTCTGCAATTTCTCCAGGTGATTGCCAGGACAGTGGGACGATTAGAAAGAGCCAAGTGAGATTCTAACTCAGTTGGGTTGTGCCAAGCTCACAAAAAGGCTGAGGGAATGGAAAAGGAAAGGAGCTTTTGGTCCTTTTTCCATTGGCTAGATGAAAACTCTGACAATTGGATGCAGACTGTTTGCTACTATGTCACAGCCATCATTGAATAGTCTCAGTTAAATCCCAAGAGACATATTGAGTTATTCAGGAATAACTCAATGGTCAGTCAGGAGCATTTGGCATTCAGAATTTCTGGCAAAGTGTCCTTTCTTTCACCTCCTTCTCTACCTGTGAATGCCTTTGATAAAGAGGATAAAGGACTGAGCTTCTTTACAAAAGTCTCTCCCTCTAGGAATCTTATGAAAAGCAAAAATTTGTATATTGTCAGTGATATGATGGCTATAAAAACAAAGACGATGGAATCAATGCCAAAGGCTTTAGAAATAGAAGTAAAATGATATTGGAGGAGGAGGATTGTGAAATTAAGAAAAAAAGTCTATTTTAATGAATTTCCCTGGAAAATTAGCTAAAATACAATAAGGAGTATGGAAAACTTATCAAAAGGGGTATAAGCCAGAGTGTTGGGTATGCCTCACTCAAATTTTTAAATGGTGAGTAAATATGCTATGAAACACAAACATTAAATCTCTTTCCTTGCAAGCAACAGTATCCTGAACACTTCAAAAGCTATGAATGTTTTGAAAGGCTATTGTTTACAATTATCCAGAGAAGTCAGAGAGTACAATATACTAAGGTGTGAATAAGACTTACTAACAAAAAATTCCTATTGGAAAATTTAAGTGAATTTCTCCCTTCATAAATAGTCTTCTTAAAATATATGAGTGAGTATGGCAAATACAGTGATTTATATGAGAAAGGATATATTAGAAATCTGAACACCTTAATGTGTATCATTGCCAGGTTGCTTCTTATACTATAGTGAAATGGTCTTGGAACAACTTAATTTTATGTATATCATATATTTTATATATAACATATATTTTATACATATAATTATATATATATATATATATATATAGTCGTTATAAGTCGCTCATTTTTGTTTTCAGGCATATGTTTGTTTTATAAGCACCCAGTCTTGCTCGATTAGAACTAACAGATGTAAATGCTTGGGGTTAAAATTAACGGGAGTCCCTAAATGACAATCTGAAATCTGCAGAGAATAGTGCGTTTTTATGAACTTTTATCAACAATTCAAGTTATGAGGAATTATATTTTGATTCATTTTGAGTTGAGGCTGTAAAGCCTGAGCTGAGATGGCAAATGGGACAAATTCCTCCTGCCTTCTTGTGCTGTTTTAATGAAATTTCCTTTCTGAGCATAAATACAAAACACTGAATTTATAACACATTTTAAGATTTAAGAAGGAAGTATTAGAAGGTTAAGAATTCTCTTCTCCCCCAAGTGTCTTATTATCATATTGGTACTCTTCCTTATCATTCTTTTTGTTTTCGGGCATTTGAATCACATTGCCTCTTCTACACCTTAGTATAGAGGTTCGTTCTGTTTTCTGAATAACATGTTATATAGTCCACAATCTCCAAACAGTGCTTTCTACTTTTTCACATGAGCTGGCTGAGATGTACCTTATATATCTGTATATGTACCAAACTATTATTTTAGCAACAATAATTAAAAATATTAAATTGGTCAAATGTAAATAAGAATTTTTTAATATTCTCTTTCATGCAAAAAAAAAGTGATGCTTATAGTTCTGGTTATTATTTTTGGAAATTTATATTATAGGTATTAAGAAAACAATTCAAATTGCCAATCTTCTAGTTTTAGCCTACATTTTCAGGTGATAGACAAATATTTTAACTTTTTAATAGGACTAGGATACAAAAAAAACCTATTATAAAGAAGCAACTTGAGGATTTTAAACACAGTTATGAAAAGAAAAATGTTTTTTAATGTTTTTTGAAATTATTCAAGCAGCTCTTGCCACTTTGCCCCAGGAGTAAAATGGTACATTCTTATAATTAAAAGATCTATATATAAACACATTAATTATTTTGGTTAGGTGACTTTTTGTGCCACTGTCTAAGAACCTCAACATAATTTAGGTTAAATTTGCAACCGGTTCACTACTTTTTCTTCCTCTATTTCTGTTTAATAGGTTTTTCATAATTGAAATATCCATGAAATTTCTCTGTGGATTGTGATTATGATTACATCTCACCACCTCTATGTAGTGATTCTGATAAGATTATTTCTTGTGTGTGCTATAATAATAGAGCCATTTCACTGCGAGCAACATTTTGAAGCTTCAGTATAAAATGTTCTGTAATTACCTTGTAATTATTTACATCATCATAGCAATTACTAATTTTTAAAAAGCATATAAAACTGTCAATTGCTATGTAAGAGGGTTTTTAAAAACTATAATGCCTTTAGCTGATATACTGTGTATATGTCTATCTATGTCTACATATATACATGTATCTATATACAGTAAGTCCCCACTTAATGTCGACAATAGGTTTGGTTACTTTAAGGAAAATGAGTAGCAAAACCAATTTTACCATAGACCAATTGATATAAACAGAGTTAAGCTCCTCTAGCATCTCATCAACATTATAATGAAACAGCATTGAACAATAAAACATTAATTGAAGACATGCTCTATAGATATATAAATATATAGTCTTTATTCCTTTGCTTCTAAGGAAATGGGGCATGTTAATATTATTGTTTTATTTACTGCTATAGCACCACATTTTAAACAATTCCTGGCATTTAATAATATGGTGTGTTCATGGATATCTAATTAATTATTTAACTAACCTTGGCTGTCTGCTAGCATCCTTCAGTAATAGTTATGGGAAATGACAAAGTTAAGTTTGATGGTAACAAAATGAGAGGTACTAGCTTAGTTTCCCCAACCTAAGATTGATGAGATATCCATGCTAAATGAGAAGGAAGAGAAAGAGGAGAAGGGATTGGAGGAGAACAAATAAGTAGTGGAAGAGAACTTTTCTATAATGGGGTCAAAGACCCCTAAGGTGCCTGACTATTTCAGACTTACCCATGTCCCTCTTCCAGGGAAAACTCTATGTCATAGTTGCTGAATGTTTCATGTGGAAGCGCTGTGTAGTCTGTGGCATATAGCTCTGAGAGCATTTCTTAATTTCTACTGGCCTTACTTTTTTCAGTGGCAAAATAGTGATAATGATAGATCCTACCCCTTAAATGCTACTGTGAGGATTAAATAAAAGAGGAAAGTACTTAGTACAGTAGTTATCATGAAGAGACTGCTCAAAAAATGACTGTAAATAGATTGATAGATTTACTAGGCAGCTTTAATACAAATAGATCAGTAAATCATGTAAATCAGGAAACCCTATGGGAGGTTTAAAGAGGAGTAATAGAATTTCTAAAAGACAGGAAGAACATGATTACAAAGTATGATGGAGATCTACGAAAACACTTAGTGAGCAATTGTGCATATTCTCAGCACCATAGTGGAGCCCAGCCTACCCATTTAGAGTTAAAGGAAAATAAGTACAGCTCTTGTGAAGGCAGGCAATCACCAGGGCAGTGATTCTGGCTCAGAGTGATTGAAATGAACAAAGCAAGGACTAGAGTTGTATATTTATGTTTTAAAGTTATGAATGTGATGCTATTCAATATGCTAGACTTTATTCTAAGCACTTTAGAGCTAAGATTCCATTTTATTTCATATAATCCTATGAATTACCATTATTGTTGGTATCCCTGTTTTACAAATGAAAAAACTGAGATACAGAGGAATAAAATGACTTTTCTAGGGCCACACAGCTAATGACAGGAGGTATTGAGATTGGAAGTCTATTCAGCTAGAGAATCCAGAGTCTCTATAATACTGCTATGCAGCTTCTGTTCTTGAGCTCCAAATACCACAACTGGATTTCTAGGCCAGAAGCAATTACAATTGGTAATGAATTATATTGTATTGCTTCAAACTTTATTTTTGCCTCTCATGGCTGAGTTTAGAGGTAGTGTTCAGAGGTGATTGCACATTAAAGGCCAGGAGTCTCAGGTGTGTGGAGAGTATGTTTTGAGAATCTGTAAATTCTGCAGGACCAGAGAAATATGTTGTCAGGCCATTGAAGAATATTACTTCATTACATAGCTTAATCTGCAATGCAAATTTTAAATTGATTATATATGATTTTTGCATTTTAAATTGATTGTACATGATATTTGCATTAGCAGGTATTGTGTGTTTTTTAAAAAACTAATATATTCTATCACAAATACTTTTACAAATACAGTTATAGTCTATGAAAACATTATTGCCTTTCATGGGCTATGGATAGTTGCACCAAAGTTATATATACCCAAAACTGAATTAAAGTAATTAAAATTTCTCAAGGTCAATTGTATAGAATCAGCATGAATTTAGAGCCTACCATCATTCACTTAAAACTGATCATTGTTTTCTGTGCATTCATGATTATGTGAAAAGGCATATTAGAAATCAATTTTCAAAATTCCAAATGCTTGCATTTCTTTGAGTCCCATGGTTAACTAGAATATAAAATGCTGTCTTTCTTGCCCTATCTTTTATTCTGCTTTCCCTTACTCAGACTCTTGGAAATGTCTGAAATAAAGTAAGGTTTCTGAAAGCTCCCTGGTTGTAAGATTGTAGAAATAGACGTTTGATAGTGTTTGCCATAAACCAAACTAAAATGCAGTAAATGTTTGAGGAAAGCTGAAATTCTATACTTAAATCTGAGTTTAAGAATGCCTTTTGCCCTACTTTGGCTACTGAAACCCCTGGATATCTTCAATTTGTTTCCTCCACTGGCTTGTATTTTGTACTTCTGTCTTTTCACATTCTCCAGGGACTTGTGTGATAATCTGCATCAACTTCAGATAGAGTGAAATAAGAGAAAACTCTACTTCCCTGGCCCACTCTAAGTATTATTCTGGCTCTGTAAATCAGTAGAAAAGACAAAAACAAACAAAAACCAAAAACAAGTAACAGGTGCTTTCTTGCATGAAATCATTTCCTTTTTAATGACTGTCATTTCTTTCTCACTTCTCTATGTTGTAGACAAAGAATCACTTCCACTTCTGTGCTAGGATTAATTAACTAGTTACTTATTTACTATTCATTTGCCTTTGAACTTCTGAGTAATGCAAATGGAAATATAACCTGGATTCGTTTCCTAAATCAGATTTTTTATTTAGGATAAAACCAGGGGGTGTTAATCTACGGTTTTGTCATGAATGAAAATTCTAATTTAATTATATATTTTTAAAATTAGCATGTAATTATAAAAAACGCTACAGTGCTTTGTTCTTTTTCCTGATGTTTTTGGTCTGTGAACCAAAGATTGAGTAAATGTGTTCCCAATCCAAGAGGATGTCATTCCAACTAAGATATATAGTTCTCAGTAATCTGAATCAAGTGTGTTTTGCAGAAACATAGAAATACATGCAGAAAAATATACAAATCACAAATGTTCAGTTTAGATTTTTCTCAAAGCGATTTCACCCTGGAACCACAAGCTTGGTAAGAAATAAATAATGTACCCAGATGCTCCTTCTTGTGTCCTTCCTGTCATCACTCTTTCTTAAAGAGTTCAATATCCTGACTTCTGTCACCGTTGCTTAAATGTACCATTTTTACATCATTTATCTGTCTGGCTATTTTCAGTTAAACTTATGTTTGTGAGATTCATCTATGTCACTCATTGATTGTGAAAAAGTTCACTCATTCATTCTCATTAATGTACACAATTCCATTGCCTTGGTATAACCATGTTTTTTCAATCACTCTACTTAACATTGTTAATCTTTTTATGTTCATCATCTTAATGTGTTATAATATTTCACGTGGCCATTGAGTTGTTTTAGAAAATAAGTATATCTTTGCTGAAGCAAAGCCTAGTTGCTGTAACTTGAATATGATTATAATTGAAGCAGACTTCATTCTAATTTAAGTACTGTGCTCTTAAAATGAACCAGGCATTGTTCTAGACTCTAAATATTAGAGTGTTGAATTGTACTACCATTCTTGGAACTTAAGTTATGAGGGAGAGAAGATAATTTACAAGTAAAAAAATAAAACATCAAATAAAGACAAGTGTTATGAATAACACAAATCAGTTCTATCAGTGAGTTAGAGTCTATTTATTAATCATGAGATGTAATTTATTTAAGATATTAAACAATTTTGAAAGATTAAAGTTTGGCTATGCCTATAAATTGGACCCGGAAGAAAATAAGAATATTATTCCATCGAAACTAAAATCTCAGAATTTTTCTTCTGATTTTTTTAGGGCATTTAGACTAAGAAAAACTCAGATATATGAGCTCTTTAATTTTTAATTGAATTTCAGACTTTACCATAAAATATTGGCTAAAATGTGTACTTATTTTTTTGTATCATTATAATTGTTCACTTAGATTAGATTATTCCTCAAATCCAAAGAGATTTTATTCTCCAACATCTTTAGCTAGTTTTCTACAGGTATCTTTACCTACAGTCTAAATATTTTTAATTAATATATTCAATGATCAGAGTGCCAGTGGCTCACCATTAAATTTATATATATTTGTATGTATGTGTGTCTGTAATCCCTACTGAGTTAACTATACAATAGATTCTAAATCTTTAATTTTTCATTTACAAGCATTATTTTCAATTTTTGAACATCTCAAGTTATTTTGCTAATTCATCTGATATTTCCACCACCTTAATTTTAAATTCCAATGCATGATAAACAAATGTGAAATAATATAAAAGATCAATTACAAAACAAATTGGGGCTTTGGGGCAAATATTTGCACTTTATCTTTCCTCATTTGGACTAGTTTTGATAATTATAAGAATATACAGATAAATAATTTAAAGACATATTAGTTTAACCTTTATATTCTCAATAATCTACTGTATTCATTGTACTGATGAATTTAATTAATTACATTAAAATTTCCTTTTTTTCACTGTTTATGTACTCATTGTTTTTCATTTTATCTACATCTTGATTGTATATGGATTTTGAAAAAAATAGCATATATGATATAATATTTAAAATATGCACTTTGTATTTCATTAATGCCAATTATCATACTAGTAATCCTAAAATTAATTGTTATATGATGTCACTGGAGTAATTTAAAAAACATTTTATAATTCATTTCAAAGCATTATCTTTCATATGCTTGCAGATGAATTGTTACTGAGCTTAAAAAAAAACATTATTTCTTTATTAAATAAAGTTTAGAAGATATAGACATACAGCAAAATTATAATGTTCATCAGTTCCTCAACCACTTACCATCACTACTAAATATTGGTTTATTTATTTCAGTTATTCTGTACCTCTTAAATTTTGACTAATGAAACATGTATTTAAAATAAGGTTTGTTTTTCTAAAGCACTTAATTTGTCTAAGAACCTCCTGAGGTTGTAAACGATTTCTTTTTTTAGAGCTTTAGCTTTGAAAAGAACTCCAAGATTATGAATTAATGAGATTTAAAACAATTCACCTAAATTGCTTTATATTTAGTTCTAATCTACCTCAAGACAAAATTTTATCTTACTTTTATATGTAATATATGATTTGAATTTTTCATTGTGCAGCTTAATGATATCATCTAAAAAGCTAATATTTAAAGTAGTTTGTATATTTTTGTTTAATTAGGTTACATATTTATGATATTTTCAATTCTAAAAATCTTGGAGTTTTATGTTTTGTCTGATTTTTAATTTTTAAAGTTTAGTTTGCAATTGATAAAGTCATACTGCAATCTTTTTTTTTAAATCTGTGCAATTACAGCAAAAATGAATTGAGTATTAATGTGCCTGACGAACTAAATGCTGAAAAATATTAATAAAACAGAAAAAACAATCATCGATTCAATTGTATTAAGTGTGGGTCATTCATGTGTATATTTGAAAGTGAAGAGAATAGACTAGGTGAGATCTTTCACAAACGTTCTTTGGCGAAAACAAAAACAAAATGAAAACAACAAAAATTAGAAGCATGCCTATGCGTGTCATAGAGACAACAAGTAATATAGGAGGAACATAAAGGAGACTTACAAAGAAATGATGAAACAAAGGAGCCAAGGAAGGGAGGAAAATACTGAAAGAAAACCATCAGTGTTTAAAAAGGAAACATTTCATTTCTACAAGTCCTGATGGGCGGATAAATCATATGTTCCAGCATGATTTTTTCAAAAGCTAAAATGATTTTAGTAAGTATTAGCATAAAACTAAATTATGATAGTTCCATCGTAGCTCTGCACTATCAGATGGAACATTATTGTTTTGTTCTTCAAGCCGCCATTCAATATTAACCTGGATAAAAATGACTATGAATAGATAGCATGACTTATATAGAGTAGGATCTAGATTAAATAATGTATGAAGAACAATTAAAAGATGAATATTTAGTCTAAAAAATAGTTAAATGGAACACAAAATTCTCTCAACTCTGAAATGTCTACTCTTCTGATGAAGAAAAACTTGTTATCATTATTACTGTTATTATTATAAAAAATATTTTTCTGAAGTACATATAATTATATTTTTCTAGAAATTTTATATTTTTCATAAAGAATGTGTGACTTTAAATGAATAAAAGGAATTCAACTTACTTTCAGTGAATTTGATGCAGGTAATCATAGAAAATAACACTGATTAACATTTATAGACCCCACAACATGTTTTCGAAAAGATTTTTGAATGTTTAGGATTCCTGTAAGGAGAGTCTACAAAAACAAAACAAAACAAAACAAAACCCAAAAAACACAGTAACTCTGGAAAGGATTAGCTAAAGGCAAAAGAGGTCTAAATAACAATAGTAACAGTAATAATAATACATAATAAACGTTGTTATTAAAACAAAATGATTATTTTTAAACTAAAAGTGAGTGGTAGTCTGAACAAATATGTTTTGTCCTTCAGTAAGTTCAAATTGAAGAGCAAAACCTAAAAATAAACTGTATTTTCATTAGTTCAAAAACACCAAATCAAGATGAAGGGAACAAAAGCCCTGGAAAGATATTGATTTAGACCCTACGAGTTAATTTAAAGATAAGATGGATAGAAAAAAAGAGTTTTAAAAAATAAGGTAAACCAGAGAGAAGTTGTTGTTTGTCCTTTATTTGTCCTTTCGGTATTTGAAACCGTAGAATGGCAAAAATCTATATGTGTGTGTATTTATGTATATATATAAAATATTAAAATAAGTGTGATATATTGGTTTAAATTACATTTATGTAAAGTAACTATAAACATGCAGTAACTCATTTAGTTCAGCCAACCTATACATATTGAGAACACAATATAGACTCTTTGCTAAATAGGTTTAATTTTTAGGAGAGGAAACAATATTTTTTGGTTTAAAAAATTTCTCCAATGTTAATGCCAAATTTTTATAAAAGAGCTATAAGTAGTAACTTTATATTCCATCAGACTAAATATCACCTTCATCAATACACTTTTAGTTGATATTTGAAAGATAAAAATCCTATAGAAAATTGTCCAATTATAGGGCTCTTCAGAAGTAAAGTTCATCAGATGATTGTAAAGATCACCATACACATCAAAGCCCATGTACTTCAATATTGTATTGTTTCTCTACTAATCATTTTTAACTGACAAAAGAAGGGTAGTTTAAAATACATATGTAATGCATTCATTAGTCACTCAGGGCCTACATAAGATATAGAACACCTATATGCCAATTCCTTTGAAAGAAATGCAAAGGAATTCAGTATCAGAAAACAAAGTTTTAATAAACACAATGAATTAATAATGTAAACCTATACAACAACATGACAGTATCTTTTGATATATATACAGAGAGTTGTGGTAGCAGAGAAAGGGGTCACATAACTCAGTCTGGGAAGTTGGAGGGGGTTTAATTTAAAAACACATCGTAGAGAAAGTGTGGTTTTAGCTGAATCCAGGAAGATAAATTGACGGGACCAAGAATGATTTTTCAGGAGGAGAAAATAAAGCAAACGTATAGGATGAGAGGAAGTAGACATTTAGGGAAGAAGAAACTGTTTGAATAAAACGTTTTGAGTCTGCAAAAGTAATCCACGAGTTAAAAATAGAAGATTCAACATGCAGTGTTAAAGGGAATAAACCTTATTTTGTAGTTGTTGGGTGATCACTGAGTGAATAGAGACAGGGATAGAAAAGACAATCAATTAGGAGATTTGTCTTTGATCTAGTGTAAAATTAAAGACTATAATGAGGCAGGGTTAATAGAGATTATAAACTAGACTAACTTTTTATATAATTAGAGGTATAGTTGAAAATATTTAAAGGGTAATGTATCAGAGTAGTGCAAATAGGATTCTCTGAGAAGTTGACTTTGAAACAGTGTAGTGTTCAAAGTGTTTATTAAGAATTGTAAAGGTATCAGTACCTTTAGAAAGGAGAAAGAAGAAGTAGGGGTGGTCAAAGGGAGAAATTCATCTGTAATATAGTCCAAACAGTCTCAATAAACCAAAAAGGAGTGGGGAGGGGGGAATGGTATTGAGGCTGAAATTGCTGGTCATAGATGTTTTGCATTGGGCTAAAACGAGTTTTTCTATATTCCCTATACTATTAGTCATTGGACGTGGGCCACACTCACAACAGCATAACTTTGGCTGAGGCAGATCGCTGAAGCCAAGGCAGTTGCTGAAAAGGCCAACAGCTGAAGACTGTTGATAACCTTCCTAGTATCTAGGAAACAAGACTGACTTTTCAGAGATTTGGGAGTGTGGTGGTGGTGGAACGTCTCTAAGTCCATCACAGTAAGTGTAAGGAAGGAAGAGCATCCAAGATTGATTCCAACATTTACTGTTTGAAAAAGGGATTTGGAAGTGATTCAATTAAAGAGGTTTGCAGAAGGAATGACCGTGTGTTGGTGGGAAAATGTGTCTGGCTTGGAGAATTCAGTTTCAGACCCATTGAATTAGGCCGAATATTTTTAGGTAAAACTGTTAGAGTATAGTATTTATAACACCTTTGTCATGGGCCACATCTCTTCATATATGCCAGGCAGTTAAATTTTAAGTAAATCTCAGTTGTCAGCCAGTATAGATAAGTGTATGGTAAGTAATACATGGGTCAAGGAAAGTGATTAAAACTGAAATGCATCTTTACTGGAAAAACAAAGCTAAATTCATGCCTTATTTGGGAAGGATTTAGTTAACATCTTCATATCAGAAAATAACAGTGAGACATTATAGAAAATCTTTCAAATAAATGTTACTCTAAAAAAAATAAAAAATAATATATGTTCTATATTAAGAAATTTAAATAAAATAAAATTAATCAACAAAGTTTTTATTTTTCATTCTAAAAATAGCTGTAGTTCTCTGGAGAACTATATGTAGTTCAATGTAGTTCAATGTACTTTCAACTCAATGTAGAAAGTAACCATTTTTTAGTGCTTTGTCATGGCATTTCATGAAATGTGGCATGATACCTTGTAATATCTTCATTTTCCTCACAGGAAAAAAAAATGAAGCTACTGCACAGTAAGAATTTGCAGTAAATCTTATAAGAACTCAGTAGCTTGGCATTTATAGCCCATCGCTTTCTTTTGATTTAGCAGATCTGCCCTTCAATATTTCTTTGCTCCAAATACTTGCCCAACTCTGTTTTTAAAGTAATTTATACTGGTGGCACATTTTACAGCCTTTGGTAGTTTGTGGCATATGTTATTGTGTCAGAATGGTCCCAATCTAGTATATTTAGAGAAACTTCTGGATGTCTTTGGTAAAACTCAATTATTTTAAGGGTCTGTATCTCCAAGAAAGAAGGGCATGGTACTATCTAGTGTTACTCCATGCGGGAAGTTTTTCTTTAAATGTCGCTATATTTTTTTTTGCTTTCAATTTGAAGGAAAACAATACCTGGAAGGGAACTTGCTGAAATGTTTGTTCTTTGTTTTTGAACTTGTTGGATAGTATGAATGCTAAACTAGGGAGACATGCATTATAAAAGTAAAATGTCAAATAATTTTTATTATAGGCTTGAATTCCAACATTAATAAGAGTATCTCAAATCTGCTATATATTGAACTAAAGCTTAGACTTATTTCAAAATTTTAAATAGACCAAAGCAGTGGCCCCAAGATCTTATCACTTGAAAGCACTCTGAATTATTAGGAGTCATTTTTAGATATATATCAAGAAATCTTCTCTCTCATAGGATCTAAATAATTATTCTTTGCAAAGATAAGACATACATATAAAATTAGAGTGAAAAGAGTACCCTTTACAATTATACAGTAACTCTTTCTCACTACAGTGTGTATCAGGTTTTATTTATGATAAATGCAAATTTTAGAAGTACATAGAGCACAATTAGTTTATCTTCTTTCTAAAAACATTTGGTGATATGTAACTCAATCACTAGTTGTACTTAAAATGTCCCCAAAAGCATTTATAAATAATAATGAACCTTATTTAAGATCATTGAACAAGATTGGGAGTATTACTTTATTTCCTGTATACATAATACTCTCGTTTCCATATGTGATATACCGTTTGGGTAAATCGATATGTAAACCAGAGAAAATAACCCAGATAATAGTATGAGATGAAATATAATTAATTTCATGACTTTATTTCTTAGAACTCATGATACACCTACTTGATTATATGGAAATTCCTTAATCCCAAACTGAAAAGGGTGAGTGAGCACAATATGCTGTTTCTTCAAACAGCATAGAGAAAACCGTGATTTGCACATTGTATTTCCATTCCACCTCTCGAACAATGAGGCTAGCACCTGTCATTAACTCTAAGGTATAAACTGTCAAATATAACCTCACAATATTACATATTGAGAGAAGGAAAATTTAGACATGCTATCTCATTTTATCTGCATGATAAAAATAGAAAGTAAATATTGTATCCACTATTACGTGATGAGGAAATTGAAATTCAAGTGAAAGCCAGAGTTGTTTTTTGAGTTTTGTCTTGTCTAAATTCAGATAAAAGGACAGAGTATATGATGCAGAATATTGCACTCAGACACGCCAAGATTCTTGCTTCTATAGACCTTATAAGAGGTAGTTAAAATAAAAGGTGAATAAATACAACAAAGATAATTTTAGACACTGAGAAATGTTACGAAGGTTATACTAGTTTAAGTCAAAGAGAACCTCTGTGAGGAGATGACATCTGAGTTAAGATATGAAGGCCAAGGAAAATCTAGGCAGAAACTGTTTAGAGACTATGAATGCAAGCAGGGAAATTAGTAATTGCAAAGGTTCTAATGGGAATGAGCAGAAATAATGATGTATGTGTATAGTAGGTATCCAGGGAAAATCAAGAATAGCATCGTAGGAGAGGTAATACTTAAACAAGATATTTTAAGGAGTTCACCTAGAGAAGAGAGATTCAACCCGCTTTTAGAAGAACCAATGTCACCCAAATAAATTTAATAAGAAATTTTTTTTTTAATTTATAAAAAGGGCTGGAGCAAACTCATGTGGGTACCTAAAATATTCTGGAGCAGAAAGCAGACAATAATAGCTTAATACCATTATATGTAAGGGAAATAGAAAGTAAACTGGGTTCATAGAGTGAAGAACTACAAATTCTATGAATAAGCCAGTGAATGATTTGAAGAAAGGGCTGATAACAGAACTGCGCTTTCAAAATATAAGTCTTGAAGTAGCATTGGTAAATGATCAGGTATGTGGAAGGCTAATGGAAAAGAAGTGTAACAGAAGGATATTGAATTAGTCTGTAGGGCGATGATGAGTATCCTTTTCTGGAACACTGATAATAGCAATGAAAGGGAAAGAATAAATTAGCTAAGCTTTTAAAGGAAGAATTAATTACTTCTGGGTATGAGAGTAGAGTTTCATATTAGAAGACAACATAGACAAGGCTGTTTGAGCACAAAATAAAGCAAAACAACACAACAACCCCCCCCCAAAAAAAAAAAATTAAAGGATGATCAGGGTTGAAATATTCTACTAATCTGAGAGCAGAGAAGGTGATGCTGCTTTTGTCAATTAAAATGTTATTGATAATTTTTAATGCTGAAAATTTAATGGTATACTATAAGAAGTCTAGCATCATATGGAGAGAATGAAATAATTGCAGAATGGCTAGGGGGAAAGGCACAGAAAAGATATGAGAGGGGTCACTCATTGTAAACCAGAGAGTAGACGAACTAGCTGCTTTCATGGTATTAGCACAGCTCTTTGATGTTGGACATGTCACATGGTTGTAAAATATAAAAATGTCTTAAAATTATATAAAATCCAGAGCTGTGGCATCAAATGTGCATTTTAATTCTTATTAAATTCAAGATGTTTCCCTAGAGATAAACTTAAATATGTGTGACAATCTGTGGAGATTGACTATCTGAACTGAACTCTATTGCATGCTGAAAATAGTGGTAATAAATTTAATAAGCTCGATTTATAAATTCAACTAAAAATTAAACTAAATATTAAAATTCAAGCTTACTTATAAGCTTGAATTTTAATATTTAGTTTAATTTTTTAAATTTATTATGTATTCTCATTAAAAATAAAGAGAAATGAATGAAAATAAGAAAAATTATATTTTCTTCAATTGAAATAAAACCAATACTATTTTATAATATTTTCTCCCAATGTGTTCTCTGTATATAATTTTTTTAAATAGTTGTTTTTATTATATGCATTGCATAGTCATTATTTGACTGATACTCAACCTGGTACTGTATGTATATATGTATGTATCTTACAAACTTAGAAACCATCAGTGAAGGGCTCCCCATTGGTTGGTAGGTTGATCAAACAACAAAAATTTAGTTTGGAGATTTATCAATTCTGGCATTAGATCTATAAAGTAGAGAGAATAAAGCAAGATTTGGGAAAAAAATAAATTTAATTGTGATGCAGTTTCAACAAAGGCTTTAGTTGATTTCTTGAGATTTGAAGCTAAGATCACTTTATTTTTCTTCTAGTGGAGGTGAGGAAGCTGAACCTTCCTACTGCTGTAATACCTGTTATTTAATGCAGGATGCCCTGGAGCAAAGGGTGTTCCTTGGTGTTCCTTTTGACTGAGGACAGTTCCTAGAGCCCCTTTCCAGCTGTTAGCAGTCAGCAGGCAACACACAGGGCAGAAAGTGCCCAGGTCTCAAGGGAAGGGAATCTAGGTACATTTTACAATCTACTTTTCTCCTTCTTTCAGAATCTAATTACCCCGATGACAGAAATCTTAGTCTTTTTTTTTTTTTTTTGGGGGGGGTAGGGGGGTTTTCAATAATGTATCAAACACCCAGAACAATTGCATAGTACATAGTATATGCTAAGTGTTTGCTAAATGAGTAAGCTTTCCCTCTGGATGTGAAGCAAAGATGCTTCTTTTGCTGGCAAGATAAATTTATCTAGATCACCTTTTCATTGATGGTATAAAGTCAAGGGTCCCAGTTCTATGTTAGAGTTTTGGCTTTAACTCCCACCTGATACTGCCCTTTTCTCCCATTCCTTGATGGGTCATTGGTTTCCAATGTTTATAATCCCTGATGTAGGCATTTGTAATACAACACCTGATTCCAAAATGACTATACTATTTTTCACAAATTGTTTTGTGTTCCATTTTCCATTTGAATTTGTTTTGTTTAATTCGTTTACTTTTATAAATATTGAGTATTCTTAAAGGTTTTGGTAAGCTTTGTAACTTATTCCGCTTGTGCTGTGAGGATTTGTCAGAATGTATAATCTTCTGTGACTTCTGTTTATTTGTAATCCGGCCTGTTGGTCATCTAGCGCCTCTGTTGTGCTCTTCTTTAATTGACTGGAACATGAAAATGTCACTGTTCTGTGCAGATTTTACTCATTCTTTTCCAAATTTACTGGTCACTTGTTGTTTTTTGGTTTTGGGTTTTTTTTTTTTTTTTTTTTACTTTTATGTAGGTTGTAGACATGCATATTTTTCATTGTTTCTCGAAGGCTCATTTGTTTATTTTTGTTCAATAGCACAAAATCAGTGGACTCAATTCTCATTTTCGTGACAAATTGACCTTTGCTTCCTGATGGGGACAACTCTGAGTACAAAACTGTCAGGTTTTAAAAGTGATATATTCAAATTCTGTAACCCAGTTTTCAGAATGCCATTGGGAACAAACACATGCAAACGCTACCTTCATGCATCACCGTCCTTGTTGCCGCTAACGGTCTTTCCCACCCACACATACCTCTCACTCCCACTCCTGCTCACTATCACAATCACGCCTGTGATTCCTCCTTCACGGCTCAGGCCAAATATCTTCTCTGTGCAGTATCTTATTGTGGTTTGTATCTCATTGTACAATAGTATTCACATTATATTTTTATTTTTTTATTTTATCTATCTCCTTCACAAAGAGCTCCTAAAAAGCAAATAGGCCTAATTAATTTTTATAAAGAAACTACCTAGCAGATTTGCCTGTACATGGTAGATAGTCATATTGGATATTGAATGACTGACCAATTCTCCATTTTCTCAGATTCTTTTAATGTACATGCCTATTTTATAAATATTATTTTTTTCAAATGAATGTACCCACAATGTGTAATGACAGAGGCAGAGATTGGAATAATACAGCTGCAAACTAAAGAATGCCAAGAATCAATGGCTACCATAGAAAGCTGGGAGAAGATAAGGAATGAACCTCAGAGGGAACATAGATCTGCTGACACCTTGATTTTAGACTCCTAACCTCTAAAACTGTGAGAGAATAAATGTCTGATGTTTAAGCCCATAGTTTGTGGTACTTTGTTATAGCAGTCTTAGGGACATATATTTAGTGTATATAGTAAAAAAAAAATCCAGATAAGTCTATCATACAAATATCTGTATTTGGGAAACATATCATGATGTATATCCTTAAAGAATGATTGCTTTGGTCAAACAAATCTGGTAAATAGTACATATTATATGTCTCTTTTGTTGATTATGATTGTTAATTTTGTGTGTCAACTTGACTGGGTAATGGATACCTAAATATTTGGCCAGACATTATTTCTTTTTTTTTTTCTATTTAATTTTTTATTTTTAGAAATATTTTTATTAAGTTTTTTGGGGTTACATTGATTAATACTGTTATATAATTTTCAGGTGTACATTATAATTTGACATTTATATATTCTATTGTGTGATTACTACCCAAAGTCCAGTTTCCTTCAGCTACCATATATTTGATTTCCTTTAGCCACTTCACCCTCCCCCAAGCCCCCTATGTTTGACTTTATTTACCCTGTGTACCTCTCCCCTTCTCCTCCACCCCCTACTCTCTGGTAACCACTAGACCATTGTCCATGTCCCTGAGCCTCTGTTTGTCCTGTTTATTTGTTGCTTTTAGGTTTATATCCCACATATAAGTGATATCATGTTATTTTCTACTTTTTCAGTATGGCCGATTTCACTTTGCAGGTCCATCCATGTTGTCACAAATGGCAGTACTTCATCTTTCCTTATGGCTGAGTAATATTCCATTGCATATATGTACCACAGCTTCTTTAGCCAATCATCTATCATAGGACACTTCGTTTGCTTCCCTGTCCTGGCCACTATGAATGATGTTGCTATGAACATTGGTGTTCAAATATCTTTTGGATATGAGTATTCAAGTCTTTGGGGGTAAATACCCAGTAGTGGGATTGCTGGATCATATGATAGATCAATTTTTAGTTTTTTGATTTCCATAGTGGCTGTACCAATTTGCAGTCCCACCAGCAGTGTCTGAGGGTTCCTTTTTGGCCAGACATTATTATAGGTCTTTCTGCGAGGGTATTGTTGGATGAAATTGAGATTGACATTTTAATTGATAGATAAAGCAGTCTGCCCTTCATAAAGTAAGCAGCCCTCATTCGATCAATTGAAAGCCTGCATAGAACAAAAAGTGTGATCCTTCCCTGAGTAACAGGGAATTCTCTGACTGCCTTCAGACTTCACCTGCACCATCAGCTTGTTTTGGTCTCAAGTATGTGAGACCATAGTTCAGATTTGAATTGTCAATCATACACACACACACACCTCCTGACTGATTCAATGATTTAAATTTATTTTCATATATTGTCCCTGCACAGTTAATTCTACAGTAAGGTAACTTGAAGAACTTCGTTTAACCTGCTTTTTTTGAAATTTGACTGCTAAAATGTTTATTCACCAGATTCCTATAACATCACATAAATCCAGTATGCTATGGTTTGCACTTGGGGGGGGGTGGGGGGTGGGGAACAACATATGAATTCAAAATGTAGGGGATACCTACAGGGAACTTTTAAAGCAATGTCATAGTATTGTCCGTGACACACATCGCTGCTCAATTGCTACATAAAACCCACAACTACCTGACAGTATGTAATATTATGGCTTTTCAAGTGACAAGATTTATGTGGGTCCTGACAAAACCATGCTACCTCTATCCTTTCTAACCAGCATACAAACCCAAAGTATAATTTCAGTTCATTATTCTGAGAGATTAGAAATCATGACCTGCAAAATACAATGAGAACAAGCCAATGGGTCTAAGTTAATGGAGGTGTTAGTTATACATACATTCCAATTATTTTAACATAGCTAACAGTGGGAAATCTTTGCTCAAAGATCGTATATAAAATTGTATATAAGTAATTATGTACAAAATATTATATGAATGCAAATAACATGAAAAGCAACACGTTGCTACTGATACAAATGGTCATGCTAACTAGTAGTATGCACAAAATTACTGAATTCCAGTGATTTCACAAAATCGCATTCAGTAGATGGATATTGGAATTTTATAGAAGTGATCAATTTAGATTCTGCATGTTGTCTTTTGAAGCATGAAACCTACTCACAGTTGCTATTCCTGGGTCAGAATATCTACACTTTCCATTAAGTTCTTGAATCAAAAGGATTATGTGACAGTAGAAAGAGACATATCCTGCAATAGAAATAAATCAGACCAGAAATCTCCCAAAAGAAAAGAACATGCACTTATATTGAATAATCAAAGTTATAAAAAACAATATCATCTCCTTGTATAAATAAAAAGAGAAAAAGTTTTTCTCAAGGAAGCACAATAGTTAATCCTATAGAGCTGTGCAAATATATATTTTTTTGGTACATTACTAAATCTGTTCATAAAAAGTCAATCTTTAGTAATTATTGAAATAATCTGACAGAAGCACTGAATCAATTTTAAAAAGCTAGTTAAGAATTAATAATTACACTAAATATAAATGTTCTAAATTCACCACACAGAAAAAGAGATTGGCAGAGTGGATAATAAAACACAACCAGACTGAATGCTGTTTATAAGAAACTCATTTTAATTACAGCGATATAGGTAAGCTAAAAATGAAAAATAGAAAAAAGATATAAATGCAAACAATCAAAAAAGCAGGAGTCACTATATTAATACCTGGTTAATTAGGTTCACAGCAAAGAAAATTTCTAGAAACAAAGTACTTACATAATTTTTTAAAAGGATCAACAGGAGGGCAGGAATAATGATCCTAAATGTGTACACACCAAACCACTGTCTCAAAATACATAAACCAAAAACTGATACCACCTAAAGGGAAAATAGAACATCTACAGTGTTAGATGTAGACTTTAACACCTGTCTCTTAGCAAGTCATAGAACTACTAGTCAGAAATCAGCAAGGATATAGACAAGAGGAATGCCACAGTCAGCTGTGGGATCTAATTGTCACATATAGAATATTGTCATCAACAACAGCAATAAAAAATTTTTCCAAAATGAGATTTCCATCAAAATAATCTAATTTTTGATCATAAAACACAATTTAACAAATTCAAAATAATCAAAAGTATACAAGTATGTTCTCCGACCATAAAGGAATCAAATTAAAGTAGAAAGGCAATAGGAAAATCTCTAAACACATGGAGTATTTTAAAAAATCCAATTGGAAAATGGGCAAATGGCAGGAATGGATATTTCACTAATGAGGATATATAGATGGCATATAAGCACTTGAAAAAACATTCAACGTCATTAGACATTAAGGAAATGCAAATTAGAACTGCGATGAGATATTACTACATACCTAACAGGATGATTGAAATAAAAAAGTGAAAACACCAAATGGTGGACAGGATGTAGAGAAACAATCACTCTTAAATGCTGGTGAGTATGCAAAATGGTACAGCCACTCTAGAAAATACTTTGGCAGTTTCTAATAAAAATAAAGTGGTAATTATAGTACAACCCAGCAATTTTACTACTGGTCATTTATTTCAAAAAAGATGAAAACTTATGTTCACACAAAATCCTGTAAACAAATGTTCATAACAGCCAACCTTATTATTAATAGCCAAAAACTGGAAACAGACCACATACTTTTGAAGAGTTATGCAGTAAAATGACTGTACTACATACACACCATGGAATACTACTCAGCAATAAATCAGAACAAACTGTTAATATGCACAACAGCTTGGATGAATCTCCAGGGAATTATCCTGAGTGAAAGCCAATACCTAAAAGTTCTATAATATGTGATTTTATTTATTTAATAGTTTTGAAATAATAATTTTAGAAATGGAGAGTGCATTATTTGTTGCCAGAGGGACAAATGGAGGAGAGGAAGGTGTGGCTATAAAGGGCAACACAGGGATCCTTGTCATCAAGGAACTAGTATCTTGACTGTGGTAGTTGATGGTGGTTAATATAAGAACCTGGACAGGTAATAAAATTGTACAGAATGAAATATGGGAATGTTCAGATACACACATACACACGTGAGTACAAGTAACACTGGGGAAGTCTGAATATCGGTGAATTTTATCAATGTCAGTATCCTATTATGAAATTGTACAAATTTTTCAAAATATTACTAATGGAGAAACTGGGTTGAGGGTACATGCGATTTCTCTGAAAAATATCATTGATATTTTCAAGAGGATTTCACTGAATCGGTATATTGCTTAGGGTAGTATGGATATTTTTACAATATTCTTCCAGTCCTTGAACATGACCATGTTATATCTCTCCATTTATTTGTTTTGTCTTTGTTTATTCTTTTGTTTTTCTGGGTTTTTGTTTTTGTTTTTGTTTTTGTTTTGTTTTTGTTTGTTTGTTTTTTTTATCAATGTTTTATAGTTTTCAGAGTACAGGCCTTTCACCTCCCTGGTTAAATTTATTTCTAGGTATTTTATCGTGTTGATACAATTGTAAATGTAATTGTTTTCTTAATTTTCCTTACTGATAGCTTGTTGTTAGGGTATAGAAATGCTACCACATCAAAACATCATGACATCTTTCACAGAATTAAGGGTAAAGAATTTTAAAATTATTATGGAACCACAAGAGACCCCTAATGGGCAAAGTAATATTGAGAAAAAACAACATAGGAGGTATCACACTCCCTTATTTCAAACTATACTACATATCTATAGGAATAAAACAGTATGTACTGTTACAAAAACAGACACATAGATTAATGGAATAGAATACGGAGCTCAGAAATAAATCCATGCATATAGGGTCAATGACAAAGAAGGCAAAAATGGGAAAAGACAGTCTCTTCAATAAATGGTGTTGGGAAAACTAGACAGCTATGTGCAAAAGAAATGAAACTTAACCACTATCTTACATCATACACAAAATTACAGTAAAAATGGGTTATAGACTTGAATGTAAGACCTGAAAGCATAAAACTCCTAGAAGAAAGCATAGTAAGCTCTTTGACATTAGTGTTAGCAATATTCACTTAGACAATGAGATATTACCTCACACTTGTCAAAATGGCTATTATCAAGAAGACAAAAAAATACAAATGTTAGTGAGAATATGAATAAAATGGAACTCTCATACCCTTTTGGTCTGAATATAAATTGGGGCAGCAACCATGAAAAATGGGGGGTCCTCAAAAAATTAAAGTAGATCTACCATATGATCCAGCATTTCATTCATTACAATACTATTTATAGTAGTCAAGACATGGAAGCAGCCTGAGTGTCTGTTGATAGATGAATGGAGAAAAAAAAAAGCAGTAGTACATGTATACAATGGAATATTACCCAGACATAAAGAAGAATGAAATCATACCATTTGTGATGATGTGGCTAGATCTATTGAATATTATGCTAAGTGAAATAAATTAGAGAAAGTCAAATACTGTATAATTTCATTTACATGTGGAAGGTAAAAAACAACACAAACAAATCAACAAACAAAAGAAAACAAACAGACTCATAGATAATAGGATACAAACTGGTGATTACCAGAGAGTGGGTAGAGGTTGGTGGTGGATAAAATAGGTAGAGGGAATTAAGAGGTACAAAATTCCAGTTGTAAAATAAATAAGTCATAGGAATATAATATACAGCATAGAGAATATAGTTAATAATATTATAATAATTTTGCATAGTGATAGATGGTAACTAGACTTGGTGGAGCAATCATTTTGTAATGTATTAAATATGGAATCACTTTGATGTAGGCCTAAAACTAATAAGATGTTGTATGTCAGTTCAATTAAAAAATTAAAACAAAAAAAAATTTCTTTGTCTATTTCTTAAGACTGCACATGAATTTCAAATTAATTCATGAAAAATGTCAATAAAAATGTATGATGGAAATACTTCATGTTTCATTATTATTTTAGAGATCTATTTAAAATATAAATCTAAAATATCAGATCTATTTAAAATATGAATCTAAATATGCTATTCATATTTTCACAACTTAATTAGTCTCTAGAAAAACATCTGCCTTATATTTTCATTGTAATGTTAAAAGTCTCCATATCTGTCTGTCTGTCTAGCTTCATTGTTGTCATGTTTTATTTTACAATGTTCTACACATTGCATTATCCCACACCAGACTTTTTAGAATATATGATCTGTGCTTAAAATGCATTTTCACCATTTTTTCACCTGCTAAACACTTTTTAACCATTTAAATTTATTTTAAACTGAGAAAACTTGTCCTCGAATCTTTCACACTGGGTCAGCTTTCCCTTCCTTATCCCCTTATCCGCTATGTTTGCGTAATACCCCTTTCCACATCTCTCATTGCACTTATCTCATTTTATTATGAGTGATCTATTTAAGGAATCTGTTTCAGTCCTCCTACTCTACCTCATAAGACCAGAGATTAGAAATTCCCAGAACTAAGCACATTGTTGACATATAACAGATATTCCATAAATATTATGAAAACGAGAGTTTTAGATTTAATTTTAAAACATTTCTTTTAAAAATTTAAACTCTGAGACTTCTATGCAGAATTTGTGTTGCAAAACTTCTCTTTACATACAATTATTTCTGCATTGTTTCAGCTCTTAAAGCAATTCAAATGACTTGTAAAAATTAGTGTTCTACAGCTTTTCCCCTTATGGTTTTGATGGAATGTCCTAATAATTACTTACATTTGCACCAAGAAATAACAGTAACTAATAATTGCTAGAGTCTGTACCTATTACGAAATTATACCCAATAATCCCTAAGGAAGAAGAGCCTTTGTAAAATCAGATGTTCTGGAATTAATTTTTATTACTTTTACAAACCCATTGACTCTGTTTCAGTGCATCTCCTAGTACACATGGTGATTTCATTCAGTGTATTAATCTGGATCTACAGTTTCCAACATATTGTGAAGTGTGCAGAAGGAAGTGTGAAATAATATTAAAAATATGCCCTGGATTGGAATCAATAAGCTTTCGTTCAAGTCCAGAAGCAAATTAATTACTATATGACCCTGAGAAAATCACTTAATAATTTTAAAACCATTGCTTCATTAATAAATTTATGGTGTGCCTCAAAGTATTCGTTGAAGATTTAATAACCTTTGAATATGAAAATCTGTGCTACTTAATAGAAAAATAAATATCATGAGTTTCTGTAGATGTCATATGTGTTTTTGAAACTTATGGTATTTATGTCTGATTTCGTATAAATTCACTGATATTTGTATGTAGGTGCATATTGAAGTATTGCAGCTTTATAGTACACTCAAAGTAAATGCTTAATTTTTGTAAAGCACAGAAATACTTAGAGTGTATTCATAACTTTTTTATTTTACCTAGAATTATACATTTATTTAGGAGATGATATTTCATATTCAAAATTTTTAAATACAATTTAATAATTAAAATATAATTATTCAGTTTGATGAAGTATCCAGAGTATTTTAATTCATTTTGTGTTACATATACACTGTATATTTCTGTCAGTCCTTTTTTGTAAATTTGACATTCTGCTGATGCTCTGTGTTAGGTACATACATGTTAAGGATTGTTCTCTCTTCTTGGAGAATCTTCTGCTTTACTATTATGTATGCTCCTGTTTATATAATGCCCTGATAACTCTCTTTACTTTGAATTCTGCTTTGTTTGAATTTAATATAATTATTTTCACTTTGCTATGATTAGTATTAGCATGGAAAATATACTTATAATCTGTTTGTCTTTATATGAAGTCTCTTGTAGACATCATATAGTTGAGTCTGTTGCTTGATTCACTCTGACAATCCCTGTCTTTATTGGTACATTTAGACCAGTGGCATTCAAAGTGATATTTATATAGTTCATTAATATCTATTGTTTTATCTTTGTTGCCCTTGCTTTTTGTTTCTATTTTATCTCCCATTCTTTTTCTGCCTTTTGCAGTTTTAATCAAACATTTTATATTATTCTATTTTTTTTCTCTTTTAGTGTATTGGTTATACTTTTTCAATACTTTTTTAAAACTCCTTTTCTTCAGCAATTATCCTATGTGTGTGCAATGTGCATTTACAACTAATTCAATTCCGCTTTCAAACAACACTACACTGTTTCATGGGTAGTGTGAGTACCTTATAATAATAAGATAATAATAATTCTTCCCTCTTGTCCCATATATTATTGCTGTTGTACATTTATTTCACTTATACATAAGCAAACTAATGAGTTCATAACAAATACGATGTTGCTATTTTTTAAAAAAAAACAAACTGTTACTTTGTTGTGTCAGTCCCAGCATATTGATGGCCATGCTCTCAGCTAGGTATGCCTGAGGCACTTGCCTGGGTCCATACTACTCATTGTGAGCCTCACACACATTTCCTCCAGTGTGGCCAATGTTGTGTCTACCCATCCTTCTGGTGCCTGTTATAATTAGAAGACATACTTCAGCAAAAACTATTGGGAACTTTCAGAAACAAGATTTAGTCCTCACAAATCCTGGAGGGTATATGGCATGCCAAGGGCTACACAGTGAGGTCATGGGGAAAGGGAGACTGTGGACCTTAGACTTTGTCTTTATTAGGATCTGAGGGTAGGTTAGCCAATTTGCAACGTAGGAGTAGGAATTAGGGCATAAGAGAGTGAAGGCAGGGTTACTCAAGTAATCTAGGTCACCCAGGGTTTTCTGAAAGGGGAACTTCATGGGTGTGGGACGCTTGGTTCCTTATCTAGTTGTTTTGTTAGTAACTGTGTCATAGAGCTGGCAACGTGTTTGTTTAAGATGGGTTTCTTTTGAAATGGATGCCTCGGCAATCAAAAGTTTAATGCCAGGCACTTACAATACTACATGCAGTTTATATCAATTAAGAATAAGACAAATACTTTTCTTTTTTACTTTTACTTATTCTTTTTCCTATGTTCTTCATTTCTTTAAGTAGATAGACGTTCTGATATATTATCTTCCTTCTCTCCAAAAAAAATCTTTTTTTAAACAATTCTTTCAAGGCAAGTCTACTGGCAAAAAATTCCCTCAGTTTTTGTTTGAGAAATTCTTTATTTATCCTTCACTTTTCAATGATAATTTTGCAGCACCAGAATCCTAGGTTAGTGTTTTATTTTCTGTCAAGACTTTAAATATTTTTATTCATTTTTTTTTTTTTTTGCTTTCATGGTTTCTGAATTGCAATTCACTGTTACTCTTAATTTTGCTCCTCTAAAGGTAAAGTGTTTGTTTTACTAGATTTTTTTTTTTAATCTTTTAGTTTATCTTTGATTTTCTGTAGTTTGAATATGATATGCCTAGTTGTGGATTTCATGACTTTTATACTGACTGGTGTTTCCTGAACTTTCTGGATCTATGATTTGATGTCTGACATTAATTTAGGGAAATTCTGTCATTACTTTCAAATATTTTTTTCTGTTCTTTTCTATCTTCTCCTTCTGATATTTCCAGTACAAGTATGTTATACCTTTTGTAGTTATCCCACAGTCCTTGAATATGCTGTTCTGTTTCTTTTTCAGCATTATTTTTCCTGTCTGCTTTTCAGTTTTAGAGGTTTCTATTGAGATATTCTCAAGCTTTAGATTCTATCCTGTCATGTATAGTCTACTAAGTCCATCAAAGGCATTCTTTATTTCTGTCACAATGTTTTTGATTTCTAGAATTTCTTTTTATTTATTTCTTAGTTTTCCATCTCTCTAATTACATTACCTGTTATTTCATGTTTTCTCCTTTATCCATTAGAGCCGTTAGCATATTAATCATTATTCTTTTTAAATTCCTGATTTAATAATTTTAACATTCCTCCAATATCAAAGTCTAGTTCTGATAATTGCTCTCTTCAAAATGTGTCCTTTTAGTATGCCTTTGATTTATTTTTTTATAGATAGGCGTGACGTACTGGGTAAAAGGAGCTATTGTAAATAGGCCTTTAGTAATATAGTAGTAAGTTGTGAAGAGCAGGGAAATGTTCCAGTCTTATGATTATGTTTCTGTATTTTAGTGTGTCTGGGACTCCAGACTGTGAACTTCACATGCGCTTCTCCGTCCCTCCTCACCTCCCTTAGGTACGACTGGTTAGCTAGAGTGGGCTAGAGTCGGATATTTCCCTTCCTCCAGGAGGAAGGCTGCAACCAGCTGAGCTTGATATTTCTTCTCTCCCATGTGGAAAGCTAGACTGATGAAACCTCAGCAGTTTAGGCTCGGTTAAATAGTTTCTCCTGAGAGTAGGTCTTGTTAAGAACAGAATGCTCTAACGTATTTCAAAATGGCTCTCTCGCTCTGCCAGAAGCACAGGGAGTATGGGGGCTCCCTGATGTGTCCCCTTGGAGTTTTTATCTTATGACTTGTCCACGCTGAGCTTCCAAGAACTCATCATTTACAGTTCAGGTTTCCCTATCCAGAAGTGGTTCTCGTGGTAGTTTCTGCTCATGGCTTTCTGCTCTGGTAAGTTGGGATTTTTTTATATTTGTCAGACCCTTCAATTTTGGGGGCAGCACTTTGCCCTGTGACTTCTCTTGTGGATCTAAGAATTGTTGGTTTTTATAATTTGGTCAGTTTGTTGCTAGGACAGAGTGGACACTTCTCAACTTTGAATATGCTGGACTGGAAATTATTTCTTTTGTAATTGTTTAAACACATTGCTATTATCTAATAATATTTAACAGTATTAAACCTTAAATACACAAGCAAGTGAAATTTCCCAAAGATTTATTGTATAGTATGAAATTTAGCCTTAATAGAGCATGTACTTGAAAAGGTATATTCAGGTTTGGTTCAAACCGGTCCTGGAAGAAAGTGAATCAATTTTCTCAGATCCATGTGACTTAAGGTTGTACTTTGATGAATTACATTTTCATCATTGCCTTGTGTTCTGAAATTATGGTAATGATTATAGGTGCTTAAATTGGTTTCCAAAACCTGCAGGATACGGATGATAATGAAGTCAAACAAGTTTGTGCTCTAATGGCAAAATGATCCCCAAAATATTTAGAACGTGACCATGATAAAAGTATTTAATCACTCTAAAATTTGGTTTCTCCACTTTCAAAATGGAGTTACATAAATTAGTGTTTTTATAAGGGTTGCATTATTTATAACTTAGAAAGCACCTACTACTTAGTGAATTTTATTTTATCTTCATTTCTTGTCTTACATTAACATAGTTCTTCCCCAAATTTCCCAATTATCAAAAGTACTGATAAAATCATTAAAATTTAGATTCCTGTGTCCTAAGAGTAATTAAATCAGAATCTTCAATATATCTGCAGTGAAACCCAGCATACATGTGTTCCTTATAAAAGTATTGAAGAAATCAGTATATTAGGTCTCAGCTGAGCACAATCTGGCCAATCCAATTCAAAGAGGTAGAACATGAAGAAACTCACCCCAAAGTAGATTTGGTGAAATATTTGGCATTCATTAGTTTGTCTATATGTTTGTTATCATGAGTGTTCCTTTCCTATAGTTCAAGTTTCTTTCATTAAATTTTGTCTAAATAAGAATTATGTAAAAGTTTAGGACCATACACTTATTTCCTGGAATAAAATATGGGAAGTAGTTATGCTGAAGTGTCTTCTGTGGAAAGAATTTCTTATCTACCTCCTTTTTATTCCATAATGTGAATCAGTGATTGATAGTTATTTAATAGATTATGTACTGTTGTAATATAGAATCTAGATTGTTTTAAAATATTCACGTAATTCTACTTCGATATTTCACTTGAAGGAAGTGTTATCACAGACAAACACACACACACGTATGTATTTAAACCCCAGCTCTGATACTTGCAAATTATGTAACATGGACCAATTGTTTAACCTTTTGGAGCATAAAATTTAATATGTAAGAAGTAGAAAACACAATAATTGTATTAAAAAGCTATTTGAGTGTTAGATCAGCTTTCCTTTTTATTTACCTGGTGTATCATAGATATGGTTCCTTCTCCTGGATTTCAAACTAATCCAAATGCTGAAGGGTAGTTTTTGCACGGAATTCTACTGCAATTCAATAAAGGCTAACTTAAAATTCATGGCTTTAAACTCTCTACGCAGTTCTTTTATACACAGAGAATATCTTCTTCAGGATATGTAAAGACTTCTAATTAGAGTTTAAAGACATTTCAACTTTCCTATTTTACATGCAAGCTGTCGAATGGCTTTCTCCACAAGTTCGTTTATCTCATATCTATGAAAGATCCATCATTAGGATTACAAATAACAATAAAATTCAAAACTAAATTACATAAAAATAAAGGGGAAGGTAAAATGGGCAAAGTGGAAAATTCTTCTGTTAAAAAAAAAAATTGCTATGTACCAGGGAAATTGATTCCAAGTAAGTAAATTCAAAGGTGATAAGCAAATTAAAAGGTGGTCAGAGATGCCTTAAACAATTGAAGTAGCAAATACTGTTCTTATGTGTTATAAAGAGGAAAATTTAATTAATATGCTTATTACAAATTATTATAAACATTCAGATAATACCTAAAATGTGAAGAATATAGTAAATATAAAGGATTTTTAAAAGCACATAAGTTACATAGAGCTAATGAGTTTACTGTTAAATGCCATAAAGTTTAATATATATTTATTTTATTACAGATGTATATATAGATGTGTGTGTACATACATATTTTTCTGGACCTTTTATTTAACATAATTAAATATAAAAAGCAGAATTAGTGTAAAAATCCATATGGTTATGTGATTAAACTTAAACCCATTGTATTTCACAGCCAAAACTCATAAAATATAGAATAGCAGAATCCTATTCCATTTACTTTATACATTATACTTTAATTTTCTTAAACAGTGTTTTTAGGTTGATTTCAGGTTTTTCATAATAGAAACAATGGAGCAATGATGATGCCTGTGGTACATATCATGTATACTCATCATTTCCTTAGAATGAATTAAATTCATAATTGTCAGTGCAAAACTTATTTGGGTTTAAATTTAAATAAACAGTGAAGATGATGTCAATAAATTTAATAACAGAAAGGTAGCCGCAATACAAAATAGTACGTTATATAGAGCTTGTATGTGCAGTTGTATGTAAAAGAGAAATGCATGAAAGATAATCAGCTAAACGTACATTGTCTACTGTGGTTGATGGGATTTGAGAGAATCTTTCCTGGCAGCTTGAATTTGCTAAATTAAGCAAGCATTTTATATTTATAAAATCACAAAAGCACACTTGCAACATGCAGAATCAGAAAAATAATAAAAAGAAAGCAAAAGAAACACAAAACTGGAATAAATATATGGAAAAAAATGAAAAATAGCAGCCCTATTCAAAAATGATGATACACTGAGATGCCAAAAAATTTCAATACTTTAGAAGTTTATATATTTCCAATATTTTAATACAGATTTATTTTAAATTACATATCAACAGGATTTTTTTCCATTATTAATTTACATACGTGTCAAAATAGGCTAAATAAATTTATTTCTCCAACCTGAGTATTGTTGGGTTATTTATATTTTACTATTTGATTAGATGAAACTTTTTTTTGCTCAAAACACCCCAAATGAGACATTGTGGAGTAAAAGACTAAACTATGACTTTTGGCACAATATATGAATATTCTTATCACTAAACAAATGCACAAAATAGATTTGCACAAATGTCACAGAACAGGCAAATTTTAGCAATATTAAACAAACAAAACTATTGAATGTAGCATTGTCCTTTTTTTTTTAATAATTTAAATTTTTTTCAATTACATTTGGCATAAAAATTATTAGTTTCAGGTGTAAACATGATGATTAAACATTTATATAACTTACGAAGTGATCACCCGATAAATCTAGAACCCATCTGACACCATACATAGTTATTGCAATATTATTGACTATACTCCTTGTGCTATACTTTGCATTCTGAACTTTTTATAAAGTTAACAGTAACACTTATATGCTTAGAGAATGCATTTTAAAATAAAGGCATACAGGATTCCTGACAAGGATTTCTTCTTGTGAAACAAAAAATGTGGTATGTGATAGTGTGGGGACTCAACAACAAATGGTTATATTTCGAATATGGATTATTTTCAGATTTTAGCTTTAGTACTGTATTATGAATTTTCATTATCAGGTATTAAGTATAAATGTGCCACTAATGGACAAAATAAGCATGTGACAACCAAGGATTGAGATTGATAGGAATCTAAAAAAGAATAATCATATTTTAGATTTTAATTTGTATTTCAAAGATTACTACTGAGATTGAGATCTTTTCTATTATTCAGTCTCTTTCATTTTGTTTTTTCCTTTTCTTTCCATTGCTCTATATTATTTTTTGTTGTTGTTTTTAATGATGAGAATTATTTTCTTTTCATGAAGGGACATTCCCTATTGACATTTAAGTACAATTTTTTGTTTGTTTTGTTCTGGTAAACTTTGAGAAAAGTGTGATGAATACTGTGTTGTAATTTTAAAATCATCGACATGAACATGCTTCTTTACTAAGGACACTCATCTATTATATCCCTTCAGAGGTGAGACAGTTTGAAAGGTACTTCAAGTTAAATATATTGTATTGTTATGTCAAAAATATTTAAATTCTTGCTTCAATTTGCCTTTGACTCTGATTTATGTGTGTAGATCAGACATTTCTGTGTCATTTTAAAAATTATCCCTGCATCCTCAAAAGTTTTGGAAAGTTCTAGAACATTTTATGTCTCTCTAACTAGCCATCAGATATCAGTGGAATTTAAAATCATTTAATTGCATTAGCAAATACCAGCAAGGAATGTTGTATTTCAAATACCTAAAACTATTTATATCACAGTATTTTTAATTTGTAACGTAAACAGTAATATGTTCCCATAGATCGAAATCTACAGAGAAAATAAGATAGGGCATTTACTTAAATTAGAATATTTATCAAAAACAAATTGCATTTCCTTATGTGTTCACTGAGCTTAAATGTTAATGAAATTCTCCCTTTCAAATTATATCCACAAGGTAAATACTAGATAAGACCATGTTATCAAGGAGAAAAAAATGATTGAATTTCTGGTTTTACACTTAATATCTGGAGCAGAGATGTATGTAGGTCAATGGGGAAAAGGGGGATTTAGACATCACTGTTGCTTAAAGTGATAGTTCATTAAAAAAAATAATAATAATCGACCTTGTGCACACTTGGAAAAAAGTCATTTCTTTTTATTCCAAATGTCAACTGAACTGTAAAGGGTGACATTTTGCATAAAGAAAAATAAGGATAAAAATGGGTAAAAAAAATGTATCAAATCGTAGGTACCCTTTTGTTGCTTACATCAAGCTCTCAGGATCCTGACTTTTCTCTTTCTATTTTCAAGTATTCTGGTTTAGTTTCATTCAACTTGTCTAAACAGTTTTTAGTAGAAGTAATCATATTTTAGCACAAGGGCTCCTGTTATAAAACCTCAGTAAAATGGAAACCTCTCCTACCACCACCAACCATCTGTTCTGATCCAAAAATTGTTCTCTGCCAGTTTCTAACAGCAATGGCAAAATTCTATATTTTATGCTATTCTGAGAAAGAGAAATTTAAACAGTAATGTCGGATATTTTTACATGTGATATTTTGCAATATGTTCTTCATTTTTAAAAATTCAAATGAAAACGAGGGAAATTACTAAAATTTGAATTATCAAACAAAGGAATGGTATAGATGACAATAGAGAATTATCAAAGTAGAAATTGTTTAATTCCTGAGACTTACAACAGTTTTATTCATAGCCGAATATAAGGCATATTGGTTTTAGTACAATTAAAATAAATTTTTTCTTGTCATAATTATAATTTATTTTGAGGACATACCAATATCATTAAAAGCTATATCTATTCCCTTATTTATTTTAACATAGCAATTGTTTGAATTCTAAGTAACTGAAATAGGACACTGTTTTATAGATGATAAATTGTAATGATTGCTAGATAAAAATGACACATATCATGACAGAAGATATATATATATATATATATATATATATATATATATGGCTACATAGATAATTTTCAGACTAAAATACTAAAATAAGAGCATTCATTTATATTGACAATCACTATTGGCTTCCCAAATGACATTGTAAACTATATTTGATTCTCTTAAACAAATGGAATCTCAAAAATTCTTCTAATGCCTTCACCCATATGACATTGTTATCACACATTTTTATTAGCAATATCATTGTTGTTTTATTATGAATAGTCATATAACTTAGTTAAGTAAAATATCATATAATTTGTAATTAAATTTTATGCACATATTATTTAGGGTCTGACTAAGAAAACAGAAATGACAGGAAGTATTTAAATTGAACAAATTTAGTATAGGGCATTGATTGCACAGGTAATAGGTTTGCTGACAAATAGAACAGTGGACTGTGATCCACCCCAGAAAACAGTAGGAAGTGCAGAATGCTGCAAGAACAAAGACAACTGTTACTGAAGCTAGCTAGGGTCTGCAGTCACCTGGTGGAAGCTAAAAATGCAGCAGCTTGTTTAGCTAGAGATTGAGCCATAGTGGAGATAGCATTGGAAGTAGAAAGGGGAGAGAGACTAGCTTCTCTTTACTTCTTTGCCTTTCAGTTTTCTGCCAGTGTTCCCACTGCCAGGGAAACTTGAAGACAGCTGATCTGAGAACCTAGGAAACAATGCCTCAGTCATGTGCTGGAGTCTTAGGCTCACGTAAGTAAGTTCTTTATGCCTTCCGAAGAGGCTTGAGTTTAATATTTTATGAAATATTTCCATTTTATAAAAGAGTTCTCCTAAACACATGCAATATTATATCTTGGTATGTCAGATAACATCAAATAATTCTGATAAGCAGTTCAGTTCACATCATTTAGATATCCCTTGTCACACATTAATTTTTTACTAATGAACTCAGGGCTAATGAACTGTAAGGTACTGGTTAGCAGCTGAAGGTGTGGCTTTACCTCAAAACCCTAGGGATCCTTGAAATAATTCTCTTTTAGAATTTGCAAGTGCATGTATTTACCAAAGCCAATTTAAATACCATTAGATCTACTGTTCCCTAAGACCTGAGTGTCCTGAAATTTTGTATAATAGCCTGGAATTACTTCAAAGCCTTCCCTTTTTTATTCTGGGCCCCTCTCATTGCTAGCAACATTATGGGTTCCCTAGGAAATAGGTCAGAGCAAACTGTGTTAAGCCAAAGAGATTTAACCTGTCCTTTATATTAAACGGGGCATTCTGACAATACCCAGAACACAGACCCCCTAGTAAATTCACTAATGGGAAAAGCACTTGAAGTTTTACTGGATTTATCTAATTTGATATATACTCATCCCTTGATTTACATGGATTATCTGTTTCATGCATCTTTAAAAAAAAAAAATGTGGAAGAGTCAACAAAACAGAAAAATACTAAAGAAACAGGTTAATGTAAGTCATAAAAATATTTATTTCACATATTTTTACAAAACACCTTAATGAAAATTCAGAAAAAAAAAATTGGTATCTGCTGTAATCTAGAGCAAAAAGTCACTATCTTTATTGCTTGAAATATTTGGAAGTACATATCTTTAATTGAATTATGATGCAACTGGTATGTCATATTAATTCCTACAGCTATGAATCAGTGATTTAACATTTTGTTAAATTAGTTTCAACTGTTACCAACTACAGTGCAACAATCAATTTTCAAATGTTCTGGGTATAATTGTGAGTATTAGTTCTTTGTTCGTTGCTGAGTTAAGCTATTGTTTGTTAGAGTAATCACTGGTATTGGAAATGAAAAAGAACTATATAAATGGAAACTGTGTATAAAAAGTCCACATAAACGAGGAGAATATTTACTGCATAGAAAAAACTTGTGTAAAAAAAAGTACTGTGTAAATCGAGGGATGGGTGTATGTATGTGTCTTACTCTAGTTCTTGCTACTACTTAACAAGTCTAAATAGATTCTATACCATTTATACTATTGGATTCACTTCAAGGGTAGAGATCAAGGAACAATCTCATTATTGACTAATCCTTGCTATATACTTGAATTATTTTAACTTTCTCTAGTCAAGAGCAATTGTAAAGTCTTCAAGGAGAACATAGAAGTTGAAAAGGATTCTAACACTTTTAGTAGCAATAGTTACAGAGCTAGTTTCTTAA
This sequence comes from Rousettus aegyptiacus, assembly GCF_014176215.1. Lineage (NCBI taxonomy): Eukaryota > Metazoa > Chordata > Mammalia > Chiroptera > Pteropodidae > Rousettus > Rousettus aegyptiacus. Next base: position 51,887,756 of record NW_023416311.1, read on the forward strand.
AACTGGTCATTGAATAAGATCTTATCTTGAGGGAGGAAAATGTAACTATCTCAATTAGGAGAAATGATTGGCTTAAAATTAGAGATGTTTTGGATAACGAATAGGTCAAAAGACTGTGCACATGTGATGGTATTTCCCATCACAGATTTTGTAGAGTTGTAGATTGTTATAGAGTTGATCATTGTTTCCTATCTGTAGACACAGGTATAAAGCCCTCATGTGATTAGGTCAACCTACCTAATCTCTTTTGATCAACTTAAAGTCACCCATTAATGCCCTTAATTACTTCTGCCATATAATGAGTAATAACTCATCACAGTTATAGTTTTCACCCACACTTAAGTGGAGATTATACAAGGGTGAGTGTTTCTGAGGTCATTTTAGTATTCTGACTACCACAGCTTCATTCTCTTTTTGCCATTCTCTCTTTAGGTAATATTACAGATGTTTCCCTTTCATATCTATTTGAAAAATATCATCACATAATTTATATTCTTTTCTTTCCCTTATTATACTGTGCTTTTCACCCTTTTCCTTGGTCGAATGGAGGCTATATCTAGGATAATCATCTGGACATCAGAGCGACACAAGTTCCGTGACATTTCAAGAAGGTCAATTCTGCCAGAGATTATGGGTGACATATTTTCAAATGTCAGCTCTTCACAAGGAGATTAGGAAAGGATTTCCCCAAACAAGATTTGTTTGTTTTCAAATTTAAGTCTCGTCTGATTGGCTATATCTGGTACTGTTTGAGAAGGGGCCAGAAGTGAAATAAGATTTTAAGAGTTGTAAAGAAGGTTCTTGAAAGAGGTATAAGCCAGAGACAATATATACTTTTGAACGTGGCTGTGCTTGGACATTTTCCTCTCTTATATGTAACTGCCTAACATTTGTGAAACCTCCAAATTTGCTGCAAACCAAGTTATTTTTTTTTAAGATTCCTTAGGATGTCAGAAATCTGCTCAAGGTTAAAAAGGGAATCCTGACCCTGATGCCAAAACATTTTTATAAACCCTCAGGTAATAGTTTCCTTTTACTAAAGTAACTTCAGTACAAGCCAATGAGGATGTCCTTTACTTTGAGACATGAGAACCTTGCAAAAGACCTAAACCCACCCAGTGTTATGTTTTTTTTTTTTTTTTGGTTTTTGGTTTTTTTTTTTTTTTTTTTTTTTAATGTGGAGTTAGAAAAGAGGATAAAGGTACTTAGAAAATATATAAAAGGCCCCTGAAGAGTGTAGCTGAAAGGAACAAAGAAAATTTGAGAAAAATTTCTATTTGTTTTTGGTAGGTCCTCAGTTATTTGTTGACCAACTCGCACATAAAGAAGTTAGGAACAAGACAGCTGCATGTTCTAGACTCAACTGCCATAAAAGGAAAGCGATAGGCCAACAGTACTACAAGGTTTAAAAAGAAACCTTTCCCCCATGGTCGTATGATCAATTGCCATTATGTTATTCTAAAGTAATAAGAAATTTCAGTAAACTGCCCTTTTGGTTAGTAATATAATCAAGATATTAGTTAACAGATTTGTAGAACTATAATTCATATTTCTATCTTGAAAATAACTCTATTAGACCAATGTGCACATTTTTTCACACATTTAAACACAGAAAAACTCAGAAACCATATTGTCTGGCTACACAGTAATTTTTCCCAATTAGATATTTGAGTGTTTTTCAAAGCATGCATGAATCATTTAAAATAAAACTTCTCCATTTATTCACTAAAGCTATCCAATTTGCTCCCAGACTTTGTTCTGAATAGATCCTTTTACTCTCCTGGCTGGCAAAAACCAAAAGTGGTGCAGGACTTTTCAATAAAGCAAAGACAGATAATCAGATGGTTATTCATAAAACAACCAAGCAAAACAAGCTGGATAAGCAGAAATACATTGCAGAGCCAATTTGCAGTCAAGCAGAGCTTAGACAAAGCAGTCAGGTATGGCAGAACTCCCACTGAGGTGGTACTATTTTAAGCAAAGCCCAGAGCTTGTGAATAGAGTCCATTATTTCTTCCTATTTTAATTCAGTAAAAACAGAACAAAGCAGATTTCAATTTTGCCAGCAAATTAGAGCTGAACGGAATGGATTTACTCAGTCAAATATCATAGAGTAGGCAAATGGAATCTTTGAAAGAAGGTGATAGAAAGTATGAGAGCCAAACCATTTTAAATTTTATTTTAATTTACCATTTGATTAAAATAGATTTCAAAGTATCCAAGAGAAACAAGTTAGACAATCTAAGATCAATTTGAGATTTGGCAGAAGCATGAGGCAGAAGTTCAAACTGTAAAGGCAGCCAGGAACAACTTAGATTTTATAAAATCATTGAGATTGTTTGATTCTAGCTTCTAATCTATTGTCTAAACTATGTCACAAATATTTTCATCTTCCAAATTTTATTTTACTTTAAAGTTATTATAGAAAAATCATGTTTAAAAAATTAAGTTCCTTGCCAAATCAGTATTTGTGTGTGTGTGTGTGTGTGTGGTAACTTCTTGAGGTTTTCTCTAGGCATAATTTAACATTGGCATATGTCTATCTTTTAAAAGTTGGTATCAGTTTAATTACAATCTTAATTTTTTTCTTTAATATCATCTAGATATAAGCAAGATCAAATACATCCTTCAAACTGGAGGTTTTGACATAGTCCCCTTGGGAGGCATAGGTAGATCCAGGCCTCAGTCATCGCGTATACCAGGCAGCACAATTAATTTTAACATTTGGTTTGTTTGCTTCTAATTCTCCTGCACACTGTGTGTTCTTGAGATAAAACATACACATAGGAATATGCTTCATATGCTACAAAAGGAGGAAAGGGTGATTTAAAGTGAATGATTCAAAAAAAGACAGGGAGTGATGAGAGAACATCTCACGAAGAACATAGCATTAGGGCAGAGAGCTGATGAAACATGAAGCCAGGAGAAAGCCTTGGAAATGTCTGGAAGAGTAAAATTTCTAGAAAAGGCAAGACCGGGTTTCAGGACCCTGACGTGTAACATGCTTGGTAAATTCAAAGAACTCTTAGGCTGTTGTCGTAGAAAATGAGCACATGAGAAGGAGAATAGTGTAAGATTTGGTCAAAGATACACAATCTGTGACACATTTTAATATAAATAAATATTTCTTCCTAGCACCATTATCTTAAGTTAAAAGCTCCCAGCATTGGGAAAAAAAAAAAAAATGCTAGAAAATCTAACTTCAAATGTCAGGATATGTTTTCTTATATATTATACATATATTTTCTGAATTTAATGTACAAAATAGAAAAATACTAAAAGATTACATTAGATTTTCCATCTCTGTTTCCAAATTAAGAAGTATGAATCCAAGAATATTCTTTTATTTTTCTTATAACTCTTATTTGTGAGGTCACTGGCCTAGATTAAGGTCTTTGGGTAGGGGATGGGGGAGGAGGGAAGAGGTAGACAGGATAAAGGTGGTCAAACACAGGGGGTTTAGGGGAGGGTGAAGTGAGTAAAGTGGATCAAACATATGGTAGCTGAAGAAAACTGGACTCTGGGTGGTAATCACAGAATAGAATATATAGATGTTAAATTATAATGTACACCCAAAAATTATATAATTGCATTAACCAGTGCTATCCCAATAAACTTAAAAAAAAATCCTTTTGTCATTCTTTAACACATTTTCATGTACTTTGGAACATATTGTACATTTCTATAACTTCTTTAGACCACAAATATTTGGAGCATACTGTGCATTTCTATAGCTTTTTAGACCACAAATATGTAAGATTTTATGTGATAATGATAAAATTTGTTCTAGTGATAGCATTATTAAAGGAAAGAAATATTTGAAATTTGAAAACTTCTTTAAAGCCTTATTTCTTATTTTTCCTTTTAGTTATACAAATATATGTTTTGATTTTTAATTTTTAAAATAAGTTTAAAATTACAGAGGTTACAAGAATAATAAGAGCTCCCATTTACTCATTACCCAACTTACCTAAATGTTAATGTTTTACTGTATTTTCTTTATCATTTTCTACCTGTGTATACGTGTGTGTATGTGTACAGCATCAGAACCCATTTGTGAGTGGCAGACATGCTTTTTTTATCCTTAAATATTTCAGTCCATATTTCTTATAAAAGGACACTTTATGCACAAACACAATACAGTTATTGGTTGTACGAAGCAATCAATCATTTGTTTAGAGTACAGGGCAGTTATTCTGAAGAATGTCCCTCAGCTAGAGTTTCTCCAGTGTTTCTTCATTATTCAATTCATGTGATACATTTTTTTTCATAGGAATATCAGAAAAATTATGCCATGTTTGTCTCAGCAAATACTAACAGAAGACACAGTTTTGACCTGTTGCATTGTGGTGATGTTAATTTCGATCACGTTCTTATGGCTATGTGGCCAGGTTTTTCCAACTGTAGTTTACTATTGTTTCCCTTTGTATTAGAGAGGAGATAATTTGAGACTATATAGAGATATGGTTTCTCATTAAACATTCACCCATTTAGCATCTATTGATGATATTTGCCTGAAATTAGTATTACCAGTATGGTTGCAAAATAGTGATTAAAAAAAAATCTCATTATTTATTTATTAGCATTCCATTGTATAAAAGAGTTTTTCCTTACACCTGTAAACTAATATTATAAAATCAAGGATTCCTATTCAATAGGTTATCAGTTATTATTTCAATTCTAAAATCATCACAGATTTGGTCAGTGGAAGCTCCTCCAGGGCGTCTTCTGTGTCTTTCTGACATATCTATGTCATTCTTTGACCATTTTCTTACATTATAGTATATTACTGACATTTCCTTACTTTTTGGCACAAGATAGTGCATTCTTGTTTTTATTCTCTAAGTCTCATTCCTAGGAAATAATAGCTTCCCTGTTTCCTTTCAGTAGAAAATGTGAACTAAAAACCCACGTATCAGCCTTAGGTATATTTATGGCTACTAAAGTTTTACTACTTCTAAAGCTTTCTATTGGACACAGCTAAGGAAACCGCATGTAAACATAGACCCATGTATACATGTATGTATGTATATATAAACATAGGCATGTATTCGTATATTTGTGTATCTACCTACCTAATAAATCATGAGTTCACAGTGATACCTCCGAATTCAATTCAACACTAAGAGATCTTTCTATTTTTCCACTTTTCCATATATGCGACTTTCTTCTCTGAGTGGGCTCTCGTACTCATAAAAACAAACTTTCCTAAGTAGAGCTTAATATTTGCTTACACTATTGTCTCTTGTTTAGGGATTTCATTTAGAAATTTTCATTCTATAATTTCATCCCTTTGAAATTTTAGAAAAACACAAAAGCTGCCCCTGTAACTTTAAAAAATATTTAGAGATTTCCTTTTTCCATAGTGTAGATAAGTTAATTAAGAGAGCAACACAGAAATATAACTTATTCTAAAGTCCTTCTGACTTTGTGTGAGTAGAAGTTGGTTCAAATAACCTAAATTATTGACTGCACATGAACACATCAAAGCCTAATTAAAATTTAGCTCTGTGCATCCAAGCATATATTTCAGAACTGATGGCCCTCGGAGATCATGGGGATACCTTGAAAGAAATCAGAAACCAGTCTGGCTGGGAGGGTTTTAGAAGATTCTCTTGGCATTAAGAAAATTTAGAAGAGTTTCCAGGCATTTTAAAAATTCCTTTGATATCATGTCTAATGAGATATTGTGGGATTTAAGGCTACATATATCCCCAATCATAGCTCCCTTGTAGACAAAATGAAGGGGGCTTTCAGGGGAAAAAACAAGATTTCACTTCTATTGAATTTATATTTTAAGTACCAGTTTTAATCTTCTACCCAATACCATAAAACCCTGTATCACTTTATGTGGGGTAACTATTTTTAAGAAAAAAGCAGCCTGCCCCTGTAAAATATACCTTATCTTGGAAATGTTTGTTAAGTTCTGTATTTTTGACTGATATTTCTTCCCCAAAGTTAAGAATTGATAACTTATGTAGTTGCCCAGAATTAATTCTAGTTTACATAAAAAATGAGAGGCAAATTAAATACAAAAGGCAAATGGTAACAGAAGTAACCACTGGGGAGTCTATTAATGAGTAAAAAAATCAGTTGTCATAGAACCACATGAAATATTGCTTATAGCCACCATTTTTTGCTGAAAAGCAACAATTTTATGCATGTATTAGTTTTTCTTATTGCTGTAACCAATTATTACAAATTTCGTAGCTTTAAATAATACAGTTTGTTACATTTTGGAGGTCAGAATCTGAAATGGGTTTCACTTGGAAAAAACGAGATTTTAGTAGGACTGCATTCCTTCTATAGACTCTTGATAAGAATTCATTTCCTTGCCTTTTCCAGCTTTTAGAGACCATTAACTTTCAAAGCCAACTGCATAGCATCTTTAAATCCCTTTGACTGTATCTTTAGCCTCATTCTTCCATCTTTAAGAAGCATTGTGATTACATTGAGCCCACCTGGATCATCTAGGATAATCTCCCATCTCAACGTCAGCTGATTAGTAACCTTAATTCCACCTGCAGTCTTAATCAGTGCAACAAGGTTATTTGGAGTCTCAGCCCTTCTAGTGAGTTCCTATGTATTTCTATTACATTGTTACCACTGAGCATAGCAAAGTGGTGGTGCTAATTTTCACTTCAATATAACTATCGTTATGTTTCCTGGAGGAAGCATTTCTGAATCAGCCAAGCTCAAAGGGGGGGGGGGGGGAAGTCAACGTATTACACATAGGACATTAGATTTAGTATCGAGAAATATAATTTATCTTTCTACCACTTGGGTGTCATCTGGACCTGTTCTCTGGCTGTAGATGAAAGAGTATAATATATCGGGCGCTGGTTCAAAGCATATAAAGCATTATGTAGGAGAGCATCCAACTTTGTCAAGTGTTGTCTTCTAGCTGGCACAGGTATTGAACCTTCAATAGGTCATTCCAGCATTCTGTCAGACCAGCTGCTTTGCATGATGTTGATACCAATAAATCCAATGTGAGTCTGTCCTTTGCCTTATTTTCACAAAACAAATTTTGCTATGAAATAAGTTCCTTCATATGAGGTGAATATTATTGAGGCCTAGTGAATGCTCTGGCACATACATGAATATGAGTATTAACCTATTTATGTTTTAATCTCTCCTGTCTATTACATAAGGTTTGTGAGGAATGGTTAATTTCATAATTTCATTATGGTCCCTTTTTGATGTCAGATTCTCAGGCTCAGAGGCACAGAAGATATAACTACAAAGTTATATCAGTTCTGGTAAATGGAGGAATATGTTTTAGCCCTTGTTTTCTAGTTCCAGGTCCAATTTTCTTTCCATGATATTAGAGTTGATATCAGGAGAATGGATTAAATTAACACATCAATAATAACTGCAATTGTAGGTTAATGTGATAACATTTTATATTTTAATTATGCATATGGGTAGTTATTCCCAATGTTTCAATATTTCTTGATGCTAAATGAAATTCGAAGGTGTAATGCCACAGAAAATTTTTATTTTATTTTTTAAAATTCTTTAATGTCACCACATATTTGACCCCTTTTATCCCCATCTGCTTCTATCCTGCCCCGTATCCCTGATTCTCTGGTAACCACTAGTCTATTGTCCATGTCCATGAGTCTCTGTCTGTCTGTCCTGTTCATTTGTTGCTTTTCGGTTTATATTATTCCACATGAAAAAAGTGTTTTATATTTCCTGTCAGTTTCAAGAACTTATATTGTCATATTTTTTATTGGATATGCTGAGGATTTATTCTTATCAGTTAGCCTGCTTGAGCAAATGTGTGATGAGTTAAATAAAGAGATTATCCTAATAGGATACAATAACTCAAAATAAATAGTTCACATAAACTCCATCATTGAAATATGAAATAGCTCTCTTGTAACGTGACTTAAAAATTATGAATCCAAACAAGATGGGTCAAACTGCATAAATAATTTAGCTCACATTTTCCATATAGAAAAATCAATATACAAAACTGGAAAAATTAAACACCTTAAACAAAATTAAAAGAAAAAATCAAACATCCCTTCAAATTAATAGATGTAGAGAATTAAATTAGTTTTTCTTAAAATTTATGTCAAATTTATATTCTGCTGAACATAAGATATCCTGTAGTGAATCCTGGAACAGAAAAAAAAAATAATGGAAAAGCTAGAGAAATCTGAATAAAGTCTGTAGTTTAGCAAACAAACTTGACACCAATGTTAAGTTCTTCGTTTTGAAAAATGTATCATGTCTAAGCAAAATGTCAACATTAGAGGAAGCTAATTGATTTACAACTCTGGTAAATCCAAAATTATTTTAAGTTAAAAATAATTTTTGACCTTATTTATATATGCTCAATATAAGTGGGCCAAAATAATTATTTATGGTCTTAATTCATCCAGATAATAACCACAATTTTCTTTTCCAGTTTCTTCCAGGTAGAAATGCAATTGAATACTTTGTAAAAGAGAACAATGTTAAATCTATTAAAATTGGGTATCTTTTATCAGAGAACAATTAACATGAGAGTTAAGTAAATTTAGATAAACTAAAATAGCTATGTGTTTTGCGATTTATTGTATATGTACACTATTATAGTCATGGTCTTGTTTGTAAAATTATCAACTTCTGAGAAGATCATCAAAGCAGAGATGTCATAGTGAACATCTATTATATGCAGATATCCAATATATTCCCCACAGTTGTAAATTAAATACATCTCTTATCTAAGTATAAATGTATTCTTCACTTTGTATATGAATTTCAATTCTGAACATATTTGATCTGTCAAAAGATATGCTACAAATTTAAAAAGCAAAGGGATAATTTGAGTATATTCAGTTTACAATAAGAACATAGTGCGAAATATAGGTGATTCACCTTTGAACATCAACGAGTTACAAATATTAAGGAAATAAAGCTATTTTTATGAATGCAATGTAAAAACTACAGTGAGGTTATATTGATAAATTTCTCAGATGCAATACTTAAGCTATGTCATAAATATAGTCTGAACTTACATGGAAAACAAATGATTTTATCTTTTATTTATAGGTCAATGATGCTGGTAGTTCACTTTGTGAAGAGTAAAAATTCTTAAAGATATAGAGCAAAATTATATACTCTCATAGAATTCAAAATCAGTATTCTAGCTGAGGGATTTAAATCTTTAGCTGCCTTATTAGAATCATTAAGAATAAATTGTAATGAAAACCATCTAAATATTTCACTATGCTCAGAGTAAGCAAATAAAGGAGCAGTGATACTTAAGTGGAAATCAATAGAGCGATAATTGGTAGAGAGACACATATGCCTTTTTTAAGACCACAACAAAAAGCTTCAAAGCTTAGTCAGTAGGTGAAAGCTTTGCAGAAAGGGGAGAAAAAACCCTCTTTAGAAGATGGCAACTTAAATGTGTCAGTCCTGTGTAACATGATAATATAGTCACATGTAAACATTTACATATGCTTGAAACAAACCATTATGATGTGTGAACCATTTCATATACAAAGTACATGTCATAATAATAAACTTCACCACAGATGAGAACTAAAAAGACCTTAGGAGAGAGATACCGATTCAAGGACTTCCCCTTAAAATAACTGTTTATAGCTCAAAATTTTATATGTAAATAGAATCCCTGGTTCATCAGGAAGAATCCTGAGGCAAATTTATTCTATTAACAAAGGTATTCCATAATACAATTTGTATTCCAGTGTATAAGGGAATCTAAATTTTGCCAAACTCCAAAAAAAAAAAATTTCCAGGGAAATTAAAGTTTGTTCCACATTTGAATCAAATAATTTAATCACCCCAAAGTAATTCATATGCATATATATGAAATACATACATAAAGTAACTCATATATATATGTATAACTCATATACATACATATAACTCATACACATATATATATAACTCATACATATAATATATGTATATATTTTTATTATCTACTTTGGCTTTGTTATCCATTTCAGTAGTAAAGATAACTTACATTCGCTAAATTTACACTTAAAATCACTTTCAAAGAACTTTTAAATGATTTCTCTTTATTTTCACAGCAACTTATGGAGGAAGTTTTTTGATCCTTCCCCTTCTTTTCACTATAAAGAAGTCTCTGTCCTTATCTTGACTAAGATTATTTTAACAACTACAGGATAATAGAATTAGTTTGGGTAGTTCTCAAAAAGTTAATAAATTACCTATAATTATACCTTATGAGTGGCTCTTAAAAAGTAAAACATATATACTTAGCTATTATAACCCAATGGAGTATGTGTTCCCACCAAAAAGGTTCAGTCACTAGACTATAAAAAATAATTGCATAGAATAATGTAAATTCTGATATTACACTGTGGATATACTTCCTTTAAAATTTGCATATGCCTTAGCAAGTAAGGAGGTTTTGAAAATGAGTGGCTTTTTTCATTTCTCACTTAAAAAAAAAAATTCCCTTGAAACATTGTGAAGAGGCATTTGCTATTTCATAAAGATATTTAATTTATCTTAATGTTTTCTAATATTTCTAATATATGTTTTCTAATATGCTTTAACCAAATGTAAAACAAATTACTGCGAGGACCTGGTTTTCCCATTTGTATACTAACATTTCTTCCTGAGTATTCTTTCAAAATTCCCCATATTTATCTAAAATATTTACTTACAGTGAAAAGGTATAACTTTGTACTTTGAGAGCCTCCAGAAAAAAAAAGGGTAATGAGTCGTACAGATTTTAAATATAAAATGCTACTTCTTATCCTTTATACACACATAGTAGAAGAGCTCTTATTGCCAGAACATTTTCAAGGGGATTTCAGTGTATAAATCTAATTTAAAACCATTCCTTAACTTAAATTTTCGCAGCTTCCTATGTATTTATCCCTTGGTAGAATGGCTCAATCTGACAAGTACAAATTTCCATGAATTGTATTCAAAATTGGCCTTTTCTAGGGCCCTTTTTACACCTATCAATGACTTTGTTTTCCCATGTTTAATGCAAATAAGTTTTTGAGTATAACAACTGATTTATTTGATCAGTGTGTTATGTAAGTTTGATTTCCATCAAGGAGAACAGATTGCAAAATGTAGCTGAGCTATATAATTTATGTAAATGTTAAAAAAAGAAAAAATCTCCTTCAAGAATTCATAAAATCTTAAAGAATCATAATAAAAGTGGAAAAAAAACCAGTAAGATTGAATGATATATTTTTTCAATGAATTGATTTAATCAGAATGATAAAATACACTTTCTAAGTGATCAAAGGATAAATTAAAATTCACTTTTACATGATTAATTAATTGTTTATATATCTTTCTCATTTTCTCTGTTCTGTATGAGATTTTCCAAGAGATACTCAATATAATTCTTAAATAGTACAATTCCGAACCACTATAATATCTATTGGAGAAATCCATTTCTTGCAGTCTTCTAATATAAGAAAATCACATCATTGTTTGAATTATTTTGTATTATTTAATTTAAAAATGTATTTAATGTACTATCATGAAAATCTGACATTTAAATATGAAAGGATAGGGTTATGTTGGTTATTTTTTATTCCTGGAAATATAGTACCTGGCACATTATAAGCACTCAAATACATTGTGGAATGAATATGTCAATAACAAGCCTCTAATATCCAAAATAATATAGTTTACTCTTCATAACAAAGGATAGAAAAGAAATATAATCACATCTCTGATAGATTATAACTGCTACTATAAACTCAACTACATTTTTTTATTTAGAAAATAGGCCTTAAAGAAAATTTTGAACAGACAGGAGAATTAATATGTTTATTTTTATTAAATTTATGTTCAAATTGCTTATGGTCTTAAAACATAGGCCCTAAGAGAATTTGTAGGTAACACGAATGTTCTCAGAACTTCTTTGTCCCTGTGACTGATAATGGCAAATATTGACTGAAATAAGCACAAAATAAATTTTAAAACGTATTATACAGAATTCAGATAGAGAAAAATTATGGCTTAAACTGAGGTTTTTATAAATTTGTAGTATTTTTGTTTTGTCTAAAGTCAATAAACTTTAAAACCACACCGAGACATGGAAAATTATATTAAAAACAAAACAAAGTAAACAATAAAACTGCACAGATATATATTAGAATAACAGTAAAAAAGACTAAATGTGCTAACTTAAATATTATGCTTCCTTCATTTTGGCTGTAATTTTCACCACAAGTTGAAAACATCGGTTATTATTTTCTTTTTATTAATAATAGTTGGAAAATAATGTTTAGTTAATGATACACTTTTGGCAAATTTTTTCCCGAAGATTGAGATCCATGAGATGCTAATTAGAGGTGGCTTTGGTAGTATAAATGTGGATATCACTAAAATAGACAGCAAAGAACATCTGTGTTCTGACGGAGCAGAGACTTCTTATAAGCCTACTTAAAATTACCTACTTCTTAGCTCACTCTTCCCTTGATTTTTAAAGTGTGTATTTACCTTGCTAAGACCTATGTCAGCAAATGTATAAACTAATAGGAATGACTCTATGGACCTCAGGACTGAATCTGATCGATGCTTCTTCATCTGTAAACAAAACAAGGCTAGCAGTAATCTTACAACTTGGACATCTGTATTGGCTTCTTGTGTTACAGCCAGATGTACAGCCTACTAATGGGAGAATGAGGGCATAAATTATTAGGTGACGGTGTGAGTGAACTACCCAGTTTAGAACTGTATGTTGAAATCATAAGACACTTAGGAGGATAGACGCTGCATCTGCAAATTCTGATTAACAGAACCATCACAGCATTTTGTCTCTTATTTTGCATTCTGTAGTTATCACTGTTTGGTGTGCAGTTTGTCTTTTAATAGGCTTTTAAAATCCATGTAGTTCATGAAAGCTATTGAAGCTAAGGTGTTCTCGAAAACATGAATCTTCTTTTGTTTACATGCCACACAAACTTCTTTGAAATATTAACAATGAGAACCCCAATGTCTATCCTAGCTATCAAAATAAAGAGATGGGGTGGGAAGTTGGGGGGTCGACAAGAACACAATTAGAAAGAAAACCCATAGGAATAAATTAACACTTTATCTGTTTCCTCCTTGACTCCATGTACCTTTGTCCACAAAAGCCACTCCATATCCTTTCCATTATTCTCAATTAGTTTGCTTTCCTCTCTGCTTTATACTTCTCCTTATAAAATGTTTAACTTTAATCTTAGCATAAACATTCCTCTCCAGCAATTCAAAATATCGAACTTTATATCTAGCTTCATTCATATTTCCTTTTATCCTATTTAAAGAGAGGCATATTTATATTTCTTTTTGAGAGTGAACATTAAGGCCTAGAATTTCATACAATTTACAAAATGACCAAAAATTTCTTTGAAATTTTAACACAAATACAATTATTCAAATAAGTTGTTGTCTTAGGCAGATACCATGAAGCAAAGCACATATGGAATGCTGAGTTTTGTTGCATTCCTTTTGATTAAAGTAAGTCATCAGCAAGTTTTTAATGTTTAAAAGAAAGAATTTTTTTTTCAAAGAATAAAAACATTTTGCCTTGAGACCAGATTTCCAAAAAGGATTTCTTTCCTATCCCACAGTACAAACTTAGAAAATGATTTTTTTATTGTATTTTGAACTGCCTCTTTATTATATGTGTGAATAACTTTTAAATCTCTTGTAGTCTATACATCCAATGTCTCTTCTTGCAAATATTTCATATTTGCTAAAGGAACAAAAAATATTTGTTGAACGAATATATACATTTAAATATAAATTTTTATTTACATTTCAGTAGAAAACAAGTTTACTTGTGATAATTTCAGTTATAATATATAAAACCAATATAAATTACCCCTTACTTTTGGCCTTATTTACATGATATCAAAAGAAATATATATTTAACAAAATATAGAGCTTCCATGGTATTATTTTCCTTAATTATTCTCATATTTCTTATTTAGTACAATTCTCCCCCAAATGACTTAAGTCAAAAAAATCCAAATGCATTTTAATAAGTAGTTTAACATTTAATAAGTAGTTTAACATTAAGTTAAGATGGCTTGCTTAAAAAAATAACACTGATCACATCAAATTTTCCTTACCTCTAATGCTGTCAAAGATGACTTAGCCTCAATTAACTTTGAATTTTTGACTCAGAAATTACAAAACATTTCATTTCACCATCTTTAAATTTGCCTCTGGACATAGGAAAACAGACAGCAATAAATATTAATTATAAAAAATAGCACATTTCCTTTTAAATAGCAGAATGGCATAGGGTAATGGGTAGCAGCAAGCAAGTAGATAAATATATTGACAGTTTTGCCTTTAACAAATCAACACTCTTCAACATTTGCTGGCAGAAACCAGGTACTATGACAGGAGAACTTTGTGGCAGATGGATTCCTCTTCCCTTTTACAAACCAGAATAAAATGAATGAAAGTGAAATATGTGTGGCGTTAAAGAAGCAGATAGACACTCAACTTTAGAGACTAAATGAATCATGATTAGTGTTTGGAAAATAATATTTGCATGAGGAAACACTTTAAATAACTTTCAAATGTGAATCTGCACCTTAAGGATCCCCTTGCACAAGATCTTGACAATTAAATCAGCAACCTTAGTGCTCCTTGTTCTGGTGTAGGTAGAGCTTATAGTGAAAGTCCCCATCATGGGGAAGAGCAACGTATTGGTGCTCAGATTTGTTCGTTCTGTCATTAGGCTTACAAAATGGTGAAGTGTAAATCAGATTTTGAAGGCAAAATGTACCCTGATTGCATTTTGACTCTTGCTAGCTGAGATATCTGAGGAACCTCAATCTTATGAGATTATAACAGCTATAAAACTGTCTCTTATAGAAAAATAAATGAGATGGCATCTGGAATATTCAACAAATAATTGAATCATTTCCTTGAATGATTCAAGTACTTAAATCATTTCTTCTTTTTATCTAGTATTTATTTTTGGAATATATTTTTTACAATAAGTTAAACTTTCTGTAACATAAGCAGTTCATACAATTTGTCACCAGAGTGTCTGATTCTCCCCAGTATATTTTTTCTCCACTAGTCTCATTAGTTGAAGTCAGGATAAGAATCATGATCAATATACTTATAAAAGAATAGATCAGCACAAAAAATTGTGCTATAGATGTAGGCAGGGAAACAATCACTTTGACTTATACTCCTATGTATAAACCACTGCTTTAAAAATATTAATAGCCATTTTAGTCAAAAGGATATAAACCTTTAGTGAGTTCCATATAACTTGTGTCCACTGAATTAACAGGTCATTGCTTAGTAATATTTATAGTATATCATTTAATGAAATAGCAGGTAAATATTTACAGATAGGTAGTTCTCAACTCAAATTTTCAGAATGTCCTATCTACTTACAGTTAAAATCATGTAAAATCTATCATTTTTCCTTCTTCTTTCCCTTGTTGGACATTGGTGCTAAATTCATTCAGACTTGTATGTACTCATTGTATGCATCTTCCCTTCAGGTGAAGTAACTATAGCATCAACTTTGATTTTAACAATAGCAACAGCAAATAAGTTGGCATATGTGAGTAATACATTGAATATGCTTTTGTTTTGTATTTTTTTTAAACTTAAGTATAAGGCTACATTTCTTATAATAGACTTGAACAGACTCTAAGCCTCACCTTATTTAAAGAGCCACAGTGAGCTCAAAGGATTTTACCAGTAAGGAGCAATGTAAAATGTAAGGGCTCCAGGGTTGCAGCCATTTGAGAAATTAAATATTGTTTAGTACTCTCTCTTCTCATAAATTATATAAAGTCTAATGGGCAATACCATCAGAGACTTATTCAGTAATTTGCATTAGCTTTTCATATCTTGTATGGACTTAAAAGCCATTTCTGAACATCTCATACGTGCAAAAATAATGTATCTGAAAAGTCTTTGCCGAATGAGATGCATTAATAATTTCTATTGACTTTAAGATCTCTGAGGTAGATTAGTCGTAATATTTAGAAAATAACTTCCAAGTATATTATTGCATATATGTTTTTATTTTACTGTCTTTTTAAAATATTTAAGAATATTATGTACATGTCCACAGATATTTTACCTATCACCCAATCTATCATTAAAAATCATACCAAAAACCGTTCTCCGCCTATTGGCAACTCCAGAACTCTTACTGGTTGACTCTTCTGAAACTGCTGTCCTGAATTTTCTGTTTACTGCTCCCTTGTTAAAAAATAAATATATTTATAATATATAATATATGACATAATACATGTTTTATCATATATAGGTTATGATACATATAATGTATATGTCACACATATATAAATATAATTTGTTTTCTATATGAAAATATAGATATGGTATAGTATAGCTTATGAATGTCATATCTAAATTGATATAAATATGCTTTATCAATATACATATTTTGTATATATTTAATATATAGGCCACATATAAAATATATAAGTATATTTTTATATCAACACACATAAACATTAGTTTTGTTTTGAATTTATAAAGAAGCTATCATATTGAAAATGTTTTTCTGGGACTTGATTCGACAAAATTTTCATATATTTTTGGTATAAAGTTACTTCTTGTTTTCTCTTTTTATCTTAATCTGTAGTTGAGACTATTTTTGAGTCATTATACTATCTTTGTCTTCCCTTATTTTTCTTTCTCATTTTTGTCAAAGATACATCTATACTTAAATAACTTCGGTTTCATCGATCTTTATTCTTTTCATTGGTTTCTGATCTTTGTTTTCTCACTTTTTTTCCTTTTGATTGATTTTGCTGTTACTTCTTATGATGGAAACCAAATATATTGCTTTTTACTCATTCTTCTTTCATAGTACAAACATTCAAGGCTATAGATTTCATTCAAATCGCTTTCATTACAGAAATTTTGATGTAATGCTTTCATTATAATTCATTTCTAAAGCATTTGAAATTTCATTATAGTTTCTTTAATTCATGTTATTTTTAAGTTTCCAAATGTACATTTTCATATAAATTTTTGTCATAAACTTCTAATTTAATTTTACTGTACTTGGAAAATGTGGTTTGTATGATGACAATTCTTTGAAATTCAGACTTGCTGTATAAAAAATTACATAGTCAATTTATAAAAAATTTTCATATGTGCTCTAAATTTTCACATTAAGCTCACGAACTTAACTGTTTAGATTTTATCATGTTTTTTTTTCTTTCTTTTCCTTCCTTCCTCTCCCTGCCCTCTTAATTTATCTTCTCTTTCTGTTTCTTCTCTAGTTGACAAGTCAATAACTGAGAGATACATATGAAAATGTCCCACTACTATTTTGATAGATTTATTAGTTCTTCACTCTTATTCTTAGCAATTTTTTATCTTTATATTCATAATTTTATTAAGCATATCATATATATTATCTTTATCTTTCAAGTAAATTTAACTTTATCATATCACCGTAACATAGCTGTACAAATTATTTGCTTAATTTTTTTTCAATATTTTTATCTTTAACTTTTCTTTTTTCTTAGGTTATATAATATATAGATAGGCCACTGCTGGATTTATTCTCTTTTTTTTTTTTGGATTTATTCTTTAATGTGATCTGATAATTACTGTTTTAAAAACCTTGTATAATCAATATTTTCTCGTTGCAGATGAATGCCTTCTCAGCACTTTTCCATTATCTAACTTCCCTCTATTAATAAGATAATTAATTTTTATAT
This sequence comes from Rousettus aegyptiacus, assembly GCF_014176215.1. NCBI lineage: Eukaryota > Metazoa > Chordata > Mammalia > Chiroptera > Pteropodidae > Rousettus > Rousettus aegyptiacus. The sequence goes on from NW_023416311.1 coordinate 51,905,455, forward strand.
ATTAAGTACTATCTAAAACAGATATTTTTCTTAATAGCTAAAATAATCACCATTATAGGGAATATTTTAAAACTAGTTGGAACTCATACTTACAAAATTACATTGACTTCTACTTTTTATGAATAATAGGACACAAGCATAGTAAATATAAGGATTTTAAAAGGTTTCTTGTCCTAACTAGATTGCCGTCCAGTTAATGTTCTAAATCTATTAAGTCTCTTAGAAGTCAATCTTTTTAAAATAGGTCTTAGCAAACTTTTATGTTGAACATCTCTCAGATCTGTTCTTAACATCACAGTCGTCATTGTCATCATCCATAACATTCTGACTTTTATCAAGCTCACTAGAGTATGAGGGTGCAGTGTTATTTATGCTATTAGACTATAAACCACACATACAATATCATTCAAGTTCTGGATATATTATTCATGTACTCTTTCTGATTCTGTATTTTTCTAGAATTATATTCCCATAACCCTAATTCAGACTTGGAGAACTCAATACCTAACTATATTATCTGCCTCAGTGAAGTAAGTGGTTAGCATACTATAAGTGCATTAAAAAGTACATTAAAAGTTAGCTAATACTTATTTTACTTCCAGCTAATTCGTTTTGGTACCAGTAGAATATGAGTATATCTGTGTGGCAGCATCATAAAGCACCAATGAAATCTATACTGTTTTGAAGTCTAAATCATATCTAGAAGGAGAAAAGACTAGAGTGAACTAAGTCTTAAATTGGCAAAGCAGCAATCACGTATTAACTAGGATAGGGAGTTGTTTGATTTTTTTTTTTTGTTCTTAGGAAAATGTTCATGTTTTCACCAGTTTTCAGGCATGATTAGTCAATAATTTTGTTTTTGTCTTTTAACATTTTTTGTTTTCAATTACAGTCAACACTCAATATTTTATGTTAATGTCAGATGTACATCATAGTGGTTAGACATTTATATAATTTACTACATGAACTCCCTGCCCTCCATTAGTCTAGTACCCACCTGGCACTATACATAGTTATTACAATATTAATAATTATATTCTCTATGTTGTATTTTAAATAAAGTAGATTTGATAACTATCAGTCTGTACTTCTTAATTCTTACTCTTTTTCACCCATCCTTCCGACATGCCTCCCATCTGGCAACCATCAGCTATGAGCCTGTTTCTATTTTGTATGTATGTTTACTGTGTTCTTCAGATTCCACATATAAGTAAAATCATATAGTATTTGTATTTCTCTGATTTATTTCACTTAGCCTAATACATTACAGGTCTATTTATGTTGTCACAAATAGTTGAGGTTTTACTCTTTTTTTATTTTGTTTTTGTCTTGATCTATCATGGTTATAGAGTGGCCTTGTCTGATGATGATGTATTATGAAATTGTTTATGTCCAGCCTGGCTATGAGTGCCAGGCTGGCTCCTTGCAACACCAAGACCTAGTTGATAGCACTAGGCTAGGTTGTGACTGTCAGTGATGCTTTTCCTCTTTATCATATATCAACTATAACTTTATTCTTTCCAAAACTATTTGTTGCTAACCTACAAAGTCTAATGCACATCGAAAAAAATTGGGAAAAAAATTAACAAATGCAACTTTTTTCTTTTATTTCATAGTATTCAGTCAAATACTAGATATAAACATTAATCATGTGTTCAAAAACAATTATGATATTGCAACTATTCTTTGCAGCAAAAATTAACTTGAAAAAATTATTTTAACTGTAGTATATATATGTATGCATATGGGTGTATATACATGTATATGTATATGATATTTCTAATACACTGATCTTATTAGTTAACATTTTGCTTAGAACATGTCAGTATCTTTCTGTGACTCTTAAAGTGAATATAAAAGTCCCTATGGTTGCTTACAAGCCCCTGCATATGTAAACTTATGGATGAAGGGGTAAAGTTGATTTTGGGGGGCAGAATTTATATGGAAGTTATGGTTTAGGTGGCAGCTAATAAAAGCAGCTAATAAATGAGGTGATGGCTAGCAAGGAAGAAAGGAGGCACATTTAAAAATAATTAAGAATTAAAATTGGACAATTAGGGATAAATTTAAAAGGTCAATTCAAATGTAAGTGAAAAGATTCCTAGTTTTCTGGTAAAAGCAGTTGGGATTGTAGTGCCCTTTACTTATTGAGAGAAATTTTATAATATATCAGATTTAGGAAATGGAATAATAAGTTATTGCACAGGATGGAATCTAAATTGATTTTGAAATAATCTCATGTGGGATTCTGGATAGATCTAGAGCTGATAAGGCCAGGGCTGGAGATAGAAATTTAATGATTGACTACAAGTGAAAATTAAACTCAGTTTTGTGGATATAGATACTGTACTTGTTATGTAGTTTGTGTGTGTGTGTGGTATATTAACTTAAACATTAAATTGATGTTCTCAAACCACTGAAGAATGATTCTGAATCCTTAAATCAAATGAAGAATTAGTAACTTTTGCCCAAGCTGTTGAGATAAGCGTTCTGTGATCAGGGGAGTACTGGAAAAAAAGATTAAAATTCTCCTGGTACATCATAGTTTATATATTTAATATAACATTAGATTCTGTGCATTTCAGTTGAAAAGTTTTTCCTAGAGTCTAAGACAAACTTATAGTCTAAAGGGGAAAAAAATGTACATTTTGTTAGCATCATTTCTTTTTATAGGCTCTGTTGGCATTTATTTATTTATTTAGGTTTGTTTTGGTTTAGTTTTTTGCTTGTTCCAAGTAAGACTCCATATTCTTTGTTATTGGCTTTATGATCAGGTTTTTGTCCCCGTAAACAGCAACCATACTTTCTGTTGAGTTCAGAATCTCAATAAGAATTGAATTTGCCTATGCTTGTGGTATGCTCACTGACTGACTGCTAGATACGGATGGATGCCTTCCTGTTTTGGTTTTGATGACACATCTAGAATTACAAAAGATATATGACTATCAACTAAGTGTGATTTCTGAGCTGCTTTACCTTTTAAATCGGGGACCTGGCTCTCCTGAATTCATACTGTTCAATTTATAACTGAATGTGAGCACATATTTAAATACCGATTTGCCCTACTATCAATGCCTTTATTTGCAACCTCACACTGACTCTCTTGAGCCAGATTTACTCACTTCTCTATGTTCCAACAACTCATAGATTTCTGATGTTATAGCAACTATTTTGCTATCAAATGTTATGCTCTTAGTTTTAGGTATTAGCTCTTGATTTATGTCCAAGACAATATTATCACATCAGAGTTTTTAAAAGCAATTCAAAAGTAATTCAAAGATTAGAATACCTGTTTTCCCATTTTTTAAATAATATTTAGATAAGTTGATTAGCAGTACTTGGCCTTGGTTTTTAAAGTTGGGATAATAATAAAAATAACAGTAATAATCATAGTATTGAAGAACATATCATAAAATAATAAATTATAAAGATAAAATATTAAAAGCAATATCATTTTTAACCATCTGTATTGAAAATGTATGATATTCTAGGTAAAAATAAAATTGAATTTAAATTCAGCATAGTTTTCCAAATATGATCTTTACTCTGATTCTACCACTAACTCATATTTCAAAACATATATCTCATTCGACCAAAAGAATGTACCAGTTCCTCTATGACTAGTATTTCATGTGAGAACCAGTGAGAAAAATGCAACTGAGCCCAGTGAAACTACAGAACCACAGAACTAATGTTTTTTCTTTCTAAGCTGTTAAATTTTTTGGTGGTTTGTCACACAGTAATAGAATGGAAATTGTTAAAAGGCATAGGATGTTGCCAAACAAAAATCTAAAATGTGTAGCATTGGTTTGGGAAGTGGATAACAGTAAGTAGCTAGGAAGACCTGAGGTAACTGATGACAGAAGCTAGAAAAATAATGAGGAAATCGTTATTAGAGTCTGGATAGGAATAAGCCTGTATTAAGGAGTAGTGGAAAATATAGTGAAACTGTCCCCTGTTCTATCTTGGGAAATGGAAAATGTAGTTAAATGAACTGGTGAATCTGGCTACAGACATCTCCAGGAAGAAAAAAAATGACAATTGATGTTTTAGTTGTAATTTGATTTAAAAAAACATATAGAAAGTTGATTTAAAGAAGGAACTGTTCAGTTTTTGAGCAGAATTTATAGGAAATATAAGGTAGCCTGCATGTCTTTTTATCTAAAATGTTCTCAAAGTAAAAAATTGGTGTTAGGGTAAAGATCAAATTCAGAGAACTTCTAGTAAAATGCGGTCTGGAAAATTAGATTAAAGACGTTGCTCTAAAATTCTTTTAAACATTGGAAAGATTTAAGGTGACATATCTTATGTTAGCTCAGCTAGACAAAAATAACTATTGGTGATCTTAAGAGTATGATTTCTAGACTTTATTTGCTAGGCAAATAGCTTCTAAGAATCATTTGGCTGTTGTACAATGGCAATTTCAAACGCAGCCTGCATATCTCATTTAGACAGACCCAAATATCTCTCTAAGAAGAGTCTGTGTTGAAGTTAATGGCTGTGACTTTAATGGTAAGAACACCGATAATATTCGTAGGGCCATAGCAAAGATTTTAAAAGAATTGGATCAGCAAAAGCACCACTGGCTTAGACTGAAATATGTAGAAACAGTTAAAAAGTGAGTCTCCACACAAATGTAGTGGACAATTTGGTGACAGAGGGGAGAGGGGTTTGGGGGGCAGGGAGAATGGGGCAAAGGGTTAAAGAAGTACAAATTCGTGGTTGATAGTTGGTCATGGGGATAGGGAGCATGGCAGAGGGAATGCAGTTAGCATTAATACGTTGGCTAGGTGGAGGGCCAGGGGAGGGAAGGAGCAATTGGGGGGGATTGTTGTATGAACATCATAGATGTCTAACCAATGTACTGTACACTTGAAACTAATTTAAATGAATAAATTTTAAAAAATGAATCTCCAGCACTCTCAACCTTCAAATGTCAAGCAGCAGATTCAGAAAGCTACTCAGCTACAAATAGAAACCATTTATCAACGAGAAAGCTGACGCAGGGTTAAATCAAAGAAAAATCAGTTCCTAAGAGCAGGAATGATCCTAATCAAGGAACTTATGAAATGTACCCAGACAGATTCAAAAATTCTGTGTGACAGCAACTCTCATTTGATTCCATGTTCCTTAAACCCTTTTCACCAATATATGTCGGGTAAATATGAGAGTAGATTACTTGGTTCTTTAGTTGACAGGTTTCAATTATAAAGAACTATTTCCATCTGCCCCTATTCTCATTTCATTAGGGTTCTTACCATCTAATTTAGTTGAAAATATCCATAGGTTTTTTCCTTTTACTGTCTTTTTTTTTAAATAAGAGGATTTATGGAAGTTAAAAAAATACTATGTCCGCATACTTATTAATAATAATTTTCTATTTAAATTTGATATTTTAGATAACTTTCTCCCTTTTAAAAAATTATTTATTCATTAGTGTGTAACCAGAACCTAACACTTGAGACTTTTTTCATACCTTATAAATTGGAGCCTCATGATATAGTATTAGAGGTGCCACCTTAATTATTTACATACTTTCCTATATCTTATCAAATAATCTTACCACACACACTTGATCTAAACTTTGACCTGAGGCCACATTTCATTGGAAATACCCTGGATTTGATCTTTATCCTGAAGCTATTTCTTACTTTCAGAATATTTTATTCATTGGAAATACCATTTAAAGTACCATAACTGTAGGATTCTAAAGCTTTATCTTGGTTTCTGGAGTTATGCTTTGTTTATGTGTTGCCCTCAAGTCTAAAATGACTTCCCATGGTCTCTTAGCATTTTTACAGTTATATTTATGTATTTCAAGAATAATGTTTTAGTTCAACTAAAGTGTTCATTCACAGACTTATTTACTATCCAGGACTTATTTTTTGAAAATATGAATACAAAGAGTACCTTAGTTTTTTAAGCTCTGAAAATTTTGCTTAGTGTTTGGTGCAAAACTAATAAATTATTTTATTGCTGTTACTATTTCTCTGAGTAAAGTAAACTATAAATTGTGGCAAATGTTGTTATATTATTCCCAGAACTTCAGGGTTTGAATTTAGAAATCGGAGCATGGAGACAGACTTAAATCAAAATAAGTGGTTATTTGGCAACACTGGCTAGGCAGCTTGTCCTGGCTATTTCGTTAATAACTTATATTGAGAATTACTTTTCATTTTCTAACAAAAATTTAAACAAATACATTAGGGATGTATAGAGAAATCATTGGAGTTAAAACCACCGTACTTAAAGATCCCAGTTGTCTCACTCCAGTTCAAGTCATTTTAATAAAAAAGATAAATTATATATATATATATATAAATATATTTTATATATAAAAGTTATATATAAACACACATATTTATATATAAATAATAGATAATTAACTATTTTTATCTACATGTAAAGAAAATCTTATAATGGAGATAAAATATGTAAACATAAAACAAATCAGGAGTCAGCAGTTAATCTCAGGCCCAAAGTGCCAGTAGTCCCTGAAAAGAATATTTTAACCGGGTCTTATGGAAAGCCTCAAGAAGTATAAGTTTTTGTGGAAATAAATAACAGGTAGAATTAAGTCGGTTGCAATAACATATGAAAGGTAGATCACAGGAGTTCAAAATATCAAGTATGGTGATAACCACAATCTTGTTATTATAGTTCTCTTTAGTTGTCAGTGATCGTTACATAATTAATGATCTATAACATGGGCTGTGGGTAGATAATCTCTATTCTTGCAACTATAAGCAAAAATAAAGGGTACACCAAAAATGTTATATAATAATGCACATTTTAGGAAATACCTAAAAAGATCACTCTCTCATATTTATGAAACTCTACATTTTGGGATCAGATTAATATCTAAGTGAATTTTACTGTATGCAATTGCCAATATAAAACAAGAGTTATTTCCTGCAATTGAAGAGACATTTCAATTAGAGTGGCACCACTCAGAGACTCTGCTTCTCTCATATAAGATAAAAATCTTTCATGTTTACATTCCTCAGCACTACTTTAATTTCTAAAATATTAACAAATTACAATTTAACACAATGTGCTGTCAATATACCAGTTATTGGAGAAGGCACAGAGGCACGAATTGTGGATAATGGATTAGTTCCACCTGTAGGTATTGAATTCTTTTTAAGATATTGACGTCTCATTTGGCATGCAGGTGGGCAATTCTGGTACAGATTTAACACTTTCTTCCTAATTTGATTGAAGCCTTGAACTTTCTTCAGAAACATTATTTTTACAGGAATATTTAGCTTCACAATTATTTCATGAATTATGAAGCAAAATACTGTGCACTTTGCAGCTATCAGGTAAAGCAACATGTGACCACAGACAGGTGTGATCAGTCACAGATATGGAGAAGAGGCTGTCACACACTGACTCCAAGACATCCTCAATAGTCTAGTGGACTTCAGCCACATTCATTTAGCAGTTAGTTTCCATATCTAGACGTGGCAGATGGCAAATTGTTCTCTTTATAGTAAATACAAAAATAATTTTAAGTCAGTGAACAATAATAGCAACAGAAAGTCTTCAGAAAAGTTTTCTAAGCAAGGTGGATTAGGTTGTGATTTTGAGAGTCCCATTTCACCCAGAACAAACTAACTGTAATCATACACACAAAAAAATTGTCATATCAAGCACTGCTATGTTGAAGGGACTCTGCCTTTTTATATATTATTTCAGTTAATTCACACAATTAAGTTAATACTATATTTTACAAATTTGGTTTGTTGATATGAAGAGAAATAGTTTAATGTCATATGACTAGAATGTTCATTCAAAATGATATTCAGTTTTGTAGGCAATATATTGTTCTTAATAACAGTATATTAGAAAAACTATACATCTAGAAGATTTTTTAAAAGGTGATTTGGAAAGGAATATATTATAGTCACTTGGCCCACTCCTATCATTTCATCTGGTTGTTTTTCACAAAACAACATGATTTAAGATATGTACAGTTTAATAAAGTTAGTGATTTTCCACAAGTGGTAACTGTGAAATTAAATGATAAGAATGAATGGCTTAAAAATATCGAATCTATTTTATTCTGGTGCAATATTGTTATTACAAATATTAAAGGAAATAATGCCCATGTTGTAAATATCTTTTTAGGATTTTTATGTGTCATGAAGTACACCCAAACACAAATTAGCCTTTATAGAAGTATAAAACATTATTGTTTTCATTTTCACTAAGGTTAGCAGAAGAAATAACTACTAAGGAAGCATCCAGAAAAATAAGTTAGTGTAGATATTTAATTCAGAAAAAAATCACCAAAAAAAATAATAATTTTGAAAGTCCTAAAACTGAACTTTTTAGAACTACATCTTAAGATTATGCGTCCTGTTACAGGAGAATTTTCTTTAAATATTGGTATAGATAGAAGGAAAGAAGTGCAGGGTAGATCAATGTTATTTCTACGCACTAGTGACATAAAAATGTGGCTAGAAAGAGATTCCATGCTTGTCTGAAGAAGGTCTTGGGTACAGTGTGACATCCACTTAGCATTGCACCTCCCAATAGTAGAGACTGAGGAAGGCCTTTTTGCACCTTCATAAGTACCAGTAGAATGTGGATTCATATTCTGACTCCTGTCCTGAGATGCATACTTTTGTGAGATGCCCACTCTAATATCATTTAATCTGTAAAATGAATATTATAATAAACTATGATATAGTGTATTTGTAAGAATTAAGTGAAGCAAATGACATAAAGTATTTAGCATATGATATTGTGATACTATTTGATACCCAACAAATGAAAAATGTCAGTTTTCAATATAACTATTTCTGAATCGAGTTCTGCTTCTACATAGCTATCTGATACAAATTTAAAAGAACATTTTAGACACTGGAATTCTGACTAATCTAGATGTTCACTAAAGTCAGTTATAGTTCTCTTAAATGATATAGATAAATTCTTTATGACTTTATATAACTTTAAGAATAGTAGTAAAATGATTAGCTGAAATCAACTAAATCAATTCTCTGAAAATGAGAACTAGATGCATTTTACTACACTCTTCACTTCATTTGGCCATATTTGTACACTACAAACTTTAATGTCTATGGAACTTCATTTTCTCCTTAGAACTCAGGAATAAAAATATTACCTGTGAGAAAGGCCTCTCGTATAATCACATTTATTGTACACACTCTTTCGGATCACCTTTCCAATGCTACATTTTGTTCTTGGCTTAAAGTTCTTTGAGTCAGCCCCACTTTTTAGGGTCCTTATTTCTGTCTTGGATTTTTTTTTTTTAACTTATGAGTTCATATTGAATAGCTTTTATCAATTATGTAATCAAAGAATATCTTCTGCCTCATATTTGGTAAGATGCTCACTATTTGCTTTATAGTTCTCATGATAACTACAATGTCTCTTTTTCCTGATCTAGAAAATCCATTTCATATGTCAGTGTGTGTGTGTGTGTGCGCGCGTGTGTGTGAACGTGTACACATGTACATACATGTGTGTGTGTAAGGTTTTTTTCCCTGTTACCATGTCATGGAACTAATCTTTTATTATGATCACACTAGATTTATTTTCCCAGTAGACAAACCATGGCACTTTTATAGAAATATATCAGATACTAAAATGGAGACAATATGATGATGGTTTAATTTTTGCCATTTGATGTTCAGTATCATTGAGAAAGTCAAATTATGGCTTAAAAGATTAGTTTTTATTATGTGAAAATTAGTGATTATTATTATCACTAAATATTTTGTTCTTAGGTGATTCTAAATTCCCATTCATGATCACATTATTATTTACTGCAATAAATATAGGAGAACGCAATGATTATTTATAAACATTAAGAGGTCTGTATAACGTGAGTTTAGAAATAGAATATGAAGATTCATTTACATTAACATAGCTGTCTTTGCAACTGAAGTAAAATACTCTTATTAACATAGCTGTCTTTGCAACTGAAGTAGAATATTCTTATTAAAAACATTTACTTTTCCTCCTTTGACGCAAATTTATTTTCTTCCTTTTTGCCAAACTTAAGGTTACATTTTTTATGCATTACAATTGAAAATTAAAGTAGCAACTTAATTAGGATGAGGAAAGCAATGCCATTTAGACATAATACATTCATCATCAAGATTCCAATGTAACAGAATAAACTCTCAAAACCCATCGTGGATGGCACATTAAAAGACATGACTTCTCTGGTTAATTAAGTCTGTTACCTAAGGCGATCGCTCAATTGTTCACTTAATTTAGTGTGAAGAAAATTCTACGTAGTTCATATAGGTAAAACACAAGTTTTTAATCTATGTGGAGCTCCTATAGATTCATCTCAACATTCTAATCTGTAAAAAAGATTATCAAGGAAACATTTTAAAGGGAAGATGTAGCAAATATATAAAGTTATATTGTATGGATATGTTATATGTAGCAAACATAAAGCTATATTGTATAGATACAAATTATAATAATTTCAATTGTTAATATTTATACCTTCATTCAAATTAGTACAGCTATCTGATATTTTTGTAATTTCAAATATATATATGTATATATCTTCACCAAAATCTGGAAAGTATTATGAGCATGTCAACTGTGTCACTGAGAAACGACAACACATAAAGACTAATTGGTTTGCTCACTTAGATATTATAGCAGTCAGAGGTGAAATTGAAACATAAATTCTAGTTTCTTGCTCTAAATCCTATGTTCTTCCATCGTGGAGTGACAATTGTAATAAAATTAAAAACCTTGAAAAGGTCCTTTGAGATCATCTGAGTAAGACTTGTGCCTTCATGCAAATCCAACTTTTTATAAGTTATAGTTTCAAAAAGATATCTGTGACCTTCCTTATGCCTCATCTGCCAGTAGAACTCTCTTTCCTTCAGTTCCAATTCATTTACTGATCTATAGCTCCCAGTGGCTATGCAGAACAATGAGAGAGCGAGCGAGGGAGAGAGGAAGAGAGCGTGTGAACAAACACTAATTATATATTTCTTAATCAGCTTCATTCCCTTTGTTAATTTTTCTGGGTCTAACTGTTTTAAAGAAGAGGCAAAATATAAAAAAATATTGATCTTGTTTTATGACCTTTGAATATTATACTTTTCCTTTTAAAAATTATTTAAATTCTTAGAGCAATTTTTATCAAATACCATCAAATATAATCTCTAGCTTGTAAGTTCTCTTATATGTGGGCCTTAATTTACCTTTCTCATCATGAGTAAGCATTATTCCTTTTTCATAAGTTTATCAATTATATTTTCTCTAACAAACTGTATTTTGGGGGATTTTTTTTTTGACTTGCCTTCCCAAATATTCTGCATGTTAATTTTGGCAGTGCAATAATAAAATTAATATAGAATGAAATCTGTCTGTTTTTGACAGCATGGATGGAACTAAAAGGCATTACGCTAAGTGAAATAAATCAGAGGAAGACAAATATTGTGATTTTACTTATGTGAGAATCTAAAAAACAAAAAAGAATAAAAGTAAAACATAGACTCATAGATATAGAGAACAAGATGATGCTTGCCAAAGGGAAAGAGGTAGAAGATGTGCAAAGAAAATAATATAATGAGTTCTCAGAAAAAAATTATATTGGGTCACTCACTAATCAATACCTGTTTATTTAAATATGAAAATATAGGTAAGATGATCTAAGTGACTTTTCAACTTTCTAATATTTTATGCATGTTATTGCATTTGCATTATTGGTAAATATGTTTAATGGAAAAATTATGAGATTTTGCAGAAATTTGAAATTTATTTAGTCATAGTAATAATGATGCATAATATATATGTATAATAATGATAGGGTTTAGGAGAATTATTCTTTATGTATTCACAAACTTTTCAGATGATCAAAATTACATTTTATGTCCTGACTAAATTTCTTTTCTCTTATGAATTGCTAATGCCAAAGGAAAAAAAAAAAGTATTATTATAATGAAGATATCTGGTTTGTTATCACCTTAACTACTTGGGTGAAATTGGCTTTTTTAAGAGTAGGACAACTTTATATTTTTCACCCCCTTTTTTAATGAAAAATGAAAAACACAGATACATGAATGATTAAAAAAAAACCCAGATCTAATTTCTAGATTACAGAAAATATAAAGGATAGAAGACAAAGTAAATTATTCAAGGAAAAAACCCTCAGACAACATGAAAATGTGGAACACTTAATTATAATTGGACTGGACACTTCAAAAAGTCATATTATCATTTCTTGGTTCCATAGAAAAATGATGATCAATCTCTCATGAACTATAAATATCAACAAGGAGAACATATAGCATCACCTATTTTCTATGACTACAGCAAAACTAGAGTACAGAAACTATCAAAAACTTTAAAGTACTTGTAGCGAATGAAGAAAAAACCACCGAGTTTCTAAATTTACTTAAACCTTCCAAAGAATTAGTTTAGTATTGAGCATAATAGAGGAGACTCTACAAGGTTCTCACAGAGGAGAAACACAGATCATATCAATGAGGGTTCACACCAGGAGAAAGAGCAATCCAAAATAGGAATTACTGATAACAGATGTGAACTCTGGAGGTTAACAGTACTGGCTACTAGACAAAACAAAAGGACTTGAAAATATGTGGAAACACAAATTTTACAATGTATCCTATCTTCCTATCTGGGGGACATAAAAGCAAATTTTATCTGTTGAATTGTGAAATTTTGTTCCCTACTGATTGTTATTCATGGTGGTTTATTTCCATGTAAGTTTATGTCTGTGTCTGTTCAGAAAGAGGGGACAACAAGAGAGGATAGACATTCATGTTTTTCTTCATTTTATAGGAATATACTGAGGCCTGTATTGCAAGTGATTCTTACATAGATAATTTGCATTTGTTTCCATAAATACATGAGGAAGATTGATTTGATTAAGTCATTGGGTCTCAGTTGTGAAGGGAGGGTTTTAACACCACACATGTCCTATGAATTCTAGTCAGGTGCCCATTTGAAGGCCAGCTTTTGATTATAGATTCTGAGGAGTCTCTCTGCTATGGTAGTGGGATATTTCCTCAAGTCCCTCCCCTTTTGGTGAGTTTTCTCCTAGATTATGTGTTGCTGGAATCAATGTTTTGGAAGGATACAGCTTTATGTAGAGTCTCTTGGTTCTGACTTCCCATTTTGATTAGGCCCCAGTATTCTTCTTCCCTGTGTCCTGTTAGAAAAAATCTAGGCAGCTGGGATTTCATACATATTCCCTGGGCAGCCACCAACCACACTTGGTGAGTTTCTTTCATATTTGCATATAATTTTTGGCCTATGAATATTTCTTTAACTTTTTGTTTTTGTACAATAACAAAAATTCGATGGCAGATTGCCAAAAACCGAAGAAGGCTCCATTGTCATTTTACATGTATATTATGCTAGAAGAGGAACTAAATAGCAAACAAAACAATATAGTTATTATGATATTTATTTCAATATTTATGCTCACTAAATAGCTAAAATTATTTTTATCTACTGGCTTAAACTATTTGTGAAAAAATATACCTTTTATTTTTCACATGGGAGATACACACATGATCAGTATTCTGAGAGTGAGTTAACATTTAAATTTGGTAGTTAGAAGTTTTTCACTTAAAAAAAAATCATTCAGAAGCATACTTTACCTACAAGTAAAGTCCACTTTCCTGGATATGAGAATTTGCCATTTATAACCAGCCTATTTGGAAACTTTAATTGTTTAATAAGAATAATCCATGATCCTTTGACAATGTATAATACATTTTAATTTAAATACTTTAGTGACAGAATTATAGAAACATAATGAATTCATTAATGAAATTTGCATGAAAGACAATTTGCCTTTTTCTTTTATTTAAAAAAAAATTTGCATTTGAGTAAAACTTAAAATTTTCAGGACATATCACATACATTTCCTATATTCCTAACATTTTTCATTACTCTTTCCCTCAAACACCTAGCAAACAATGCTATTTAAGTTTGTTCTTTTTGACTGCAAATAATAGTAATTATTGAAATTTCAAATGATAGGAATTCAGGCACCTTAAAAATAAAGACTAATCCATTGAAGAACACTTAGGTTATTTCCATGTCTTGACTACTGTAAATAATGGTGCAGGCAAGATAGGAGTATGTATATCTATACAAATGCTTTCAAATTTTTCAGGTAGAAACCCATAAGAGGGATTTCTGGATCATATGGTAGCTCTATTTATATTTTGAGGAAACTTGTACCAGTTTATATTCCCACTAGCAGGGTACAAGGGTTCCTTTTGTTACCCCTATCCTGTCCAACAATTGTTTTCTTGATAATAGCCATTCTAACAGGAGTGACATGGTATGTCATTGTGGTTTTGATTTGCATTTCACTATAGCTAGTGAAGTTGACCATCTTTTCATATATCTGTTGCCCATTTGTGTGTCCTCTTGGAGAAAGTGTTCAGGTCCTCTGCTTGTTTTGAAATTGGACTGTTTGTTTTTTTGTTGTTGAGTTATATGAGTTCTTTATATATTTTGGATATTAGCCCCTTACCAGAGATATTGTTTGCAAATTTATTCTTCCATTCGGTTTGTCATCTTTTTGTCAAGGGTTTCTTTTGCTCTAGAGAAACTTTTTTAATTGATTTAGTCCCCTTCATTTATTTTTGCTTCTACTGTCCTTGCCCTAATTATCTTTTGATGGATGGTTGAATAAAGGAGATGTGCTACATATATATAATGGAATACTAAGCTGTAAAAAAGGATGACATCTTGCTATTTACTACAATGTGAATGGATCTTACGTGAAATAAGTCAGATGGGACAAGTACCTTTCACTCTCACTCATATGTGAGATATAAAACAGAAAGCAGTAAACAAAACTACCAAACTAACTCATGGACAACAGTATGGTGATTACCAGAGGGGAAGAGGGGAAAATGAAGGAAGTAAAGGGAGTCAAATATTTGGTGTCAGAGAGAGGCTAGACTTTTGATGGTCTTCTCATTTGTAAAATAATTATATGCAATTGAAAAGTACATATTAAAATTCCTGAAAATAATTATAATCTATATTTTTGATGTGTCTAAATTGCTATTATTTATAATTTCATTAGTCTTACATCCAGTAAAAAAAAAATGAACAAAAATATAAAAAGAATTAAGTTTATCACTAATGTGGGGGAAAGAGTGGTAGGAAAGACCTTAGGAGTATGGGAAATGTATGTGGAATATCTCCTGAAAATCATTCAGCACAGAATTCTAACTAAATACAGCTCACTATAATCACAGAAATTTAAGCATGAAGAAATCAAAAACTGCAATTTCCACATTACTTAAAGTTTCTTTTCTTAGATCATTTAAAAAGAAACATTTTAGTGAGAAATAGAACAGAGCTATGACTACTGTCATTTACTTTTTGTTGATCACATAATGTACAGCTTTTTGAACTATTTTCTGAAATTGCAAAAATAAAAGCAATTTTCTGTTACTTGTTAAGATGAGTTTTTTAGCTGTACAATTTTGCATAATTATCTTATAAACAGATGAAGAAATTTAAAAATTTAAATGGTTAAAAAATAGAAAAAAAATGCTTTCATTTAGGGAATGAAATAGCTGATTTAATTACATAAGAACTTTTTTTTTTCTATATTTAACTTGAACATTAACATAAAGACTTCTGAAATGATTGCTTATAGTTTTCCAATTATTATACAAGTCCAATTATATGATGATATCTACCTAGGTTTTAAAAAGGAAATGACCAGGCAGTTTAATGTAAGTGGGTTTGGAATTTACTTCATATGTCAACAATAGTTCATTTTCAGAGCATTAGATTATATAGTTTTACATAGGGGCCTAACCATACAGTGGCGATAGTTAATATTTAGAACAAATCTTCTTACATTAGTAGACGGGGAGGCAAAAAAGCAGTGTAATCTTCAAACTAAAAACTAGCAGCACTAGTGTGTGTCATCAACTTCCTAAATCCATTTAATTGGTAGTCAAAATGTTTACCATAACGAATGAATATATTCATTGGTTGTCTCTATTTTCACAGTACTAATGCTTAATTCATTGGATCCAAATCTTTTCATGTAACATGAAGATGTTAACTGTGGAAAGTCTGGCCAAAAGTCCTAGAATTCAGCACAGAAACAGAAGGAATTTCAACAACCGTATAAAGAGATTCTAGGTTAGAATTAACTGAGAGGAGGGTGAGAAGGATTAAGCTTCAGTGCTCCTGAAGGAGTTGGAAAATTACAAAAGAAAAATCTCTCTTTTTGAATTTTCACAGAAAATTTAAAAGCAGGTATACCCAGTTTTAGAAATTTACATTTGTCATCTAATTTAAAACTACCTCGACACTTTGGTATGATGTACTTGCTATTTGTGAGGAAGTTTGATGGCTTGTCATTTGTCATTATTGATATAATTGTTATTTAATATTAATGGGTTTTGTGTGTGTGTGTGTGTGGGATTTTGTACTTTTCTGAGGAAAGTACTTCTGGATCAGATCATTAGTCTTCATCCTGCTTTATCTTTAGAAAAAAAAAATAGAAACTAAATTTGAAGTAAGTTAAATCCAAGCTGCTTCTTGATGGAAATCTATATATCTATATCCACATCCATATCTATATTTTTATCTGTATTATATCCATATTCTTATCTAGATCTATGTAGTGCATGGATTTCCAGTATGACATGCCTAATTCTAAACTACTTTGGCATATAGCCTGACCTTGTCTATCTGAATTATATTGATTTTTTTCCTTATCATAAGGTAGTAAGCCGTCATTCAAGTAATTAAATTTTGGACTCCAGGTCCATACTACCTGAATTTGAAATCTGAATCTTCCCCTAACAAGATTAAACTCTCTGTACCAACCTATTCTCTTCAGTGGCAGTACCTACCTCATAGTTTATGAGCATTAAATGAGTAAAGCTCTTTGACTATGCCTATAGTAACAGCAATATGTGGTATTTGTTAAAGAAATGAAAATAAAAATTCTTGGGATTCTTTCCCTAGTTTTAACATAAATGTCAAACTCTCATTTTTTACGTATGTAGAAAAGTATAAAAACATTTTGAATGAATATTTAAAAATATTAGAATATCACAGAAAATGAGCTTGAAATGAAATATCTCACTCGAGAAATCCCACTTTTATAAGTAATAATTGCTAACAATTATGTGTATTTTAATACAAATAAAATACTGTTCTGTACCTTATTTTTTTCATCTAATATATCTAGAAGTACTTTCTGAATTTGCCCAAACATGTTTTTTTTTTTTTCTTTAATTCTGATTGGTGGATGTGGTTCCATAGTGTAGTGGTTAGCACATCTGCTTTACACGCAGAAGGTCCTGGATTCATGCCCCAGTAGAGCCATGGTCCATGATCTACCACCATGCTGCCCTGAACAAGCCCTATCCCTTCTGATCTCAAAAGATAAGCAGAGTCGGGCCTGGTTAATACTTGGATGAGAGACCACCTAAGAAGACCAGGTGCTGTAGACATAAATAATAATAAATAGAAAATAAATAAATTCTGCATGGTATTACATCATATAGATATGTTATAATTTATTTAATATTACTCCATATTAAACAAAGATTGGTTTCCAGACTTTGCTATTGAATACAATGCTTCAATAAACCTTGTTTTTTATATATTTTATGTACATACATATTAATAAACATAAATATGTATAAATATTTAAAAATATAGATATATACACATATGTCACTGTAAAATTGGGAAGAGATATTTAAGTATATTTTACTATAAGAAGTCAGGCATCGAGATGCAAACAGCTATCCCACCATTGCAATTCAGTTCATTTGAGAAGAGTGTATTATTTATGGGAGTGAGCATAAGACTCATTATGGGGCTGAATACCAACTGAGGCTGGCCAACTACACCAATAGGTCTGTATAATGAATTTTTATCTGTTTAACTTTCAGCATTTCCAATAGGAGTCCTCTGAGCTATTTCATTGAATACTCGGTTACTTAAAAATTGAAAAGCATTTCATTTAGAAAATGTAATAGATGTCAACTTCTTGAAACAGACTAAAAGCACAAGCATATTTAGTTAAAAAGTAGAGAAAGGAAATACATTAAAGTTTTCCATTACATTTTGTTCAATTTGTTAGAGTATCTTTCCATTTTGTTTTCATAAGTAATTAATATGACTTTAATGAAGGAACTTAGACAGGATGATTTTAGTGCTTTGTGTACCACCATAAGACTAATTTATCATGAGGAAAATTTTAAATTTTATTAGTTTCAAGTATACAGTACATTGGTTAAGCATTTATATAGTTTAGAAAATGATCCCCCTAATTATTTTTTCTCTCCTCTGGTTCTCCACCTAACCATTACATTAATGCTAACTGCATTCCCTATGCCGTGCTCTGCATCCCCACAACTAGCCACCAATTTGTACTTCTTTAACTCTTCACTCCATTCTCCCAGCCCCCCAAACCCTTTCCCTCTGGCTGTCACCAAATTGTCCGCTATATTTGTGTGTTTTTGATTGTTCTTTAGATTCTACACATAAGTGAAATAATATGGTATTTATCTTTCTCTGTCTCACTTATTTCACTTAGCATAATAACTTCTAGGTCTATCCATGTCATTGCAAATGGTTGGATTTCTTTTTTTTTTTGATTTTTTAATTTTTTAATTTTTTAAGTGAGGCAACTTTTGGTTGACCTCAGATTGCAAGGACCTTGTCACCTTACAACACCTTATTTTTTTTTTTATTTTTTACACCTACAGCACCTGGTCTTCCTAGGTGGTCTCCCATGCAAGTACTAACCAGGCCTGGCCCTGCTTAGCTTCCAAGATCAGACGGAATCAGGCTTGTTCAGGGTAGCATGGCCATAGACTCCCTTTTTTTAATGACCAAGTAATATTATTCATAATTATTCCAGAGTTGCATATTATTTCCTATATTTGAATTTTTAATAATGTATATATCATTATAAAGACATTATTTATTACATAAACTAAAACTAATTAATGAGACTTTCTAGCCTCAACATTTTCTTCATGACAAACATATCTCATTCATATGTGAGTATACATTACCAATACTGTCATATATCATTATTATTACCACTAATATATTATTTAAGCCACACAGAATTTTTATCAAAATTAAAGAATTTTGTACAGCTAAATAATTTTTAATTATTTGTAAAATATTTTGTATATATGTGAATTCACATAGTAACAAATTAAGCAAAGAAGTCTAGACAGCTGTTCTTGTATGCTATCAAAACAGTACAACCCTGATAGTTAATATAGTTGGTGAGAGGGGTGAAGAATTAAAAAGAATTATATGGTGAGTATCTGATGCTCATATCTGATGTTTAGAATACTCAGAAATCAAAAGGCAAGTCAGGAAATTTTGCAGTCAAAACCAAGTGTTTCCTCTAATAAAATTTTATAAATTAAAATTTCTCTAAACCCAGAATTTTAGTTAGTTTTAAAATCTAGTTCTAAATTATATGAGAAAGTAGTCACTGTTAAGTTCACATACACATAACTTATGTGTTATATGCTAATGATTACTTAAGTATTGAGGAATTCTTCCTTTTTCTCCCTTGTATTTTCCTAGACTGAAAAGGACTAGAAAAAGTACCAAAGTCTTGACTGTGATGATCATTTTAAATAAAGATGCATTTGTTTAATTTGAAAATCAAGTAAAAACTGGATTACCTGAGAATGGTATGGGATCTCCATACCATTTTTCATAGTGGCTGCACCAATTTACAATTTCACCAGCAGTGCACAAGGGCTCTCTTTTCCCTATATCCACACCAGCACTTGTTATCTCTTGTCTTTTTAATGATGGGCATTCTACAAGGCTTGAGTTTGTGGTTTTAATTTGCCTTTTTCTAGTGATTTTGAGCATCTTTTCATGTACCTTTTGGCCATTCATATATCTTTTTTGGAAAAAAAAATGTCTATTCAAGTCCTTTGCCCATTTTTAAATTAGATTATTTTTCGCTATTGAGTTCTGAGTTCTTTTTTATATTTTGGATGTTAACCCATCATCAGAAACATGATTTGCAAATACTTTTCATTTCATAGGTCATCTTAATTTTGTTGATGGTTCCTTTTGCTATGCAGAAACTTTTTAGTTACATGTATTCCCACTGGTATATTTTTAAGTTTGTTGATTGTGCTTTAAGTGTCATATCCTGGAGGGTGCTTTCTTGATGTTTGTAGTGGTTTCTTTTATTTGGTTTGGAACTTTATACTTGATAATACAACAGTAGAAATAGAGATATAGAGATACTGACAAGAGTGTTATGTAAATTTTTTGCATGTTCATTTTTATCTAAAGAAATATAAAAAGATACTATACTTTGGTAGTAAGACGTCTTTATAAATTATAACAATATTTAACAAAGATAGATACTGACAAGAGTGTATTGTTAATTCTTTTGTTTTTCATGTTGCTTTAAAAATATTTTTAATACTTCTAAAAAAGATTCTATTTCATTTTTTGGAGAGTAAGACTAATTTTTGTTTCATAAATTATATAAAGATTCCTATATGAGCAGCAAAATTTTGCAGCACATCTTTCTAATTTTTTGCAGGGCCTTGGCTGCCCTGCTTTATAACTTAACTATTGCTTTGTAGCAAATAGAGGTTTACTGTCAAAACAGTATTTATTGTTCAATAAATAGTTCAAATTCCACTTTCATACTTTTTCTTCTTGGTATAAACTTATGAAAAATCTACCAGAGTTCTTATCTATGGTCAAGTAAATATTTTGTAAAGAAAATCATTTTCAGCTTTTTAAATTCTTGAGATATTTTCCCTATTTTTACTGATACGGAAAATTGGGGTATCATTAAAATAGTCTATTAACAGCCATTTTTCAGATAAAATGATAAATTTTTGAAAACACAGCTTTTAAAAAATTAAGATAGGTTCATATGACACACAATCACTTGCATTATAAGAATTTCTGTTACCATATAAGTCAGGTTTTCTAATGACAACATTTTCAAGGATTACAATTACATGAAATAAAAGCTGTATTTTAATTCCAATAAAATTTTGCTGAAATGTTATGAAAGTTTTTGATCAGAGGTATGTGTAGGCATTTCACCTTTTATGAACACTGTATCAGTTCAATGAATCCTTTTTTAGTGAAATAGCTATGCAAAAGAAAATGTATAGGATACCGAATATATAAAACAGATGGTCTTGCTTGTCTTTTTATATTTAATATCTTTAAATGACTTCATGCACTATCAATCCATTCAAAGCACAGAGAGGGGTAACCATTAAACAGTTTTCCATTCTTCTTCACTAATGATACTTAAAGACATTTAATAACGTTTGCTAATTGTGTAATGCCAATCCTCCAAAAATAATGTATCAGTAGGGAGTATTTCTGCTTCATTCCTTTTGTTTCCAGACAGCATCTAATGAGCTGGAATGATCATAATTGGCAGAGTACAATGCATTGAAAAACATGTTGCTAAGGGAATTCTTTAAATGTCAAAAAATTTACCTTCAGCCTGGGAAATCAAGTAAGTCAATGAAAATTTGTATTAAAATTGAAATAGTTAAAACTTTATGTAATCTCCCTTTTGTCACATTGTACAAAGCATAATAGCCTTGTCAGGATGATAAAACTTTGCATTACACTATTTTATAACTACTTGTGTTATATATATCCAGCAATTAAAGTGGTTTTTCTAGACAAAACAACGTTCATTATTTAGAAAATTTAAGCTAATAAAATTTTTAATACTTTAAATTTTCTTTCATGAATAAAGAGACTAGTAATAAAACAGACTAATTGAAGTTATCTAGTTACCTTTACATAATCAAAATAATAAATATATTGATAAGTTATGACTTTGTATCTATTTTTATTTATAGTTAAAAACAGAAAACAAAAATTTTAAAAAATCCACAATCAAGTAACAACTCTTTGTGATAAATATTTTAAATACCTTTTGTCAAAATACACTCAAGAATATCTTATTTACACATAGTAAAAATCGAGTTAATGATAATTTATATTAGTAAAATAATTTACTTTTTTAGTGAAAGCAAATCTCTGGACAAAATTACAAGTTTCTTTTTTTGAACATTATTTTTTCAAATGTTAAAGCACATCAAGTACCTGTTACCTTTTGCAAATTAAAGGAGCGCCAAGTAGGGTCCTGGGCAACTCCTGAATAGTCGTTTCTTATTTTACACTATCTCCCATTGACAGATTCATTATTCACCATTTGTAATGGGGAACTAGTAGTGATCATTTATCTAGCACCTCCTTCCATAGTAATTTACTTTAAAGGAATACCTATCTCAAATTAAAATGTAAATAAACATACAAAAGATATGGATAACCACATATTGGTTTTGCTTTCTTAAGCTTAACTATTTAATTCAGCACACATTTATTTTTTATTATAAGTAAAAAAAATAAGGACTGGTCAAAATTATGTAAATAGTTTGAGGTATTTTAATTAGAAATTAGTTTTAGAGGCATATGCCAGATTTGACATGTATTTTTGTATAGACATATATACAGACAGGTCATACTCATTCATATGCAATTACTTCATAGTTTAAAATCAGTTTAAGTAATAAGATTTTACTAAAATTTAACAATGTGGATTAATTTTCTGTTGCCACGGAGGACATTATCATAAACACAGCAACTTAAAACAACACTTATTGTCTCACAGTTTTCTGGTATAGCTTAGGTGGGTTCTCTGGTCAGGATTTCAGGAGGCAACAGTGAGAGTTGGGCTGCATTTCTGCATCCTAAAGATCAAGATCTTCAACACTGATTTTTTAGCAAAATAGATATAGAATGCGATGGAAAATTATGATGAGATTTTTTTAGATTGCTATAATTCTATATCTCAACATCCTACTAAGAGCTGTTATAAATAATATAAGTTAGAAATATTTTTATTTCTTTTCCTCTATCATTGTCATTTGTTATTCCTTTAAACATGTAAAAAAAAAATTATATTCTTTTTTATATGTTGACTACAGTTACTGTGTGCTTCTTATGGGTGGATGGGGGATTTCAACTAGATCTCTCATGTCAGAATATACCTATTTTCCATAGGTATATAGAATTATATTATGAATAGGTTGAGGATGCTTTACAACTATGTTCTTGTTTGAGAAAAACCGATGTTTGATATAAACAGGAACTTAGAATCATTATATATTATTAAAATAAAGCTATAGATTAAAAGGTACACAATATCTTAGAAAAGTAATTAAAGAAAAAGTTTACTAGGAGCAATAATTTTCTTGTTCTTTATAGTGAAGTATAACTTTAAATTTGCTTTATCAAAAAATGCCCCTACATTGTGTTCTATGAGTTTCCTAATAAGTACAACTATATATGACAAATCCACGGTGTCCCTCTTTCCAGTCAGAAGATTTATGTGCATTATTCCACATCTCAAAGGACTTCCATCTCTGTGTTCATGAATTAACATATATCAGATGGTTTCAAACAATGTCTTAGTTGAGCTGCTATTACAAGCATAAGAGAGACTGGGTAGCTTACGAACTACACACATTTCATACAGTTCTGGAGACTGGGAAATCCAGTGGCAATACATGGGCAGATTCCATGTCTGGTGAGACCCTGTTTCCTCATTGATTGCTGTCTTTTCATTACAACGTCACATAGCAGGAAGAGTCTGGGGTCTTTCACAGCATCTTTCATGTGGGCATTAATCCCATTCAGAAAGATTATGGTATAGAAATATATTTTTAAAATTATCTTTAATTCAATGGTCAATTACCACCTATTTTATCAAGACTTGGGGGCAATTTAATAAGATAATAAAGTTTAGAAATAGAAAATTTTATCTAGAAGAATAAAAAGGGGTCACTACTCAGATTATAGTCAATGTTTTAGTGAACATTGTTCTAGATCTTTTATTATAAATAATATAAATTTATACAAATTAGATATAAAATGCTGTTTGTAACTATATATAATGGAAATTCTTTCCATAAAGATTATTTCATGTCAGATAATATAGATGCATGCCATTCTTTTTATTTTCTAGATAATCTTTGGTGTGGATAGGAATAATTTATCAGCATATCATTTATTTATATTTAAAGCCATTGCAAGATTCTGCTTTAAAATAATCCTGCAGAGTGAATCTTTACATATAAAATATTTAAGATCCAATGTTTTTACCTATAGCCAAAGAAAATATGTAAACCATCCTAAGCAACAGAAAACTCAAAGTAGTTTGAGACATTACAAATTACTTCACCTGGCCTTAAGGAGTGTTTCTATGTTGTTCTGGCAGATAATAATGATAATTTAAAAAAAAAAAAAAAAAGTAAGTTATTCTGCAGACTCTGAGAGTACTTGAGTGAAATTATTGGGAAAAAAAAAAAAAAACAACTAGAATTTCTATTAAAATGCCATTTTGGAAAGCAATTCTTTGCCATTTCTTAAAGGAAGTTATTCTAGCTTTTTGGGGTATGGTAAGTGTTTTTTCGTTTGTTTGTTTTTATTCCCGGCTGGCTAGTGGAGTTGGAGTGTAAAGATGCTCACAATACCGGAATAAGTATGTAGAGTTTGGAACAGAATGACATGCAAAGAAGAAGCAATGCTTCTGGTGGAATTGTCAGTTAGAAGTCATTCTGATAGGGGGAATCATTACAGTGTTGGGAGTGGTAGCTGAATATTGTATCTCCCGGACTTGTTCAATATTTACTCCTCTTTTTACTCTTATGCTATAGGTGTTTGTGTTTTTACTTTACTTTCTAAGACATTTCCTTAACGTTATCTTCCCTTTTTGCTGATTTTTTTTTCCTTTCCGTTTTATTGACTTATTTACTAAAAGCTTTTCCTTTTCTTGTTGAACATATTCTACCTCTTTGCTTTTTGTAGAACTGACAAAGCAAGAGTGTTGAATATTCAGTTTTGTTTTCCAATGTAATATGTATATTCTGCAGCTTTAAAACACACCATGTTTTTAGAAAGCTAACAGTTCGAGATAAAAATGTAGTTTATAGAGTAGAAATTTAAACATTTTCGAGTTTCACTTTCTCCCCTGGTTCAAGAGTTAAATCTATAGTTGAAAAGCTAAATGATTGGAATATAATGTATTATTCTAGTTCTGAGTATTTGTGAAGAACCTTGGTCAAAGAGTGATGAAGAAAACTGAAGAAAGAGAAAACTGACTTTTTAAAATTCCCCAAATGGTCTTTTACAAATAGAAAGAACAGCAACAGATAATTTAAAGTTTAATATTTTTTACTATAGATTTTAAAATATAATTACTTCCTTTCTCCGTTCTCCCAAAGAATTGTTTTGCAAAATACAACATGGTTTGTATTAACCTTAAGGGCAGCAGAATGAAACTGTTACAGGTTTTATAATTAGCTGTGGTTGTAAAAGTCAGACTATTCAGAAAGCAGAACTCACTGTCAGAGTGAACATCTGATGAAAGTACAAATGCACTAGGAGAATAAATCTGTTGCTGTAGCAACCAGTCCCCATTCTCTACCAAAAGAGGAGGGTGGGGGTGGGGAGAAACAAAAATGCCTCAGTTTCAATTTAAAAAGATAGCTATTCCATATGGAATAATGGATAAATTCTTTAAACTCAACATTTTAACCAATAATAAATGATAGCTGTTAATATTTTTAAATCAACCAGTCAGAAATAGGACATAGAAAGTAACTTCTAAGCCTCTGAAAGTATGCATTTAAGGGCAAAAGACATGTGTTTACTTTTGACAACTGGTTTATTTTGTTTTAATTTCTTTAAAATGTATTGAAAAATCTCATGAAAGCGTTTTACTCTGAGAATATCTGTTGTTTCCCTGGAGGTTCAAAAACAATCTCCACTGATGTAGTAGATTGATACATTTTCTTCTATATCAAAAGGCATTTCGTGAGCATTTTCTTGAGGATTAGAAAGAAATGCGCCTTTCTTGAGTTACAAACAAGGTTCCTGGCTTCTAGTAACCTAACAAATCTAAAGAGACAATTCATACAAACAAATAAAAACTGTTAAGAGCAGAATAACATGATACAAATATAGAGACAATAAAATAAGAGTTATGTCAAAGTACATTTTTGAGGGGGAGGACCTGAAAAAGGACCTATTTGGAATGATGTGCCAGGGGAACCACTATATGAAATCTTCCTTCAGGCAGGATTGGTGTAGTGGAGCTGCTGTCTCTCTCATGATTAAATGAGGAAATGTTCAGAATGATATGAAAATTTTGGATAAGTCTGATGAAAAAGTAATGGCCTGATGAAAGGAGAAAAAAGGCGTTTTCAAGCATATTATCTGGCTTGGCATAAGGCTTGAAAGCGGGAATGGAAAATTATCTAGATGCATATTTGAACGAGTACATTTGTAAAAGTTGAGAAGCTAGACAAGACAGAAAGAATCAATCACAGCAGTCCTTCAGTCGAAAGCTCCTCGGTGGATGATTGTGAAACTTATCAAAGTACCTTATTTTCTTTGGAAAAACAGCCTTCTTTAATTTTTCAACTATCTTACTAGAAACTATATTATCGCTACCTATATATAGCACTATTAATCTGAAATTGATTCGAAAACTCACAAATCAAAAAATGACTTAAATGGCTGTGGCAGAGTTTATAGGGAAACATAAAAATTCACACAATGTATGTTTGTATTTCCTGTTAGTACCTTTTAGCAATGGATACCAGACAGAATAACATTTAATTTTTTTTAACTTATAATGCATTTTTGCTCATGTAACTTAGTAACTTATGAAAATAGAAGGGAGCTGTACTTCATATGGAAAAGTGGAAATTTCAAACGTGTGCATCTCCTTGAATTTCTTTAATGCACATGCATGTTATCACAGTACCTCTTGGTGTCGGTCTGTTTCTCATGTTAAAACACCTTCTTTTGTGATTGGAGTTTAGTTAGAACTTTTTCCGTATTTGCTTTGTAGAATCTTCGTAGTGTTTTCGTTCGCTCTGAACAAAATATGGGACTTTTAATTCAGGGATGAGCTTAGATATTGATTACATAAGGCTGCCTAACCTTGCTATAGGAGCCCACCCAAAGAGATGAGATCACTGGATGGGAGATCACAGAATAAAACCTCTATATTGAAGGGGCAGAGCCATTTCCAAGCTAGTTCTGTTCATCTCTGCCGATAATTCCTAATGCTTTTTATGTAATGAAATGACTGAGATAGTTCAAGGCATTTGAAATGATGTTTAGGTGTGGAAATAAGTGTAGGCTACATAAACTTTACTGAAAGTATCTTTATTTGTGTTTATGAAATCAAAAAATTCTAAGTTTCTGTGGAAATATCGGTCCATGGTTTCCTTGTTTTTACATATGGAGTCTGGAAGAAATGTAACTATTAAGCATTATGTTACTCAAAATTGTAAGGTCATGAAACAAAAATTCATATATATATTTTGTATATTAAATTTAATAGTAACTGGTTGATTACTTTCCAAATATTTTCTCTTAGTGCTCATTTTAGGGTTAGTATCTGAAAAATGCTAGTCCATATATTTTCCCAATTTTTTAAGTTGTTTAAAGTGGAAGAGTAAATCTGGTTGCTGTTACTCCATCATGTCCAGCAGCAGAAGTTCCATTACTGAGTTCATAATGCTATTACTGAATGTTTCATATTTATATCTCTAGACCTGTCATACATATATCTGTGCTACAATTTCTTTAATAAGCTGCAATGGATTTTTCAGTCTAATGGCAGTATAAGTTCTTTTTAAGTTCTACCTAACAACGTAAAAGCATATAAAAAGGTTAAGGATTGGTAAGAATAGTATAGAGATTCTTTTAAGGTCATGCAGGGAAGAAAAGCACTGTGCATTTTAACAGTGATCAGCAAGGATCAGAGACTAGATTCTTCAACTCATCTGAATTTTCTAAACTTTGTGAGTTTAAAAAATAAGGCTTAAAACTTGATCGAGCATTCTCATGTTATTAAATGACAACCATTTTATTTTCTGCTTGCACTTAAGAAAATTTCAAAATGAAAAGAATTTTTTTGAATGATTAACATGTGTTTTAATTAAATAGTTGAAAGAAAAAACATCTTGAGTTCTTAAGCTTATTTTAAAATACATTCAAGATGTGTTATCTTTGCTTGAATAAAGCT
Organism: Rousettus aegyptiacus; assembly: GCF_014176215.1. Taxonomy (NCBI): domain Eukaryota; kingdom Metazoa; phylum Chordata; class Mammalia; order Chiroptera; family Pteropodidae; genus Rousettus; species Rousettus aegyptiacus. Next base: position 51,933,587 of record NW_023416311.1, read on the forward strand.
TACAAAACAAAATGAAAATCAATTTCTAATTATGACAGCAAGTGTGTAGGTTCAGGAACTAATATGAAATTCATGTTTTTATTTATCAAATAAGTGCTAGTGAATTTAACTGAACTCACATAAGCCACTTTAAGAATGTGAAAGTTGTTAATACAGTAATTGAGGAACTAAGTTCCTATCCCAAGAAAACTGCAATCTATAATTCCCCAAGAAGCTGATTAGTATATACTTGTTGAATGCCTACTGTGTATAAAACTCTCAAGTAAATAAATAATATGGTCTTGAGTATTACCATTAATGAATTTACAATCTATTAAAAAGTGATGAATATGTATGACCTAATACTTGAACAGTGATACAAGAAACAAAGGAGAAATAGATTTATCAGATATCATTATGTTTTATTGATGTGTTAAGATCAATAATGCGACAGTGAGATTGCCTTAAAGATAGGATAGCAAGAAAAAATGAAATGTAAAGTAAAATACTGATATAGTGTTGAAGTGAAAAGGCCTTGAATAGGTGTAGGAAAGAAGTTTGTTCTGAGATCAAAGAATTCCATAATTTGACTTAAAAATAAAACAATGCTTTAATTGAGTCAGGGCCATCATCTATAGCACTTAATGCTAGATGACTGTGTTCTTGAGATGAAATTAAGTCATACCTCTGCATGATCAAAATACTATCTTTATTGCCAATAATCAAGACTGGGAATGTAGACTAGGCTCATGGCTCAGATGAGTTGAAGAATCCCTTGTCACAAAGTATTCTCTGTGAGCATACCTAAAAATGTGAGTCTTATGAGCTAATGAAGAGTTAGTTGGCTGTAGGAAAAGTTACCAGAGACATTGTCAAGTATTACAGAAAGGGAGGTGACGTATGAGCGTACCCTTTGATACATATGACTTTTAATACATGAATATGAGTTTTAAAATGTAATTTTTAAGAAGTATATTTAAAAAATGTATTGTGGTGAAAATGGTTAATCAAATTATGTTGGTTTCAAGTGTACAATTCAATAAGTACCTCATCTATATATTGCATTATGTGTTTACCACCCAAAGTCAAATCTCCTTCTATCACCATATATTTGATCCCCTTTCCCCTTATCTACCTCTCCCATTCCCCACTTCTCCCTGGTAACCACTAAACTGTTGTGTCCATGAATCTCTATTTGTCTTGTTCATTTATTGCTTTCAGTTTTATATCCCACAGATGAGTGAAATCATATGGTTCTCAACTTTTCTGTCTGACTTATTTCTCTCAGCATGATTATCTCAAGATCCATCCATGTTGTCGCAAATGGAAATATTTCATCTTTTCTTATGGCTAAACAATATTCCATTCTATATATGTACCACATTTTCATCATTCAGTCATCTATGGAAGGACACTTCAGTTGTTTTCATGTCTTGGCCACTTTGAATAATGCTGCTATGAACATTGGGGTGCATGTATCTTCATGAATAAATGTTTTCAAATTTTGTAGGTAAGTACCCAAAAGAGGGATTGCTGGGTCTTACCTACATTTTGTGACTCTTCAAGCATACCCAATTTTATAAGCCCTTTAAAAAATTTATGTATAGTTTGGTAGCAACATGTGAATGAAGTCTGAAGCTTAGGCTTAATTAGCTTCAAAGGAAATCCTCCTCTGTCACAGAATAAAACTGCCATGGTCTGGATGATTTTTGAAGTATGATACTCTAGAAGGTATTTGCACATTGTTTTGACAATGGATAATTTTCTGCATTTGATTTAGTTAATTTTTTTTTCATTAAAAATCACCATTTCTCCTCAAAAACATCTATAGGGAGAATCTATTTGTATGTTTTATATTTTTTCTTTTCTCCATCTTCCTTAACATTATTTCTGATTCCTTTAGCTATAATCTTTAAGACAAAACCTAACTATAAATATCCCCATGACTTCTTTCTTGATGCAATTACTCACTTTATAAATTTATATCACTTTTATCTATTTTTCTGTCATTGTCATCCACAATGTATGTAATATGAAACTTTATAGGCTATATAGTTCACAAAAATGTTGAATCTTTTGTATAGTACCCTTTCCACATGTTTCTTGACAGTGCTTGTTCATCTCCTATGAAGGAGACAACCCATTACATGTTTCCAAATTTTATTATAACACACATTTAGTCCATAACCATTCTAAATCTTTTGATAAAGCATTGCCTTCCACTTTAACCATGATTTGAATGGTCACTCAGCCTTTAATCAGCTTTTACTTAAAGCTAGCTAGATCATTTTTATATCAATTTATTTCCCACAATTTTTACTTTGCACATTATCCTATAATATGATTTGAGTTCTTCCTGTATTCTGCAACTCAAAGTTATTTCTATTTGACTTTCATCCATCACATATCAGTTTTTGAATCATATCTTGGAATAATTCTATATATACATAGAATGATAATGATAGAAACAATTTATGTAGCATAGTCTAGGTGCATTGTTAAATGTATATAGACTACTAAGTAAACAGGATCCTGTAATTGTGGTAATCTTATTGTTCTAGGTTACTGTTACAGATTAAAAAAAAATGTATAACTGAAGGGTTTCACAATTTTCTTATTGCGTAGTGTCGTGCAACTAGTAAGTGGTAGAACCATGATTCAAAATCAGGCATATTTGTCTTCAAAGTCCCTTCTTTGCCCATTCTCCCATTCTACCTCTCATATGCAAAGTCTTTCAAATAAAAAAAGTCAAGTCATAGTTATTACAAACAGAAACCAACGTTCTTTCTTCTGCAGAGCCAACTGTATAATTCGTGGGTCCTAATACTAAAAGAAAATCTGAGTCCCCTTGTTTAAATAGTATATATAGCAAACAGTAATAGCAAATATTATGAAAAAGTGCTGTTAAAGGTATTAAAATATAAAGCGTTTTTCCTTCTTCTGTGAGCTCTCTAATTGCCAGGTGGTATTTTATTTAGTATTTAGCACCATTCTAAGTAAAACTTAAATTTTATGACATGATCATTAATTTTGAGTGGTCAACTTTATATTGTATAGTGATAATTTTAATGCAAATATAAGATCATTTAATTTGTGGTGGAATCACCAAAGTTACACAATTTTTTTAGCTCATACATCTGTGTATTTCAGTGTTACTAGAGCAGTGGAACTGCACAAAACTAACATGACTTTTTATTTCACTTATGATACAAGTTGGCATATTTTACCAACACTTTACCTTTGGATTATTGATGAGTGAAGAAGGACTGAAAGGAAAAGTAACTCTGGGTTATGTTATCTTTATCTTTACTTCTGTGTCATCATTTCAGTCTAAGTGGTTATTTAGCTAATACAGGGAAGAAACACAAATGAGAAAAGATATGATAAGTTCCCTTGGCTGTTTCTCTTAGAATGTCTTTGCCTTCTTTCTGTGCTCTAAGTGGGTTCTGGTTGGAATAGAAAGTGTGGCTTCTGGGAGCCATTAGTGTTTCTGCTTGCTTAGTTTTAGATGTAAACACACTTCTTTTATTCTTGTTTTGAGTTTCACTGAACCCCACACATCATGGTTGTACCACAATTCTGTGTTCATCCTTGTGGTGCATTGGGAATGGTATAATTAAATGAAGAGACAAGGAATAGTAGACAAACATATCGCACATATCTCTTTTGCCTAAAATTGTCAATTTCAAGAAGTGACAGCAGAGAAACTGAATGTGAGGCCTTAGAATGCAAGCCCTATACAACTGCACAAGTCATGCCTGTAAAGTTGACTCAAGTCCTCTGCTTATGCAATTTCATTTTACTTTCTCGGTTCTTGCACATTGTGCATATTATTATAATTTTTATATGTAACTTTCTAATCATAACATACACATAGACATACATTTAAATTATTAATAGTGCTTATATTCTGAGTTGATAAGAGATGTTAGGATCTCCGATCATGTACATGTACATCAGATTATGTATATGTACATATATACATACACAATATTACATCATATACATATAAGCTTGATCATTTGCTTTCATGGTTGTTGAGTATGGTACAACAACCTACTTCCAATCACTTTGTTATGTAGTCTCAAAAACAGATTTTAAACAATAACAAAAAGAATTGTTTCAAGGTTTCAAAATAATCTTTAAATCATACAGCAGAATTAATTCAAAATGGATCAAAGACCTAAATATAAGACGTGAAACCATAAATTTCATAAAAGGAAACAGAGGTACAATAACTCATGGACCTATTACGTTTCAGAGAGAATTTTATGCGTTTGACCTCAAAGGCATGAAATTAAAAGCAAAAACTAAATAAATAAATGTGTTTTTATAAAACTAAAAAGTATCTGCCCAGCAAAAGAAACCATCAACAAAACAGTTTTCTGAATGAGAAAAGAAATATGCAAACAATGCCTCCAATAAAGGGCTAATATACAAAATATATAAGGAAGTTATACAACTCAACAACCAAAAAACAATCAATTAAAAAATGAGCAGAGGTCCTGGACACTTCTCCCAACAAGACCTATAGATAGTCAACAGACATATGAGAAGATACTCAACTTCACTAGCTATTAGGGAAATGCAAATAAAAACCACAGTGAGTACAACTTCACACTTGTAAGAATGGCTATTATCAACAAGACAAGTAACAATAACTGTCAGGTCGTGGGGGAAAAGAAACTCTTATACACTGCTGGTGGGAATGTAAATTGGTAGAGCCATTATGGAAAACAGTATGGAGTTTCCTAAAAAAAATAAGAATAGAAGCACTATATGACCCAGCAATCCCTTTTCTGGGTATCTATTCCCCAAATCTGAAAACAGCCATAAAGATATATGCACCCTGATGTTCATTGCAGCATTATTCATGGTGGCCAAGACATGGAAACAACCGAAGTGTCCTTACATAGATGACTGGGTGAAGAAGCTGTGGTACATATATGCAATAGGATATTACTCAGCCACGAGAAAAGATGAAATACTGCCATTTGCAACAACATGGATGGATCTTGAGATAATCATGCTGAAAGAAATGTCAGACAGAAAAATTTGAAAACCACATGAAAAAATTTGAAAACCATATCCCCACATTAAGAGAAAACTGAAAGCAACAAACAAAAGACAGACTCATGGACATAGTCAACAGTTGAGTGCTTACCAGAGGGAAGGAGGAAAAGAGGTAGCTAAAGGTAAAGGGATCAAATATATGACGGAAGGAGATTTGACTTTAGGTAGTGAACACACAATGTAATATGCAGATGACGTAATATGAATTATATACTTGAAACCTATATATTTTTATTAATGTCCCCCCAGTAAATTTAAAAAATAATCTTGGAATTTAAGTAAAGTAATATGTATTTGATAAATGCCTATACATCCATTAAGATTTAGCTTACATATAGTCTTAAGAAGGTTTATGTTGCTTATCCTGTCATCCAAACACTTTTTTTTTTCTGGCGCAATGGTTACCTGACCATATTCAAGTATATTATTTATGGAAAAAAAATAATTACTTGTCTCTAGTTAGACTGTATACTAAAATAGGCAGATTCTGCTTATTATTCCATCAGTAGAACCTAATATACTTCTATCCCTAATATGTGATCATTACAATTTAATATTAAATTAATGCGTTTGTTAAAAGAAAATTCCAATATTTAGATTTTTTTCTTACATGCTATGATAGATATGTTTATGTTTAACGGTATGTGGTTGGGTTTCAAGAATTGTTAAATAAGAATTTTGCAGAAAAACAGCAGCCAAAGAGTATTCAGAACAATTCTGCTCTGCTGGAAATAGGCAGAGTTAGACATCTGTACCTCCTCAGGCCAATGTAAAGAAACATCTGTGAAGCACACATTAAATTGTTTTCTAGGGGAACCAACCAACACAAAATCTACCAGATTTGCAGCCAGAGTGAGATTGTGTAGAGCCAGAAGGGAAAACAAAATAAATTTACAAAATCAGAGAATTCTAGAAATGAAGTTGTGATTTATTGTTCTGGCCTTACCATTGATGACAAGATGCTATCATTTGACAAGCTGAATGTATCAAAGTGTATTGCTTAACAAGATAAAATTCAAATAGGGCTATTCAACAGAATCATAAGGTTTGCTAATTTTCATCTTAACCTTTAATTGGCTAAACACAATTTTGAATAGAAAAATTCAAAAATGTGTGAAATCTACTGTGTAAAAACAGTGACTCAGAAAGAATTATGAAAATTTTACTTTTTTATGCTGTTGTCAAAAATCTGGCTATCTCCGTTGTGATGAAGGAGGTTGAGATCAGCAAAGGCAATACTGACTAAGGAAAGAAAGAGGATAGATGGTAAATGACATAAAATCTCATTGCTTTTTAATCTTTACCTTCTATATGACTTATTCCAAACAAACTCTACCCCTGCTTCAACCATCATAACCCTCTTTGTTCTGCTTTTGTTTTATATAAACTTTTAATGAACATTTCGTTTAGAATAATTTTAGAATTAGAGAAATATTATAAAGGTAGTGCTGAGAATTCCTATATATCTTTCACCCAGTTTCCTTTAATGTTAACAATCCCATGGTACATTTGTCAAAATTAAGAAATTAATGTTGATATATTGCTATTATCTAAATTAGGGATATTCATCTTTCACCAGTTCCCACTAATGTCACTTTTCTGTTCTAGGATCCAGTCTAGGATATCACATTGCATATAGTTCATCATATCTCCTTAGTATCCTCTGATTTGTAATAGTTTTTTATACTTACTTTTCTTGACCTTGAGAATTTTGAAGAGTACAGGTCAGGTACTCATTTTGGGTTTTTCTGATGTTTTCTCATGATGAGGCTGGTGGTATGGAGTTTTAGACAAAATTCTGTAGATGAATTGTTCTTCTTGTTTCATCATATCAGAAAGTGCATGATATCAATGTGACTTATTATTGCAAAATTTAAGCTTCATCACTTTAAGATCTTCCAAGTTTCTCTACTGTAAAATTACTATTTTTAACTTTTACATACTGTATTCTGTTGAAGTAAGTCACTAAGTCCTGATAACATGATAGAGGAGAAGAATTAAGCTCCATTTCCTAGAGGGCAAATTTCTCAAAAATTTGTTTTCTATAATGATGATTTGTCATGTCTTCTGCCTTTATTTACTCAATATCATATTTGTATAAGTATAACCTTTTTTATATCCTATAATTTAGGTTATAACCTATTTTTCCACTATTTATTTTTTGCTCATTTTTTTCAGCTTTGGCCATTGATGCTCCTTCAGACTGGTTCTTGTTTCCTTCCCTTTGACATATCCCATTCCACTGTGATCTATAAATCTAACTAATTATAGGTGTGTGTTCATGTGAGATTTTATATATACATATTTTTTAGCACTTCTTGCTGAAAAGGCCTAGAAGTAGTGAAATCCCAATAACACCAATTATACCTAGAGCCCAGATTTGAGTTTCCAATACCATCTTTCCATAAAACGATGAAAGCTCTTTAGAACATGACTTATTCTTCAATTGAGGGAGAGAAATTTAACGTTACCTGTAATATCTTACAGTGTCAAATAAAATTCAGCCACATGTCAAAGGGAAACAGGAGGTGACCTGAAGGAGCTTCAGTGGCCAAAGCTGAAAAGAATGTTTTCTAATCAGAATTTTATTATTCTGTGCCAACCTCCATAATTTTTGAGAGAGTAGATCCTCTTTCTTACAATAAAGGAAAAGAATTCCCTGTAACTCTCTCTTATTATATTATACAATATATACATATATATGTTTCATGTGGGTGTGCATGTGTACATATATTTCACCATTAACTAAAATTTTCAGTCTTTTGAGAGGAGAGTTTGGACTTTTAAATTGTAATTATATAGTTAATTATCACTCAGGTAATTAATGAAGGAAAAATTAGATATTAAGATTTGACTTAGAATCACAGCAAGATTGATATGTTCTTAAGTTTTTCTATAATATAGTTATATTTTAAATATTTTAAAAGAAGTCATTTATTTCTCTTAAGGTTCATCAGTTGAGAGAAAAGGAAATGTAAATTCCCACAGGAATACACTTCTAGTGCAATAATACAAATTTCTCAACAGATATCCATTTAAATAGTCTAAAGTTTGTAAACTAAGGAAGAGGGCCATGTTTATTGAAGCACTATTCACAATAGCCAAGATATGGAAACAACTTAAATGTATATTAACAGATGGATAGATTTTAAAAAATAACATATACATATAATGGAATACTATTCAGCCTTATAAAGATAAAAAATCTGAAGTATGCATCAGCATAGGTGAACCAAGAAGACATTATGCTAAGTGAAATCAGTCACAGAAAAGCAAATATTGCATGATTCCTCTTACATAAAGACTCTAAAAGAGTTGAATTTATAAATCAGAGTAGAATGGTTTTTGTTAGGGGCTGAAGAGATGGATACTAGGAAGTCCCTAATTAATATGCATAAAGTTTCAGTTAAGCAAGATTAAATTCTAGAGATCTTCTATACGACTTTGTACCTATAATGAACAATAATGTACACTTAAAGAAGTTGTGGTACATATATACAATAGAATATTACTCAGCTATGAGAAGGGATGAAATACTGCTATTTGTGACAATATGGATGGACCTTGATATAATTATACTAAGCAAAATAAGCCAGACAAATAAGGTTGAAAATCACGTGATATCACTTATACGTGGAATATAAACCTAAAAGCAACAAATGAACAGGACAAACAAACAGACTCATGGACATGGACAATGGACTAGTGGTTACCAGAGGGGAGGAGGGAGAAGGGAAGGAGAAAAAAATAAAATGTTAAATAAATAAATAAATGTTAAAACATTTGTAGAGAGAGCATATTTCAAATATTATTCTTAAAATAAAATAAAATTTTAAAATAAGAGATACAAGATTCCGGAAATAGTAGTAAAATTACAGAAGTATAGAATTGTTTGATATTTCGTTTTGGCATCTTTTACGAGGCAATGGTCAGACACTGTTTAGGAATATACTTATTTATTTCTAAATCCATAACTTCCAAAGTTTTAGTAAGCTTATCAATAATTTATAACAATTTTTCAAGGGTCTTAATTCTGTCATCCACTTATTGAGAAAGATGTATTAATATTTCATGCTGGTTGCTAAGCCCTTTGTGGGTGTATAGCAGAAAAAGGTCTAACAGAATAAAAACCTAGAAAAGAATAATCTTGTCATTTGGCCTAATTAGGCATTTGCGTGTGTGTTTGTAGAGGTGAATAGAATTAGATAAAGATAAGCTATTCCTACAGTCTTGTCATTTGGCTTGTACTGAAGTAAGGCAGACCTAATTCTGCCTTGTTCACAGACATTTATTAAAAGCTAGAAATAGTTTTAAAACCTGCTGTATAAATTTGGGATATCCTCAGCCCTCTATCATATTGGTGCTTTAAAGACAGCTTACATGAAAATACTGTGAGAATTTCCAGTGGCCAGATTCAAATATCTATCGGAATAGGTGAAAAGGCAGCTTTTGAACTATTGTGATACAGTGTACTACATGAAGGCCCCATTATATTTTATACCATGTTCATACAGTGGTAGATATCCACTCTAAATATTTTAACCTACCTTTATTGCTGTAATATCATGATTTTTTTAAAAATTGAAACTCATAACAATTATTCTAATTAACAAAACTTGCAGTGATAACATGAGATAAGAAAACTGAATCTTTTATAGCATTTTTTTTTTTTTAGAGTGTGGACTTTCTGATTAAATGCTAGGAGATCTTTGGAGTAGGAATTCCTTTAAAAGACCACTATTGTTCCTAGTGAATAGCTTAAACTAATCAATGAAGACAAATATAATACTACTGTTGCTGAAATATTTCAAATCAAATTACAAATATCATGATATATTACTATCATCTTGATTCTAATGTGGAAGAATTGAATAATATATTTTTTATAAAAAAGATATAACTACAGTATTTCACAATATAAAGACCACATAACCTATGTGCAAAGATAAATTAGTTATTTTGGGGCGACTTGTTTTTCCTGACAACCTCTAACATTGGCTGGTTTGTTTTCTCTCTCTGTCTCCCTCAATTCCTCCCTCTCCCTTCTCTTTCCCAAAACATGCAGATATCTATTTAGTAATCTTAGCTGATAAATTTTACTACCAATTGACATTTTTAACCTTTTATTGACTCTTTCACAGAATAACATGTAAACTTCCTAAACATAATAGCTATGTCTAGTGTATCATTTTATTTCCACAGTATCTGGATTTTAATTGTCATTTTATAAATAGGCCGTAGGTCAGTACTTTTTAGAGTCTAATTTACTCTTTAGAATTTGTCATCTGGCTCTTTTCTTTCTTATTTTATGTCACTAAGAATGTGCATTTGTTAAATATTTACATATGAAATGTGTCCGACATCCTAAATGCAATTTGTCTGAACCTGGAAATTGGAAGTCACTTAAGATGGCTGTCTGCTCTCTGAGTTTTCTTCACAGACAACTAATAAAATGACCAATTGGAACAGAAGCTAAGATTTAGCAACAGGTATGGCCACCATAGGATGTACTGCTGAATATCTTCCCTGTTTTAAATTATTCTTAATGATCAATCGCTATTTACATCTTTACTTTGAATGTACTTACCTTTTGGAGAAAGCAGAAATAGTGAGTTAACTAGCTCTTTTATTTTTACAAAGTTAAAAAAAATTTTTTTTCTGCTAACATCTGCTCATTTTGCCTTTTTCTTTCCTTACACTACTGTCTTCAATTTCTTTGAAGTACTTCTGTGCCAAGCATTGCTCTTCCTTTCATTTATATCAATTTGTTTTCTTCACATTAATTATTCCTTTTTAAAAAATTTATGGGGTGATATTCGTTAATAAAATTATATAGTTTTTAAGTGTTCAGTTTGATAATACATCATCTGTATATTGCATTGTGTGTCACCACCCAAAGTCAAATTTTCCTTCGGTCACTATATATTTGATTCCCTTATCTTTACCTACCTCCCTTATCCTCTCTTTCCCTCTGGTAACCACTAGAATGTTGTCTGTGTCTGAGTATTTGCTTGTTTGTCTTGTTGTTTGTTACAGTTTTATATTCCACATATGAGTGAAATCATAGTTCTTATTTTTTTCTGCCTGTCTTATTTCACTTAGCATGATTATTCTTTCCCTTCCAATGATACATTCTTTCCACAATGCAAATATGAAAACACTTTCTACTCCATTTAGCATTTTAGTTTCAAATTGGAGATTTCTTTGACCATATTGACCATAATAGTTTAATTAGTAGCAATCAACATGGGTTCTTAGATTTTCCTAAAAATTCTGATCAGAAACATTCTAGGAAAGTAATTCAATTGACTTTGCCTAAGACTGCTTCTGTAATACTGTCAACTTGAAATCAGCAACTCATTTTTATATATTTTTTTCTGTTTTGTAACAAATTTTTCACCATCTAGTACAAGTAAACCATTTTTATTTGTCCACCGTAGAATGTCACTGCTGTAGCAGAAAGTCCAAATTTATCCACTATCTGTCTTGCAATTACTGATGATAGATGAAACTTTTTTGTTCTTTTTTTTATTATTTACCTGTTTATAACTCTGATTTTCAACCTTCTCAAACATCCCTGCCATCTTCCAATTCTAGAGCTACAGATGCATTCCTGGAGTTCTTTCCCTTGAGACATTGCTATAAAGGCCAAGATATTGGGAAAATACCTTGAATTGATAACATAAACACAGAATATCTCCTGGAGCTTATTAAAAAGTATTCCTTAGTTAGTGTGTATTGTGGATCTCATATTGACTTGAATCCTTTGTAGTAATTCATGAAGCTGTCTTTGCTATACCTACTCACTCCTGGATTTTTTTGTCCTTAGGTTATTTTCTCCCTATTTCTTAGAAAAAAAAAATAATGTTTTAGCAGAAATAGATGATTTGTTGCAAAACCATAGCCTATTTCAAATACTCCTTGATCATACTTTTAGTTAACTTTGATGTGCTGATAGACTACTTCTGTTTAAAACAGTAGGTAATATAGGTTTACACGCGCATAAAAAACATGTGACTATGCAAATACACAATTACTTATGGAATGATATCTATAGATTTTAAGTCTTTTTAGGATGAATATTATGCTTGCATAGAATAATGACTCAATTAGTATTTAAAGTAGGTGACACACCTAGCACTACTGGGGAGAAGTTTATGTGCATTACAGAGGTAAAAGAAATTGGAGCTCCAGAGAACAATCAAGAAGCTGAAATGAGGAGCAGAGATTTAGAGATGTGGAATAAACAAACCAATTAATATTATTTCATGTCACAAATACGTATTAAGAACTTGTTATGTTTCAGACATTATTCCAATTACATAGGACACAATGAACTAAGAGCACCTTTCTAATTCTTAGTGGTCTGGCATTCTAGTAGGCAATAAAAGACAACAAACAATTGAACAGAAAAATTTCAAAAGGTAACAAGTATAAGGGAGAAAATAGGGCAATGAAACGGAGAGCGAAAGTAGGAAACTCTTTAGAACAGGGTGTCCTGAGATGTCTCTCTATGGAAATGTCTATGAAGCAGTGGAGACGGGACAGCTCTGTGTGGTGTGCTAAGACCTAGATGTGACCCACCAATCCAAATTTTTCAGTCAATCTCCTGAACTCATGAGTGTTTCATATAAGTAATTTAAAAAAAAAAAAGGGGGAATAAAAACAAGTATATGGATTTTATAGTGAATTAAGGTACTGAGGAGGAAGCAGAAAATAAGGAACCATCAGAATCACTATATGTAGTACTTTCCTGTGTCATTTAATTCTAAGTATATTAATATAGTTATAATGGTTTCTAAATAATTAAGGACAAAGAAGAAAAACCCCAATAAAGTTGTGTATATGAGAATGTATAGTTTATTCTAACAACATAAAATATTAAATGTTCTCCAAAGTACACAGGGTTTGGGTGAAGAATATTTGAAATCATATAGTAATAATTGTAACTGGTAAAAAGAATCACTAAAATAATGTATCATTATTTAGAACACATAGTTTGGACTTAAACTGAGTCCAATTCCACCTTTGCCATTTAGATTTACTGCTTATCTTGAGGAAACCACATAATCTCTTCAAAATTCAGTTTTCAGAGTTAAAAAAGGGGCGATCATTATAGTTCCTATATTTATATATGTGGCCTATATGTATTATTTCTGTAAAAAACATGAATTGGATCCAGTCTAGTATTTTCAGGGTCATAGGAATTTATTGGTTACCTTTATTATTTTTCTTTATGCCACTTCTATTTTGAGTATTTGGTTTTAAAACATCAATGGGAGATCAAAAAGTTTAAATTCATTTTTTTTATTTTTGTATAACTTTTGTAAGTTTCTTATGAAAGTTTGTTACTTTTGGACAAATTGAGTTTCAAAGATTTTCCAAAGATTTTTCACATTTTTTTAAAAAAATAAAATCTGCTTCTTGATATCAAGTGACCTGGCCCTGTTACATCTTACTCTATTCTCACAATCTTAGGAAATAGAAAGGTCCCAGAATCAGTCACAAATAATGGTATTTCCATAGTTCAAATGTTGATATTCTCAGCCTATCTTTTATCTGTTTTAAATGGAAAGGTTAAATGTCTAGTTTATTTTACCAGTTGTAGCTAATGTAGCCAGTGGCAGAGCTGTTCAGTCTCACCACCTCTGTTTGGAAAAAACACTCATCACTATTAAATGCCTCCTTATTATTCACTCTTATCAGAGCCCATTCCCTTTCTGTATTAGTGGGCTCTACATTCTGAAACTACAATCAGATCCTTCTTTTAGCAACAACATATTCTCTTAGCAATATCATATCAGCTGGTAGTATGCCTTACACGTTTAGGTTTGCAGAGGGAATACAGGAGCACACCTGAAGGCTCTCTTAGATTGCAAAATTGTTCTTAAAACTCTGACATAGAGCCTAACACTAAGCCAAAGGATACTTGAATAAGGATATCTTAGTGTCATTCATGGTACTGTGTCAAATTCAATATTATATCTTGTCACTATAAGGAGAGCTCATTTACCAGTATGTTTTTCAGCTAATAGATTGTACAATGACTCTTGTTTACCAGTAGCTTAGTGAATCTCCAAATATAGAATTTCTAGTATCAAAATAGGCAGGTAATATCAAAAATATCAAAAAATGTTATCTTTGTTTAATTTTCTCATGAGACTGTGGTGGCATGTTATGACTGAATTCACAAAGACACAGTTCAAGACAGCAATTAAATCTGTTATATGAATGTCAAAATTTCATATACAGAATTCTGATATATGTTTATATGTAAATATTTCTACCTTATTCATTGTAATTTGAGTAAAATGGTCTCAATCTATGAAATCATCTGAGTAAATTTAACATTCAGAGTACAAATCTGGAGTTATAACCCTTAATATAAATGTGGAAGAGGCATATATTATTTGCTCCCTCCAAGAATAGACTGTATAACTTGTAGTGTCAGTAGCTATGCATTATGTAAAAAGTGAGAAGACATCACTTAATCTATGAATTTTGAGTTCGAATTCTGATATACTTGAGTAGCCCACATGATTGAGGTAAGGAAATAACTATAAAATCCAATTTTGTTGAATTAACAAAACCTGTTTAAGAACATACACAGAAAATACACAGAATTCACATATCTGTGTTTGAGGAAAACTTTTGAGGTAACTAATTCTTGAAAGAGAGGAGAAAGCCAGTCCCTGATATCACAGTGCCCACAATAGAGAGAGGCAGTCATGAGCTAGGAGAGTGTAAAGCTATTGCAAAAAATGACAATTACTAACAACGAATTTGCAGATTAATTGTATATTAAATGATAATATAGATGAAATGTCATGGATTCTTTTATTTAATATCACACTTTGAAAAATTTAGGCAGTAAAGCAAATGCTGGTCAATTTTTAAATTGCCCAAATACACTCAAGTGACAGTTACATTATACAATGATGTGGTGTACCAGAAAAAGATTAGTAGAGCCTCATAACAGAAGTCAAGGAATTGGTAATAATTCATTTAGTGCTATCAAGTAAAATAGCAATCATAATTTTTTTTTATAGTTTTTATGTATGGTTAACATTCTGGGACCTTTAAGTAACTTTAACTCTAGAATGTTTCTGAAGTCATTCTAAATGAATTACTTTAAGTCTATAGAATTTCAAGTTACATTACCTCTTAAAGTTTTGCAATATTAGTATTAAAATAGAGGAAGTCTTCTATATGTGTGTACAAAATAATGTTCAAACTAAGTAGCCAAGGAAAGCAGCCCTCCAGAGAGGAAGGGGTTTTTATAAACCTATTTCATCCCATTCACTTTTACCCTAAAATTATGTTTGCAGCTTATAGCACAATTGTGTTCAAAGTGGTCAAATTG
The DNA here is from genome assembly GCF_014176215.1 of Rousettus aegyptiacus. Classification (NCBI taxonomy): domain Eukaryota; kingdom Metazoa; phylum Chordata; class Mammalia; order Chiroptera; family Pteropodidae; genus Rousettus; species Rousettus aegyptiacus. The sequence continues at coordinate 51,949,002 of NW_023416311.1, forward strand.
TTCTCCCTTATACAAATAGCACAGATAGCTAATTATTTTTTATAACATCATTTGGTCCATGCATTTAAGAAATAAATTTTATGATTCCATTGTTATAGTAGCCGAAGTAAAGTTTTAGTATTAATTTATCTTAGTATTTATTTTTATAAAACAAAGAATGAATTAATGCCCTCATTATTTTTAGAAAATGTAATTTGTACAAAATGAAACATTGCAGATGTATATTTATCAAACTATACTCTTGGAAAAAAAGGGTATTATTGGCTTATCAGTATAAAGAATGAACAGAAAATTTTGATACAAAGGTTAATTTTCAGTAGTTCATTTTATATGATTTTTTAATAGAACGGACAGTTGCTTTAAATATGTTCTGTTAACTTGTTTTCAATCTCAGTGGGTAGTAAAACAAAATAGTAATTTTGTTAGAAGAAAATAGAAATCAGTTGTATGCATTAAATATACTATATGCTGTTGATTGAAAGACTTGAAATGTGTTTTTTACAATATGATCTGATTGTCAGGTTCATTGCTGCTATACTTGGTCATTTAAAGAAAACTTCAAGTTACATTTATTGAAAGGGTAAGTGCTATTTATTTTAGGTGTAGTATACTAACCTCTAGATGGATGTAAATCCGATTTAAAGATGATTTAATTTTTATAAACATCTAAGTAAGAAAAACAGATAATATGTGTACCACTTCAGTTATTGAAATTAGCAGATGAAAATAAAGCATTTTGCTCATGAACTGATTTTGGGTTCATTTATCAGTTCTGATGATCTGTTCTCGGTGTTTACAGGAAATGGGCTTTAAGTAGTACTTGTGTATATTTTATGGTTTGAAGTGGTCACAGCAACATGTAGAATTGCCATTCTTACTTTCAATCAGAGACTTCTCATATGGCTGTGTTATGTAGTAGATGTTATTAAAAGTTTTAAATCAGAGAAAACAATCTCTTCTAAAAAACGTATAGGAAAGCATACAAGATTGGCTTGGGTCATTACACATGACATTTTAGTGTTTCACATTGAAAAATCTAGTCTCAGTAAAAATAAACAAAATACAAGCATACCCTGTGTTTTCTTAGGAGAGCAAATTTGCTTTTTTATAGTACTTTTAGGAATATTATTCTGTTTATCTAGAGCTGTTTATCTACGAGTCCCTTTAGTAGATCATTCAAATTTTGAGTCTCTAGGTAGATTATATAGAACTCTGAACAATGAATTTACTTAGCAATTTACAGAATCATAGACAAAAAAGTTATATAAAGTATACAGAACATTCTGTCAAAATGACTAGGATATCAAAAAAGAAGCAAGGGTCTAGTTAAGTGACAAAACTCAAATTATTTTGAAAGAGAAGAGGGCTTATATTGTTCATAGAGCAATTTTAGATATAGAAGGGCATATTACAGAGAGAAAAGTGAGAAGCCTGAAGGCATAGAATGAAATAAAATTGGAAAAAAAAATATCTGTGGGTTATGAAGCAGAAGATGTTAGTTACTTCATAAATAAATGAAATTATTTAGGAATGGTTTCAAATGCAATGACAATAATTATATGACAAGAAGAATAATCTATCAGATATAGTAAATTGACAGCTGGCAATTACTGAGCTGTAAAATGTACTGAACACTAGGTTGGAGCCTTAAACTGTTTATCTCAACTTTCATAGTGTCTCTATGAGGAGGTGTCTATTTCCATTTTCTTGATATGATATTGAATCCCTCTGTATTGTATTAGCAGGATGTCATAAATCATGTGATTATATAGAGGTGTGTATCTGTTATTGGATTTTCTATTATTTTGCATTAATCAAGTCTACCTTTATGCTAATACCATACTCAATTATTGTTTCCTATAATAAGTCATATATTTGATAAGTGGTACAAATTTGCTTTCTTCTCCTTTCTTTAGCTTCAAGTGTGGTATCATTATTCTCAGTCCTTTAGATTTACATATTCTGTTTACTTGAACAAAGAAATCTTTCTGGCATTTTCATTATTTTCTGCAAAGTTAAATGCTATCATTGGAAAAAAAGTGATATCTTAAAAGATCTTCTCCAAGTATTTAAACATATATATGTATTTATTAGGTGTTTACTAATTTATCTCAATACTTTTTAGCTTTACTATCTATTGCTATCTTAATATACTTTATTAGATTTGTGATACATTTAAATTTTGAAGCTATAATACATTTTAAATTTTTTCATTTATAGCTCAAATATACAAGTTCAATAGATTTTTGTATCTTTCCCTTATATCCAATTACTATGTCCAATCCTAAATCCACTTAGTGTGTCTTATAATTTATCTGTTCATTATTTTCAATTTTCTTGGTATATAAGTTTCAGTGGCAAATAACAATATTCATTCTTTTCAATTTATACACACACACACACACACACATACACACACATACACACACATATACATTTTTTCTCATTTTATTGTGCAGGCCAAGACTTCTAATATGTTGTGGAAAATATTGATAATATGGTCTCATTTTAGATCTCAGAGATAAGTATTCCACCTTTTTTTGCTACAGGTACCAGGCGTATTCTTTATCAATTAAGGAAATTCCCTTTTATTCATGGATTGCAAAGCTTAAACAAAATCTTTCTGTGATCCACTCTAACTTGAAACTGTTCTGGCAACAAAATCCTGGAGAATATAGTCCAGCTGAGAGCTAAATTGATAGACTGTATATCTACATGATTATCTCTTTCCTATTAAAAATGAGTTCTTTCAGGCAGAAACAGTATTTTCTCCCCATTATTTAATCCTCAATGACTATCATAGGGCCTGCCACATAGCAGATACTCAAAAATATTGCATTAATAGATAAATATTAAAAGATTTGTTAATAGTGAAAATGAATGTACAGAGATATCCAACACATTTATATATACCAAGCCATGGCATAATTTATTGACATTTATTGCATTGCAAAGACTATATACATATGCGGGAATAATACTTAACAGATTACTAAAATGACTATCTCTGTCATAAGTTTGTGAATGTTTTATTTTACTTGGATTTCATAATGCATATTTACTTCCTTAAAAAAATGTTCAATTCAAAACATTGCAGACACCTTTACCACTTAATATTTCCCGACATTATCTCACCAGATCCTTCTGATTAGATAGTGCTGCCAATCTTCCAATTTAAGAACTTTTTATTCCCATCTTCTTATTGCTCCTAGTTTAAAACATCCCCAAAACTCTCTTTGAAAACATCATACATACCAGACAATACGTGTTTTCCAATATTTGTCCAGGGTATAATGGTGAAGAGTATAAGGACAGATGGAGGAGAAGGAACATTAGTCAAGTCACTAAGGTAAACAAAGTTTATACACATTGGTAAGCACAATGACAGAGAAGAACGCTAATAACTGCTGCCAAATTGGGTTCTTAATACAACCTTATGAGACAGGGAGGGTTTCAAGAGAATTTCACTGGAACAACACTGATTGGTAATTTTTTAAAATAAAATACCTTTTAAACTCTGATGGAAATCATGATTATTTCTTTTATCTCTGTGTGTTTAGATAGAAAAATAGAAATCACTCACACTGGTTATTATATTGAGTAAACTTTAATATAAGGAATTGTGTATAACGAGATTGGGGAAACTAAAAAGGTAAAAGGATGACCAACAGTAATGTAGTGACAGTAATGCATGAAGGAGAGACCAACCCTAGGGCTGGGGAAACAACAGAAGAGATTGTAGTTACTAGAATCTAGAAGCTCAGAAGATCCCCAGGAGCAAGTGTCCAGATTTCTGAGGAAGGGATGCCAGCCAGCTGTCACTGAAGGGAACAATATGAGATCAGTCCGTAATTGTGGGAAAACAGTGGAAACTGGCACTCACCAAGAAGAAATGTGGTTTTCAGAGTCTTAATTACAGCATCACAAAGCAGAATACAGACTGTGGGTTTGGAGCTGAGACACAGCACTTTAATAATAATCAGTACAATTCTCAATTAAAATTTTCTGAAAACAGTAAACAAAATAATAATTAAAAAAGATTCATTGAAATCTGACCATTCAAAATAATTGCTAATATTTTGGGTAAATATTTTAACTATTAAGCGATACACATATAATCTTGCAAATGAGTAAACTTTTAAAAAGGTCTTACAGTACAGACCCTGCTTTATTCAGTGCACAGTATGTCATTCATTTCTTTCCATGTCAATAATTTAAATGTACATTATCATTTTAATAACTACCTAGGATTTTGTTAAATAAATGTACCCAATTTATTAACCCACTGCCCTAATTGTGGCTTCTTAAGGCAAAATTCAGTTTTTCACTGTTATAGTGCATAAGCAATAATATAATAAATCTATGAGGGCAGAGGCTAGCTGATATGTACAATTATCTATCTCCTTGGTATAAATTTCTATTTGAAAGATAGCTAGGGCAAATAATATGCAAATTTTATATGATACACAAAGTCAAATTGCCCTTCAGAAACTTTGGAAGAATTTACATTCCACAAATTGAGCTTCAAAATATATATTTTTTCATGTTAACTAAAGACAAGCTTGTAAATATTAGTAATTTTTAAGAATTCAGTAATATGAAAGATTGTATTTTTTGAATTAGAGGTTATTAGTAAAATTAAATATATTTTCATTTTTATTTTTAATATGGGTATTGTTTTTTCATCAACTTTGCCCATCTTCCTGATGGAGAAATAGTTTTATCTCTGGGTTTGTAAGAACTTTTAGAGAATTAGCAATATATGTTGCTGCAAATTTTTTACCCACTTTATCTTTTGTCTTTAAATTTATTTATTTTTGTTTATTGTTCATCTTTATATTTTTTCTCATGCAGATGATTTTTTACATGATTGCATGTCAATCATTTTATTATGTATTTGATTTTGATTTTTTATGTTTAGATAGATTTTTTCTACTCCAAATATAATTATGAATAATGCACATAAATAATTGAAATGGAGTTGCTTTTTTATCAACTTTCTCTGATTATGTTATTTAATAAAATACAAATTGCTTTCAAATGAGAAACTATTTGAAGAAAATTATTACTTTAATAATTACTTATATATTTTAACTTAATGACAAAACAGTTCATGCCAGGCAGATGTGAAGACATGGTTGAAGAGAGAAACATTTAAGTATTAAAAATATAGTAGATGTCTATAAAACTTATATTCATTAAATATCTATTTTTATTTTAAATGTGAATAAATTATATTGATAACTTGTAAATATATGGATATATACATAAAAAATAAAATGATATTCTAATAACAAATCATATATATTAATGAATGTTATTTGAGTTTTAATAGGATATTATATTATGCTATAAAAATTTTTCAACTCAATAAAGTCCATGCAAATAAAAGGCAAACCTTAAATGAATAAGACATAAATCTTAACATTATTATTTATGTGCATTTATTAAGATACAGTTTTACCATTAAATATAAGGAGGCAATTGAGGATCTTAAATATTGGAGCGAGCAAGTGAGAATGCTTCACTTCAGGAAACAAAAATTTAAATAATTATATTTTACATAAATATAAGCCATAGATATTATTTCCAAGTTAAAAGAAAAAAATCATTGTGTAAACTTAATAAAAAGTCTCATGTAAAAATTTTTGTTAGCAGTTTTTAAAAATTATATATTAAAAATAATGTAATATTGGAAATATTTCTGCAAGATTTCTTTAAGGTACATGGTATATAACTTTTTTTTCAGACAGCCAAAAAACCACCAAATGGAAATGCAGAAGAAATAGTACATGTACATTCTTGTCTGAAGATAACTGTGTATAAAACATTTTTTTCCCCCTAATGCTGTTTAAGACAGTGTTTAGGAATCAAATCAGACTTGGTAATCCATAGTGAGAATTAAAGTTTCCTTACTGTACTTCAGACAAGTGTTAGAAAATAAACTGCTTAGAAGCAAGCATTTTATAAATTCTCGATTTACAATAATGAATTCTAGAAAAAGTAAAAGATTAGTGTTAGGGAAGAAGTCAGCTGTTTTAAGAGAAACTCGTAGTTTTGTGAATTTCTATTGCTTTCTCCTCCCTGCACCCTAAGTCTTCATAACCTAATTAAAGCTTGATATTAGATTTTTTAAAGCACTTTTATTTTCCTGTATCTCTAATACAAGGCAAATTTACACTTGGGGATAAATGTTCTAGAATAAAATTAATGTAGTTTGACACACTTTTGAAAGCAACTTTTTTTTTTTTTCTAATGAGAGCAGTGACTTTGGAGATAAATATAAGTAGAATAGAAAATTGTGTTACTTTTAAAGAGAAGGTAAATGCTTATCCATAAAACAGTATATTTTTAATCTCTTATAGTTGATTGGTTTAAAAATGCAATTTTTATAAAAAATCTAATTTGAAGATTAATATACATTGGCCCAAATAATTAATCCTCATTGTCTTAAGAAATCTGTGTAGCAAAAACTGAGGTTCCTTGTCATTTACTATCATTAGGATGGGAAAAATGAATGGTCATTATTAGTCCATATCAACCTCACATTTTGTTTTAATTTTTATTGTGAAGTTGGTTACAACTATAAAATATATAAGCAATGCAAATAAATATATTGTATATAATATGCACATATATACATATATACATATTATATATGTACAATATACAATATTTATATGTATGTGTACAAAATAATCCATTGTGGGTATAGTTACCCAACATGGATTATATAATTAAACATCTAATGCATTGATTACCTTTAATTTTATATTCTCCTGGCACTACTATATTTCTTTAGGTTGCTTTTAAATTTAATATTGCTTCTCCTTTTTAAAAAAATCAAGGTATACTTGACATATAAAATTATATTGGTTTGAGGTGCAAAGCATAATGATTCAATATTTACATACATTGTGAAATGATTACCACAAGTTTAGTAAACAATTGTGCATAGTTATGAATTTTTTATTTTTTGTGATGAGAACTTTTAATTTCTGTTCTCTTAGGAACTTTTAAATATGCAATAAAGTATTATTAACTGTAGTCAGCATGCTGTATCTTATAATCCCATGACTTATAAGTTGAAGTTTGTACCTCTTTAACCCTTTCATCCATCTGCTTCTGGCAACCACCAATCTGTCCTCTGCGTCTATGAACTCAATTTGCTTTGTTTTTAGATTCCACATATAAGAGAATTTGCCATTTTCTGCATGGTATTTGCCATTTTCTGTATGACTTATTTCATTTAGCATAATGCCTTCAAGGCCAATCCATGTTAGAACAAATGGCAAGATTTCCTTCTTTACGGCTGAATAATATTCCATTTTTGTGTGTGTGCATATGCACTATACCTATATACAGATAGATATTTCCCTCATATATATAGAGATAATGATATATACACATATGTGTGTGTATATATATGTATCTCACATATATCACATTTTCTTTATTCGTTTACCCATCATTGAACACTTTTTTTTTTCATATCTTCATTATTGTAAATAATGCTGCAATGACCAGAACATGAAAGTGCTCATGTCTTTGGAGTTAGTGTTTTCATTTTCTTTGGATAAATATCCAGAGTGGGCTTGCTGGGCTATATGGTAGTTTGTTTTTAATTTCAAAGAACTGTTTTCCGTACTGGCTTCACCAATACACATACTCACCAACAGTACACAGGGTTGTCTTTTCTCCACATTTTCACTAGCACTTGTTCTTTGTTATCTTTTTGTTAATAGTCATTCTACCAAGTGTGAGGTGATATCTCATTGTGGTTTTGATTTACATTTTCCTAATTATTGATGTCGAGCACCTTATTGTGTACATGTTGGCCATTTGTATGTCTTCTTTGGGAAGATGTTTATTCAAATCCTTATGTTTTTTACTCAGAGAGGAGTTTTATGTTTTTTTGTTTTGTTTTATTTTGTTTTGGTTTGCTTTTGAGTTGCAGGGTTCCTTTATATATTTTAGATGTTAGCCCCTTATTAGATACATTATTTGTAAATATTTTCCTCATTCAGTAGGCTACCTTTTCATTTTGTTGATGGTTTTCTTTACTATGTAAAACCTTTTAGTTTAATGTAGTCCCACTTGCTTATTTTTGTTTTTGGTGTCAAACCCAAAAAATTATCATTAAGACCTATCAAGGAGCTTCTTCTCTGCATTTTTTTTTAGGAATTTTATGCTTTCAAATCTATATTCAAATCTTCAAAGTATTTTGAGGTAATTTTTGTATATGATTTAAGATAGTGGTTCAGATTTATATTTTTCCATGTAGCATTCCAGTTTTTCCAATACAGCATATTAAAGAGACTGTCCTTTCCCATTGTATATTCTTGCCACATTTGCCCTGGATTAATTGAACATATATACATCAATTTATTCTGTCTTCTCTGATCCAGTGTAGTGACCTATGTATCTGTTCTTATGCCAATACCGTACTGTTTCGATTATTATAACTTGGTAATATACTTTGAAATCAGGGAATATGACACCTCTAGGTTTCTTCTTCTTTCTTAAGATTGCTTTGGCTATCTGTTTTTTTGTCATTCCGTACCAATTTTAGGATTGTCTGCTCTATTTCTGTGACAAATGCCATTAGAATTCTGGTAGAGATTGCATCAAATCTGTAGATTGCCTTGGATAGCAGGAAAATATTAACAATATTAATTCTTCCAATCTGTGAACATGAAATATCTTTCCATTTATTTGTGTCTTCAGTTTCATCAATGTCTTATATTTTAGTGTACAAGTTTTTCACCTCCTTGGTTAAATGTATTTCTAAGCATTGTATTTTCGACACAATAATTAATGGGATTTTTTCTTAATTTCTTTTTCTGATAGTTCATTACTAGTATATAGAAACACAACAGATATTTGTGTATTAATTTTGTCTCCTGCCAGTATGCTAAATGTTTTTCAGTTTGTGTGTGTGTGTGTGTGTGTGTGAAGCTTTTATGTATTTCTATATGTAACATGTCATCTGCAAATAGTGACAGTTTTACTTCTTCCTTTATGAACTGGATGACTTTATTTCTTTTTCTTGCCTAATTTCTCTGGCGAGGACTTCCCATACTGTACTAAATAAAAGTGGCAACTTGGGGTTTTTTGTCTTGTTCTTGATATTAGAGGGAAAACTTTCAGCTTTTCACCATTGAGTATAATGTTAGCTGTGAGCTTGTCATGGCCTTTATTTTGAGGTACAATTTCTCAATACCCACTTTATTGGAAGTTTTAATCATAAATGGTTGTTAAATTTTATAAAATACTTTCCTACATCTATTGAGATGATCATATGATTTTTATTCTTATTAAGTTAATGTGTTATATCACATTGTGGCTATTGAACCATCCTTGCATCCCTAGAATAAATCCCACCTGATCATCATGTTTGATCCTTTTAATATATTGTTGAATTTAGTTTGCTAATATTTGGTTGAGAATTTTTGCATCTATTCATTGGTGATATTGGCCTGTAATTTTCTTTTATTGTAGCATTTTTGCCTAGTTCTGGTATTAGGGTAATACTACCTCATAAAATAAGTTTGGAAGTGTTCCCTTTTACTTTATTTTTTGAGAAATTTGAGAAGGATTTGTATTTTAAAAATGTTTTGTAGAATTCACCAGTGAAGCCATATTATCTTAGACTTTTGTTTGTTGGGAAGTTTTTGATTACTGATTCAATGTCCTTATTGATCTGTTTAGATTTTCTATTTATGATTCAGCCTTGGTAGTTTGATGTTTCTAGTTTATCTGTTTCTTCTAGGTTGACCAATTAGTTTGTGTATAATTGTTTGTAGTATTCTTTATGATTCTTTATATTCTGTGATATCAGTTGTAAGATCTCCTTTTCATTTCTGATTTTATTTGAGTTCTCGCCATTATTTTCTTAGTGTAATTAAAGGTTTGTCCATTTCATTTATCTTTTCAAAGAGCCAGCTCTTAGTTTTATTGATCTTTTCTGTTGTCTTTTTAGTTTTTATTTATTTGTTTTATCTGTGATCTTTATTTCCTTTCTTTTACTAACTTTAGACCCTGTTTCTTCTTCTTTTCTAGTTTATTTGGGTACAAAGTTAGGTTGTTTAAGATTTGAAAAAATTTTATTGCTATAGGTATTTATCACTATAAACTCACTTAGACCTGCTTTTGCTGCATCCCACAAAGTTTGGCATATTTATATTTTCATTTGTCTCAAGGTATCTTTTGAAATCTCTCTTGATTTCTTCTTGGACTGATTGTTCGGTAGTGTGTTGTTTAATTTCCACATATTTGTGAATACTCCAGTTTTCTTCTAGTAATTGATTTCTAGTTTTATTTCTTTGTGTTTGGAAAAGATGCTTGATATGATTTCAGTCTTCTCAAATTTATTAAGACTTGTTTGGGGACATAATATATGATCTATACTGGAGAATATTCATACAGACTTGAAAATAATGTATATTTTGTTGCTTTGGATGGAATGTCAGTATACATACGTTAGTCCATCCAGCCTAATGTGATTACTTCTCCTTTTCATTGCTGTTGCCAAGAATCAGTTCCATATACTTTTTTTAAGTATTATTAAAAGTAAGGAAAGCAAGCACATTAAACTACTTAGAGGAAAGCATCTCACAAATCTGTAATTGTCTCATATAATCTCTAAGTACTTTTTAATCAATGCATATTACTATTGTATTTTCTTATAAAATGTTATATCCTGATTTGATATCTACAGCTCCCAACTCTTCTTTAACCTCATTTAGTTGTAACCTAATTTGAAATATCTGAAATTTATTTATTTTATATATGAATTTAGCTCTATTCATGAAGTCAAATATCTTCATATATCTTCAAGATATAGAGAGGTAAACAGAATGTATATAGTTCCTTCGTTTATAAAAATGAGAACGGTTAAAAAATGTGTACCATAGACAAGCATGTTTCTTTTAGAAGCACTTAAAGTATTTAAAGAATGTCATGACTTAACGACAATGCCAACCACAGAAATCTGCAAAAAAGATTCAACTTGGATTTATACAAAAGTAGGTATTAATATCCCTGGATTCTTGCTTGTCATTTTGGTGATTTCTGCAAACTATATTTAGGTAATTCTCTATAAAAAGTCTTATTCATGAAGATACTGAAGATCAGGGACATAATTTTTTTAAAAATTGTAGCAAAGCCTTAAAATTCTCACCAACTTTCTGGCTAGGTTCTTCATGTCTGTAAGTAGAAATTATTTTGTGCAAAAATGCATATAGGTAAAAGGTAAAAAAGATAGTTATATAGCATAAGTAATAACTAAGATCAAAATAGAATGGGGTCATACAAAGTTTATCACTATTTTATAATGAACTAAAGTAGTAAAGGACAAAAAGACAAGAAACTTTATAGAAATTGACTAAAGATGAGATAATTCACAGAAAAAGAAATGCAGATGGAACTAAACCATATGAAAAGATGTTTCGCCTTGATCATAGTAAGAGAAATAAAAATGAAAAAGTTTTACTGAGGTCTAATTTTTTTTTACAAGTGGCAAAACCCAAAAGTTTGATGTTATGTTCTTTTGTCAGGGTCGTGGCAAACAGGTGATTTTTACACTATTGAAGGGAATCTAAGATGATGCAGTCATATGAAGAGGAAAAGGAAATATCATGCAAGTGTGGATCAAGTGTTCCTAATGAAATGCATTGTTCTATTTAAGATGTACTTTAAGTATAAAATACAAGTCTAATTTCAAAAATGTAAAATGTAAAACAATGAAAAATATTTTATAGATTACATAAAATATATTAAAATTCTACGATTTTTACTTCTTACTGTGGCTACTAGAAAATTTAAAACTTATCGGTAGCCCACTGTATACTTTCTACTGCACAGAGATGATTTAGACCATTAATATCCACCAGATAGAGTGAAGGCAGGCACCAGGATCTTCTAGGATGCATGTGTAAAGAATCTGCTTTGAGGATGTACTAAGGAGGAAGGTTTTTTTAAAAATTGATTAACCAACACAGACTGATAAACATACATAAATTTACTGGAGACTTTTTCTTATTCTTAAATAGTAAGGGATTATTTGTGCTCTTTTTCACTAAATATTAGTAGCATATACTGTCTTCACCTATGTTTAAACAAACCAAAAAAATAAAAAATAAAGACAAGTAATAACCTAAATTATAAAGTATGTAAAACATTTCTAAAGGAAGGTAAAATGAATACTAGTTATTTAATAGTATACTAGTTATTTAATATTATAGAAATAAGAATTTAAAAACTTAACAAAAATTAGTTAATGTGTACCCTAGAGTGCTTCTTACATGTGCAGTTTTTAGTTGTCTTTACTTGCACTTTTCATAAATTTTGATCACAGTAACTTGAAGTTGAGTTTTATGATACATTGCTAATATTATAAAGAAATATAGAATAATGACTAAGGGATGTGTATGTGTGTGTGTGTGTGTGTGCGTGTGTAGGTATGAAGTAGTATGGAAATGTAGCTTTGTAGAGAAGATTCTACATCCTTTATAGATTGAATTCTAGCTAACTGATTTAGAATATGTTGTCTCACCTCTCTGAATCTTATGTTCGTCTATATCTGCATCTCTAAAAATAGATATACATTTAGTTACTTTACAAATTGTTCATATTATATTTTAATTTTATCTTTTTTTAGGTGTTACTAAATCAAATACAGACTGGTTATTAAAGTAGTAAGCCATCAGTTTTGAATTCTTAAACATATCAACCTTTTTTCTTTAAGAAGATCAAGGTTTCTTTTTCATTAGAACATATGAAATACTTTTTCAGAGTTTAATGATTTAACAACTCAATGAGCACATACATATTACTTCTTATAATATGTTCAGACAATGCACAATCCTGTGATATGAGTGCTTAGTGTTTGCAGAGGAAATATAGAGTGTGATTTCTGTCTTAAATACTTATAGGTATGAAGAGAAAATTAAAAAAAAAAAGTGAGGTAAGAGCTAAAATGCAAAGGAATATAGATTATATAGAAGAGATTAAATATCTCATGCTGATCCAGAGGATCAAAGAATCTTCTAGAAACAATACACCGTGAAGTAAAATTTTTTTAAAACGAGTATGGGTAGAGTTCTAGAAGAGTGAGGAGAGGTTATCCTTAATATGGAAAGCAAGATAAAGGAAAATGAAGAGGTAAAATTTTTTATAAAACCACATTCCTATGTTAGTGAGGAAACCATACACATGGAATACACATACCACAAAAGAAGGTGAAACATATTTAATGTGGTTTGTAAAAACATGTTTCAAAGAAATGGCTTTCATGTACCATTAATTGTAAAATTACAGTACAGTAGACCCAGTGTATGTTAAAAGATTGCATGCAGCATCTCGTTTAGTTGACACAAACATCTTTCGAAATGCCTACTACTTATTTCACTTTTACAAATAAAGAACCCCAGACTCAGATAATTAGATGACCTTCTTCAAGTGGAACTGCTAGAGGCAGAGGTTGGGATTTGAACCAAGTTTCATGACTCCAAGGATTATTTTAGCTGTTGTGTGAACAGAAACACATCTTAAACCACCTTCCTTCACCTCAGAAGACACTATGAGGCAACAAACTAAATTTTAATCTGTAAGGCCAGCAAAGAGAATACTTATTTAATTGTCATCAGTGCCAGGTTGTACAGAACAAATGGTAGGAACACATGATCATTTTTAATGGCCTTTATGAAAAGCTCAGATTGGCACAGAGTAAATATCTAATATCACCTACACATCTTTTCAGTTACATTTGCTTCTTTAATTAATTCAGTATGATGAAAACAAAGATAAGTGTTATATATTTATTTCCATCATTATGATCATTTAGACTAAAAGATTTTTTTAGTGCAGGAAATAAATGAAACAGTTATCCATAGAAATGCTACTGAACAGAATTTATGTAAAAAAAAAAAATAGACTAAGCAGTTATCTATCAACAGTAAAATCTTAATAAATTCTTTTTGTACTGGTACACACTGTCCAGAAAGTGATACATTTTTTTTTTTTTTTTTTTTACCAACTCACTGCCTGTTGGAAAAACAGCTGTCTAAACCCATAGGCGAGACAAGGGGAAAACAACAACATCTTTCAATTATGCAGAGTGCAGATAAACAGTTCTACAAAACAGCCTTGACTAGCCTGAAAACCTGGCACAGAGAGGCTGTTAAAAGCAGCAGCATGGAAGGAATGCATCATATTGTGATTTTTGTCCTAAAAAGCGGCTCTGTGCAGCTAAACTCTTTAGGAAGAAATGAAAACTATATGTTTAAAAAAAGGACTGAGGTAAAATGTTCCCATATTGAGAACTTTCTCTTCTAGCTATAGTTGCTTCATTATTAATTGTGTGTGAGGAATAAATCCTTGATTATGAATGGCCGTTTGGCAAACATTGTAACAGTGAGGAAACACCACAACTATGGAAGGTCATTACAGTTGTTATTTAGGACAGCTCAGCACACTTTACTCTTATCGTTAGCCTCTTTGGTGAACATTATTCTGTAAAAGTATTTTACATAAAGTAATTCTGTTGATTTGGATTTTGTTACGTATGTGATTTATTTAATACCATGGCATCACAATGTATTTATCCCATTGTTGAGGGGGAAGAAAGTCCTTAACAACAGTTTAGAGCAACGAAAGTTGCAAATAGAGAAAGGAACTAACTAAGCAAATGGGAGATGATATTCCTTATAAAACAAATAGACCCCATTACATTGTTTATACAGTATTTAAAACCACCTGGAAATTCCCTGTATCAAACCAGGATGGAAATATTAATCTTAGCTAGAGTGAAAATAAAAGGTATTATGGATTTCCTATGATAAAGAAAATGTTAATTTTAGTAATTCTGAATATCTCTAAACTTTTAAAAGTTATTCCAATATCAAATATTATCAAAACCTTTCTTGATATTGGTGAAAGATAATGAAAATCAGATATTCCGATATGCATGGGAGAGCTCATTAGATTGATATTAACAAAATTGGTATTCCTAAATAAAGACATAATGATGTGGTAAGCACAGTAATAATTACAGAAAGATACTGCTTATTTTTTCATGAAATTTATAGAACAAAATTCCAGTTGTAATTAATAATCTCATTCAATTGGATTAATCAAGCTGCATCTTCATATGGCATAAATTTAATTTTGCCACTAGCACCCCCTAAAGCCTCTGCAGGTTACCTAAAAATGTAAAATAGTGCTAGAGAAGGAAAAAGAAAAAATCAGGGATTCGAAGTTTTAATTCTGTTTTAAAGGGGAAAACATTGCTTTTTCCTGAGAACATTATGATTTATTTATCCTTTCAAAAAATCGAGGATTGCTTTAAATAGCTATAAAAATATTTAAAACTGGACATATTCTTAAAATGAAAGATATGCTAAAATTATGGAAATGAACTATGTACTTACAGTATTTAAGTTAGAAGAAAACATAATTATAGCTAATCCATCAACAGTTGCAATCAAATTAACCCTAATCATTTAAAAATTCAGTATGCTACAACTAAATGAATACCATAAATCAGAAGGAAAATTTTTGTAATAGTATTTTAATTACTATAAAATAGTGACCGAAGTTTTAATATTTGGAAAAAAATTGACATAGATGACATTTAAATAATAGGATGGATGCGATCTCTTAGAAAAAGTTGACAGAAGAGAAAAAAGGTTCAGGACAGACACGGGATATTCTACCTTCATAAGTGGGGACTCATGGGGACTAAATGGCAGAAAAAACAGGCTGTAAAAAAAATACACCCCATCCCCAGCCAGTGGTGGAATGATTGATATTTTGCATAATGCTGAGTGGAGAGTAATATGTGGATGGTCAAGTGATTACTGTATAGTTTGCAACATGGAGATTGGGAGTGGCAGACCAGACCATTCTGGTGTGTGTGTGTGTGCCATTATCAGTCTCAATTACCAAGCCAAATTCTGGTGTGTGTGTATGGGTTTTCCTAGATCTGCAGAGTGATTACAATAATTCAATAACTGGGTAAAATAATTTACATTATTTCCATTTTATGGAAAAATAATCTGAAATATGGAGCAGTTAAATAACTTGACTTTTCAGAGTCTGGGCTTTCGGGTCTGATTTAGGCTACAATTGCATGTCTGCCGATTAACTGTAGATCTGATATTGACATTTTATTCATATAATTAATGTAATAATCTTTTCTTTCTTATAAAATAAACTTCAGCTTAATTCTGAATTAGCTGAGTTAAAAATCAATGAAGAGCCACACCATCTTTTAAAGAAAGCAGAATAAAAAAAAAAAATCACTCTAAACTAAACATCAAAAAAGAAAATAAAAAGTCTACTTCCTTGTCACTCTGAACAAGCTTGTCCCATCTGATCTCAGAACCTAAGCAGGGTCAGGCCTTGGATGGGAGACAACCTAGGAAGACCATGTGCTGTAGGCATAAAAAAAAAAAGGAAATCGTAAACTGACAAGTCCTTGCAATCTGTGAGGTCAATCAAGCGTTGCCTCACCTAAAATAGTAATAATAATAATTTTAAAAAAGTTAAAAAGATACTTAGTAAACAATAATTCTGAATTTATTCAGGCCACTGTATATGACAGTAATATAAATAAAACCAAATATTACTACTAAGATTAATCCTCTTTTCCCCAGAAATCTCAAATCCTACAAATTAAAAATGCCACATCTAATTCTACCAATCAAAACTACTTCATATATATAAATATATAAAATTACAAGTCTATAAAAAAGATGAAATAGTTTAAATAGATGAAATAGCATAATGTCCCAGGAAAAAGAATATATTCCACAGCAAAATGTATCTACTAATACAATGAAAAGTTTGAACTTCCTAATCAATAGGCACAAAGAAGTAAAAGAATGTCATATAGACATTTAAAAAAAGAGAAGTATATAGATTAAAAAAGTAATAAGAGAAATCAATCTTTGGTATATAAGCAGAATTGAAAGTGCATAGTCAAGAAAAAAAAAGATAGATGATTGGCAGTCATCAGTGAGATGGGCACATCAATGTCCAATATTAGACATAATGAGGGAACATTTGAGTGGTAATCCAATGTGCTAGATAGAGGCTTTGTGGCCTTCATTAAGAAAGGTACTGCATTAAAACCAAAGGAGATCAAAGTGTGGTTACAAAGGAAAGAGGAACATATTTTTTCTGAAGTATATTTGACATATGTCATTGTGTAAATCTAAGGTGTTAATTTGACACATTTATATACTATAATATAATTGCCATTGCAATGATAATTAGCACCTCTATCATATTACATAATTACCATTTCTTTTTAGTCATTAGAATAATTAAGTTCTCTCCTAACAAGTTTGATGATTATAATACAATATAGTTGTCTATATTCACTATAAGTGTGCATGAGTTCTCTTGGGCTTATTTTCTGCTCTGCAAGTTTGTATCCTTAAACATCTATTCTATTCCTCCACTATCTCCCTTGGTCACCATCATTTTATTATCTGTTTTTATGAGTTTGGCTTTTTTAGAGTCTACATACAGTAGTTATCTTTCTCTGACTTATCTCAGTGTAATGTGCTCAGGGTCCATTTATGTTGTTGCAAATGGCAGGATGTCTTTCTTTCTCATTGCTGAATAACATTACAGTGTATGTGTGCATGTGTGTGCACATTGTGTGTGTGTGTGTGTGTAAACTATATCTTTATCCATTTATCCATTGTTGGGCACTTCAGTTGTTTTCATACTAGGTTGTTATGAAAAATGCTGCATGAAAGGATGTTCAGCATCACTAGCTGTTGGGGAAATGCAAATCAAAACCACAGTGTGAGATACCATCCACACTGTTAGTATAGCTATTATCAACAGGACAAATAACAAGTGTTGGAGAGGATGGGGAGAAAAAGGAACCCTCTTACACGGACGGTGGGAATGCAAATTGGTACAGCCACTATGGAAAACAGTATGGAGGTTCTTCAAAAAACTAAGATTTGATCTACCATATGAAACAGCAATCCTTCTGTTGGGTATTTACCCCAAAGACTTTAAAACACATATCTGAAGAGATATTTGCACACCAATGTTTATAGCAGCATTATTCACAGTGGCCAGGACATGGAAGCAACCAAAGTGTCCTACGATAGATTGGCTAAAGAAGCTGTGGTACACATATACAATGGAATATTACGCAGCCATAAGAAGAGATGAAATGCTGCCATTTGTGATAACATGGATGGACCCTAAGATAATCATGCTAAGAGAAATAAGCCAGACAGAAAAGTCTAAAACCATATGATATCACTTATATGGGGGATGTAAACCTAAAAGCAACAGAAAGACAGACAAACAGACTCATGGACATGGACAATAGACTAGTGGTTACCACAGGGGGGATAAATGAGGTAAAAGGGGTCAAATATGTGGTAACAGAAAGAAATACAACTGTGGGATGCTGAACACACAATGCCCCCCACACACACACACACCCGCCCCACTATTGAATTGTACACTTGAAACTTATTGGATTTTGTTAACCAATGTCACCATAAAAAAAAAAAAAATGCTGCAAAGACCATATGAATACAGATCCTGATTTCAGTTCTTTAGGATATGTGCCCAGAAGTGAAATTGCTGGGTACATAAGGTAGTTCTGTTTTTAATTTTTGGAGAAATCTCCCTATGTCATATAGTGGGTGAACCAATTTACATTCCCACCAGTAGAGTATATGGGTTCTCTTTACTCCACATCCTTGCCAACACTTATCTCATGTCTTCTTCATGATAGCCATTCTAAGAAGTCTAGATAGATCTTGCAATTTACCAGAAGGATCATATCCAGCCAGAGAGGACAACAGAAAAGGGGGTTCTTACCACAATCCAAAAAGAAAATAGCAATAGAAATTCATAATAATTATGTTAATACTAAGACTGGAAAAAAAAAAAGTCTTCTATAAGACTTGATAGTGGAAAATAAGAAAAGCTGTCTTTATCAATATACACATAATATTAAAATTAAAAGACATGAATTTTTTCCCACTAAAGGCTATTAGCATATTGCCAAAGTGAAAAAGGAAAATACATTTTTTTAGAATCCAATATGGTGCATTTTAAATATGCAAATGTCTGATAGTCCAACTTAAAATATAAAAATAAATATATAAAATATTAATAATTTAAGTTATGAATATTTTATTACCTACTTTATAATTTTCTTACCTTAATTTCAGTTATTGTAATTTATATTTTTTTAATTATAAATGAACCATCGGAGATTTCTTACATTTTGAGGAAGAAGACAAATTATATAAAAGACTCCAAGACTCTTATAATATCTTGGTAGCTTTTATTACAGCTCAAACATTTTAAACCTTGATCTGTCTAGTACTGTGCATAATCATAGAGATAAAATAATGAGGAATAGAGTGAATTTAATCATCTATCTCTTAAGACTCACACTCAAAAAATAAATAAAGCATTGTTGAGTAACAAATATTGGTACCATGACTAACTATATAAGTAACATTCTCCTTAGACCTATCTCAAACTTATCATGTGATATTTAGAAAAATGCATTTGATAGAATATTTTTTGCTTCAATTGAGATGGCTCTTTTTACAACCACTGCTCCTTAGTAGGAAAGGACTGTTATGGCGCTTGCCTACAAGTTGTCTATTTTCCACTGTGACTCTTCCCCCACAATTGGCCAGTTGTTGACTTAGACATGGGAACTGCCTTGAGCAGTATAATGAGTATTATGAGTCTCAGAGATACTACTGCTAAATTACTTGGATCTTTTTTTTTCTTTATTTAACAGTTAAACATAAGTTCTGGAAATGTCTTTAGAAATAACCTGCAAATGTTGAGTTAAGTAGATCATGTTTATATGCTTAAACAAAATATTTAGAGTTGAAGTCAGAGAAGAATTCATTAGGCCCCATGATCTTGTAAAATGGTGTAACCCATTCTATATATTATATATGAAACTTTTACAAATTACTTTTGAAGCAAAACATTACTATAGGAGTGTTTTAAAAGAAAAATAATTCATCCTGTATCTTCAAAAGGTCACTTGGCTATTTTGTAAAGAAGAGTGCAGAAAGACAACAGTGGAAAAAGGAAAGAAATTATGTCTGCAATTGAAGTAGTACAGATTACAGAAGATGGCACCTTGGACCAGGGTGATACTAGTGCAAGCAGGGAAAAGTAATGAGATGTTGGATGTGCTTCCATGGTACAGATGACAAAACATATTAATGGTTTTCATCTGTGGTACAATCAGAAGAGCTGTCTATAGGAACTCCATGAAACAAGAAGAATAGACCATTTACTGAGGTGACTAATGACTCAAGGGCTGATTTATGCTGAAAAAAAAATAATTCATATAGACATTAGGGTTGAGATATCTATTTAGTACCTAAGTGGTGATGAAAAATAGATATGTGAATATAATAATATAAATACAGGGGATACTTTCAGTCTGGATATAGGATCCTGAGCCATTAGGGTATAATTGTTATTTATAAACTTGTGAAGAGAAGTTAATTAGGGAATGAGATTAGAAGAGAAGATGCATAAGACTGAAACTTAACCACTCAAAACTATATAAGAAAAGGATCTAGTTAAAGAGACCAAGAATCATCAGACTATGAGGTAGGAAGAGAACTGAGAAAAGGATAATCTGGAAGCCTGGTGAAGAAAGTATTTTAAGAAAGGGGGGTGTGACAACAGTGGAAAAATCCTAAGAAGCAGGATAAAAAGATAACTAAGAACTGACCATTGGGAGATACACAACTAATATATTAGTCTGGCTAGAGCTTACTGCCTAGTACAAAATTCTTTCTTGGACTTTGGCTGAAATCATACATATCAATATTTTAAGTTAATAAGTTTCAAAATGTTAATCCATAACTAATTTTAACTTTTTTCTGACAACCCTAAAATATCCTTCAAGAAAATTTCTGAAAACAAATCTTTCTTTGTTTCTCAAGGAGAGAATTTAAGAAGGCTACTATATATGATAATTTGCTTGCACTGTCAATATTTACCTGAATATATACAATTATAAATAGAGTCTCTAAAATGAAAGAATCCCTATAGGTATACAATACAATGCAGTAGTATCCATTATCCATGAGGGATACATTCCAAAGCCACCGGGGGATGCCTGACACCATGGATAGTACTGAACTCTATATATACTGTGTTGTTTTTATATAGTCACGCACCATATAACAATAGGGATATGTTCAGAGGAATGTGTTGTTAGGCAATTTCATCATTGTGTGGACATCATAGAGTATAGTGGCACAAACCTAGATGGTGTAGCCTACTACACACCTAAACTATATAGTATAGCCTATTGCTCCCAGGCTACAAGGTTGTACAGAATGTAACTACCCTCCCCCCAAAGTGAGATTAAATTAAGGACAAGAGAAAATAATGCGATCAAGAAACACAATAAACCCAAAATATATGAGGCTGCCACTGGTGCAACATGGCATACCGTTTTATAGCAATTTTGTTAAAGTAGAGTACACTCTAAAATAAAGATAAAAAATAATATAGTAAATATATAAACCAGTAACAGTCATTTTATTGTTATCAAGTATTATGTCCTGTACATAATTTTATGTACTATACTTTCATATGACTGGAAGTGCAATAGGTTTTACACCATCATCACCACAAACAAATGAGTAACACATTGCCCTATGATGTCAGGATGGCTACATCATCACTTGCCAATAGTAATTAATAGTAATTTTTTAGCTCCATTTTAACCTTATGGGACCACTGTCATATATATATGCACTCTGTCCTTGACCGAAACATTATGTGGTATGTGACTGTACATACATACCTTTTTACTTAGGGAAGAACTTTACAGATGCTCTTTGGGATATCTAAATTGCCGGCATCATTACTCTTGTTTTGAGGCCATTAAGTTAAAGGGTTACTTGAACACAAGTACTGTCAACAGTCGATCTGATAATAAGGAGGGCTACTGACTAATGAGTGGGGAGTGTATGCAGTGTGGATGCTCTGGACAAAGGGATGCTTTACATCCCAGGTGGGACAGAGCAGATGGTGCAAAATTTCATCACACTACTCAGAATGGTACATAATTTGATAATTAAGAATTGTTTGTTTCTGAACATTTCCATTTAATATTTTCAGACCATAGTCAACTGACTGCAGAAATCGAAACCATGGATGAGGGGGAACTACTGTATATAATATGTATAGCTAGAAAAAAATTTTTAAAATATCAGAATTGACACATAGAATTAAAATCTGCTGCAACTACCTAAATCACCCAACACTGTGACTAGTCTGATAATCCTCCTGCTTTTGAATTAATTATTGCTTTGGCACACAATAACAATTATAGCCAATTCTTTGAAGGAAATAAGAAAACCATAAGTAAAATTAAATTTCTTTTTAATTTTTTTCATTCTTTATGAATAAACTCATATATTAAAATTCAAGTTATTTATGTTATTCACTGTCATTAGTGGGCTAATTAAATATTTCCATTTCTTTATACTTAAAAATACCAAAATCTTTTTTTTTCTATTTTTTTAGCTTTATTGCGGTATAATTGATGTATAATATTGTGTAAGTTTAAGGTGTACAATGTGTTGATTTGATACATTAATATATTGAAAAAATGATTACCACCATAGCATTAGCTAAGGCTTCATCCCATAACATAATTACCATTTTTGTGTGTGTATGTATGTTGTGAGAACATTTAAGGTCTGTTCTCTTAGAAATATTTAAGTATATAATACAGTATTATTGGCTGTACATCATGCTGTACGTTAGATCCTCAGAATGTAATGTAAAAATTTTTCCCCTTTGAGAAATATCTTCTCTTTTTCATGTCCCTCCAGTCCCTGGTAACTACCACTCTACCCTTTGTTTTTTTGAGTTCAGCTTTTTTAGAGTCTACTTATGAGTGATATCATGCAGTATTTATCTTTCTCTGCATAACTTATTTCACGTAGCATAGTACCCTCAAGGTCCATCCAGGTTGGCACAAAGGGCAGGATTTCCATCTTTCGTGTGTGTGTGTGTGTGTGTGTGTGTGTGTGTGTGTGTGTGTGTGATCTTTTTTATCCATTCATTAATTGAAGGACACTTAGGTTGTTTCCATAGCTCGACTATTGTGAAAAATGACAAGAACACATGAGTGTAGATTCTGATTTTAATTCTTTATTTTTCCTGTTTAGAAAAAATAGTGCAGTTCATGTAGGAATGCAGTTTTCTAGGATTTGAGATTTTTAGCGATTGGGAATTACCATATTTTGTAAATGGAAACATCACTACTAAAAACAGAATGCTACAAATAGAACGATGTCATTTATTTCCAAAGACTAGAGCGATGTGAAAATAATAAGTGAGATATTTCATGGCAAACTCTGGGGGCTAAGACTAGGACAGTAATTCTTGAGTTATCTCAGTACAAACAGAAAAAGAGTTAGGATACGTACCCAGAAGTGGAATCGCTGGAACATATGGTAGTTCTATTTTTAAGTTTTTGAAAAACCTCCATACCGTTTTCCATAGTGGCTGCACCCATTTACTGTTACCAGCAACAGTGCACAGGATTCCTTTTTCTCCACACCCTCACCATTACTTACCTCTTGTCTTTAAAATGATGACCATTTTAACAGGTGATATCTCATTGTGGTTTTGATTTACATTTTATGTACCCGTTGACCATATTTATGTCTTCTTTGAAAAATTGTTCACTTCCTCTGCTCATTTATGAATTGGGTTGTTTACTTCTGCTACTGAGTTGTATGGGTTCTCTATATATTTTAGATATTAACCCCTTATTAGGTATATGATTTACAAATATTTTTTTCCCATTTTGTAGATTGTCTGCATTTTGTTGATTGTTTCTCTTACTCTGAAGAAACTTTGGTCTGATGTAGTCCCACTTATTTGTTTTTGCTTTCATTGCTTGTGATAAATTCCAAATTCTTAATTTTGAGAATGAAAAATTATTTGATAGCTGATAGATGTAAAACATGTAATAATTTTTTGGGCTTTGAAATAAAAACAGTGAAGAAAAAGCCTTATAATGAAAATTTTTCCTTTTACTAATTCCTTAAATGCATGTACTTATAAATTTATAGGAAACAATGTCCTTTTTTTTTCTTTTTCCCTCCCAATTAAGAGGGATAAAGATCTCAATTAAGATATTTGAGGGCAAAAAAGTGTCTTAGGCAAGTTAAATGCTGAATTATTATACAGCAAGATAGTTAAAATTAAAAGAAATAAAGACACTGCAGATCAGCTAGCTTGAAAATCAAAGTCTGAGATGGAGGTTTTTATGCAGGAAAATAATTAAGGAAGGTTCATATAATCAACACTGGTAGCAAAGATTAAAGCTGAACACTAAGGTCTTCTTAACAAAAGCCACAGTCGATTCTACAAGAAGCCCCAGAGTTAAGGTAGACTTATCAAAATTATTTCTCACTTGGGCAAGGGAGCCAGGCCTTTATATTTGACTTTGACTAGATACAAGTGGCTCTTAGGAAGAAGAAATGACCTTGGGTGAAACAACTTTTACACCTAAGGGCAAGTCCCAGATAGGGATTCAGCTAAGAACTATAAGCCATCAAAACTCCATCCAGGAAGCCAGGGAAATGACTACTTGGATCGCTTACCATACAGTTCATCTCTTAAAACACTCAGGTGCACTTGATTCGTATACTGTTGTGGAGAGTACTTCTTCAGATTTTGTTGGGCCTCATTTCCTGGAGTAAAGTTTTAAGAGGAAGGTTGGTTTGATAAACCCCTGACTCTGCAGCTCTATTTGATGGCAAAAAAGTATATCACCATCTCCTGTTTCATCCATTCTAGATTCTCCATATAATCAACTAGCACCTCTGCTAGTTAAGGTAACAGAGAACTTAGTCCTTCTTGGATGGGTGTTATTATATTTTTCCATTCGCAGTCAAAATTGGTGAAGGGGTACCAAATGACAATGTGGTGAATTACCTGGTTTTCCAATTTATTCTTCTCTATTTCCCTATTATATAACAAAAGCTTTACCCCTTCTCTAAAATCAAGGTCAGTTTACCCCTGCCAGGATTGACTTTTCTCCTTGCCTGCTGGTCTCTAATCATAAGTATAGTGCAGCTGGGAGGTTACCATATCTAGAGGTTTAATGGAAAGTGTTACCTGGTGGAAAAATTCTTCCTGTGGGACATAGGACCATTAAATCCAAAGACCCCGGAGTTAGAGATAAAAAGTACACATTTCCTAAGTAGGTTACTCGGAGTGAAGGTAAACAGAGCCACTGCTAATTTCACTCCTTGATACTCCAATGTAATTTAAGTAATGGAGATACATCACAATATAACGGTAATTGGTTTATGGTGTCTGGGAGGATTGCTTCCCATCATCACAGGGAATCATCTTCAAGATTATACTTTAACTGTATCTCCAATGGGTCATTTCTTTATCAAGCTTGCAGGCTCAGGGTGGCATGATATGCAATATGACTAGTGAATTCTATAGTCAAATAGTAACCTGTGCCACATATTTTTCAATCTTATGTAGCAGATCAGATCCTTGGGCTGATGCAATATCAGCAGATCAGATACTCTAATTTCTTAGATACTGTTGCTACCTAAAACATTATAAGCAGGAAAGGCGAGAATATGCCTCTATCCCAGTAGTAATAAAATGCTTTCTTTTTTCAGAGTGAAAGAAGTTCAGTGTAAGTAGGTTGACTTTTTACAGATGGGTTGTTAATTTCTTCAATAAATGGTACATTAGGAGCTAAGAGATGGTCTCTGTTGCTGTGAGATTTGGCAAAAGAAATGATAGCTATATCACCTCTGGTGATCTAAATAGCCTCTATCCTTGCTGCAGTAGCTAGCATCTATTGTGCCAGTTCCTGACTGGCTGTGAAAGTGGCTGGTTGACATCAAGTGTCTAGGTTATTCTGTGAACTAAACTGTTTAATACTCTTTCCTTAATGAATGATATTTAGTGGGAGTTACCTTGCAGTAAAAAGCGTTTTATACTTAGTGTGGGTTCTTAAGGATACGTCACTCTCAGATCACCATGTCTCCAGTCTTCTACACCTTCTTCCAGACTTCTTTCCAATTAGCCAAGTTATTTGCCATTTGCATTGGTTTGTTAGGACCACCATAACAAAATATTGCAGACTGAGTGGCCTAAATAAAATAAATTGTCTCATTGTTCTAGATCTAGTTTCTCCTGAGGCCTTTTTCCTTGGCTTGAAGATGTCTTCACATGACCTTTTCTCTGTTTGCCCATCGTTGGTGTCTCTTCTTTTTCTTATAAGGACACAAGTCAGATTGCAGTAGAGCCCCACCTTGACAGCCTCATTTTAACTTAGTGGCATTTTTTAAAGACATTACCTCCAAATGTAGTTACATCATGAAGTCTTAGGGGTTAGAATTTGAACATATATATTTGTGGGAAGTAATCAAGCTCATAGTACCGTGGCTGGGAGTTCATGTATATTCTAATGACAGGCCGCTTTTCTTTCCATATGAAGTGGACAATAAGATGTAAAACACAAAATTCTAGACATCCAGACATTTTCTCACCAGTATCTTTTAGGCTATGCTTAATCCATGCTATAGCGCACCCATTAACATTTTCAGCTTGTACTCACATATTGACCTGATGCTATCTTGAACCAAACTTA
Organism: Rousettus aegyptiacus; assembly: GCF_014176215.1. Lineage (NCBI taxonomy): Eukaryota > Metazoa > Chordata > Mammalia > Chiroptera > Pteropodidae > Rousettus > Rousettus aegyptiacus. The sequence continues at coordinate 51,975,697 of NW_023416311.1, forward strand.
CACTTTTCCTCCCTTTATCAGCTGTCCATGTGACATTTTGGCATGAAGAAGAGGCTATGATAAAATACTTGTGGATGGCATGGGAATCTGGGTCATCTGCACATTTACCTTCTGGCTTTGCTTGTTCCTGATCTCAGATATATGACCCATCTTATGATAGACTGCCTTTGGGTTCATCCAAATATATGATTTGGTGGGTATGACACCACCTAGCTTATGATGGACAGTTATAGACACATGATCACTTGATGTTCCATGGTCAGAATTATTTCTATTAACTTCATTCAGTCATTTATGTCATATTGCTCTTAGCAAATGCACATTTCTGTTATGCTTCATTATGCTTGTGACTATTGATCTAAACACATCCATCACTTGAAATAAGTCTGCTTCCTTGGGGTTTATTCACCTTATAAACATGTTGGAAGAGATCATGATTTGTTTTATTTTGCTTTCATGCAGAAATAATGTACTATTTTATAAACAAAAGTAATATTAAGTTTTCCTAAGGTCAGTCTAATTTGTTGAGTCCACATCTGTCATGACTTTGTTTAATGATTGATTTACTAGTTATATTATGGGAAAATGACAAGGATCCTCTTAAATTATTAAGTCACCAATAAACTGCATAACTCTTGACATGACTGCAAGACTAAATCAGTCTCAAGTTGATTCATTAGACTATGAAGCTACAAATCCTTGTGTGAGGAAATAAACTGAACAGCTGTTTGGAACTGACTTACAACCTTGCTGTAAATAGCTGAATAGATGTTTTCCTCTTGGGAGATGAGTATTTAAACTTTAACAGAAATTTTGATGTATTTATCCCTCAGGACACAGTTGTAAAATATGAAAGCTAGAGTGCCTCCCATGGATAGTCTAATGAGGAGCATTTCTCCTAACTGAGACTTTTAGCATTTAAGTGGATTTACCTGATTATGCTGCATCAGGGTCTGCATCAAGCAGGACAATGGAAGTTCAGATAAGCTGAGTTATAGAGAAGGGTTGGGTAAAAATTGACAGCAACAACAAAAAGGTCTAATTGAATTCAGTTACTGAGGGAAGATTCTTAAAGCAAAGTGTGTTTCATATTGTAATGAAAGTCATTTTTACTCTCTCAGAAAAGAGTAAGTTGTCATGGAGGATGAATGAGAGCACTCTACCCGACCAGTGTAACTGCACCTAGTTGCTCATATCTAGTTGGCAGTGGCTGCATGTGCATACTATCTAGCCAGGCTTCTCAGTACCTTTAAAAAGCTTGTATCTAATTGGAAAAAACAACTGGTATATACATCAAAGGAGAGATTATTATTTTTAAAAAAATCTTAAAACAATAGGTCGGTGATATATTTCTAAGATTTTTAATATGTTATTTAATTTTGTTTTCTTTACTTACAATTACATGCTCTTCTAATAGCCATATATCTAGTGTGTATTCAGTGATCTGATACCATGAGCAAGTCTTATAACTTCCAATATCCTCTTAATTAGGCTATGTATGCACTTAACTATTTTCATCACTGTAACTGTTTTATAATATTTTATAAAATAACAGAAAATTTTTAAAATTTAGTAATTATCAATTATTATGTAAACAAGATTCTACCCTCATGAAGATAAACTGTGATCTGACAAACAGTATCACATATGACAGCTAAAATTATCTGATGATCTGTTGAAATAGAGCAATGTCTGAATCCAACCAGGTAGATTGATGTCATTAGTGTATAATGAAGGGGAAGTAGTTGTTTTCAAAAGATGGTAACATGAAATCTACATAACAACAGGAATCTCTAATTCATGTTCTTAGGGGAGAATTCAAAAAGTTAGGAAAAATAAAATTACAAAAAATCAACTGAATAGCATCTAAGTATAGCTATCCGTAAGCAGAATTCTCTAATAAAAAAAAAAAAGTGTATCAAATTATAAGCACATATTTGCCGAATATTGATTGCAGAAAACAGAACTTTGAGACATTTTACGCTACACCATATTTATACTTTCAAGAATTTTATTAATCATTTCAGACTAAAAATTAAAAGCAACCTAGAAAAGTTAATTTAGGAATTATGAACAGTTATTTACAATACCATTGGAGATGTTTAAACTTCATTTTAAACAAACAGTAAAGACTAGATTTTGCAAAAAAAAAAAAAAAAATTAAATTGCTTTTGCGAAGCTTGAGATCTATAAAAATATAAAGGAAAGAATATCTTAAATGAGAGCACATCTTGTTTAAGTCAACCAATAAAACAAACCAAGTATAGTTTCTAAGGATGTGAAAAGAAATCCAGAGTATAGATAATTGATATTGCTGAAAAAGAAGACATAATGTAGTGAACAAAAATGTTACTAAATAATATTATTTTAAAAGAAAACCTAACCAAAAAAAAAAAAAATACTGAGAAGTAAAACAGTCCTATAAAAAACTACTTCAAAAAAATGTAATGAACAAAAATTCCACAAAAACCCAGTAAATGTTAAAATAACTCAATCTGGTCTTCTAATTTTGCTCCAAAAATTCAAATATGTAAAAGTAGTGAACATGTAAAATTTTAACTTATAAATAATATACTTATTCATATTGTTTTTATTTATATATATGATAGAAATAAGCTCTCAGAAAGCAAAATAAACATAAAGCTTTCATATATGTGTATATATAAACTATACGAATATATTTTTTCTGTAAAATGTTGAACACATAAACTGATAGGCCATGAGATAAATGGAGAATAATGTCTACATGCTAACAATTATGAATAAAATATAATTCTTTTAAAATATAGAAACAATATAAAAACTGTCAATTCAAATCTAACATGTAGGTGTTAGCAATTTCAGTTAAGAAATTATGATACAAAAACTTAGAAATAAAAACTCAATAGAAGTGTTGAATAGCAAAACAGAATAAGCATATTAAAATAGACTGATTCCAAGAATTATCCCAAAAGGCTGAGCCAAAAACACATTTCACAAGAAATATTATACCTCAGTGATTAAGTACATGACCTCTACCATTTACTAATTAATGACCTTGGGTCAGTTAGTTAACCTCTTTGTGCCCCTGTTTTCTCAGCTATGAAACAGAGATTCATTCTACTTACTTCATAAGACTGTTTTTTTGGTTTCTTTTTTGTTTTTGTTTTGTTTTGTTTTTTTTACTTTAAATGATTAGTAAATAGAACACATCTTAACACTCACAAGAATTAAACTGTCAGCAATAAATTTTAAAATATAAACAATATTGACTTTAGAATAAAATATATAGAATTTAGAATCAGAAAACCTAACATTTCAATAATTAATATATCAAATAGTGAAAAAAGAAGAGATTATTTACCAAAAGAACTATAAAAGAACATTCTCTGAAAAAAAAGGACATCAACTGCAATAATAATAAACCTGTAAAATATCAGAGATTTAAATCTTCAAAGTATTTATATATCAAAAGACTGTCAGACCATAATATCTTTTTAAAAGCCTGATCTAAATATTCCTTACTGATGTAAATTATAATAAATGCAAACAATGAAGTAACACACAATGTCATATAGATGTAAGTGAACTAAGGGAGAGACACCCACAAAGCGCTTTTGAATGAGGAAGAATAAATTAAACAGTAAGTGTGCTATAGACATATAGAAATAAATGTGTTATGCTATTCAAATAAATAAACTGGAATAAAGTAACTGGAAAAAAATTCATTCAAATGCAAGTTTTCTTGTATACTACCTTAGGTAGAAGATGGGGAATGTTAGCAATATTGATAAATTATACCAAAGGAAACATCTTTAGTTTAAAATATTATATTTATTCATAAGAATGACTTTCTCATTCTGAACAAGTAATTTTGAAGCATTTAAAAACATATATCCCTGATAGTTACCTTTATAATAAGCAATTAGGTTTTAAGGAAGGTTTCCCATTTAAAGGAATGTCCTCTAACAAACAGTGTGTTTAGAGGATAAACAAATAGCGTACTGTGCCTGGCTTTCCAGATATGGGTCCCTAAAGAAAAATTTAAAGGAAAAATGTTACAAGAGCAAACACTGCTGGCAGGCTATGGAAAAAAAAAAAAAAGAAAGAAAGAAAGAAAGAAAAGAAGCACTTTTCTGACTTCAGGAAGATAGATGTGGAGACTTTGCTGATGGGGTAAAGAGATAGCCATAGAAATCAAGATTGTACAGCCAAGGTGTACTTATCTTAGTGTTTCAGTAAAAATGATTTATTTAAACTTGATGACTAACAAACAAAGGTCAATTGTTGTATTTCAGTGTGCAAAACAGATACCATCAGAAGTAGAGTGTAAACAAAGGGTGTACATGCGTAATGGCTCTGCCTAAGGTCTCTGCATTCCTAGCTCAGTGAGAGTTGCAAAAGGGAACTAACTCCCTTAACTGTCAAAGCATCTAGCTTTAAAATCAGAAGTTTCAGTAAAGACCTTTATCTTACTAGCAGGAGAGAATATCAAAAGAGAAATGCAAGAGTTCTGGTAAAGGAAAAAACGTTTCTAGTTAAGTCTAAACTGTGAATTGCTTTAATGCTGACATTTTTAAAGAGACAAATAAAATTCACTACTATTCTCAAATAGTAAAATTTCATAAATTTGTGTATTGTAGGATACATATTCTTTTTCTTTAATTTTGGCTTTTCTATCGTCTGTGTTTCAACAAGTATTAGCTTTCATTGTGGCCATTTTCTACATTACAAATCCTAGGACCCTAGATATGTTAAAAAAACAAAATTCATCTGATTAAATTTGAAAACCTAATTGGCTTTGGTAGAGAAGAGAAGAGATTCATGAATTTGGCAGCATCCCTCCCAGCAACTAGAAGAGAACTTCAGAAGCTATTAACAAAAGGATTATTTTTGGACCAGGATATCTTCTTTTGGCAGGGAGGGAATGGCAAGGGTTTTTGTCATGAAGATTGCCTCCTCTTTTTATGGAGACTGGAGGGGCCAATGTGACAGATTATCTTACTTGTCCTTGAATAGAAAATTCCAGATGGGTTAGAAGAGATTAAGTTTCAGAGAGAGATTGAAACAACAGTTGAGTCCAGGGTTAAATCTAGGTTTGGTATCATGGGTTTTAGCAAAAGTGATGCCATTTTGGGCCTGTGGTTTCCTCTTTAATGGCAATATGTTATAGGGCTCTTGAGTAATCCTTCCCGATATCTTTTGAGGCATAGATATTTTTAAAAATCTGATGAAAATGATGATTCTGGCTCTCTACAAAAAATGCACACTAATGCATAAAATATGCAACAATATTAGGGCATTTATGGATGCCTTTCAGTCAAAATTTAAAATCTGTGCTCTAGAGACAATATATTTAAACAGTTCCTCGCTATTTCTGGAATAAAAAACACATTCACTACAGCAGAGGAGACTAGTTTATGATTGAGCGACCAGTAAATAGTGTTTGTGCAGCTTCTTGGCTAGGAGGAGACCATCAAACAGGAGTGACTCAACATGAATAATGGATGGGTATTTTTTCTCTTTGGTTTCTGTTAGGTCTCAGAGAAGAGAAAAACCAAATCAGCAGATTCCAGGATGTTATACTCCGAACCTTATAAACAAAATAGAAAAGGGGCAAAAAGAGCCTAGCTAGAACCAGAGTTAGCAAACTAAATAAATAGTGCTGGAACATTTGGGAATCTATATACAAAGAAATAAACCTCCACTGTTACTTTAAGTTATGTTTTAAAAACTAACTCAACCTGAATCTTAACTTTAATGTAATAATGAAAACTATAAAAAATTTTAGAAGAAAACATAAGACAAAAAACTTTGTGATCTTAGGTTCGACAAAGATTTCTTAAACAGGTTGTAAAAAGCATAAAATATAAAGGGTAGATGTATATACTGAAGTTCACCCAAATTTAAAAGTTCTCTTTGGATAACACCATTAATAAACTGAAATACAAGACCCAAACTGAGAGGAAAATTTTGCCAAACCACTTCCCTGATAAAGGGCTTGAGTCCAAAATATGTGGAAGTTTTGTGCAACTCAGTATTAGGCGACAACCCAGTAAAAGAAATTGGGCAACATTTTTTATCTAAAAGTAAACAAATACTTCACCAAGGTATATATGTGAATGGCAAATGATCTCATGACGAGATGCTCAACGTTATTAATTAGCAAAATGCAAATTCAAGCTATAGTAGATATTACAACACACCTACACGAATGGCTAAAATTAGAAAGACTGAAACTACAAAGTATCTGAGAAGATAAGAGAAACTGGAACTTCCAAGTAAGTGAGGAAATAAGTGGAAAGTTGGTCAAATGTATAATCATTTTGGAAAACAGTTTGGCAGTTTCTTAGGAACTTAAAAATACACTTATTATATGACCTAGTAATCACACCACTAGGTAGTATCCCAAGAAATGAGAATTAATATCCACAATAAGGTCTATATGCAGATATATCTAAGGGCTGTTCTAATAATTCCCCCACTGTCCCCCCAAAGAAGTATTCATCAACCATGATTAAATAATATACATCCATATAGCCATAAAAAAAAGGAATGAACTGATACATACATCTACCTGGATGTATCTCAAAGGCATTATGCCATGTGAGAGAAACCAGACTGAAAGCCCACACATTTATGAATCTGTTCACATGCTCAGGGAAAGGCAAATATTTAAGATGGGTATAAACACTTTTTAAAGTGTTTTTTTCATTGGTGAATATTGTTGTGTTTTGATGGTTTTTTCCTTTGCTATACAGCATTTATACTATTTGGATAGCAAATACTCGGGTAATGAGTATTCCACGTATTGCTGAATTTACTTTGTATAAATATATTAAATACATATCAAACATGTTCTAAGAATTTTGTATATATTAGCATAGATAGAAAAAGAATAATTTATATCCTGCATATCTATAGATCATTATTTTATATTTGTTGATGGTCAGCATTTGGCTCTTCAGTTTTTATATATTTGGAGGAAACACATTTTGGTTTTGTTTTTCTCAATACCCAACAAATGCTATTGAAAATGTTTCTCTCTCTTTTATAGCATATCCTCTATTTTCCATCTATTCCTCTTGTTTCCAGTGTTTTGGTATAATATACATTTGGTGCCTTATGTAAATTTTTAACAGAGAAAAGTGTTTTATATCAGAAGGAAGTTTTAGTGATTCCATTAAGTATATATTATAACATAAAATATAACAATAATTAAATGAGCACACATTAAAAATCAATACATGTCACTCCTGCTCTAAGGAACATGAACTTATGGCAAATTATTTGTCATTTTTGTTTGTTTTCCAGGTATATACCCATATTTAAGTATTTAGGAATTTGGGAGTGGGGGGAAGAAAAGGTGTAAGATGGTTGTACATCAAGTATAGCATGAGAGAAATTGAAAATAGAGAATTCAGCTGTCATTTGCAAACATATAATGAAACTGAAATAATTAAGAATAGACGTAGTAAGATGGGCCAGGAGGTGACCCTTAAAAGAATCTTGGGTTACAGTAGTATAGTAAAATATATAAGTTTAGGCTAAGATTTGGCAAGGGACATAATGAAAGCTTTCTTCTAAGGCTTTTATTACAAAACAACTTTTGACCCTTAATCATATAATAGCATATATTTAAAAGTATTCAGGAGATTTTAGTATATTTACCTAATGTAAACTTTAAGTGAAAGATTTCATCATGTTCAGTGGTGTGCTGGCTATCATTAGCTCTTACAGGCTCGTGAAAGTGATTGTGTTCATTCCTTCCCAACTCCTCATTTAGCGGCATCACATTGGTAGCCTTGGTGGGAAACTTCAGAGAAATCATCAAATGCTACAAATCAGTTCCTTTCCTCTCTGGAGAGCCTATTGTAAATAATTCAAGCATATGAATGCATAAAATCAAACACTTTTCTTCCTTTATGTAGACAATAATCTGGGTGCTCACAATAGATTTAAGTAATATAGATACAAAGTATATTTTTACAACTCTCAGGATAACCCAAATCAATTTTGGAATAGAAACTACCTGTGAGATTAATGAATGTCATTTACAAACCTTTCGGTAAATAAACTTAAGCTAATACAATAGCAAAAGATGTGGTTTCTTCTGAGGTAAAAGTTCCGATAAGAACTTTCAATAGAGTTTCATCCAGTAATCCTACAAGAAACAGATCTATTTTAGTGAATCCATTTCTTTTTTAAAAAATTTTATTATTAGTTTCAAGTACAGCACATTGGTTAAACATTTATATGGTTTATGAAACGATCCCCCTGATTACACTTTCTTCCCTCTGGGTCTACACATAGCCATCACATTACTACTGACTGCATTCCCTATGCAGTGTTCCCAATCCTCATGACCATCTATCAACTACTAATTTGTACTTCTTTAACCCTTCACTCATTTATCCTGACCCCCCCCCCCCTCCAGCCCTCCTTCCATTTGGCCATCACCAGACCGTCCTCTATATTTGTGAGCCTGTTCTCAATTTGTTTGTTCTTTTTGTTGCTTAGATTCCACATATAAGTGAAATCATATGGTATTTATCTCTCCATCTGATTTAGTTCACTCAGCATAATACCCTCTAGGTCCATCCATGTCACTGCAAATGATAGGACTTCATTTTTGTTTTTTTTTTTATGGTTGTAATATTCCATTGTATATATGAACCATAACTTCTTTATGTAGTCATCTGTTCATGGTTATTTAGGTTGCTTCCATATCTTCGCTACTGGAAATAGTATTGCTATAAACATAAGGATGCATAGATTCAATGCAATTCATGTCAAAATACCAATGGAATTTTTCAGAGAGCTAGAACAAATAATCCTAAAGTTTATGTGAAACCATAAAAGACTCTCAATAGCCACAGTAATCAAAACAGCATGGTACTGGCATAAAAATAGATATATTGATCAATGGAACAGAATAGAAAGCCCAGAAATAAATCCACAACTATACGCTCATTTAATATATAACAAAGGTGGCAAAAATATACAATGGGGTAAAGACAGTCTCTTCAATAAATGGTGTTGGGAGAATTGGATGGATACATGCAAAAAATGAAACTGGATCACCTTCTTATACTGTATACAAGAATAGACTCAAAATAGTTTAAAGACTTAAATGTAATATCTCAAACCATAATACTTAGAAGAAAACATAGACAATAATCTTTCTGATGTTGCTAGTTGTGATTTCTTTTTGGACATATCTCCTCGGACAAGGGAAACAAAAGAAAAACTCAAAGTTCAGAGATGAGGGAATTTTAGAATAGATTTATTATATAAAATCAGAGAACCCACAAGCTAAAAATATTCTATGATAAATGCCTCAGAATACTCCTTTCACTAAAGCAATCAGGAAAACTCTGGTGAAGGGCCACTGTCTACAGAGAAATAGAGTTGCCTGATAAGATACTCAGTTAAGTATAAATTTCAAATAACAAAAAATATTTTGGTATGCCAGTGTATCAAATAATGCATTCATATATACTAAAAAAGATTCCATTTTTATTTGATATTCACATTTAACTAGTTAACACATTTTTGTTAAGTTGGGCAACCCTACATAGAAATAAAAATTAAAATTAAAAAAAAAAAAACACCGTTTTCTAATCAAGAAAGTATTCTATATTTTATTCTAGAAGCTTTTTTCTTAGGCTTTTCACTTTAGCACATATATCTTCTTGGATTAAAATTTTGTTTAAAGTTTCATTTTTCAATTTTGATGATTTTTTACCCCCAAAATGGCAGTCCAACTACACTAGAACAATTATGGAAAAGACCATATTGTCTCAACCATGTATTTACACCTTAGGATTGATCAAATTAACTAACATATGTGGGAATTTTGAATGGGATGATATTAAATCTATAGATCAATTTGGGAAGAAATGACAACTCTAATATATTCAGTATTCAAACCTTGAACCTGGTATTCCTCTCCATTCATTTAGGTCTTTATTTTTTATGAATGCATTTAAGGATTCTGTGTCTAGGTCTAGAACATATTTTGTTGGATTAATTCTAAAAATGATATTTTGTTGCTACTTAAGTACAGTTTTGTGAAAATTCCATAATTTGTAATGGCACTATCTACCAATATCTACCACTATTTCCATGTACACCTGTCCCTTGATTTATGTGGTTTGTCCGTTCCATGCATCTTTTTTCACATGGAAGAAAACTGTAAAGAGAGTCCACATGTACAAAAAAATAATAAATAACCCAATATAAGTCATAAAAATATTTAACATTTTCACAAAACAATGCTTATGAAAATTCAGAAAAATAAATTTCATTTGCTGTGTTTATACTGTAATCTAAAGCAATCAACCTTTTTAATTGACACAAAGTCAGTATCTTCATTGATCAAAATATTTGGAAGTCCTACTCTGGTTTCATTATTTATATTTATATTTCTAGATGATCATTTTCCAACTTCATCATTTGCTAAATTTTCATAAATTCTTTGATATTCATTGTGATTTTTTTTACATATTTTCAAATTTTTAAGTGTCAGATGTTTAGATCACTATCTAGAATTGCAGTTTCTAGTTCTATGGCCAATTTGTAAATATTTTCTGCAGTGAATGAAACTAGTTCAAAGTTACTGCTGTATTTATTGGCAGGATGGGCTTCAGATATTAAGTGAATTAATTCATTATCAGTTAATTCATGATCAACCAGTAATTCATTAATATCACCTACATTCAAATTGTCAGACCCTTCTTCTTGAAATTTATTTAATAAATTAATAATGCTAGTTGATCACTCTTCTGTTGTTGGAATCATATTCCCTGGTACAACCACTTCTGGCCATATTGCTTTCCAGTAAGCATTTAAAGTTGATGGCTTTATATCACTCAAAACTAAAGCATTATTATTACTACAACTTAAAATTGTGCATTTATTCCAGGCTTCTGTAAAGTGATTCATTATCTACAAATTTACTAAAAATATCATTAAAATTTGTTTAATATAATTAATCTTAAAGGCGAAAATGATGCCTTGATCTAAAGGTTGGATCAAGGTAGTTATATTTGGATGTTTTAAATTGTGTGGATGACCAGGTACATTATCTAAAAGTAAAAGTATTTTAAAAGGAAGACATTTTTCCTTCATATAATTTTCAGCTTCTGTAGCAAAACATTTGTAAAACCAATCCCCAAAAATATCAGTAGTCACCCACACTTTTTCATTTACCATCCAATAAATGGGAAGATCATTAATAATTGTGCATTAGTAAGTATTAGTTCTTTGTATGCTGCTAAGTTAAGCTATTGTTTTTTCGGAAAGAGTAATGATCAATAATGAAAATGAAAAATAAAGAACCACATAAAATGAAACCATGTAAATGGAAACCACATGAAAAAGTCCATGTAAACCTGGGTGAGTGTGTGTGTGTGTTGGGGGGGGGGATATTTATTACATATTTAAAACCTTTCTTAAAAAAATATTGTGTAAATTGAGGAATAGGTGTACTTTTAACAGTTGTGATTTTTGTGATTTAGTAAAGTTATTCTTTGTCACTTAACTGTAAGATTTGTTAAGGCAAGAATTATGCATAGTCTTATTCATCATTATACTCAGAGTCTAGGTCATAAGAGGGGAATGAATAAATATTTGCCTCAGTTTTTGTAGATAACCCTAGTTATGTGAAAATTAGTCCTTAGTTTTATTCACTTAGCATATTTTATTGACAAACATGCTTTAGAAACAAATGCCAACCTTCAGCACCTGCATAGTAATCTTCTAACAATATCCCTATGCTATAGCAACATGGGACCAGTCAATTTGAGTTTAGGAGATGGTGAAGAGAAAGTTAGGGAATAATTATCTATATGACTAGATAGGGGAAAGTTGGTGAAATCATCTTTAGATTTTACTCTCGAGTAGTTAAAATATAAGGGCTCATGGATATTACTAAGATTTGCTCTGCATTGTCAGAATTCAGAATAAAGGGTGGCTCCATTTCACAGAGTTCATCAGACTCTGTGTTTCATTTAGTTCATAAATCAAAGTTTTTATGAGGAGCAATAGTCAGAAAACTTGTAAGAAAAGCAAACAGGATAGGAAACCTCTAAAGAAACTATGTTTCAAAAATTTTTAATCAAATAAGAGAATATTATGCCTACTCTCAAGTGTTTCCCAAGCTGTTAAGAGCATTTGGTTTACTCTGTGGTACTCTATAGAAAAAGGGACAAACGATTAAACATGGCAAAGAATTAGCTCTTGGTTAGATCTATGATAAACATTCTAATAGCTAGATTTGCTCAAAGATGTAAAGGATATATTACTGTATTAAGGGTGAATTGTATCACCCTTATCAGAACATGTCTGCAGTCTGGGACCATATCCATCATTTTTCCAATTGTCAATCTTCTCCACTATAAACAATTAGAAAAGCATAATATTGTTCAGTCCTCCTAGTGATTGTCATCCTTTAAAAAATAATCAATAAAAGAGCAATTATTTTTATAATGTAAGCTATGCAATCTTTGTATTTTAATATATAATAAATACATCATATATATTCTGGTATATAGCATATGCATGCATCATATATATACACCCACACCCACATACATAAGTTATAGTTCATGAAAAAAGTGTGGGTGTATATGAGCCAAAAAAACTTAAACATACAGAAAAAGATATATTTGTGCTTCTAAAAAAGACAGATTATTCATATTCTTCTTTTACAATTTTCTTTGAATTCAGTGATATAGCTTAAGTGTATTTTGAAATAATTTTTAATTTTTTAAAATAGGGCAACAAAAACAACTGTTCCTGGTGTCGTCTGCTCCTTTTTCTTGCAGGCATAAAATTACGCAAGAGTAGCCTTGTGGGTAAATGCAGATACAAGTAATGTAATGCACCACTTTAATTTAAATGCAAAATATTTATTGCTCTTACACAAAGTCAATAACATCCATACTGGTGAATAAGTGCCACTGATTCAAATCAATTTTTTAAATTACATAAAAATTTATTATTGTTCATAACTTTGTATATCTCTAGATAGTATGTAAATCTTTGAAAACAATTAACAAATCCACAAGCACTTTGTACATCTATGAATTTTTAATGTTCCTTTACATACCATCTTTCTTCTTAGTAGAAAAAAAATAGTTCCTTTAAATGTCTCCTCCCTCTTCAAATGCTTTAACTTGTAGCACTAAAGGCAGCTATATAGAGCATAAATAACATATAAATTTTTATGGCCTATGAATCAGACAACTCTATGAATGAATTTTCAACTGTTTTTAAAAGCCTCCCCCGATCACATCTGACTCAGATACAACCTTTAGCTGAATTTGTGGGAAATATTTTAGATGACATAAAGGGCATATCACCCAGAGGCTGAAGGGTTACTCATTAAAGACCATGGGAAATAATTAACTACAGGATGGAAGCAGGAAATGGTGGTAATGAAACTATTGTTTCATATAGTCAAAATTGTATGTATTTTTCTAATTCAAATGTATTTATAAGGAAGTATTTTCATCAGAGCCCAGCTGTTTATTAGCAAGACTTTATAGAATGAACTATATTGTTTCAGGGGAGGTTTGTAAATGCAGATTCAGCATTAGTAAAGGAAAGTAATGAATACCATCAGATAACCCATTATTTATTATTCTTCTGTCTCCTTCGTTCTTCAATAGTTATTTGTTTTTGTTTTTAATAGATTTTTCTAGAATCTCTCAGAGAGGACTATGTTTTGTAATGATAATGTAGTAGAATTCTGTGTGCTCTTAAGAGGAATTAGACTTGCTGGTGATATCTGATTAATTGCTGAGTTTAGGAGGCAGGCAAAAATTAGCTTTTATACCTTGATTTTCATTTGCTTTTGATGGAAGTATGTGTGTGAATTTATGGGGTGGTGACAGGTTAGAAATAGAAATAAATAGGATGGAGTGGGTCTCAAATGTTGCCATTTGGGAACATTTTGAGTCATATGAAAAGAGAGGCAACAGACCTTTGTTTTCCTAAAGAACTTCATGCGACAGAGTTTCTGGGAGTGGATGATTGAAAACTACCCAGAATGAGGAAAATGGGCAAAAAGCCTCACCCTTACTACAATGATAAGCAGAGTGTAGGAGACACAAACACACGTTTTTTTTGATTTCCAGGTTTGGGAGCACTGAGTGACATCATTGAATCTAAATCATAATCCTCCCAATGAGCATAGCCAAGACCTTCACGCAGTCAGGAAAAGGCAACTTGGTGAAGGCCTGACTTGGAAAAGAAGAACAAGGTAGGTGCCTTCGTATTGTTGTGTTTTTGTTTTAATTTTGTATTTTGTAATAGTTTTAGGTTTACAGAAAAGTTGCAGAAATAACAGAGAATCCCTGTAGGCCCTTCATTTAGATTTTATCAGTATTAAAATTTTACATAATGATAGTATATTTGTCAAAACTGTGAATCATCATTTGTGTATTGCTATCAACTACTCCTAACTATTCGGATTTTCTCAAATACGTTTCAATAGTGCCTTTCGTCTTCTCCAGAATCTGTCCAGATACTGCATTATTTTGAATCATTATTTTTGCTTTGTCTCTTCAATCTGTGACCATCTAAGTCTTTCTTTATAACCTTGACAAGTTTGAAAAATACTTAAGAATTTAAGGATTATTTTCTTTATACACATATTACAAAGAAATAGAAGTCTGAATTTTGATTTGTCCTTTCATTTTGTCAAATACACTAAGAGAGATCAATTGGGGAAATCTAGCAATACTGAAAAAGATGGACCTAGTGACTTGCTGGGTGCCGTGGATGTCAATAGGACAAGAAAATCTTATGAAACGAAAGGTAAACCATGGGCAGTGCATATGGTTCCAATCATCTGAACATAAGAGAAAAACACAAAAGTTATCCAAAAAAAAAAAAAAAAAAAAAGAAAGGATGAAGAATGAGATAAACAGAATGCATGTAAGTACTTCAGGCTGAATGATTTGATACTAGAATTTTTCAGTATAATTTTGTCATTCTAAATTTAGTATTGCCCTTTCCATGCTTTCTTTGATTCCATATCATACTTAGAGTTTTGGTAATTTCTATCTCTCTCTTTCTTATATGTATTTAAAGAATGATAGCAATAAATTAGAGCAGATAGTAGAGAATAGACTTGTTTAGAGAAAAATAATGAAGATTATAGAGCAATCAAGAAAAGGTAAGTCTTTTATTTATTTATTTCTGTATGCAAAAAAGTTCTCTCTTTCTAGAAGTAATTTTTCTAGGCACCATTATTCAAATTAATCTTCTCAAATAGTTCAAATTCTCATATGTATATGGCTTTTAAGTAGAATCTTTTATTATCTGTCAAGTACTGATAGACAATGAAAAATGTGTTATGTATTCATCTATTTCCACTATATTTTCGTTCTTTAAGTTACTCGCCTCAATTTAAATGCTGTTAACTATTCTTTTATCTGTTTGGAATTGTTGATGAAGATACATAGTACTGTCAAAGGCAAAATTCACCAGACAATTAAGAAGATGATTTTATTCAGGATAGTTGCAATAGGAAAAACAGATCATATCTGAAAATCAGTGTCTCAGTAGAGTGTTTTTTGCTGTAGTCATTTATAGGGAGGGGTAAACAAATTGAAGACAGAGTGCTTTACTCGTAGAGTTATTTTATAAGTAGGGAAGTCACAGTCATTTATTCGAACAGGAAATATTTCTGTATTTAGCTAGGTTCAGGAGAACAGGCAGTTCTAATCCCAAGAATGTGACATTGGCTAGGGATATAAGGGAAAGGATTTGTGTCTGGCCTTGTCATCAGGTATAGGCAAAGCAGAAGGTCTGTTTTGGTTTTGTCGATACCCACCATAAAAAATATTTACATTTCATTATTTTCTCCATTAAATGCATTATCAGTACCCTTACTCAGCAACACCATATTTAAGACTGACTAGATTTCATATATTCATATTTTAAAGTTCTGTTTGGGATATGAAGGCAAGCTTGATATGCAAATTTCTTCACAAATGTGGCAAAGATTACTAGCTGTCCAAAAAAGAAAAAAACAAAAAATACTTTCTCTTTTTCTTCTTGAGAAATAAATTGCTGTGGTATGAAATCCATAGTATTTTAGGGTTTGTACTTCAGAATTTAATATTGTTCAAACATACTATCTCTCATATTATCATTGTGCTATATCTTGTTGATATTTTATTTTTAGATATTTCTCTCAAAAATTTTGTCTACCTAAACTTTCAACTCAGCCTATAAGTCTTAACCTTTATATTTTGCCTGTGAATGTTACTACTGGCATCCTGAAAGATTTTTAATTAATAGTTTTTAAAAATAATAATTAGTGGAATCATCCATATTTTATAGTAATTATGTATGGTATAAGGAAGGATTGTGCATAAAGTATTAAGAGTAGATACACAAATGTTAAAATGATCAGTAGAGTAACTCGAAATACCATAGCTAAACAGAACAGTCTTGCATTTTAGGACCTGCTTTGGTCCTCCTGCTTTGGGTAGCTTATCCTACTGCTGAGTCTTGGAGGGCATATGCCCAAGAATAATGTGTTTTTTACTTTAGACATGAGAAGAAGACATTTTTTTCTCCAAACCATCCCTAGAATGAATCCCACTTAATTGTACTTGATGATCCTTTTAATGTATTGTTGTATTTCAAATACTAATATTTTGTTGAGAATTTTTACATCTATGTTCATAGAAATTGGCTTGTTTCTTGCTTGTGTTGTTTTTGACTAGTTTTGATATCAGGCTGATGATGGCCTCATAAAATGAATTAGGAAGCATTCCCTTCTCTCAATTTTTTAGAAGAGTTTAAAAAGGATAGGTATTAAATCTTCATTGATTCTTGAGTAGAATTCACCAGTGAACTCATCTGTTCCTGGACTTTTGTTTTTTGGGATATATTTAATTACATATTCAATTTCCATACTAGTGATGGGTCTATTCAATTTTTTTTTTCTTCATGGTTCAGTTTAGGAAGATCCTGTGACTCTAAAACTTTATTCATGTAATTTAGGTTGACGTATTTGAAGCATATAACCTTCCATAGTATATTTTTAATGATAATTTGTATTTCTGTAGTATCTTGAAGCTTCTCTTTCATTTCTGATTGATTGATTGATTGATTGATTGATTGGAATCCTCTCTCTTTTTCTAATGAGTTTAGCTAAAGGTTTCTCAATTTCGTTTCTTTTCAAAAAACAAACTCTAATATTTTCTATTTTCTTTTTAATTTCTGTGCCATATCTTTCCACTCTTATTTCTATTATTTCCTTTTTTCTGTTGACTTTGGGCTTCATTCATTCCTATTTTTCTCATTTTTTAAGATATAAATTTAGATTGCTTATTTCAGATTTTCTTTTTGTTTCTTTAGGTAGGCCTGTATTGTTGTATACTCCTCTTAGTACTGCTTCTGCAGCATCCCAAATAATTTTGGTTTCATTTACTTTCATTTCCACTTGTCTCTATGTATCTTTTGATTTTTTTCTTTTATTTCTTCATTGATTCAATAATTATTCAGTAACGTTGTTTAATCACATATTCATGATTTTTCCAGCTATCTTCTTGTAGTTCATTTCTGAATTCATATCATTGTGGTCAGAAAAGATGCTTGATATGATTTCAGTCTTTTTATATTTATTGAAACTTGTATGTCCAATCATGTGGTCTATCCTTGAGGATATTCCCTGTGCAATTGAGAAAAATATGTATTCTGTTGCTTTTGAATGGAATGTTTGGAAATATCTATTAAGTTCATCTGGTCTAATGTGTCATTTAAAGCCATGTCTCCTTGTTTACTTTCTGTCTGGATAACCTATCCACTGGTGTTAAAGTATCTTGCTATTATTGTGATGCTGTCCATTTTTCCTTTTAGGTCTGCTATTATTTGCTTATATATTTTGGCCCTTTACATCAGATGTATATATATTAATACACAGTATGACTTCTTGATGGATTGTACCCTTTTTCATTATATATCAATCTTTGTTTTTGTTACTATTTTAGTTGGAGGTCTGTTTTGTCTGATATGAATGTGGCTATACCCACTTTCTTCTGGATACTGTTTACTTGGAGTATCATCTTCTACCAATTAACTTTCTGATACGAATGTGGCTATACCCACTTTCTTCTGGATACTGTTTACTTGGAATATCATCTTCTACCAATTAACTTTGAGCTTATGTTTATTTTTGGAGTTAAGATGGGTCTCCTGAAGGCAGCATATAGTTAGGTCTTTTATTTTAATCTATCCAGCTACTCTTTGGCTTTTTTTGGTGAGTTCAGTCCATTTATATTTATATGATTACCAATATATGAGGACTTACTACTGCCATTTTATCTTTTGTTTTCTAATTGCTTTGTGTCTCCATAGTTTCTTTTCTCTGTGTTTCTTTCTGCTAATTTAGTTGGCAATTTTTCAGTTATTATTTTTTTGTTTCTTCTTTTTTTGTTTTGTGTCTCGGCTCTGGAATTTTGTTGTTACAATGAGATTTGTAAAATGTCTCACAGATAAAATAGTCATTTTTCATCTGATCGTGTCTTTATTTGTCTATACAAGTTCTGTTCTTTTCTTTCTCCCTTTCTATCTTTTTGTCATCCCAAATTATACCCTTTTATGTTGTGTGTGTGTTACCAACTTGAAGTAGCTATAGGTATTTTAATGTTTTTTTCCCTTTAACCTTTACATTATAATCAAGTGTTCAATACCTTATGTTGTCATAGAATTACAATTTTCTGCTTCTGTATGTCTTTTCGTCACCTTACTCAAAGTTCTGTTTACTTTTGTCTGTTATTTTCAGCTAGAAGAGCTCCTTTAAATATTTCTTATAATTCATGTGTTGTGGTGGTGAGTTCCCTCAACTTTTGTTTGTCTGAGAAAGCCTTCGTTTCTCCTATATAACTAAAGGATAATTTTGCTGGATAGAGTATTCTTGGGTGGTGGTTTATCTTTAAATATTTTGAATATGTCAAAATATTCCTGTCTCTTGGCCTAGAGTTTCTGCTGAGAAATCTGATGATAGCCCAGCAGGATTTCCTTTGTAGATTACGATCTTTTTTTTTTTTTTTTCTGGCAGCTTTAAGAATTCTTTCTTTATTATTGGCTTTAGACAGTTTTAATATAATGTCATTTTGCATTGAGATAATTGGGTGTTTTGTCAGGTTCTTGTATGTCCATTTTCTTCCCCTGGTTTGGGAAATTCCCATCAATTCTTTCTTTAAATAGGTTTTCTGTTCTCTTCTCCTTCTGGAATACTCAATATATTTTTTTCGTTGCCCTTTCTAATGGAGTCAGATAGTTCTTATAGAGTTATTTCATTTTTTTTTGAAATGTTAGTTCTCTCTTCTACCTGAATTATTTCTAGATTTCTATTTTCAAGCTCACTAATTCTGTCTCCTATATGATCTGCTCTATTTCCAGTGGGTTCTAATGCTGATTTATTCATCTGATTTATCGAGTTTTGAAGCTCCAGAATTTCTGTTTGGTTCTTTTTTTTTAGAGTTTCAGTCTTTTTGGTAAGTACTCCTCCTGTTTATTAATTTTATTCCTGAGTTTATTGAACTTCAATTCTGAGTTTTCTTGTATTTCATTGAGTTTCTTCATACTGTGATTTTGAATACTCAGATCACCATCTTTCCTGTTTGGTATCTGTAGAACTCTCATTCTTCTTGTGATACTGTGTTACCTTAATGTGCATGGTACTCGATGGTTTATTACTGTCAGTGCATTTGAAGAAGTGAATACCTTTTTTATTTAGGTAGAGTTATAATTTTGTCAATTTATCCAGTTGATAATTAGAGATCTTTCTATTGTTTTTCAATAGATGGTGCTATAGCATAAGTCTTTGCTTTCTCTTACTTCTTGCTGCTTGTGCTCTGGGATTGTTGGTGTGTTGCCACTGCTGGCGTCCCCATGGTGGAAGGTGCCACTGAGGTAGTGGGAGTTGCTCCTAGAATGACGAGGGCGGTGGGTGCCCCCACTGTGTCTAGGTCACCTGCATCTTTGGGCACCACCACAGTAGCAGGAGGATGGGGTGGGTTGTGGGGGAGCCAGGTTTGTAAGCCTGTCATGCTGCTGCCTCGTTCCCTGTAGCTGCTGGTTCGTTGTGCTGTCACCAGGAGACATCTCTCCACTGCTTCCTCCAGTCTCTCTGGTAGTTTGAGCACCACTGCAACTGGGGGAGGGGCCTGGACACTGACACTTCTGCTGCCTTTTTTTAGCCTTTGCCAGCCCATGGTGTTGGAGCTAGAGCTGAAGACCTTACTCTAAGATTGCTACCACCCTTGCCAGGGCCTCGGGCTCAGCCGTAGCAGTCAAGGAATGGCGATTCAGGCATTGTCCTCATCTTACCCCTTGTTATGTCTCCCATATGTATTCTATTACACTTACTTTCATATTTGCTAGTGTGTGGATATATCAGGTGTCCTAGTATGCCGAATGGTGAAAACTTTGTTGGGTTTTAGATGTCCCACTAGCTGTACATTGATGGGGAGAGACAAAGGGATCATCTCACCCTGCCATAATGCTGACATATACAAATCATTCTTTCTTGGTTATAAAGGAAATGTTAGAAAGCACTAGTATATTATGGGAGTTCTTTTCCATAACTTTAAAATGCTAGGTCATGTTTTATTTTGGATCCTAGGAACTTCATTTAAATACAAGGAAAGTGTTGACCACAGATATATTCTATGGGTATGATCAATTTATTGAGAATTTGAATAAAAAACTAAGAATCACTTCCCTACCACCAAATACTGCCTCCACCTCACAGAAATCTAGTTAGCATTATAGAAAGTACTACTCACTTTGGAAAAATTTTCATTTTTAGACATTTGTAAATTTGGAGGAGACAAATTTACTAAAAAGTAAAAAGAATGCGTATCTAAGATTAAATTTTTGTAGAGAAGACTATGTATATTTGGGTTAGTATTATTTTAATTCAATAATATGATGAATAATAATTGTCAGAAGTGGTCACTGATTTCTATAAAGGTAGCTAGGACCTATGTAAATCTATAGATGGACAGAATTTCTGTATAGAGAATACTTTGAAAACTTTTAATGTAACAAAGTTAAAAAAAATAGCCTAAGTCAAATATATAGTCATAAGGACAATAGGAAAAATATTGAGATATATACACTCAGATAATTCTATCTCCTTTCTACATTATTCCTATTTTATTGTCACTTGATACAGAGAAGTAGAGAAAAGTGAAAGAAATGGGAAAAACAAATTTGGTTTACATTAAAATGAGATTAAATTTATTTATTAAAGAAAAGAAGATATCTGCACAATAAAAGGACAGAATTAGTTAAAGACAGTGGAGTTTGGAGTGGACAGTGAGTTAGGAGTAGACCTGGCGATGATAGGAACTTGGAAAATTATTCGCAGATGAATTTTAGAACATCAGTGCTGTGCATCAAGATGAAATTCCACTGTTTCCAGTCTTTTTCAAGTAAGCACCTAAAAGTTACATCATTTTAAGCTTTGGAGTTGAATTTTGCTCCACTGAATATACAACATTGTTAAAATTGGCCTTGAGAAGAAAATAAGACTATAATAAATTATATTTTACGATTAAAAACATTTTGATGAATTATGCTTCCTACCACCACAAGGGAGTAAGGAAGCTTCTTGAATTACAGAGTTTCTCCTATAGCAGCACACTTGCCCTGGTGAAACATGCTCATGTAGAAGGTAATAGCAGCTGTAATTACTTCAAGTTTGGGCCTATCAATTTTTTTTTTTTTTTTTTTTACTGGCATTACTTTATCCAAAAATCTAAACGTAGATGGAAGGAATTAAATTAGTAGAAAAAACTAAAGAAATGTTTTATTTTCTAATAAATGCTATCTTGAATCTGGTGGATTGGATTGAAGAGACTGTATTAGCATTGTGTTATACTAGATTCATTAGGAAATAAACATTAGGGAAGAGGCAAGAAATTTAATGAAACAGGAGAGAAAACTCAGATTCTCTGAATTTTTTTAATCAAAGCCACAAAGGTTGGGGGGAGTTGAGGGATAAAAACTTTTTTTCCAAAAAGTAATGACAGTAAGCATAGAAAGAAAATAAAATTTAAAAAGTAGGAAAAAAACATAATATTTTTGTAAACAACTATTAGTGTACAAAAGACTCACTCAAGATTTAAAAAATGGAAAAATTATAAAATGATATAAATCAGCATTTTAAAGCAAAATAATAATTAAAAATGTTAATAAATACATAAAAAGACACACAACTTCACTTATAATTTAAAAAAATAAAAATACAAATAATATAGCACTTTTTAAACTGCCGATACCTGGTAAATGAAAAAGAGAAAGAGAAATGAGGAAGAGAAAGAAAAAGCAGAGAGAGAATAAGTTAGGGAACAAATTCATGGCAACCCGTACCTACTCTTTCAGGGGGGAAAATAATTATATCCATATAAATTAAAATTTCATTTACATTATGAACAATAGTTACCACAATTAGTAATTTTTCATAGGATTATACTTTTAAAATGAGTCATTATAGCTGCTTTTACATTCTAGATAAGCATGCTTACATTCACAGAATGTTTTCTAATATTTCATATAATAACAAAACATATAACAATGTAAAGTTAAATATGAAATTCTTTAAATAAATTTTGGTGAATGTCTGTGTCGATTCATGTTTTCATATATATAATACAGGAATACACAATGATCAAGTTAGATCTTTTTTGGACTGATAGGAGAACATATCCAAAGTATATTATGAAAAAAGCAATAAATATTATTTTTTTGAATTTTATAAAATTTTTAAAAAATTAAAAATTCTTATAAGTAAGTTCTTATAGTGTACCGTGTACTGAAAGAGTAAACTATATAAAAAAAGATATGAACTGATATATATATTTATTTAATTTTATGTAATGCAAAAGCAAATGTTAACAGTAGGTACATTTGACAAGCATAGAGAAGTGTGTAGGGGAATATGAAATTTTCCTTTTCACCTTATACATTATCATACATTCATATTTTAAATATATCTATATTTTTAAATAATACTGATTATCTAGGGGAGTTGGGCCTTTTTTTTTCTCTTCATAATTTTACATCTAAAAATCTAATTGTATTTTGTGAAAATTAATAATGCTGCCAGTATGTTAATAATCTCGTGATTCGTCTTTTAGTCTCCTTTAAAAATATACTATTATTTCCTTGTACCTTATAAAATAGGATCATTTTATATGGGGTTATTTTTCTAGTTATATTTTCTTACCTTCAGCAAAATCCAGTGTTATTAGCTTCATGCCAGACTACTTGTACAGAGTTTAAATGACAAACTATTCATCATTCTCATGTTCTTTAAATCTGGTGATATTTTTAAAATATATTTTTCTGATAAAGCATAATCTTTAGGTTAAATGGCAAAAATTGTTTTACCATATATAGTGAAATAGGTCTATAATACCAATTAAAACTTATTTCATACATCTCAAATTGTCATGGGATTGCCTCCAGTTAAAGATAAATAAATGGATATTGTAAATAAAATGAAATTTCATAATATTTAAGAATTCTTAAACCCTGTTTTTCAAAAATATTTCTAAGTAGCTGAGAAAATATAACAAATTTGCAACAACATGTATGATAATCTCAGTTTACTCAGTGGTGTAGATATCAGCAAATATTTCCTCAATTATTAGTTTAACTAATACATATTAACAGTATTATTGAAACCTGATGGATACACAGTTGTTTTTATAATAGTCTATGAAAATGAAAGAAATGAGTATTGGAACCTGAATAAAATAAGTCCTATTATAAGTAAATGATTAAATTATTGAAAGTAAATAGACTAAAAGGACTAAATTAGAGGGTAATAATATACATTTAATCAATATTAATGAGAATGAAATAATAGAATCTATCAAAAGAGCACAATCATAGATTCTGTAAAATATCTTAAAATAGCTTTGCAGCAACATTAAATAGGAAACTGAATTTATTTTCTAATATAATTGCAGTATCAGTGCAGCATAGAAATAAAAGTGGGCCCTCCACATTTAATAATGTGGATAGCATTATTATTGAGACAATAATACTGAATCATGGTAGTTTCTGCTTTTATTATCATGATTTAGGCACAGATATCTCTAAAGTGTTGTGATTTCAGGAAAGCTTTATTTTTATCTAGGTTCTAAAGAAAAGTTTAGAATTATAAAAGACTTGTTTCCCAGGTTTAATCACACTTAATTTTCTACTTCTCTTTTTCCATTACATTTATTAACAGTTAAATTTAACCAGATGATATCCATTTATAAATTCATTCACTAAAACATGCTTTTCTCTGCAGTCATTCCAATAGAAACAGTATAGTCTATTCCACAGCAAAATTGGTATATGAAAAAAAGAACTGCTACTTTCAAAGACAATTTCTTTCCATCTACCTTAGAAGCCAGATCAAAGCCTTTTATGTTTTGTGATACTGCTGCCCCTCAGGGCAGAACAATAAACTCCTTAAAGTTTTCATCTTTGCTAAGTTAGTAATATAAAGGTCAATTTACTTCAGGTAAAGCAGACTTTTGAAATCAATAAATTGCAAAGATTACTATCAGAAGAAAGTATACATTTGCTAGTTCTTGCAAGTAAGTGGTCAGTTGTAGAAAACGCTAAGCGCATCATTATCAAAATGTCAGAAAACATTTATAATTTTCTATTGACTGATTTCCAGTTGGTGTTGCTGATATTAAATTATAAAACCTAGAGTCTTTTTACAGCTTCTGCTATGTTTGATTATCTACTCTCAGTACAGAACCTCAATTTTCTTAGCCTGTTTCCATTTACTCATAGCTATCTTAAGAGGAAAAAACAACACATAACCGTGTTTTAGGAGCCATGACATCAAAGGATTTCCATGCATGCAGGTGACTGTCAATCTCTGAATTTTGTAGTACAGTTGAACAGAAATGTCTGTAAAGACATAATTTTAAATGTCAAAGAATGTACATTTCAGGAAAGAATAGCAAAGATTGACTTAAAGGTCTTTTAAAAATATAAAAGGTATTTGAAGAAAAGTCTTCTACAGGGAGACGTATTTTTTATGAAATTATATATCAAGTAATTTCAGAAATGGAATACTATAGTAATGTCCAGGATTAGCTACACCCTATTTTACTTTATATATTTGTACAAGTGAAGTTTTTCGTTGTAGTCTTTTCTTTGTTTTGTTTTGTTTTTTTTTTTGTACTTCCTTTCTTCCTTGAGACAGCTGACAAATCCCTGTGGGTCTAAGCTTTCAAAAGAAAATCTGTTTGGTAAACATAGGGAAATATTTAATCTATTGTGACCTAGGTAAATAATTCAAGACCTTGGACAACTCAAGAGGATTATTTCCTAAATATTATTCGCTATAGGAAGTTGATAACATGGGAAGCAAAAGCCTTTTCCTAAAATTCCCTACCATGTCTCTTTTTTAGCTTTTTCACTATATAACATGAAGAACAGATTTAACCTAGAGAAACAATCGATTGAATACTTATTCAGAATTAAACACTAAATAGATACAGAAACTGTATATTCCAATTTCAGTCCTTCAGGAACTGCAATCTAATATCAGTCTGGATTCAATCAGGAAAACAGAAGCCTCTCTCCATAAATACAGAATTAGGTCATTATGTGACTTTGCAGTTGCTTGGGGAGCAAAATTCAGGGAAGTTTTCCACCATTCGTTTTGGGAGTTGTCACAGGAGTAGACATCAAAGAGTGTTTGCCTGGAAACTGAACCAAAGGTCCTCAAATGCATGACCTTTTGCATTTGGAAGCTGCTACATTTTTAAGGACTTTGAGTAGCTCCCACAAATTGTCCAGTCAGTTATAGTGAAGACGTGGCCCTCAAGAGCTTGCCAGGCTTCTGCTGTGAACTTCACTTCTGCCCAGGGATAATGGCTTCCCCTTCATTCTAGTCTTTCGAAAGTCCTGAATTGTTCTCATGGGGAAATCTTATCCAATAACCATACAGTGAAGCAGGTTCTGTGAAATGTAGTTTCCACGTCACAGGTGGAGGTGATGCCTAATTGACCTTAGTCCTGTATGGTGCATGTGTATGTGGACTTCGCAGCTATACACACCCATTATACATTAAGTTCTGACCAAAAGTAATAGCATTATGCTTTGCTTACTTTGTCAGAACTATACTTGTAAAGTCAAAGGCATAATCATCTCTTCAAAAGTGAAGATACAAAATCCCACATACTATTCTATTAACCTGTGGGTCATGTTCTTTTCTCAGTCACTATTTCTCTTGATTATCCTAAAACTTGAAAGCTAAAATGTAAATTCAACCTCTGATGGTACTATTTATACTAGAAAATAAGGGAACCATAGGAAGAAAGTAAAAAATGATTTGTTAATATATACAAATGTGTATTTAAAAGCAAAGAAGAAAATATGCTTAGTGGCTACAATTCTTACTGTGCAAAAGGTCATGCTGTCATAGTTGGCATCTATAACATCCCTTTCTCTACCTCTTCCACATTCACTTCACATTCAGCCAGCAGTACAACCATGGTTCTTTGCCTGATGAGTCTCAGATTCATTCCCCCAAAAGCCTCTTCCTAAAGTACTGCACACTGTGTGAAATAGTTCTATTTGTCCACTACTTTTTACCAGAAAACACAGACACTATAAGGGAAGCTGTACATTCTGAAGGACTTTGAGTAGCTCCCACGACTTGTCCACCCTGTTACAGGCCACTGTGTTCCAGGCCTACTTCTCTCTAACTCCATTGAATAGTAGAAAACCAATCAAGACAAATCAGTTCAGCTAACACATAAACCTTTCTATTTTAATGCTTCAGTGACAGAAGGGACACAAAATCCTTAGCTTCTAGTTTAATGGATTCAATCATGAGTCCCTTGGTGAAAGCATCATTCCCCAAAGAACCACAACCTCCAAATCATCAGAGCCTAATGTCGTAAAGATAGGAAACAAAACTTGCTGATGGGAAATTAAGGTCCATAGTGTAAACAGCTACGCTCATGTCCACTCATTCATTATTGGAACCATGAATTCTGGTTCTAAGAGCAAGAGCACTGTCACACTAGCAGAACATATAACATGTCCTAGAGGGTGTTTCTCAGCCACATTAAGTGTTTACTCTGCTGGTACTGTTCTTCAAATGTGATTGCACTGACCTTTAACAGTTTTAAGGTTGTTGTATATATGATAAAGCTTTATAGTAAGTAGTGGCATAGGATTATGAATAGAGCATTCTGTAAGTCAGGAAAAGCAGATTCTATTCAGAATAAATATCTATAGTAAAGGAGCAGAGATATTTCCATTACCTATGTGAAGTTATGCAAGAAAACAACCTGCTTTCAGGTGACAGGTTTGTCCTAGGGGAATGATGTCATACTGGGAGCTCATGGCTGATTACTACTACTGGCAAGTGGGCTTCAGCCAATCAGATCTTAGAGGAGAGGTATATGTTTTAAAATACACAAGTAACCTCTACTGTCACCATGATCACTTTATTCAAGAGGACATTGAGAAAGAGCTCATATTTCTGGGAAGAAAGGCTATCAGACATTTACAGAACCAATCATCTTTCCTACCTGGATAATAAAAGCTTTCTCTGTTGTGGTTATACTGTTTGCCCATACTAAGGTGTTCTTTTACTTATCTCTTCCCAAACAACTTGTCACTAATTTATGAGTCATGTCCTTCCTTCTCAATGGCATCCAGTCAACATGTGAGTTGTGGTTTATGAATAACTAGATGATGCTGATCATCTGTACTTCCAGGAGAAGTGAACAATCAGACATTCTGTTTGAATTTCTGAAGCGGAGATTTCCCTTTACCACTAGTGTGGAAGGACCTTCTGATTGGAACTAGAAAATAGGTTGCTATTTTCTACCAGTAGGTGGTGCAAGGTTTAACTTTAGTGGGCTGGTTGTGGGAAATTCCTGATAAGTTCACACATGTGGGTTGAAAAGGTAGCTATGAATCAGGAGTAGGCACTATGAGGATCTGACATACTTAATAATGGAACTTGGTTGTTTCTCATGGAGTTCCTTGGGCTTGATATCATATATCACACTTCCATTTGATTATAGAATGTTGCTGTGAGCATCCAAATTTATGACTTGGTAGGTCAGAAAATACCCATTTCTGAATAGAATTCTTAGGTCACATGATAACTTGAGGTTCATAGTCAACCATTTGATCATCTTTTAGGGCACAGTATTAAACCAAAAGTGTTTTCAAAAGGAGAGGAGTTATATGTAGAAAGTGTACAGGATTTAGCTATAAAATCACAGGAATTAATGCCAAGATTACCAAAATTCCTTACTTTATATATGTCTTGCACACATACTTCAAACATCACTGGATCTACCACACTCGACCACATTTATGTTGGTCTCATCATTATTTCTCATACCTATTCTGTACTAGGTTGTTTTTAATATAATCATACTCTGTAACAAAATAATTCAAAATCTGTGTCTTACACCAACAAATATGTCCTGTGTTTATTGATGTGCAGGTCAATTGTGGCGTAACTAATTAAGACTGAGCCAAGTTTAGTGCCTTTTCTTGAGGCACTAAATCTGTCAATTGAGTATGCTTGGCTTTAGGTAGCTAATAGGGTTCAGTTCTGTTCCTCAAGGCTGCAGGATAAATCTTTTGGAAGGCTCTGCTACAGACTGGGGCTTAGTTCCAGGATGGCTAATTGGCTTTAGATCTTGTGGTAGTAAGAATAATACCTTGCCAAAGATGTCCACACATTAATCCCCAGATCTGTTACTTTACATGGCAAAAGGGACTGTACAGCTATGATTAAAGTTATGAACTTTGAGATAGGGAAATTATCCCAGATTAACTGGGTAGTCCCAGACTAATGACATTCATCCTTAAAACTAGAGAATCTTTTCTGCATGGGTTAGAGTGATGAAACAGAAGAAGCAGGAGAGATTCTAAACATGAGAGACTCATTCTACATTACTGGGATAGAAGATAAAAGAAGGGGAGGAAGGGTAAAGAACATAAGTAGTTCATAAAAAAATTAGGGATGGCCCTCAGTTACCAGCCAATAAGGAAAGAAAGCTTTCCAGTCCTATAACTCCATAGAAAATAGAACTAAAATCTAACTACTACCTGAATATCTGTGCCCCGCCCCCCGCCAAAAAAAAAAAAAAAAAAATCCTCCCCTAGATCCTGCAAAAAAGAAGGTAACCCTGCCAAAATCTTGATAGTAGTTTGGTGAGACTCGTGTCAGATTTCTGACCTATAGAACTATAAGATGATACATTTGCATTCCATAAACTGTTAAGTTTGTGGTAATTCATTATAGCAATAGAACACAAACACACTCAACATACCTTTCACTGTCCTTGGATGAATGGTGGCATAGGCAGAGTTTTTTCTAATGGCTCACACTAAAGCATAAAAGGAAGGGCAAAAACACATACTGCCTTTTGATGCTTTGTCCTGAAGCTATCACACTGTCACTTCTACCCACAGTCTTTTTAACAAAGTAAGTAAAATGGGCAAGTCCAAAATAATTGGTGGAAAATTATAATCCACCTCCCTAAGAGGAACTGAGAAGTTATATGTCAAAGGACAAGAATGTATATTTTCTATTGAAGGATGGAATAAAGAATTGAGAACACTAATCCAGTCTACTAGGCAGTCATTTGAAGGAATAAGACAAAATAGTTGAAAGACAATGAAAGAGATTGTAGAGGAAAGTGCTAATCATTTTACAACGTATGAGTTTATACAATTAGAGACATCCTAGAATACTAGTGTGAAGTACTTTAGGAGAAAAGAGGTTTAAAATAGTCACTGAAAAAGCTATTGAGAGAATGAAAATTATGGATGCAAAAGGAGAAATAATTTGTTCTTCAAATTTTAGAGATTCTTTTGATGGAAGGACACAATACACTGACACTCAGATAGGTCAAAGGCAGAACTCTTTGTTACTTACAGCTCTGAATAATAGAAGACTTCTAGACAAGGCCACATAATGGGGTGTATGCAGGGACAGAATAACAGCAAACTAGAGCGATGGAGGAAATCTTATGTATGGCTAATGAGGTGAGGTTAGCTAGATTTTGTGAGCTCTCTGTATAATTTGGCTAATTTGAATAATTTCTGTTGGCTCTGGGGCACAGGTCTGTTTCTAGAGATCTGGTACTTGCCCAGGGCTTATTACAATGAGTTAGAAAAGCCCTGGAGGTGAGAACCCAAATAGGGAAGTGATTGGGATTTGGACTTAACTGCTCAAAAAGGGGAATCAAGGGAATCAACCAGCTTCCGGTCAGGGCTTCACAACCGTCAAGACAATACTGGAAAAGCAAAACAAAAAAGAAAACCAAAACTTTATCTCATCATGAAACATTTACTAATGGAATTTTACCAATAATGGAACCAGAAAAATAACAAAATATCACAAAATTTTATTATAATTGATAAATGATAGATAAGCACTACTTACAATAATCATTTTAATAGTGCAGTAAAGAGAATAACATGATTTGATAATAGAAAAGCTTTTCCAAAGTAATAAAATTTTGACTTAAATTATGAAGTGGGTATAATTGTTTTAGTTTAAAAAGAAGGGGAGAATTCCAAGAAGAGAAAATAATAAAAATAATGACTTGAGAGAATAGTGAACGGAAGATTTCTATGATTGAGTATTAATAATAGTTTGCAAATTGTAGCCACGTATTATAGGGAATTATATTTGAGGTGAATGATTTATGTTATTTAAAGCTTTTAATACTAGCTTCGAAGAGGTATTTAATACTTATCTATTTCTGTAGATAATACAAAACTATTATTGGAAAAAGGTTGAGAATTTGAAGAATAATCATTGTCTCTCAGAAACAATTTTGCAGAGCATATTGGTAGTACTCTTAATTCTAAGATTAGAAAACAGAATCCAGGTGTATGGAAAGAAATTATATATTTATAATTTATATAAAGCAAACAAAGTTAGAAATAGAAAATTATAAAAGCTATGAAGAACAGTGAAATAAATATACTGTGTCAATCATATTTTCAAACAGAAACAAATAGCACCATCAGATTTGAGTAATTTAAAGGGAAGTGGGAGAGTAATGGAGAAAAATAAGTGAGAGAAGAGATGATAAATGTAGTTAGCCTAAAGTGACCTCACAAAGATGACTTGGTAGAATAATCAACTTCACTCTTCCCTCAGATCTAAATCCAGGAATCTTATTGGTTTAATACAACTAGAATAGAGGAAAGGGTGCTACAGATTTAGTCCACCCTGTTTTGCTTCTTAGAGAGCATGATATAAAGTAGTGGAGAATGGAACTAATGGAGCAAATGGAAAATACCTTTGGAAAGGATACTGTAGTGATTATCAGATGATTGATCTGTTTCCTGCTCTTTCCTAAAGGGAACACGTACCCTTTAGATTAAGTAAATTCATACCCTGAATAGAGAAGTAGGCATGTGACACAAGGCTGGCCTCTTGATTGTTTCAGAGGTTGATGTGTATCTCAAGATGACAAATATCTTACTATAGATGTTGTGTCTGAACTACCAGGAAGATATTTATTTTTCTAAGAGGAATGTTAGGTTTAGGGATTGTCGAAAGATAAATTGGTAGTCGGATTACTCAACAATGTAGTGAAATCAACCTTGAACAGTTGAGCTAAATAAAGACTGGTAGAGTCAAAAAATGAGGAGAAAGACAAAAAACAGACATAAATTTAAATCCATAGGTCCATTCATGGCTGAAGTTAGCTGCAACCACGCATTCCCAGTTCTCAACTGCCTGGGGCAGTATATTCACATTTCTTGGTTAAACTAGTTTGATTTGGGTTTTGGTCACAGAATTTAATATCTAAAAATAGAATATTTTAAGTAAGGGACCTGAAATGAAATGTGAAATTGTCTCAGTTGAAGTGTGAAGCAGAGAAATGAGAATTCCTCTATTTTCATTTGGGATGTTCACAGTCCTTACTGCAAAGCATTTTATTAAATTATTGTAATTATTATTAAATTAATACAAATATCTTTGGAAATAAGAAACTGCTGAGGCTACATTATAAAAGATGTATTTAACACATGTTTATCAGCTATTTCTTATGTTTTTAAAGTTCTATAAAAATAGAACCAATTTCAAGGTAACCAGCTATAATCAAAAAGGAATAAGGTCTGGGTTTTTATACAGTGGTCCTTTCAGCTTGTGATCCACAGCCCACACTAAGGTGATCAGGTAATCATAGTATCTTTATATTTAGGAAAAGCTAATCCTCTGCTACCAAAGAACTATTTTTTTCCCACTTCAATACCAGCCAAACACAAGCTTTCTGTTTTCATCAGGAACATTTATTTAGTACATTTCTAGCACTTGAATATTTTCTTTTAAGCTTATGCCTGTTTTTTTCTTTTTTAATTTCAATCACATATTTCTTAATGTTCAGAAATATGTTCAGAAGCAGAAGGAAGCCCACCACACAATTGTCACACGGCAAAAGAGGACTGTTTTACTTTGTTGAATATTACATTTTTGCTGTATTTCTACCTGTGTCTAATGCTTTTGTAGGTAGAGATGAGAAGAAAAAATAATATATATATATATTACAGTATCTTTTTTATACTAATTATAGACACAACAGTGTCCTGTTTACAAACTTACTTTGACATCATTAATATAGAAAAAATAATCAGAAAAACATATAAATAGGTTTGTTATTTTTCCCCCAAATTTAAACATGGGTATGTGTGGAAATGCTTTTGTTTTAATCTGAATAAATATATAAAGTATCTTTTTTAAAAACAGTAAGACAAAAATAATGCTTTAATATGAATATCAGATATAGTTATCAAATCAGATGAGTCACAGTAGCAGCTTTAGTCAATTGATTTTGGGTGGTGTATTTCTAAGTTCATCCTTATTGTGGGACCAGAACTTGTTATCTCAGTCAATGAAAGCTTCAATGATTAGATAAATCCTATTGTAGAGATGAACAAATCAGATTCTCTTAGAACTGATGCCATTATACATTCATTTGACTCAAATCAATAACCATCTGATTATGATTTGGTATTCCACTTATATAGTCTGGTTCATATACTATGGCAAAGTATACTTAGTATTTTGTTTTTACATGATCTTCAGATTTCTTTATAAGCATCCTTCTGTTAGAAGGTCCTTTCTTGTTTTGATAAAATTATATTTCTGACTCTTCATAACTTGAATTATGGTACTATGGTAAAATCACCAGGGCAAATGTGTTTCGAATGAGAGCCATCCATCACTTCTTGCTTCTCAGTACGAAATATGCACCACCATCTTGCCTTCCACCAATTAACTTCTCTCCACTAGCAGGGTAGCATGCGACTCTGCCTACATAGAAGAGCTCTTATAAAGGAAAAATTACTTTCCCTCAAGGTGACTTATGTAAATCATATTCATGGGCTCTTCTACTTAAATGTTACTTGGGAAAAATTTGCTACAGCAGTTGTAATAATTCCTCTCAATTCAGGTAGATTTATACTTGGATATGGCATATAAGCTGTATCCACAGGCTCTACAAGCAGTATTTGCCCATCTTATTCCTAGAGTGATCATTAGAGGATTCGAACAGAGAGCCAAGGATTTGGCTACATAAGCTACAACTTATTTATACAAATTCATTTTATTTGCAGTCAGAATTTGACAGGGTGTCTAAAATGCTAGGCAAGTTTTCAAAATTTACAGCCAAGTTCTGTGACAGTAAATTATATTGCCAGGAGAACTGACACATCTAATATAGGATATATCTATGTCCCAATGTACCTCTTGTTAACCTTTGTCATCTATAAAATAATTTTTCTATCTATGAATTAAAAATGTCTATTCTTGAGGAGTATAAGCACTGTTGTTCTGGTAAATGTTTAATAACCAGTTGGAGCAGGGTAAGTTTAAAAAAAGGAAAGACAGAAAGAGATCCAATTTGTGACATATGACAGTTTTTGTTGGGCAAATATTTCTACTACAGCTGAATCCAAGGTAGTAACATGTCATCAGTGAATGTGGAGTTAGGAAGAGGTGTGCACAAAACACTCTCATAAACCAGAGGCATTTGGCTCTAACACATAAAGGAATAGATAAGTTTAATATGGAACTGGGTGTGCTTTTTATCAGGGAAAAAAGATAAAAGGATCTAAGCTTAACATGCCATAGAGAGAATGTGAAGACTAAAATATGAGAATTTTAGGTTTATTTATTTAAATTCATTTTAAATAAAATTATTCGGGTTGCAAGTCATGTATTAGAATATTTTGCTAAAGAAACAAAGTTCTGAGGCCTACAGAGATTTGTCTCAACCATAGGGCTGGTTAGTTGACAAAGCTTGAACTACAACTAATTTTCTAAATGCCTAGAGTGAAAGAATGGACTTAAAATAAATAATTATTCAACAGATCCAAGTTTTAAAGAGATTTTTTTTTAATCTGTTATTCTGAAGTTCCAAATTCAGTGACCTCTTTTTTTAGGACTAATGATTGTTTTTTATAGAATAAATATACATATATATATATTATAAATAAACATTATATATACATTATAAATAAAATGAAGAGTTCTGGTCCCATGTAATATGGAATAAGCACACTCCACTGTCTCTCCCACTGGACAAAATGCATGGGAGAGCTATGTTGAGGGCTCTGAAAAGTAAATAGTAAATTGAGAACCCTCAGTATACTATTTGAGGAACAAGTGCATTGAGAAATGAGACTGGAATTCAAAGTATCATCAAAACAGGTGAGTTTGTCTTTTCCTCCTGCTGGTATACCCTGACCTCGATTCAGTACGGGTCTAAACTTGGACATAACTGTGGCCTCTGATTAAGTTCTCTCATGAATAAAACGTCTAGTTCTGGCACAAGGAGAGGAAAAGAGATCTCTTAATATTCAGAGATAGAATAGGAGGATTCCTCAATTGTTTACTTTTTCTCTGTTTTCCTTTATCATAATAATCAAGTGTATGATGTAACAGTAGAAGCAACAGCAGTGAAAGTAGGCAGCTGCAGCATCTAAAAGTCTAAGTCAGAGAAACTTCCTATATTCAGAAGATCATGGTCCCACAAGGATAGGAGAAATCTCTACTGTTATATTTTTTTCCTATTCCTCTGTCTTTTTGTTTCTTGCATCATAGGCACTGATGTGAGAAGTTCATGGCAGATACAGTTAAATAAAGGCCCAGACTTCTGGCCAAAGAATGGGAATATAAAGCTTGGGTACCACAAAATAGGGAGTGTATTGTGGATAGAGATTAACTTGGGAGGCGATCCATAGAGTTGATTTTGAATTCCTGAGCTCACCTCTGAGGTGTACTTGTGTGAATCTGATCTACCAGCATATATAGACATTTGAAATTGAACTACTGTGAGATAGTCCACTGCCAAAGTCCCAGATTAGACAGTGAGTAAGGTACAGATGAGACAGCTCTTAATAACTCTACAAAAATTTGAAAACAACACTTATATCGAAGTCATGGCCCACAAAACTTACAGTCTTAACCAAAACAACAAAAATACCAACATGCTCTATATGATTTAAACAAGACATAATTTCATAATATACTATTCAAAATGAAGAGCACATAATCCAAAAATGGTTAGCATGTAAAGAATCAGAAACATAGCAACTCACATGGGAAAGGACTGCCAACAGATATCAAATTTGAGACAACAGAGATGTTATATACATTTGAGAAAAACTTTTAAAAAGCATTTTGTAAAAATATTCCAACAAATAAGGGCAAATGTCCTTGAAATGAATGGAAAGAGAAATTCTCAGTAAAGTAATAAATGATAGAATAGAAAAATTTTAAAATAAATAGAAATTTTAGAACAAAAAATAATAACAAAAACAAAAGCAAAAATCCCTCAGTGTTTTGGATTAAATAGCAGGACGGAGATAACAAAAGAGTCAATGAACTTGAAGATAAATCTATAAACAGTATCCAATCTGACCAAAAGAGAATAGATTGAAAAAAAAAAAAAAGAACAATATATCAGGTTCCTTTGAGGAACCACCCCTTATGGAAGTTGAGAAAGATTGACAAAATAGGTAAATATATAGATTCAAGAAGTTCACTAAACCCCCAGCAGTATATATACAAAGAAAATGCCACTGAGATAAACTGCCAAAAATTAAAGACAAAATCCTGAAAGCAGCTAGCGAAAAATGACAAACTACTTACAGGCTGACAACAATTTAAATGACAGCGTATTTTTTTCAAAGACCACAGAGCCCAGAAAGAAGTAGCATAACATATTTAAAGAGCTGAAATAAACTGTCAAGCTAGTAATCTATATCCAAGGAAAATGTCTTTCAAGAATGAAAGTGAAATACATTCTTAAAGAAAACTAAGGGAATTCATTGCAAGATTGCTATACAGAGTTCTTCAGGCAGAAGCAAAATTGTATCAAATGACAAAGTAGACTTTAGATCAAAGAAAATTATTAAGAATAAGGATATTACATAAAAGAAGTAAATTCCCTAAAAAGACATAATAATCTAAAATATGCATGCACCTAACAAAAGTACTTCAAAATACAGGAGGCAAATATGGACTTAGACAAATTCACTATCATATTTGGAGACTTCAGCACTCTTCTTGAATAATTGACAGAACTAGTAGAGAAAAAACAAACAATATAAAAGAACTGACAAGACCACAATCCAACTGGATCTAATCGATGTTTGTAGAATGCTTAATCCAACAACAGTGGAAAATGTGCACGTGGTACATTCACCAAAATAGACCATATCTTGAGTCAGAAAATAAAGCTAAAATAAACACAAAGAATGTGGAAAACATGTTGATTTTAAGTTTATATTTTACTTATATCTACCAATTTCTTCTGCATTTCCACCTCCTCTCAAACTATTTTTATTTTTCAATAGTTATGGCATATATATTTTTGGAATAGTTTCATCTTTGTTTCCTCATTATTTTTAATAGGTTTATAACAATTCGATTGATTATAACATTTGAGTCTAAATTGTCTTGAAAAATTTGTAAAAATTGTTCCATTGGTATGCCATTTTCTTTTTATGTGGAAGAGACAATCCTATTTGCTCTCTTATAAGGTATTTGCTTTCTATACCTATTTTCTGATTGATCGTTTTTTATACTTTATTTTTAAAATAGAAAAGTCAGTATCTAATATTATTCAGCTATTGCCATAGTAATAGTATGTAACCATCCAGGTGAAACAGTGCTATGCAGTGACAAGCATTTGTGTTCATGTTCACATGTCTGAGTTTTGTCCGTGGTGACTTACTGCTTCAGGCTATTGATTGCTGGTCAGCTGCAGAGAATCTGCTCTGTGTATCTCATTCTGGGATCCAGACTAATGGGACAATGGATACTGGGTCATAGAC
This sequence comes from Rousettus aegyptiacus, assembly GCF_014176215.1. NCBI lineage: Eukaryota > Metazoa > Chordata > Mammalia > Chiroptera > Pteropodidae > Rousettus > Rousettus aegyptiacus. The sequence goes on from NW_023416311.1 coordinate 52,013,080, forward strand.
TTCTAGGAAAAGGGATCTCTTAATATTCAGAGATAGAATTGGAGGATTCCTCAATTGTTTACTTTTTCTCTGTTTTCCTTTATCATAATACTCAAACAAGTGTATGGTGTAGCAGTAGAAGCAACAGCCGTGAAAGTAGGCAGCTGCAGCATCTAAAAGTCTAAGTCAGAGAAACTTCCTATATTCAGAAGATCATGGTCCCACAAGGATAGGAGAAATCTCTACTGTTATATTTTTTTCCTATTCCTCTTTTTGTTAACAAATATATTACTACTTTAATGTTCTCATCTAGAAAATACAGATTTGAAAATTTGTCTATCATAACAAAATTTATTATATTTTAACATGATGCAAATATTCATAGTTCCCTGGGTTTTTTGCTGTTGTTGTTGTTATAGCTCTCCCTTTCTTTTCCCTGTCACATAAAATTATAAGAATCTAGACATTTGTCAGCTTTGTCTTTCTATTGCTAAATGTTTTAAGAATTCCCACTGAAATGGGAGATCGATCTTTCAATTCCCTCTTGTAATTCTATGAATCTATGCTTATAATCGCATTACTATATTTCAAACACACTTAAATTTGAACATTATGCTTTACGCACATGCTTACCAGTTTCTCACACCTCATTGTTTATTCTTGTATCTGTGACTCCGTAGGATTTTTTTTTTCCCCGAAGGTCAAATTTATTTAATCTGTGGGAATTGCATGAGGCCTATATTGAAAGTGTTCACTTCTGACAGATACTGCCGCCATTCTGAGAACTATTTAATTCTTGATTTCTCAGTTTGAAATTCTCCATACTATACTGTTAATATACAATCAAACTACAAAACCATGTGAGAATAGCCAGCGGGTCTAAATTTTTAATGAAACTTTTTACCAACACTAAATCTAAGCCAAACCAGATATTTTTACTTCTTTTCCTCTATTTTCTGAAAGATGGGTTTTTATAGTTCGATCTTTAATTAAGGGCTCAGTTTTTAAAGATCCATAGCTTTAGGAAGGGCTTTACAATCCAACTATACAAATTTTATATGCTCATTATCTATGTGACCATTATAGCCAAGGTTTTTGTATATTGGATTCTCCAAGATGCGGGGATGAGGAGACATGGCTTAAAGAGTTTCTCACATACTGGTTTCCAATACTTTTTTTTCTTTGCCCTTGATGAAACAGTAAAGAATATTTACTTTATTGGATCTCAACTCTTGAATATGTCTTTTAAAATTTTTTTATTTAAGTATAGTTGGTATACAGTATTAAGTTATATTCATTTCAGTTGTGTAGTATTTAGTAATTTAACATTTTCGTACTTTAAAATATGATCACCCCACTAATTCTAGTAATCATCTGTCACCATGCAAACTTATCACAATATTTTTTACTATATTCCCTTTCACCTTTTTTACCCATCCTATCTGCTCCCTTCAGTCTATTTCTATGAGTCTGTTTTTGTTTTGTTTGTTCGTTTGTTTCATATTTTTTAAATTCTACATATAATTTCATATTAAACTGTATAGTATTTGTCTTCCTCTGACTTACCTTACTTAATATAATACCCACTAGGTCCCTCTATGTTGACACAAATGACAAGATTTCATTTATTTTTATTTCTGTGTATTATTTCATTATATATAACGTGTGTATATGTATATATATTATATGTATCCATTTACCTATTGAACCTGTTCATGGAGACCTAGGTTGCTTCCATATCTTGGCTATTGTAAGTAATGCTGCAACGAACATGGGGATGCATATATCTCTTAGAATCATTTTCACTTTCTTCAGATAAACACCCAACAGTGGAATTGCTGGATTTATGGTAGATTTATTTTTATTTTTTTGAAGAATCCAATACTGTTTCCTAGTGGTAGCACCAATTTGCATTCTCATGAGCAGTGCACAAGGATCCCCTTTTCTCCACATCTTGTTATTTGTTGACTTTTTGTTAATTGCCATTCTGACTGGTGTGAGGTGGTATCTCACTGTGGTTTTGTTTTACATTTCCTTGAAATTAGTGGTGTTGAGCATCTTTTCATATATCTCTTGGCTATCTGTGTTATTTAGAGACATATCTTTTCTGTCCTCTGCCCATTTTTTAATTGGAAGGTTTATTTTTGTTATTGAATTGTATATATTACTTACATATATTAGATATCAAACCCTTATTGGATATATCATTTGCAAATATATTTTTCCATTTAGTAGCTTGTCTTTCTGTTTTGTTGATGATTTACTTTGCTATGCAGAGGCTATTAGTTTGCTTATTTTTGATTTTTTGCCCCTTGCTCGAGGGGATATATCTAAAAAGATATTATTCAGACTGATGTGAAATAGTTTACTACCTATGTTTCCTTCTAAGATTTTATTGTTTTAGTACTTACATTGAAAGCTTTAACCAATTTTGAGTTTATTTTTGTATATGGTATAAGAGCATAGTCCAGTTTCTTATTTTTGCATGTACCTGTCCAGTTTTCCCAACACCACTTGAAAAGAGACTGTTGTTACTCCACTGTATATTCTTATTTCTTTCTTCTTTGCTTGATGAGTATTGCTAAAGGCTTTGTTCTAGATTAGTTTACCATATAAGCAAAGGTTTATTCCTGGACTCTCTATTTTGTTCCATTGATTTATATATCTGTTTTAATGCCAGTACCATACTGTTGGATTACTATAGCTTTGTAGTATTGTTTGAAATCAGGGAGTGTGATACTGCCAACTTTGTTCTTTCTCAAGATGACTTTGGTATTCCTGGTCTTTTTTGGTTTCATATAAATATTAGTATTATTCTAGTTCTGAGAAGAATGTCATTGGTATTTTGATGGGAAGTGCATTGAATTCGTACATTGCTTTTGGTAGTGTGATCATTTTGACAACATTAATCCTTCCAGTCCATGAGCAGAGTACATGCTTTCATTTATTTGTGTCCTCTCCAATTTCTTTCTTCAGTGTCTTTTAGTTTTCATAGTACAGGCCTTTCACCTCTTTGGTTAAATTTATTCCAAGGTATTTTGTTATTTTTTATGCAATTATAAATAAGATAATATTCTTAATTTCTCCATCTGAGTCTTCATTATTAGTGCACAGGTGCACAAAGAAATGTGTATTTATTTTATATCACACTACTGTACTGAATTTTTTAAAATTGTGTTAATTTTTTCGTAGATTCTTTAGGGTTTTCTATATATAGTACATGTCATCTGCAAATAGTGACAGTTTTACTTCCTCCTTTCACATGTGGAGGACTTTTTTTTTCCTTCTTGTCTTATTGCTGTGGCCATGACTTCCAATACTGTATTGAATAATAGCAATGAGCGTGGGCATCCTTGCCTTGTTCCTAATCTTACAGGAACCACTTTCAGTTTTTCACCATTGAGTATGACCTTAGCTGTGGGCTTGTCATATATATCCTTTATCAAGTTGAGGTAAGTTCCTTCTATACCCACTTTTTGTTGAGAGTTTTTATCATCTATGATATTAAATTTTGTCAAATGATTCTTCTGAGATCATCATATTTTTATTTTGTTTGTTGATGTGATATCATTAGTTGTTTTACACACGTTCAACCACGCTTACAACTCTGGTACAAATCCCACTTCGTCGTGGTGTCTAACCCTTTTAATGTACTGTTGAATTTGGCTTGCTAATATTGTTTTCAATGTCTAAGTTCATTAAGAATACTAGCCTATAAAAATTTCTTTGTAGTGTTTTGTCTGGTTTTGATATCAGGGTAATGCTAACTTCATAGAATGAGTTTGGAAGTGTTTATTCTTCAGTTTTTTGGACTATTTTGAGAAGTATAGATATTAAGTATTCTCTAAATGTTTCAGAAGCTCTCTGGCTCTGGGCTTTTGTTGTTTATTACTACTTATATTCCATTGCTAGTAATTGGTCTGTTCAGTTTCTCTTTTTTTCCCAGTTTAGTCTTGGAAGATTGTATATTTCTAGAAATTTATCTTTACTTATAAGATTGTCACATTGGCATCTAATTAGTAATAGTATTCTTTAATGATTCTATTTCTGTGGTATCAGTTATAATCTTGTCTTTCATTTCTGATTTTATTTGTGTGTTCTCTTTTGCTTGAGTGTTGCTTAAGGCTTGTTGATTTTGTTTATCTTTTCTACTGTTTTTCTATTTTGTTAATTTCAGTCTGTTCTTTATTATTTCTTTCTTTCTGTTTATTTGCATTTTTTCGTTGTTGTTGTTCCTCTTTTCCTAGTTTCTTTAGGTGTAAATTTAGATTGTTTATTTTGGGATTTTTTTCTTGATGTGGGCCTGTGTAGCAATAAACTTCCCTCTTATAACAGCTTTTGCTACATCCCCTAAATTTTGCAGGGTTGTGTTTTTATTTTCATTTGTCTTAGCTAGTTTTTGATTTCCTGTTTGATTTACTCTGACCCACTGATTGTTAAAAAGTATCTTATTTGATCTCCAGATTATTGTGCTTTTGTTCCAGTTTTCTTTCTGCAATTGATTTTTAGTTGCATGTTATTGTGGTGAAAAAAATATATATGTATGTATGTATGTATGTGTGTGTATATATATATATACACACACATACATACATACATACATATATATATATATATATATATATATATATATATATGCTCGATTTAATTTCAATCTTCTCGAATTTACTGAGACTCTTTTTTTGACCTAGTATGCGATCTATCCTGGAAAATGTTTCATGTGCACTTTAGAAAATATGTGTAATCTGCGGTTTTCAGATGAAATTCTCTATGTCCATCAATCAAACTGGTCTCGTGTCATTTATGGCTTGCATTTCCCTATTAATTTTCTGTCTGGATGATCTATTGAAGTAAGTGGAGTATTAAAGTGCTCAACTACTATAGTATCACTGCCTTTATGTCCATTAACACTTGCCCTTCAAGCATGTCCAGTTGCTTTAATTGTCCATGGTCAGAGTAAGGTGTACACGGGGCCACTCTGTGTGCCAGTGTCTCAAATCCCAGCTAGTGTCGCCCTGTTTCCATAGCCTTGTGTGTGGGTACTACAAAGGTTTACAAGCTCCTCACTTTCTTTGGGCAGGGCAGCTCTATGTTTCACATGCAGCAGTGCCTCTCTATCTCTGCACCTTCTCTGGACATGGAAGTCCTATGTGGGTACCACAGCATTTTGTTCGCTTCACACTCTCTCCACGAAGGGCACTCTATGTAAGCACACAGTAGCACCACACTGTCTTCACGCTTCCTTTCGACAGGGCAGTCCTATGTGTTGGCGCCACAGCATTTTTCTAGTTCTGTTCTCTCTCCAGGCAGGGGAGCCCCACATGCTCCTGCAGCCTAGTGGGTGCCCAAAGCAGCACCCTCTGTACCCAATCTCATAGTTCTGCTATATGTAGATCCAGGATGGGTGGCTGGGGACATACTGCAGCTCCCTTCAGGTCAGTGAGAAAACCTAGATGGAGCTCCCACCCTCTGAATGTCCACATTCAGAGGAAGCATAAACAATGGTGCTCACCAATTCCTTCGCTCCTGCATTGTCCCCTCAGCTCCTTTGTTATGAGTCCAACTATTCATTTAAAAGTATTTTATTTTATTCAGGATTTCTATACGTATATTTAATTTTTTGTGTTATATTCTTCTTATGGCTGTGTTTTCCTTAAAATGTTTGTTATTTGAGAACAAGCTTATAATATTGCTAGGAAATGGAGGTGGTATGAATAAGTGTCCATGGATTCATTTTGATCAAGCAGAAAAATCAGAGAATTTGAACACAAGTCATTTTAAATTATCCATTAAAAACATACATGTACAAAATAACATTATACTCTCATTCAATTTGTGAATTTTTGAGGCTTCAGCTTAAAGCATAAGCAGTTATACTGCTTAAGAATTAGAATTCCTATTGTTAAAATGGCCATAGTGTGCAGTCTACAAAATGCAGTGCAATCCTTAAAAAAATCTCAATAGTTTTTTTTTCACAAAAATAGAACAAATGATTCTAAAATATGTATAAAATCACAAAAGATCCTAAATATCCAAAGCAATCTTGAGAAAAAAGAAGAAAACGGGAGGCATCACATTTCCTGAATTCAAGCTATGTTACAAAGCTATAGTAATGAAAATGATATGACAGCTGCATAAAAACAGACAAATCAATGGAACAGAATAGAGAGCCAAGAAATAAACCCACACATATATGGTCAACTAATTTAAGAAAAAAGCAAATAATATACAATGAGGAAAAGACAGTATTTTTAATAAACAGAATTTAAAAACTGGACAACCATAAGCAAAAGAATGAAAATAGAACACTTTCATACACCATATAAAAAACTCAACTCAAAGTGGATTGAAGACTTTAACACAAAACTAAAACCTGTGAAACTCCTAGAAGAAAACATAGGTGGTAAGCTTTTTGGCATTGCTGTTAGTGCTGATTTTTAGGGGGTTCAATACCAAAAGCAAAGGTAACAGAACCAAAAATAAATAAGTGGGACTCTATCAAACTAAAAAGGTTCTTCATAGCAAAGAAAACCATCAGCAAAATGAAAAAGTAACCTGTGAATGGGAAAAACTATTTTAATATCCAAGATATATAAAGAACTTGTACAAATCAATAGCAGAAAAATTCCATATAATCCCATTTTAAAATAGGCAAAAGAACTGAAAAGACATTTTTCTAAAGAGAATATCCAAATAGCAAACAGGTACATGAAGATGTGCTCACATCACTAATCAAAGAAAATACAAATCAAAACCACAGTGAGATATCACAACTGTTAGGATGTCTCTTGTCCAAAATACAAGAGATAACAAGTGTTGGTGGGGATATGGAGAACAAGGAACCTTTGTATACTCTTGGTAACATTGTAAAATGGTGCAGCCTTTATGGAAAATAGCATGGTAGTTCTTCAAAAAATTAAAAATAGAACTATCATGTGATCTAGCAATCCTACTTCTGGGTACATATCCAAAAAAATTGGAATCAAAATCTCACAGAAATACATGCACATTCATGTTCATTATCCACAGTCCAAGATATGCAAAGAACCTAAAGATTCATCATATTAATGAATGCAGAATATTTGGTATATACATACAATGGAATATTATTCAGTCTTAAAAAACAAGAAAGTCTTGCCATATGGAACACCATGTGTAAACCTTGAGGACATTATATTATGTAATATTAGCCAGTCACAGAAATGTGAATATTGTGATTCAAAAGGTACTTAAAAAAGTAAAACTCATAGAAACATGTGAAAAGTAGTTGCCGGGGTCTAATGGAGCAGAAATGGGGAGTTGCTATTCAACATGTGTAAAGTTTCAGTACTACAAGTTGAACAAGTTCTAGAGATCTGCTGTACAACATTGTGCCTATAATGAATAATAATATATTGTACATTTAAAAATTGTTTAAAAAGGTAGATCTCATATTAAGTGTTATTACCATAAAACCATAAAAATAGAATTTAAAAACCAAGTAGTTGAGACATAAACAATATAATGAACAGCTATTGCACAATACTAAAAATTTGTCTCCTTCATTTTAGGAATTTAATTTTCCTGTTAGGTTTCTTTTTAATTAAAAATTTTCAGTAAGATCTCAAGTTTTCAAAGCCAAATAAACATATCAGAAATTAGATTCAAGGCATCTTTAGAGAACAATTCATTTAGTGCTAATTTAAAAAACACACTATAGAATATACATTTGGTATAAGCAATTTTATTAGGAAATTTTATTTTTATTAGAATCCTATGTCTGAAGCTACCGGAATTAAATCATTTTATGAAGGCATTGGATATCATATTTAATTTATTTGAATGCATAATTTACGTTTTCGTTAATGTAGTCTTCTATTAATTTCAAACATTTATAAAAGTAAAGTAGCTAAAGGCCAGTAAACTTATTATAGAGAGTTAGGAAGTTCTGAATAATTATGTTGCCTATAAAACAGTAAAACAATGACTGTACAAACTAAATTACATTTATATTTTTATACTCTGATAAAACCAGGGGAAAATTATGTAATCACAATAGTCTAAATGATTCATTTTACTTGAAATAGCATATAAAAACTTCTCCCTTTTTGTATTAGTAAAACAATACTAACACTACATTATTTTAAACATAAAATGCTCTATTTAAAAAAAATTTATAACCAAGTAAACAAGCATAAACCTTTTTTTAGAACTGCTGCAGCAAAGTTTTCTTTAGAAAAATAAAACATTCTAAAAAAAGTATTAAAAAGCCTCTATAAAGCAGTTAACATTGTAGTGCCTGAAGAATTTGACTTTATAATTTCATGTATTTTCTCCCATTTTGTGTTATAGCTTACTGTGTTGACAAGATATTCCTAAAGTATGCACGTAACGATAAATTTTATAAGCAACTGAAAGGCTTACCATTGTCAAATTAAAATAGTATCCATTGAGGGAAGAGGGCATAACTGTTTAACTTTTGGCAGTACTGTGCTTATAGAGAATAGACACAGAAAGATTTTCTTTTACACATGAAAACAGAATTAAATAAATATTGAAAAAGGCAACAGTAGCTCTCCCCACCCCACCCTACCCCATCTGAAATCACCAGTAGACAACTAATCAAGACTGAAAATTTAGAGGGAAAAGAAAACCCTTTATAGAGTTAGAACAAGCAGCAGATTGACTTGAGCACAAGAGGCCTCATGAAAGCTAGCCTTTTTCTTTATGTGGGCAAGTAAGTGGCACCGTACTTATAACTAATGTTCATGAAGAAAATTTCAGTGGGATCTTTCTTCAGATTGTTAAAGTATAAAACGACTTCTGAAGTAAAACCAAAACAAAGCAAACAACAAAAATACACATAAAGCTGAGTCTATTAATTTGCAAGGGAAGGAAATTCATGACAGAAAAGTGATTGAATGGTTTGCTAAGAGATCATTAGAAACTTTTAATTGCAAGAAAGGGGAGTTGTCTTAGTTATGCTAACTAAAGATTAAAAAACAAATCTTCCAAAAAGGCCTGTATACAACTTATTAAAATAAGTCTCATTGTTCATTGTTTAGGAAATAATCTTTATTTAAGTCCAGTAAGGGTCTGGTGTTTCTTGAAGTTGATGGTCTCTTATGCTCTTAATTGTGTATTTGCCAGGCAAGTGCCACATTAAGTAGAAAATGTTTCTTCTACAACAGGTCTGAGAAAACTGCAAATACTGAACTATATTGCTTCAATAAATGATGTTCTTTCAACTTGAAAGTTTTAAGGACTGTTATAATTAGTCTTGACCAGAGAAATGAAAAGTTATAAAACAATGCTTTTTATTTTTAGTGCTGTAGAAAGTGAATAAGAAACCACATAGTCAAGTTTAAAGTTTATACTATCTTAGGTACCACATAGTCCAAGTTTCATTTTATATATGAACCTTCTATGGCTCAAGAAATGAGTCACTTGCCCCAAATTAGACTGTACGTTAATAGAAGCATGACTAGTGGCCATGCTGGAAAATACTAGTTGATTACTTTTTCATTTTACTCACTTACTTTATGTAATTTTATAGACTATTTAAATGTTTAAAAGTAACAAAGAATATTTTCAAATAAAAGTTTAGTCTAACTATTTATGTTTACTATGCCATGGATATATTTATAAAATAAAAGGAACTATTTAATTTTCTTTTGAAGAAAATAGTATTCTTTGTCCATCTGCACTTCTTTTTATTTCTTTAAGTAAATTTGGACTAAAAGACTTTTTAGGGCTTATTATCTAACAGCAGTCACTATTTCTGTCATAAGTAACATTTCTGATTGCTCTTCTCTGCTGGCAATAAAATCATTTCAAAGGCTGTATGTATTTCATCCCTCTAGTTATATCCCTATATCTACAATAGCTCAACCACTGTTATAAATTCATTCTGACCTTTTCGGAACTGTTTGAGTAGGTAAATAGAAATATATAACTGTATATTGGCAATCATAGACCTCATTAGGCTTTCCACTGAGTTAATGAAAGACTGTGGGAGTGTTGATTTCATCCAGTTTTCCAACTAAGTTTCTGCAGACCTCTATTAAAAATTAAAAATATAACGTCAACATTATAGAAGAACAGTCTGTGCACAAGCCTCCCTTGGTGGCTTTTACAAATTAAAAATGCTAAAAATTAAAATCTAGATGTTTAGAAATAAGGACTCAATAAAAAAGAACAGAAGGTAAAATATGTTGCTAACCTTTTCAAAATTTAGAATTTTTAAGATGACAACATAATTATCCAATGTTCTTAATTAAATGTATAGAATGAGGAAAACAAGAAAGAAATATCTTTAGTAATGTACTAAAACTTTACTTAAGAAAAAGCTTGGTCTGATATAACATGAAAACATGATAAAGATTTTCTTAACTTTGGGATGCCTCAGAATAAATGCTAAGGTTGGAATTAATTCATTTGTTAGCTCCTTGAAGATTGATGCATATTTTTTTTTTTCCTCCAGTGATTTTTTTTAATCGGCTTTAAAATCCTGTCATATGTTTTGGGTTTGTTTATGGATGATCACCCAATTTGGAAAGCCCTCATCCTTTAAAAACAGCGATACTAAATACTGTCACTGAATATTTCTCTCAATATTTAATGATTATGAGATAGTAGAGCTTATCCTTTGTGTGCCAGTCAAATTGAAGTTAAATTTATCACAATGTGGAATGCAGAATAATCTTTATATAGGTTTAGGGGTTTATTAACCATTAAATGTTTGCAAGATAATACAATTAATTTCTTAATGAATATATGAGAATAGTTTTATTTTAATTTTTTAAAAAATATTATGGTAACATTGGTTAATGAAATCCAGTAAGTTTCAGGTATACAGTTCAACAGTAAGGCATTTATGTACATTATATTGTGTGTTCACCACCCATAGTTAGATTTCTTTGTGTCACCACATATTTGACCCCTTTTACCCCATCTAATTCTCCCCTCCCCTGACCCTCTGGTAACCACTAGTCTATTGTCCATGTCCACAAGTCTCTGCTTGTTTGTCCTATTCATTTGTTGCTTTTATCTAAAATAGTTTGATTTTAAAAGAATTGCAAAAGAATTCCATTTAGATCTCTATGTACACTTAATCTCTTGAAAAAATATAACTGATTTTTAATGAACTTCAAAATTATAGAATGAAGATGGTATAAAAGAGACAAGTTCAAGTCAGTGTATGTATTATCATTTTTTATTATGATATAATTAAAATATTAGTTTCAGTTATATAAAATGATTTGAGGTATGTATATACTGTGAAATAATCACCATAGTAAGTCTAATTAACATCTCTCACCACCATGTTAAAATGTTTTCCTGTGATTAAAACTTTTAAGATCTACTTTTAGCAACTTTCAAATGATAAACAGCATTATTAACTAAAGTCATGCTATACATTTCATCCCATGACATTTTGTAACTGGAAGCTTGTATTTCTTGACCCCTTCACCAATTGTGCTCATGTCCCAAACCCTGACCTGAGGTTTTTTTGTTTGTTTTTTTTTTTAAGATTCTATATGTAAGCGAGATCTCACAATATTCCTCTTTCTGACTTATTTCATTTAGTGTAAAGCCCTCAAGGTCCATCCGTATTGCCAGAAATGGCAGGATTTTCTTTTTTTATGGATAAATAATATTCCATTTCATACATATAAATAGATATGAATATGATAGATGAATATATATCTCACATTTTCTTTATCTTCATTCACTGATGAACACTTAGGTTTCATGTCTTGGCTATTGTAAATAATGCTGCGGTGAACATGGTGGTGCAGACATCTTTTTGAGTTAGTGTTTTCATTTTCTTTGGGTAAATACCCAGAAATGGAATTGCTGGATCATATGGTAGTTCTTTTAATTTTTTGAGAAACCGTCATTCTGTTTTCAAAAGTGTCTGCACCAATTTACATTCCCACTAGCCTTATAGAAAGGTTTCTTTTTCTCCACATTCTCACTGACATTTGTTATTTCTTGACTTTTTGATAATAGCCATTCTAATAAGTATGAGATATCTCACTGTTTTTGACATGCATTTCCCCAATAATTAGAAATGTTGAGGATTTTTTCATGTAACTACTATTTATATATTTCAGAAGAAAATATCTATTCAGTTCCTTTGCCCATTTTTAATTGGATTGTTCAGGGGATTTTTTGCTATTGATTTGTATGAGTTCTCATATATTTTGCATATTATTGCCTTATTAGATATGATTTCCAAATATTTTCACCCATTTAGTAGGTTGCCTTTTAATTTTATTGATGGTTTCCTTGTCTGTGCAAAAGCTTTCTAGTTTGATGTAGTCTCGCTTGTCTGTTTATTATTGCTTTTGCTTCTGTTGTCATATTCAAAATATTGTCTCCAAGACTCATATCAAGGTGCTTAAAGACTATATTTTTCTACAGATTTATGGATTTAGGTCTTATGTTCAAGTATTTAATTCCTTTTGAGTTGACTTTGGAGTATAAGATAGTAGTCAAGTTTTCCCAGCACCATTTATTAAAGAGACTGTCCTTTTTCCATTGTTATTCTTGGGTCTTTTGTAGTAAATTAATTGACCATATACATTTGGATTTATTTCTGGACTCTCTATTCTGTTCCATTGATCTATGTGTCTATTTTCATGCCAATACCATAATGTTTTGATTAATATAGTTTGAAATCAGAAGATATGACTCCAGCTTTATTCTTTCTCCAGATTGTTTTTGCTATTCGGGGTTTTTGCAGTTCCATACAAATTGTAGGATTGTTTGTTTTATTTCTGTGAAAAATGCCATTGAAATTTTGATACGGATTTTATTTGGTCTGTAGATTGCTTTGGGTAGTATAGACATTTAAAAGCACTGATCTTTTCAATTCATGAGTACAAAACATATTTTTATTCGTCATCTTTGATTTCTTTCATCAATGTATTAAAGTTTTTAATGTACAGGTATTTCCTCTTCTTGGTTAAATTTATTCCTAGGAATTCTTTTGATACAATTTAAAAAATGAATTGTTTTATCTCTTTTTGATAGTTTATTAGTGTATAGAAATGCAGATTTTTTATATTGATTTTGTATCCTATGACTTTAATGAATTTGTTTTTTTTTAATTCTAATAGTTTTTTTTGGTGGAGTTTTTAAGGTTTTTTTCTATATATAATATTATGTCATCTACAGATAGTGACAGTTTTGCTGCTTCCTTTATGATTTGGATGCCCTTTGTTTCTTTATCTGCTCTAGCTAGGAGTTTCAATACTATGTTGAATATAAGTGGTGAGAGTGAGCATCCTTACCTTGTTCCTCATCTTAGAGGAAAAGCTTTCAGGTTTTCACTATTGAATATGTTAGCTGTAGGCTTGTAATACATGGTCTTTCCTATATTGAGGTATGTTCCTTCTGTACATACCTTGTTGAGAGTTTTTAAATTAGCAATGATGTTGAATTTTGTCCCATGCTTTTTTTCTCATCTATAGAGATGATCATACGGTTTTCATCCTTCATTTTTTAATGTGGTGTATCACACTGATATATGTATTATTCCTAATGTTATGTTAACCAAAGAGTAGTTTGGTTTGTGTAAACTTAATTAGTAATTTCCGAAATTATGTACATTATGAGATACATCCATATATCACCATTATTTCCACAAAACTTGTCAACGGCTATGATTGCAAAATGGACTCCTGCTTTGACTGAAATAAATTTTCAGTGTACTTTGCACATAGATTTTGCCAACATTTCTGATTTCTATTAAATATTATTAGTTACTTATATTGTCATTTAATAGTTTCTTTATTTGTTGGATGCATATTATTTGTCTTGATAACTTCTTAATCTACCTCTAATCAAACCATTTCTCAATGTTTTAGATGTTTAGAGAAATAAGTCTTTCTAATTATATGACCTATTCATATAAATACCTAAAGACCTTCTGTATAATCATATTCTAATTGATATCATTGAGTTTGGGCTTTAGAGAAAGCATTCATATTATAGTTTGCAGGAAGAATTTTTTTTTTTTTAATGTGTAAGAAGAAATCATGGATATCATCCAGGCTTCAAATGACTTTTGAAGTCATTTTTTTTTGGAACACAGTCCAAAAAAATAATAGGTTTTTGTCATATCACTATTGACATGCAGAATTTTAAGTGCTAGAAGGTTAATAAATATAGATAACTTTGCTCCTATCTCTTTATAGATTGTCCCCAAGTACAATGGTTTGATTTATGGTTTTTTGATTTTACAATAGTGTGAAATCAATACACATTCAGTAGAAACTCTACTTCGAATTTTGAATTTTGATCTTTTCTCAAGCTATTGATATGTGGTATTGTACTCTCTCATAATGCTGGTAAGTAGCAACATGCTGCAGGTCCTACTCAGACACACATCATGAGGGTAACAACCAATACTCTAGTGTACTGTTTTGACAATGCTACTTGAATAGTGTATGCTAAACATGTGTAAAGTAGGTTAAACTAAGCCAAAATGTTTAGTAGATTAGGTTATTTCATGTGTTCCAACTTATATTTTTACCTTATGATGGATTTATCATGATATAACCCCATCATAAATTGAGGAGCATCTTTAGAGAACTAAGAAGAATGTGAGTCTCACATATATAGTAAGCAATAATGAAGTTTACTGTAATAGTTGGTTGTTCAGTTAGTCTTCATGGGGCATGTTATTTAACATCGTATCAAGAAAGTGGCTTGATTACATATTAAGATATGCATAGGTGAGAGGAAATGCTTTAAGATGTTCTTATCTGTTTCATTCCTGGGGTACATTTTAATGAAAGTATAGATTTGCACAATCATGGAAAACAAGTTTTTGAATGGTTTAGGGGTTTTTGAAAAAAAAGTATTAGTGAGGATGTCAAGGAATGAAGGTTAAGGATATAGGGAAGATTTAGATTATAATTTGGAGATATTAAAAACACAGGATACTACTAGGGCTTTAATATATAAGATAATATGCATCTGGAGATTGTGCTAGTTACCATGCCTAAAACTTTCTGTTTTGTTATTTTTGCTAATTTATCCTTCTTGATGCTATATTGATTTGCATAAAAATACATTAGCGTATGAAGGAAACATTAGTGAATTAGAAATCTTGCCAAATTCTGATAGCTCATTATATACCAGCTATGCTGAAACAAATTGGTCCATCTACATTTCGAATCCAGAGATTAAACATAACTATATTCAGGTGTATAGTTAAGAATCTATCAGAAAATCAATATATATTCTTGATGGACTTCCATTTATCAGTAATTTTCTCTTATTTCTATTGGAGTATAATATCTTAGAAAATACTGTTTGGAAATGAATGCCTTCTATTGAATAGGATTTAATAGCATATAAGAGCTCAGTGTGGTCACAGGAATGAAATTTTAAGAGCTAATCTTCTTGGTTGCTGGAACTTGGTTGCTAGAACTCAGGAGGATGGAAGACAAAAGGATAGGGGAATTAATGGACAGAAGCACCACTATCTGTTAATGTGACAAATACAGCTAGAAAGAAACTAAATAGAATCATAGAAACAAGAATATTACTTACTGAATAAATATTTATCGCATGCCTACTCTTTGCAAGACTCTTTGCTAGGCATTTGAGACACAATGGTAAACAAGATAGACATTTCTCTTGCCATCATGGATCATGTTGTTTTAATTAATGTCTTCAATGAGAGAAAACTCAGGTAAGGATTGAAGGACAAGTTTAAAAAGTAGCTAGTTGGATTATCCTGTCTTCAGACTGTTATCAATGGGGAATAACTTGCTGTGTAAACTGGAAAAACAGACAAAAACTCAAAGTCTGTCAAAAAATGTGGAATAAATGAGACAAGAAAATAGTTAATGATAGTGAAGTTCTAGTTCTGCTTGGGACACACTCTGGGAGTCCACAAACTGTTTAGACTTAGAGTGTACATGGTGTACTTCCTCAGCCATTCAATTTAGGTAAGCCTACTTGGGAATCTCAGCAGATGATCTCCAAAACTATGAAAGCATAATTATCAAAAGTAAAATTTTGTTCTAAGGGAAATATAAAATGAACAAACATCAAATGTTTTATTTAACACATTAGAATGAGGGCTGTAGGCAGTTCACAGTGTACAATTCTATGACAGAATCATATTGACTCTCCAGAGGCAGTTAGTTGTGAAAGGTGAATCCAAGATAACCTCCAAGGTTATCTTTAATCCCACAACACTCTCAGTGTAGAGGACAGATTATTTTGATGTAGTTACATCTCTTTATTCTGCCAATAAATAGGCAGTTCTAGCCATAGCCTTGAAAAAAGTATAAATTTCAAAAAAAGTAAAATCAAGACTTTCATGCAAACATAAAATGAGCATATATATATAAGATCTCATATAACCCATTAATAAGGAGAAATTAAGTTGTTATGATTGGTTCAGTGGGCATCTGATAAACTAGATTATTTATAGTCAATTTAACAAAGAAATATTAGGTTAATATTGCTGGGTTAGATATAAAACTGGTTAATGCTTCACAGGCCATAGTATTTGGAGCAATCTGTTCCACCAGAGAAAATTTGTTTGTGTTACTACAGTATGAAAATCTGCAATTTAAGAAGAAACTTAGTCTGAAACTATTAATCAATAGTAAAAATGAGATAAATTAAGTATGTTACCTCAGACTAGCATTTGGATTTTTTTTTTTTTTTTTGTTACTGTTTTAAGATCAAAATGTTTGCCTTACTTTTGCAACATTTGGATAATAATTTTTTGTCTGATAACCTTTGTCAACAGTCTTTCTGACATGGATATTTCATACTACCAAATCTCCCGGTATAAATATCTAACTATTTTAGTGCTCCCATAAGCACCTTTCTCTTGGCTTGAGGTCCCTTAGCTCTAAATTCTGAACATACTACCTCTTGTCTATAAATTGAACTAAAGTTTCAATTTCTACATTAAATATTAATACTGTATTGAATTATAAAACTAAGTTCCATCTTCAGATATGAGCTAGAAAAGTAACCCCTGTAGATGTGCAGTATCAATATCACCTGGGGTGTTTATTAAAAACAGAAATTATTGGGCCTCTACCTGGTATTACCAGTCATGATTGTGGAGGACCTACTTAAGAATCTGTACTTTTGATAATATGCATAGATATTACAATGCCCAACCAGGTTTTGAAAGACTGAGTTAATGTTCAGATTTATGATACTTCCCATGTATCCAACTGGAACATCACTGCTTGTAACAACAGTTGATCATTTTTACTCTTTAGCCATTTTATTTAAATGTTTATATGGCTTTTCCCTTACCCTACTTATATATACAAAATAGAATAAGGCAAAATTTCAAAGCAATTATAAATGATATTCCTCAAACAATCATACAGTGCATCTTCATTTTATTCAAATAGTGTTTTCAAAAATATTTTTAAAATTGTAGAGAGTTTCCCATTTTATTATGGACATAGTTAAATACAACGGAAATATCCCTTGTTTTCATTCAGATTAGTGTTTTGTAGATAGATGATAAATAGCTACAAATGGATAAAATGATAGTTATGTGAAACATCTGTAATCAGAAGTCTAACTCTTGAATATATCACAAGCTCTTTGAGTTATAAAACAGACAAAAGAGCTGTACTCTTGGATAAAAGGATAATGTAATGTTCTGTGTGGTTTAGTAGAACCGTCAGTCATCTGTTGTGGTCCCTGGGTCTTAACAGTGAGATGTGGTTCCTAGTCTGATACTTTCATATATTTTTAAGGGCAGCTGTTCACAGAATGGTACTTTAGCATAAAATTGTATTCAGTTTATTCTACATGGCTACTAAATCTAATAATCTAATAGCCCGGATAAAGTTGGAGTTTTAGACATGTTAAAATGACAATTGGAGTTTTAGACATGCTACAATGATGGTTTTTGAGCTGTGGCTATAGACATGACCCCTAAGATCTTATTAACATGTCTAGTTTTTCAGGATTTTCTTTGGTTCTTTCCTTTCTTAGATATTACTTCTAGATATACTGACATCTTTACCTTGCTGACTATGCCATTTCTTTGTGCCTCTGTGATATTTTATACATTGGTCTATCTATGGGGAGTAAGTTTCACATGGCCAATACCCATTCAACTTTAGGGTTCAGCTTACATGACAACGCACTCCAGATGGCTTTAGCCATTGTTTCTTTTTCTGCATAAGAAATGTCCTTCCATTTACTACTATAAACGCCTGTAGATGGATTCATTATAGAGTTCATAAAAGTATACTGAAATTATTTACTTGTCTTTCACCTCTACTAGTCAAAGTGGTCCTTGAACATTTTCTCTTTCAATATAACCACCTGATTAGAAGCTCGGAACATAGTAGGCATTAAAATAAGGATTAATAGTTAACTTAGTTATGCTGATTCTGCATAGCTATATCCAAACAATAATTTTTATACTTTTGAAATGTAAAAATGATGAGGATTTTATCATAAAATTTTCAGTGTAATGTTATGGTATTTTCAGTTACATATGTTATGTGTATTTACATTTTAGGTCATTCTCAAATAATGTGTCGGTTCTCTAATATACAAATTTTCAGTAACTTTACTAATAGTCCATGAAGTTATACATATAAGTTGTCTTTGACATTTAAAAATGTATATATTCCTTTATAATAATTTAAATTTACCATCAAATGAATAATCATGAAAATATACCTTTATTCTACATAAAATTTGTAGAGATTGATAAGAAACTCATAATTATTGATTTTTCTTTGTTAGTTGAGCAAATACAGTATTTTATAAAATCTCTTTCAGAACCATAGAACATCCGAATATACATACAGCCTAACAATACATCTGAACATGTATTGATTTAAAGGATTTACTAAATATTTGTGATTTTCAAGGTTTTCTAATTATTAAATTTCAATTATCCATTGATGATACCACTAATAGTACTCCAAAATCTTTGGAGAATGATTTCATAAGTCATACTGCTTTAGAATTAGAAAGCAGACAACTAAGAATTTTTAACTTATACCAGGAAAAATTTAATCTTAATTAGGACATGAGTGATTCTATGATTTGAAACAAATATATTTACTTTTATCATGCTCTATATTCCTCATTATAGAAATCTGAAATGCTCAATATATATTTTTTATGATATGTTGGTGATAAAATTATGGTTCTATTACTTTGTTTAATGACATTGTTTGATTACTGAGTTTGGTACACTTTTCAATGTTTTTTCTTTTGGTCCTCTAATTGTAATGTTCTGAGAACAAAGGTATGGAAAGCTGTGATTACAATGTCTAAATTGGGATTATTCTTTTCTATACCATTTTGATAACTAAAAATTAAAGACCTGTAGTGAAGTTTAACTTAGTTTTGAGTCCTCTAACATTCTATTTTTTCCGTATACAGGTCCTTTACACGTTTATGTGAATATCATGATCAATTTATATATTCTTGTTTAAAAAAAGGCAGTTGGAATTTGGATAGGGGTTACATTCAATATATGTAGATCAATGGGGGAGTATTACTATTGTAACAATATTAAGACTTTCTATCTATGAACAAGAGGTAGCCTTCCATTTATTGAGATCTTTAATTTCTTTAGGTAATGATTTGTAGTTTTAACTGTAGAAATTTTTCACCTCATAGTTTAAACTTATTCCTAATTACTTTATTATTTTCGATGCTATCATAAATGGAATTTAGTTTTAGGTTTGGTTTGTAAATTGCTACAATACAGAAATATTGATTTTGGTATATTGATCTTGTGTCCTGCAAACTTGCTGAACTGTTTATCATTTTTAGTATCTCTTGCATATACTTCAAAGATTCTCTATATAAAAATATGTCATCTGAAAATAGGGATAATTTTACTTCTTACTATTTAATCTGATTATGCCTCTTTTTTCTTTTTCTTTTTTTTTTTTTTGCCTTCTTGTCCTATCTATAACCTCTAATAAAGTGATACAATGTTAAATAAAAGTGGCAAGGGCAGACTTTCTTGTTATTTTCCTGATCTTAAGGTAAAAGCCTTAAAAGTAGCATTAGTTGTGGATTGTATGTAGATGTCATTTATCAAATGTATTTTCTGCATTATTATGATGGTTATGTGTGTATTTTTCACCATTATTCTATTAATATGGTATATTATATTGATTTGTTTCTATATGTTAAACAAACCTTTCATTCCTGAGATAAATCCTTAAATATGCTGCTGAATTTGGTTCACTAATATTTTGTTGAAACTATCTGTTTCAATATTCATAGAGGACACTGGCATGTGTTATTTTCTTTTGAGAACTTTGTATGACTTTACTAAAACGATAATATCAGCCTCCTGAAATGAGCTAAGAAACTTTCCTTCTTCTCTAGTGTTTCTGAGGTACAGTCATCTCAGTATCTGTCAGGGATTGGTTCCAGGACGCCCAAGGGATGCTGAAGTTCCTCATATAAAATGGCATAGTATTTTGCATATATATACGCTACATACAACCTTCCATATACTTTAAATCATCTGTAGATTACTTATAATACTTAATACAATGTAAAGGCTATGTAAATAGTTGTTATACTGTATTGTTTAGGAAATAATAAAAAATGTCCATACACATTCAGTACAGATTCATCCAAGGTAGGCCTAAAAATACATAGTACACATCAGTAACAACTTTTTTTTTTTTTCCCAAATATTTTCATTCTGTGGTTGGTGAATTCATAGATGGGTAGGCAGAACTCATGGATACAGAGGGCTGGTTGTATTGGTGTTAATTTTTTAAAATATTTGGTTGCATTCACCATTAAAATCACCCAGTAATAGGTGATTCTTTATGTGAAGTTTTTTGTTTATTAAGTCAATCTGTTTACTTTTTATAGTTATATGCAGATTTTCTTTTAATATGTGGTAATGTGTGTCTTTATAGAAATTTAATCATTATTAGGTAATTGGTTGGCATATACTTGTTCAAAGTATTTCCTTGTAATCCACTTTTATTTCTGTAAAGTCTATCGCAATGATACTTTTTAAATCCCAATTTAGCAACTTGAAAATTTTCTCTTTTCTTGGTAAGTGTAGCTGAGTTGTGAATTTCATGGCTCTTTTCAAAGAATCGATTTTTGTCTTTATTTTTCTCTGTATTTTTTCTACTTCATTTTTCTGGGAAGTCATTATTCTTACTACTTCCTTCTGCTTGCTTTGTATTTAATTTGTAGTTCTTTTTCAACTTTCTTAAGGTCGAAAATTAGGTTATTGATTTGAGATCTGTCTTTTCCATTAAGGCATATAAATGTCCATTCAAACACTACTTTCACTGCATGCAGTACTTATTGATATCACAGAGTATTTTGTAATTCTCTTGTGGTTTATGCTTTGACTCTGACTCTTTGTTGTTTACTACATTTTTGTGAATTGTTATTCATTTCTAATTTTATTTCATGTGGTTAGAAAACATACTTTGTATGATTTCACTCTTAAAATATATATGGTCTATCCTAGAAAATGTTCCATGAGCACTAGAGAAGAATATATGTTCTCTTGATGACTGGAGTGTCTGTTAGTTCTAGTTGGCATATAATGTTGTTCAAGTCTTCTATTTTCTTGATATCTTATGTATAGCTGTTATATACATTATTGAAAATAGGATATTGAAGTCCCAAATATTGTTGAAATGTCTCTTTGTGAATTCAGTTTTGTTAATTTGTACACTGATACTTGTACATTCTAATGATGTCTCATAGGTCTTTGAGGCTCCATTTACTTTTCTTAATTTTTCTGTTCTCCAGACTGGATAATCTGAATTAATCTTTTCTCAAATTTGATGATTGTTTCTACTACCTGCACAAATCTGCTGTTAATCCTTCCTGCTGAAATTTTCATTTCTGTTGTTTTAGTTTTCAACTACAGGATTTCTTTTTGATCACTTTTTCAATTTTTATCTCTGTTGATATTCTATATTTGTTGAGACAACATTCTCATATGTTCCTTTAGTTTTATGATATGGGCTGCTTTAGCTCTTAGACTTACTAAAAATTAATTATTTTTAGTATGTTCAAACAAATTCTATTGCTTTTTTTTTTCTTTGTGTGGGTCATACTTCTATGTATCCTAATATTTTGATGGAAAATGTACATTTCAAATAATGTGCAACTTTGGAAATCAGATACCCCTACTCAGAGTTTCTATTCTTGGTACTTTCTTTTGTTATTTCTTTAATGACATTTCTGAACTAATTTTTAAAGTCTTTTTAAAAAATAATAATAATGTATGGCCATTAAAGTCTTTACTTAGTTTGCTTAGTGGTCAGATGATGACTAAATAGGGATTTCCTTAAATTCTTGGAACAAATGTCTGTCTTTGCCAAGGGACTCCATGCAAATGTTGGGACGTACCTTCAAAATTCAACCAGGAATGTTAAACTCTGATTTAGCCTTCATTTCCTGCTTATGCAAATCCTCCAGGTATATCAAAGGTGAGACCTTAAGACCCTCTCATATTTTTCCTGAATAACTCTATGAATACATATTCCTTCCTAGGAATATGTCAGAGGTTTTCAAAGCTCTTGTGGATATTCAATTCTTCAGCTTTCCCTTTTAAGATTTTCGGTTAATTTATAATGTGCCTCAACTCTTATAAATCATCTTAGTAGTCATGTTGTTAAAACATTTTACAAAAATACCTCTCAGGGAAAAGTTTTCAGTACTGAGCAACTTTAAATTAGGTCAAATAAAAATAAGCTATTTGAGTAGAGTTTTCCAGGCAACTACTAGATAGTCAAGTAATCACTGTTCTTGGGAAAGAGCTCCAGGAACATTTTATTGCTTCTGATGCCAGCAATATGGCCTATTATCTTTTCAAGGCCGCTGTGGAGCAGTGGGTAAAACTAGTAAATTAAATATCAGCAAACTTGCTGTTATTGCTGAGATTCAGCCATTTTCTTGACTTCGTGTCACCTATTGTTGAAGCCTTTCATTAATTTTCAGAAATATGAGAAATTTGATTCTGACAATTTCTGTCTGCTTTAGTTGCTGTTTGGGGGTTTCACCTCTTTTTCATCATTTTCACAGATATCACTCCAATATTTATTTTTATTAAAATTTTGGTGATATTTCTCTTTTTGGACTTGCATGATTTTGTGATAAAATCTGAAGGAAGTCTGCTTGTTTTATATTTTTTTTGACCAAATGCTTAAAATGTGTGCGTTTGTATCTTTAAAACTTAAATATCCAAGCATATGTTTCAGTGTCAATTATTCCATAATAATTTTACTGAAATACTTTGTCCCTTTAAATTAAAATTTTGTTGATTTTTTCAGTTAAATGTTCAGATAATCTATTTCAGGAATAGTAATTCTTATGTTTATTATTGTTTCGATGATTTTATTACCTCTACTTGTCTTTTGTATTAAGTATAATTATTTTAAACTTTTTCTGGGTGTCATCAATTTATTTTCTGTCTATTCTATTTACTAGTTACTAAATTATTTGTGCAGTAATGTTTTCTCTAGTTTACTTATTTTATCTTTTAAAAATTTTTTATATTTTTCTGTTGTACAACAAATTTCAGTGAAAATGTGTTTCATAGATTTTATATATTTCCAAAAGGAATTATCTGATGTAGCATAGCTGCCCTCATATCTTTTCCATATATTCATATTTAAAATTAGAAATTTTGTTATTATACTGTTTCTCAGGTAAAACATTTTATTAATGATTATTTATTAGGTTTCACTGAGTATTCATATTACTAAGATACATAATGAGGAATAATTGCAAATATCTCTACCCTAATGAATCTTAAATTCTAGCAAGGAAGGATAGGCATAAACTATAACTCAAGTTCCTGAACTTTAGACCTGGTAATAGACTAGTAAAGAAGAATGAACTATAAGTACTGTGGTTAGAAAGTCCATTGCAATTACTATAATTAAACCAGGATAATGTCAGTGAGGTGGTAAGATTGGGCTTTCTTGTAATCCAAGATCTTTGTCCTTCCTTTAAAACTGTGGCTTGAGAGATAAGTATTGTAGATTTTAACCATATTCTAGTGCAAGAGGTTCTGGGGAGAAGTGTGCTTGCTAACATCAATGTTTGCATACCTACATATTTTTTTCTGACTAATCTCATCTGCTATAGAAACTGGTAATGTCAGATATTACCCTTCCCACTCTCTGTCACAGTGAGCAAATATATCTATTAGTGAATCTTGATTAATATTATAAGGAAGTCTACTGGAAGGACAGTTTGTGTAAAGGCCTTATTCTCTAAATTTGAAAAAGAAATTCCTTTCTTTAGCTGGAAGTGAGACACCTGGAACTTGAAATAGTAGGAAATAAGCCTAGAAATCAAGTTAATATGTAAGGATGCTGAAGTCTAAATCTAAATAGCATTTCTGATAATCTGAACCACTCTGGAACTCTGTATCTCAGGACTTCTATTAGGTGTAATAATACACTTCTAGTGAGAATTTTTTTCTAAATAAATCCTCATTGATAAAAAAAACAACAAGGACAACACTTGTTACTTGTATATACGGTATCTAAACTACATAGTATCAAATAGTTTGTACTGTAATTCACTGCTAATCATAGTAGATGTTTCTATTAGCAGTTGGTCAGAGACAATCAGTCAGAGATCAAGGTTTCACCTCCTCCTCTCTAGCAGTCATTTTTACTTCCCACCATGCTAGGAGGTATCATAGAAAGATGATATGGTTAGCTTCAGGAGAGTGATAGAATCAGTCAAAATAGAAATATAAGAATGGGAAGTAGTCTAACTGGTCAAACTGAAACGTACACAAAAAGATATAGAACAAAACCCTAGACCTATGTGACAGTATCAGAGTTCAACATATCTGTAATCAGAATCTCAGAAGTACAAAAAAAGAGAAAACTGAGGTTTTCCAAAATTAGTTAAAGACGCTGAACCAGAAAAAGGAATATGATCAATCAGAAACAGAATAGCAGAAATGAAGAATGGGAAAAATAATAAAGTACAATATTTATTTTTTTCTGAAACATAATTGAGGAAAAACAGACCAAACAATATATCAGGTATTTATAGCATAACAATGGCACAAAGGCTGGGAAGGAGGAACTAGTTACCCACAATTAAAATTTTTTTCTACACGTGAAGTGTTAGAATACTATGTGAACTTAGTTTCAGATTATTTTTAAATGTACATTGTAAACCCTAGCATGACCACTAAAAAATATATTTAATGTAACCAATAAATGAAATAAAATAGAATCATCAAAAAACTACTACATTAAAACCAGGGAAGGCAATAAAAGAGAAAAAAAGAGACCAAATGGAACAAACGGGATGCTAGAATATAATTCAACCACATAATCATTTTTAATGTCAATATCTAAACCCACTAGTTAAAGGAGAATCTTCTATTAGTTAAAAAAAAATGATCCAACTATATGTTGTCTAAAAAATCCACAACAAATATAAGACACTAATGAGGTAAAAGGATGAAGAAAGATGCAGTTATTAACCAAAAGCAATTTGAAGCTACTGTATTAATTTCAGAATGAAAAGCTTTTTCAGGGATAAAGAGGAACATTACATATTGATGAAGAGGTAAATTTTCCAAAAGTGTTAAAAGTTCTAAATATGTATGCCTGACCAATAGAGTGTCAAAATACATGAGGAAATAATGGATAGAACTGAAAGGAGAAAGACAAATTTGTAATTATAATTGGAGATATCAGTAATAGAATTAGTGAGAAAACCAATAAGGCAATCGTTAATCTGAAAAACATTGTCAACCAATTGGATCTAACTGAGAGTTCTAGAACACTCATCCAGATAGACTGCATCCTGGGATATAAAACAAACCCAATTAAATTTAAAAGGACCAATTATACAAAGCAGATTATTGGACCATAATGACATTGAAGTATAAGTCAGTAGTAGAAAAGCATCTGAAAAATCTCTAAGTATTTAAAGATTTAAAAAGTCAGTAGTAGAATGGTATCTGGAAATTCTCTATTTAAAAATTTTAAAGAAGACAAAATTTTATCTCATCAATGAGTCAGAGAAAGTCTCAAGGCCAAATACTTTAAATAAGCTGCCTTTTCTTTCCAGCTTTTCTCTTAGCTAAAGAATATTGATGGATAGCAGTGGTGAGACACTGATGAATAAAGTTATATTTATATGAGATGAGTTTTTAGCCTCTGTTCTATTGATTTCCTGCCCACCTTCTCAACATGGGTCTTCCACAAAACAATTTTTGCGTAGTGAATGTTAGATGTTGACCACTCACCTCCCTTCCTCTCTTATATTGAGAGGAACACAGGTATTGTAGATGGATTTTGGTATCGTTTTTCAAATGCGCTGTGCTCTCTTTCTGGATTTCTATTAAGATGTATGTGTTGGATTTCTGCTAGTGTCTTTCCCCCTTATTAATTGTTTGGGTAGAATTTTACTAAAGGAGTTTCTGTCATTCAGTTTTCCCAAGTGTTTGCAGTTTTCTTTTTAATTATACCATATTTTGTTTAAGGGCAGAGGGTTTTCATTCAACAATAAGTTTAAAACAGATTTCTACTTGTGGTTAAAAGTAATTTTTGAGAATATATATTTCCACTATGCTATCTAAAATTACTGAAAAACTGATAAAGTTTTATTCTAGAGCATTTTTTTGGAACTGCCTGTTATATAGATTAAATATCTAATTAAAAAAGAGAGACCATTCGTAAACATTTAACAGTTGGAATTCAGGGAGTGTGGTGACAGCAGAGATTTGGTCCTTCCAAATTCCTCTTTCTGAAGAAGCTTACTGGGATGAACTGTGGCTCCATTTTTCCACTGTTGTCCTTAAGGCCACAACTTGGGTAGGAATTCTAAGATAACTTTTTGAGAAAATAAAACTGCAGATTTTGGAACTTAATTTATCTTATTAACAGCTAGAACACTGAGACTTGCTATTAAACAACCATCTTGTGACCATAGGTAAAAAGTGATGAAAGAATGAAAAGAATAATACATAAGTAAAAAAGAGGATATTATAAAAGTAGGTATGTTTGATGAAACTAAACACAAAAATTCCAGTCTCAATTTTTACACAGAGAAGGAAACCATCACAAAATGAAAAGACAATCTAGTGAATGGAGAAGCTATTTGCAAATGATAACAGGCTAACATCCAAAATATATAAGGAACTCATACAACTTAACACCAAAAAAATAAAAAAATTCCAATTTAAAAAAGAGCAGAGGACCTGAATAGACATTTCTCCCAATAGGACGTACAGATGGACAACATACATATCTAAGAAGCAAATATAAATATGTAAACTGAATAGATACAGATAAAATTCAGGGGAGTGCTGCTGCTTTAGAAGAGAAATTAATATGTTTAAGGAGGGGAACAAAGAACAAAGTTCTTCTGTGTTACTAATATTTGGTCTCCCCAAAAAAGAAAATTATAAAGCAAATATGGCCAAATGTCAATATTGTAAAATTACAGTTAGTGAGAACATGAATTTCTTTTTCGAATCTTGTTTTCAAGTTTCATTGAAAAAAAAAATATGATGAATAATTCTGAGTCCTCCATAACCTACCACTTTGGGATGGAAACTGCTTAAAATGTTAGAATATATTTTATGTTAGATACAATTTTGAAAATATTCAAATTTCATTATATTTTCTCTTACCACCACAGATAATTGAAACCTAGTTTTAAATCATACCTGGTTACTACCTCAGAAAAGTTTCACCTAAAGCAGAAATGACACAATAGAAACCAGATTCTATTTCCTACATCTTCCTTTGCCTACTTATGACATCAGATGAGGATAATCCTCAGTAATCCATGACTAAGCAGTCATTTAGGAACTAAAACTCAGCTGCCATCCCTAGGGGAAAGGACTGCATGCATCACAGCATTCATATTATATCTAGGTATTTGTAAGGAATATTCACAGAATACTTTAGGCTATTTTTTTTAAAGGCCTCACTAAATCTTTACATCCTTCTTGTGCAGGTGTCCATACTATCTCAAAGACCCCATTCTAACCCCCATCACTACTGTAACAAGTAACAGTTTTTGCAAATAATAATACACTATGACATTCATAATTTTAATTAGTGAGTTTAGTGTTGATGGAAATGTGACTAATAAAAACAATTGTTAAGAACCATGCCTCAAGTCAAGACTTTCCATATAGTATGGATTATTAGGGCATTTGATAGACCCTAGATTTGAAACTTACTATCATAAACTATCGTAGTTTATTCAACTTCTTTACCATAAAGGTATTATATTATTTCAAATATTTGCAATTATAAACAATGCTACAATGGTAACCTTGCTCAAATATATTTTTATCATGTAACAGATGCAATTTCAGGGTAGATCTCTAAAAGTAGGCCTTCTGGGTGAAAAGTTGAGTCTACGTATGGTTTTATTAGGTTTTGTCAAATTTCCTCTGGAAGGGTTGTAATGGTTTGCATTTCCACCAGCAATCTGGAGAATGACTGAAAGTATAGCCTCACCCACAGACTTTTTTTCATAATTTTAATTTTCTTCCAATTTGACTTATATCTTGTCAGAAATAGCATCTTGTTTTGATTGTAATTCTTTAAATACAACTGAGTTTGAAAGTCTTTTCATGTTTTCGAAATCTATTTTTATATCTCTTTTGTTGAATTGGCTGTTCATATCTTGTTCCTTTATTTTCAATGAGGGTTTTACTCCTTGATGCAACAGTGTTTTTTTAACATTAGGAATATTAGTACTTTGTTGTATATATTTTAAAAGTTTTTTCCTCAGTTTGGCAGTTTTAATTGATTATCTTATGATGATTTTTGTAATACAATGCTTTAAAAAAATTTACATACTCAGTCTTTTCTTTCATCGCTCCTGGATTTTGAATCATATTTAGAAAACCTTTTCCTACACTGAAATTTAAGGGAATTATACCCATATTTCCTTATAATACTTAGATGGGTTTTTTTGTTTGTTTCTTTCTTTCATTTTTTTTTACACTGTATTTCTAATTTAACTGAAATTTTTTCTTTATGCTTGATGTGGGATATGGATTTTCATAAAAATGACTACCAACTTTTTCAATTAAAAATCTGATAATCCAAAACAACCTTGAGAAAGATTAACAAAGCTGGAGTCATCATGCTTCTTAATTTTAAACAACATTACAAAGCTATAACAATATAAATAGCATGGAATTGGCATAAAAACAGACACATCTATCAATTTAATAGAATAGAGAATCCAGAATAAACCCATGTATGTATGGTCAATTAATTTATCACGAAGGAGCGAAGAATATACAATGGGACAAGGACAGTATTTTCAATAAATGATGTTGGGAAAACTGGACAGTCACATGTAAAAGAATGAAATTGGACCACTTTCTTACACTATACTCAAAAATCAACTCAAAATGGATTAAAAACTTGAATGTAAGACTTGAAACCATAAAACTCCTAGGAATACACAGGCAGTAAACTCTTTAACATCAGTCTTGACAATGGTTTTTTAGATTTGACACCAAAAGGAAAGGTGACAAAAATAAGTGAGACTGCATCAAACCGAAAAGCTTTTCAGAGCAAAGGAAACCATCAAAGAATTGAAAAGGCCAACCTACAGAATGGGAGAAAATATTTGCAGATCATATATCTGATGAATGTTTAATATGCAAAAGAGAAACCCACAATTTGATAAAAAATACACAGTGGATCTGAATAGTCATTTTCCACAGAAGATATCCAGAGAGTCAACAGGTACCTGAAAAGGTGTTCAACACTACTAATCATCATGGATATGCAAATCAAAACTACACAACATTGCCTTGCACCTGTTAAAATGAACTTTATCAAAAAGACAAGAAATCACAAGTGTTGGCAAGGATATGGAGCAAAGGGAATCCTTGTGTACTGTTGGTGGGAATGTAAATTGATGCAGCCACTATAAAAAAGTGTGGAAATTCCTTTAAAAATTAAAAATAGAACTACCACGTGACCCAGCAATTCCATTTCTGGGCATTTATCAGAAGGTAATGAAAACACTAACTCAAAAACATCTGCACCCCCATGTTCATTGCAACATTATTTACAATGTTGAAGATATGGAAACAACGTGTGTCCATCGATGAATGTGAATAAAGAAAACATGGAGTATATTAATGGAGTTTTAGCCATAAAAATTGGATCATTTTTGACACAGTGGACCCTGAGGGCATTATCCTAAGTGAAATAAGGAAAACAGAGAAAGACAAATACCCTCTGATTTCACTTGTATATAAAATCTAAAAAACAAACAAAAAATCAAACTCAGGGACTTCATGAAGACATTATTGTTGCCAAAGGTGGTGGGGGGGAAGATAAAAATGGGTGAAAGTGATCAAGAGGTACACACTTCCAGATATTTAAAAAAAAATTGTCATGGGGATGTAATGTATAGCATGATAACTATAGTTAGTTGTATTATATATTTGAAAGTTGCTAAGAAAGTAAATCTTAAAAGTTCTCATCACAAGAAAAAAAAATATGTAACTGTGTTATGATGGATGTTAACTGGATTTACTTAGTGATCATTTTGAAATTTATGCATATCACTACGGTGTCTACCTGAAACTAATGTTATTTGTCAATTCTATCTAAATTTAAAAAAAATTTTAAAAATTCAAATCATATTAGGCCTAAAGAAAACACTATAACTTCTTTGTTTAGTAGGCAACTGGGACCTGCATCCAAGCTAAAGGAAAAATAATAGGGGAAAGAAAATAAACCTCCAGCAAACGATATAAATAACCTCCAAGGTTCAATATACCGAGCTTACTTTGGTATAAAAATGGTGATTTGGAAAATAGGACAGTATCTAAAATCATTATTATTAGATCAAAAATAGTCTATTGCTGGTATCTGCTCAGGGATGAGACACCTAGAAAGCATCTTGCTTCCAATCTTAAAAAGAAAAGCCAGACAACCTACAAATTAACAACATTCCATGAACCTATCCAAGAACTGAGGTTGCTGTGCAACTAATTGACACAAAAACCAAGGAGATGCCTGCCAGGAGAGACCGCCATAAGCAATGGCTTATGTGGCAGTTGGATAGCAGGAAGAGTTTAACACATCCTAAGGATTGTTGGACATTGGGAGCATGTTGATAAGTAAGGAAATATGAACTCCCTGGGCACAAATGGGTGAGTCTATACCCTCTTCAGAGTTTTCTCCTTGAATGACATCAAGGAAATTACTGGATAAAGTTACAAGAAAATGGCCTTTATGTCGCACATCCAGAGAAGGAGAATAATTGCTGTGATGGGAATAGCATGTAATCCACTTGTTTCTTCCTCTACGCTCTTTCCAGTGGAATAAAAGTCTTAATATGTAGAAGAAAGAACAACAAACACTGTCACCATTGGGCACTGAAGTTCTAAACATGCTACATCTGAAGGAAAGGAAGAGAAAAAAATGATAAAAAGCTATCTCTAGATGAAGGGTAAAAATGCAAGATGAACTAGGAAGTATAACTAGGACACTGAAAAGAATAACACCTGAGACTCAGGGACTTGGTGCTTGTTTAAGACTAAGGCTAAATCATAAAAACAAAGCACATGCTCCCCTCAACAGCAGGCTAAATACTGTATGTAGTCAGGATTCTCCAGAGAAACGACCAACAGAGTGTGTACATTGTACCTCAGTACTGCAGAATTTTCTGATTAACTTTTTAGCCACAGAACAGCCTCTTTCTGATTTGACTGCCTCTTGCACTCTATACTTGTCCTATGGGGGTTGCTCAGTGCTTTATGGGCATATTGCTTATAAGATAAGAAGTTCATGCCTGTTTTTATAGTTCCTTTTTTCTTCTTCATGTTTATGGTGTCTCAGGTCCTGGCAGCCTGGTAGTGCTAAACTGTATGTAATGTACTTATTTTCTCCTTGGCTTAACAACAACTAAGGAGGCTCTAGGTTACTTTCTCTTCAAATTCCATTTTCTAGGAGTCAGCAAATGATCAGATTCTCTGAGGAGTAATAGCATTGGTGAATCTGGGGCTTGTTCAGTGTCCTTATTATCTATTCTGAGACCCGAGCCCCTTGGTTTCTGGCTGGTTTTGATGTTTTCTAATGGTTTCAAATAGCTGTTCATTTTTAATTTTTTAATCTAGGTTTTATAAATATTAGCAGTAGAGGTTTAGTTTTATGGCTTGCTGAGTTTGTTAATAATGTTTATTCCAATATTTTGTTTTCTCTACTAAATCTTTGTTCTTGGGTATGAGGTTTGTTGATTAAGTCTGTTATATTACTTCTACATCATGCTTTTCACTATTCTTAAATTTTGGTGATTTTTCACGTAAGTGTACATTTCATATAATTTAACCTGTTTATAGATACTTAGTGGTTTACAATATAGTTTTTCTTTATTAATTGTTATTGGGGGTAGTATATGTGCATATGAAGGGGTAAGACATGCAGCTGAAGATAGTATATTCCATCTTACCTCCAATGATTGTGAGTTTATTGCTGAAAAAAATATGCTCTATTATTTGATCATTTAGAATCTTGGTCTTATTATACCTACTAGATATAACCAAATTCACGCACATGTCTTTGCCTCTTCTAACCACAAATCTGACATTATTGCTCATGCCTGAAAAAATGAACATTCTATCTTCAAATCCTTGTTCTGAGGAGAGTTGGGAGGTGGGAAACGACTTACTTTATATGACTTATCTAAACATAGTATTATCAGAAATAGTTCTATTACTGTAAGAGGCTAAATAGTGCACCTCCCCACCCCCACCCCCCAAAAAAAATCTCTCTCTCTCTCTATCTATCTCTATCTCTCTATTTATCGGTTGGTTAGTAAGTAGGTAGGTAGGTAGGTAGGTAGATAGATAGATAGAATCTCCATCCAACTTCTAATTCCTGGAATCTGAATATTGCCGTATTTGGGAAAAAGCTGTTTAAATAAGCAAGTAAGTTAAATTTGAGATGAGGTCATTCTGAATTTTTCAGATGAGCACTAAATCCAATGACAAGTATTACATAAGAGAACGACAGTACACTGAGAAGTCAATGGGAAGACAGAGGTAGCTACTGAGAATAATGCAATATAAGCCTAGGATTGCCATTAAAAGTTGCAAGAAGCAAAAAAGGGAACATCTCCTAGAACCTTCATTGTAATTTCAAATATTTTTAAATTATATTTTCTTAATGGTTCATTTTCATTTTACTTAAATTGTTTGAATCCAAAATAGGTTTTCTAATATACCTAAAATGAACACCACTAGTTTTCCATTCCAATGTATCTTCCTTTTTATTTATAATTCAAGGTCAAGTTGCTCCAGCTATATATGAAATAATAAAAAGTGTAGAAATTATTGTAGATAAAAATGGATATCAGGCTATTCAACTTAGGAAATTTGGGAGGAGATTTTTAACAGAATCGATATGAAAGTGTTAGCGAATTTCAGTGTTTACTTATGTTGCTTTAATTGCTTATGCAAAAACAAGGGATAAAAATTAAAGTAGTAAATAATTTTCACAAGTTCCAGGGGGATTTGCATTATTTAGATCTTTTTAAAATTTTTATTTCACACACTAGAGTTTTGAGAGCTTTGATTTTTAAATACATGACAGGATTTAACTTTAGAAGACTGTTTTGACACTACAAATTGGTTATATTGCACACACTTAGATTTATCATCATTTACAGGCATTTTACACTCCTGTTAGAGGTTTAGAGCGTGGTTATTAACACTTGTATTATAGACTTGAAGAAGCCCCTTGGGTTCATCAGTCAGTTATGCAAGTTGAAACAGTAAATAACTACTCAATTGCTGGGATAGAAAAGACAGGTTATTTTTGTAGAGTTTAACAATCAAGACAAAATTATTGGTCTCATGATAGAAGTTTAAGTCTTATAATTAAGCTTATCACCCTGTGCCCTTGGATGCTGATTGTCCAATTGATGTTAAAAGCAACTAACAACTCCTAAGTTCCAGGTGGTGCAGTGTAGACTGCTACAGTGAAAACTGCTGAAAGATTCTGCCTGTTTCAGGGTATTAAAAACCATACACTAACATAAATAAATGATTTATAGTTACTCTAACTAGGTAAATGTGTAAAAATAAGGAATATTAGTAAGGAAAATTATCTATTAGACTATTATCTGGACCCGTTACCTAACTCATGGGGATTGCCAGAAAAAGCTGAAGTGATATTGTTAAGTGCAAATTTATAATCACTTCAGCAGTGATGTAGGAAAAAACTCCATTAGCCTTATTTCAAAAAAGACTTTAAATCTTATTAAGAAGTGAATGTATATATTTTAAAAGAGGTTGCTTTTGAGAAGCATAACATCATTAAATAAACACTTGGCCATCTGACTTGTAAACACTTCTTGATAAACTTTAGTTTCTCTGGAAGTACATGTTTATAGACCATTTTTCAAGAAGCCTAGAGGCTGTCATGTAGAGTAAACAGACTAAGAAAATGAATCTCTTGGAAAACTAGAATAGCTATCAGTTGTTAAACACTGGATGTGATAGTCTATACATATAGGTCATGAAGTTTTACATATATCCTTTGATTATAAAAATAAGTAACAACTAGATACTTACTTGAGGAATATTATAGCAACAAAAATTAACTACACCAAACAACTAAAACATTAACCATTATCAGCCTTAATCTGACATGTGACACACAGAATTTAGCCCTTGAAACTCCAGTTTCCTTCCTGGGTGAAGGTAATAACACAGTCTAGCAGCTTAACTCTCATAACTTAATGAGGCTGGGACTGAGCAGGTAAGCATGCCTTCCTGGCTCTCATGTGCCCAAACTGACCATACAGATCAACACTCATGTTTCGCTACTTCTAGTGCTTCTATATGCCTGCCGTTTCAGCAGCTAATAATATAAAGGGATCGCGATAGTAGAAGTTCTTTGTACTTGACATCTCCCTGCTCTCCGAACTGACTGTTTTCTAGTCTGAAACATACTTGCAGCTCTCTCCATGGGTAATAGACATTT
Source organism: Rousettus aegyptiacus (assembly GCF_014176215.1). Taxonomy (NCBI): domain Eukaryota; kingdom Metazoa; phylum Chordata; class Mammalia; order Chiroptera; family Pteropodidae; genus Rousettus; species Rousettus aegyptiacus. Next base: position 52,048,050 of record NW_023416311.1, read on the forward strand.
AAGGTGAAGCTCGGAGGTGGGAACATTGCCAAATATACCATAATTTAAAGTTTTTATGTTTTGTTTCTCAAATGTAAGAGAGCTACTTACAAATTTACAATACGGACTACAGACCATATGTCAAAAAATATACACTAGTCATATATACTAAACACTAGTGAACGTTTAGATGTTTTTGTCACAATTTATTTTTATGATTGCATGTTGGCTTAGCAATATTTAATATTTAGACATCTTTACATATTAATGATATTTTTAAGTTAATGTTATTAGAAATTTCTGAAAAAAATAATCACGTTTATCATATACTTTAAAATTCATAAATCATTAACATTTTTATATTTAGTAGAATTGGAGAAGCTCATTTTATCAGAAATTTGTTAAAATAATTGCATTTCTTTTAATAATACAAGAGTTTTTTAAAAAACTAATGAAGATAATAAATGTCACAGCTAAACTTTCCATTATTCTTTATTACGAGTTTACTGTAGAGTTTGCTATTTTTAGTTTTCATTTCTTCCCTGTAACAACTCCCAAAACATATCTGTTCTAAACCATATTTAATAATTTTTAATGTAACAATCTCTCTATTTCCTTAGTTTTTAAATTTAATGATTTCTTTATTCAATTGCTTCAATGCTGTAAATCAATTGATTTGATATTCTAGGCTTTTTACTATTTTAAGTACCTTATATAATCAGTCAATTTGAAAACCTATGTCATCAAAACAAAGTAGAAATTTAACCAAACAATTTTTTTTTAAATAGAATTATATCATTAAATCTACAGTTGATTTCAGGGTGAGAAATTGCACAAAAGAAACTGACTTGGCTATTAGACAAAAATGTTGAATGGCATGTAAACCACAAAAATATTTTTTTTTCACAGCCAAAGTCATATTTGGAAATATACAGCAGAGCTTATTTTCATTAGATATATCGACATTGCAGAGAAATTTTTTTACACCAATTTCCATTGCTTCTTTTATTCTCTTTTACATTCTTTTCACACTCATCAGTGCACATACTCCCAAAGAATCTGTTTAAACCCTAGTCACATCTAAAATTCGAATATAACTTGGAATAAAGTGAAACAAATGGTATAGCAAAACAACTCTGTGTTTACTCGTTAAGCTGTTTTTTAAAGTCTACCCAAAAGCTACTTGTTACATATTGTAATAGACAGGTTTTGCTTCAGAGGCTGATTACTTTTATTGATTAACACTACAGTTGATTTACTAGCTTTTGCCTGCCTTGAGAATGCCTGATTCTTTAGGAATAAGGTGAAGCTTGTTGAAAAACACTTGCCAAGCTGTGTCCATTAGAGCATAAAAGAGAAGTGCTTCCTTTCTAGTTCAATAAGACTGGACAAATAGTCACATGAACAAATAAAAATTTCAGCTCTGGAACTGAATACAAGCAAAAGCTTAAACACTGTAATTATAAAAGAAAAGGCTGTGGTAGTGATGCTTATAGAATCAAAAAAAAAATCAGTAGTTAAGAGAGGCTGGGAAATAATCATGTAGATAAATTGCAGTTATTTTGTTTCGTTGTTTTTTTTTTTTTAGGTTGGCAATTTTGCAGCTTCCACTGATATTTTTAAGCTGTTATAAATTTTTCAGTCTCTATATTTAGAAAGAACTATGTATAAAGATTGTGGCATCCAGCAAATTTTTTTTTGTTCTAATGCAAAACTCAAATTTTCAACTACGTAATTACTATAAGAGAAATTATACATCTCACTTTAAAATAATTTGAGATGGATATAAATTTAGCTTCAGAAATATGAGAGTAAGGTAGACAAGGTTACAAAGTCAATAAGAACCAAGAACAGAACTTCTGATACCCACGTAGTGATATCTCCAACTGAATGGGTTATCATTATAAGTGAAGGCATATCAATATCCAACAGTATCACTAGATAAGAGAGTGATTGTCATTTCATTGCATTTAGGATAATTATGAACTTTAAAATTTTTAACAGTATGAAAAAACATAAATACCCAAATACAGGTAAGAGATTAGTTTTCAGTGTGCCTCAAGAGACGAAAGAAAATGACTAACTAGATTTACAATGAAAGAGAATGTACAAGACACTGAGACAAAATGATTTGAAAGGTGTAACCTTAATAAAGAATTATTGGTATAGACAGAAGCCAGATATCAATATCTCCCCCACTAATATTTAAATATAATTTTAAAATGTTAGAGAAAAAAACATAAAAACAAACATATATATAAAAACAAACATATATATACACATATATCTCTCCACAGTATCAAGAAGAAAATTATAACTACATTTTAATACTATGGCTCTTACAAACAAGGCAGCAAGAAAACTTCCATTTCCAGCAGTATAAGACTACATTGTAAAACCAATCCTTACACTATAACAAGGAACATCTTGATAAAATTTAAATTGGAAGCAGGAGTTGCTTTTCCAATGAAACAAAATGAGATGAGCCCCAAATTTTTTGCTACTTTTGTATAGAATTTGCTGCATCCTAAGTGACACAGGTAAAGATGAAGAAGAGCTGAGTAGAAAAGCTGTACTAACTAAGAGAGTGAGAAATAAACAAGAATTTTATGCAGTAAGAGCTAAAAAGACAAATATTAGAGTTTAGGACTATTTAGGAATTGAGTTTACAAGATCTTAAAGAAAACGAAAGCTCGAAGAGCTTTTTATTATTATCTGTGTTTCAAAATAACTCTTGTCTCTTAAAAGAATGAACATTATAATTTTCTGGTTGGAGAGTTTTGGATTTGTATTTCTCTTCTCACACAAATGATTTTTTAATAAAAGGGTTTCTTTACTTTTCTAATGAAAGAAACTTAGTTTTTTTATGTTTTATTGATGATTTTTAGTTTAATCACTTCGTGATTAGAGAATGATAAGTTTTTATTTCATAAAAATTAATGTTTTTTCTCTTACCTTATAATCATTTTTTTAAATTGATATGCAGTTGTAAAGGTGATGTATGTTCTATTATTACTGTATCAGTCTGACTCTATAATCCCACTTTTATCTCTTCTACTGCAGAAGTAAACACTACTGTTAACTGCTAAATTTCCTCTTCATCCATGTTTTATAATTTTACTACATATTTATGTGTATAATAAATAGCCTTATAGCCTTGATAATAGAAAGCATTTACTAAGGTTCTGCTGTGTGCCAAATGTGCTCAGAAATTATGTACATCATACTCTTTAATTTTTCAACAACCCCTTGCAATAGATATTGATCAATTTAAATAATATCTGTGTATAACTACAGTGTTCCAAATAGTTTTATATAACTGTCTAAAGTGTGAAGTTTCTACCTTCATGGATCTTATACTCTGGTAGTGGGGAGAGCTATAAAATAAAGATAAATTATTGAAATACAAACTTATATGGAGAGAGAGGTTATTTTTAAAATGTAGGGAAAGGGAATAGAAAAAGTGTGGTTGGGAGGAAGTGCTATTATAAATTGGATAGTCAGTGCAGGTCTCCCTTAGAAAATTATATTCAAATAAAAATCTAAAGTAGATGAGAGACTGAGCAATGCAAATATCCAGAGACAAGTATTGCAGATAGAGGAACAAGGGCTAATATCTCTTGGGGGAAGAATGCCTGACATATTGGTAGTAGAAAGAGAGACAGTGTGGCCAAAGGGGAGGAAGAGTTTTAGATATGAAAAGAATGACAAAAAAAGTATCAGATCCTAAAATACTTGGCAGTATTTGCAAGAACTTCAGTTTTCACTATGAGATGAAAAGTCTTTGAATTGATTTCAGCAGAATAACATATGCCTACTGAGGAACACTTTGGCTCCATTATAAGGATGGCTTAAGGAAGAGAGGAAGAAGGGGATCATATAGTAAGCTATCATAATAACTCATTTGAGGGACCATGATGGTTTGGACCAGTGGCCATATATTATGACTATAAGGATAATGAGAGTGTGGAGAAGTGGTCTTATAGATAAAAGACAAAGTCAGTAGAATTCTTCTGTAGGTTTGGGTATCAGATGTGAGGGAAAGAGGAGAGTTGAAGAATTTAACCTGAGCACCTGGAAGGAGGGAGTTATAATTTATTGAGATGAGAAAAACTAAAGTGAGACTATTAGAAGTTTAGTTTTTGATATGTTAAGTTTGAATACCAATTAGTAGCCATGTGTAATATCAAGTAAGCAGCTGCAGACATTAGCCTGGATTTCAGGGAGATATCAAGGCTGAAGATATAAATTTAGGAGTTGTTTGTAAATAGGTGATACTTGATGAACCATGAGACCAAATAAGAGCAACAGGGGTTGCACATATATCGAAAGGGAGAAAGAGAAAAGAAGCAAAGGTCCAAGGATTGAACTTTGGAACTCAGTGTTGGAGGATGGGAAGACAAAGAAGAATCAACAAAATCCTCAACAAGGGTAGCCAGTGGAGTAGAGGAAATGCCAGAGAATGTAGAATTAAGAATTCTAGTGAATAAATATTTCAAGAAAGAAAAATTCACCAAGGAATTTAGCAAAGCAAAGGTTATTGAAGACTTTAAGAAAACAATTTTGGTAGAGAGGCTCACAAAATAGGAGATGATTTATGGAGACAGCAACTGTAGAAAACTTATTTAAGAAAGAAAAAGAAGGGAAAAAAGTACCATAGCTGGAGGGAGACAATGGGTCAGGAAAGAATTTAGGTGGAGGAAATGTAGCCTGTGTGTTTATTGATGGGAAAGTTCCAGTGGAGAAGGAGGGACATAAATACACGATTATGCTAGAAAGAAGGGATAGATCTGTGGTGATATCCTTGAATAGAGGAGAGAGAATGGATCTGGTGCACTTATAAAGCAGTTGGCCTATTAAGAGCATGGAACTCATACCTATTTAGAGGAGAAAAGGCAGAGTATAAGAGTACAGACACGAGTGCGGATATATATGATGGCGCAAGCTTGATGAAATTTTCTCGTTTTTTTCTTAGCAAAGTAGGAAACAAGATAAACAGATGAGAATGTGGATGAGGGGAAGGGTTTTGGATGTTTGACGAGAGAAAGGATGAATTTGTCATCTAAAAGAGTAGAAAACTGAGCTAAAGAAATGCAGCATGACTGGTAGGCAGGACTAAAGAATCAGTAGAGACTGATGGTCTTCTGTATAAAGGAGACCATCCTAATCATGGTCATTTTGTAGATGAGGAGATTGAGGCAGAGAAAAAAGTAACATGTCAAATGTCACAGAGCTAGTAAGTGCCAGAATTAAAACATATGTAAAGTATGAACCTAGGGATGGATAATTAATCACTTTATCCTTACTAATCTTTATGGCTTTACCAACATTTTCCTATAGATACCAGAATGTACAGTGTTGTCAAAATTTGAGGCAAATCATTCTCCATTCCTTTGTGAAAAGACACTACAACTACAGATGGGGTTTAGCTCCAGAAACTAAAAGAGGACAAAAGAAACTCTATATTCCTAACTTTACAGGAACTCACAACCCTAAACAAATATGGAAAGGAAGGAGTATATAGGGACTATGGAGTAGTCATATCTACCCATATACAACAGAGATTTTGGTGATGGTAGGAAAAAAGTACACATAATTTTTTTAAAAAGCCATTTCTTTGCTGAAGATTCTTTTGATAGCTGCTGACTATGGGATATATAAAGAATTATAAGATGACTTGCTGCCACCCCCCAAGCTCTTACAGGTACCTTTTAAAAATTCTGCCGTGCTTAAGTGTGGTTTATTTTAAAAATTCTGCCGTGCTTAAGTGTGGTTTAAATGGGAAATTTTATGTTATGTATATTTTACTACAATAAAACTAAAGTACACAGTTTAGAAAATATTGTGGGTTTTTGTCCTCTCTGAAAAAAATGTTGATTTAAACATGGGAGTAATTGAGCTGTATAGTTTGACACACATAATACAAAAGCAAAAGAATAATTTATTGGGTATGAACAAGGCAAGTTTCTCTATATTCTTAAATTAGGAGAAAATGACCACTTATCAAATAAACTTATTTTTCTGTCAGAAGTTCCAGAAAAGGTGGAATTAGGAAAAACAGGAGAGAAGGTTAGACATAAAAGAGGAGGAAACCATGAAGTGGGTTGACTCTGTTCAAATATCTATGTGAAAGATTTCTCCTTGGACCACTGCTATACAACCTCTAAACTATTCATACCCTCAGCTGTATTATCTCTACATTGATGCATAGCTAATGGAAGATAAAGCTCTCCTTCAAGATAAGCAAATCTTAAATATTTTCCAGACAGAAATATTAGCTATAACATATGAAGTATTGAGAGTCAGCAGGATGGCTTCAAAATGAAGAGAGGGTTATGAAGGGAGGTTAAGCCATTTAGGGCTAATGAAAGGCAAGGAGCTGGTACTTCTTAGTAAAAATAGTAACATTATTTTCCTCAATTAATTATGGTTGTAACATGAAATATTAAGTAAAAATAATTTAGACAGTCGTCCCTTGTAACACACCCCATAACCAAATGTATCTAAATGTACATCCTAGCTTTTGGACAGCTGTGACCAGTTTTTTTAAAAATCTCATTCAGAATGTTTACAGTTTCTACATTTTATTCAAAATATAGAATTATAAAATGCAATGTTTGTTTTCATTCTCTTTCCAGTAACTTTTATCATAAAATGCGAAATGCAAAATGCAAGTTGAGTAGAAGCTGGCCATTACCTGATTCTACTAAATCTTTCTAAAACAATCATTGTTTGTAATTATATTTTGCTCCCATAATGATGGTTATTAAACCGACTCACTCAGAATGAAACCTAACAAAATAATTCTAGACAGCCTTCCCTTAACTACAGTATCTCCAGAAACATAATTATTTCATAACAGCTGGAAGTACTTTTTACTGTTTGTCCATTAGAAATGAGACAGTACATGGAGACTGGTCATCAAGGATTTGAAATTTAGTGCGTTTTTGCTAGTTATACTACAAAACAATGCAAAGTATAAAACAATGCAAATTTTAAAAGCAGTAGTATTAAATCGATCAAGTTGTAAAATTATACTATAGGAAATAGGGTTTATTAATCTATTTTAAATCTAAAGTAGGAAAGTATTAGTTTTTATAATGTTATAATAGCCACAGGATGGATTTAATCACTAAAGTGTGTTTCTTAGAACATGTATTCTAAACTACCTGTTGCATAGTTTTCTGTGCAATTACTTTATTGTTCCCCAATTTAGACTTTAGGCAGGTAGAAAAGATGGACATCATGTAAAACTCTTCCTATACAGAAAAGTGTGTAAAACTCAGGTCACTTCAGTAGTTCAGAAACCATCAGAAGTCTTTGTTCAGTAATTCTGGTTTCAATCTTTTCTTTTTTTCAGATATGTTATTATTATACCCCCCAAAATCTAAATTCCTGGCAAACAAATTTCCAGCTTGTGTTATGGTCACATGGTTTCCTTCTAAAAAAAAAAGTTCTCCCCAGCCCTTTCCCCTATTTTCCCAAATGTAAATTAATTCTATCTTTCCACTTCAGCTTCAATCATAACCATTCTACAAAACCATTTTTGATCCATGAAATCTTTTACTTTGAATGAAAACCTGTACTATCTGCTTTGAAAATTTATGACTTTATAGTATCTTTCATGATATACCCTTTTAATCTTTTATGATAGTTATGTGTGTACATGTCTACTTTTCTACAATAAGCACATATTGAGTACAGGGATCAGGTCTTATGTATGATGATAGTAGCACTTCCACAAAGAAGTACTTAAATCTTGTAGAATATTCAATGTTAAACTATCATAGGAGTACTTAATACTATAAGGTGTACACTTGACAGTAAATATTGACTTTGTTCTACTACCATGGTCTATACTAAAACCTGGGTGATAGCAAGGATAGAGAGGGCAATCTAAGCAATTGGTTACTTAAATTTCCCAGATCAACTTATATTATAAACAAGGAGAATGAATCTCCTGAATATCTCAATTTAGTTTTTTTAGGCATCATTGCCAATAAATAAAATAGGAAAGACAATGTACATATGCAGTCATATCTGTATTAATGACCAAAATTTGTAGAAGAAAGAATAGATTCACAAAATCTAGAAATACTAACATGACTCAAGAAAATTCTTACATTCTTAAACTAATTTCTTTATGACCTCACCAATTTGTCTTTATCCTAACAGTTTCCCAATATCTCTTTAGAGCTTTCACAGAAAGATATGAAAAATTCTCCCTACTGTAAATTCTGGTTACTTTATTCACCTTTCATTATCATAGGATGAGGGCAAAGATGAAGGTACATAGTATGTTTAATATTTATTTATATCTTAGCTCTAGTACTATAATAATTAAATTCTATTCCCTGATTGACTCATCTCAGTCCTTTGGTCAAAAGAATGCATACCATTTCATATTCTATCAGTTTTCTCTACATGTTTTATCACTCTTTTTTTAATGTCCTAGTAATCTGAATATAATATTGAATATATTCACATCAATATATTTTTTAAAGTAATTTTATTTCACTCTCCATAAATCAGATGTCAATCTCTGAAAATCCAGCCACCCAAACTACAAATAACTGATCTTATCTATAATATTAAATTTACTTATTTTGGGTATTATGACTATCATTTTTATATATACCTGGCCAAAGTAATAAGAGATTGAATATACACATGGACAACATTCAGACTATATATAAAAATAGAACTGACCCACAATCTGCAGCAACTAATTCAGGAAGCCAAACCACAAACTGTTCAAAACCAGCTCCAAACAGTCAGTACTTAATACTGACCACTTTCCTAATTTTAGCCCCCACTTCCAACTTAGGGCCAACTGGAGAAAGCCCGATATGCTCCCTTAACCAATCAGAAGGCTTTAAATCTCCCAGGTGCTTCTTCTCAATTAGTACATCAGCCTATACCTTGGACCAGAATAAGTGGATTAGTACTTGCTAGTTTTTTTTAAGCTTGTATATAGCATATATTTACTATTTTAATGCTTTATAGTGATATATGTTGTATACTTTTTATATCTTTGATTACTTTTCAGGAACTATCACTTAATTTATAATTATGGGCTCAATAAATATTGGTTAAATAACAAACTAATGTTTGTTTTATTAATCATTTATTTTGTGAGATCATAGTAGTTATGGTAATAACCTAATAAAAAGTAAATTGCAATATTCCATTGGTTTATATAAAACAAATTTTTTAAATGATTTAATATTTTTAAATTGGGAGTTATCTGTTTCATTGACATCACTGAGTCAGTTCATTTGTAAGTTACAGTCTTATCAGATATATAAATTAAGTCATTTCCTAAGATTAATTAACTACTTGCCTATTTATTTGCTAGGATGATCAGTACAAGCAGGGTTACCCTCAATTTTAGCCTTAATTCTAATGCTTTTACTTTATATATTCAGTTTGGAGGTTTTTTATTTAATTTTGTTTTTCATTGCCTTGTGTTTCTCTCTGTGCTTATAAATTAAAACTAGCTGAATCAATATTTCTTTACAATATCCATGCTTATTGTTAAGATCCTATCGGGTCTTTCCTTAAAGTGGCTTTCAGTTTTATGATGTGCTTTTATCTCCTGCAAGCCTTGTAAGTGATACATTTTTGTGTTCTTTATTTCTCTACTGATATTATCTATAATTTTGTATATCTCTTTAAGTACATATAAAAAGAAATATGAGAAAGACTGAAATTAAAAATTAAAATATTGTTTTCATTTGTTGTCTAGTAAGAACAACACAAACTTTGAATTTTCACTTTATATTTAAATCTTTCACTTTTATTGTGTTCTATTTTAATGCTACCATTCTTTCTTAGTAGTTTAAAATAAGTCTGTTTTAAAAACTCTTAATTTTTGAGATAAATATAAGAATCTAATATATATTTAGTTTACAAGATTTGCTTTTATTGAAGACACAAATGCTACTGCTGACGATAATGAATGCAGGAAAATAGAAGATAACCTAATAACTTTGTTATTTCTTTTGGAACAGATAACAACAACAAAAATCTTACATTACAGGATTTATAATGCTTTAGCATTTTTTTCCTCCATATTTCTTCAATGCAGTATATTCACTTATTTTATAGAAAGGATTGTCCTTGTAGGGAAAAGTAAACTATTGTTTGCTATTTATCAGCATTTTCTTTAATTCTCCTTCAGGAGACCTTTCTTAGCTCACGATAAGGCAGGAAATAGAATGAGCCCAAGGGTATTATTTAATTACATGCTTTCTCAGCTAGAAATCAAATAGGTCATTTTTCTCTGAATGAAACCTAATGATAAAGGAAAAAGGCATCAGATGCATTATTAGAATAATAATAGTCAAAAGCAGATTCTGATACAGGACAAATCAAGATGATTTTCTAGGTCTCCACTAATAGTGACCAGTAGTAGATACTTTGTATTGACTGCCTAGTCCAAGCTAATAATACCTTTATTTACCTATCTAATCTGTGCCTTTCCTTCTAATTCAGAAGGATAGCTCTTCAGTGACTGTGTCAGTATAATGGGCCCCATGCCCGTGGCCACAAATACCTACACAAGAAGTGCTGACCTAACCCAAGACAATTCCCCAGAAATTTAAATTGGTATTAAGTGATTGAGGTTTCTAAGAGATTAAATTTTAATATGTGCCAGTCTTTTCAAAAAAACTAGGAGGGAGTAGGATTTAAAACCTAAGCACCGAAGTACAAGTACAATTTGCCTCCAATATTTGGACAAAGTGCTGACCAAAAAAAAAAAAAAAGATACAAAAAATAATAAAGTAGATCGCAAGAACCATAAATGAGGGTATCTTGAGTTCCTAATATATTTGTTTTCTACTATAGTTTCTTTCTGAGTCTGACTATAATTGGCCTTTTGCTTTGACTCCTCAAAATAAAGCCTTCCTTTTTCTTAAATGCATGTTAGTTTCTGTTATTTATAAAAAAATGTTAAAGTAGAATTAATATCACATATATCAACATAGTCTTGGCCAGAGATGAGCTACCTTTCCAATTTTAACTATTCAAATTCTATCATTCTAGGTCTCATAGTATAATATCCTAAAATACCTTCAACCATAGGTTCTCAGATAATACCCTCTCTCCCCAGTTGTGTAAATTGCCTAGATTATCCACAGAGGGAGGTATAAAATCATTTATAGTGATCCCAACCAAAGGAGCATTATTCCAAATAGCCTTGGCAGTCAAGCTATTAGCAGGTGATCTATGCCAAAACTGCCACTGCAATATCTTAGGGTTCCCTATTTTGTACTACCTGTTCTTTCAAAGTAGTTGGACGTCTTACATGGTAGCAGGCTAAGAGGGAAAATGTCAAGTGGTAAAGGTAGAAACTGCAGATCTTTTAAGGTGAGGCCTTAGCAGTTACACAAGGTCACTTCACAATGTTCAATTGGTCAAATCAGGTCACAAGGCCAGCCTAGTTTCGAAAGGAGAGAGAGACTATTTCTCTGCATTAGGAGTAACCAAAGTTTGCATCTGCATTTAATCCATTGCTCTAACAGTCTGGCATGGCCACACTGAGATGTTCCATTTCATTTCAAATTTGGCATTTTGAAAACTAAATTTCCTGCAAAAAAAACCAAAAAAAAAAAAACCCACACACAATTTTTTTTTTTGCAGGCTTACCATAATTACCTACTGTTTAGTTTTTGTGTAACTTCTCTCTTAGCGATTCTTTTCCTTATATTCTTAAATCTAATAACCCAGGTAGACCCAGACATATCACCTGGAACACTAAAACGAGGTACTCTTTTCTTCCTGCTTCCGACTTTGTAATTAGAATTTACCTGCCTAGTACCTACTGGTTTTTCTGAAATAATTTTTCATTTGATATTCATACAATCTACCTACTAGATTCAGACTGTAATATTCTCAGATTTGGAACACAAACTTTATATCTGGTTTTACCTCCTATTATATACACAAACCATCACCATTAAGCAAAATGATCTAAACATTTTTTTTTTTCACAAACTCCATTTTCTTTCTTGCATCAATGCATTTTGCATAGCTGTTGTGCACAGGGCTCTAATCCTTCACCCCTAAGGACCAACCTCCCCATGTTTCAGCTCCTTAAACTGCCAATATAAACCCATGCATCCTGTAGAGTTCAGTTGTATCTATCCTCGCTTTTTAACATTCCACCTCTACTCTCACTTGCAACTTCTCTCCACAGAAATCTGTTCTTCTCTGTAAATCCTAGCATTTTTTTTCCATTTTCCTTTGTTCAATTTATCATGTTTTGTCTTCTGCCAGTTTTTCTTGATTCCTTTTATACATACCTTGTCCCCTTCAATGGATTGTAAGAATGCCAAAGTCAAGAAAACCTGTTTTTACTTATGTGTGGACCCCATGGTGCTCATAGTCGTTAAAGCAGGTTCACATAATTCCAATTCCCTGAGATAATATTACCACTTGGGTTTATAAAAGTAGAATTTAGGGACTATGATATATGTGTCCTGCTAGATATGGACACAATAAAATGAAGTTTGGGTGGTTTATACTAAGATCAGATGCCAAAGAGAACTATGATGTTGAATAATAATGCATAGTAATCAATAGTAATGGATGACTAACAGAAAGGCCTTAATAAAATTAAAAGAAAATACTTATTAACTGTAAATCATATACTAAGAAAATACCCCAAATCTTTTTCAAAATATGACGATCTATATACAACAGCAAAAATGCAAGAAAGTTTAGAACATGCCATGATGGAGGGTATAGAAAAGGAAGAAATGTCCAAGAAACATTCTTTATAAAAGTAAAATATATTAAGAGAACTCATCTGTTTTATGCTATTTTATAGACATTAATGTGCAATCCAGGGTGACACACAGTGTTGGGGAAAGACAAATCAAAATGGTTTTCTAAGATTTCTGTGGTTCTGTACATTCTGCTCTTATATTGAAAACCCTAACTTATATTTATTCCCACTGCGGTATAAAACAGGATGCAAAGGACCTTACCTAAACCTATAATATAAATTAAAACAAAACAAACAAAACCAGGTAAAATTGACAATGGAATTTTATGTCTAAGCAGTTATAAATCATCTATCATGCAGTGCTAAGATAAATATTCTTTGCCTAAAAGAGGTAGTCCTTAGAAAGTTTGCTCACCAAAGCAGATCGATAAAGTAACCTTAATTTGAGGAACAGTGAATGAAATATCTCTTATTCATATTGTCTATCAAGCATTGAATGGTAACTCCCTATTGAATATCAGCCAGTGCATCTGGGAATTATTTTAAAAAGTGTTGTAACAAAAATGACAACCTTTTCAAAGACACACAAGCATAATTTGAAAGGTCGGATACAAAATTTTATTTTTATATTTTCAATTTGTTGTGGTTTCTGTCAGATGCCATGGGTGATGTGGTGGGTAAGTCCCAGAGTTAAAGTGAAATGAACCCAAGTAAGATTAGAGAGGATGGCTGACAGATGATGGACACTTGGGCCCTTGTAAACTCTGTATATGCTTCCTTTGGGATGCCTTTCCAGTGCCAGTTGGAGCAAGTCCACACTGTCCAAACTGTCAAGAGTAATTTTGTGATATGTGCTTCCACAGAGTCCCTACAGCTAAGGATGGGGATAGATGCCCTGTGCTCTGAGGATCTTGGTCTTTCAATTATTGTCTCAGCCCAGCTTTTACAAATTTCTGTATGTACTCATGAAAAATAAAAAAGCACAATTCCACCAATTATATACCCATAATACTGAAATGCTTTATAAATTTTTAACCTTCCATGATATTATTTTCACAGTGTATCTTCTGTAAGCCAAACATATCTTTTGTTTTCAATCTGTGAAATTTGCAAGCAGGCATTATTCAGGATTCAGTGATATAGGTGATATTTTGAATATGTGATATAATGGGCTAGAATTAGGAATGGGCAATGTATGAAAGCTGTAGATGATACTAATATGAGAAATATAAAACCATAATTGGGCTCTGAAAATCAATCCAGATGAACCATATAAAATAAAAGAAAAAAAATGATATACTTTCAAAAAAGCTTTGAAACTAAAGAAAATATTAAAGACTTATTTTGAAGAATAATGAAAAAATGACACTGACAAAGATGTCAAATGTCATTAGTTATTAGAAATATACTTATCTAATTCGAAAATAAAACATACAAAGAAACAGAAAACCTTCTCCAACCCATCCAAATGTAAAAAAAAAAAAAAATGGATTATTTAACAAATTCTCAAAGATTAAAAAATCATCTGAACCCTCTTTATATTATTTTTTTTTATGCAAGAAATACACTGAAGGCCAGATGACACAAGTTACTAAAGATAACAGAGAAACAAATAATAGTGAAGCCAATTTCGTAATCCTGGTTTTAGTTTTAGATGTTATTGTTGTTTTTTTAGATTCAATGAACTTCCAAAGATACAAATACACATGTGATAAGAGTTTTCCATCTTTTATTAGAAACTACAGAGGCTAATGATACCAATGAAAATGAATGAATGAATGATAAAGTTTCACATAGGGTATTAGATTTAAAAAAAGTTGTAGCTAAATTCGCTCCTAAACTCATATGTTGAAAATGCTGAATTTTCAGAATTAGGAATATTTCTGCATCAGCAACGTGAGGCCAAATGCATTTGAGTGTTTATAGAAAATTCCAAATTACTATACTGTTGTAAAATGTGGAGAGTAGAAACACGAAAATTCATCATCTGAATTGGACATTAACCCAGCCTCTTTTGGAAACACTGAAATTAATTTCTTCTTTACTTACTATTTTATCCATTGAGTTTATCTTTCAATTTACTATAACTCTAAACATAGAAAGTAAATTTCTGAGACTTAAAATCAGTTGTACTTGAAAAATCGGTTTCTGAAGAAACAATTTTAAAGTTTAAGAAAAATAAATGTGGTTCTCATCTCTGAGATGAAAGAATTTTTTAATCAATATACACACTTTTAAATCTCTTGAAAATGTATTATTTTGGGATAGTATTGGCCACGACGACACTTAGGTCTGGTTGCTCATTGCTCTCCTGTTCAATCTGTTCAAGTTCTTACACTATTCCATGCTGCCATTAGAGGAATTTGAAATTGTTTATACCACAAAAATATGTACTAACCCAGGAGTGAATTTATTTAGAAATGTAAATAAATTTGTAGGGAGGTTGTGGAAATAGGGTCCCATTTTTTATAATATACTTTAGAAAGCAAATTGTATCTTCTGGTATTCAGAGTATATTAAACTGTAAATTTTGGAAAAGTCAAATAAGCACTATACTAAATAAAACAGTAATAAATAAGATAATGTTATGCTTTAGCTACTAAGTACTATAGTTTTAATATTTGTGTGTAGCATCATGTATTTATATAAGATTTCTATATAGTAATATATAGTATAAAATGTAAATTGAAAGAATTATTACATAAAACTATAAATAGCATATTTCATCATGAATAGTATATAAATAAATATTTCTTAAATTCAGATAATCCATTATTGCCTTTAAAATTAAGTCTTTAAAATATATTTATTTTTGTCTTATTATCTTCCACTAAATTGAGCATCTATTTTTAGAAGTACTGCAGATTTATTTAACTTTCCCATATTCTTTAAGTAAGTACAGATGTTCTGGGAAAAAAAGGAATTGGGTTCATAAGTAATTCTTATATCAAAGACATAGTTTGAAAAGAGATTCAATTTCTTAGTTCTAATCAAATAGGGAAAATAGAGGAGCTAAAATAAATTACAAAAGAGAATATTTAATTTAGAGGTAAGAATGTTAATAATATAAAATCTCTTCTGAAGACTAGTGTCATGGAAATTGGTAGAGAATTTTTTACAAATTGGCAATGTTTACCAAACTATATGGTAGTATAGCCCATTTCTGTCTTAGTCACTATTATATCCCAGCACCTGTAAGAGTATCTGGTACATAGAAGAGGATTAGTGAATATTTGCTAAATAAATGAATTGAATATATGCCTTTGCCTTTTCTGAGTTGCAAGATCATATGTCTCCACTTTTAACCAGTATTCAGTTGACAGAAGTTTTGAAAATTATAGACCTTTTTGTCCATCTAAAATGGTGAATAACAACAAAAAAAGTTCACATTTTCTATGTGGGATTTTGAAGAGGGTAAAAGGTAAAGATCTTATAAATGTAACTGCTTTACATAGCAATTTATATTAGAAAAATATCCATTAGAAGAATATGTTTGGTTAAAAAACATTTATAATAAAAGAACTTGAAACACTTTTTAACCAAGCCTTTGATATTTTTTCATGTTTATATTCCTTACAGTCTCATGACTCCATATAGTCTATATGGCATAACTCATGATGAAATATTTACCCTAATATGAGCAGCATCTTCATATAATATGTTTGTCTCTGCTACTAGCTGCAGTATAGTCCTTAAAGATTAGAGAGAGCCCAGGAAGCAGCCAGCATTGTAATGTGAAAGAAGGGATTCTAATACTGGGGTTCTTCACATAGGTGGGTGAGTAATGAGGAAGAGAGAGGAGGTGATACTGAAGGCAAGTAAGTGGCAATTTAAAAATCTGTCACTGGCTAAAAGGACTAGGGCTCATGCTGAGGACTCTAATCTTCAAGTAATTGAGAAAGCATTTCTATCAAGAGTGTTGTACTTCTTTAAAAAAAAAAAAAAACCCTTATTCACTGCACTCCATAATCAATATTCTGAGAGGGAGAGAGATATGGAGATAAAAGATTGATAAATGTATTCTTAGGATACGTGACTACTCCTTGTCAGAGAGGGGCAGAGGAGAACCTTAATTGACAGACATTCAGACACTTAACAAATATTTAATGATTGCCTATTCTGTATGGAGCATTGTTTAAATATTTGGATAAATACTTGAAGAAAGTAAGGGGACAATTCATGAATATATCAGGGTGACATATTTTTTAGGCTGAAGCAACAGAAAGTGCAAATGTCCAGTGTGACCAGAGTGAAGTGAGAGTAGCAGTAGGAGACAAGCTTGAAGGAAAACCGGGGACATGATCATGGAAGCCACATCAGGGACTACGATTTTTATCAGATAATGGGAAAAGAATGAAGAATTTTGAAGAGGAATAATACAGTTTTATTTCATTTTTAATAAAATCACGTTTGCTGTTATGCTGAGAACAGATTGTAGAGAGGTAAGCTTGGGAAGCAGGGAGACTAATTAGGCGGCTCCTGAACTATCTTAGGTAAAGAGTAATGGTAGCTGTGGAGATAATAAGAGGGAAGTTGTATGTAATTTGAACATTAGGCCAACAGGATTTGCTGATGCATTGGACATAGGGGATCAATATAGTAGACAAAGACTGCAAGCGTTTTTAGGGATAGCGTTTTTCCAAAAGAAACCAAGGATGTTTTTACCAGAAGAATGATGCTTAATACGCCAAAGCAACAAATGTCTATAACACTTACCAAGAAAGTATGTCAGACAAATACAGAAAGAGAGGGGAGGGGGCCAGTTATCTCTGCATCATAAGATCAGAGACAGCTCATCAATGGGAAACATTTGATGCTGATATCCAAAGTTTTGCACAATTCCTTACATTTCTCCTACCTGGGTGTAGGTTGATTATATCATCTTGGACAGGACTAACTTTACAGGTTTTGATGAAGTGTTCCTTTCTGTTGGAAAAAGAACTAGATGTAGAATGTACATCTTTTAGTGTTTAAAAGAAAATGAGAGATCTTAAGACTAGGCTAGTGTCGGTTTTATCCTATGGTCTATATTCTGTAATTGACTCCTAGATAATAAAAGACCTCAATATGGTTTTGCCCATGAATACATAGAAACAAGAAGCCTACTAGCTATTTTCCTAGTTATACAAAGGGAAAAGAAATCAGCAGTGGCATTGTTTCTGTTCTCAGTGTTCTAGCCTGGAGCAACTCAAAATGTTTCAGTAAACATGTAATCAGGGAGCCTAAAGTGAATACAGTAAGTGTGAATTGACTTTTTTAACCAAAGGACATTATTACTATGTGAATGGAAGTAATAAAACATTTTAACAAATATATATTTCAACTTTTAAAACACCTTATGAAATGTAATAAAATAAAAGAACTTTCTAAGAATATGGATCAAAAATAGTTTTTGAAATGTGTTTGGATGAAAGATTTTTCTTGGTCACCTGAGAATTAAAAAATTAACATTAGTTATCTAAGTTAAATATTACAAATGCTACTTCAAATACTGACTAATATCAAGAATTTTTGACTCTATCTTAAACCATTACCTTGCGAAGACAGTAATTAAAAAAATACGTATCTGCAGCATAAGCCTTGGCAAGCAAAATATTGCTGGATACGCAGCTCACAATCCATACTAGATGACTAATTAACACTAAGCATAGTTTGAATATGCTCATTTTTTTTCTAAAAATATTTTCCATTCTTTTCCTTATTAGTAATCAAACTATGCAAAGCTTTGCTTTACATGATGGACTTGCTTTTGTTATATTAATAATTCACGCAAATCAATTCGTATAACTTAATTCCATCCTTCATTCTCTGTAGGCATCTCTGCTATGCTCTGCTTATTGTAAGAGTGGATATATGTGATAAAATAAATGGGAAGCCAATCGCAATTTAGTAAAACTCTGAAGCATCAACCATTAAGTAAAAAATGCACTTGTCAGTCTTCAAATCAATAA
This sequence comes from Rousettus aegyptiacus, assembly GCF_014176215.1. Classification (NCBI taxonomy): domain Eukaryota; kingdom Metazoa; phylum Chordata; class Mammalia; order Chiroptera; family Pteropodidae; genus Rousettus; species Rousettus aegyptiacus. Next base: position 52,066,713 of record NW_023416311.1, read on the forward strand.
ATTTCTTCCTCATTATTGACATGTATGCATCTTAACATTCAGATAAATCCATGTAAAAGTAATTTACACATACTATAGCACATAATATAAGCTCTGGAAGTGTAATAATTGTTACTCATCTTATTCTTAAGGCAACAAACTAAGATGTTATCAAATGGATTAGACTAATAAAATTCTGGAGCCAACAATATCTCTAAAATGATTTTCCAGGACTCTTCCTATAGAAAGTGTATAATCAATAGACTCTGAATTGGTGCATTCTAGGAAGTAAACTTTTTAAATGGCTTATCTGTGTGTGTAAAATGGTGGATGTATAAAAGTCATATAAAGCACAAAAATATGAGGAAGAATTAGGAAAAAGACAAAGTAAAATCCTCCTGTTGAGGATTTTTATGTTGTAGGCATGTATTAGTTTTTTTTTTTTTTTTTTTCCGGAGTCTTATGTATATATTTGTGTGTGCCCCTTGATATAGATCTTTATGTTACTCCTTGGGTGTGGTGAGCTGCTGGATTTCAGCTGCCAGTGAAACTTCAGGCATGAGCGAAGCAAGAGACAAAAGAATGTTAGAGGAATGGAGAGATTCTAAAAATCTGTGCAAATGTCGATAATAACTTAGGACATCAAAATTCTCCTATGTAAATATGATTCTTTATGCCTGGAATTTGTCCTCATTCTTTCATAAAGTATGGAGCTCTAAAATCTTACCATGAAATTCTCAAATATATTAATATTTTATATTATGTGTCCACTATTCAATTTGAATCATTACTCTCCCTCTGGACTCATCTGTTATTTCCTTGGCTTCTGGTCGTTCTCCTTCACCTGATCTTTTTTTACTCCTTCTCTTAACTTTCCTCCAGACATAGTTTAAATTGAAGCCAAACAAAAAACTATTAGAACTAATGAGTCAGTAAAGTAGCATGATTCAAAATTAATATTCAGAAATAGTTCTATTTTTATATACCAATAACAAACTATCAGAAAGAAAAAATAAGAAAATAATTCCATTTACAATTGCATAAAAGAGAATTACACACCTAGGAATAAATTTAACCAAAGAGGTGAAAGACCTGTACTTGGAAAACTGTAAGACAGTAAAGAAAGAAATTAAAGAAGGTACAAATAAATGGAAGGCTATACTGTGCTCATAGTTAGGAAGAATTAACATTGTTAAAAGGTCCATAATGCCCAAAGCAATCTACAGGTTGAATACAATCCCTATCAAAATACCAATAGTGTTCTCAGAACTAGAACAAATAATCCTAAAATTAATAAAGAAATACAAAAAGCCTTAAAGATAGCCAAAGCAATCTTGAGAAATAAGAACAAAGTTGGAAGGGTCATGCTACCTATAATCAAACTATACTACATGTCTATATAGGATGGTATGAGTGTAAAAACATACACAGATTTATGGAACAGAATAGAGAGCCCAAAAATAAACCCATGCTTCTATGGTCAATTAATTTATGACAGAGGAGACATGAACATTCAACAGGATAAAGACAGTCTCTTCATTAAATGGTGTTGGGAAAATTGGACAGATACATGAAAAAGAATGAAACTGGATCACTTTCTTACACTATATACAAGAATAAACTGAAAATGAATTAAAGACTTAAATATAAGATCCCAAACAGTAAAGTTCCTAGGGAAAAAAAATAATAATATACACTCTGAGATAACTCTTAGTAACATTTTTTTGGGTATGTCTCCTCAGTCACAGGAAACCGAAGAAATAATAAATGGGAATACATCAAACTAAAAGATTTTTGCACAGCAAAGGAAATCATCAATAAAATGAAAAGACAACCTACTGAATGGCAGAAGATACTTGTGAATGATACATCCAATAAAGGATTAATATCCAAAAATATATAAGGAACTCAGACAACTTAACACCAAAAATTAAAAAAAAAAAAAAAATCAGAGTGAAAACTAGGCAGAGAACCTAGATAGACATTTCTCCAGAGAGGATACAGATGGCCAATAGACATGAAAAAATGCTCAACATCACTAATCATCAAGGAAATATAAATTAAAACCCCAATGAGATATCATCTTATACCTGTCAGAATGGCCATATTAATAAATCAATAAGCTACAAATGTTGTTCAGGGTGCGGAGAAAAGGGAACCCTCATGTACTATTGGTGGGACTGTAAATTGGTGCAGCCACTATAGTAAACAGTATGAAAGTTCCTCAAAAAAAGTAAATAAATAAAAATAGAATCACCATAAGACCCAGTTATGTATTTATCTGAAGAAATCCAAAACATTAATTTGAAAAGCTATATACACCCCTATGTTCATTGCAACATTATTTGCAATAGCCAAGATATGGAAGTACCATAAGTGTCCATTGATAGGATAAGGGATAAAGACATAATGCATATATACAATGAAATATTAGGAACAAAAAGAATGAAATCTTGCCATTTGTGACAGCATGGGTGGACCTCTAGGGTATTATGCTAAATGAAATAAGTCAGACAGAGAAAGACAAATGTCAAATGATTTCACTTTTATGTGAAATCTAAAAAACAAACTACATGAACAAACAAGACAAACAGACTCATAGATGCAGAAAAGAAATTGATGGTTGCCAGAAGGGAGAGGGGTGAGGGGATGAGTGAAGAGGGTAAAAAGATTAAGTAGTATGAATAACCAGTTATAAAAATAGTCACCAGGATGTAAAGTCCAGCATAGGGAATACAGTCAGTAATACTGTAATAGTTATGTATAGTGTTAGATGGTTACTACACTTATCAGGGTGATCATGTCATGAGTTATATAAATATCTAACCATTATTGTACACTTGAAAATAATATAGTATTGCATGTCAACTATGAATTGAAAAAAATACATTTTTAAGTGCAATATGGCATGTCTATGTATTTTGAAAAATCATAAACTTTGAGTAACAGTAGGAAATTGATCATAAGATCTTCTAATATGATTTTAGACAAATAGTTCCCAGTACTGCATGGAACATAAAAGAGGGCAATATATGGGACATAAAATGTAGATTATGAAGACTTACTGAACATACATTTGGAAAGAGTTTAATAAGGGTGAAGAAGATCTAATTGGCTAGGAAAAAAATGAACAGGGTCCAGAAAATAAAAATATATGTATATATGACACATTGTTTGTATGAATATATGGGAAAAATTTAATCTCAACCCATATCTCACGCCTTACACCAAAAGTAATTTAAGAGGATTATACACCTAAACTTAAAAGTTAAAGAAATAAAGCCTCTAGAAAAAGAGAATATTTTCAGAAGCTTAAAACAGGCAAATATTTCTCATGAGAAGTTTTTTTTAAAAAAAATTATAAAATTAAAAAGACAATATATTGGACTTCTTCAAACTTAGAACTTCTACTCATCACAAAGCCTTGTTAAGAAAATGAAAAGGCAAATCACAGACTGGGAAAACTTTTGCAATGCATATATCTAAAAATAGATGATTATTCAGAATAGATAATGAAATCTCACAGCTAAGCAAACAACAAAGAAAATGAACAATTTTAAAAATGGAAAAAGACTAGATCGTTCACAACAGAAAATGCAGGAATAGTCAATAAACACATGAAAAGATGCTCAAGACTTTCAGTCATAAGAGAAATGTTATGAAAATCTTCATAACATACCATTTTATCCCCATTTGAAAGACTAGTAATTAAATTACATGCAACTACCTAATTTTTTTTGTCCTGTTCAGGCTAATAAAAATATTTATGCTTCATACAAAAAACTATTTCCTTATTGCTGATGATCCTATTTAAAAAAATGAGATGCTACGAAAGTTACCCATTATTTTATTATCTACATATTTGTGATGAAATTTAAAAAGTGAGAGTAATGTAAATATTTTAGTTGAGTTCCTGTATCAGTTTTATTCCAGTTTCATCTAGCTTTATCCTAAAATGACTATAGTAGATTGAGATCTGAGGATCAAGAATGTACACATTCCTGTTAACAGGTTAAAAAGGGGACGTGGAGTCATGAAAATAGCAGGAAGCAACTCTTTAGAGGAGACAAGTATCCAGCAAATCCATGATTGCTGTAGAATTGCCCAACAATCATTTTCTTTGGATGAGTTGGGTTAATGAAGATGAGTTTCTCTCATGGCCAGTAAAATATCCTTCCTACCCCAATGTGGAAAGGCACGGCTTTAAGCTTATCTAATCTTCAGGAACTAAGTGCATAGAAACCTACCATAAATTTACTACAAGTGAAATGAACTTGTGAAGTTAAAAAGGCTACTTAGTTTTTTATGATTCTCATTCTTCTTTCAAATAACACCAGCCTAAGTTCTGGGAAGAAAGCAGAGAAAACATTCCACTGAATGAGAATCCCAGCCAAGTTCAATAATTTATATCACTGTTTATCTGTTACAACCTCTACAATACTTAAAAGCATCTGTTACACAGAAAAAATCTCTAGTGGAGTATCCATGTGGAAAGACATCTAAATGCTTAACAGGAACATGTATACATTATTAAAACAGCGATTACAGTGCATAGCATACAGATCTGTGGAGATTAACAACTTATAGTTCATCTAAAAGCCTATAACAATAAGGTGCCCCTAGTGAAGTCTGGAGGTAAAATTGTAGTTTGAGAATTTTCTCTAACTTAATCCATGAAAACCCCAGTATTTACTAAAATCTGAAATTATATTTAAGAAACTTAGAATTTTTTGAAGATCTTAAAAATTGGGAAAGGCAAAGAATCAAAGAAAACTTGTATATCTGTGTTTAGGAGGGGAAGCATGACAAAAGGTAATAGTTGAAAGGGACGGTGATCGTAAATGACTGCAGTGAAAATTATTTTTGCAAATTTATTTTAAAAAACAGTTTTGACTGCATCTATGAAGCATCCCATGTAAATGAGGAATCTCAATGAAAAATAATCATAATAAACCTCTATGGATGTTATCTTCTGATTTTTTTCTGAATACTTAATATTATATTACTTCTTGCCTCAAGCAAAAAAAAATATCTTGAAATAGGAATATACAGAACATGAAGTTGCTTAAGGCAATTGTTCATATTCTAAAAATAAGCTTAAAAGGGCATGCACAAATATATTACATGCTAAGATAAGAGGAAAATATATTTAAAACTTGGCAAATAAATTAAGGGTATTTTAGATTGGGTCTTTACTGTCATTATGAATTAACCAAAACAACATATGTTTAATGATGAGTAAATAACAGATTGCATTACTTTATAAGAAATGAATTTTTTCTGAAAAACTGAAATCTTGTGTCTCCTAATTACCAGTAATAATTACTTCAGGTAAAACTCATAAACTGTGATATTAATATTGATTTAAAATGTATCTCTTAGTCATTTATTTTGAAATGGTTGAAAACATCCTTTTTAGAATAATGTATATCTTTATTGTCTCGAAATATCTCTCCCAAGTAAAAGAGAAATATTCTCTATTTTAGTGGCACTAAATGCACATTTAAATTTTGCTAACATATACTACATACTTATAAAGTGGCAAACATGAACAAAATGTTTTTATATATGTTCATTGTTTATTATTTTAGCAATTTTAACTTAAGACTATGGTGCAATAAGACGTTTACTAATGGAGAACATGTGGCCTAGCCTTTTAGATGTTGAGAAAACCTAACAAGTACACACAGATTTAGGTCCCCAGTAGATGTATTCTGGGCCCTCTTTCAGGTCTTTGTTTCTTCACAATAAGGAGGTATAGATGGTTTAATTGCTTACCAAAATGGTATGCTTTTCTTTTAATAATTCAGAGTTATGACTAGGTAATGCTCACCAGCTGGGGACCATATATTGCAGCCGCTCTTACATATGGATGGACCTTTACAAAGTGTTCTCTAAAGAAACTATAATCACAAGTGAGATGTGTAGCTTCTAGGGAAAAAATTGATTAAGAAATAGAAATACCTTATTTCATCTCTTCCCCTGAGGATCAAATGGATTCAGAGGAATCCAAAGTTTAACAGAGATTTAAAGGTAATAATTCTGTGTCCTTGTACTAACAACTGGAATAAAGCCACTAATGAAACATGAACATGTGCATTGGTCTCTAGTTTAAACGGCTATATTACCCAAAGCAATATATAGATTAATGCAATCCCCATCTAAATCCCGTTGGCATTTTTTAAAGAACTAGAACAAAAAATCATCAGCTTTATATAAAATCATAAAAGACCCTAATAGTTAAAGCAGCCCTAAGAAAAAAAGAATAAGGCCAGATTTATCACACTGCCAGATTTCAAATTATACTACATGGCAATAATAATCGAAACAGTGTGGTATTGGCAGAAAAACACACATAGACAAATGGAACAGAATTGACAGCTCAGAAGTAGCCCTTACCCTATATATATGGGCAAATAATTTTCAACAAGGAACCAAAAACATAGAATGGAGAAAGGAAAGCCTCTTTATTAAATGGTTCTGGGTTAATTATAAGCTGCATGCAAAAGGATAAAACTATATTATCTGTCACCATACACCAAAATTAACTCAAAATGGATCAAAGATCTAAATATAAGACCTGAAACAATAAGTTGCATAGAAAAAAAACATAGGTACTAAACTCTGGACTCTGGTCTCAGAGAAGATTTTATGATTTTGACCTCGAAGGCAAGAGAAGTAAAAGCAAAACTATATGAATGGGACTATATAAAATTAAAAAGCACAGCAAAAGAAACCATCGACAAAACAAAGAGGTAACTATGTGAATAGAAGTTATTTACAAACAATGCCTCTAATAAGGGGCTGATATCCAAAATACACAAAGAACTAATACAACTCAACAACAACAAAAAACAATCCAATTAAAAAATGGGCAGAGGACCTGAACAGACACTTCTCCCAAGAAGACAAATGGCTAACAGATACATAAAAAGATGCTCATCTTCACTAGCTATTAGAGAAATGCAAATCAAAACCACAAAGAGACACCACCTAACACCTGTAAGAATGGCAATTATCAAGACAAGTCATTACAAGTGTTGAAGAGATTGTTGGATAAAAGGAACCCTCATACACTGTTGGTAGGTATGTAAACTGGTACTGCCACTATGGAAAACAGTATGGAGGTTCCTCAAAAATTTAAGAGTAGATCTAGCATATGACCCAGCAACCCTTCTTCTAGAGATCTCCTCCAAAAATTTGAAAACATTTATCCATAAGGATATATACACACTGATGTCCATTGCAATATTTTTCACAGTGGCCAAGACATAGAAACAAGTGATGTGCCCTTCCATAGATGATTGGATAAAGAAGATGTGGTTTATATATGTAATGGAATATTAACCATAAGAAAAGATGAAATGCTCCCATTTGTGACAACATGGATGGATCTTGAGATAATCATACTATGTGAAATAAGTCAGATGGAAAAAATCAGGAACTATATGATTTTACTCATATGTGGGATATAAAACTGAAAGTAGCAAATGAACAAGACAAACAAAAACTCAGATACAGACAACAGTTTAGTGGTTACCAGAGGGACGGAAAGGGAGGTTGGGAGGTAGATAAGGTTAAAGGAATCAGATATATTATGATGGAAGGAGATTTGACTTTGAGTAGTGAACACGCAATGCATTATACAGATAACATTATCAAATTATACACTTGAAATGTATGATCTTATCGTCAACCAGTGTCACCCCAATAAATAAAATTTTTAAAAGTATTTTTTTAGAGATGAATGATTAAATATATGCAGATAAAAAAAGATTGGTTCTCAATAAAATGTTATGGTATAACTTCATGATAAACTATTTTCTGTGATCTATTTATATAACCATTTTGTAGTTTATTTTCTTAAATGCCTTCTTTTGATGTACATTCAATATTCAATAAGAATACCCATTTCAGAAATTGTGTGCCTTTTATTCACATATCAAAGAAAATTCTGTTTTTATACATAATAACTGATATGTACATATTCTAAGGCCAGTGAGAAGCATTTTATAAACATCTTTCCACTAAATTCCTAAAGCAATGTTTAGTAGGTACTCATGTTATAACCATTTTGTTGATAAATTAACTAAAGCTCAGAGTTTAAGAAGTTACTTGAGGACACACCTAGTAAGAATTGGAGCTAAAAGTCAAATCCAGATCTATATTACTTCTTGTATTAACTTTCCATTGTTGCTGTAATAAATTGTCACAACTTCAGTGGCTTAAAACAATGCAAATTTATGTTACAGTTCTCTAACTTAGCAATCCTGCATGGGTCTCACTGGCTAAAATCACTGTTAGCAGGAACGTGTCACTTTCTGGAGGCTGTGAGAGAATCTGTTACCTTGTTTTCAGCTTATAGAAGCTATCCACGTTCCTTGTCTCATGGCCCCCTCCCTCCATCTTGGAAACTAGCAGCACTGATTTTCTCAATTTTCCTCAGTAGTCACATCTCTCTCCGACTCTACTATTCTGCCTTTCTCTTCCACTTGTAAGAACTCATGTGATTGCATTGTATTTACCAGGACAATCCAGAGTAATCTATTTTAGTGCCAGCTAATTAGAAGCCTTAATTTCATTTGCAATCTCAATTTCCCTTTTCCAGGTAACATATTCCTAGGTTCCTAGAATTAGGATGTGGACATCTTGTGCCGAGCGTGGGACAGGGGGATTATTCTGCCTACCACACTTCTCAAACCATACTCTTAGCCATTATACACAATGTTTCATGACCAGACCATGTGAGATAATGGTGACACTTAGGAAAGAATCCCAAGGAATTTCCAAGATAAGATGCTAGACAAATATAATAGTCACGTCTTGATTAAGTTATCTTCAAAGAGGTTTTAGTTATTGCCATCATACCTCTTCTGTTGGAAGATGAACATCTTTCAACTTCTATTACAAGTTGAACATCTTTCTTTTCTCCTCATGAGTATACAAAATAGGAGGAAGGAAAGAAGCTCTTATAGTTATCTTCAGCAGGTAGATCATAGTGCAATTTTCAGCCTCTATAAAGTGTTATTTCTAAGGAAAAACTCGTTAGGGCTTTATTTTTCTCATGTTCATTTCTAGAGTATTCATGTAGGCACTCTCCTACCAAGTAGTTCAAGTAAACATAAACAGTAGGCAGATCTGTATAAACAAAAACAGAAAAGTCCATATCATAGAAAGATGCGCACAAAAGGAGTATAAGTTTTATGATGCTACCATGAGAGAGTAGAGGGATGAAATTTGTGAAAATATAATGTGCCATCAAAAAAAAATGAAGATGTCTTAATAAAAGAAAATATAATTTGAGTGGCTCTGCTTTAATTTTACATTAACTATAAAAATAAGAGGATTTTAGGTTTTAAAGACCAAATTATAAAATGAAGAATAAGAAGATTGAGAGCTGAATATTCAGAATTCAGCCAATTCAAATTTCTAAGTATTGTGTATGTTTATTATACATGCTTAATGATTGGTATAGTATTATATGGGTATAGTGAATTCAGGGAAAGCAATAATTGCCATGCAAAATCACAAGTAAACTTGGAACTAGCTCTTGTATGGTAAAAGAGAACCTGGAATGTAAACAGGCACGCTTAAATTAGCTAACTATATGACCTTGAATCACTACATAATTTTTCTGTTCTCTGTTTCCTATGTGTAAACATAGGGTCTGGACTTCAGAATCAGCACACCTCAGAATCACCAAGAGAGCTTGTTAGAAACTGGAATGCTGGTCCCCAGCCCCAGAGTTTCTAATTCAGCAGGTTTCGAATGAATGGGACTCAGAAATTTACATTTCAAACAAAATCTCAGGTGATGCTGATACTGTGAATCTAGGGCCACATTTTGAGGATAATAGGAATTAATTAATAATAGTTCTTTGAGCAATTGGTAAAGGGTATCAGAGTCACTTCATATGCATTTACCTCCCTAGTCTTTCTTTGCTTGCTTTCTTCTTCTAAGTGATTCTTGTAGTCTTTTGTACCCTGTTAAGAATCAGTAATCGACCCAGTAATTCTTTAAATCTATGTCCATAATGAAAATATATGGAAAATGTTAGAAAGAGAGACAAAGAGGAATTCCATTTGCACTGAGCTGTTACCATGTGCCTTGAGCTGTGTTAGATGCTACAAAAGGTAAAAGAAAAATATAAGAATTATACGGATCCTGCTGTGAAAGAGTTTAATAATATATGACTGAAGGCCATAAGAACAAATGTTAGGGCTAGTGGGAAAGAAATAGAAGAAACCAGATCTTAGAGTAATTGAGAAATATAGTTTATTCTCTTTAAAAATAAAGTCTGTGACAAGTAAAGGTCACGTGCTGAACTCTGGAAGTTCCAAAATGAAACTGTAAATGAGTTGAGGACGTATAGAACAACTTAGAAACAACTTAAATTGCACTAAATAAATGGCAATAATCATCAGGATAGGAACACTGCAAAAGACACACAGAATCCCCGCAAAGCCTCATCCTGGTTTCAAAAGATGTGATCTCTAAGATGTGATCTCCTTGACAATACAATAGTGCATCTGCAACACATTAGCCCTGTGAGGTGAGAATCACCATGGAGCACATAATGGTCTACAGTCTCACTAGAATTTGTGACTGCCTTGCAGTCTGCAAAGCATCTAGTGTTGCAGAGAGTCAACGGTCCTGAGCATCAAAAATATCAAAATATATTTTCAATTAATAAGTCAAGTATGAGAAAAACTATTATACTTCTTTGGATGGCAAAATTCTTAGGTTTTCACTCTATGTAAGCAAGAAGGAAATAATGACAATATTTTAAACAAGATGAACTCAGTATGATAATGTCACCCTAATGAATTTTACAAGTAAGACTTTTATAGAATTCTTAGGATTGCCATGGCAGCTTCTCATTAGTGCCTTTCTGTGGTTACCAAGTAATTCCAGTAACATAATACCCTGCTGAGGAAGCAGGCCAAGGCAATGAAGGCGTATGCATTTCTTCACTTTTAAATTACAAGTTTGGAAATTTTATTTGGGTAGGCCCTGGAAAGAAAGAAGTATGTTGCATATATCAGGCACTTTGCCGGGCACTTCAAGACCACTGTATGTTCTCTACAATTTGCCCCAACTACATCTGCATCTCTGCCTACAGAAGTTACATGAAAATCATGGTGCTTCTTGAATTTAGAATCATCTGGATAAAGAGGCTTAAATGTTCAGGGGTGGGGTGAAAAGGAAATAGTCCTGTGAAATCAAGTGAAAACTTTACAAAAAAAATCTACTTTTTAGAACAGTCTAATATTCTAATAATTATTCTATTGTGTAAATCATTAATGTAACACTTAAAATAACATGACAGGAATTACTTGAAGGAGTTGAATGATTGGAAATACATATACAAGGGCTTGAATTTTACTATGAGGTAAGACAGTCTCATTTATTTTCTTCTGGTAATCTCATAATAAAAGATTTGTAAATGGAGCACACCATGAAAGTTGACTTAAATCTTCCTATGAAAGAGAAGGAAGATCTAAGGTACCTACCAAAATTTATAATCAGAGTAAAGTAATATTAAAATAACTTCAATGGTTAGCTTTTGGAGGGATTTCCTTTAAAATCTCCCTTCTTTCTGGAATTTAACAAGGGTTAGACCCATGCCCAGGAAAAAAACATATTCATGTTTTCCACTCTGAACATCATATTGCTGTCTATAATCCATTTGCAAGAGGCATGCCCCTGACCTTGTTGCTACTGTCCTCTGGGGGAAATGCCCCCTTCCCACCAAAACCTCCACCTACAGGTATATGAGTATACATTGCATACCCCTGGGGATAGACTTCAAATATTGGACATAATAAACAGCAATTTTCCAGCAGATAGCAATAAATTGTCTCATTCTTACAAAACCGATATACTATTAAAGTTTTCTGACAGATGAGATTAAAGTGTCCCTGGGAAGTGGGGCTTTATTTAATTTAACGAAGTTTCCAGAGGTTAAAGGTAGCTCTTCTTTTTTTTTTTTTTTTCCCTAGGATACTCTTCAAATAGAAAAACCTGATTGCTAATCAAAGTATTGTGTTACCACTGAGTCCTCCCTGTTCTGAAGAAAGAGTGAAATGTGTCACTTTCTTGAAATCTACGTCATTTGGCCTAATTTCTGTCCTGAATTTTATACTCTTTCATGCATACAGCTTCTTTAGGTGTGGTGAATCTTACTCTCTCTAGGATTTAGGCATTGCCTTTAGGGCTTGCATGGCAGCAGCCATCTGTAGACTTCCATACCCTCATCCCTCCGCAAAGAACCCACATACAAAGAAATTCTACTTAAGTCTCTCTCATTCACTATCATTATGTACATCCAAGCATTCACTGAACTGTTTAAGCATTTGAATCCAAATTTATGCTCCATTGGTGATGAACTCACTGTACTCCTTTTAACCTGCTAGCTTAATTCATGTTATTTCTTTCCTTTCCAACCTCAACTACATTTTGTCTTTGTGTAAAGACCTGATCTAGCAGTCATACTATCTCCATTATTTTTCAGTATATCCTCTCTTTTTTCTCAAGATCTTATTAACATTGATATCTTACAAATCCAAGTATCCCTTTCTAATATAGAATTATTTAAAATAAAAGATCAAAGATCTTTGGAAATAGTATTTTTCTCTTTTTTGACAAGCAAAGAGAGGAGAAGCAATGTTTCTAGAAGATGACACAGGAAAACATATCTATCTTAGGAAAAAGGAAACTAACTGGTCTGGAACTACATAAACAAACAAATAAACAAACAAATAAACGTAAATAGGTAAATAGATAGATAGATAGATAGACAGATAGACAGACAGACAGATAGATAGGACTCTTTATCCACTATTCGACAGCTTAACAAGTCTATACTGAACACTAAAACAAAAACAAATGGATTCTTTCAAGTGTAAACTGGAGAATTGAGATTTTATTCCATGTTGAGAATGTGGCAAACAGACTACAGAAGATAGACTATGGAAGAAAGATATCTAATGTTAAAAATGTGCCTTTTATTCTCAGCCATCCTGAGAAAAAAGAACGAGGCTGAAGACATCACTCAGCTCAACTTCAAATTGTAAAACGGCAGTAAGCAAAATGGCATGGTATTGGCAGAAAAACAGACACACAAACCAGTGAAACAGAATTGAGAGTCCAGAAATAAATCCATATTTACATGGGCAAATAATTTTCAATAAAAAAGCCAAAAACATACAGTGGAGAAAGGAAAGCCTCTTCAATAAATGGCGCTGGGAAAACTGGAAAGCCACCTGAAAAAGAATAAAACTAGACTGTTGTCTATCACCACCCACCAAAATTAACTCAAAATGGATTAATGACCTGAATATAAGACCTGAAACAATAAAGTACATAGAAGAAAACAAGAACTAAACTCAAGAACCTTGGACTTAAAAGATTTTATGAATTTGACCTCAAAAGCAAAGGAAGTAAAAGCAAGAATAAATGAATGGGACTACATCAAACTAAAAAGCTTCTGCAAAGCAAAAGAAACCATCAACTAGGTAAAGAGACAACCATCTGAATGCAAAAATATATTTGCAAGCAACGCCTCCATTAAGGGCCTAATATCCAAAATATACAAAGAACTCATATGACTCAACAACAAAAAAAACAAATGATCCAATTAAAAAATGGGCAGAGGACCTGAACAGACACTTCTCCCAAGACATACAAATGGTCAACAAATATATGAAAAGATGCTCATCATCACTAGCTATTAGGAAAATGCTAATCAAAACCACAATGAGATACCATCTCATACCTTTTAGAATAGCTGTTATCAATAGGACAAGTAATAACATGTTGGAAAGTGTGCAGAGAAAAAGGAACCCTCATACACTGCTGGTGGGACTGCAAACGATTACAGCCTCTATGAAAACAGTATAGAGGTTCCTCAAAAAACTAATAATTGGCCTACCATATGATCCAGCAATCCCTCTACTGGGTATTTACCCCAAAGACTTGAATACTCATATCCAAAAAGATATTTGCACACCGATGTTCATAGCATTATTATTCACAGTGGCCAGGACATGGAAGCAACCAAAGTGTCCTACAATAGATGATTGGCTAAAGAAGCTGTGGTACATGTATACAATGGTATATTACTCAGCCATAAGAAGAGATCAAATACTGCCATTTGCGACAACATGGATGGACCTTGAGATAATCATGCTAAGTGAAATAAGCCAAACAGAAAAAGTTGAAAACCACATGATATCACTTATATGTGGGGTATAAACCAAAAACCAACCAATGAACAGTACACACAAACAAACTCATGGATATGGATAATAGACTACTAGTGGTTACCAGAGGGGAGCGGAGGAGGGAGGAGAAAATAGACAGATGAGGTGAAGGGGGTCGAATATGTGGTGACTATGGGAGGGAACACATAATACAATATATATATGCCTTATTGTTGAACGATACACCTGAAACACTGTATTTCATTAACCAATGTTACCAAAAAAAAAAAATTTTTTTAAATGTGTCTTTCTTGCTTTAATATAAAGGAAGAGAATGCAAAGTAACACTGTTTTGTATTATTCTTATTTATATAAATTTCTTAATTACAACTGTATATGTAATTATTATATGTAAAAGCAAAATTGATATTAATGGTTTAATTCTGTGGGTTATAGAAATGGAAGATTTTTAACTATAATGGGAGATCATTGTGTAGAATATTTAGTGCAATAAATTATTATACAGCATTTATCATTTTAGGATTTCCTTTAATCATATCCAAGCAGGTTTTCAACTATTTATGATATGCTTTGAGATTAATATTTTTTACATTATTTAAATAAACTAGATGACTTGTAAAAGTTCCCTTAGTTTGCCAAGTCCCAGATGGAAATAAATATGCTAATTTCCTAATTCTTAACACATCTAATTCAGACTATTTAAAGATCACTAGGTTAAATTCACAAATATATCTCCTGATGGTTATATGCAATAAATGTATATCTATATGTCTTACCTAGAAGAAACTGCATTCATAGGGAAAGAAGTGACCAAAAGGATTTTATTTTTAAAAACAGAATTTAAAAAGCCTTCAATCTCTTCAAACCTTGGTATGAAATTGGATGGGAAAGTAGTTCATACCAGAATAACTCAAATATCAGAAACAAGTCACATTGATAAATGGAAAAGAAAGAAATCATTCAATAGAAATTACTTTTTCAGTTGAATTCAAAATGGACAGCCTGGCAAAATTACAGAGGCCATTTAAAAGAGGAAGCTATAAGATCAGGTAGATAACGAGAAAAGAAACCAGGAAATCTAGATGAGCTTCTCAGCCAGAGAAAAGAGAATGCTGTCCAATGGAAACCCTAATAGTGATCCGTATAACACCAGAACACACACACATATATGGCTAATGGTTGAAGGGAATCTTCTTTGCTGTGTCTTCTTATATAGTTATCTTTTCAAATAATCTGATATTCTTCTCTTTGTAATTAAAATAGAGAACCTGGAAACCTCTAAAATCTTCTTTTTATGTTATTGTAGTTTATCCATGATCTTATTCTTGAAAAGAGACTTTTTATAAAAATTCCATGGTAATATTTAAATAGTTAAATTTAGAATTCTTACTCTATAATGAGTAATCATTTAGTATATGTAAAAAAAAAAAAATCTGTGTGGCTTTAGGAAGTAATTTTACTTCTCTGGCTACCAATTCCTTATCAGTAAAATGAGATATTATGTGTCTTTATCTGAAAGGTACCTGTGGACTAACATATTAAAATTGATTAAATATGCCAAGAGCTCTTGAGCTCTCTTGTCTAACTATGACGGATTCAGTATGATGTGTTAGGCACCTGAGTTTTTATTTTTAATAAAGTTGTTGACAAGAAACATCAGTCAGGAAGACTGTCATTCTATTACTTGTCTTTTTATTTATCTTTTATGGCAAGTTGAGAAAGTGCTTTAAAAACAAATTAAACACGATTTAATTTCTAAACATCTTTTATTTTAGTCATCTACAGGTGACATTTTCAGCAATACCTTTTCTTCCTAGTATATGTTTTTGGAATTGAGAACTTTCTATTTTGTATTGGTAAAGGATTTTATGAATTCTGATGGAATAAAATACAGGTACTGTAAAGTAAGTGCCAAAATATGAACACAATGGAGGTATATCCATAGAATAGCATAGTCAGTGCTCTGTGAAAGGCATCTGTCCAGTATATACATGCTAGCTGACTGAAAGCAATAATACCATTCTTCCTGCTATCTCTTTAAAGCACACATCAGAAACTACTAGCACATAAGCATCAACCAGACAACACAGTATATTTATTTGGCTCGCCAAAAATGTCATAAAAATTTTGTGTTAGTTGCAAACATTGATTAATTTGAATATTTCAAATACATGTCTGGATTTCTGGTTTCTTTTCATTTTTTCATAAGAATGAGGAGGAAGAAAAGAGAAAGAAAAGGCATTCTGTTGCATTTGAAAAAAAAATCGATCTTTAAATGGCAAGCATCATCTAAGGCTATTTATCGGTTGTTATTTATCATGATGTTTTTGTTGTCTTTCTCTCACCCAATCAACACCAGTTACATTATCTGCCTTTCCCAGGGGCATTGGTGCTTACAACTCTCATATTAATATCTCATGTAGAGATTAATGGAAAGATTAATAAAATCATAAGTAAAGCCAATTTTGATAATTGACCAGTACTTTATAATCTTGTTTCCTTATCTTAAAATTGTAATAATATCAATCTCAAAGGGTATTGCGAGGATTAACTGAAAACGTGTTTCTAGAAATAACATAATAAAACTTTAAGAAATATCTATGACTGATGTTTCTTACTAAGATATAAGGACAACAAGAAGTAAATGGCTTCATTGATACTAGGAGTAGGTATTAGTACTTAGCCATGCAGATAAATCAAGATATCTTTACACATATAACAAAAGAGCAAGCTAAATAAGAATCCAAATCAGGTATATAAAATAAACATTCTTAAAATAATATTATTTGGTAATCTCACAAATAAAACAAAAATACTTGGATTTATACTTATATTTAATTTTAAAGAGTTAGGTTATAATATTAGGAATAAAGTCTATAATGTCCAATAATCTTAAGAACCACAATAATGTCTTCCAAGTCTACCTCTTATTATCTTGCCATTATATCAATTTCTTTTATATCAGAAACATGGAGAGCAGCATAACAAGTATTGCAAGTTTTAATCTCTGGAAAAGGTATGGAACACCTTGGAATAAGACAATCACTTTGAGATAACCTAATAAAGCTGAATCAGAGGAAACAGATTAAGAAAGGTAAAGTAATTGATCTGAAGTAACATAGGTTATTAATAAAAGATTAGAGACTTTAATCTAGAAATCTTAATTCTCAGTTCAGCATTTTTTCCAAAATAAGTAGGCTAGTTACACCCATATTTAATTATAAATATATGAGCAATTCTTCAACTAAAGATTTAATTATGTAGAATGTTGAACATGGTCTTCATAAATAAAATTCAAATAGATACCAGTGTTCTAAAGAGCATAACAATAAAAACAAGCCACTTATTCTAGCAATTACTATAGAACATTAATCGGAACAGAATGAGGGGAAGTAAGTCAAGAATGTTTACATGATCATGAAAGCCAAAAAGGAAAGGACATGAATTGTTCATCTTTGCCCTTCCAGGTCCTAAAATTAAATCTTATTTTCAAATAAATACACTTGAAAGCATTCGAAAGAAAAAAAGATGAAAATATAAGCTTCAGACTAGAAAATATATTTTTAAAACATCTGATAAAGAATATGTTTGCAAAATAAAGAAATCTTAAAATTCAACAAGAAAATAATCTAATTATAAAATGTGCCAAAGATCTATATGAACACTTCACCCAAGAAGATAATACAGAGGTAAACTAAGCTTATGAAAAGAGGCTCATAATTTGTCATTAGGGAAATGCAAATTATAACGATAACATGATATTACTATACATTTTTATAATAGGTAAAAGTAAAATTGACAATTCATTTTCCTGAAGAAGATGTATAATAACTAGAAATCTCATTCATAGCTTGTTTGGCAGATTGTTCAAAAACTATACATACTTTTCCATATGACTCAGCAGTCTTATTCCTAAGTATTTACATAACTTCTTTGAAAACTTACATTCACACACAGACTTGCATACCAGTGTTTATACAGACTTTATCCCTAATTTCCAAAAAAAAAAAAAAAAAAAAAAATAAAAGCAATCAAGATGTATTTCAACAGGTGAAATGGATCAACAAATTGTGGCACACCCATACAGTGGATATTATTCAGTTATAATAAGATACCAGCTATCAAACTATGCAAAGACATAGATAAGTTATAATGCTTAATTCTAAGTTAAGGAAGTCTGAAAAGACTACTGTATTATTCCATTTTATGTCACTTTCTGGAAAAGGCAAAACTGTACAGAGAATAAACACATCAGTAGTTGCTAGGGGGCTACGGTAGAGGGAGAATTGATTAGATGAAGAACAGGAGATATGTAAGGTGGATCAAATTATATTCTGTGATATTGTAATTGTAGATATGTGCAACTATACATTTGTCAAAAAAACTATAGAACTTTACAGGACAAAAATAAATCTTAAACTATGTGAATTAAAAAAAAAAAAAAAACTTTGAGAGTTGAGAGGTCCCAGTATAGAATGCAAACTGTAACAACAACAACAAAAAAATCTAACTATATTACAAATGTATGAAACAACCTTACTCAAAAGGGTAGGGGAAAAGCCCTTGATGTAAATTATTAAGGAAATGAATGGAGACTATGAGAATAAAAGCAAAGGGAACTGCGCATAATCACTGTATTCTAGCTAATAAAGTTATTTTCCTTGGGGTTATAGGCTACTAATTTAGCAACTGCCATATAGTAGTAAGTGCTCACGTAATATCATCCATAGAATTCTGCAACTTTAAGTGAAATGATGTATAATGAAACCAATTCTACCATGAGTTAATTGATGTGAACAAGAGCTAAGTTCCTACAGTATCTCATCAACTTTATAATGAAATGACATTGAGGACCTGCTGTACATGGATACTGTAATTGAAAAATTAGGCAAGCAAATCACAGAGAGTGGAAGCCAAGTTTTTCCCTGTTAGAGTAGGAGACTAGAGACCACTCATGAGACTAGACTAGGAAGATCCATGTGGTAATAGATTATACATCAATATGAACTCATGTTTAGTTTAATGTAGATACACATGGATACACATAGAAATATTTATAGATATGTACATATGCTTGAGTTGGTGCATATATATATGTGTGTGTGTATTTCCTTGCTCTGTCACCCAAGAGAACCTGGAAGCAACAAAACCCTCCTAGCAATAATCACACCTATAACTCAGATCTTGATTTCTCAAACCATTCTCCAAAAATAGGAACTGGGCACTTATGAGAAATGACTGATTCTAGGACTAAAAGGCATGGAATATACAAGATTTACCTTGAGCATTTTATATGCCAAAGGCAAAAAAAGGTTTAAAAAAAAGTATTAATTTTTAAAAGTCAAGGAGAATAGACATATTTCCCATCCTGAAGAATTCCAAATAATTTATGCTGATACTCCACCCTCAAGGAGTTCGAGCATAACTCCCCACTCCTTAAGTACAGGCTATGTCTATGGACCTCTTTCCAAACAGTATAATATAGGGAGGAGGAAGCAGAGTATCTTTAGAGTGAGAAACATAGCAAATGTGACCTTGGTTTGATGATCATGAAAACATCACCAGTGATATCATGAAGACAGCATTTATCCTAGATATGATGTTATAAGAAAGAATAGCTCTTTACCCTATGGTCTTCCTACCAAAAATCCAAAACCCCAATATAGTCATGAAAAAATTTCAGACAGATCTTAATTGAAAGACATTGTACAAACTATCTAAGACTCCTCAGGTCTGTCAAGACCATCAAAGAAAAAGAAAGTCCGAGAAACTATTATAGCCAAGAGGAACCTAATTTGATATGACAACTAAATATAATGGATATCCTGGTTGAGATACTGAAAGAAACAAAGGAAAAAGCCTAATCCAATCTGAATAAAGCATGGACTTTAGTTAATATTGTATCAATATCAATTCGTTAACTGTGACAAATACCATACTAATCCAACATGTTAATAATAAGAGAAACTAGGTATAGGCTAACAGGAACTCTTAGTATTATTTGAAAACTTTCCCATAAATCTAAAACAACTCTAAAATTAAGTTTATTTTTTAAACCATGATAAAAATCACCAATGACTCTGGAAATTCGATGCACAACTATTTGTACCAGAAATACATTTATTGTTTAATGCCTGATTTAATCATTTATTGTTTAATGCCTGATTATCGTGCTTTGAAATCCAGATGGGCTTGGTTTAGATTGTGTGAAGATATTATAAATGGAGAAGAAACAATGTAAAGGGAATGCATGATACCATAATAATAAATCTCTTCTCCACAAATTGGAATAGAGTTAATCTGGTAAGAAATAATTACAAGGAAAAAGACTGAGAGCATAATATTGATACCATCTGAAATGTTAAAAAACAGTAAGAATCCCAGATGAAGAACATAAATATCAATTTAAAAATCCTGAAATTACCATAGTGCAACACACATACCATGCCCTAGACTTGCAAAAGGCTTCTTATTCATTACTATTCAGTTAGTATCACACATTAGAAAGCGTTTGAGAATTGTACTTCAAAAAGCTGTTTCAGTGCCACCTCTACTACTAAGTCTGTGACACAGCACTGAACCTTCCTAAATTTCAGTTACTTCATTTCTAAAATTGAAATGCATATAGCTATTCTGCAGAACCAAATTAAATAATGTGTATAAAGTCCTCTATAAACAGTAAAATCTTAAATAAATGCTATTTTCTTTAATTTCTATATACAGACCACCTTTTATCCTGCATTTATGGGAAAAAGAGGTAAAAGATCAGTTTAGGAAACATTACATTCATCAATGTACTTAAATTGGATTGACTTGGGTGTCTGTGAACTGGTAGAAAGCTTCAGAAGTGAAAAGGTTCAGGGGTCTACTGTTACTGCACATTTAAAAATGGCTGAAACATTTGATTTCAGTGTAAGCATAAAAACATGAGATCAATGGAGACTCTGTGTTCTCAGCTCTGTAATGGTTCCCCTAACATTATGTAATAAAGATATCATTCTAATTTCTTTCTACCAATTTGTAACAAATGATCTATAAATAATAAATCCCTGTTAATTCCCAAATACTTAACTATAGGCAGTATTCACTCTGCATGACAATATGGAACCATAACAATTACCATGCAATTTGCAATCTTAATAATTGTTCTGTAACCTTCTGTGAAAACATTAGAAATCCTCTTACTGTCAGTTATAAATATGAAAGGAAAATTTTGAAATACAACTAACACTTATATAATGTACTACATTTTAAAACATTAGAAAGATTGAGATTAAAGCATTTTATTTCTTTGTAAATAACTTATCAATAGTAGTTTAGACAGTACTTTCTTGTCATATAATTTATGATACAGAAAGAGATGGAGCATCTTTCATATATCTTGGCAAATTGTCATACTCTTTTCTAAATTTGATCAGTGCTAACATTTTATCCTTTGCCCTTTTGGTGACATGAAATGTCTCCAATTTTCCTTTAGTGTGATTTTTTTTTTTTTTTGTGCCAGTATCACTTCCTCTGGGACTTTTTCTATCCTTTTCTTTGCAAACACTTTCTTCCTTTATATTTTTAACTTGTCTTCTCTCAATTCCACTGGTGGTATCAAGAGGCTCTCCAAAGCAAGTGTCAACACTCCCATGCTAAGCTTATTCTTCTGTAATTCCACTTACACTGATTTAAATTTCACTCATATTGTTATCACTTTTAATTTCTGCACCACAGTCTCAACTTTGTTGGCCAATTTTTTCTTTCAGTGACCCATTTTTGTAAAATGTCATATGGGTTTATCATTGGGGACAAGGAGTTACTATAACTACATGCTTAGTATCTGTGCATGGACTGAATTATATGTGTGTAGTGACCAACCTCCAACAGACTTTGAAAGAAGAAATGTGATTGGTACTGATCATGATACAGATGTTATTTACATAGTGATTTGTGTACTGAAATAATAGCCAAATTTGTGCTTCATCCAATTACAGTTAATATAGCCTAGTAACTGAAATATGAACTGAGTTGTTAGGGAACTCTGTGGTAACTGAAATCTATCTGTATTATAG
Source organism: Rousettus aegyptiacus (assembly GCF_014176215.1). Lineage (NCBI taxonomy): Eukaryota > Metazoa > Chordata > Mammalia > Chiroptera > Pteropodidae > Rousettus > Rousettus aegyptiacus. The sequence continues at coordinate 52,088,974 of NW_023416311.1, forward strand.
CCATGCAAAGCTGGGACTATCTATATAAGAATAAGGGACATATGATAAATCCAATTTCAGTTAAAAGATTTATATATAAAAATTCTTTATGATAAAACTGTTTCTCAGGAAGTGACCATATATTAGAATATTCACATTTTTTTCAACCATTAAAGAAACATTTAGTAATTGATAGTAATATACCATCTGGGAAGAGAACAGAAAGAAAACTAATCTCTGCCATCATAATGCTTACATTGTAGTAGAGGAAACGGGCAATAAATAACTTATGAAAATGGATAATGATAACGAGAAAGGAGAAAATAAGGCTGGGAAGTGTAACACAGTGTCAGGGTAGTGGTTAAAATTTTAAGTAAGGTGATAAAGGAAGATTTCACTGAAAATCTAGTTTTGTAGTAAAGATTGAAAAGAAATGAAATGAAGCTTATGTACATCTTGTGGCAAAGCACATGAAGAGGGAACTCCAAAGGCTCTGAGTTGAGAGCAGTCCTGTTATGTTTAGAACAGAGAGGAAGCCAGTGCAGCTGAATCAATGAGAAGAAAAGTAGAAGAGATGAAGGAAGAGGCATCAGGGGAACTAGATTATGCAGACACTCAAATATCATATGTATAGCTTGTTTTTATTCTGAAATTACAAATGATGGCAAGACTTGGGGGGAAACGTGGCATGAACTAACTTATATTTTAATAGTATAACTCTGGCTTTTTCTTAAAAACATTGAAGAGGCGTCAGGGTAGATGGAGAGAGGTAAAGATTCTATTGTAATAATTCAAGAACAAAATCATGGGGCCTTAGTCTAGCATGAGGGGCTTGGAGTGATAGTAAATAATTGAATTCTGTGTATATTTCAAAAGCAGAGACATAGCAACTTTTCAGTAGTACAAAGGTGCTTGAACAGTAGACTTAGTTAAATGAAAATTTAAGATATTAATTGCCCAGAAAGAGGAGGTAGAGCTCAAACATTAACCTTCCGTAATGAAATATATAACAAACTGTGATAGCTCCTTTGCGACAGTGTGCCAACATTTTTCCTGACAAAAATTAAGTAAATAAATAAATGCACAAGCAAACAGTTTGAGGATAAAAGCTGGAACAAGAAGATAAATTATATTGGACCAGAACTATTCAGGGTTAATTTTAGGAATCCCTTCGCCTTTGCATGGGTTGTCAGTTTTTAGTTCAAATAATATCCCACGTCAGAGAAAGGATTCTAAGACAGTCTAAGACAGGCAGCATGATAGCCTCCATGGAGGACTAACATACTCTCCAGAATAAAACGCAAAGTCATGAGCCTCACAGGTTTTCTTTCAAATAACTTTCTGCTCAACAATTTGAAGACATAACAGCATAATGCAAAAGCAAAAGCTTGTGCTTTTAAGAGTGCCCTGATAGAGACATACTTATACCTATGAATTTGTGTCTCCATCTCTCAAATAAACTTGAGTATCTAGAGGAAAATCTCAACCTTTTGAGCATTTGCATTTTCGACATGAAATAGAGCATATAACTATATCAATTGCTCATGTATGAGGTACTTTACATATAGATTTGCACACAAATCTTTGAATTGTTTGTAGAGAGTATATATTTAAAAAATTGCAGCTGCTTTTTTTAGGCAGTTAGGTAAACATGCGTGATGGGAGGAATGCAGGCCCAACCCAAAGTACATCCCTATGATCTTCCCAAAACATCCATTTTTCAATTAACAATACCCCTACATTCTGAAGTACAAGAAAATAAAAAGCCATGAAATAGTCATTTGTTTAGGCCAGCTACAGACACCTGCACAGTAAAGATTATACTGACCTTTCTACCTCAGCCTCCTTATACCATCATTATTAATATCATACATATACCAGAAGTCTATGAATCTACTATAACATACTGAATTCTGAGTAAGTACATGAGCAGTGAACAAAAGATTATATAATAGCCAACTGTCAATCAATGTGATTTCACATGCCAATCATCTAGCACCACCCTTGTAACCTCCCATCACAGCCCAGATATAATACAGACCTCTCCACTTCTATGAGTCTATGGCACTCTCTGGCATAGTTTCTATCTTGAAATGCACTCAAATAAATTTTACTTTTCTAAATCTCACTAATCTGTATTTCTTTACTGCATCGGCAGAAAGAATCGTGGCCTCCTCAACACCACCGGGGTAACCGCGGGGTTAGATCATCCCTAATGGTAGCACTCTCCGTTAATATGTGCTATCTTTGGTTAGCCAGATCTTTTGACTAACTATTGTACTGTGAATACCCTTTACTTTCCCTTCATGATACTCCCTCCATTATTATACAGCATTTTACAGTTAATGCTGCATATTGTTCATTTTAACACATTCTGTCTTCTAAAGTAAACAAATGAATACTGATTTTTGTCAACCCCAGATGACTCATCTTTTGTAATTTGTCATGCCAGATTTCATCAGCCACTTCATACTGGCTTAGTGGAAAAGCACAACAAAACCCAATTGATTCAATACCAAATGATTTATCATAGCATGACACATTTTAAATGATGAAGTTCCAGCATGGACAGAGTAAAAGCATTGTACTATTTGAAAAAACTCATGAGAAAAAGGAAAATAGACACTTTCTTTTGGTTATTCAGTGTTCACAAACATATTGCTAGACATTTTGATTATTTTGCAAGAAACAATTTTGTTTAAGATTAAGCTCCTTGATTATGTGGTATATATATAAAATGTATATGTGTAATATAAATCATTTCTTACAGATTCAAAAGTTAGCTTACTTTAAGACCAATGTATCAAATATAGCACATTCCAATGTTTACCCATTAAGTTTACCCTGATTTTCCAAAGATTCAATTCCAGCCATTTAGCACCTGCTAATTACGAGACACAAGTTCTAAGTTCTTCTGAATAAAATTTCAGAGTGCTTCCAAGACCAGCACATCATTAAGAAAAGAAGGTAGACTCATTATCGATGACTCTGTGATTGCAATATCAAAACGAAACATTATTTTGACTGTTTTTCACTGCATCATGCTTTTTCCTTGGCAGTCTGCCAGCAGAGGTTTTTTGATGGTAGTGGTGGGTTGTTTTTTTTTTTTTTAAGGTAGCACCCAATGAGATTTCCATAAAGCTCACATATTTCATTTACCCTACATATTATATACAGAAATAGAGTAACCCTTAAAAAAGACAACATTTACTGCATGTGCAACTTTTTTAGACAGTTGTCTTCTTAATATACAAATATTTAACCATAACCAAATTATTTATAAATATTTACTATTCTGACTAACATGATATTCAGTGTGAAATTTACAGTGTAAAGTAATTGGTAAAGTTAAATTTCATTCATTCAACATGTCACAGATACTGTTAATAGCACTATGCTAAGTCTATGATTTCACTTTATTTTCACATCTATCCTAGGAATACACTGAAATCTTTATTTTAATGATAAGAAAAATAAAGCGGTGATGCTTAGTATTCAAGCAGACAAAATCAAACTGGAGATTTACGAGGGCACATAATGTAAAAATCCATTATAATAAAGGGTAATGAATATTAATAATGAGGGTGGGGAATGGGTAGCAAGGAGAACTGGCCAACTTTAGAGTATTAAGAATTCCAAGAGATAAGGAATTTTATAAGAATTACATCAAGCCTAGAGGTTAACAGTTAAAAGTGGATGAGGAGGGTGAGAAGGAAGATGTGGAAGAGGTTTTAGTGTGTGCCAAGCACTAGATATGGAAAAGCGTATGTAACTGAAAGGAGTTCAGTATGTTTGAAAATGAATCTAATGGTGTAAAGCAAAGAGGAATCTTGAGAAAGACACTGCCAGATTGTAGAAGATTTTTACTCTGTGATAAGGAGTTTAATGTTATGCTAATGGCAATGGTTAAATGTTGAAGCATTTTAATTACAACCATTTTGCATTTTAGGAGGTCACTCAGGTTCCAAATGGGACAGGGTTGGGAGATGAACAACCTTAAATTTAGAGAAACCTAATAGAAAATCACTGTTATAGTTTATTTAGTTAAAATATAATTTAAATATGTTTTACCTGAAATGGGAGAGCAAAAGTAAACGAAAAAGATAGAGAAAACATGTATAGGAATCAAAATCAAAGACAGTGCCCTTCAAATATTAACAAGTGTCAGAATCACTTGAAAGGCTTGGTATAACACAAAGTGCTGGGTCGACTCCCAGGATTTCCAATCTGGAAGATCTGGAATGGGGCCAAAGAATTTACATTTCTAACAAGTTTCCCCAGCAATGATGATGCTTCTGGTTAAGGGCTCCCTTTGAGAACCACAGCTCAAAAAGAGGAAAGTGGGAAGGGGGCCAAAAAATCAATGTCATGCAGTCACACCTCTCTCTTTCTATTGTTGAGTGCAGGGAGAAGAGCTGTCCAAGGAACAAATTTGAAATGAATCTAAATCATTCTACTTCCATTAAGACTCAGGATTCTGTCTTCCCCTACAAACTCCATAATAACAGTACCTAATCACACTTTCATAAGATTAAGCCAAAAAAAAAGAGCTTTAGGAAGAAAGGGAATTGGGTCTTAAAATCGCTCTTGGTTTATCTATAGATTACTAATGTACAGAACTGGATTAATCATTTCATAACACAAGGATTGCTGAACGGTCCACTCTTATTGATTGTTAGTTATTTTAAATAATATAATAAGCACCACAAACCAGTCATTCAAAATCAGTTAGGATATTGACAAAACCTACACTGGACCATATGGAAATCCCCAACCTGTGTGTCAGTGGTCTTCCTCAGCTGAGTTAACCATCTGTTTAACTTTAATCATTTTTGTCCTTCATATATAATCTCATGCCTGTACATGTGTGTGCACTTCCAAAAAGAGTTTTTAAATTTTAGGGTTTTTTAGCTTTTTATAAGCTACATTATGCTTTATGTTGTGTTTGGACCATCCATTTATAATTAGTTTTATATCAATGATATTCGTCTATAATTCCATTTGTCAGTTTTGATCAGTTGTAACTACTGCACAGTATTTTATTACATGAATATACTAGTTTTTAATTTTGTTTTACTTTCTGTGAAAAATATTATTGTAGATATTCTTGTACATGCCTGGTAATAAGTGTGGATGAAAAAGAGGCCACATACTAAACCTGACAAGATCAGGGGAGGCCAGCATGATGGGCTCTACAAACTCAGAGACCAGAAGTAACCACAAAGGGATTTCTGAATATAAACATTACTAAAAGTGGGTCACCGTGTGTGTCACATCATAGGCCTGTAGCTTTCTTGACAAAGGTTAGTCTTTATCTTAAGTGAGCCTGTCTGTTGTCTTTTTTCATCTAAGATAACATATCTTTGAAATGTCAGTACTCTGCTTTTCCAAACCCCTCAGGGCACAACCCACTGCACCAGAGCTTGAGACCACAGAACCCCTTATTGTTATCTTGTTCCCCGAATACCATCTCTACATGCAGTAGATGTTCATTATAAACTATCTTGTACCCACCAGTGTAAAAGAAGCATCTCTCTTTTTATTAAATCCCAGAGATTTTCCCAGTTTGCTTGCTTCCACCCCCTTCTTTCATCTACCACCAATGGATTTCATAGAATCCTACTTATGTCTTCTTTGATTCCGATGTATAAAATAAGCTGCAAATTCGCCATTTTCTAGAGCATTTTCTCAATCCATTGACATTTTGCTTCTCCAAAATTGTTAACAATTTGGCTCATAAAAATTCATAAAAATTCTCTACAGGTTTAGACGTTTCTTAAGTCAACATAGTATGTGCAAGTTTACCTTAGACAGTAACTGAGGAGTGGAATTGCTGACTCATCCTATATATAAATGTTCATATTTAGGAGATAATGCCAATCTTTTTTCCTGACTGCAACAACATACCAATCTACAGTTAAAGATCCAGTGGATCTATATTCTCTTCAACAATTGATGACAAATTAATTTTTTGAAAAAATTTAACTTCAAATGAGCATAAAATTGTATTTCATGGTTATCTTGATTTTCTCTTTTCATTCTTGATCACTAATGATTTTGAACACCTCTGTGTTTGCTGACTGTATGTTTCCTTTTCCTACATGGTTACTTTTCTTTTCTTTCTTCTTTTTTTTTTTTTTTTTCTATTTTATTGAGCTGTTTGTGCTTTCCTTGTTGATTTATAGAAGTACTTTAGATAATATTATTTCTACTTATTTTTATTTTTCTGTTTTATGTATTAATAGTATAATGCTCAAATGTGTAGCTGTCTTTTCAATTACTTTAAATATATTGCTAGTTTAAAGTTCTTATTATTTAAAATCTATATATTCTCTTACAATTATTTTTGTTGTGTCTTAAGTAATTTTTCAAGAAGTAAAAGATATTCATTTACCTCTTTTTTATATTTTACAAGTTTGTGCTTGACATCTACACAATCTGTTATTGATTATTGTAAATCATGTGAGTGGAGACTAAATTTATTCTTTTCTATATGGTGAACTTGGTAAATACTAAAAGAATAGTATATAAAAAGTGATAGCACACAACCAATGTAGATTTATACAAGATGCTCAGATTGGTTAGAAAAATAAACCATAAATGACTCACTACATTAAAAAATTAAAATGGAAATTGTATCATGATCTCAAAGTGTTTGGTAAAGCTCACTATCAAGTCATTATTAAAAAATAAAAAAGGATCTAAGTTAAAAAGAGGCATTTCCTAGCCTTGTAAACAAATACATATAAAACCAAACAAATAAACAAGAAAAACCTGAGATAACTGCATTATAAATATAGAAATTTATAAACTTTCCCTTTAGTCAGGAATAAGAAATGCAAACTACACTATTGTGAGTTTAGCTAAACTACTTCATAATGTCACTGCCTTGACACGTATTTTGTGTGATCAAGTGGCCTTGTGGAGGGACTTCTAACTAAAACTATTCCCTCTCTATCCCTTCCCTAGATAACATCCCACAGAGAGTTGTAAGTAGACCTAAGTCTCTGATATGATTCCTCAAAAGGGCTTGCGATAAGTAGTCCTCCCCAAACTCTCCCTGAGCCTTCCCCTTGGTACCCTTAGATAAGACCCCCATGGAACTAACCAAAACCCTGATCTTTCTGTTTTAAATTGATTAATCTGTCCTTAGCCCAGGAGCCCCAGAGTACTCCAGCCGAGGATCCTAATGAAGGTACATTACCCACGTCCTGCCACTGCTCTCTTTGGATACATCCTGCCTTAAATTCCCCTTCTGGACCTTCTCAGCATGCTCTCCAGGACCTGTCCTATGAGTAATAATACAGTTCTCTATTTCAATTTCCCTTTTGGTCTTTCTTTGAACTGAGGTCACCATCTGACACCCCAGGGCTCTACCTAACAAATGTTAATTTTAAAAAATCACAACATATACCAGTTTTATTTGCTATTGTAGTCTCTAGTCAATAGTATATGACCAAGAAAAGAATTTAGAAGCATAAGCATTAGAAAGGAGGAAATACAAATTCCTTTTTTTGTTGTTTTTCAGATGATATGACCATTCACATAGAAAATTCAAATCAATCTACAAAATTTTTTAAATAATAATTGAGTAATAGGTTGGCTGAATATGAAATTAATATGCAATAGTCAATTGGTCTTGATATTCTTTTCCCTTAGAATTAGTGCTTCTCAAAAAGTTTTTGTTCCCCAGTCGAAATAGACTCTCACTTAATGGATTCACCACTTCTTTAGACACATCTAAACATCATTTCTTAATCACAAAGTTTAATACAGTTACTCTCAAGCTGAAATCTGTCTGTCTGTTGTCTGTCTGTTGATCTGTCTTTCTCTCACACACACATACACATGCATGCACATGTACACACAGTTAAAATTTAATGGGGATGTTTTAGGGTGTATATGTTTTAATTTCAGAAAAGAAAACAGTACATTTATTGAAAAAGTCTATGGAGAAATACAGATAAGCTAGACAAGAGGATTCACATAGGTGTTAACATTAATTATTTGATAAGTAGTATTTTAAATGCACTTAGATAAATTGTAATTTCTCTAGATTATATAAAATTTCTACATAATTAAAAAATGTTTTAGAAATGAGAATAAGGCACAAATGAGATGAGTTATGCTATAGAGTTTATAAACTTTTCTTTGTTATTAGTGGCATAAGCATATGGAGAGAACGTTAACATTATTTCCAAAAATGGAAATGTGAATACCAGGAGCAGAAATAATGCATTTCATTGGGCATCTTTAATACTTGAATAAAGACAATTAAGTAACATGGGTTAAAATTTTGAGTAAGAAGAATGAGTAGAAAATCTATTTTGAAGAGCCACATGCTGCTCCATTTTCAACATATGTTATACATTTATAGGGCACAGAGTGATTAGATAACTCAATGTTTTAATCAAGAAGTCCCCCGGATGTGTATGGCAGAATGAGTGTCTGGTTCAGGGTAAGAAGCAGAATTACATTATTTTAAAATAACAGTGGTAATTTTAATCAAGATTTTTGCCTAAATTTGTGAGCTAAGTGAATAACTGATTACATAATAATCAAAAAGTAATCTTGTGAGATGGTGATGCCCAAATTTTCATATGTCTAAAAATAATCACTTAAGTTTTCTCTCCAATTACATTCACATATATTAATGAAAAAGGGGAGAGATGTTTTCTTTAAAAATAATTCTAACCAATAGAATTTAGTAATGCTAATATTACTAAATATTTGATTTATTTAGTTGTTACATAATTGACATGAATAGTTTAATTTTTTAAAGAATTGTTTAATTCTTAAAGACACACAAATAATTCAATATATTTGGACATCTAATTAATCAAGTATTTGTTTAAAATTTCTTATTTTTCCTTCAATAATCAAATGTTTATTAAGAATCCATCATGTTCCAAGTTCTCACCTATGTCTTGGAGAAACATTAATGAACAAACTGTATAAGATTTCCTTTCCTCATAGAGTTTAAATTCCAGTGGAAGAAAATAATATACAGTATAAAATTAAAATATGTAATATGATAAATATGAAAGGAATAAGGAGAAAAATAGTATGAAAGAAGTATGCTAATTCAGTGTGAAAGGGATGTAGACTTTAGCTAGATGTCCAAGGATATACACTGGAACCAGTATATATACAGCCTGGATCCTATAGTCCTATAGAACCAACCTAACCTTGAGCTTTGTCTGTTTGCCCCTCTTCCTAGCTACCAGGATGGTTTGCTGAAATCATGACCGTCCTACAGTCATACATATGCAGATATTCCCACTATTGCCTTATCTTTTAATATCGCTGATTATTCTTAGACTTTTCCAGGAATGAGGGAAAGTCTTCAGCATGACTTCTCATCATGTCCAGTACAGACAGAGCCTCAACAGCCCTAGTGTCCTGGATCAGCTGAACTGACCAATGGAGATTCTGTCTCTACCATTGACTGCCTGGAAAAACTGTGTTTCACATACCAGAAGAGTGTGGAAACTTATATCCCATGAAGTAAACCTTGATGAGTGAGAAATACAGCATTTCAAAGAGACTATATAAATTGCTCGTTCTTCCTTTTCCTAATGGCTGGTTCCAAGAAGAGTGGAAATGGCTGAGTGACCCAAGAAATAGTTTGTTTTTTTTTTTTGTGAGATCATCATTAGCTTAAAAGGATCAGCTTATATTACTAACTGGTGGTTCTCTACCTTATATCCTTTTTGTTCTTACATAAGCTATATTTCAAGCCCTGTTTGTTAAGAAACTCAGAAGTATTAGTTAATGCCTGTTGCATAACATTTTCCCCAAAATTTAGTGAACTAAAACAATAGCCATTTGTTATTTTGTGTGTCTATGGGATGCCAGGGCTGTTCTTGTGGTCTGGGTCAGGCTCAGCTGATCACAGACAGGTTAACTCATATCTGCAATTGGTGGGCTATAGGCTGCCAGTTTAGATTAATCTCAACTGGAATGATTTAGCTCTAATGTATGTGGTCTTTCATACTCCTAGACTAGGTGTGTGTTCTTGATGGTGGCAGGCTTTAAAAGTATAAGCCTAAGTGTTCAAGGTCTCGTAAGGCCTACACTTAGGATCGGCTATTTCCCAAAGCAAGTCAAAGGTCATTCCAGAGTTAGGAGGTGAAAAATTTCCAATCTCTGTCATCGTGGAGGCAGCTGTAAAGTCATATTGCGAGGGACATTGTCAGAGAGAGGGAAAGAGTCATGGCCATTTTTGCGATCTATTACGCTAGATTAAAACCAGAAGACTTCACTAAAAAGCTGACATTTGAGTAAAAAAATAAAGTAGAAAAGAGCTATGAAGTTATCTTGGGAAAGAGCATTTCAGTCAAGGGGAACATAGAAGGCAAAGTCTGTAAGGAAGGAGCATGCTTATATTATTAAAGAAAATCAGGAGGTGACTGGAGTTATAGCAGAGTTTGTAAGGGAGAGAGTCTTAGGACATGTAGTTGAAAGTCTTACAGTTTAAGAGAAGTGACTAAATGATTTCAAAGTTCAAAGTACTACCTTCCGGATATAAAAATCACTTTGACCCTCTGGCTCTCGGGTGAGAAGAAATTCCTCATCACTAAATTGAAAGAGTAGTTTAAAGCAGTATATTTCAAACTGTATTAAGCAGCTGAGATATTTTATGAAATGGCTATGCATAAAAAGTAAACTTAGAACGGATCTCTTTGAGCAAGAGGAGCCGTACTCAATCTCTCATCTCCCCCCACTTTGTGGCAGTTGAGCGGCTTTCTTAGACACATTTTTTAATAACTGAACTAGATGATCATTAAAATCCTGTCCATATTTATAGTTCTATAATAATTCTATAAGGCAATAAAGGTCTCCATAAACTGCTTAACACATCAGAAAATTGAGCAATTAACTGCCAGTTTATTCCTAGACCTTTCCTCAGCAAGCACTATACCCTATCAGAAAAAAGAAAAATAAAATCAACCTCAAAAACTATTTATTATTGTCAATATATGAAAAAAAAATCCTTAACCACATATTTATATTATGTTATTTCAGAATTTCTCCTAATCACTGTTTTACAAATGAATTCAAGGTAATATTTTTTAGAACTGTTTTCTGAGATTCAGAAAACATTATCAGTTTCTGCTAATTTTTGATTCCTATGATGGCTAAAAGGAAGAAAAAAATATATTACTAATAGGAAAAACTACCCATTTATAATATAATTTTACAATTTAATAAATTTTATAATTGGTTCATTATGCTAATGTGGGCGTGGGATATACTAAGAATATGTTTTTGATCCGATGGCAACATTACACAAATACACTGCTTAACTACCTCCATTTGGGTCAGTGGAGGAACACATAGGGGTAGTAGAATTTCCTTATTTTCATGTCTGACCACTGGATTCCACTCTTTCTAAAAGTCAACAAAAATATTAATATATATTAATAAAGGCTATACAACATTTTAAAATCTTTAAGCCGGGAATTTCTCACCCTGAGAACACCTTAGACTCCATCTGTTAATCCTATACACTATTCATAGCTACACTATATCTGTGTGTATGCCATGTTTAAAATCATATAGAGAAAACATGGTGAGAGCGTGGGTCCTACAATTAAACATTTGATTATAAAATATTATTTTTAAAGGATATAAATCCTTGCTTTAAATGAGTGATTTTCATTGGCATTTTTATTAATCTTAATGAAACAATTTATATTTGGTTATGACATTTAAAATAACTTTTAATAGAGATACAGCAATTTAAAAATGTCATTGTATTTTCAAAGATATTTTCTTGTCTGCTCTCTTTGATTAATATTACCTAATTTTAAATTCCCATTGCTTAAATTGTTCATATTTTAATAGGTACTTTTTTCTTTTGATGCAGAAGTGTTGCTTTTAATTTTGAAGGCTATTTGCACAATATAACTATTGTAGATAATGCCGCTAATATAGTATCAGAAAATGTCAAATACCATATCTTTCAGTCTCTAGTAACAGTTCGTGACATTTAAAAAAAAATTGTCAGCAGAATATTAAAGATAAATAATTTCCTTCATATTTCTGCAGAAATGCACGAAATAAGCCTTTGATCTAAAGTGACATTTATTAACTGAATGTGAGATTAACTGCAGCATTTGTCTTGAATAATATAGTCATCTATAACCTTACATCTTAGACTCAAAAAAATGTAAATACATTAATTCTGTAATCCTTATTAGATTCCTATAGCTAGGTAATTACTTTTATTCTTTTATTGATGAAGAATCCAAGGCATTGAGATGGCTGAAAGTCATGCCAAAAATTTGATCTATGAAAATGAGAGTTGTGCTTCAATTTCCAGCTTTCTACTATAAAGTTGCAACTTTTATTCAAAACAGTTTTGTAGTTTTTTTTTAAATATATTTTTTTCTAAAAGATAGAATACATGAAAACATTTTTTTTTTGGTAAAACAACCAGAAAACTACTAAATATTATTTTAAGATTTTCCAACATGTAGATTATGAATAGTTATACTGAAGAAACTCTGAATATTTACTGTGAGGAAAGGATATGTGAAAGCTTATAGAAAGGCAGGATCTTAGGGTGTGTGTATGTCAACAATGTAAGATCAATTTTCATTATGGATGTATCATTCTATTACATTATTCAGTGCAGTCAAAAAGTGATGGAGACAAAAGTGGCTAAAAGTTAGTTTTTGCTAATGACATTGCTGTGAAAAATGGCTATAAGTGTATAGTTAGAGCAGGAACAGTTCTCCCATTATTTATAGACACAGCTACATCAAGCCAACGTGCTTTTGCAGCACCATGTCATTCTCATAGTAGTTAGCAAGCTCTATATTTATATTTGTTTGCAAAACTGTTTAATTATCTATCTCCCTTACTAAACAATAAGTTGTTTGAAAGTGGGGATAACCACTTCTGGTGCTTGAGACTGTGTCTTTCACATATTGAGTATGAAAGTATTAATACAGTAAAACATTTTGAATAGGATATCTGACTCAACAGTACTCCAGTCAAAGATTTTTTTTCCATTTTGTATAAGGTTATAATATAGTTCTGGCAAAACATCCCTCCCCATTTATTCATGTAACACAGTGGGGTGATAGTGTAATAATGCTTCAAGCATTTTGTGGCCTTATGATGACTTTTAGAAAATGAACTAAATATCTAGAATGTTAGTTCATTAATGTAACTTACTCAGTTTATAATGCCGCTATTGAAATAAATTATCATAAATTAATTTAGTGGATCCCATGAATAAAACCCAAGTATACTGGGTTAAAAATGTTTTATTCTCAGGTCTCTGACAAGCCATTTGTTGCATCATTTTATTAATTTCCTTTTAAAACTCTAATGCCTATTATTAGATGAGGGATAGTGAATGGATTCCCAGAATGAAATTCAGTAGACCAATTTAGTACATCCTTTAGAATTGTACCAAATTTCTCAGACTCTAGAAATTTTATATATTATTTCAATAAACATTATTTTGGGGATCAACTGAATTTTAAAACAGATAAGAGTATAATGTTGTATTACTTAACTCAGAATAGTTTATGCTTCATTAACTTACAGTTTTAAAAGTTTAGTGAAAAAAATGAACAAAAAAATTGCACCCTATAGTACGACACTAGAACAAAATGCTTAAACATAGTAAATGTGACTTAAATTTTAACTGTAACTTGGTAACAAGAAATTGGCTATTTGTCTATATGTATGTGTGTATATCATTGAGAGCATGGCATGCCTCAATAAAGGCTAACGTGAAATCAGCAGATCAATTGTTTAATATTGCCCTTTCCCTAACCTGATCAGGACAGGAACTTATGTCTTCGGAGGATGAGTCTGAGGCTCCTCTCACTGCAGTGTCATTGAAAGGTCTGTGTTGTGGAATGGCTCCCAGGTTTCCACAAATAGTTGTATTATGCTCCCAGCACCCAGCTTGGTTTCTAATCACTCTACTGGAGATATGAAAGTCTTTTTATTTGAGATATAATTTATTGAAATTACTTAAATTTCTATGCAAATATTAAACATCTCAATTCTTATTCATAATGGCATTTTTGGTGTTAAATTAATGTACAATTTGTGTGTGGGATTTAGCAGTTTATGCTAATTTCAGATACATTCAGTTTCACAGGCACATAGAGTATCTTTGCTTAATATAGACACATTTGAAACAAAAATCTTCTCAATGTATTTTAGTTATCAGAATGAATGCTGATGATAAAGCCATATGAAATCATAGACATGTACATGACTAGAATTTGTTTTCTAATTTTTTTTGTCATTTTCACATATTGCTGCTGAGTGTATTTTTATACTTAATCGAAATAAATGCATAAGAAAAAAAAGCTTTACATAATATTCTGTCAGTAAAATTAGTAAAACCTAGAAAGCAATTTCCATTTTAGTAATGTGGATCAGAAGATAAGATGCAATATTAGTTCATTTACACTATGGCAAAGAAAGTATAATTTTCAGTACTCTTCTAACTTTCATTATCCACATGGGAGCTGTTATTATCTGCATAATGTACTGAGGCATTTGCAATTAGGCTTACTGTTCAGATTAGTCTCCCTTGGTTTCAAGTCACTTTCACTTGAAACAATAAAATTAAATTAGCAGTCTCATCCAGGTCAGTATTAAGTTTTTCCTGATAGATTTTGCAAGCTATTGTTGCTCTATTAGTTTTCATATCATAACATTGGATATATTTGAAATACAGGTATTTTTGCCCCATTTGTAGGAATTTTTAAAAAAGAGGGCAATATATAATTTAGTTTATTTCAGTTTCTTCCATTTCGCTGCTGTACAGAGTTTAAAAGACCAATAGAATGCATTGCTCTGGAGTTAATCATATACTTTTGGTGTTTCAAGTTATAAGTTTTATATTAAAATTTTGAATATATATATAGAGAGAGGCATAAAAATAATACTGTCTCAATTATAATACAAATTGCACTTTTTCTTTGAACCAGGAGGTAGAACTACTCTATGAAATTATGTCTAGAAAAGAACTAGTTACTTTCTTGCTTTCATTTTCTCCGCATATTCTTTTAGTTACTCTCTCTTTGGCATACATTTATCAAATATAATCAGAGTACTTTTCATTAGGTTTTTTTTTTTTTTACTTTTTTTTGTTTATTTTGGTCTTTTCAGAGTGCAGGGAGTCCAAAGAGAAATTTTTTTAAGGAAAATATTTGGATCAGACACTTAAATAGGAGTATTTACATTCAAATTATGCTGATTTATAACTGATAAAAGAGAAAAAAAAACAAACAAACGTGGAATTGACAAAAAAAATTAACATCCTCTACAATGGAAGGAGCTATATTTCACCTCGTTTATTTGAAACAAGTACTTTTGTATCCATGCCTTTGCCATAAAGAATTCTCCTTCATTTTTGAGTTACTACTGCTCCTCCAGTTGTTCCTCTGCTTAGAAATCCCTTGTGCCATTCATTACCTGACTAGTTTTTGCTTTTCCTTCAAGCTATGGTTTTGACACTTCTGGAAAATACTTCCCAGACGGACTAAGATGGATGGGTGCACGTGTTTGGAATTCCATACTCTTACCTCTGTGTGGTAATTATATATTGTTTAGCTCATCTTTAAGGCTTGAACAGCTTCATTCATTTCTATTTTTCCAAGTTTTATACTTATTCTTACTAAAGTAGAAATTGAATGGTTATTTGTGGACAGACTGATTGGCAAATAAGTAAATGAAAAAAAAAAAAGATTTTTTTTTAGAGAAGTTAAAAAAAGTGGCAACAACAATTAAGCTAAATCTGAAAGATTACTTAATTTGTCATAAAACATTTTATAATCCATCTTTTTTAATTATATATATTTTTCTGCTCATAAATCACATCTGGCTCTGTGTGTGAGAGAGAAAGGAAGGCAGGGAGGGAGGGAAGGAGGAAAGGAGCGAGGGAGGGAGGAACAAACTATGGATGCCTCTGGGCAAGGTATCCTATCTACAGTTTATACTTTCTACCACTCTCTGTTGCTTCATATCTGACCATCTGACCACCTCATCATTTTATGGTATTGACTAGCCCTAGAAAGTAAGACTTTGAATTTGGAATTCTTGTTTTGTACATACCTTATGGTAACAAAGCTCTAATAACAATGGAAAATTAGACAAGAAATATTTGCTTTAACCTGTCAAAAATAAAAGTAATCTAAGTTCCAAAACTCACCTCTTCCCAAAGATTTCAATTAAGGTAGTAAAGATCCATGTACAATAAATAAATAACAATTTCAAATGTAAATATAGCTACACTAGGAATTTTTTTTAAAAAAAAAAACGAGATTAAAAAGAAACACCTGCAACTGGTGAAGAAGGATGCTTTATTTAGCTATTTTTAACTTGAATTCAAGAATGAGCATGATTAACATATGTAGTTACTACAATTTTTTTTCCAGGATAGAAACTCCTATAACCCATTATATTAAACAACCCTTTGTCAATTTGTGTTTGACAAACATTAGCAGCTAGACGGTTTATTTTGATCAGGTCTTAAAACTACATTACAATAATATTTAAGTTTGAAGTTAACCTGACATGATAAGGTCTTTATTAAATAGTTTCACCTTTTATATTCCTATTCATACATACTACTTCGTATATTATCTTCTTTGATATTAACTAAATACTAGCTAACATTATGAAAGATGAAGATTGAATGCCATAAATGAAGCATAATCTCTAAAGAAATCGTTTCCCCAGATCCACTTGACAGATAATGATGTCTTACTCAGCATATCTTACAGGTAATAGCTTCTAGTTAGGGAAGGTGGTGATCTTGCCCATGACTGGCGAGACCCTCTTCACCCTTTTTCTCTTTTTATATCATGGTTAAAGTTGTTGCCCTAGGTTTCCAAAATACACTACTGCAAACTGAGGTTTTAAAAAAGAAAAACAAATAAACAAACACCCAAGCCTAATTTAAAAAAGAAATTCTTGTCTTCAGCCTTTTTGTTTGTTTTGATCATGTATATTGCATATGGGGGCAATCCTCTTTATTATATCCAAACAGAGATGCCTCTCTTTATATTTATTTAAATTCTATCAGCTTGAATTCAGAAAGGTGTGACATTTTTTAAAGGGGTTTTTGCAAAACTTAATGCTAACTTGGAAGACTTACCACAATATCCTGGCTCAGTAGAGAAAAACGTGATGTAATTTAAATTGGGAATTAACTAATATATACACGTGCACAAACTTACCCAGTTGTACTAAGTAGCAATTAATTTTAAAGGTCAAAATAACAGTATAATCACTAAGAAATTATTAAATTTTTATTGAAAATGAATAATCTAGCTTATTACATTACTGCCTAAAATTATTTTTAGCAACGACTGACAAAGTGTACATTAATTCCACAATATGTAATGTCATAACACTTATATTTGGTGGGGCCTGAAAATTTAATTACAAAGATAAGTTTTCTGAGAATGCTAAAATACCTTACATGTTTTCAAAGTACACTTTAATAAAGAAAATATGATGTATTTATATATGCCTCCAAACCAAACAAAAAATAGTACCATCAAAATTTAGACAAGTTGAAGAGGAGTGCGGCTTGTTACATAATGATTGAATAGAAATATTCAGTCAATTGAACTTCCTCAGCAAGCATGTCAGAAAATGACTTAGTTCAGATTTGTCTGTTACGGTATTAATTTAAAAGGCTCTTATCTTGCTTTCCCAAACTCCTTTTTTAAGCCAATGTCTTTCTGAATGGCACTGAACTTTAACAGAGAAAAAGATGCTTTCTATGCAGAAGACAAAAAATGCCTACAGCAGCAGAAATTAAGCAAAATAACAGTAAAGCTAAATTGTCTCAATAGGATAGGGGTACAGATATTTGTGAATCTGTAACATTAAATCCTGCCTTAAAGCAATGTATTTGTTTTGTATACCCTGATATAACAGTATAAATACCCTGAAAGTTCAATGGTAAAGTTCATGCAAATTAAAAGAATACTGTAATGAATAGAGCTAGAATATTTTTTTCCTACTTCTATTCCTCTTTCCAATAAGTATTTAGTAATCAAGATATTTTAGAGTGAAAATTTATTCACAATGCTATTAATTTTTCCTGTATTCATTTTTATTTATACTTTATATAATGCATTTTAACTTATATAATTATACAATGTGTTGTAATTATATTTATTATAATTATTTAATATGTATATGTTTTTAATTTAAAAATGCCAAAATTTGTTTCTATTTATAAAAATGGTAATTCTATATGATGAGTTAAAATCTGTATTATATTGACTATGTATCCTATCCTGCTTTCTCACTTAATACTATATTGTCATCATTTTAACATCATTTTATTTGCCTAAATATTCTTTGCATGAATGAAACCATAATTCATTTAATAATTTATTAATGTTTTAAATTTTAGGTATTTCAAACTTCTCATTAATTTAAACTGCTAGGAACAGCCATGTTAATAATTCTTCAAATAGGTCTCTAGGCATTTCTTTAGGAAAGATTGTTACACTTGCCAGACATTACGTCTTTGGGTATCTTGATCCACATAGCCAAATTTCTTTCCAGAAATGTCATACCAATGTAGACTGCTCTAAGCAGTCTATGAACATCCATCTCACCTACTTCTCAACAACAGCAGTACAATTTATACATTCTAACTTTTGTTCATGTAATAGGTGAAAAATGGTTTTAAATGTGATTAAATAGGAGAATACACATGTTATTGTTAAAATAAGATTAAGCGTGCCAAGCTGAGTATCTGAGTTTATTTCCTGTCCTATTGAAAACTCAATAGGGGAAAAAAAAAAACAAACAGAAGGATATTAAAGAAAATATTTTAAAAGTGCATAGACCTAAAGCATAAGGGAGACAGGAAAGAAATTCTTGCTATGCTCTTAGTAATCAAGAGATTTTAACAAAATTTTCAAAAGATGGAAAACTGAGGGAATAGTGTTGATTGGTATGCCACAGAAAAAGGGCCTAAAACAGTAGGTTCAGTCACTTGGCTTAGTTTATACCCTGAGAGGCATAGATTCAATTACTATAATATCAATGGAGGGCAGGAATAAGAGGGGTAAGCATTAGTTAAAAGGCTACACTGAAAAATTTAAACTTCCCTATATACCTTTCCTGTCCTTTCTTTGAAAATGCTCATTGCACATGAATTTGCCAGTCGCAAGTAAATACATTTAAAATTTTTTTTTAATGTAGAATATGTTGAAAAGAATCCAGAGTAGACTATAACGAGGGTTCTGTTTTCCTAAATTAATATCTTAAACACTTTAACATTTTAGAACGGAGGAAAGTACTCTGATCCTTGACTATTTCTTAAAGATCTTATCCCTGGATGTGCCTACCTCACATACACAGAGCTTCTGAATTTCTCTTGTCTTATTCTTAAATATCAGAGAGAATCTAAGAGTCACCCAAAGCTTGAGGAAAATTGCAGCAGGAAAGAGAAAAATCTAAAATAATAAAATACACAATCTGATATTAGGCTAAACAGAAATAATCCGGAAAACAAAAGAAAACATTTAAAATTCAACTTCAGTTAGTAGTCTAGGTAAAGTACAGAAACTATTATAATGATAAAATAAGAACAAGAAATACTATGAAATAGGAGTTATCAGATCTCTTGGAAATTAAAAATATAACTGCAAAAATAAATATGGAATAAAAAGACTAGATACCGACATGAAGAAAATATCTGAAAATGTAAACTACAAGTAGAAAATATAGAATATCTAGAAAATCAATTCAAAATGTCCAGTAATTTCAGATGTAGACAGGTTGATTACTAAAACATTTATACCAATTTCCTGGATTTTAGGAGACACAGGTTTCTTTATAATCACCCTTCATTCTGAAGAAGAAATACATGTAAACACGTTGTAGTTAAATTTCACAACACTAAGGATAAGACAAGGATTCTAAAATTTCTAGAGAGACAGGGGAAAACAATGTGCATCAGATTAACATCAAACTGGCAGCTAGAAGAAAATATTCTGAGGGAAAAGAATTTCAAGTACAAATTTTACACAACAAAACTCTCAGGTACAGAGCAGAATAAAAAAATGCAACTTTAGACATGAAAACATTCCATTTTACTTCTCAAATATCATAGGAAGTAATCTGAGGACTACTTCCAAAAAAGTTAGGGATTAATTCAAGGAAATTAAAACAAACAAAAATTGGACTTAAAAGT
Organism: Rousettus aegyptiacus; assembly: GCF_014176215.1. Classification (NCBI taxonomy): domain Eukaryota; kingdom Metazoa; phylum Chordata; class Mammalia; order Chiroptera; family Pteropodidae; genus Rousettus; species Rousettus aegyptiacus. The sequence goes on from NW_023416311.1 coordinate 52,109,165, forward strand.
AAGGAAGGGAAGTTAGAGGATAACATCTGTGCAGAAGGTCTGAAAAATTATTACATCTGAATGGTGAGAACAGGTAACAAAGGTAGGAGGGGAGGGTCTAAATGCATATTCACCTCTTTTGGGCATGGATTTAATAAATCAACAGATAACTTAGGTATATGTTATAAAGAAAGACATATATAGGCAATACATAATTTAGGAGATGGGGCAATAGGTGAAAAAATATACATATCATAGTACATTCTTTAGTTCTGAGTTGAGCAATATTTATTTAGTTATTACTATGCAAATCCTATTAATTTTGCATTTGACCCAAACTGTCTCTCTGCACACTTTATTTGAATACCATTAATAAGAGAAATAAGGAGAAAGAAAAAAAAAACAGGGAATATAAATATCATACAGTTAAGTCAAATGATTGGTACCAAAGAATAAACTTAGACAAATATTTAGAACATATTTATAATAAAGAACTACATTTCAAAGAAACCTGAGGAGAGATATGACCTTATCTTTTATCTGAGTAACTTCCATAATTATATGTAACTTCGGTAGAAAAGGTTAAAAGTTTACTAAAGCTTTGCTTTAGCAAAGTTCATTAAAAATATATTTATTGTACACAGAAAGTTCATAAACTAAATGTAATCAAGTTTTATATGTGCACTATCTAGCTGATTTTTTCTGATACTATTTCCTTCACATTCCTTTTCTAAAATAGGATGTTGATGGTAAGAAATGAAGCCAATATAATTATGTGTTCCTGCGTAAAAAATGAAACCAGGCATATTTCAGGTCCCTAGTTAAACAACTCTGAGATCAAACAAAATTAACATAGCCCTAAAAAACATTTTTTTTTCATAAAATATTTGTGTAACTCAATGAAATCACTCTACACGTCAAAACTAAGAGCACAATCATCAAAACTCATTCTAAAGCCTTTACTTTGTGTACCCACCAAACCAAAGTTATTTTATCATAAACTCTGCTTAATTCCAGTTGGTTCTTTCCCTTGCAAAACCCACCTAAAATCACCATATCCGGGTCCTCTAAAACTCTTTAAATAGCATTCCCTACCTTCACTTTTTTGAGACATAAAGATACTCTGCCAAGTTCATGTTCTCCCTTGCTATATTTAGTTTCATAAATTTAATTTCACTTGATCAGCAGATTTTTCTGGTGATTTTTTGTGGTGTAATAGAGGTTTTAACAATTCTGGACACTTCAGTGTGATCCAGCAGAAACTATCTTGCCACCATGGCTCAAGATCAGTAGTGATACCAGAACCAGAGTCCTCTCCTGAGGTCTCTCAGTCTTCCTTTTGCAATAGTGAGCTATGTTCTGTGGTGAGTACAGACTACTATTAATTGAAATCACAAGCAATTGGTTTATTGTGTATCCTAGAAATTTATATTCATGTCTTAAGAACCCTTTGATAAACGAATCAATTTTGAAAATTCACAATCTTTGTGAAAACTCTGCATTTTTACTAATGACACTGCCTATCTGCCTTCATCTTTCTGTTGTTAGTCTATAAAAGGAAGTTCACAGGACAAAGTTCATAGCTATAGGTCTGCTAGGTTTGTCTTTTTAGACAGTTACAAGGAATAACAAGTGACAAGTTGCAATAGTCTAACATCATAGATCAATCTTTCATTTGAGACATCTCTCAAACAGTTGGAATACTTTCCATAGTATCATCTGGTTTTGTCCATGGGAGCCAAGGTCTAACAAAGATCTGCTCAACACACCTTCTGTTACCAGAGGCTGCATATTTGTTAGCTTTTCAATGGGAAAGAACCAACTATTAGGTTTGGATCCTGAGATATATGGTGTCAAGCAATATATTTGATCAAACATATTTTCATGGGTTTGTATCAATCTATGTGCACATCTCTTCTGGATCAGACTTGTGCCTCTTATATGACTCTTATTATAGCATCAATTTTTGTACTTTTATTTCTAAATAGCAAAATATAGCAAAGTGTAATTTACAAGAAAATGGCCACTTTGGGGTACTTTCAGTATATTAAAAAAAGTTCATTTAAAAATCTTTTTGTAGAAATGGGAATTGGGATCTGCAATTTGAGAAGCTCAGTGAATCTCTCCCCAGTGACATAACCATCTTACTGGTAAAAACTTAAAAAATAAATTATGATGTATTAGATCTCTAGAAATTGTCTTAAGGTCATGCTGCAAATGGAAAACATTATTCAAGAAAATCTACTACATCTCAGAAAAATAGTGTGACTCCGTAGTTTGTTCCAAATCCACCCAAAGCCCAATGTGACAGAGCTCTACTCCAGATGGACAGACACAAAAGGCCACACATTCTATCAATTTATATGAAATGTCCAGAATAAATAAACCTCTAGAAACAAACGAAAATTAGCAGTTGCCTATAGCTGGGGAGGGAGGGAAAAATGGGAAATGTCTGCTAGTGAGTACGGCACTTTTTTTTGGAGTGACAAAATGTTCCAAAATTGTATTTTGGTGATGGTTGCACAACTCTGAGTATACTAAAAAACATTGAATTTTTTCTTTTTAAATGGATGAATAGTATGTGGATTATATCTCAGTAAGGACATATATTGTTTGAGGATACTGTCCCTTTGCTCGAATAGCCTGTACAGCACTCCAGTTTGACATTTCTAGTTCTCTGTTACCGGAATAAAGCTATATTTGCTTATGATATTAGTTATAGACATTATATATTTTAGTAGTTTAAATAGAAAGGGATTTAAGGTGTATCAAGTTTCTCCAGAATCTCTGTGTGGGCTGTAGCACCAAATTTAGATGCTATGAGAAATATTTCAGCTAGGGACCATCTTGATAGGAGAAATACCAAGCCACAACATGGAAATCATAGCCCATGATCAAAATTTAGAGAAGAATAAAAGAAGTATTCTTAGAAAAATTAAGAAGCCAAATTTCTAAACATTCAATGGTCTGCACTTTTGATTGGTATGAGGAAGATTACAAAAAAGAACTCAAATTCCAAAATCATCTGTTAAGTCTTCCTTGATCAAGACAAATAAATATGATGGACAACTTCAGCTCATGATGAATTTGGATCACTCTAAATTACAACATAAAGCTATCTTTATCTTGGATTCTCCAACACACCTTTATTGTTTCCTGCTTTCACTCCTCTTTCTGACCTTTCTTCCACTGAGGTCAAATAGAAACTCAAAACTCAGCTGGCCCTTCATAGTTAAGCTTCACTAAAACACGAAATCCCTCATGGTTTAAGTCATGGTCTCTATCAGAATTAAAAGCTATCGAGAGGATTTTCTCAGGCTTAGATAAGCTAGACAGAAAAGTTACAGGGGAGTTTAGAATAGTTCATGGGGTGAACATTATGTTGCACTACACCCAGGTCTTCCTTCAGGCTGTGCTCAATACAATATATTAGTATTTTTCTAATTTCTTAATTTCAGAAATTCAGATCACACATTTAGACTTTTTTCCTTTTAAACGTGAGTATTTAGAGCTAGTTTTTCTAATATTATTTAGCTATATTCCATTTGTTTAAGTATGAGATTTTTTTAAAAACTAATTTTTATTTTTATTATAATTTCTTCCTTTATCCTTGCATTCTTTAGAAATATACTTTTATTTATTTCTAATTTACCTTTCTATACAGAGGATATGGTCTGTATGAGTTTTACTATTTGGGATTTGTTGAGGCTGTTGTATGATCTAGTAAATGTTCAATTTTTGCAAATATTCCAACAAAACTGAGGCCACAGACTTCCAAGTATCTTGCATATATCAGGGCCACACCAGATCCACTGCTTATCTACCTTTCTGATTTTCCACTTTCTGATTATTATGGCCTGTGAAAAATTTCCTTATTTTCCCACATAGTTCAACAATGCATTAAAAATAAGTTTTAAGTTTTGATAAAAATGCTCTATATGTTGATTATGGTTTGGTGTCATGGAGACATAGATATACACACACATGTGACTGTAAACATAACACATAAATATATAAATATTTTATATTTTCAAAATTCGAACTATACATTTAAATTGAGTACATTTAATATTATGAAAGTTACAACTCAATAAAGTTGATTTAAAAGTTACTTTAGTATTTTTAGTAGCTGTACTGGAAGTAATTTTGTTGATTGGAGTCAGCCACATTGCCTTAAAAACTGCCACCAAATATTGCAAAAGTAGACTGACAGGTTTCAGGCAGCATTTATAACACCTAATAACTGAAAGACTGGAGGATGTAGATATGAAACGAGGAAGTTACAAGACCACTAAAATCAAGCAGGAGTTACAGATCTGAAGTAAGGCCCCAGAAGTAAAAATAGAAAGGGACTAAGGTGTCACATGAAAGACAAATGCATTGGACTCTGATAAGCTATGGATGAAAGTCCCCTTTGCCAGAGGGGAGAAGCATGATAAGATCACCACAGTGTGGTAAAATTTATTACTTCAAATTAATACATCCACATTAAATAATTCACATTAGCTAATTAAGCAGAGTATATAATTATTTTTCAAAGGAGCAAGGAAACATGAATGGGATATAAGTCTCTCCCACAAAGGGTAGATGGCAATTGCAGTCCAACATCTCTGCATTTCTGTAAATGAGACACCAAGCAGCCTGGGAATGTATATAGTCAGGAGATGATAAAAGAGCTGACCTAGAGACAAATTTCAGCTATTTCCAATTTCACTGTGGGTTACTGCTAACTAATAACAATAATAATACTTTTTGCAAATGTTCCAACAAAACCGAGGCCATGGACTCCCTTCACTATAAGTCTTACCATCCTCAGAGCATACTGCTTCCTTCTGGCCTTAGGAATTACAATAGAATTTTTTTGATTTGAGACTTAAACTTTATTTAATAATAAAACAAAAAGCTTTAAATGATGAGCCAAGAAAGACACTAAGAAAAACAATCTATAAATATCAAAAATGCCTGCCACTCAGTGACTGAACTGTAATTGCCGACAGTTCCCTAATAGGAATAATGGGAATGTCAGCCTAAATATGGATCAGATTCAGACAATCTTTCAACAAGATCTCTCTAAGGAAATATCATGTGGACATGTGTTCAGCAGTAATAGTAGAAATTCCTTCCGTGGTTAATATGTTTAAAATGGTTGCCACTTTCAATATGTTTTACCTAAAAATACAGACATCTTACTGAAGATTACTCACACTGTGGGAAATGAAAAAATGACCCTAATAGATTGAAAAATGTATGTCCTTAAATCTCAAAGGGACCAGTGAGAAAATAGGCATTTTATTCAGCCTGAAATGAGCAGTGTGTAAAAGAATTCTAGGACTTCGATAAGTGAATTCGACAGTAATACAAATTCCCATCATGCCACTCTATATAGGTATATATTTGACCTGATTTCCTTGATAATGCATGAGTAGACATTTGGAAGAATAAAATTTAAATTATTAATTCAATGTGTTGCTAAGATATACATGAAAGAGAGAACCAGTCAAACTCATGATGAGATTTCTATTCTGACAGGACAAATGAATTGCAGTCACAAAATATGTCTGATATGTAAAACATACTGTATATGTCATTTATTGAATGATTACCTTTTCAAGAACCAATAGTAACATTTTATATCAATCCTTAGCACATGGATTAGATTTCAAAGTTAATACTGCATATTCTTAAATATCTTTGATATAAATATTTACTATTTTAAAAATCTATGTTTTTCTTTGTCATTTCATCCTTAGTCTTAAGCCCATTTTAACTGTTAGTTTATTCAGAAGCAGCTCAACATGGAAGATCACATTTTCTTGTAAGTATTAACAGAAGTTAGTGTTACCATGCTTCCTTTCAATTTGATAATATAGCAATTATCTATTATTATCCATTTTAAAAGGTTTATTAAGAGGGTATTATGTTTAAAGTAGAAGGAGTAATACATAACACTTGCTTGTCCCAAGTTTAGAAACAATTTAGAAATAAGACAAAAGTATTAACAAGTAGACAACTAAAATATTATCATCCCTACTAACTGGCGTGTGTGGCACTGAGCACAGAATCTCTAGTTTCACCCTATTTGAAGTAATAGAAGTCCTCCTTGTTAGCAAGCAATAGCTCTATTCCATTCCTTTTTAAGCATTAAATATTTGTCTCTAAAATATAACCAGTCAAATCGTCCTTTCTTAATACCATACATGCTCTGAGAAGCAAAAAGTAATTCTGAACAGCAGCAATGGTAAGATTTGATTTAGACCTTAAAACCCAACCAAGCACAATAAGGTAAATGTATCTAATGTCCTTTAACTGTACACTTAAGAATGGTCAAAATATTATGTATTTTCCCTATATATTTTAATGTACACGCATACCCAGAGTTAGCTCAGTTCCTTGCTTACATTAAAATTGTCTCAACTCCTAAAACTCAATGATCTGATGCAAGCTTATTTGAGTCTAATGAATGATGGAATTCCTAGTTATTATTTAAAATTACATCAAGTCTGGAACTCCAATGTGTATAAGACATTCTAACTACATGAAAAAAGTAATATCCACTTAAATACTATGAACATAATCAATCCAATCTCTCATTTGTCATTAAAAATAGTCATTTTGTGGGGGAGGTGGCTACGTTTTAGTCTTAAATTATAAAGTGACTTTAATTTAGAAAAATTCATTGATGTATGACTTTCTTTAAAATATATATTTTTCTAAATGTTAGGGATCACAAAATATTATAAAGTCATTTATATGCTCAATATATAATCATAATAGTTCACTGTAATGAAACGATTAGGGTTATTGTTTTTTAATTTAATTCACAAATAATTGTTTTGTAATTGTGTATTAATATTTTATAGCACAAAGCTGTTATATTATAGTTTAAAGTACATGGAATCTTGCAAATACAGTAAAATATTATTTTAAAACTATCCAAGAATTTATTAAGTGAATACCATGTAATTAAGGCGATTAGTAAGAACGAACATATTTTATTTACATAGGAAGTCATTAACTCTTATTTATGAGAAAGTAAACATGACTGTTCACCTAACTGAAGATCAAAACCAAGTATAAATTAAGAGTGTGCTGTTATCTGGAATGCTCATTGGTAAAGATCAGAGAGTTGTTTCCACTCCTGGATGTTGTGCACACATTGTGCATTTATAAATATATCCCTGCTAGGGAGGCATTAACCAAAGATAGAGCAGCAGAGGGAGAGAAAAGCTTTGAAACATTATTATTAGAAGCAGTTTACTAACCTCCAAGCATAATCTTACTCCTGATTCACTCCGGGAGTTAAATATCTGTCTACCTGGATAAACGCGTAGCCGTAACTACTCTCACATGCTTTGTCTTAATTATAATTGAGAAACTTTCACAGTAAGTTTCCCCTCCAGGGCTTGTTTACAGATTTGACTAACAAATAGAACAATGCAAATCCAGGTGTTTAAACATTTACATTTCTAGAAATCAACTAATGTCTGAAATCTTAACTACTGAAAAAGTGGGATTTTTCAACCAACAAGACCAATTTAGAGAACATAGAGCATGTTTTCCCCCAAATATAAGAAAAACTCATCTTCTATGTTTAACAGCTATTGATATTGCTGCTAGGTTTTTCATCTGGGAGTCATAGCTGAGAAATGTTGGATTTGTTCTCAAGTGCTTGATAGTATGCATTACTAAGAATAGATTTCTATTGAAAAAAGGATAAAGGTACAGATTTACTTATTTGTAAGTGCATTTTCTTTCTAGTTAGAGGATGTTTGAAACACACAAAGGAAGGGTGTTGACTTTTGTATTTCTTACCCTAACCCTAGACCAGAACCTTTTTTAGAAACTGAAGACATATCTTCTAACAAAATACCTGATATTTACTTGGTGCTTACTCATGGCAAGCATTGCACTAAGTTTTTTTCTAGATTTTATTTAATTTTCCCCAAATCCCCCAGAAAGAAGATATCATTATTATATCTTATACAAATGAAAACACTGAAACACAGACAGGTCAGGCAACCTGCACAATATGTCACAGTAGGTAGTTCCTAGAACTAAGATACTTTAGCCCACATCGTTAATCATTGGCTTATGTATAATATTATGTATAATAAACTATGAACATAGACACTGCCCAACATACAATGGTTTGACTTATAGTTTGACTTTATGATGGTACAAAAGTGTTACACATTCAGGAGAAATCAGCTGAGCTAAGCAACGATGTTCAGTAGGTTCATTAAAGGCATTTCAACTTTGAATATTTTCAATTTACAATAGATTGGGGCATAACCCCATTGTAAGTCGAGGAGCATCTGTATATATAAATATATATAAACATATATATGTATAATTTATATACACACACACACAGGTTTTTTTTTTCTATCAGGAATCCTTTCATTTCCTTCCTGCTTTTATCCCTTTATGTTTAATGTATATTCTCCACTTATTCTATGCCATTTCTCTTCCTTCCATTGTCAAATTTTAAAATGAGTATATAAATTTTACTCAGTGACCCCATTTCCTCATCTTCCACATACCTTCAATTCATTGCAAGGTGATATCTACTCTCAGTAGTCCATCATAGTAAGACTATATTTACTGAATTTTTAAATGCAATTTTCCGAAGCCCCAGAGATTGTGACTTGAAAATCTGTAGTAGAATACAAGACATGTGAGGAATTTTAGTTTTGTATTACAAGTAACTGATGCGATTCTAATTCTTTCCCTCAAGCATGATCATTTTCATTTGTGTTTGTCACATTTCCTTAAATTACATGCATTCATCTTCAGGTGGTCACCTCATATGTTGATTATAAAGTTAAGACTACTCTAACCTTCTTTCACCATATCTTTGGGATTTTTTATCTATAATTCATGACTTTGACCACCACTTACTGAGAAATACTTCTCCAATATGTCTCTCCAGTACAGGTTTGTCTTCTGGTTTATAAATCCTTATATAACATGTCTTTAAAATATCTATACCTAGATATTCTGCAGTTTGCTTATATTCATCTCAACCTGATCTCATAGTGTCATTTTATGCCAAACTTACTCCACTGCTCGGCATCCTTGTTAATGGTACCAGTAACCCAAGTGAGAAATCTGAGGTCTATAGCCAGATTCTTCTCATTTATCTCCCACATCCAGTCAGTAAATATCAATTCCATCTCCATAATAAATTTAGAGTGTGTCCTACATCTCCTTCTCCATATTTTTCATCTTCCATCACTGTTCCTATTATCATCTGTTTCTTAGACATCTTTGTCTAACATTATAATGGTTTTTCTTATTCCAACTTTCTTCTCACATTTCTATTCTTAATATTGCTGCAAAAATGATTATTTTAATATAAGACTATAATTATCTCTCTCAACTGATCAATTTTTTTAGTGATTCTCTTCCCCTTCCATAGTCCGAATGTGACACTTGGGCTTTTATGATTTGGACTCTGCCTGTCTTGTTTCATAGCTATGTAGTAATCTCTTACATTCTAAATCTGTTCATGCACTCCCCTAATGATATGCAAATTGGCCCTGCAATTATGTAGCTCTTACTAATTGGAAAGCAAAATGGTACAGCCACTTTGGAAGAAAGTTTAGCAGTTTCTTACAAAGCTAAACACAATCTCACCATAGGATCCACCAATACCACTCCTACGTATTTATCTAAGTGATCTAAAAACTTTTGCCTACATGAAAGCATCCACACAAATGTTGGTATCTGCTTTAGTCATAATTTTCCCAAACAAGAATCAAGCAAAATGTCCTTCAGGAAGTTAATAGACAAACTGTGGTATGTGGTACATCCATACAATGGAGTATCATTCAGGAAAAAAAAGAGAGAGAGAGAGAGAGAGAGAGAGAGAGAGAGAGAGAGAGAGAGGAGAGAGAGATATCATGCCACTAAAAGATACAGATAAACCTCAAATGTGTATCACTAAGTGAAAGAAGCCAATCTGAAAAGACTATATACTGTATATTTCAATTACATGATATTATGAATACCTAAGTAATTTTGGAAATCAGTGGAGTCTATGAGACTGAAGGCAAAAGGAAGTGTGCATAAACTACATAAACTATATACTACAGTTGATAAAACTGTGTTTTAAAGTAGTATGGGCAAAAATTCTAACACTACAATAAAAGTATATTGCAAGTGAACAATTAAATGGATAATGAACGGCACAAATCAGGTTTCTCATAGTTGGAGTGGGAATGTACAGATAAGAGGAAGTGGCTAGAATAATTTGTCATAATGGATTAAAGTTAGAGACGTTAGTATAGACTCATAGTTAGCAATGCGCGCACACACACACACACACAGATATTTGCATATGGAAATACTTATATATATGTGTATAAACATGCATCAGTTTAAATACATATATTACTTTGCTCTGCCAGCTCAGAAGGCCTAGAAGCAGTCACACCTTAGTATAGTAAAGAGCACCTCTAGCACCCAGATCTTGGTTTCTGATATTAGAAATTGAAAGAAACTGTCCTTAACAGTAAATACATGATTTGAAAAGAGAAAAAAAAATCTACCTTGAAAAGGTTGTAGCAAAGAAACACAGAAGCCAACTGAAAGAGCTCCCAATGGCTGAAGTTTGATATATTTGAACAAAATAAATAAAAGGCTATTAGATCATAATCAAACATATAAAACAAATATCCATGAGTTCATACTGATATAAATAAGTGATTGAACAAACAAATGGGGGAATAAGATAAATACATCGGAGAAAGAATTGCAAATAATTTATGTACATACTCCATCCTCAAGGAAGAAGAGTTTAAATCGCCAGAATTTAAAGTATGAGCTGGGCATTGTGAGTTCTTCCAGAGTACACTTATGAAAAGGAGTAAAAACAGTAACTTTGCAGTAGAGAAGCTTAACAAATACTACTTTAGCCAGGTGACCATGGTCAATATCAAAAGTGATAAATCATGTTGATAATATGTACACTTGATATGATATGGTGAAATGGATTTTTGCCTTGTGGTATTATACCTACCAAAAATCTATAACTATAATCTAGTCTTTAGAAAAACAAATTCTAGTAGAAGGGCATTCTAAAAAAATATTTGCCCAGTACTTCTCAAAACTGTCAAAGGCATTAAAAACTAGAGAAGTTAATAGCCAATAGGACCCTAAGGAGACATGACAAATAAATGTAATGTGGTATCCTGAATGCGCAACTGGAACAGAGAAAGGACATTAGATAAAAACTACCTAGATTAAAGCAACAAGAGTTTATTACATTTATATGTCATAAATTGATAAAATTATTTTATATTAATGTGCTTGAGATTTTTTTAAGTGGATGTATTTTTATACTAATCATACTATACCATGACAATCAATCTCTGTAATAAAGCATACCACATGCTAATAATATTTCAGTGCTTTGCAGAAATCCCTACTTGCTGATATAAAAAAAAATAATAATACATGTGAGGAGACATTTGTTTGCAAGATGTGGACTAATTTCCTGTTGTAGTTTCTAAAGAAGCAATCCAAATGTAATTCATGAATTTTCAAATAATATTCTATTTTTCTAACTTTTATCAATGTTTTAGTTATATTTATGAAAACCATAACAGTACTCAAGAAACAAAGATTTTCCAGAATTCCAAAATAACACTTTTAAAGCTGCTATCTAATAAGACTCCATTCATCTCCCACACTTAAGGCTGATTTTCATATAAATTATGTGATATATTATAATCTGTATCGATATGTATTATTTTCCTCCATATTGAGCTATTCATCTGATGTGAGGGTTAAGGCTGATTTTGAAGTAAATAAATAAGATAAAAAACAAATAACTCAGAGCTTTTCCAGTTTAAGAAATAAAATGGAAAAAGTGCAAATCAGTAACCTTGTGAACTGACTGTGTTCTTAGAACTGATGCCTCCACTCTGCTATGGAGAAAAGCTTTCGTGTTATAAGCTCTGATTCTCAGGGACCCACTAACCAGCCTCTACCTCTGCCAAAGTTATAAAAGTAGTATTTTCAATAGTATGACTTTTTATCAATTGTTTTCATACTTTTTTCCCTCATTTTATTTATGCCTCATTTTAATGTTCATGCTTTCCCCATTATGATTCATGGAATACATTTCCAAGGTGACATTTCGCAACTCCTTTAGGAATTATAATGAAAATAACCATAGGGAAAAAAAACTATAGTGCTGTCTACCAACCACCCTTTCTAATGCTCCAAATTTTGAAGCTATGCCTGTATCTGTGGGAGAGCAATATTAACTGGGGGTTTTGCTCATCATATGTTATTGGCTTAGCCTTTGACGAAATGGTTTCTATACTAACGTAGCTTAAAGAAGAACACAACCAAACACTCAATAAAAGCAAAGGGCATCATGAGTTGTATCTCAAGGGGGTCATTCTTTCTGAGCTGAATTGATTAGAAATTAAAGCCTTGTTCCTGGAGAAAAAAAGAAATGACCTAGAAATTCTCACAGGGCCTCTCCTTTTCCTGACCTCGTGTCTCAGAATTGCAGCATCAAAAGTCTAGAGAATCAAAAGTAATTCTGCTCCAGGGTAGCATGCCCTGTTTATGTTTGGGTGATAAAACCAGTTAAAGGGTAAATGGAAAGTATTACTTACTCACTATCTAAATCATTTATTGTTGCTGGAAGCACCAAATTATCATTACTGCAGATGGTATGGTAATGTTTACTAGTGAGAGGTTTCTAAAGTCACTTTTTAGACATTAATTCAAGAGTGGAGATTTTTCCTCCTAAGTTTTGGAAAGATGTTTTGCAATCATTACTTTTCTCTATATTATAATCTACACATCAGTCATAATATGCTGAAATTATGTATTCCTATTAATAGGGGCATATTGATATAAACTGAATTGTATCATCCCAAAATTCATGTGTTGAAGGCATGAACACCAATGTTACTATATTTAGAAATAGGGCCTATAAGATCATTAAAATTAAATGAGGTCATAAGGGTGGGGCCCTAATCCTACAGGATTAGTGTCCTTATAAAAGAGATATCAGAGAGCTCACTCTCAGTCCCTGCATGAGCACTGAGGAAAGGCCCTGTGAGGATTCAGGGAGAAGGTAGCCACCTGCAAACCAGGAAAATGGACCAGCACCTAGACCTTGGACTTCCAGCCTCCAAAACTGTGAGAAAATAAATCTGCTGTTTAAGCCACCTGATTTGTGACATTTTGTTATAGCAGCTTGAGCTAATACATATATCTACTGAGTGACTAATGAAAATATATTAATTCACTTACACATTTACTTCTTTCCCAAAACCAGTTCCCCAAGCTCTTAATTTAAACATTTACTGAGTTAATTGTGTTCTTTATCATGATTCAAATCTTTGTATTTTCTTTTTCTATATAATTGAGTGATCACAGCCAGTATAGAAAACACTGTTGGATATAATTCTGCATTTCCTTTTTACTAGAAGATATCAGAATTTATTTTATTATTTGCTCCCCTTCGACATAACTCTGTAGTAAAAGTGTGTTTATTTAAACCACTGAAAGTCATCCCTTTACCGTTAGTGGTTTATTGGTAGGCATGTGAGATATTCTGATCAATAAAATGTGATGGTAAATGTACCGTGGAGAAAACTGCTTCATTAAAAGGTTTCTTACTGTTAAAGGTGGAAACACGTGAATGGGCGGCATCGGCCTTGCCTAGACATTACCATCTGTGGATAGGAAGCCTGAAACCACTCTAGCTTCCTGCAAACAGGAGACACACTCCATAGATGAGAACTGATATACTAGGTAATAGAGAAGAAAGATGAAAATAATCTACAAATAAGAGACTATATTGAACCTTGAATTAAATAGCATTGGAGTTTTCTTATGCCCAGACTTCTTGCTAGATTTTTGTAATTATATATGATAGTTACATCCTAATTTATTGATGCAGTCAGAAATTAAAGCCCCTTGACTTACATTTTCTTGGGTTTTCTCTAACATAAAACTTTTGAAAATAATTTTAATTGTTTAATATTTTCAATAAATGCTTTTGATGCTAGAATAACAGATACTTTGTATTAAAGATACTTCTATATTTCAGTAAAATCAATACAAAAAATTGTCATAAAATCTCTGGAAATGATATACGAGCAATAAATAATAGTATAAAGGATGGTGTGAACTAGCACTGGGAGTAAGTCAAAGGTAAAATAGAAACTTCACTTCATGCAATTTTATATTTTGAGATTTTAGAAACTTGTAAATATATTACCTACCAAAAATCAAACAAGTTTAAATTGCAAAATAATAAAACTGAGGATCTGGAAAAAAACGATATTTAAGGGAAATAAAAATGTTTCCCAAAATGTTAATACCTTGATTTTATATAGAGAAGTCTATATGTAATGAATGTAATTATAGGGATATCATCAAAACTGTTTTAGCAGTTTTCTTCAGCAATTCATAACTGCTTTAAAATTTAAAGTAGTCACTAATAAATTTTTCTTACATTTTCTGAGTTTCTTTATTCCTTATAACTTCCTAAATATCATCATATGGAAACTTACAGTCAGTGTTATTAAGAACCACAGTATATAAAACTAGGAATATGTTTTTTCAGTACTTAATATTGTACACTCAAGGTGGAAGAGTACTAACATAATAGTGATCAAGTAAACGGATTCTATCTGTACTGACAATTTTAATCTCAGATGGTCGTACTGAGAATTCTGTTGGTATCTGATCTGGTAGCTGATCTAAGTGGACTTTGCTGAAGGTCTGATAGTTATCAAGCTTTCTAAGATATGTTTTAAAAATGAGTAATTATCTAATTATTCGTTAAACCATTACAAGAATTATATTGCATTGAATTAACAAACTCAATTTATAATGCCTAATGCTACCTGGTCACAATAAAATTAACACACTCAAATTTCACAAAGGCAGCAATTTAGACATTATATTTAAATATACAAATAAAAATGAATATGCCTTTAGTCCATTAAATCATCTTTCTTGTAGAAAGTTATAAAATGATCATCTAAACCACATAATACAAAATAATAATAATTATTATTATTTAAGTGTAAAAACATTTAGGAAAAGACACAATAATGACAATATTATACCATATACTTATAACAACTTACTATATGAAGACTATGTAGTAACTTGGCTTCATTATATAAGATGAAGTAAAAATACTATGTTTCTTCTATGACTGACATATATATAATATATAAATACACATATACAGACATACTTGTAGGAAGGGAGAGAAAAGAAGCATGGAATAAGGAAAATAACTAACTGAAAATATTGGTGACTTTTAAATTTATATTTTTATTATAATGTTATCTCTACAAAAATCAAAGTATATATTGCTATAATTGTCCTTAATAAAACATACTTAAACTTTTATACTTACTGAATAAGTTTTAGCTAAATTTTTCTAGTGAAACCTATCATTTTATGTTGTTGATATTAAGTAGATTTAAAAAGAACAAACCTTGAAAACTATAAAAAAAGATAGACCCAGGTAAATAGTGGGTTTTCATCCACCCACTGTTTTTCTACTCATTTTTGTTATATTAAATAGCTGACGTTGTAATAAATAACTTCTCTATTCTATGCATTTTTCATTTATTAGAATTTTTTGCATCCCCCTTTGTCTTGTGTGTTGTTGAAATTTCTTGTCTATTTAAGACAAGAATCACCAATAGTTTTCAAATCAAAACATTTTTAGTGGTATTATGTTTTCTGAGACCTATTCATATCAGGTTAGTCCCATTAATACTGAATTATCTTGTTGCAGACCATTTATCATCTTGGGAATATATACAACTTATAAATAAAATATAACCATTTCAGGAAAGGCTCGAGGGTTCAACAAATGGAAAAAAGGTACAGAAAAGGCAAAGCGACATTTAAGCAAGACTCTTCTTGAGGTATATACTTATTCTAAAGTTACACTTGGGTTAGGGACTGATAAACTGACTTGCCTGTGAGACTGAGAACTTTCAATTATCTTAAATTTCTGGCAGAGAGAGGCTTTTTGCTGAAGTACACAGAGGCCTATAGACTAGGATTAAGAGTGAACCAAATAGAACAGCTATCAGTAAGACTTAAAACCAGTTATAAATTAGTTATAAACCAGTTATAAATCTCTGATATCTATGAACTATGAAATAATAGCTACCATATTGTTTTACCAAAATTAATAATAATATTAATAATTATTATTATAAATTCCTTCTATTAGAAAATAACATTATCCTGAGCCTGTATTACCTAATATTTTTATTTTCTTAAGAAATTTCCAGCATTAAAAAATAATTTACCAGCCATACCAGAAAACGAAACCACCAAAAAATGATATAAAATAGGAACAGATCAAAAGAAAATCCAAGTACTGACAGTAGCATACAGATATTTTAAATTGAAATAATAGTTAATAAATTAGATGATACTATGGAAAATTTCAGGAGTTATTTTAAAACTTTGGAAAATCAAGTGAAATTCTAGAACTGAAAAATATAATAATTAAAGTTAAAAATTGAACTAATGAATAAATTAGCATTAAATCAGCAAAAGAGAACTCAATAGCTAGAAAATTAAAATGTATTAATAAAAAATCAAACTGAAGCAATAAGAAAATATAAAAATATCATAGAGATCATAAAGTACATGGTGAAAAGTTTGAACATTTGCTTAAAATCTCAGAAAAGGAGACAGATGGGATAAAGAAATATTTACTAAGATAATAACCAAAATTATCCTGAAATTAAAAGACTTAAAACCTCGTATTCAATAAGTGCTAGAAACACTTGGAAGGTTAATATAAAGAATAGGACAGAATGGCACATAACTGTGAAATCAATGAAAACCAAATACAAATTGAAAATCATAAATTCAGGAGGTATGAAAATAATTGCTTTTACGCAACCTCATTAAGACTTATAGTTTACTTCTTAAGAAAAATATGGTCAAGCAAGAGACAATGGAATAAATGTATACAAAATGTAGAATGTAGAAAATATATATATTCATAGGCAAACGATTTTATGTGTTGAAAATAAAATAATAATCTTAGATAAACTATGAGAATTAATAAGTGAATTAAAATAGATCTTTGTATAAAACTTAACATTATATCTAAATACAGCAACAAAAATGAGAAAATAAAATGTTGAAAATATATCACCACTCAATTACAACAACAAATAAAAATCTGAACAGACTGAAAAATCAATAAATAGTCTAGGATCCATAAATGTGGTGAAGTCACAAGGCAAACCATTGTCCCCCAGATTGGGGAGACAGACAGGGAAATAGAGGGAGTTATGGCCTACTGGAGCAGAGATTCATGAATGGAAACCACTACAGGAATCAGTACCAGGGTAGAAAACCTGGCATATAATTGATGGAGGCTCAGTATCGACAAGTCTGAGATTTAAAAATCTCAGATGATAGCAAGTAATACAGATGAAAACAAACAAAAACACTACATATATCTTTTTCAAACTACAGAAATTATTAAAGATAAATTAAAACTCTTCTAAAAGAAACTAGAGAGGGGAAAACATCTTACTCATATAGGAACAAAGAACTACATTTGACTTTCCTAGAAACCACGTGAGCTAGAAGAGAGTACAAGTAAATATTTAAGTATTGAGAGAAAAAAAAACATACCACTGTAGAACTCTGTACTTTGCAAAATTGTCCTTCAAAAGTGAAGAGAAAAATAAAGACTTTCTCAGATAGACAAAATTTGAGAGAATTTGTTGCCAGTAGACATGTCTTACAAAAAATGTTAAAAGCTCTTTAGAGGGAAGAAAAATAACAGATCAGAAACTCAGATATGCATAAAGAAAGTAAGAGCATGGCAGAATAAACAAGTAAAGCATCCCTCCCCCCAAAATATGCTGTTCTGTCCTCTAAGATCCTGTAGAAAAAACTGTGGTATAATTCATATCTTTCATGTGGATGTCCCAGGTCTAGTGCTGCTGTCACTCCTGCCATATGATGCAGCATAGATGTGTTAAAAGGAAACAAGAGCAGAGATGCTAGATGCAGTGTATAAAGATTTCTCACAGCACAGGAACCAAAAGGAAACTCCTACAAGACCAATTTTAGACTAAATACTATAATTTACACAGGTAGTGATGTCGAATAAGCCATTTTGAATAAAACTTAAATGCTGTTCCTCCAAAATAAAAATAAATAATACCATTTTAAGCACTGAGATCATCAAAACCTTACAAATAACCTTATGAAACATGACTCTTTTTTCTCCCCATAGATGTGTAAAACATCATGTTATATCAAGTGTCATCAATGGAAGTACTATGATTGGAAATATACAATGTAGAATTTATGTTCTAATCTACATGTGTGTCTTCCATGAGTTGGGTTAGTCATTATCAGAACACCTGTCAAGAGCCAAAGCCAGTTAGTTCTCCACACCCAGAAAAAACATTGTCTGGTTTTAAAATTAGAAAGACCTAATGAAAAGATAATGTTTAAGACACACATCTAAATATTATCATCTTTAGACTTGTTAAGATTCTCATTTTTTATTTTCCAGAAATAATTGTTGTGGTAAAATTTGAAAAAAGAATTTAAATAATTTTACTTTTAGTTCTCTTTTCCCCCTCTCAATAATTTTTGTTCAATATGCATTATTTACAAATATGTCTATTCCTTCACCAGTTCCCAAATATATTGCCTTTGCTTCTAGTACATGTAATATAGATTTACATAAGCTAGTAAACCTGAATAAAAGCCAGCTTTAACTGTCATACTTATTTTGCAAAAGATAAAATTTTAAAAGTAGTAGCACACTGAGGATAAAAATATCAATGTTACTCTAAAAATTGAGACTTTTATGCTTTAAGGAAATTGGTCACAAAAGAGTAATCCTAGACTGAGATAAACTTGCTAGAATTAAAGTATAGAAGTTACAATAGTGTTTTTTAAATCATTGGAAGAAAAAATGTGTTCAAATTCCTCATTCATATATACTAGCCACAGTATTTTTTTAAACCAGTGTCTGGGTCCTTAACAGACCCAAAAGCTAATTTACTATTACAGATTCACAAATATTGTCTTATAAAGCTCTAGGGAAATTATACTAGTCATTCCATATATTTAATTCCTATACTGCTAGCAGAAAATGTGAAACTGTTAAAAGAAACACAAAACATTTTTAAGAATATTTTGTGAAGGCTACCTAAAATATCTATTAATACATTTTCTCTCATTTCATTAAATTCATGTACAACTGCAATACTGCTAAGTTAATGCTGAGGATATGAGCCAGCCACTCAGGGTAAAAAATAGCAAAATAAATAGTTTGATCCAAAAGTAAACAGTTTATCACTGCGTTTAAAAAAAAAACTGAGTAGAGTATTTTTGGATAATAGAGTCCCAATTGAGAATGCCAGGCCTTTAAGCTTCGAAATGATATCTGGAGTACATATTAATCTTAAAGCAATTGTTTAAAAAATAGAACACCAGACATAAAAGCTGCTGACTTAAGATGTTTGTAAGACATTTTCATTTCTTACTTCAAATCCCGTTTGCTCTATTTCTCCTGTGAGCCTAAATGCAAAATAAAGATGTTCTCCTAATTAAGCATTCCTCAACTTTTTTTTGGAGAATACAGAGGGAGAAAAGCACATATACATTCATCTAAAAACTTTTGCATACTATTCAAGGGCTTCGCATTTACCCCACCAAAGGCCATCTGGACTCTGTATGATTTCATGTACCCAAATTAAGAACACCTGACCTAACAATAATATATTTTCCAGCTTAGAGCCTCTTTTAAACCTCCTACCATTATCATCAAGGCTTTTTGGAATAATGGGGACCCAAGAGATGCTCATCAATATGAGTAGTTAATGATGATAAACAACTGTTCCCACCCCTTACACATGTACTAATTTGAAATAATCTTTCTCATGAATGTTCTGCTAGAAATATTCAGTCCACATCTCCTATTTCCTGTGATATTGAAAGCAAAGCAATTTTAGAGGTTGATCCAAACTTTCAATAACTAAGAATTAACAGGCTCTAAATAGCCTAAAGCACTTCTTGAGAAAACCAGTGTCCCATTCCATAGAACTGACTTCTATAGGCTCAAAATCTCAGAAGATCAATATGCTTAAACAACAGCAAGCAAAAAATTACATGCAATTGTATCGGGATCTGTTCATAATTAGAAATGATGCCCTTCTGGGTATGGTTGCAATTACCAGCTCTCATCATTATTCATTTCTCCCTCCTTCTGGACACCCAGAAAACAAAAATTCCCAGCCTGCTTACAAGTAATCACGGTAATGAGACCAGTTCCAGTTGATGAAGTATACACAAAAGTTGCAAGTATCTCTTCTTAGCTAAGACATTAAAAAACCCTAATCCACTCTAATTTGCTCAAACCATGACAGTGACCACGGAAGCTGCTTGTTTATACTGCAAAACCACAAGATAGGATCTTTAAAAACCATTTGGAAGGGAGCTCCCCTGGAGAACTTAACGTAGGCCATTAATATTTCAGGGCTTATTTGATAGCCAAGAAGGGCTTAGCCTAATCTAATACCACAGGCCATAAGACATTTTGATTATTTTAATTAAAATAAGAGGTAATACAAATGTTGTAAAATACAGTGATAGAAATTCGTCGAAGGATTCTGAACATCATTTTGTCTCTCAAAGTTCACATGTTTAAAGACATTGACATTGCTTTCAGCTCTCTGTATAAAAATGGATAATACCATTTGTGAGTGGGCATGGAACCCAAAGTGCACTTCGTTGCTCACGTTTGGGGTAATTATATGGGAACTGGGTATGGTATTCAAGCCACAGTTGAACATTTACCACAAATATTTAGACCATCTAACTCTGGTAACTTTAACAATTAACTTCTTCCCGCCTATCACCTGTCTCTGATATGACTGGGAAGATGTTGTGTGTGGTTGGTGACAAAATCTACATGAACAAGGCAAAGTTTAATGACTTTTAAATAAAGTGGAAACCTGTTCTCTAGACTATAAAGATGTACACTCCATGGGAGAGGGAGCCGGTTCCTAAACTAAAGAATATAAATTATGCGTACTTATGCAATGGTAATAGACAAACATCTCATAGCAGAGGATCCCAACTGTTTTGACACTAGGGACAGTGCTCCTATGAGAATCTAATGACTGATGACCTGAAGTGGAGCTGAGGTGGTGGTGTTAGCACTGGGGAGCCACTGCAAATACATATGAAGCTTTGCTTGCTTGCTCACCATTCACCTCCTGCTATGCGGCCCGGTTCCTAACAGGCCACGGACTGGTACTAATCCAGGTGGTTGGGGATCTGTCTTATAGAACAAAGCTACAGCTACTCTGAGCAAATGTTTCTTAAAATAAACAGTCATATTATAAATGTCCATTATTTTTATCAGTAGGAAACATTGCTAATGGTAAATGCCAGAAGATTTATGCCCTAAATTGTAAGGTATGTAGATTTTTCCAGAATTCTTCCTAAAATCCATCACTTAGTTGTCACAAGTCACTTGAACCCAAAGTAACTTTTAAATCAATGCTCAACACACCTTCTACAATATTAAGTATTATGCACATCCGGCAAGAAGATAGCTTAACACTCTTTATAACCTGGATAATAAAAGCAGTAATTGCTAACAGAACACTTGGAATGACCTAATGTCCAGCCCATAAACATCTACACATTGTCTCAATTGCTCTTAGGTGAATCTCAGAAGGTGGCAGACCATTTTTTAGTGCAAACTGGCATTCAATTATGGTTTTCATTTAATTAACTATAGTATCCACAAGGTCAATTTGTTCTCTATATACAACATATTACATCTTATTTATCCAAAGGAGACAAAGTAATGTCCCTGCCTCTCTGTTACTAGAGAATGAAATCAGGCTAGCATCTTGTGCTTACAGATAAAGCTGCATTGTTCATCTGAATGGGAATATAGAGCAATGTTCTGATCACAGAGCAATACAGTTTGAAAGCTAGAATATCATTTAAGAGGAATTAATTCATTCCCTGGTATATTAGGGAAAGAAAAAGGTGGCAGTTCTTCTACCACTCAGTAGGGAATCAAAGACACTAAGCTCTGTGGACACAGATGACAGAACAAATCAGAATAAGACCTTACACATCTCCTACTGTCATAATAATTCTATTTTTAACCCAAATAAAGCAAGCCCTTCTAGATTTAGGTTCAAATGTAATAAAAGCACATAACTCATATAAAACACTGCAGCCTTGCATTTTCTTATATTTCTCCCTCCCTCCGCCCCCCCCCACCTCTCTCTCACACACACTCACACACACACTTAACTTCCAAAGCCTTGATGAACAGTTGTAAATTTCCTATTTTTTTTCCACAATTGCTTCTCAAAGCAGATGCTCATATCTCTTCTTTGCTTTCCTCTCTCTCCTATGTCTCAAAACTCTATCGACTGGACTGTGTTCTTTCCTCACATCCCTATCCCAATGCCTATCACTGGTACCTTCTCCCATTTTAAGTTCTTTCCTTCCAGTGTTTCCGGTTTTCCAAGAGAACTGCCTATCTTGGCTTCCCTAATTCTGTATCTCCATTCATTACACCATTCACTAAGTCAAGTCTAGTTAGAGAAATAAATATGTTCTTTAGCAGGAACCATGTGTGTGGTATTGGCAAGGAGAAGGGCAAAATAAATATATGAAAACATATACTCTATAGATTTTGTTCTCAACACATCTGCATATGACAAATTTATGGTTGAAGACCAAGTTCTCATGAGATGATCACACCTGAATCAATGTTTTTCACTTGAGTCACTCCAAGAATTTCTTGGAAACTGGGTTCCTCCATTGTTTTCCAGGTGTCCTCCTATGCGTATTTTTGGTATTTGTTCAAGTATTAATGATTATTTAAAGGAATAAATAAAGAATTAAGAAAACAGACTCTTGAAATAGGCTAAGCTCAAATCCTGTATTCTACCACTTAATACCCATAGGGTATAAGATTTAGGAGATGTCATATAACCTCTTTAGGCCTCTCAATCCTCATGTGTAAAATAAAGATAAAACTAGTACCTAACTTAAAGTATTGCTGTGATGATTTATATGCTAAAATGTGTAGTATAATCCCTGGTGGCACATGAAAACTATTATAAAATTACTAGAAAGAAAGAAAATACTTTTACCATCTTATATTTTATGTCATAGTGTCTATGGGAAGAGTCAAAAGCCTCATATTACTTAAATTCTTATGTAGTTTCCAATTTAAACTTAATGTGATTGCAAATAAGACAATACTTCCCAATACATTCATGTTGATTTTTTAATATTGGTTATACTTCATTATATAAGCACCATTATTTAGCGACAGGAATACAGTATGCGGGAACAGACAGACTGATGTTTAAATATGTTTTTTTTTAAGCAACTTATCTAACATTTATGTATTTTACTTTTTTGGCATCTGTAAAATAATAATGATTCTTAAGATTTTTGTGATGTTTAATATAAAGTTCTTCATGCCGTTCCTGGCAATCAGGTTATAAGAAACACATATTAGTTACTTCCTATTGATGATGTGTGTATGTTTTCTAATATGCATTACACGTCAGATGCCTAGGGACTTCAGACCTACCTTCTAAATTTCAATTGAGGAATCAGTCTCAAGTATTACAAAATTCATATTCTTAAGAAATGATACTTTAAAACAGTGTTGTATATTCTGTGACTCTGGACTTTTATGGGAGCCCAAGGTTATTTCTACAAAACCACATGTGTACACAGCCTGGTCTACTGATAAGGTAAATAATGCAGTACACACAAATATTAATGGCATAACAAATCATTTAAAAACATGGCTTTTTTTTTTTGTACTGTTATATATTTTCTAAAGAGATAATAATAGTGTATAATCATCTTAGGAGATAATCAAATTGTCTATTAAAACCAGTCTTTATCTTAAAAATCTGGAAAACACTAGTCAAAGGACACTCAAGGCAAAACATTTTAGTTATTTGAAATCTCTGATTCAAAGCAAGGCTCTTATTCTAACTATCCATCTTCCCCCACCTCTGGTCATTTTTATAGTTTCCTCCTTTACACTCTGATTTTATAGTGAGACTGCTCATGCATATTTGTTCTAGGGCTATATTTCCAATATGCATAGAGTCATGTACTCTCCAAGTTAAAAAGGACCTTAAAGTCATCTAGCTTAACCATCCGTCAGATGCATGAATTATTCCTACTTATGTCTACATCCACTCTCATGGTGCCTTAAATATACCCCAGACATTAGCCCTATAGCCAAACATTAACTCTGACTCTAAGTGGAATTCTTAATTCATCAGCACTTTTAAAATTCCCACTCGTAACAAAAATCTCAATTAAAGTGTATTTAAACACTACTTTCACAAGATGACTAATTTTCTATAATACATATTGAGCTAGCATATCATCAGTACCCAAGTCACTCTCATGTATTAAATTAGATGCTTAGGGAGCCACATTAACTCTTTCAGACTACTAAGGCATTTAGTGTACTAAGTGCAGAAACTGTAGTAAAGAATTATGCACCAGATAGAGGCATGAATAATAGTTTGACGAGAAGTAAAATGTATACAGCTGGAAATAAATGATCTTTATAAGAATGTTAAATACAAAAAGAAATAGATAATTTAAATACTGTGAGCCACCATTTAAATGGATTTTTCCAGAAGCATCATATTAAGAGAGAGTTGTACTGACTGTGATAGAGGGATTTTCTAATAATAACAGTCACTAAAATAACTGTTTAGTCACACTTAAAATGATAGACATTAAATTTGTGTTGATTAACCATTAGCTTTCTTTTTAAAAGATTTTTAGTGATAAAGATGATAACTACTGAATTAAAAATGTCTCCTTTCTCTTCTCTTTTTCTTTTAAGTCATATACTATTCATGCAGCTTTACAATTGATATTGAAATAATGCATGATTAAAGTATTTATTGTACCTACACAGAATAGACTTTTGCCGATAATTTTGGATATAAAAATTAGAAACACTTTTTTACAAAACTGTTTACCTTTCCTTTTACATTCAGTGTTCTTGGAAACTGAGTGTATTCTATATAGTTTAGTGTCAATTTAGGCACCAAGAATGAGTTGAAAAGATACTTTTTATCATAAAAGTACATATATTTGACTCTCCTGGTTCCTGTGAAACAAATTAATTTCTATCTTCTTTAAAAATACAACAATATTTTACTTCTTGTCACTTATTCAAACAGGTTATCAGGATCAGGAAGCTCTAGGAGTATATGAATCATAGTAGCTCTAAGAAATGCAACAGATGTACAGATTTCTCACAAAATTTATCGATAAAATATCCAGTATTCATTTTCTATTTTTGCCATTACAAATTTTGGGGGAGTTTATGTTTAACAGACCTCCCCAGGAGCTTCAAAAATAGGCAGATGTCTTCAGGAAAAACATGTCTCATATTTCATAAGCCTCAAGTCCAATTTGCTCATTCCAAACATGCAAGATACTGAAAACCACCACCTAGGAATAATCTTAACAAAAGATGTGAAGATCCTGTATACTTAAAACTACAAGACATTATTCAAAGAAATTGAAGAAATCGCTTCTAGGCCTTTTGGCTAAGATCAAGTGAAGAAATTTAAGAAAACAAAAAAATGGAAAGATATTTCATGTTCATGGATTGGAAGAATCAACATGGTTAAAGTAGCCATATTACCCAAAGCAATATACATATTTAATGCACTCTCCATCAAAATCCCAAAGGAATTATTTAAGAAAAAGAACAAAAATTCATCATCTTTGTATGGAATCACAAAAAGACCCCAAGTCTCCAAAGCAATCCTGAGAAAAAAAGAACAAGGCTGGAAGTTTCACACTGCTTGACTTCAAATTACACTACAAAGTGACAATAATCAAAACTACATGGTATTAACAGAAACATACACACAGAGACCAATGGAACAGAACTGAGATCCTAGAAATAAACTCACATACAAATGGGCAAATAATTTTTAACGAAGGAGCCAAAAACATACGGTGGAGAAAAGAATGCCTCTTCAATAAATGGTGCTGAGAAAATTGAAGAGCCACAGGCAAAAGGATGAAATTAAACTGCTATCTGTCACTATACACCAAAATTAACTCAAAATGGATCAAATATCTAAATATCTAAATAAACTACATAGAAGAAAACATAGGTACTAAACTCATGGACCTTGGATTTAGAGAGGATTTTATGAATTTGACTTCAAAGGCAAGAGAAATAAAAATGAAAAATGGAACTATATCAAACTAAAATCTTCTGCACAGCAAAAAAAAAAAAAACCAACAACAACAACAACAAAAAAAAACCATCGGCAAAACAAAGAGGCAACCAACTGAATGGGAGAAGAGATTTGAAAAAAATGCCTTTCGATAAAAGGATGATATCCAAACTATATAAAGAACTCCTACAATTTCTCAACAACCTCAACAAATTCAATTAAAAAATGTACAGAGGACCTCAACAGACACTTCTCCCAAGAAGACATACAAATGGCCAACAGACATATGAAAAGATGCTCAACTTCACTAGTTATTAGGGAAATGCAATCAAAACTACAATGAAATACCACCTAATACCTGTAAGGATGGTTATTATCAACAAGACAAGTCATAAGAAATGTTGAAGAGGTTGTGGGGGGAAAGGAACCTTTATACGTTGTTGGTAGGGATGTAAGTTGGTATAGCCATTGTGGAAAACAGAATGGAGGTTTCTCAAAAAATTAAGAATAGAATTACCATATGACCCAGCAACCACTCCTCTGGGTATTTAGCAAAAAAAAAAAACTTGAAAACATTTGTTTATAAAGATATATGCACCCCGATGTTCATTGCAGCATTATTTATTGTTTCCAAGACATGGAAACAACCAATGTGTCCTTCAATAGAACATTGGATAAAGATATGGTACATATATACAATGGAATATTACTTAGCCATAAGAAAAGATGAAATACTGCCATTTGGAACAATATAGATGGATCTCGAGATTACCATGCTAAGGGAAATAAGTCCGACAGAAGAAGCTGAAAAACATGTGATTTCACTCATATATAGGATATAAAACAGAAATCAACAAACAAGACGAAGAAACAAAACTCATAGATGCAGACAGTAGTTTAGTGGTTACCAGAGGGAAAGGAAGAGTAGGAGGATACAGGTAAAGGGGATGAAATATATGATGATGGAAGGAGACTGGACTTTGGTCAGTGAACATACAATGCAATATACAGATGATATATTATTGAATTGTATACTTGAAACCTATATAATTTTATTAATGTCACCTCGAAAAATTTAATAAAATTAAAAAACGACAATAAAAACTCTACTTGTTTCTATTAGGTCAACTGTGGTTCTATCTTCTAGGATAAAGCCAAGATTCAGCCTCTTGATGGCACCCAGAATTAGAAATAACCTTAGCAAAAAAGTGGTTACGAATTATCAGCTCAAATCTGTGATTCTCCATACTCTCAGAAATGTAATTCTCTTCAATCTCCTTACTTCAGCAGCATTCTAATCTTTTCTAAAATAAGTTTTTTGTTTTTGTTTATTTTATTTTGGCAGGAACATCTATCAATCATGAATATCTCTACCCTGAAGTAGAATTTGGTATGTTTTAATTTATGTAAATGATATTGTTCTGTTGATCTTGGTTTATTTCTTACTACTTTACCCATAGGATTTTTTAAAAATCTTATTATTGATGCCTTAGGTACATCTAGTTGTTGTTGTTTACTTCTGACTGTTGTATACTAGTTGATGTATGAATCCATCCTTTAACATATTTCTTTATGGATCAATTTTGGATATGCTCTATGTGTCTGTAGTCTAGGGTGAAATCGTTGGTTTATTAAAAAGAGTTATAAACATACTTCTTATATTTTGCTATTTTCTAGAACTATTATTGACTTATTTTGCTCTTGTATCTGGAGAACTTGCTGCAACTTTATACTAGATCACTTTTTCTAGTACAATGACAATTCTATGAAGCTCGTTTTATCAAGAGGCATTGAAAAATATCCCTTACATTTCTTATCTCATACTCTTATTTGTTCTTATTTTATTTATATGGAAATTAGGGCTTTCAATTTTTTCATTTATAAACTAGAATACCAGGTATTCTTTTCTTGTTGCCAAATTAATTAACATTTTTCCCTTAAAGTGTGATATTTAATTTTAGTTATTTAGTTCAGATAGGCTTTATCAAGCTAAGGAATTTTCCTTCTATTTCTAATATTTCTATTTTTAATCATAACTTTGTTTGATTTTTGTCTTTCTTCTATTATTTTAAATAACCATATGATTGTTTCTGTTTCAACGCACCATTAAGGTAGATTATACCAACAGATTATCTGATGTTAAACCCTCACTCCCATTATGATGTATTACTATATTCATTGTTCTGTTGTTTTTAGTTTGGATTTATTTACAATTTCTAAAGAAAATATTTTTGTATGAAATGGCTTTATAACTATTTTACTTATAATTGCATTTACCTGGTTTTAGAAAACGATTTAGATTCTAAAGTTGACTTTGTATCATTTTCTTCCATTTCTATCTTCTGAAATTGCATATATTTTATATAAGGGATATCTTGAATGTTGAAAGTCGGTAGAAGGCACCTGTCAAGCTATCTACATTTGAGAGAGTTGGGTTGGGGATATTTTTATTATTAATTCAGTTTCTTAAAGGATTTTTAAAATTCATTCAATTTTAATAATTTTCCTTACAACTTAACAGAATCGCTTTGGCTAGTTTTCCTTGGCCCTCTTCCTTTTCAGTATATGTATTGAATATTATCCTCAAAAATTTTTAGGTAGGAGCTAGAAAAGATTTTGTGCTCTATTTGCTTTTCCTGGAGATACTTAAAACATATCACAAAGAACTTTAACAATGTTTTTGTTTTGCCTTCTTCCCTCTGGTGCCTTAATACAGAAGTGAGTTTTTTTTTTTTTTTTCTTTCTCTTGTCATGACTTTCATTTCTTCAACACTAAGTCAGTTTGTTTCTCTCGAAGTAAGAATAAAAGAATGAAGGGAAGTACAGCACTCTCTACTCCATAAGGCTGGTGGTAACAGCAAAACAACAAAACAGCCATCTAATTTCTGGGCTGAGGGACAAGGAGGGAGCATCTGTGCTTTCAGATTCCCAGTATACTAGTGGCAATGTCTACCCAGCCACACTGTAATTCTGTCCACTTCCATGAGAACTAGCATTGAGCAGAATGTGGCACTTCATGATGATTTGGTTTCATTTGTTTGTTTGTCTGAATAGATATTTTCTTTACTTAGTTGGTTCACTTTCACCTCAAGCAGGGAGGCAAGGCAAGTCCTACTACTGGCTGCTTTTATCTCAGCTCACACATAGCATCAAAGAGGAGGAATTCCTAGGTCTGATAAATTAACTAAATCTGATGACCCATATGTATACTTCCAGAGACACTGTATTCTTATAGGTACACACGCATGTACTCTGAAGTATACATACATATTAGTATATTATTTTGAGTTTTCTGGCCCTTGCCTTTTTCCTATTTATTATATTAGGCCGACATTCATATCTGTAAAGTTGACCCATTTTTAAATAGCCACATAGTATATATCCAACTGTATAAATATCCCATAATTTATTTAACCAGTCTTTTACCAATGGATATTTAAGTTGCTTCAAACTTAAAAATATACTACAATGAGTATTATTATGCATAAATTTTGTGCATATTTATCTTTTTTCCCCTCTTTTAATCCCCTCCCTTCTACCCCTGACCTATGGATGTTTTTTCCTCTTAAGAACTGGATATCTGAAGGCATGTCATCTCCTTCCACGTGTTCGTGGCCTGGCACATCCGGTGCGGAGGCCTGGTACACCCAGAGTGTGGACTGTGGCTCCACGAACCCAGGACCTTCCGCGTGTAAAGCAGACATGCTAACCGCTACACTATTGAGCCACCTCCTTCTTCTGCATTTAAACTTACATTTCTAGTATACATCCCTGAAGGAGATTTCAGGGATCACATAGCATATAAATCATGATAATTATAGCCAAAATTTTTTACATAAATATTATATAAATTTATACTTCACCAACTAATTGAGAACACTGTTTTTCCTAAGCATTTAAAAGGGCATCATTTAATGCTTGTATATTTGCCCATTTGACGAGTAAAGTTAATTTAATTTCTATTTTTAATTTGAGGGAGAATTTTAAATTAGATTTTACTGGAGTATAATTTACATACAGTCATATCTACACTTTGGATTTTAAGATAAATTCTATGAGTTTTCTCAAAAGTACAAAAATGTATAATCACTACTACAATCAAGATATGAAAGGTTCTGTCACCCCACAAAGTTTCTTCGTGTCACTTTCTAGTCATTCCTCTCACCCAGGTCCAATCTCTGGTAACCACTGATCTGATTATGGTCCCTATATTTTTGTTTTCTCCAGAATGTCACATAAATTGAACCATATGTCTGGCATCTTTCATTTAGCATGATTCTTTTAAGATATTAATGCTGTTGCATGTATTAGTTGATTTTACTTTTTAATTGTATGATGTACCATAATTTTTATCCATGTGATAAAATGTTGATGGACATTTAGATTTTTTTTTTTTTTGAGTTTTGGGTGATTACGAATAAATCTACAATAACTATGTATGTCAGGTATTTGGATAGATAAACCTATTTTCCTTTAGCTAGATATCTAATACGAAGATTGCTTAGTTTAATAATAATGTATGTTTAATTTTAAAAGAAAATGTCAGAATCTTTTTTAAAGTGGTTCTAGTATTTTTAATGCCCCCTAGCAATGTATGAGAATTCCAGTTCTTTCTAATTGTTGTACTTGGTATTGTCAATTATATTTTTAAGCCTTTCTAATAGGTATGAAATCAGAAGGGGTTTCAATTTACATTATACCAATGACAAATGATACTGTGCATATTCTCATGTTTATTTGTCATCTATTGCTCTATTTTTGCAAAAGAGTTTAATCAAATCTTTACCCCTTTTTCAATTAGGATGTTTCTTATTGAATACAGAGAGGTTTTTTTAAAAATATTTTTTGGATACAAATCTTATATCAGTTATGTTTTTCAAAAATTTGTTATTATCTGCTTTCAGAATACAGGGTTAAATATATAAAAATTTAGTTCCACCTTATTTTTCAAGTTTTATATTTTTACTTACCTTTTGTCTATTTAAATTGTTGTGCATTGAGAGAAGTGAATTAAAGTCTTCTCATATCAGTAAATTATAATATATTGTTATATATTATTGAATTTCTGTTTCTTCTAATATGTAATTTACATATTTATAGTCTATCATGTTCTGATCACAAGCTATTACTATTTTTCTGTTTACCATAGCTAATGTTAAAGAAATATTTTATAAGTATCAGATTATCCTTTAAGAGATAATATTTTCAATTTGACCCTAACAAAATTGTATATCATAAGATTTATAAGGAACTTCAATCCAACGGCCTCTCTAGTGAAAGAATTACTTCACATCATCCTTGACAAATATACATACAGTCCTTGATTGAATGCCACCTTTAGTATAAATGGCTCATCATTCTGAGACAGCCCATTTTTAATGTTGGGGAGTTCCAATGTTTATTGTCTGTTTTTATTTATTAAGGAAGATTCGGCTTCAATTTTTAGCCTCTCAATGAGGCTAAAAATTGAAGACTCAAATAAGTAGCTCAGATCTTCCCACTTTCTTTAACAATTCTTCACAAATACTGACAGCCTGATCTTTAACTGTTCCAAAAACCAACTTCTATATAGCATAATTTGTCAATATTCTTTTTACATATGACATTCAACAAAATTCAGTGTTGCAAATATATATCATTCCCGGTGAAGAGTATGATATCATTACCTCAGCTAATCTACACTTTATGTATCGGTACAATCTAAAAAAAGTTTGATTTTTTTAGTAGCCAGATTTTTAAAAATAGCTCCAATCTTTTTAAACATATCAGAACAAAAGAAATGAAACATATAATTATAAAAGCTATATTAATTCAATATTTCTTTACCTAAAAAAATACACAAGGAAGATAATTATTGCATTGAGTAGAATATATTGCACAGATACACTTTCTGGAAGATAAAGTTTAGACAGAACCAGATTGAGAGAAGAAAGATGCTCCCAGTTCAGTAGGGTCAGGGAATAGGCCAACCTATAGTTTAAGTGTATTCTCCAACAGAGCCCAGAAAATTTCCAAGCATAGAAAAGCAAGGTCTAGGGGAGAATATAAATAGGGACAACTAAGGAACTTGGTGAATTTAAGCACTTTCCACTATCCCACATATGAAGCTTCAGAAAGTAATCTTAGCTTCTATTTACCAGAGATGATGAAATAATCATAATGGAGGCATTATTATAGAGTGTTCAATCAGCACTCCTCTAAAAAGTAATAGCACCCAAAGAAGGAAGAGGAAACTTAGGGAGAAAGGCCACACTTCTATTCTCAAATATGTGAACATACTGAATCTATGCAATGGGAGCCACCTCATTAGAAAAGAACACATTCAGATGAAGATCACAACTATCAAAAATGAAATCGGCAGCAAACCGACTATTCAATACTGCAAAATTTGAATCCTTTATTTAGAGGTTTGGCTCTTAATATGCCAGAACTTGGAGAAAAACTTTGATGAAGACAGAGAGATGATAATTAGAGTATATAAAAAGATGTTATTAAAAATGAGAATTTAAGCCTTTTGCTCTAGAATCTGTGATGTCTGGACATTTCATCAAGTTTCCAATTTCTTAATCATCTAAGACCACCTTAAGTTTTCGAAGGATCATAAGGTTTGCATATTTTCAACTGATTATTTAAAGTTATATCTTAGATCCTTTGCATCCATTTATTGATCAATCTATCATCTATATCTATCTTTCTTTCTATCTATCTATCTATCTATCTATCTATCTATCTATCTATCGAGTTTTTCTACCTTGAGGTAAGGAGGTAACTAAGAAGGAAGATGTAGAAGCAGAAATATTTAGACTATATTAATTAATTTCAGATAATTGGTTAATAATTCTGGAAGCACACAGTTTAACTACCGCAAGTAGCTTATGACAGTTGCTTTAGTACATTTGGACAGCTATAACAAAATACTACACACTAGCTAGCTTAGAAAAATTTACTTCTCACAGTGTGAAGGCTAGAATTTTAAGACTGGGATGCCAGCATGATTGGGTGAGGGCCCTCTTTTGAGTTATAAACTCTGTGTGTATTCCCACAAGTCAGAAGAGGGCAAAGGAGCTGTATGGAGCCTCTTTTAGGAGGGCATTAATCTCATTAATGAGAGTTCTGCCCTTCTGATCTAATCAAAGGCCAAAGGCCTCACCTCCTAATACCATCACATTATGCATTAGGATTTTATCATATGACTTTTGGGGGGCCACAAATATTCAGACTATAGAAGTAGCATGTACCTAGGTTCCTATTTGTCTTGTGTATACTAGACCACTGCAGCCTAACCATGAAACACTTGGTATATCTGCATGAATTTAATCATCCATGTTCTCCATGCCTACACCTATATGCCCCATCTACCATCCATTTTAGTGAGTAAAACTAGGTCTAGATTGCCAACAACCTATGCATCAAAATATCGTTAGAGAATATTATGAAATTGGCCATTAATTAATGACTAATGCCATTATAAATTCAAATTTACATAATAAGTTCTCTCCCAGAGTCTCATTCCTCTGAATCGACTTCCCTCTTACTTTCTACCATTAATTTTGCTTTTCACATCTTTAAGAAAACACTAACTTTTGGAGTAGTACTCATTTATCTCCCCATGACAAAATCTATAAACCAACCAATTTCTGCATTTAGCTTACACTTTTTCCCTTCCAAAAAAACCAGATGTCTTGTTTTGTTTTTCTATCATAGGTAAACCTTTTCCTCTAGCATTTAATTAAGGATTTCATTTTCTCCATTTTTCCTTTTCTCTCTTGACTTATTAATATCTTCCTGTTACATTTTCATCAACATATAAAGTTGCTCTCATTTTCCAGGTTCAGTAATTTTAGCCTCCTTTGATTTCATATTCCTGATCATCAAAAATTCTCCATAAACATCTTCAGAAAAATGCGTACATGCCTCACCTCCACTTTCTGAGATCACATCACCTTTCACACCACTACAACCTGACTTTCACTCACCCCCTCCACCAACCACATCAATGAATCTGCTTCAGCAGAGATCACTAACAATCTTCATTTCTTCAAAGCCAATATGTACTTTCATAGATTTACTTTAACAACCTAGCAGCATTGAAACTGGTGACTCCCTGCTTTTTAAACTGCTTTTCTCTCATGTTCTGACAACACATAATTTTAATTTCCCCATCTAATTCTCTGCTTTCTGACACTAGGCTTTGCCAATTTCTCTGTTATCCAGATGTTAAAATGTCATTTCTTATGACGTGCTCCTTGTCCCATCTTTTCTTTCTATACTCTCTGTAGATTATCTCATTCTCATGAGATCATTCTCATGACATGAAAACTTAGCTTCCTGAAGAACGTCAGATTTTTCTAATTTCTCCTATGAGGAATACGCACTACCATACCTAAGCTCAACATGGTCAAATCTAAACTTGATTTTGCCCTACTACAAACTTTACCCTTCTAAGTTTTTAGTTCCTTGAGTGAAAAAATATTCAAGTTATTGTAGAGCAGAGTCTAATGCACTAGTTATCGGCCCCAAGGGAATAGCATGCTATGTACTTGTTACCAGTCCATTAAGACTCTAAACACTTCTGCCCACTGTATCTTGGTATATGAGTTATCAAGGAAAACACAATGTAATGGACCACTGGATGGAAATACACCTGACTCACACAGAGAAGAGACAGAGCAAGATCAGCTTCAGTAGTGAGCAGTGGTCCCACATGGCCAGCAGGTGTTTTCAGGCAGCCATCACAGGACAACTGCTCACATGTACACCTTTTGTGCCACAGTAGGAAGAACCCTGTCCCCTCCCATCACAGGACAGATGTAACAGTAGAATTGGCCATGTGCCACATGACATACATACTTTAAGTAGAGACAATATAAGATAATTCATTAAGCTAAATAAAACAAAACAAAGATATTCCCACACAATGTGATAAGCCTGGCATAAGCTCTGTGGGTTCTTCATGTCTTGGAAAGGAATTGTTCCAAGTCCAATGCCCATGCTTATGAGGCCAAGTAGGAGCAGAAAGACTGCATGCATGAAACTGCTTTTCCCAACAGACATCTTTGTTTTCCGCCCTCAACTTCCATCATGTTTACCACTGATACATAATTAGAGTCCACTTATCTCTACATCCTATGCCACTATGGTTTTTTATGTAGAAGTATTATAAATGATCTCCTCACTTCCTCTTTTTCTTTCACTCAAATTCATTCTCTTCCCAGTCTATAATTACACATACACATAAAAAAAAATCGGA
This sequence comes from Rousettus aegyptiacus, assembly GCF_014176215.1. NCBI lineage: Eukaryota > Metazoa > Chordata > Mammalia > Chiroptera > Pteropodidae > Rousettus > Rousettus aegyptiacus. Next base: position 52,144,688 of record NW_023416311.1, read on the forward strand.
CTATGTGAGCTCCTGTTTAAAATAATTTAATTGCTCTTCATATACGATATAATATTACAATTGCCAAAAAGTCTCAGTATGCTGTGCTATCCTATACAATCTCAACCAACATGATTTCCCTTTCGCTCTAATTTTAATTTAGTTCCTTGAATCTGCACAATGTTTACTTGTCTTAGGGTCTTTGAATTGCTGGTTCCTGTGCCTGAAATGTTTTTTGCTTAGATGTAGACATGGCTGACTACTACTAATTTTTTGGTTCACATAATTTTTTTTCAGTTACAGTTGACATTCAATATTATATTAGTGTTAGGTGTATAGTACAATGCTTGGACATTTATATAATTTACAAATGGATAGCTGACTTTTTAATATGTGAGCAGCACTTGAAATTTTGACTTCTCAGAAAGATCCTCCTGGTCATCGTTGAGAAGGCTCCCTTACTAGTACCCACAATTATCCGCTTTTACAGCATCCTGTAACTTCTGAAAATTTGTATCTCAGTTTTAAAATTTTTACTTATGATTTCCCTCTCCTCACTTTGTGTTTAAATACAACCTCTTATTTATCATAAAGGAAAAGTTATTGTATCATAAGCATTTTTCCCACACACAGTTTCTTGCACTTAGCACTCAAAAATCTCTGCCATTAACTGATTTATACAAGAAATATAAACTGGAAAATTAAAATATTAGACAATTCAAGACTAAAGCAATCAAATAATAAATCAAATAAATAAAAAAACTCACCAAATCTTTTCTTATAAAATACACAGACAAGTATTTGGATCATTTATAACTCCTTATATATACATTTCTCTCTGCTGTAAACATTCATGAAATTGTTTTCAAGCTTAAAATGATGAGATTTTCCTTGCAAAATTTTTTACGTTCATGGTGCTTAGGTCATACCCCCTAAATAATATGTCCACTGTTTGGATTCAATCAATACAGTTTTATTCAAAATAATAACAGAATATTACTTATAACATTTCATTGAATTAATTCATGCAAGATTTTGATAATTTAGAAAGCTTTAATGTAACTAAAATTGTAGTATGTAATAAACAATATTCTGACAGTGCTTTGGGAAAGCAAATAAAAGAGTGGAAAATTGATTATGTAATGTTTAGTGTGTGGGAAAGGGCTTTGTCCTAACAATTTAGTATTTATTATACAGAATATAAAAGCTGGGATAATTTTCCTTTGAAGAGTACTATTTTAGTTCCACACAAATAGGGAATTAAAACTGATTTCTGATTACCTGATGGTTTAACTCTCTATTTCATGAAGCTCTTGAGTCAAATTGTCTCCTAAATATACACAATGACTCACAGAATATCTTCAACAAACAAAAATAAACAACAGAAGAATTATTAAAAGGAAAAAAAAAACCTGTCAGAATCATGAGGGAAATTTCAAACACTTTTATTTAATTTGCTTTTTTTCCTTTTCAACCTATTCACCTGATAGAACTGACCTTTCTCCATCATTACATTACTCATAAAAGTTCCAAAGATCATTTACCTGTACCATGTGTACACAATGGCAAAAAAATAAATAAATAAACCTGGAATGACACGTTTGATATTATTTATCAATGTTTACACTCTCCTCATCTGCCTGTATTCAACAATTTTGAAAATTTATTAATGGTCACTTATTTTCAATATTATTTCTTAATTTAACTCTTCATTGTTCTTATTTAAATCTATATTATAAGTCAGAAGAGTAAAATCCAAGGGCTGAGAGATGGTGCATGCCCATGAGAAAATATGTGCTAAGCACTGATATAGGTTCTGAGAATACAATAGTAAATATGGCACAAAAGATACTTGCTTTGTGGAGCTTAATTGTGGCAAGGAGAGATGGATAACAATTAAATAATTTTGTAATATGATTTCCATTTGAGATACATGTTTTAAAGAAAAAAATTATACACTCTGCAAATGACTTTAGATGGACCATTGAGGTGGCCTCTCTGAGGAGGTAACATATGATCTAATATCTAAATGAGGAGAAGAAGTCTCTCCCAAGAAAAACAAAGTTTATAGAATGGGAAAGGCCTTGGCATTTCCAAGAAACAACAATAACAAAAAAAAAAAAAGCCAGTGTTGCTGGAGCATAGTGAAAGAGGGAAAAGGTTGCTAGATAAAATCAGAGAAGTAAATGAGAGCTTCTTAAGGTAGACGTTATGAGATATCCATGGTAGGTTCTGAATTTTACTCTCAGGACAATGGGAATCCAGGGATAGTTTTTGGTTTGTTTGTCTGCTTGTTTTTGGAGTGTGTTTTACAAGAACTGCATATATTTACTGTGTACAATTGGGTAATTTGTTGAATTTAGACATATGTACATACCCATGATACCATAACCACAGTCAAGGTAATACACACATTCACATATCCAACACTTACTAGTTCCTTGTATCCGTTTTGTTTTTTGTTTTTTGTTGATGCTGTTGTTGTTATTTAAGTGAAAGAGAGACAAAAACGAGTCTAGATGCCAAGCGAATTATGGATTAAAACAGGCAGGGAAATAATCTTGGAAAAAGGAAGATCACAAAGGTCATTGCATTAGGAAAAGTGAGGTAATTGTGGCAATGGAGATGGAGAAAAGTAGATAGATTTAGAGTATAATTTAGAGCCTATTTATTTAGAATTTAGCATTATTTTAGGTTTCTACCTAGATTTCAAATCTGTGTTTTGTATACAGTTACAAAAGAAAAAATTGAATAGTCACCTATCTTTATGTTTTTTTGTGTGGATTTTTCTAATATTTTGTATTTTAGTAATTTTAATATATTTACAATTTATTTATTTACTAAACACCTCAAAACTTTTAGGTGAGACATTTCATTGTAATGTGGGGACATATTTTGATGCAGGAACATTTGTTCTGTGATGACAAAAATGCCCCCTTTTCTTCACTCTTATATTATGCTATTTTCTTAAAGTTCCTCAGACTAACACATATTCAACTAGTGTGAATTATACAGTGACATATAGTTTTTAAGTCACTATAAAGCTTCACAAACACTTATTGAATTCTATGAAATATTCTAAGATGTGTCAAATGAATAAAACCATAAGGGTGAGTGCTACAGATTAGAGACTATGTAAAAGGAAAAATAAATAAGTGGTGATGAATTCCTTAAAATAATTATAACGTAAGCTATTAAGTGCTTATCTAAACTTTAGCCGCTTCAGATGTGTCACATATTAAAAAAGAATAACTGCCATTTCATTCTGAGAAATTGATGTTCAATTCTAGTATTCATTGTACTCCTGTCTAATACTGTTGAAGGTCTAAACAGAACCCATATTTCCAGATGCATTCAATGTGTTCTAAAATTAAATTTAATTCAGGCCTTCAGTTTAAATGTATGTGTCATGATCAGAGAGTGCAATTTTCAAATATAAGAATTACACAATCATTATGTACAGATGAGGTTTCCTAAATGAAATTACGTGTCACCATAGCATAGTGTCATAGTAGGAGCACTACACTGGTGATCATACCTCTTCCACTTAACAGCTGTTGACCTTTGGGCAAGTTACTGAACCTCTCTAAATTTCATTCAACAGAATATTTTGTAACCATTTTAGTGTTGCCTTAGAAAATTATACAATGATAAAAATAGAGTTGGGTTTTCAAGCAGGTAGAAATCTAATCTGCTGTTTTCATCATTATATTAGCAATATCGAGTACAATCCTCCTGGGTTTTCATAAATGATACCAAAAAAAAAAATCAACCAACTAAAAAGTGCAGAAAAACTATGTCAGTAGATAATAAATGAAATGAATAAACATAAAACAAGATATTGGGTTAAGCAGTACAGGATAGTGTAATATTTTATGTAGAACGGCAAAAATAGTCCTTTTTGATGAGACAAAATTCAAATAGAGCTCTGAAGATGAAAATAAAAGTTACCATAAATATCTATACAGGGACTATTTTCCTCTTTTGTTTCATTTGTATTTTTTAAGTATTTTGTCATGAATATGCATTATTTTTATACTTCAATAGAATTTTTTGTTGAGACAATTATAGATTCACATGAAATTGTAAAAGAGATCCTGTGTATATTTTCACCCAGTTTCACCAATGAAATTTGCCAAACTACAGTATATCACAGACAAGATATTAACATTTATACATTCCACATACTTTATGTAGGTTTTCCCAGTTTTACTTGTAGTCTCTCTGTGTGTGTGTGTGTGTGTGTGTGTGTGTGTGTGTGTAGAGAGAGAGTTTAGCTAAACTACTCCATAATAGTACATTCTCAGCATCCATTTTGTGTAAGTGGCCTATATGGGCCTTGAACTAACACTAGCCTCTCCATGATCGCAAGCCCTAGATAACAACTCACAGAGTCACAAGCAAATACAAGTTTCTGATTTGACTTTCCCAATATTCAATGTGAGCAACAGTCTTTCATGACTCCCAGGGCCTTCCTCTTGTGCTCCAAAGATAAGACCCCAAGAAGCTTATCAAAACCCTACTCTTTTTGGTTTGGGTTGATCAATCCAGGTTTGCCTCAGGAACCTCAAAGCACTGTACCTATGGACCCTAATAAAGACACATGCCCCAGGGCCTTTTTCTCTCTCCTATCTGCACTCTGCCTTGACCTCCCCATGTGACCCCTAAGGACCTGTAACAAATGTGTCTATTTCAGTTTCCCTTGTGGTTTTTTTGTTGTTGTTGAACCATTTTAAACAACATAAAATTGTTGAATTTCTCAACAAATTTCTTTTCCATAAAATACTTTATAAATATATTTTTTGTTTTTTTAACTTTCAAGTTTTTCAATACAAAAAAAAATGCTGAAATACTGGACCTTTGAGATTTTTATTATAATTTATCAATTTTCTATTTTAAGATGTTGTAGTATCTAAGTTATGTTTGTAGCTCTGGTTATGGATCCAGAGTCATAAACAGATCATTTGAAGCATAAGCATAGTCAATTAAATTAAACAAATTGAGAGAATTTCAGGACATCATAAACCCATCAGAAGTTGTAACATCATGACATAGTCTACAAAGACTCTCAAAATATATTTGACATTGAAGATTGTTATTCTCTAATCAAACTAATGAGTCAGTTATAAGCGGCAAGAGCCAACTTAAAATTCAAAGAAATATCTAGAATTTAAGTAAGATGCGTCTTGATATTGTAAAAGAGTCCAAGCTTGGGTGGCTCTTCTACCAAAACAACAACAACAACAACAACCCCTTTAAAAACTTATCATTGCCATTTAGTTGTAAGGCACTAGCACTTTTCCTTGCAATAACAATACTTTTTTTAAACATTAGGATCAATATAATGAAAACCAATAAAATCCACATTATTTAAGTTGGCTTCCGATATCCTCTCTTAAGTCTCACGCTGCCACTTGGTTAGCATGTCCATGGGCCCTTTCCCTCTCCCACTAAGAGGGACCAACCACTGCATAGTGAGCTAAGGTACCACACAAGCTGGATTTCTCCTTTGTGCCTTAAGTAGTATATCTGTGATAGCAGCTAAGACGTATAGCATTAAAACACATATTCTGCTTGGTTTGTCGACCATGTATAATAGTCACTATTAAAAAGGTTCAAACATTTCTTCTCTCAATAGTAAGTATGAAGAGTTCCCAGGAGGTTTTACTGATAACTTGGGTGATGGTATCATTCAGTAGCAAAATAATCAAATTAAAAATTTTAAACCAGTTATGTTAGTTAGCTGGGGTCCCTAGAGTGAAAAGGATTGTTTGTAAACAGTGAATCCCACCAGCAGATCAGACACTGTCTATGGGGCTCACTTCATTTCAGGGCTAGCTCAGACCCCAGCGAGGTAGAGGCAAATACCTGAAATGCATTGAATTAGAAAGTCCCATGTAAATCCAAAAGTTAAACAGAAGATAACTGACATTGAATAATGAATGCTTAGCTGGTTGATTGAAGGGTAGTGCTTCTTCCCAATTAGCATATATAAATGTATATTACATTAAAAATTCAGCTTTATACCAAGTCTAAAATACTCTGCATGACATTCAAAAACCTCTGTTTTTTATTTCATGGAGAAATTGAGAATAACTTCATTATTATGATTTCACATTTCTGCCTACAGATAGTTCTCTCCTACCTGATAATGCTCCTTATCATTGGGCTTGGTTTATAATGACTTCTATTTGTCTAGTAGTTTCATCAAAATATGACGAATCTATTAGTTAGGATGGTTCAAGTGTATGTATTTTTTTGTCATTATGGTCGTCATGATTTTTTTAAAGATGGGATTCCACATGTTTTGAGGATGAGCAATTAATAGCATTTTATAGAGTTTAGGATTGTAAAGAGATTGCAGGACATTGAAAAAAAGTGTAGGAAAAAGAAAGAATTTTGATTCCTCTTACAACAAATTCACTTTTTTGACACCACACACAAAAAAAGGCCACTCCTTTGACAAAAATATTCTCTTAAAGCAAGTAGTTCTAATTTAGACCTAATCACAAGAGGATTTGGAGCAGTGGGATAAAAAAAAAAAAAAAAAAAAAAAAAAAAAAAAAAAAAAAAAAAAAAAAACAATAATTCCAGAGCATCTGTTAAGTTTATGTTATCACTTTAAAGCCTTACAAACATTTTTGATTATACTTTTAAGTTCAGATGACTACAAAAGAGCCCTCTTTTAGACTGTGGCAAATCTGTGTCTTAAGCTATATGCCTCTGTTAGCATTATACAAGATAATGTGCAATATTTAATTTTAGTGAATGAAAGAAGAAATGAAATGAAATTATTATTAATACTACTGTTAGGGATAAGCTTTTTGTCATTTTATGGTTAGAGTTTAACTTTTTAGGGCAATCTCAGTCATAAAGATCAAGCAATATCCATTTCAAATATGATCTCAAGTTTTTTTGTGAGAATGAATAAACAGACAGGTCCTCTTGGAAAAAGAGAGAATATTCTCCTGTATTACTACTGCACTGACATCTTTGAGTATCTTTCAAAGAAATTATAACACAGATTGGCTATTTTTCAGAATCTTCAGCTCTAATTCAATATACTTACTAGTGGCTTAAACAACAAACACTTTTTTATCAAAGTTCTGGAGACTGGGAAGTCTAAAATCAAGGTACCAGCAGATCCAGTGTCTGGTGAGAGTCCACTTCCTTGTAGATTGTGAAGATACCTTCTAAAAGTATCTCCACATGGCTGAGAGTATGATCTCTACCCACTTTCTGTTCTTATTACGGTATTAATCTCATCATGGGATTTCCACCCTCATGATCTCATCTAAACTTAATCACTTCTGGTAGGTTCCATCTCCAAACAAACCACATTGAAAATGAAGATTTCAAAATATGAATTTATAGGAGAGAAACAACATGTAGCCCATAACACTGACTAATTGTAAAGGGATCGAAATCCTTACACTCAGTAATTCAGCAAAAATGTATTAACTCCTTTTGGACTGAAAGAGATAATACATTTCACAAATTTAATAACTTTTAAATTCTAGAAATTTAGACATGGGAAAGAATTTTATAAATATAGAATAATAACAACATTGAAATGGCATTTATTTAGTACTTTGTTGGGTGAGAATTTAACATTGTCCTTAAACTAAATCTTACGTGTTATTACTACCCTATCACTCCAGTGAAACTGTATTTCATTAGATAATTTAATCTTAATAAGTATAATTTTTATGAAAATGCAGCTGCTTGGAAAGCCCTTCTTTGTAAAAAGGTTCTTACAAAAGAGATGTTTTTAACCAGACCTGAAAGAGCTAATGATTCATTCACTGGAAAACCTTACTTGAACTGAAAGTACAACACTATTTAGATATTACCTTTTTTAATCTAAATGCAGGAATCAATGATAAAGTGAATCTCACCCATTTCCAGTAAGTTGTAGAGAAGTGTGGTTTAATGCAGTTTACTGATACTTAAGACAACCAATGAACAATTTCACACCTGATCAATACGCAGAAATGAGAGGTAAAACAAAATCTGAGACCTATATTGGAGCCCTTTAGGCTCTTTGATCACTCATTATGCAGATTTATCCCTTACAATATCACATTAGCTTCCCTGCTTTATACATCACAAGTAAAAATGATTCAGATCATATGTAAATGTTGAAGGTATTATTAAAATTATGGTAAACTTCTTCGGCTCAAATAGTCAAAACAGAACCAATTTTTCATTTGTACAATCTTCACCAAATCATATTTCCCCAGAGTTCTTCTCGTTAATGTTTGTAAAACCAATGCATAAATAATAGCTGGATAATTTGAGCATTTAATTGATCAATACATTTATTACAATTTTAAAAAATAACAGCTCAATTTTTTCTAAATCAATATCTTGAATTTTTAAAAACTGAATAAATGAAATCTGCTGTCAGGGCATGTTTTCTTATATGTTTGTATATAGATACATAGAGATGACTGAGAGATAACAAATTCTGCTGTATGCTAATAAAGTGAAAATTATCCCCATAATTTGGAAAAATTATTTATTATAAATTTGATTTTTAAAAAGATCCTTAAAACACCCTGACTTTAATATTAAGTGTCTCTGAATTACAAATGTCATAGGAAATTAGTATATTCAGAGTACTGGAATCATTAAGAGTGTGTGCTTTGCCTTCATACAAAACAGGCATGAAATCCTGCATCCCTACTCAACTATATGTGTGATCTTCAGCTGTTTACTAGCTTCACTAAACCTCAGTTTCCTCATGTAAAATGGAAACATTACTAGTAACTATCTCATAGATATGTGGTATTTGAAGAGGTAATGCAAATAAAGCACTTAGATGAGTGCCCGATATGGGATCAATAATAGGACCTCTCTTTTTATTATTTGTATTTAAATATAATTTCATACAAATTAGACAATTGACTCAAATTATAGTAGTTTAAAATGTTTTCTTTAAAAAAATTATTGAATAAAGAAAAGCATGAATAAACTGAAGTATTCTAATATTGCTATTGGAGGTAAAACTAAACATGTGTCTTTTCTTGGTACATTAACTCTTGCTGTTTCATCTAGTATGTTATAATACTTCGATGCCCAATTAAAATTGGGATAATGATGTTAATATTAGAGACTAATTGCCTAATTACCTATATCAGTTACAACCGTTATACTTCATTATTTTTTACATCAATTTTAAAATTGTTCATTGAAATATAAAAATATTTTTTCTAAATTTTCTTGAAATAGTTTTATAGACTAGTTAAGTATTAATTGTGAAAAAGTGAAACCTAGGCAACTCTATGAATATAAATTCTCTACCCTTAGACATCAGCTCAGGAATTCCTGAATTTCTGATAAATGACTCCTAACTCCTTGTATACAGGCTCAAACAAGAATGTGAGCTTCTTCAAATTCACTACTGTAGTTGTCTTAAATTTAAAGATTAGCAAATTCTGAAGATCCTTAGCACTAAGAGAAAATAATTTTTTTTTTTTTTACATTCAAAATGCTTGATAAACAGCAAGGTTTAAAGAACATTCACAAAATAAAGAATTGGGAAATAAATTCAGAAATTTCCTTTATTCATAGATCTTCACTTATTATAATCAAATGCTAAAATGGACAAATCAAGTGAGCTATATTCCAAAATAAATTGCATTGTAAGATACAAAAAACTCTAAGCAAAGTAAGCTCTAGGTCAAATAACTCTAGAAACCTTTCATTTCCAGAGGGTATGAAAAGGTTGAGAAGAATGGAGTCTGAGAGATTATTTGTAATGATTTCTTAAGAGATGACTATGAGCCTGGGCCTCCAAGGGAAAAGGGAAGGGCTTTAATCCAATTACTCGGAGGGCTTAATATGTTTATCTTTTAGTTTGGAGAGAGGTAGACTGGTGTCTAAGGCATTTCAGAGGGATCTGAAAGAGTAAAGGGCTAGCTGAAGCAACCGTGGCTTCAAAAAAAAAGGCCTCAGCCTGAGGATCACTCCATTCCCAAAGCTGGTAGAAGCAAAGATGCTTGAACATTTCTTTTGACTCAGGTGCCTGCTGCACAGAAGAGAAATAGCATGCGGTTATCTGGATCCCACGCACCAAGGCTTCCTGAAGAGGTAAGGGGTCTGATAGGCTAAAAAAGTGGAAGATCATTGGCCGCCAAGGGCAGAGGATGAAGATCAGACTGAACAGCAGAAAGAGAGATATATTTGCCATGCATAACCATGGCATCGCATCACCAGCATGGGCTGTCTCCAAAGATACTAGAAAATGACCAGAAATATATCATCTTTAAAATCCTGCCATAGTCCAGAGAGCATGAAACGACTTTTTTTCTTTTCTCCTAACCTGGGAGGATCAGTAAGCAAGGATAGTAGTATGGTAGAAGGAGAATTAGAAGATAACAAAAAAGCTAGTTTTCTTATAGAATTATTTGAGGAAAAACTGACACAGCCTCAGCTCAGAAAAACTACAACTTTTAAAAGCGGAGCTGAAGGAGATGAGTAAAAGACCTTACTGGCAAAGAAAACCCAGAGTTGCAATACGGAAGACATGAGAAGTGAGTATTTCAAGGAAGAGGAAGGCAGCTCTGTGGAATAGAAGGTTGTATAAGATGAAGAATGAAAAATGTCTGACTTTTATGAGATGGAGTGGTATAAATGGAAGTAATTTTAAACTGGAAAATGCATTGATTTTTTTCCCTATGGAGACTTTTCTGCAATAGATGTTCTGGATGTTTTAAGAACTCTGCTACAAATTAGAACAACCATTTCTACCTCTACCGCTTCTTTCCTGCATGACCTTGAGCAAGCCACTTGATTTGTCTACTCTCATTTTTTTTATGTGTTAAAAAAACATATATATTTATCTCAGAATTTTTTTGAGTTGATAAAAGAAGATAATCTTGCAAATGGCTGACAATTTAGTTTAATTTAAAGGTCTTAGAATGTATGAATTTCCTTATTCAAATAAATAAATTTCAACATGGATCATTTAGATAGGTACTTACACATATTTACTAAATATATAACTATCAAATTAAACTTTTTTTGGTGCCATCCAGTAACATTCAAAATGATTGATTTTGTTATTGTAAATATCTCAATTTTCTTAAAAGAATATTTTGAAGAAAATGGAAACTAATTCTAAAAATGGCAAAAGGTTTTAGTTAATGTAGTTTTGCTATAATTTTTATTTCTTAAATGGACAAGTATGCAAACAAGTAAAATTCTAATTCACAATATATTTATATAAAAGAGCAAAGTTACTCCTAAGCTTATTTCTACAAAGGAAGATTATGACTCAGCAGTACTAATATCATTCTTATCTTCATAAAATAGTCCTTAATGTGAGAGAACAGAAAAGTAGCCCATGGAAACTGCCCTAAGAGTATTTCGGCAATGATCCTCTCGGTAATGACAGAGAACATTAATCCTAGTTAAAGTTGAACCAGTCTTATTAAATTTAAGGAAGAGTCTGAGAATATGTGTGATGAAAGCTAAATAATACCTAACATAGCTAAGATTTAAGTCATAAGTTCCTGCTAGAATTTAAATAAAAATTTAAACTATTGCTATATGACAATTTGTGACCAAAAAAAAAAAAAAAATGTGTCCATGAATCGACCTCATTCAAAAGAAAAACACTCTTTAAGATACTTTTTTAATGCTACCTGTGTAAATTATCTCAACATTAAGGGAATCTGTGAGTTATTGGCACTTTGTGACTAAAACGTTTAAAATGCAATGATATAATGCATAAGCTAATCAACTCAGACATATACTAGCTTAAAATTAATTTGCCATACCCTACAATTCAACAAAATTATACAGAATCATGCCTCAGAGAAAATACTGTATTTATTTCCATGAGATTTTTAAATTAAGAATTATTAAGTAGCTAATTGTTGAATAGAGCCTCAAAACTACATGTATCTGATTGTCCATGATGAATGTCCTGTTAACAAATCACGGTTTGGTTTAATATGAGAAGATTATCACTTAAAATATGACTGCATATTAAAATACATTATTTGCAATGATATTGTAATAGAATATTTGTATGCATGTCAGAAAAATTCAAGCTGCCATTTATCACTTTAATCTACTCAGAAAATACATTATTTTTAAAGAAATGACTAATTTTAAGGAATGATTATCCATAAATATAAGCACTGACCAGGTGAGAGTTTCTATTTTTCTATTGAAATGTAAAATTTTTTAAGGCAAAAACTTTTTTTATGAACACAAGAAAAAACAGAGACTACATAAAGAAAATAAGCTGAAGAGATGACAATATACACACACATATACAGATATATATGCATTATGTATCCCCATAAAATGTTCATACAGTCCATTTAAATCGATCATCACAACACATCTTTAAATTATTTATATTTATAGAAAGAAAAAATGAATAAAATAGGGATTTTAGAAAGACTGAAATAAATGTATTCTGTTTTAAATACCTCATTTGGTATTATGACAGTTAACCTCATCAATATAAAATGGCGAAAATGATGGTATGTCGCTTCTGAATTAAGTTACAGAGACACTGAAGTTTCCCTTTTGTGTCCTCTCTCTCCCTTTCCTTCTCCTTCTCTCTCCCTCCTTCCCTCTCTCTCTTTTCCTGTCTCCCTCTCTCCCCCTCTGAAAAAAGCCAGATGCCATGTTACACTATGAAGAGTCCCATGTGGTGAGGAACCAAGACCTCTTCCAGCAACCATTAAGTGAGCTTGTGAGTGGATCTTCCAGCTCTAGGCAAGTCTTCAGATGACTGCAGCCTTGACTATCATCTTACCTATAATGCCATGAGAGGTCCTGAGCTAAAACCACCCAGCTAAGCCATTCTCAAATTTCTGACTAACCAGAAGTGAGATCATGAATGTTTGCTGTTCAGGATACTACATTTTGGGGCAATTTGTTATATAGCAATGTGAAGATGCAATAATTTGAAGTCGATGGATATAAATGAAGATACTTCTGTTTGTGTTTTCTTTTAAATTTAATTGTAATATTTTTAGACCGAAACTTTTATAACCCATATATCTGTTTTCTCACATCTACCTTTTTTTCATTTACTCAGAGGTCAAGCTTCTCAGTATCAGATTATAAAGATTTTTGCAGTTAAAAATCTAAATGTTAAGGCCCATTTTTATCTATTTAGTTGTGTCTTAAGATTTATGCTGACATCTGTCTCTTAATATATGTTAGTAACTACTTTCCTCTCTTTTATGAAAGTTGAGATTTGTGAAACACATCTGTCTAGACTTTTGAAGAAACTCCACACTTACTACTTGCATGAAGTAAGGAGCTATCCACATGCAGATGCTTCTCTCAGCTCTCTTTCCCTATCAAGTGTTTTTAAAACACTACAATTCATAGACCAAATAATAATAAGAAGAAGAAGGAGGAGGAGGAGGAGGAGGAGGAGGAGGAGGAGGAGGAGGAGGAAGAGGAGAAAGAGGAAGAAGAAGACAACGAAGAAGACAGAAGAAGAAGAAGAAGAATGAGAATAAACTAATCAGAGACAACGGATACTCAAGAATCCCACGTAAGAAGAATCCTCATATAATCCTCCCTACCTTGAAGTGTTAGGTAGTTTCTTAGTATTTCGATTCTTAGGAAGACTCTACTCATAGAACAACACTAATTAAGATTGGAAAGAAGATAGTAATTTTTGTTTTTATACCTTCTGTCATCGGGAGCCATTTAGAAAGTATATCTACATAATTGTCTATTCTTTTCTCCTGTATTTTTTTACATTGCATTTGTGTTACACTTCCTTAAACAAACCAGTTCCTGCAGTACACTTCTATTTTACTTTTAAAGGTATTTAGTGAAACAGTAGAAGCAAAAGGCCAAAAGTTACATCTAAAGCTAAAGGTCAGATGTGACAATGCTTGAAAATAAGAAAATGTCTAAACAACAGAAAATCACTCTATAAAACAAGTGACCTTTTTTCAAATGATGACATAATGTGTTTTCTTTTGTACCGAAACAACAATGAACAAGGCTAGTGGATTAAGTATATTGTACTCAAACTATAGTTTGTTATACTATTTGTAACAAAAAATTGCTACATTTAAAGTTGGTGTGAAACGAAATCTTTCCAAAGAATTGTATGTATTTCGTAGAATTTTATAAACTAAGGAGACTAATATTTTATTCTTTATAGGCTGATCTATTAAAAAAAAAGATTTGTTCCTTAGGTGTTACATAGCACCTATAGCCTTGAACTGAGATAAACAATATTTGGATTACTTTAGTCTTTAATAAATCCCTATCACATCAGAAATACAAAGAAATCAGATAGGGCATACATTGTACAAAGAAAGCCAAAGAAGGTCCACTGCCATGTGTAAAGCAAGCTGAGAATTTAGCTCTCGAAAGTTATATGTCCACATGCATATGTATCTATAAGATAATAAGCATGAAATTTTAAATATAAGAAATTTCTGCAAAAAAAATTCTATGGTTGCTTGTCTCCACAAATCTGCTCACATCCCCAAATGAAACATATCTCCCAGGATTCATAGCCTTTTCTGATCCTTAACCCTTAAATCTGGGTTTGTCCTATGATTTTCTTATGAAGAATATAATGTATTAAAAGTGATACAATGTGACCTATGAGGCAAGGCAGAAAAATAATTTGAGATTTCTTCTCTAGAGGCTTGAAATGGTATTTGAGGCTTGCTTCCATGGAAAAAGTATAATTGATCATATTGTGAGGAAACCCAAACTAGCATTTGGAGAGGCTTATGTACAGAGAGATGCCCAGCCAGCTAAGACTTACTGCTATCTTGGAACCTCCTGCTTCCATGAGCCTAAGAAGTACCAGCGAATGGTCTCTGTTGATGTGTAGAATAAGAGATTCATCCAACCAAGCCCTACCTGAAGTCCTGACACCCAAACCAAACCAAAGTCCAAACCAAAAGAATGGTTTGTTGATTGCTATCTTAAGCTTAGGGAAGTTCATTACACAGTAATAGATAATCAGAATAAAATTTGGTATCTGGAAATAAGTAGACAATGTATGAAAAACCTAACACATCTAGCGCTGGCTTTTATTTTATTATTATTTTTATTATTTATTTATCTAATTGAAGAAATGATTTAAATTTGTTCCCCATCTACCTTCCCCCTCCGCACTCTCCACTACTGACTTTTAAATAGAGCAGTGGGCATAATCTGGAAGAGCCTCAAAATGGCTTTTAGTGTAAAGTGAGCCTGGAGATGTTTAATTAGAGCCTGAAGGACAAATAAAACAGTGCTACTGGGGACTAAAAAAATAACACTTTCTATGTAACAGCAGAAAGTTTGGCAATGTTGTCATTTATAATAACGTGAAAATAAAAGACTATCTAATAAATTTGAGTCAAGCTATGGAGATTTCCCAGAAAATTATAGAGTGTAATACTGGTAACCTTCCATATGCTCATGACAAAATACTAACAAGGAATGTTGAACTAAATAATGAAATGTTCAATTCTGAAAAGAATTTAAAGTGGATACAAAATAGAATTTCCTAAATTGAAAAAGATTGCTACTCCACCAATATTTTGTCACTCTTTGCAAAATATTTTCAAAATAATAAATGACTTCAGGGCAAAGGACAAATCTTAGATGGAGCTATAAGGTTTACCTTCATTACTACAGAAAGATTCAAGAACATTTAAACTAGACAAAAGTACTTCCAAGGATTTTTTTTTTTTTGAGATAGAATTCGTGCACTATGAAGTCAACATTTTAAAGTATACAATTCAGAGTTTTTAGTATATTTACAAGGTTGTATAACTACATTCGTTATCTAATTTCAGAACATTTTTGTCTCTACAAAGGAAACCAGATACCCATCAACAGTCACTCCTCGGTCCCCCTAAACTATTTCTGGGCAACAACTAATCTGCTTTCTGTCTGTATGTATTGTCTATTCTAGGCATTTCACATAAATTAAAACATAACGTATAGCCATTTGTGTCTGGCTTCTGTGCTTTAGCTTAATACTTCCAATGTTTATGTTTTACCATATATCAGGACTTCATTTTTTCATGGTTGAATAATATAACATTGTATGGATGTAAGATATTTTGTTTCTCCATTTATCGGTTGGTCATTTGTTGTTTCTACCTTTGGACTTATGTGAATAGTGCTGCTATGACCATTCTTGTACAATTTTTTGCATGGACATATGTTTTTATTTCTCCTAGGTGTACATCTAGGAATGAAATTTATTAAAAATTCTTCTAAAAAGGAGAAGATAAGTATACAATTCCCAATTCTTATGAGGTCAATATTATACCAAAACCAGACAAAAATATCATAAGAAACTAGAGACCAATATCTCACGTGAATACAGATGGAAACATCTTTTTAAAATGCTAGAATGCAAATCCAGAAACATATAAAAAGATTATATGCTATGACTAATTGAGAAATTAGTCTCCCCTTCCCCAGGGTTTGTTGTTGTTGCTCTTTATGGTAGTAATTGTTTAGTGACTTCTCTGAATTAAGTGTGTGAAGTCTCTATTTTTTGTCAAGTGTGGCCACAGAAGTATCTGCTGGTTAACTAAATGGTCAGCTAATATGATTAGACAGAGATTTTCTTAAGTAACCAAACACAATAAGTCTCCCAGTCTTTGCTGAGGAGCTCTGAGTACATGCAGGGGAATGCCTGCAACACTCGGTAAGACAGTTTACAACTCTGACTTAGATCTCACCTTCCTACTCATTCAGAACCATGAGGTCAAGAAACAAGGGGAGAGCAAGGCCTTATTAGGTCTTAGCTGAGCATGTGTAGACTGCCTTATGTATATGCATGTGGTCCTCGGCACTCCCAGGATTATGTTGGAGTTTTTCAAAGCTCTTCTGGATATCTTTTCCCCCATATCTTTTCTTTTAAGCGTTTTGATTAGTCTTCTGTTTGGCTCAGTTGTTATCTACTGCTTCAGACAGTCTTAAACAGCCTGTATTTGCTTTCCAAAAAAAAAAAAAAAATGAAATGAGCATTTTTAGTAGCCTTTATCCCACCATTTTCACTGACATCTCTTTCCTTCTGGGAATTGTAAAGTGTGCTTCATAGAAACTCTGTTATTAAACAATAGAGCTTCCAGGAAGAGGAAAAGTGTTGTAAAAAGAAGCCTCTTACAAGATCCACATAGACAAAGGCCGTTACTGAGGATATTTGTGAGTATGACATTTGTCTAATGAAGTAAACCTGAATAAATTTCAAAGGAAATCCATGGTGTCTTCAGAAGAATTATATGGGTGGAAGCACCAGCATCTTGGACTAAAAAGGCCAGAGGCAGAACAAAATGCAAAGGGGCCTTTGGAATACCAATTTTCAATGATCAGGAAGAGTCTACAACTTCTTAAGCAAAATAAAGGATGGATCAGAGGGCTGAAACCAAAGCTACAAAAGCAGAGTTGAAAAATAGAAAATCATTCTCAGGATTCAAAACTGGGCTCTCATCATTGAAGTGTTCACATGAGTTTGATTAGATTTTAGAATTGCTATGGACAGCAAATGCTATGTGCCTCTCATCACTTTTGAACAGGAACTTTATTGTGACTATCACATCCATGTACCACTCTATACTGAGCATGTGGGGTTTAGAAAATCTGTTCTTTTACTTCCCAGATCTGGGATAAGGTGAATTGTATTCAAGGAACTCTACCTGAAGAAACTCTTCCATGACTGCATTTTATTTGGATAATAACATTTAGATTTAAATCCCAAGCCTTATGTCACAATGGCATGAAGCATCAGGGATCTTCAAACTCCCACACATAGAGGTGATGTGAATCATTGCAGTCTCCAAAGATCAACCCCAAAGAACATCTTTGTGTAGGGTATGTATTTACATCTCTGTATAAGTGCCCCCCCTTTAAATCTTGGTTGGCCCAGATTAAATATAACAAGTAACAGAAGACATTTTGTGACAAGTTAGGTTAGAGGAAGTCTTGAAGATTCTGCTATGGAATCTTGGAATACTTGTTCTCAGCAAAGTTAGCCAAGATGTAAGAAGTCCCCTTACTCTAATATTGCTATGATGTGAGGAAACTCAAGTTAGCTATGTGGAGAGGCCACATGAGAGATGAATGGTCACTGTGGGTTGTCCCATGTATCCCAGACCAGGCTCCAGAATTATAAGGTAATTTTTTTCCTTAACTGCAAATCCAATTATTTAATTAAACATTCAGACTACTTCAACTCCATCAACTTTTGTCTGAAAACATATAGGAGACCCAACAAAAACTCAGCTCAGCTAAACCCAGTCAAACCACAAAATCATGAGAAATGATAATATATTTTTGCTTTACACCATTACATTTTAGAATGATTTGTTAAACATAAATAAATAACTGGATTTGCTAACAAAATTTAGAAATGAATATGTTGACCAGTGATGGTGAAGTACATAGCAGAAAATATTAGATTATTGTTTACTGCAGAATGAGAACTAAAGAGCAAATTCAATCAGAACAGACATTTTGAAATATTTTTTTAAAAGAGAAGAGCTACAGAAGCCCATCCTGGCACTTATTTCCAAGACTACTGTAATGTGAGGAAGATCAGGTTCGCTATGTGCAGAGATTGCATGAAGAGAGGGAAGCATAACTAACCACCAGGAGAAATACATAGATACCTCAAAGTACTGTAAAAATCTAACACTAGACTATTTGTGTTGTGGATATATGGCAATCTTGAAACACAAAATTGACAAATTTAATAATAGAAAAAAGATTGCTTTGGGGGAAAGATTGTTTTGTAGTGGACAAAGTATAAGTTTTATAAATAGTTGACCCAAGTCCAAATCATTGATCTGCCACTCACTTGCTATGTAAAACTGGATGAAAAATTGAATATATTAACTTCTAGTTATCCATGCACTCTCACAGTTACACTCCTTGAGTCCACCCCAAATTAAACCCTATTCTGAATTGTAACAATATGAATTTTCTTTGTATTTTTCTGAATTTTATTTACATGGAGATCATACAACATGTTTTATTTTGTTCCAGGCTTCCTTCACTCAGTATTATGTTAATGAGACTTATCTATTTTGTCCTACAGAGTTGTACTTAAGTCATTGTTCGGTGTTTTATTGAATTCTATTATGAAAACACATAATTTATCTATTCTGTTGTTGGCAGAAATCTCCATTGTTTCCAGCTTTGAACTATTATGAATAATGTTGTGATGATCCTTCCTGAATACCAGGCTGTGCATGTATGCATACAATTCTATTGAAATAAAATTGCCAACTCAGAGGATATGTTGATATTTAACCTTAAAAATCAGAAGTAGATTTTTTTTAAGTGGTTGTACAAATTTAAAATTTCTCAATGGTATTTGAGAGATTATGTTGCTCTACAGATTTATCAACATCAAAATTTCCTCCCTAAGTTTTAAGTATCAGATATTTTAACTGCTAGTTCTAATCTCCCATGAAAATACTACCCTGAGGATTAGATGGTATGTGATATGCCTACATAACATTATGTTTCCTGCCCCATTTTTGAACATTAGTGGCAGTAAAGTGTAAACCTTTCTCAGAGGAAATATATTCATGTACAGCAAAACAATCAATTTCCTGTTTCTAAGCTTTCCTTATATTCTCTGCAATTGCTTCTTCTTCAGAATAAGCAAACCTAGAATAGTACAGTATCGTTTCCCGTCAACACCCATTTGTAGGCCTAAATAAATAGCTCTCAGTTCTTCCTGTTTTACAGATTTACTTTTCCATTATTCACCAGAATTTTACCATCTACAGGACGTGTTGTGGCCAATTTCCAATTGTGATTCAACTCTAGATTTAGGAACTCTCATCTAAACAAACTACTTTTGGCATCAGCGCATAGAGCAACAGGTAATAATGAGGTGCGGAGGTAGGGAGAGTCACAGAGAGCTGCCTTGGAGCAAGTAAGGTATGTTGCTAATTTATGTACATACATTAGGATTTCTTCCTGCCATATGCTGTGGAATACAATGTTTCCATTTTATAAGTGACTTCTGTTGAACTACTACTTCTCTATCCTTCTCTGGCCTGATCCCAGACAGAAAAGGCATTTCTGGCCCCAGGATTATCTGCTGTCTTTCACTATTAGGGTCACTTTTCACCAATGCCCCCAGTAACAAGTTGGGAAAAGGTCTAAAAAGTATCTCTGCATCTTTTGAGATGCTCAGTAGTTTCTGAGTCTGTATTTCCAGTGATCTCTACAGAATACGACATTCAGTTTCTACTAGAGGCTCCGGTCAGCGCATTTTACTTGCAGACACTATTAAACCAGCTGGCAGTCAGGTCAGAAGGTTCAAGTGGGTATTTCAGTGCTTACTTTTTTTATTTTTTATATTTTTTTGCTCAGAGTTCCATTCAAATCTGGTGTCTC
The DNA here is from genome assembly GCF_014176215.1 of Rousettus aegyptiacus. Taxonomy (NCBI): domain Eukaryota; kingdom Metazoa; phylum Chordata; class Mammalia; order Chiroptera; family Pteropodidae; genus Rousettus; species Rousettus aegyptiacus. Next base: position 52,165,040 of record NW_023416311.1, read on the forward strand.
TGGGAATTGGGAACACATAAAATTTTAAGTGGGGATTTCACAGAAAACCAAAAGATCCACCTGTCTTTGGGCTTCCCGTTTATTGGCAAAGTCAGTAAAGAGCGTTGTTTATTTCTCACAGATTAAGGTATAGCTCTGGTTTCTCCAGGCAATATAATTTCTCAAAATCCAACACACTATGCCATCCACTACTTGTCAGTATGAAAGGCTTAAATTCTTCTGTGTTCTTTCCTTCAAGGGGGCAATTATCATGGTGTCATCAATGCAAAGAACCAACTTAGTCCTAATGGTTATCAAATTCAGATACCACTACACTAAATTATGTATGAATGTAAATATCCTCACAAAAAGGCCATAAATATATACTGAAAATTACTGCACAAAAATGCTAATAGTCTCATACTAGATTCCAAATAGATATAAAAAAGAAGGTATTAGCCAAACCTTTTATGGCATACCGATCACCTTTGACACTTCTTGAACTATCTTTACTATATTGGTTATGGTTTAAGTAATGAGGTGAATCACCTTGATACATCCTCAAAAGGCTATTGTCATATTCTGTGAGATTTAATAGTCCCACTTCCATCATTTCCTCAATGAGAACAATGGTTTCATACTTTCAGAACTCTGCACTGCTTAATTTTCCTACAGAACAGTGCTTGGGCAAAACAAAAGTTCCCATTCGGCATGCCCAATTAAAATTAGATAGCGTCCCTTTCACACATAATATCAATTACAAGTTCACATTCAAACAAGGGCAACAGAGCTTGGGAATATACGCTCCAGTCACATTTTCCAATCTGTACCTTAGTTATAACCTTTGTACCCCCAACCCTTTATCTGCCCTCTAGTTTCACATCTAAACCTGTAAAAATGCTCTTTTCCTTCCCTGTAGGATTATTGCCAACTAATAATTTGAAGAAATATATTACATTACCTCCAGATTATCTCACTTATGCAACTGTGAAAGGCCTTAGATCCCTACTGGAGGTTGAGTGAACAGATCACAACCCTTCTGTCAATCATTTTTCTATTTCTTTATCTGAGAGAGTAAAGTCAGCACCATGTTCAAATATTTCTGTTCCAAATAAAAACCTTTAAAATAGGATCTAAATTCATACAAGTTTAGCTATATAGAACGAATTTAACAAGTCGCTTTAGGAAGTATGTGTCGCTGGTGGTGGGGAGGAGGGAAGGAGGAGATCATGGGTAAAATATCATGGACTGAATATTTGTATCTCCCCCAAATTCATATGTTGAAACACTAATCTCCAATATGATGGTATTTGGAGATAGAACCATTGAGAGGTAATTATGTCATGAAAGTGGAGCCCTCATGATGAGATTAGTGCCCATATAAAACACAAGAGCTTGCTTCCTCTCTCTTTTCATTATGTAAGAATGCAACAAGACAACCAGCTACAGATGAGAAGAAAGCTCTTACCAGGAACCTTCTTCTTGGACTTCCCAGCCTCCAGAATGTGAGAAATAAATCTCTCTTGCCTCAGCCACCCAGCATATAGTAATTTGCTATAGTCGCTAGAGCTAAGACAACTGGAGTTGAAAGAAACCTTCCTGTATGTCCTATAATTTGGTAATGTGTTTTCTATTGGCAATACAATTATTTTTTTCTACTTTATTTTTCAATAGCTATCTAATATCTCCACTAGCTTAAATAATAATCATTCCTATAATGTACTACTTGTTTTTTTTTTCTTTTTTCAGAGAAAGAAACTAAACAGTAAATCAGTCACTGCCTCTTAACTACTTTCTTGGCACTTATTAACAAGGTTATACAAAAAAGTCCTAGCCAAAGCAATTAGGCAAGAAAAATAAATAAAAGGCATCTGAATCGGAAAGGTAAAAAAACATAAGCATTCCTATTTGTAGATAATATAATCTTATATATAGAAAATCCTAAAGAGTCCATCAATAAGTTGTTAGAACTATAAACAAATTTAGTAAAGCTGCAGAATACAAAAGCAACATACAAAAATCAGTTATGTTTTTATATACTAACAATGAACTATCTGAAAAGGAAATTAGGAAGATAGCACCAAACAACAACAACAACAACAAACCTTAGGAATAAACTTAACTAAGGAGATGAAAAAACTATACACCAAAAACTACAAAATAGTGATGAAAGAAATTAAACAAGAAACAAACAGAAGGACATCCTGTGTTTACAGGTTGGAAGAGTTAATATTGTGAAAATGTTCAAAGCAATCTATAGATTCAATGCAATCCCTACCAAAATTCCAATGGCATTTTTTACAGAATTAAAAAAAAAAAATTACAATTCATGTGGAACCACAAAAGACTATGAACAGCTAAATCAATCTTAAAGGAAAGCGAAGCAAGAGACATCACACTTCTTGATTTCAAAATATATATACAAAAAGTACAAGCATAAAATAACAGACACATAGAGATATGGAAAAGAATAGAGAGCCCAGAAATAAACCCATGTATAGATGCTCTACTGATCTTCAACAGGGTGCCGCAAATGCACAATGAGGAAAGTATAGTCTCTTCAACAAATGGTGCTGGGAAAACTGATTAATAACATGCAAAAGAATAAAACCAGACACCTTTTTATATCATTCACAAAAATCAACTCAAAGTAAATTGAGACTGTAACATGTGACCTGAAACTATAAAATTTTGAAAAGAAAACACAGGGGGAAAGCTTCATGACATTGGTCTTGCCAATGATTTCATGGATCTAACATCAAAAGCACAGGCAACAAAAGCATATTAGACAAGTGGAACTACATCAAACTTAAAACCTTCTGTGTAGCAGATAGAAAAAAAAATGAAAAAGCAACCTACAGAATGGGAGAAAATAATTACAAATCATATACCAAATAAGGGGTTAATATACTAAATATGTACAACTCATACAATTAAATAACAGCAGACAAACAATCCAATTAAAAAATGGGCAGAAAAACTAAATAAGCATTTTTCAAAAAAGACATCCAAAGGGCCAACAAGTACATGAAAAGATGCTCAATATCACTAATCATCAGAGAAATGCAAATCAAAACCACAATGAGATATCACCTCATAACTGTTAGAATGGCTATTATCAAGAAAATGAGAGAAGTATTGGGGAGGATGTGACAAAAAGGGAATCCTTGTACATTGTTGGTGGGAATGGAAATTGGTTCAGCCACTATGGAAAAAATATGGAAGTTCCTTGAAAAATTAAACACAGATCTACTATATGATTTAGCGATTCCACCACTGAGTATACATCCAAAAGAAATTAAAACAGGATATTGAAGAGAGATATGCACTCCTCTGTTGATTGGAGCATTATTTACAATACCTGAGATATGAAACATCCCTCTTTATATAACAAGGGATGAATGACTAAAGATGTGATACACATATTATATTATATTATATTATATTATATTATATTATATTATATATATATATGTAATAGAATACTAATCAGCCATGAGAAAGGACATTCTGCCAATTGTGACAACATGGATGAAACTTAGGCACATTATACTGCAATAAGTCAGGCAGAGAAAGACAAGTAATGTATGAAATTACCCATACATGGTATCTAAAGAAGCCAAACTCATAACAGAGAGTAAAATGGTAGTCACAGGGGGTAAGGGATCAAGGATAGGATGGATGTTGTTTAAGGGTACGAACTTACAACCGATAGTAAATAAGTCTTAGGGATCTAATCATAGTATAGTAAATATAGACAACAAAATGGCATTATAATCATCAAACTTGATAAGTGGCTAGAACTTTAATTATTTCAACCACTAAAATTATAATTGGGTAAGGGAATAGAGCTGCTATTATCCCCACAATGGCAATCATATTACAATATATAAATTTATCAAATTGATATGCTATATGCCCCCAAATAAATTATTCTCTAAGTCCGCCACGTCTCAACCCAAAAGGCATTAACTCTCAATTTCCCCCTTTCCTTTATCTTCCACATTGGGTCATCTAATTCAATATCAAAATATATCTTGAATCTCTCTTGATCTTCAGTGGTTCATTGTCACTGATATGCTTTCTTACTCAATGAATGTATCACTCCTCTACTTTAATCAATCAGTCATGCCCATTAGCCTTAAAATGAAGTCCAAGCTTCTATCGAGTTATTCAAAGCCCTTAATTCCTTTGACATATCTTGGCTATATTCACATTCTGCCACACCCAAGTTACTTTAATTTCCTCCAATTTGCCTTTCACATCTGTATCATTTTACATGTTGTTTTTGATGTTTGTAAAATTTTCTTTCCTTTGACCCAGCTTATCCCGCTAATAAATTATGTTTCAGGCCTCAACTAATATATCCCTTTCTCTGGAATAAAATCTATGATCCTACCTTCTCAGATTTTCCAACATGTAACAAGTATTCCTCCTCTGTATTCCTACAGCATTATGAACATTATAGGTTTTGTATTTTTTACTGTACTCCCACTTCCTAACCAAATTCTTGTTACACAAAAGGCCATCAATAAGGGTTATGAAGTGAATAATTGAATAAAGAAATATAATTCATTGCAAGAAAAAAGTAATCTATTAACAGTCCTATTGATGCTGCATATTCTTCCTTAGATTTACTCTTAGACATCTCACATTATTTGTCTGTTCTTTTTAATTTTAAAGACTAACTTATCTGAAATCTTATTGTGCTGTGTGAGGTATAAATTTATTTTTTCTCTATAATGATATTTAACATTTAGTTGCTAATATGTCACAACTTGCCACATACTAAATGACAACCTGGGTCTTATTATGTTTTGAGAATTTGTCAATTAATTAGTTTACTTTAAAATCTAATTGTTACACAATTGAAACAACTTTTGTGTGTTTTATATTTGGTAGGACATATCTCATATTGGTACTCATTTCCATAGTGTATCAACACTCTTATTAGAGCATTAAATTTTTAAAATTTGAATTTCAAGTAGAATACTAAGCATAACAGCACATAAATACTTAAAAGTTCTGCATTAAACTTAGAGTACATCTTTCTCTTGAATATATTGGCCACATATCCTCTCCCATGAGAATGGGTCACCTAATTTTTCAGGTCATTCTGTTTTTTTGACATTATAATTACATATCATTTTAGTTTATGTTTTCTATTTCTGTTAGGTTGGGTGACAATTCAGTTTTTATTCATATTTTGAATGAATTGTTCTTTTAACACATACTGTTTGTATGGAATTTTTTGCTGTTTATATTTTGTTTTTCACCATATGTGAAATGCTCACCAAATTTGTCTTTATTGGGCGTAATCTGAAACTTTCTAATAAAAGGCTAATATTTCTAATATTGATTATAGCTTATTCTAATCTGAATGGATTTAGTGCTGTTCACCATTACTTTCTTAAAAGGACCCTCTTCATTTGCTTTTAGATAGCAAAAAAAGGTATCTCTCTTGGATTTTTAACTTCTCAGTTCCCTTTGTACAAATTTATTTCTACCTCTCTATCCTTCATGTTCTCTGTTCATTTCTCATATAACTCTACATAAGTTTATGTTGCTTTAAATAGTGATTTTTCTGATTACAATCTTCCAGACCTTATTTTTTGTTCAGGAATCTTTGTTAATCCTAAGACATTATTCTTATTTGGGGAATTTCTCTATCTAAATTGCCCATTAGTATTACAATGACAGTATGTTCAAAACTTAGAAAATCACATTCTTCATTCCCATTTTCCAAATTATAGATAGAATAAAATTTTTTCATCCTCCTTCATTTCATATTTTTAAGGAATGCCACCCAAAAAGTAAATCTCGTAACTGAAACCTCTCTGTAGAGGAGTTGGAATACAATTTTTCATAACTTTTTCTTCCTATAAAAGATATTTTTATACAACTTTCATTTGATATGTGGGATATACATTTTTCCACTAATTTTAAATTTTATTTAGTATATCATTTTCATTGAATATATCTATGTAATAGTCAAGGGAAAGGGCCAGTCCCATTCTACCATTTAATAGCTTAGACTACTACTCATATCATGGAAGTTACTGAATATTAAAAAATTTTGAATTTTCCTTAACTCTGTCTTTGCTTAAGTTCAGCTCCTCAGCAAATTTTGATAACTGTATTATTGTTAGGATTTCATCATGTATTTGTTATGCCAATCCTTCTCTTCTAGCCTAGTCTCCAAAATACTGCAAGATAAATCTGTCTAAAAATAAAATATTTTACTGGACCCAATAATTGTTTCTGCTCTCTAATGCAGGGTCTTTATTATGTCCAAATATTCAACTGCAAAGCAAAAATTTCATCAACACCATCTGTCTAACTTCTGTTTTCAGTGAATAAAACCTTGACAGCTTTCTGTAGTACCATGTAGTTGTGACTTATTTGATCATTCTTTCAGCACATTTGATAAATACATATTATAAGCCTGGAATTATGCCAGACACAGATGATACAAGATGAATAGGATTTTATCTCTACCTTGGTCTGAACAAGTGTGGAACCCAGAAATGTAAACAAAAAAATCACAACACAAAGTAATTGCAATCAGTGTATATGAACATAATTTTATGGCAACATAAAATATTGAAAACCAAGAAAAACTTCTGTATTTGCAAGTAGGATGAGGCTTATAAATGTTTGAACTAATTCTGGAAAAATAACTATGATTATGATATGTGAAGAAACAGGAGACAGAATTTTTGGGCAGAGTGAACCGATATTTATCAAAGTACAAGTCAAAAAATTGAGCATAACAGAAAAGCAATGAAATTTCAATATTCTAGGGATATGATGCATATAAAAAGAAAGTATGATAAGTTAGAATCACAAAAGGAAGCAAAAGAACCAGGAGTGTCATCTCTATTTCACTGAGAATTTCCTTCATGTTACTTCATAAGTAGGTAATAGAATTTTGGTTACAGATATTAGATATAGAAAATCATACTAAGTTTGCCTTTCAAATGCAAGTAATCCCAATTATTTGGGAACCTGAATATATTACTTTTCTATAAAATCTAAATATATATGTCCAGTAGGTAAAATTATGGGATATTTAAATTTTCAATGAGGATTTATTGTATTGTCTCAATTTTTGCAAACCTTTAAATAAAATCACCGCCTCTAGAACTAGAAATTTAATATAAATCTGAAATATCAAAACAAAATCTAATATTTAAAGGTGCTGCTTTGAATTAAAAGGTATATTGTTAATGCTAAATTTAGAAAACATGAAATTTAGTATAGAAATTTAGTATAATAATTCTATAGTATAGAATTATCAGCCTATTCCAAGAAATCTTTCTTCAGTATTGTTTATATTTTTTTGCTCAAGATCAGAACTCAATCTCTTTCTTGGGATGTATTCTCTCTGCTGTAAAATAATTTAGGTTTTATGGGTGTATTTGTCTGATAACTAAATTTCATTCTCTTTGTGCATAAAATACTCCTTGTTCTCCATGTGGCTGTCAGTGTGCTTCAGTTGAGATAACTGTAAAATCTTTTTCTTTGCTTGAAATGATTTTTTTTCATTTTTTTTATTCAATTCAACTGAAATATTTTAGTACTTAATATTTTCTATCACACCTTTTTAATGTATGTCTAAATCAGGGTGTGAAAAGCCAACTAAATCTCACACCCATGGAAGTAAGGAAAGATATTTTCTCAATGTGGTTAAAAAATAAAATATAGAATCTCTGAAAGTTGAAAGGACATAAAGTTCTCATCTTTTACGACAGGGCTCATTTTTATTAACAAAGAGTAAAAAAATATCAAAGTATTTTTTTTAAATACCTTTACAATTTCCTACAATGTGGTACAGCTACACTGGGATCATCTCAGAAGATCACCCATAGTTAATTTTTTATTCTGATAATTTTGGATTTATGTCAAGTTCATGTATACTAGAAAAATTTAACTATCAACTGTTTTCCCAAATATTATTGCTTAAAATGAGGTGATAATTACTTATGTTTAAAAATAACTATTGCATTATTTTTAAAAATATCAAATAAATAAGAGGTGGTCAAAAGGTACAAAAAATAAACAGGTGCTGTGTGGATAAGGAAATAGTTGTAACATTGTATAAAGATGACTCTTTTTTGCAAAATATTAAAAAGGTATAAATTAATTTATTCAGAGACTATTACTAAGATAAAGTACACTTTCTACAATATAGAGCTCAATGATTATAATCATTGTTTATTAATCATATGAAGAAATGACCTGATAGTTAAAGGGAAAGCATGTCAGTTCAAGAATATCTAACCGTACAGGTTAAATTTGCTGTTTGGTGATTGCATTACTTTTATTTTTGGTTCCTTAAATTTCCAAGTTTTGTAATCTTCAGTTAAAGGCAGATTTTTTTTTCGAAAGTCACAGAAAACAAGAGGGCTTAGAGACCTCCATTTGAATTCAAATTCACTTCTTCTAAAATAAATTTATGGGAGGAAAGAGGAAAGAAAAGAAAAAGAAGACATCCTCTCTATTTTATTTTCGTATTAGTAAATAGGATAAAATATAAGCACTAAAATCTCAATCATTTACTTTATGTCTTTGGTGAAAATGAAATAACACTGAATGTTTCTTTAGTTACACAGATAGGAAAACTGAATGCCAGAGAGATTAAGAGTCACAGGTTATTGTGACAAACTAGCCTTGATAAAAAAAGGTTTTGTAACACGTAATTCGGCATCCTTTTTACTCTGAGTTTTGGGGTTATTGAGAGAGATTATAATCATTTTTCCAAGTAAACAATTATTAGAAGAATAAAATACTAAAAGTATCAATAATTACAAATATTACTTTGGATATGGATTATTTATTTACAATAGTAAAGCTAATGCAAGACAGATATAGTAGGCGCTTTTAAATTTAAATGAAACAGAAATACCCTTATAAACCTGACATGTAGATTAAAAATAAATAAATAAATAAATGCTCTTGCCAAAAGACATAGTCACAAATAAATGAGCTTTATAGCGGTTGTTTCATGCACATGATGGGCTCTTTAGAGCCTATTATAAGTTTTATAAACAGTCATAACTCAGTAAATCAAGCCAGATGGCACGCTTGGATGCATTTCTTTTGGTAAATTGGTGTAACATATAACAAATAAACAACAAAAAACATTCTTATTTCCCATGCATTGAGTTTTTTCAATGACAAGTTATTAAGAATTATCAATCTGAAATGGAAATGTTTAAAAAATGAAATAGGTTTTAAGGACCTATCCTGAAAGAGCTGCAACTCTATAATAAGCTTTTTTTTTTTTCTTTTCCCCCACTAGCCAGTGCTGTGCAACCCCTTCAAATACAATCATCCACAAGAAAATGTTTGCTGGACAAATTATCTGAGATCCCGTTTTTATTCTGTTTTGAAGCTGGAAGCATAGACATGCATATTGTTTCAAAATGCTCTTTGATTTCTGGTGATTAAAAGATAAAAATACTCTTTATAATGAAAGCTTGTTTTGAGGTTTACTCGCTAGCATTCTTTATATTTCAAATATACTTAAATGGTATATATAATTATGGTTTCACAGGATATATGATATTTACAGACAGGTTGAACTTTTCCTATAATAATGCCACTTTAAAATTAGTGTAAAATTTGATAGGAAAACCGTACTTATATTCTTCATTCTTTGCCTACTGTTCTTATAAACAAGTTTCAGCAAAGTTCTGTTCAATCTCTTTAAAATAAGGAATAATTTATCACAGTTTTTTTCTCATTCTACATGGAAGTAATCATTATGTTAAATACCATGTTACTTAAAAATAGTGACCTGTAAAAAATTTGCTTTTCACAAAGAAAATTATAATGCTTCAGAAGTAAAGCAGCACAGCAACCTAAAGTTTTCTTAATAAGTCTTGAACTATAGCATGTAGTATACTAGCATTTGTTATCAGTCTTTCAGTTATAAGAAATCAGAAAGAGAGATAGGATATGACAAACTAAATAGAGAGACTTGCACCTGAATATGAATCAGGGAAAAGAAAATATTTCTCAAGACATTTCTTTAGGCTAATGGTCTCGCGTAAGAGCAGCCTTCTAGCACTTGTTTTTCTCCCAGTGTGACTTCTTTGACTCACAAAGAAAAATGGATGCTATAAAGGCAAATTAAGATCTATTTTCAGTGGTTCTTTTGACTTCTATGAGCATTAAGCTATTTTGCTTTTTATTGAGCATGAAATGATTTCCATCACCTAATAGCCACATTTATTGAAAATTCAGGGATGAGAACCTTATGATACTAAAAGATTGTAATGAGAGCAATGCATTTGGTGTGTTAGAGTGATTATAAAATTATTTACATTAGTCATGATGATGAAACCCTTTATATATATACAAATATAATACATAGAACAGCTACATAAATAATCTAAAGATAGAGATTCAAGGTCTTAAAAAGTCTTTTTTACCTTAACTGGAAGAACATTTTCATGCCTATATTTCAACAATATTGCTTTAAAATTCAGACTGCCTTTGTTTGACAGTCATGCGTTTCCAAGTTATTTTTTCACATGTATGTACATATATATACATATAGACATCCATGCATACATGCACATATATATACATACATATACACATATACCCCAAAATTTTGTACACGTGTGCTATATTATTTTCCACTTTGTTTCATACCTTTTCCATTATACACACACACAAACACATATGTATACGCACACACACACTTTTTGTCTTCTATTTGGATTCATATTTAATAGTGTTCTATAAGCCTAAACAGCAGAATTTCTGACAAAATATTTTCATCTTGTCAGGAAAAACTTAACCCTCAGGCCTATTTTATTTCTTTTGTCAGTAAATTAAATGAGTCAGGTGAACATCTGTAAGAGATTGAAATTACTTCAGGCTAAGGATGATACTTTCAAAAAGATAAGATGGAAATATTTAGAAAGATTTGTAAATAAGAGGAAATTATTTACTCAGACTTACTGAACATTTTCTTTCTGTAAAGCTAGATGTTTCTAGACTCTTACAATATCATCTTCATGTCCTAATGAATGCCTTTGCGAAATTTACAATGTTCCTATAAAAGCCAACACCAAAAAGCGAGACAATCTAGGTGGCCAGGGACATAGGTTATTGTTTGAAAAAATAGCACTGTCTCTGAGGATGTGCCACTGTCTTCGATATATTATTATGTCACTAACCTCCACAGGAAGTGTCTGTCAAAAGGTAAGATGAAAGAGATTTTCAGTTTTTCTCAAGAGGAAGAAAACAATGATTTCACGGTTTTAGACAATAGTTAAATCATTCTGAGGAACTGAGAAGCTACCTTTGAGCCATAACAATTACTATATATCACATAGTAAAATGAAAATAATGTTTACTTTCTAAGGTCGTATGAAAAATTAATGTAAAAATGCATGCAAAATATATAGGACAGTGGCTAGCACATAATAAATAACCAATAAATAGTAGCTATTAATAATAAGAATTGTTATTAAATAATGGCTCTAGTTTATTAAGTACTATGATTGAGTGTGATTTTTCCTATCAAATCATAGAAATTCACCCACCCTACACTTAAATATATGGGATTGAGTCTCTTGAGACCTTCTGAAAGTAGGTTCAACCACTTTATTGGAATCTTGACAGATCATGGAAGAGTGATTTAGGCATAAGGAATGTCATGAGCAAAAGCAAAGTATGCACTGTACAGTACAAAGTCACTGAATAATTCAAAATGTGCCAGACTCAGTGCTTATCATATAGACATGAAAACGTAATATTATCATGCTGTGTTGTAGTTTATTGGTTATAGTTTGGTTTCCTTTAATAGGTCGTGATGTCACTGAAAGCAGTGGTTTGTCTCGAGTACCTGAGTATCTCCTAGTGGTTTTTCAGTATAATGATTATTTGATGAATAAGGAGGAAAAAAAAAAATAAGATGTGGTCATCATTCTGCGTGATGTGTGTGGCACAGAAGAGGAAAACGAGTGGTATTAGACAGGAAAACTAATCATTTTAATGCAGGGTGATAAATGAGATATGCACGAAGTACTGTGGAAGCAATATGCGATTATCTGTGTGAGAAGAAATAGAAGGCTATCAGGCAGCCAGAGTAGAACTTGGAACACCCAGTGATGGGTTGTGAGAGGTATGACATTTGCTGTTGCTCTCTCAAGGCACTGCTGAGTAAAGTAGTGAGTTAGGGGAACATGCCTACTGAGGCAGAAAGCTGTGAAAGAAAACAGAAGTGACAAGAATCCAGACTGGCAGGAGCAAAACTTGTCATACCCAACAGGCTGCTGGAGCCCAACTGATGCCAAGTTTTCAATCGGAAAAGTCATTATTTATCCATAGGAACAAGTAGAAAAGACCTTGAGACAATGGTACAAGCCTTGTCACCAATATTTCTAAGAGAGGGCAGAAACAATAAGAGTTCTTAATTTATGAGTACAGGCGGGAATAAAATGTAAGATCTAGTGAACAACAACTTGCATTTACTTGCTAGAATCTCCCACAATTGATTCCACATGTATAGGTTGATAGGATTTACAGCAAATACCTCACATGCATGTCCTTTTCATTGTTTCAAAATTGTTAGCTTCCTCTCTCCAATAAATTATTATATGCTGTGGGCAGTGAACTGTATCATATTTTTTTTCAGATTGTGACAAATGCTATGAAGTTTTGCTTAAATCCCCCTCTCTCTAGAGTCAATGCACCTATCCCCCAGCTGCTAGGAATATTGGCAGCTGACAGATCATGTTGCGTGCCCTTCACTGGGAATCACCACTGGCCACAAGTAACATCCTTATATGAAGATATTGCCTTGCACAGGGTTCGGGCTGAAGCCAGTGGCTGGCCAATGTAGGAATACAGCAAAGCCCAGCTTCTTTGTCTCAATTCAGGACAACTCTGAAAGACCACCCAGCTCCAGAGCTCCCCATAGAATTGGTTGAGGCCTCATTTCCAACTACATTGTGAGATAAATTCTCTGTAAGATTTTGTCCTCCTCAGTTTCTTACACGCATATCCCAAAAGGCCACTCTTCAATAAATCTTCTGGTACAACTCTGTCTTGGAATTTATCTCCAGGGAACACAATTTAAGATAGCCACTACCAAGGGCAATTCTAGGAAGCACACTCTAATATGGTATTTTAGAAATGGATCCCTCCTGGCTAGCCTGCATTGAGAAGCCATATTGTAGTAAGTGGAGTATGAAGCCTCTGGCATGTTATAAAAATGCAGTTGTTAAAAATTCCACCAAAAGTAACTGGAATAGAATGTCAGTGGAAGGAGACATCCTGGCTGGTACAATGTCTTTGCCATTGGAAAAGTGTGACAGGGTGGTTAATCATAAATGCCATAGAATTAAGTGATGCTGACTTCAATTGATTTGTAGAAGATATGTAACGACAGGGTTAGGATGATTAATCACCAATTCAAGGCACAACGTGAAAGCCACTATCTCCTTGGCAACATTTATGGGAACCCTGATTGTTTTATTCTAAAAGATAGACAGAGCAGGGGACCAGGTTTAGAATTTAGCTATAGTAGAGGTGCTTCAGAAGATGTTGAATTCTCAGTTCCAGGATTTTTCTTCTAAGCCAAGGCCAAAGCCATAATAGGAAAGAAGTGGGACCCTCATGTTGAGACGAGGAAATCCGGTTAGGCACCGTTCTGAAACTTGAAATCCGAAATTCCCCTGAATCCATTAGGTTTTGTGGATGTGGCCCTTCACTCTTCAGTGTTTTAAGATTCTAACTCCTCATACCTGAAGACAATGCCAAGAGCTCCAATGAGACAGACGCTTTATAAAATAATCCTATCTTGACAATCCAATAAATAATGAAGGTTAAAACACATGCAGCTTTATAGTAAAAGAGAGAAGGTAGACATCAAAGAAGCTGCACAATAAAGAAGACAACGTATGCTGACAAGAACCAGGAGAATGTGTCTAAGACTGAAATCTGAGGGTGCAGAACACAAAATTGGTAAGTTAGAATTAATAAATAATGAAGTATATTCCTATGATAAAGCTTTAACAGCCTAATAAGAACCCCAGGATACAGAGCAAAGCCACTGCTAGGATGGCTGCTGGAAGCTTGAAAAAAAAGATAATGGCTCAAAATAGGAAAATAGAAATGTTAGAACTGTGTTAATTTGCTCTGCCTCATCCATATTAAAAAAATAATCAGAGGATTTGAATAAAAACTGGATCATGCAACTGTGATGTCTTAAATATTTTTATATTATCAGTATTTCCTATAGTCCACCAAATAAAATAGATTCTCAGTAAGGGTGTCTCGAAGAAATTGTTAAGAAAAGCAAAATTAAGAGCCAATGAAGGTTTTGTTTATACTTACTTTCCACTTTATCTCTGCTTTTGTATTTTCAAAACTTATTTTCACATAAATCATTGTATGTCAGTAAAACTATAAGATGCCTCATGAAAAAATGCAATAAATCATATTTTATTAAGTTTCTGGACATATTGTAACAGAACGATTTAAAAAAAAAACATACTGAATTTGGTATTTATAGTCTACTTTATTTTAAATAATGATTAATATTGAATGTGATTAGAAAGCCAGAATGGCATTTAATATTTGAAATGTTAGAATGTCTACCATTAATCTTCTTCAAGTATAGAAATGTGTTTGATTAAATTTTATTTTATTACTTCTTAAATTGTATTAGTTAATAAATTTTACTACATTTTTAACAGAGTTTGGCAACTCTTTCTCTAAATTTTTCTCACAGTTTTTATTTGGAAAATCTTTGTTTACTCTGATAGCCTACAATTTTGTCTTTTCTTAGACAACAAACTCTAGAAAATAGAAAAAAAAAATGTTTCCTATTTAATGTTGGTTTTTAGGAAGCTTAAAGTCACACTTTACACTTAGTCGCTATTTCTAGCCTGTCTGTTTTGTACAACTATTATCTTTGATTCAACTTCTCATATTTTAGTTTTTAAAAAATGGTTTATTATATAAGGTACTTCAGATCCTTTATGCATTTAGGTGGGTTACAAATAATGACAAAGGAACAAGATCCAAGTAGTTCTTTTGACTTTCTCTGGGCAATCATCACTACCACAAATAATAAAATTGGAAATTTGGATCAGTAAAACTGCATCATAAAGCAAAGATGAAATTCAGAGTTCTAAATTTATTTATTATGAGCTAATCTTAAATTGGTTAATGACAAGAAAATACAATGAGCAAATACATGAGTGAAGTTGACAATAAGCTAACGTTTGCTTTATCCTCATCGAAGGCCTTTAACAAGTTATACTGCCATGAGCATATTGTTTCAATGTTACCATTTGTTTACTACCAGTACTGCTGCGTCCTTGCCTGAAAATCTTCAATATATGTTTTGATTATTTAACCTGACTTCTAATGGTCAGAATTCTGTTTTGGAGTTGGCCGTTGCAATTTGCCATTTGCCCTTTTTCCTTGGGTACTTCACCCTTCAGTAAAATTCTGTAGGCCCTCCCTTATTCAATGGGGTATACCTGCAAGGAGTAAACTGCTCTAGTTATTTAGGCACCAAGAGATGTATTATAGGAAATCAGATGCTTACGCAATTGTTAGAAATGTCGAAAACATGGGCTCTAGGCTAGATCTCCAGGTAGAGCTCCCAGAATGAACTACAGGTAAGGTCATATGGAGACACAAACAGAAAGATGGAAAACAGGACTTCAGCATATAAGACACCCGATAGAGCTTTGGTCTAGGAATCAGAAAACAGACATAACTAGTTCTCAATCTCCCACATTGAGACGGAATGCTGAGCACTGCTGTAGACAGTGTGAGCTTCTCCATAATGGAACTTGAAAACAAAAGTAGCTAAAACTACAGGAAGATGTCCTCTGTTATTTTCAGTCTTTTACATCTTATATGAACACTGCTAGTTAACATATCTCTAAGGGGACTAAAAAAAAAAAAGTTGTTGTTCTATTTAGTTTTTTCACTTCCAGGCTCTACAGAACAGGAAGACATGCAAGGAAGATGGAACAGATGCTGACTGCCTATTCACCATCCTCATGCTACCTGTTGCAGACATACCCGTGCTGGGAGTCGTTGAGCTAACTGTCTAGTAATCATGGGAATTATTAACAGAGTGGTTTGTCCCCTCTGACAAGGAAGGTCCATTTTAAAAATTGCAGTGTTCACACACAATTTATGTATATATACCTTTTCTTTAAAATCGGAGATAAATTGATTTTAAGCCATACATATTTGTAATGAAAGAAATGAAAGATGGTTCTAAGAAAAGAATATGTATATAATATGAAAAGTATGTCTTCCAGGAATAAAAAAGGTAAGATAAAATAAAGTCAGAGTGTCAGAGGGGAAAGCATAGTATTTTTAATAAATGGTGCTGCGTCAGTTAGATACCTGCAAAGAAAACAAAATTGTATTTTGGCCCGTGCTTATACCAGGTATAAAAATCAATCGCAGATGAATTGAAGATCTAAATTTGTGCCAGGCAAAACAATAGAGCTTTTGGAAAAAATAAAGGAGAATGACTTTGCACTAGGTATAGTTTTCTTAAACAAGACAAATAAAATATTAACCATAAAAATAAAATTAATAAATTGTAATATAGTAAAACTATTGACTTTTGCTTATCAAAAGTTGACATTAAAATAATGAAAAGGCAACCAACAGAGTGAAAGTATTTGCAATACATAGATCTGAGAAAAGATTCATGTCCAGAATATATTTTTTAAGACATAAGAATTCACAAGAGTAAACATTGAAAAAATATATGCAAATTGTCAACATGTAAAAAATGAGCAACTTAATCATCAGAGAAATACATATTAAAACCACAATGTGATATCGCTAATAATCTTCAGAATTGGTAAAATAAAAAAAGATACAAAATGCAAAGTATTGGTGAGGATTTGGAGCAACAAAAAATTTGTAAACTACACTTGGGATTGATAATTGTTACAGTCACTTTAAAAATGTGACAATGTATGTTAAAAGTAAACATTTGCATGCTTATGATGCAGTATTGTCACTCATAGGTATATACTTAACGAAAATATATACATGCGTTGATCAAAAGACATGTGTACATGAATGAGAATGAACACTCTACAGCTACTCACTTCATTTTATATATGTGGATGTCATAAGTATAATGTTGAAAGAAGGAAGTATAATGTTGAAAGAAGAAGTTATCATAGATAAAACTAAGTCTCTGTAACTGTGCATATGGGAAGAGAGTTTCAACATAATTTATTGGTTAGGTTGATTTGAATAACTATTATTGTTTAGCTATGAAGACATTCTGAATCCCAAGATCCTCAGTTGGGTTTTCTGAGATCAATATCAAAAAATGTCAAGTCGTAAAACAGAAACTAAATTCACGAGAATTAGGCATAGGGTATAAAAAAGCCTCTTTTAGCAAAGCAAAACAGATTCTCTGGCATTTTATTATTATTGTGGAAGACAAATATCTTAAGATTATAAATGTAAATTAATTATATTGCCTTTTATTTTAATAAACAAAATATATATACAGGGTTTTATAATTCAGTTGTGACCTTAAGTATTTTAACTTACTTTTCTAATAAGGTTTTATGTTCTTCAAGTGAAAATTTTCTTAAGGTGAAATTTTAGATGGAGGTTTTCAGGAACATAACTAAAAGTTTAGGAAGAAGAAATATCATATTTCTTTTTATAGTCATATCAGACCATTTAGTAAAAAGTGGCCAGTGAAGTTATATGAGAATTATTATAATCAACAACATATTAAAACAATATATCAGGAAACTGAATTTTTAAAAATAACCATAGATGTATTGGTATTTATTTGAAGATAGGAAAGAGGAAAGATTAATTTTGCAAGCATTTACTGAATGCCTACAATGAATCGAACACCATTCCAGCATGGAATAAATCAGAATAAAACAAAGATTTCTTGACCTAATGGAGTCTCAATTCTTTCAAGATGATATAGTGGTTAGGTTTGTAAACTCCTTTGCAGGACTTCCTGAGTTCAAATCGTAGTTGTACTACCTAATAGGTGTGACTGTGGGAAGCTTACTTAAACTTTCCTTATCTAAATTTACTCCTCTGTAACATGGAGATAATCCTACTTACTTCATCAGGTTCAGAGAATTCACTCCTTGTGAAATATTTAGCATGTATCTAGCAGTTAGTACACACTCTATGTGTTTGCAGTAATTATAGTTGATATTATTTTAAAAGTTGTTCATAACATTGTGGGATCTCAATCTCCTTTGGAAATCTGATGAACTTATTTACACTAATACCAGCAAATATTATCTTGAGAAATTTGAACACATAAATTCAAGAGTTCAGAGACATTCCCCCTTGGTGGTTATTGTATATTTACAGATTCTTTTATCAAGAACCCCCACTCAAAAGTATCACTGAATGTATATCACAAACTACATAGATCCAGTGGTCAAATGAGGCCTCAGCATTGTTATTGTCTCTTAGATGATTTCATCAGCTTATCAATGGAATCATAAGCTAAAATTAACCCAACTTTTCCTTACTACGAATTAATTAATAATTGTTATTTGTTCTAAGTACCTGTTAGTTTCAGGGACAGTTTAGCCTCACCTATTTTCTCTTATCTTCATTATGAGAGAAATTTGTGCTAGCAAAAATAATTTGAATTTTTCATTTGTTAGGAAATAAGACTATATAATCCATTGTGTGTTCTTTTGCCTGGTCTTCCAGAGCAGAGAGCCACCAGGGACTGGTGTTCCCATGAGAATCAAATGCCTAATGATCTGAGGTAAAGCCGAGGTGGTGATGCTAGGGATGGGAAGCAGCTGCAAAAACAGATGAACCTTTGCTCTCTTGCCCACTGCTCAGCTCCTACTGTGCAGCCCAGTTCCTAACTGGTTCTGACTGGTACCCAGGGGTTGAGGAACACTATTGTAGGGAGTTCACATTATAATATTATCGTATTACTTGGTAGAAACAAATAGTTATTTTCAAGGTTTTTTTAAAATATATAATTAGTTATCTCTATCCTAGAAAATTACTGAATTTAAAACAAATCTGCTTGTTATATTCCTGTTAATATTTAAATTGTCTCAACTCTTTTTTGAATGTTTTCCTAATTTATATATAAAGTAAAAACAGATGGTAATAGACAAATGGGGTAAAAAATATAGATTTTAGAGTTAGACTCTGGATTTGAATTCTGGGCTATCATTGAAAATGTCTTTGGGCAAATTGCCTAATTTTTCTGAATGCCAATTTTATTATCCGTAGTCACAATATCTTCTCTATAAGTTGTATATGAAAAAATATGCTAATTTATTATAAAGCATCTACTAATGATGTACCAGTCTCCTAGACACTTTTTTTTTAAAGACGTTTCCAGCTTCCAAAGAATTTATTGTCCAAGGGATAATACATACACATAGTTACCAAGCGTAAACCTAGTACATAAAAAGAACTCCCTATACTAGCTCCCTTCTCTTTTCCTATCCCCTATGTTAAAGAATCTAAGTCTTCAAACTGAGGTTGCTGCCAACTTTAAAGTGTGAGTTTTATGTTTCTTCCAGGTCATCAGAATGACACCTGACTGATAACAGAACAAGATAGACTAGAGAAGACAAAGAACTGAGATAAATTTTCCATGTAGGGTGGCAAATCCAATATGATATAGATCTTTATCAAAACAAACATCTGTTAGCCAGTTCAAGAAACTAATACATGTTAGAGATTGTACTCTAGTCTCCATGGAGAATTACATTAACGAATTCCATAAACCAAAAAAAAAAAAAAAAAAAAAAAACCAACAACAACAACCCTATTTTAGAGACCCAGGAACCCAGGCAAAAATCAAAATGAGGACCCACATATGACATATTAAGCAGAGGCCTAATTCCTAAAACTAAGGATAAAAGTCAAAGGTTGGCCACAACCAAAAATAAGACAAAACCCCTAGCCCTTACACACTTAATAATTATCTGGAAAGAGGCTCTTGTCTTACAAGGTTCTCCTTGATATCCAGTGATGTATATCTTCATCTTTGCCTTAGAGAAAGCTTCTGTTCTCAGTTACATAAAAACTGAGACTGGAAAATAAAGTTCACTAATTCTGAGGTTCATTGGAATTTCTTAGTGAATTGCTTATATGCCCATTCTCATGAGAACTGGGCAACAAACTGGCTCCAAGCCCAGAAAATTCACGTTGATTTTCAGGAATTATAGCACTTCTTGGGTATGAGAGGATAAATAACTGTTGTTACCAAGTAACATGCCAGAGTCCTTTGGCAGCCCAGCCTGGGAGAAGCATATTACTCAGACATTTGCCCTGATTTCAAAGGCCCTTAGTAGCAGAGATCTGGCTCATAGCATAGCAGCTACAGAGTCTGTGAGCCAAAAGACCTGTGTATTTTCACCCAAGAGATCTAGGGAGGAAGGTCAGGTGGTACTACAACTAAAGTATAGTATCTCAACTTGTTCAGATGCTTTGCCCATAATAAGAGGAAATACATAATACACAAACATACGTACATTTAACAATGACATACTGTAGAAGGATTACTGAGACATGTATTTGTCAGGCCTTTTTTATTTGTAGGTTCTGATATCCCTTTGGTAAAGAGGAAAAGGAGGTGACATTCTTTGTCTGAATAAGAGATGTTCCACTTAGAGATGAACTGTCCAGAAAATGATGCTATTTACAAGCCTTTGATATGGAAGGACTGAGACACTAGGAAAAGAGAGATGATGGAGACCTACATTTCTAGGTGATGAGGGTGGTGGCTTTGATAGCTGAGTTCATTCATATGAGGAGCGCAAAGTTTATAGTGCTCCAGGAGTGGCATAAAGCTGTGACACTTTCCCACACAGTATCTTTAAGATGGCAGGATTTGAGATGGGGTTTCTATGGAAAAATGGGCATTAGGTTCCTGAGGTATCCAAGCAGTGAAACTGCTGAAGAGCAATATCCTTTGTATTGAGCGTGGGGGACAAGATAATCTCTTTCAATGGACAGTAGCTATGTAATTTATGCCCTCTGCCATGACTGTACTCATTGGTTTTTCTCATGCAATTGGCTAAAGACTCATTGTGCTGTCCATCTTATCAATGTTTTGGTTCCAGTATCCTGTTTCTTTCAGCCTCCTATTACAACCATCAGGGGGCAATGAATAGTTTCACAACAATGAATACTTTGACAACAATGCTTTGACTGTTTCTTACAAATTGTGGAATTTAGCACACTTGCTGAAATTACATGTGTGCGGTTGAAGGAATTGGTACAAAGAGGATGTAAGGCTGGAAATCCCCTAATTTTTCAGTTTTACATATAGTTTCAACCCAAAATTTCTATTGAAGGGGAGATTTTACAGATAAAACCACTTGAAACTTTTTCTCTGTGAAACTGAAGTCACTAAAACTACATGTCTTTATAACACTGAAAATTCAGTTATCATTTATACTATACATATTTCTAATTTGAATAAATTAATGGATTAAATATAAAATAACAGACAATAAAATACTATCAATAGAAAAGTTATAAACACTTCATTCCCACATAAAAATGTGGAGACAGAAGATCAATAAAAGTCTAATTCTGCCCCAGTGGTTTAGCATGGATGTATATTTATTATAGCATTTTTCTCTTAGCAAGTCACAGAGGCCTAACGACCGCACTACCAACTGACGTGAAGGCCAGGAAAGGCCCTTCTCTCCTTCTATCTTCTCCCTCCATGTTGTACTTTCTCAGAAACAAATCATCTGCACAGGCCTGAGAAAAGTCAAATAAAAGAATTTTTTTATGATCGCAGTCAAAAGAGCACAGGGCTCTGGCAATATAAAGATTATTTACACGCCTGTTCTCCTTAAAATTTTTCAGATGCATTGTAATTAAAACGTGTTTTATTTTATAGGATGACTACTGGACTTAGGGTAAAAGGAATCCAGAAGATAACATTTTTATGGTAAGACAACATGAACTATATCAGAGTTATATAAGGTTGAATTTTAACTGAAGTTATAAATCTCTAACATTAATATTTTCTTATAAATTAAATAAAATTCGATTTTTATTTGCTGCTTTTATAGCTCTATGCATTGCACTTTGCATGGATGTTTTTCACCAGCTAATAATAAGCTCCTGGATGTCTAGGAGCTTATGGAAATGGCTGCATTTCCAATTCCTGGTCCCTAACCTTAAATACAAGTTGACACCAAACAAACATTAGTTGAATTAATAAATGAAAGAATAAGTAAGTGAATGAAAGAACATATGCAATTAGTGGACACACAACTTTATACTATCTACCTTGTATGTCCATTTTAGAATCAGGATATTTTAGAGAAGCCATTGAATAATTGTTATACCACAATACTAAAGCAGATATGATGACTAAAAAAATACCCCCACTGTATATTTAAATGCAAAAACTATGGCTTTATCTGGAACATTCATTTGTGAAATCTCAAAATTATATCTACAGTTATTACAATTTGCTTTAAGTCTTCTAGTTATACCACAGTATGGCAGTTGGCCAGGAAGAATATTTTATCATTCTAGATTCAGGTTGTGACTAAGAAATCTGGTCCATCTACTAAGCAATAAGTCAATCAAGCCTTTAATGACTGAGAAGTTCTGTACAAAAGATAAGTCAGTCTTACAAATTAATCAAGGACTGGTAATAGGCACTTCAAGATAAAAGCTCAGCCACTTGAACACAACCTATGCTCTCAAACACGGAAGTAAACATGTTAATTCAAGTTTTGTATCTCCTCACATAGCACATGAAGTATATACAGCAATAACTGGGTTCAAGTAAGCAGTCAACAAGAGGGGGTAATATATATAAAAAATGTACTATTCTCTCCCCAATAACCAGTTTTTATTTTTAAATAATGGACTTGTGAAGAAAGATGGTCATAAATTTATGTACCGCTTGCTATCACACTAAGGTTAGCCAGCTCTAAAGATACTTGGTGACAGGCTACTAGGGAATGGAGTGGAGGAATGAGTAATGTTTCATACATTTCTTAGGAGTCTCAAGCCCCTGGATTTTCTGTACTTCCTAGTGAGAGTTCCAAATATCTCGGCAATAGTTTCCAGACCAACAAACCTCTACTGAAAATATGTTTAAACTACTTAGTATCCAACTTGGAGAAGGATTTTGTTTAATATTTAGCTTTAAATAAATTTTCAAATTATTGTTGATTAGAGCAAGAAGAATATTTATCAAATAACTGCCATTGTATGAAATGAAAAAGTTTTACATAACTTGTGTATACATGAATTGAATTTTAGTCTGCTTCTTGGAATTTCTTGACAGTTATTCAAGTAATTATTGTTTTATTTATTTGGAAGGAAATAAATCCTTACTTATGCTGTACATTATTATTTTATTAAAGCCTGCTGTGTATGGGTTTAACACAAGCAAGAGGGAATAAGTTGGCATCTGAAATATACATGTAACTTCAGTTGATATCAGAAGGCACATATTCATTCGCACTAAAATTTAATATTCAACAAAATAATTAAAAAATACCTTATTTTTAAGTTATTGTAAACATTTATTATATGCAATAGTTGGAATTAGGCAGACTCAGTGAAGTGAAATTATGCCTTCTGATTTTATTGTTTCCAGTGAGTTAAATATTAGTTCCCAAAATGCTAACAAAAGATGATTTAGTTGAAAGCATAATAGAACTACAGCAGTGCTAGATATCACAATCAAAATTAAATCTGACATTTTGGGGAAAAGCTTTCTGCATGATAGTTTCTCAGCTTAGAGTAACAGGAAGCAGGATTCCTTACCCCCTGCTTCCCTGGGACACAGGAGCAGAAGTAGACTTTCACTCTTCAGAGGCAACAGAGAAGGTCCAGGGAGAGTGGGAAGTTTCTGAGTGTTTCAGAATCATCACAGGAAGGATGGAATGTGGCTACCCGGTTGGCCATTTGTTTTGGTTTGTTCCATTTCGTTTATTATCATCACTTCCCAGAGCTTGTTAAATTTAATTTTAATTGTATATTTTTTTTGTTATGCTGCTTTTGGAGGGATTTTTTTTTTTAAATACAATATACATATAGAAAAGTTTACAAATCCTCAGTGAACCTTGATAAATTTTTAGCAAGTCAACATGTCCCCATTCCCACCTCAGAAAAAAAGTCATTCATTCATTCAACGGATATTTAAGTGACTTCAGTGTACCTGGCACCGTGCTAATTAAGTACAAGGAATAACACTACTGTGGTAAAGAGGGCGTCACAGTCTTCAACTCTGTGGCATTTGTATTCTTATTAAAGAGAGAACAAAACATGTGAACAAATTGTTACTGATAATAATAAGCAACAATCAGGGTACTGTGATAAAAAGTAAAAGGCAGGACTTACTTTAAATATTTGTGGTCAGAACACAAAACCTGCCTGTAAAGGAGGATGGAAAGAAAAGGAAAGAACAAAGGCAGGTATATCTTTTTCAATTCCTACCACTCCCTGTACCCCGACCCCCTTAACCACTCTGAATGAACCACATGCTCCTTGCTACTTCTTAATCACAAACAACCTAAGCAAGCTTATACTTCAAGAACTTTACATTTGCTTTTCCCTTTTCTGAGAATGCTCCATTCCCAGAGACTTGCATGGTTCAGCTCATTCACTTCCTTTGAGTTTTTAATAATTATTGTCTCTCTAATAGTGGGATGTTTTATCCTGTTCTATTCTTTAAAATTCTTATTGATGAATTTCAGCATTTTCTTCTATCTTCTTCTATACAATACTCTAAAGAGGTAGCTTTATTATTCCACAGCTATAATCATGGTCACAACTCAGTAAAATTTGTGATTTCATGGCAAAAAGACTATAAATCACCTACTTTGGAATCATAAATTGTGGCTTGTAAATATTCGTCAACAAAATCGTCAATACAATTTTATTTTTAATATGGAAGAATAAAGCTAACCCCAACAATCCATGGTTTTTATTTCTTAGTTTGTGAAAGGCTTTTGGAAAATATATCAACTTCTGCACATCATTAGAGTATTGTTTAGCAAATAAAACAAAATATGATCAATAATTGATGAAAACTACTTCAATTACCTGAAAGAGTTAATTTTGTTTCCAAAGCATCTTTTATATAAAACAGCTTTTTAAAATGTCCTTTAACCATGCAAAGAATAAGGAAGGAAGAGTTGCCATTGTCTTTGGGAAAATGCAGTATTTAAACTTCTGAAAAAAAGCTCGAATTTATTTAATTTCTTCAGAGACTCAAGTTCAAAATTTTTTGTAACATTTTAAGTTTAGAGGAAAATTATATAAAAGTTCTACCTCTCATAAGGAAAAGTCTCATATGTATTCTCTAACTAATTATATACTAAATTATATATTCTTAATTAAAATAAAAAATACAGTTGGAAGAAATTTAAGAAAAATCACTACTAATTGATGGTACATTCAGCAACTTAGGTAAATTACAGCATGTATATTAAATTATTTCTTCCTATTCTGAAATATCGGCTTTCAAAATGAAACATATTGTTACTGCGGGCTTGATTCTGGCTAATTTAATCAGCTACATTTTGTACTTGAATTGGCTATTAATAGGGAAAGGGAATAAAAGGCGTGCCTCTATTTTTACTGAATTCTTATCATGGGCCAAAAATTATACTAGGCAGTTGAAATATGCTACCTTATTTAATCATGAAAAGGAACATTCTCCTGTGTCTCTTTTCAACTCTGCTCTCAATACTTCACTTCCGATTACCAAAAGTGTGGAGTTTGTCCCACATCGACCAAATCTTCAGCACCAGCTGGATGTCTGACAATTTACTTCAATTCTGGTACTATCTACCTGGAGTTGGTACAGATGCCACAGATTAAGGGCTTAGTTCTATAAGACTGCCTCCCTCCCCTACTTTAGATGCCAGCCACAAGTCCAGGTTGTCATCTGTACTTCTGACTGACCAAGACTCCCTCTTCAGTTTTGATAATTCGCTAGAGCAGCTCACAGAACTCAGGAAAATAGTTTACTAACTAGATTTCTGGTTTATTATAAAAGGATACAGTAGGAACAACTACATAGAATAGATGCATATGGCAAGGTGTGTGAGAAGGGGCTTGGAGCTTCCATGTCCTCTCGGAGTTGACCAGCTCAGAAGTTCTCCTTACCGGAGGTTTGTGGAGGCTTCACTACATAGGCATGGCTGATTAAGTCATCAGCCATGGTGACTGATTCAGCCTATAGTCTTTCTCCCCTCCCTGGATTTCAGGAGGTAGAGGGGTAATCACAGGTTGGTTCTCACAGCGACCAGTACTTACCCTGTGGTTATCTATGAGGTTTCAAAAAATTACCTCATTTATATAAACGTTTTTGTGGTTGAAAGAACTTATGAAAAGTGAAACATTTTTTCACATTTATCACTCTGGACCTATTTCAGGGACTGAGGACAAAAGACAAAATATTATAATAAAAGATATTCCCATTACTCTTATCATTTAGGAAATTGCAAGGGTTTTAGGAGCAATGTGATAGAAACAGGGTAAACACCAAATACATATTTCTTATTATAAATCACTGTCATAATTCAAATCATATCAAGATGAGATATAGAATATTATCTACATTTTACAGGTGAAAAAAGCAACCAGATTGAAGTTAACTAACATGTCTAAGTTTACATGAAAGGAGAATACCCAAAAAGTCTACCTTTTAAAAATTTTTTCCAGTAGGATACATGGATGCATGAATACTCATTTACTCTCATGTAGATGAATTTTGATTTATTTAATTTCCTATTATATGTTGAGTCAATTTCAATTCAATGTTTTGCTGAACCAGTGATGCTCAGAAATGGGAAAATGAGTTAGTTTGGACAGCAAAATAAACTTTCTTTCAAAAGCTAAATTTTTTCATTAAATAGAATGACTTCTAAAACAGTTTTTAATAAAAAGTAGCATTAGGTAAAACAAAAACTACTATGAGTATCAATAAAAGGTAGCTCTTTCCTGAGCCTAATGCAGGCTGCACAGAAAATTGTGATAAATAAAAGTTTGCTTCTGGGACCTGTAACCATGCACTATCTCCCTTTTGGTCTCTACCATACTGCATAACAAGTATTCTGTTTCTTTTAGACTAATGCATGAAACAAATTATGGCCTGTGTTCTTTGTGTAGCAACAGTTGCCTGGGGTGTGGCAAAAGAAAATTCTACTATATGCAGTTAAGGAAGACATTATTTAAGAATATAGCAATGGAGGAGAGAGATCGAACTCTGCTCTGAACACAGGAATGACTGGGGATTCATAGCCCCAGGCAGAGTAAGAGAGTCGAGGAATGGAAAATTACCAAAAGAAACTTGGTTAGATATTAAATGTGGCAAGTAGGAGAGTGGGGGACTCTTGCTCAAGTGGCTTGACAGGATTCTTGCTGAAGTGGGCTCAGGCGAAGGATAAGGCCTAATTGAGGAGAGAGCTCCAAGGAGCCTGACTGAAATTTAGGCAAGGAAGGAATTTTTGTGAATTATTCCCTCTTCCATACTCCATTACACTTTCTAAAACAAAGTTCACTTGAAGTCAGAATATCTAAAATGTAGGTTGGGATTGCCTATTTACTAGCTAATGTGATTAAGTTCATGTCACTAACTTCTAAAAGCTTTACTTTCTTGATCTGCAAAATAGGTGTAATAATATTAAGACTTAAATATTTTAATTACAAGAAAATGATTTAAAGTACTGTAAAGTGCTCTAAAATGCAGTGTTATCTGATAAATTCAAGCTATTAATGATTATTTAATGTCTTCTGGCTCCAGAAAACATACATATAAAGGAGAATTTCAGTGTCTTAACACAAAATACAGGTAGATATTAGTAATTGTAGGTCCTCTAAGATGGGAAGCAGGGTAGGATCATAGAATGTTTCAGAATAAAGGATCTTTTCAGCATTTCTTACAGAGAAATATATTTGTGATTTTCAAAACAATACAGAAGAAATGGTAAGATAAAATTCTAAAACATTTTAAAATCAAATTATTAAAGCAATGGTTTTTGAAAAATAATTAGAATCATAGCTTAAAGGAAAAGAAGTATCATAAAAATAGACCCTGTAGTCTACAGACATACTACCCTAAACAAGATTGATCGCATCTGATCTCAGAAACTAAGCAGGGTTGGGCTTGATTAGTACTTGGATGGGAGACCACCTAAGAAGACCAGGTGCTATAGGCATAAAAATTAAAATAAAAAAATAAGGGATTATAAACTGACAAGGTCCTTGCAATCTGTAAGGTCAACCAAGGTTTGCCTTGCCTAAAAAAACAAAAAACGAACAAACAAACAAACAAAATAGGCCCTGTGAATTTACTGACATTTATTCCAAATTATCCTCATTTCCTTTTACCTTTTTTTTTTTAAACACGGACATTATGAGTAAAGCCTCCCTTAATATTTTATATAATAGGATGTTTAACTGCAAATTAATTAAAAACCAACGATATGTGTGTTATGTATGTATGTGTTCATGTGTGAATCTATCTAGAAGTAAGATAGCACAAAAGTAACAGAGAAGTATAAGATCCAGATTATATTTCTGTGTTATCTCCCAACTAACCCTGCTTCCTGTTAATTGGCCATGACTAGTATACCCCCACTTCCCTGTCTTTGCATTGGCTGTTCCTTCTGTTTGGAATGGTCTTCCCTCATATATCCTTGTGGCACAGTTCTTCACCTCTACCAAGTCATTATTCAAGCATTGCCTTTTGTAGGGAGACTCAGAGAACCAGCCCACATGAATTGCTGTCTCCTGCCACTATAGTCTCAGTTTCCTGAACACAGTTCTTTTTTTTTTTTCACCAGTTATTACTAATATTTTGTATTGTTTTTTAAATTTTGTTTTTCTTCTCCAACTAGAATGTAAATTCTATTAGAGAAGGCATGTTTGGCATATTTTATCGCTTTTGTTCATTGATTTATCTCCACTGTGTTTTACCTGCAATATAGTAAGTGCCCAATAAATATTTTTAAATTAATGAATAAATGAATGAACCACAGAGCTTTCTGTATGCATGTTTTGAGATGATGCTTCATGCCTCTATTTTCTCATTCTCTTGTAGGTAAGACTCAATCTACTGAAGAGACAGCTTCTTTCCTCTGACTATAGAGTTTCTCTCAGTTGGATTATAATAAATGTCTATGAGATGCGAGATGTTCGCAATTAGAATAGGCACAGAAAATAGTCCAATTATTTTGGCTCACTTGAGTAGAAAGCATCTTTGCATTCTTCATCTTATATACTGAAATTCCTTTTGTCTGATCCCCATAGAAGCTATTAAATATTAACACCCTTTATATAGGGTCCTACTGCATACAAGTTCCCATGTTATATTTAATTCCTGAAAATCATTTCTTAAACACAAAAGAAATCTGGGTGCCTTGTTTTGATATAAAGTAGAACTTACACTCTTCTTCTTTTCTTTTATCTATTAAGCAACCTAAAGCTATGGCTAATATCCAGTTATAGTTATCCTGGGGTCCTGTAGCCTTCTCCGACTGCTTTAGATTCAGTGTTGTTATAGTCAATGATTGTCTCATTCTCCACTATGTTTAAAACTATAAGCTACCTGATGTAGTCTATGACCTATGTGCATATTGTTGCCTTATTAATTTCTTAATCTCCTCCACCTATTCTGTCATTGTTTAAGAAAAAAAATGAAAATTTGTGAATTGTTCTAGCTGTGCGTCATACATAACAATTGTTTCACTAATAAAAGAATGAAGTGTGGGAGTCATCTCTTTGAACCAAGGAAGGGAAAAACTATAATCTAAGTAGAATTAACTGAATTAAATGGTTGAAAAAAATAGTCTAATTATTTTAAAAGCCGAAGCAAAAATAAACCCAGTAAAGATAGTTTCCACCATCCAGAGATACTCTCAGACTATTGTAGAGCTTTATAAAAACTATTCCTTACAGGTAATGAAGTTAATTAAAGCCATTTTTTTCTTTTCCTTATTTTTTTCTTGAAATATAATATTTTTTATTATAAAACAATGTTTCAGATTATGTAAAATTTTAGAGTTATATTGACTTCAACTTTTGTTTGGGAATAAGCTTTATCCTTTGTATCAACAGAGCAAACACTCCTGAGTAGATCTGAAACGTTTATTGATGGTCGGTGTAAGATATACATCTTTGCTAATGAAGGCAATTAATCTGTTACCACAGATGGGTTCACACTAAGTATCCTTCCTGTGCAGACAGCACCTTCTTCTTTCTTGCCACATTTAAATCTTCATGACCTCATTTTTCATCCAGGGATGGTAATTTGTTAGCTACTGACTGCCTTAAGAACCAAGCTACCATCCACCCTCACTATTAGGATTTATGTGTAAGTCTCTTCTCTGCACAGAGGACTGGCACACAATCTGAAGAGTTTGTAGATACTACTCATCAAATGGTGACAGCCTTGACTCTAGATCAACACTTTAGAGGAGCTAGATTAACAATCTGATTCTTTACCCTTCCGAACATCATCTGGCTGAGAGAAAATGATTTTTCTAGCTTTGTGTATGTGAACTTTCTAATTAAAGAAACTTCTCTAATCCTTTTCCTCAAGCTAATGGAGCTTGACTTTTCCAAGGGAAATTGCCACTGATTTCTCAGGAGATGACAACTTTATACATTCTTTTCTCTGCATGGTTTTACCTGTCTTCAGTAATTGCAATTCTGATTTATCAGTTTCTATGCCCAAGCTATTAGCTGACTGAACTCAACTCTCAGTAAAGTATCTTGGGCTAAGTGAAATAAGAGTTATTTTTCGAATGCAAAATAAAAGGCGTTGGAGCACACTAAATGTGTATGCTCCATGTGTGCAACATACCAAAATCAGTTTTCATTAATATTTAAATATATGTGAAGAATGCCATTTCATTATCAAATTAAAAATTCTTCATATTTTAATGAATACTAGCAATTAACAAGTGTGGAAAATAAGTAAAAGTATTCTTAAGAAGAAAACTGAGGTTTAATTAAAAAAAACTAATAAATGGAAAATTACTTATTCAATTACTTACAACACATGTTATTTTGGTTAAATATCATAGAATTGAATAAAGATTCATGCTTAAGAGCATGGCTCTCAACAGGGTATTTGGAATCAAATTCTGGCTTTGTGACTCACTGGTTGTATGGTCATGTACAAGTTAATTAATGATCCTGTGCCTTGTTTTTCTTAAATGTTAGATGGGTATGGTGGAGGACAGCTGAAAACCCTCCATATTCCAAAAACAGACATCAGAAACTACATGCCATTTACCCTGAACCACTGCATTAATATCTAGCACTCACATAAGCCATATTTTGGCATGGATAAGAGATGTTTAGTACATACACTGTGTGAGAGTGGATACTAAGGCTGAGATGCGAATAAGAGGCTTTGAGTTGTGATTAATTGCAGAATCAAGGCATAAGAGACCACCAATTACTTATATCCAGAAATGAGTGAAAGATGTTTGCCTGATTATTTAATGAAATTTAAAATATATATAATCATACCATGAAGTCTATGTCCCATCTTGCTAAGAGAATAAAGATACCTTCCTATTTCAACTAAAAGGCACAGATAGGTGGAATAGGTTTTTAAAAATTGATTGTAAGTTTTGTTCTTAAAAAGTAAGATGCGTCATTGATATTGATTACTGTTCCAGGTAACCAGAAAATTAGCCAGTCTCCCAGAAGTTCACCAAGGCAGTCCACACACTGAAAACATGGCTTCCCAGAAAATGGATAATATTCTCTTTCTCTTACTTTCTGATAATCTGAGAATTCATGACTGATATCTGATTTAAACTTATTGTAAGATGTTATCTATTACAAGCTGCCTTCTGGTGTAGCAGGAATGCAAAAATAAAAAGTATCTGTCTTACGATAAATGTACAGTATTTGAAAAACTCTTCCTACTAAAATAATTTTAATATATAATATTTATTTTGGCTAAAATATAAATTATTTTGAAATGTTTTCTTAACTATATATATGATTTTATCTACAGAAAATGATCATATCTATAAGAATTCCACAAATATTACTAATATATTTATGTAAGCTATGAACATCTGTATTTTTAAATCTAATTTTACCCTTATGGGTGTGCAAAATTTACCTCGAGAAAAGAGACACTTTAAAGAGAAGAGTTTATCTGTGAAGTAAATCTATAACACTATACATTGTGATCCATCATGCCCAGACATGGAAATCTCATTCCAGTAAAATGATGCAGTAAAATTAGTTTATGAACTAGAAACAAAGGAAAAAATAATCGAGAAAAAGAAAATCTTGAATATGGAGTGGGAACAAGAGTCTTCAACTTTATGAAGTATTTCCCGCCAAACAAAGAGTAAAATCATCGATAAATAAAATACGTCAGTGCTAGAAGGGACTTTATAGTCTACAGTGCAATGATGGAGATTGGGCTACTGTTAAAGAAACCAGTTCTTGTATCATTATAGTTTCGAAGTGCTTCCCTGTTAATTTGAGCAATGAGTACTTATAAGTGGTAAATGTCCTAGTGTCCTGTGGGTATTATTCCTCTATACATCAGAAGTGTATAGTAACTCACCAGGACTTTCTTCCTATAAGCACACTGACAAAGGAACAACAAATAGAGTTAGGGAACCCCAAAGTAAGAAAATTTCCAACATACGAAGGAAAATTAAGCTTCTTCTGACAACCCTCTCAGCTGAATAAAACAAAATTTTTCATTGTTGCAAACAGGATTATTGAAGATTATAATTGCCTTGTTAGTTCCAAGACAAAAGATAAAAAAACATAAAAATTAGGAAATTTGTCTTTGAACCATTAATTATTGATTTGACCTGAGTGAATAAACTCTCCATGCAACCATTGTTTTTCTAATGACTATAATACATAGAAATATGACCAAACATATGTTAATTCATGTTTTTAAAGTTTTCTCTTTAAATGTTATCCTTTAATGTTTAACTTCATTTTCTCTCCACATATCTTTTTAATTAAAAAAGAATTAAAACTTCAACAGGAATCGCACTCTCACCAACACTGTTTAAGAGTTCCCCTTTGATCTACGCCTCACCACAGGGTTGACTGAAGTCAACACTTGGTTTTGTCAGACTTCTTAATATTTGCTAATTATGAAAATTGATATTTAATATTCAGTTACAGAAAGCAGTTCTAAGTCAAAACCGTTAGTGTGTATGAAACTATGATTCATGTTAGTCATAATTTAAAGATAAAATATTTTAAGAGAGTTTATATCTTGTCAGAGTCTCCCATATCCTTTACTAAATAATATTATGCCTCAATGTGTCAAAATAAAAATTAAAAGAGTATGAAGAAAAAACTCAGTAAGAATACATTTAGGTTAATGTATAGGTGACAGAGAATAGACTGCCCAAATATGACACACAGGAATGTGCTGAAACAAGATTAATTAGACGTGACTTCAGATAAAATAGGTTAAACCAGTTAAAAAGGAAAAGGTGACAGGCAAATGTAGAATGGAGCATAGATCTAGCTTACTTCTCTCACTGTTGTGCATTCTCAGTCACTTATGGTGGTGGTGTTCTATCCATGCTCTAAATGTGAGCCTTCTTTGCAATTCTGCTTATAACACTTTTTTCTTTCACAATACACTGTACATTTGACCTTGGCTGTTTTATCCATCCCCATAGTTTCCTGTATATTTTTACCTCAGAAATAACTTTCAATTTTAAATTATTTTCTTCCCCACTGCTACTATCTAAATATATAACCTCATCATCACGTGCATGGACTATTGTTTCCTGACTCCAAGCTTTCTCCCCCTCATTCACCCCCAGATCTGCCATGAAAGTGATTTTGGCCACAGTGTAAATATAAAGACACCATCACCGTGCTTCAAACCAATTAGTGGTTTCCCATTAATTATAGGATGAAGTCCAACTTCCTTAGCAAAACAGAAAACACCCTTTATAAGCTGATAACTTCATGCATCTCCGGCCTCAGCTCCCAACATTTTTTTTTTCTCTCAATATTCCTAATCCAATCCTACTGAATTACTCTGAGCTGCACACACATGTGGTGCCTCTGTCGGAATGGAATACAGAGGCAATGCGCACTTGTGGAAATGTTTCTCCTTCCTTGTCTATTTGGCAAACTCCTAGTTATTCTTAGAAACTGTTCACATGGTGCCTCCTCTAGAAAGCCTTCCATTCCCTTCCTCCGAATGCACAACACAACAGTTACTCTCTGCTCTTTTCTATTTCTACAACTAGTACCTAGCTTTCTATCATTGTATATTTAACACTTAGAGCGATCTGCTTACAAGTGTGTTTTCTCTGGTATGGCTAATTAAAGAAAAATATCACATTTCATCTTTATGTCTTCACCTAGAGCAGAATGCTTAGAACAGAATATTTCCTAAAAATTAGTTTGTCTATGGAATAGAAGAACTGATGTAGGCATTTCCAAATATGGATGTAAAATTAAGAGCAATTTTCCAATGTGAAAAGCATTCTTGAAAACAGGATCAAAGCCTTTGTATTTCTTTAAATTTTGAAGCCTAGGTAAGAAATATTACAAAGCCTGATGAAGAGGATTTATTAGCAGCTGAACTCCTGTTAAAAGAATGTCAAGTTTCCATGGAGTGGAATAATACCCTTAAGGAGGACAAACCTCCTATACTATGGAATGTAGTGAGCTAGTTCTACCCACTAATCAGCATCAATACAATAAAGGGTATGTCAGCACTTTTCTAATGAGGCAGCTGCCCATAGTTACAATATGATATTAGCTCACGTTGGAAAAAATGTCCAAAATATCTACTGTTAGAATCCGTATTAACTACTACATAGCATTAAATTAAGCATATGCATGCACATTAAATACATTCATACACAGATTGCATATCTATACTTACATTAATAAAAGTAAAAGTAATTTTACTTTTCTAGATATAAGATATGGTTAGGCAAAAGCAGTCCTATTGCAAATAACTGCTCTTATATTTTCGCAACTCATAGGCTCATGCAGTTAAAGAAACCATAAAAAGTACTACAGGGATTTGGGGGCTGGAAGAAGGGGCGAAGGGTTAAAGGAGTACAAATTAATAGTTGCTAGATGGTCACGGGGATGGGGAACACGGCATAGGGAATGCAGTCAGCATTAATGTAATGGCTAGATGGAGAGCCAGAGGGGTGATAGAACAACAGGGGAATCATTTCATTAACTATATAAACGTCTAACCAAGGTACTATATTCTTGAAATTAATAATTTAAAAAAATGCTAAAAAAAAAAAAGTACTGCAAAAGAAGAATAAATGATGCCCAACCTCAGCATCAGCGCACACCCAGATGAAGAATTACAGGATGGTCTGTGTTTGGAATGATTGCTATATTCATAGCCTAACCCCAAGTTTTATGATCCAACATTTCAGCTCCATATCTATAGTCATTTGTACTAAGTTCTTGGGTATTGAATCGAGCTAATCAAAATGACCAAAGAAAAGTGTATAAATAAGAATGCAAATGTATTGCTGACTATATATCTTCCTAGTGGTCTGAGTTCTCATTTTTCTTTTAGGACATGACCTTCTGGAGCCATGTAGCTGGAATGTTCAGTCAGAAATTCTAAATTTTGTTGGTAAACTTCTTGCCCACTCCTTCCTTTGTATCTTAGCAAACAGAATATAGCAAAACTCTGAAGCCATATTCTCCTAGGTCTAAAAATTAAATGGTGCATTCTGTCTACAATTCTCTACTTCAAAGCTCCTCTCTTGTTTTCCCCTATTCCATTTTTTCACTTCTAGGAGCCGCCCTCTCTGCCTGGTTCTATTATCACAATGCTTCTCCAATGCAGTCATTCAGTGTCCTTCAGACAGCCAGATAGTTCCACAAACCATGGTTTGCCTGAAATTAACCCTCTTCCCCACAGCTGTCTCTGGTATTAGCCACCCTTCTCCTGCCAGCAACTAGAAATCTGCCTTCCTTGTCAGGGAGTAGCTAACATGAGACAGCATCTGAGATAAGAAATAAGTGTGCAAATTACATAAGAGTTTTATTACATTTTCTGTTGAAAGTAATTTATTACACAAATCTTTATTCATATAAATGTCTCTGAAAACTAGTATTTTTTTTCCTTCAGATTTTGTCAGCTTCCTAATTCTAAGCCTTTTTCTTTTTGTTTGAGATTCCATAGACTATCATCCTTCTCTTAATAAGCTTTCTAGTCTGCTAGACTACAATACAGTTTGGAATTTTCTTTGATCAAAAAAACCTACTTCTAAGTCCTGATTCCCCCAAATTTGGACTTTAATCTCCTTAATTACATAAATGATTATTTTACACCTCACATTTAATAAATTCCTTCCCACAACAGGGACTAATCTCATCTATGCTGTGTGTGTGTGTGCGTGTCCTGATAAATGTCTCCTATAGAAAATAAAATAAAATAAAATAAAGACTGGGATGATGGGCCCAAACTTGGATAGTGTTCTGGGGTGAATTTGCATAACCCTGAATGTCTGTGAGGAGACATTAATATAGAGTGTGAGAGAAGAGGAATCTGGTGAGAAAGTGAAATAATAAATCTAGCAGACTATCCAACTATACCATCAATTGAAAGATATAAGAAAAGAAGGAGGAACCAGTTACGATTTACCAAATAGAAGCAGAAAGAATGATGTGCCAGAGTGGAGGTTTGAGGTATCCTGTAGTAAGTCTCTATATTATTTCAGTCAGTCAGTCAGTCAGTTGATATCTCTCTCTCTCTCTCTCTCTCTCTCTCTCTCTCTCTCTCTCTCTATATATATATATATATATATATATATATATATATATATATACACACACATATATATATAATTACCTTTGTTAAATGAGGTAAAGGCAAATATTAATATTAATATTCAGAGTTCAGAATTCACTAGTTTGTTTTGGCTTGACTGATACCAAAGTTCATTCATTAGCAGTCATCATTATCTAGCCAGAAAAAATATTTTGAAATATTGAACTCTCCTTTCAAAAGAGATGATTATCCCTTGCAACATGACAATCTTATTAGGAGATAATTATTTTTATTATTGTGTATCTCTGGGTCCTTCCATGATGAGAAACATTAGGATATGTACAATTAAGTCATAGTTCTGAGCCTGACTATAGTAAGAAATATTCTTCATAAAAGTACTTTGTCCTGGACTACAGTGATATTTTGCTCTAAGGCCCAAAGTGGAGAACTGTTAGGAAAGAAGAAAATCAGACAATATCATTCTTGGTAGTTTTTTTAATGTTACAATTGAATAATTAAAGTTACTTTGCTTTTAAGGACACAGTATTAAAGAATACTTAATTTATTGAAATATGTAGGTGGGTTAGGGATTATTGGAACTGGCAATCTACAAATCAGAGCCTAAATCTATACCCAAAACTTTCTGTAAGAATTAACATGTCTTGCCATAACTATTTGCCAAATTTCATAAATGTACTTATTCTCTTGTATAATTGGTGCTCCAAAATGCTATTTCCTCATGTCCTAAATTTCCTAATTTTCTAAATAACTGAGTTAACATACTTATTCACTTTGTTTTAGTAGTTTTCGTAGCACAGAATGAGTGGGTTAACAATATAAATCAAGACTGTTTAAAGTAAAGTAAATTTTTATACTCATATTATGGTTGACATTGAGCTAGGTATCAGTTTTGAATGATCGATATACAAATAAAGAGTGATCAGTTTTTAAATGATTTATTTTTCCATTGTGTGGGGTTTTTTTTTACACATACAAGGTATGCAAACATCTATAATATAAATTTTAGTATAAATAAAATAGACATAATTTAACCATTCAAAGTGAATTATAAAATATTACCATCAATTTCAATTCCTAAATTCCAAAAGAAATTGGCTTAAGATAAAGAAAGCACGTTTAATGAAAAATCTGAAAGTATTTTCCTCATTCTTATAAATGCATATCCTATATTTTCTGCATATAAATATATGACCATTCATCTTCGAGGCAAAAATAAATGAGAAAAAATATTCTTCTCAAATGAATACTATTTGAAAATATTATACCAAAACTTCCAGACAAGAAGTATAATAGATAATATTTTTAAAGATAAGTACAAAAGCTAAAAACAAACTAAAAATACACAAACAATAACAACTGACATTTGAAAACAAGAAGAGAAATGGGACAAGAAAAGGGCAGAAAACCCAATCAAAAAATGGAGAACAGACAATTTCAAAAGAAAATATCTAAGTGGTCAATAAGCATATGGAAATGTGCTCAATATCACCAGTTATAAGAGAATTGCAAATCAAACCTTCAATGCAAGACCACAATACATTTGTCAAAACAAGTCAATAAAAGGATAAAAAATACCAAGAGTTGATGAGGGTAGAGATGACTAATGCACTGCTGGTGGATTGTAAATTGGTAAACTCACTTTGGAAAAAGGTTTAGCAAAATCTACTATAGCTAAATATATGTATTATGTATACATCATGACCCAGATATTCTAAGTTATATTTAAGAGAAATATGTACTTGAGTTCACCAAAAAACATCTACTAGCACACACATTACAAACACGGACATAATAGTCAAAAACTGAATATGATAGAATGAAGAGCTTGCGGTACATCCACCTAATGATATACTACTCAGAGATGAGAATGAACCACCTACAACTATGTGGAACAACATTAATTAACTCTTACCAAACATAATGTTACATGAAAACATACAAAGAAAAAGGTCTATTATTTCATTTGTAATTGTACAAAACCTGGCAAAACTAAGTTATGCTGTTGTAAATCAGGCTGTAGTTTATTTATTAGCCAGACTTGCTGAGGCAGGAGGACGAGACCTCAAAGAGGACACAACTGGGATGCTGGTAGTGAACAATGACTTGTCCTACAGGCTTGGTTACCTCATTCTATTCAGTATGTGAACATGTATCAAAAAAGTGTTCACTTATGACCTGTGACTGTGTAGAATAATCATTAATAAATTAAAATATATATCAGTTTGCTAGGGCTTCCATAACAGAGTACTACTCAAACTGGGTAGCTTAAACAACAGAAACATCTTTTCTCACAATTCTAGAGGCCAGAAGTCCAAGATCATAGCATTGGGGGTTAAGGGTAGTTTCTTCGGAGGCCTCTCTCTGTGGCTTGTGGATGGCCATCTCCCGTGCTCTCACGTGGTCTTTCCTCTGTGTGAGTCAGTGTCCATATCTTTTCTTATAAGGACACAAGTCATACTGGACCTACTCTAATGACCTAATTTAACCTTAGTTTCCTCTTTAAAGAGCCTATCTCCAAGTACAGGTACATTCTGAGGTACTGTGGGTTAGAACTTAAACATGAATTTTGTGGGGGACACAGTTCAACCCATAACAATATATAATAAGGAAAGTGTAAGAAAGTAAATTAAAAAAAAAAGGTGAGTGGAAATGTTTAAAGTGCATTAGGACACAGAAATAAGGAAAAAGAAAAATTTCCAGCAAATCCAATAAAACAAAAACTAAGTTAAAAAAGGGAAAAGAGGGCACACTAGAGATATAGCAGAGATTTTATTTTATTTTATTTTTATTTTTTTAGGCAAGGTAACCCTTGGTTGACCACACAGATTGCAAGGACCTTGTCAGTTTACAATCCCTTATTTTTTATTTCTACAGCACCTGGTCTTCCTATGTGGTCTCCCATCCAAGTACTAACCACGCCCAACCCTGCTTAGCTTCCAAGATCAGACGGGATAGGGTTTGTTCAGGGGGGCATGGACGTAGGCACAGAGATTTTAAAGATACTGTTAGCAATATTTTTCTAATCTCTCTCTTAATTTAGATTCATGAACAATTTTCTTGGAAAAACATAAAGATTATGTATTCCAACTAGCAAACATGATAAAACAATATGAAATAAAGCTGATGAGTGTTACATGGGTATGTATTACATTATTTTTTTTGTACTTTTCTCTATGTTTAAGACATTTAACTTTTAGAAAAAAAAATTGGTATTATAAAATACACCAATATTTGTTATGGAATCAAAGAAAGATTCCCAAGAATGAGTTACAGTATCAGTGGTTAGTGTCCTGCTTGCAGTACATGGATGGGTAGGTAATAAAAAATAAGAGTTCTATGTTTTTTTGTTTTCTACTGTATTAGAGCAAAAATGACTTCACCAAAAGGGTGTGAGCTTCAGGTCTCACACTAAAGTGGGAAAAATAAAGAACGATTTATGCCTTTTGCATCTTGGCTTTCTTCCAGTGAGTAAAGAAATTTCTGCTTCCTCAGCAGTGCAGTATTTATAGAGACATAAGACTTGCTTCAAGAAATTTCCTAGGGATCTTGAATTCTTAACTGCTAACATATTTTCTTTTGGTTATTTTGTTTATTTAAGCATATACTTATGAATTACCATACTTTAAATCTGCTTAACTAGGCCTTGCTTTTTATTTTTAGTGATCCCTAATTTTATGCTTCATTTATTTATTGTCTCTTCATTTATTTAACAAGCACTGATTGAAACTTTGCTATCCATCAAGCACGATGCTGGATGCTGTGCAACTGGGAAGCAAGATGTACCTGTTGCTTATCCTTTGATAATTCAGTGATTCTCACACTTTAGCTGGCATCAGAATCTCCCAGAAGCTGTTAAGATACAGATTGCCAAGCTGCGTCTTCAGAGCTTCTTATTTAGTAGGTCTGTAGTCCCAAAATTTATATTTTTAACAAGGTTCTGGAAATTGTATGGTATTTTTTAATTTGAAACTTGTGTTACAAATGTTAGATCCAATAGCTCTTTTTCTTCTTTTTTTCCTTTATCTTTTCTATTCATTAATTACTGTTTTTAAAATTTCTTTTTCTCTTCCTTAAACTCTGTGTTTATTATTGTTTTTTAAATTGGGTCCGTCTTAAGTCTTCTTTTGTTCTAAAACAATGTTTTGGTTTAGTTGCTTTTGTATATGTGAAATGTTTTCTTCTATAATATCATCGTAATATTCTTCATTTTATATTAATTTCTGATTTCAAACTTGCCAAACACGTAAAGGCTTTTTTCTCCCCCCCCAGTTTAATTACCTAATTTTGCAAAAATTTGCAAGTTGAAGGACCTGGAGTGGAGGAGCAGCTCAATTTTTAAAGAGGTAAATACTAAGGTTTTCTCTTGACTGCTTACTACCAACACCCCCATCCTCGACCCCAACACAATGACCCTAATGGCAGCCTTTGGCTTCCCACATTTCTATTAGAGACCACTCTCCAAAGAAATAGTCACTTCACCTCAATGACATACACCCTACCATACAAAAGAACCATCCGATTTGCTGGACCAATCCTGCTTTATATTTCATACTTCATATTCTAATATCTATTATCTTCAAAATAGGCAATCATAGAATTAGAAGCAAAATATACTAACTGCATAACATGGATCAAAATATGTTGTTACAGAAGCTCCAATTCAGACAGGTTAGTATAATACCCTGACTTAATTCTAGTGAGAAATGCCTTGGGGAAGGTAACATAATTTTCTCTAGGTGTTTTGAACTACTTTTGCAACACAATGCTTCTCACCTGCAAAAATCTAACAATATTTATAATAGCAAAATAAACTATAAATTTAATATGTTATTAGACCATCACTTTGGTTTCTGCCCCTAAACTGAAAAGTGCTCACTTGTGGAGAAGTGTGTAATGTTGCCAGCTGGTTTGCCCTCACCACTGGACTTTCCCCTCTCTGGCATATGCCAACCACAAATAGTCATTTCCCACTGGATATCAAGGAAAAACTCAGACTCATGTGGTTTTTAAAAAGTATTTCATGTAAGTTGGTGTGCAATCACTTTAGTTAACAAAACATTTTAAGGTCTATACTGTAAATATCCCAACTCTAAGCAGTTCCACTAATTTTTATGCTGGCTATTTCTTTTATATAGTTGGTTAATTAAAACCTGCTGCTAGATATAGCTTTGACCTACCTGCGAACATCTTTCTGGGCTCAAAACATGTTTTAATTAACCAACTATATAAAAGAATGAAAGTTCTAAATTATTCATTCTCCAAGGTCAATACATATTTGTTTCATATCAACTATTTTGTCATTTTTTTTTTCTTGTCAAATCTCATTAGTTAAGGTTCTTGTTCTTTGTTTTTATAAACTGGGTTGACTGAATTTTATAATATAATCTAATTTAACGAAATGAATAATTTTAAAAAATTTAATGCAAATCTTTCATTGACTCATGACCTGAATTGAAAGATATTTTAAAAAACAAACAAACAAAATACCCTTAGTTTAAATCCTCCCCAACCCTTCCATTCCTCTCTATCTCCTTTCCTTTCTTCCAGAATAAGCCTATAAGAGTCTCAGAAAAAATATTTAAACTGGAAATTATGAAATTTAAATATCGACTCAATAAATGTGTATCTATTCTGCCCCATGCACTGAGTCGAGATCTTTATTTTTTTTTTCCAATTGTGGTAAACGAAATAAAATAAAATAAACCCACATAACATAAATTTACCACCTTAGCTATTTTTTAAGTGTACAGTTCTGTAGTGTTAACTATATTCACATTGTTGTACAACAAATCTCTAAAACTTTCTCATCTTGCTAAATTGAAATTCTATACCCATTGAGAAACAACTCCTCATTTCTCCTTTCATCCAGTCCCTGGTAACAACCATTCCTGGTGGACTACGTGGTCATCTGTATGAGCTCCTCATAATACCAGCGATATAGCACTGAATTAAAACAAATCAGAATCTTTACCATTTCAGAAGGGTGCACAGTCTTCCTTTATGTGAATTTTTACTCATCAGCATTTTCAAAAATATAAATGTTTCTTCATGCAAATTTATCTACTTTGAATATAAAAGCAACAACAGCATTGGGACTACATTAACCAAATGAAGTATATTACTGATAAAGATAAAATCATGTGCATAGGATATTTGGCTGCTTTTGAAACAAATTACCTCTGATTTATTTTCTCATAGGAAACTGGCTTAAATTCACTACAAACAGAAAAAAGTCACCATAGCTGTGACTTCAGCCACAATGTTAACTCATTAATTCTAGCACAGAAATTCAGATTCAGAGTATGATAGTTGTTTTGTCAAATTATTTCTTGAAAGGGCCCCTAAAAATGATCTATTCAGCATAAATAATTGTAGGAATGAAACACCATTGCCATAAAATGGGTTTGTCTTGAGTTTGAGTTCTGAAAGAAAAGCTTTTTTACAAGATTATTCTTTTCAACTTGGCCTAGGTTGAGAAAAGGGATTACTACTGCCTTGAAGATAAAACTTATGCAATTTCCAGTATTGTCTTGTTATAACCATCGAATTCCAAAGCAACAAAGCTGCTGTAGAATTTGAGAGAAGGGGCACTAATTCCTGCTAACAGAGGTGTCAAGCTATACAGGATAACAACTGATTTGATGACAGAATGATCTTTGTATATTTATAGATAATTTAAAATGTGTCAGAAAAGGGGAGGGTAAGAAACTGTTTTATTTATTTATTGACCCCTAAATTGTTCAGTCAGTTAGAAAACTCCATTGAGAAAACCCAAAGCATCTTAGAGCTAAAGAGAATACAACATAATATCCCAAGAATGTTTATATATTTATTCAATTTAAATACAATCATAGCCATTAAAAATAGATTTAAGATAAGATGGGGTAGAGGGGGCACTTACTATATCATGAATAAGTGGCTGAACCAATATTTAAACCCAGCTCGACACAGTGCAGAACATGCTCTTTGGACTCTACCAGTGACAATAATTTGACAGCCTAAGGATTAAATATGGTTCACAGACCATTTTGTTTGGACTGAGTAATGATTTGAAAGAATTTAGATATGCTAAGTTAAAAAAGTAAGAGATTTTACATAAAAACTGAAAGAGGTGATATTTCTCCTTTTCAAAAACTGGCTGGAGCTCAACAGTGACTATCTCATGAGCTGGGAGCTTCACCTCGACTCCCCAATTCCTTTTGCATCCCTCTCACATGTTGAGAGATATGTATGTGGAGTATCTATCTACTTGTTGAGATGGG
The DNA here is from genome assembly GCF_014176215.1 of Rousettus aegyptiacus. Taxonomy (NCBI): domain Eukaryota; kingdom Metazoa; phylum Chordata; class Mammalia; order Chiroptera; family Pteropodidae; genus Rousettus; species Rousettus aegyptiacus. Next base: position 52,209,074 of record NW_023416311.1, read on the forward strand.
TTAAATTGTGTCCCCTCCCAAACTCCTGTTTTGATTCCGTAAATCTCCAATGTGACTATACAGTCATGCTTCACTTAACAAGGTGATATGTTCTAAGAAATGAGCCATTAGGCAATTTGGTCATTGTGAAAACACTTAGCAGCCATGATGAACAAAACATGAGAGTAAAGGAGGCACAGGAGAACATGATGCAAAAGACATGGTAAACACAATATGTATAAGGCTGTGGCAAGCATAATACAGCATACTGTTATACAGCAAACTTTGTGTGTGTGTGTGTGTATATATATATATGTAGAAAGACTACATTCTAAAATAATGATAAATGGTACAGTATAGTAAATACATAAACCACTAACATAGTTGTTTATTATTATTTTCAAGTACTAGGTATTATACATAATTAGGTGTGCTATATTTTTATACAACTGGCAATACAGTAGGTTTGTTTACATCAGGATCACCACAAACAAGTAAGCAATGAGTTGCGCTAGGATGTTACCATGACTACAATGTCACTAGGTGACAGGAATTTTTCAGCTCTATTATAATCTTATGGGACCACTATCATATGTGTTGACCAATATTTCATTATGTGGTACACAACTGTATTTGGAGATAGGACCTTTAAGGAGGTAATTAAGAATAAAAGAGGTCATCGGGTGGGGCCCTAATCAGATAGGACTAATGTCCTTATTAAAGAGAAAGAGACACAAGAGATCTCTCTCTCTGTATTACACAGAGGAGAGGCCAGATAAGGACCAGCGAGAAGAAGGGCATCTACAAGACAGAAAGAGAAACCTCACCAGAAGACAAATCTACTAGGCACCTTGATTTTGAACTTTTAGCTTCCACAACTGTGAGAAAATAAACATTTGCTGCTGAAGCCACCCAGTCTGTGGTGTACTAGTACGGCATCCCAAGCACACTAATTCACTCACATTAGCTCTTTTCATTCACTTCATTGCTATTACCTACCAGGTCCCTTTGCCTGAGTTTGTTTGTAATATTTCTTCACCCTGCCATTGAGAAGATATCCTGAGTTATACTAATATTAATATTCTCATTTTAACCTACAGTTCATCAGATTATAATGAAATTTTGGAAGGTGGTGATATAGATTTATTAAAAAATGGTAGTGTATGAGATTTTGATATAAAATCTTAAGCAATATATTTTAAAAGTTATACTCAGAGACAAACGTTGACAAAATAGTATGATTATATTTATGGAAAAGTATCCCCACAGATACATATCTGGAAGAATGTTTATCACAATAATTAAGCCAGAGATAGTGGCTTAAACTCTTCTATAAAGTTTGAATATTTACAAAGAGCAAGCATCATTTTTATATGATCAATATAGTATTAAAATATGTATAGAAAAATAAAGAAAATGAAAAATAAGTCAAATATTATATTTCCAATTAGAATTTAACATTCACAAGGACACAAACTATTTATGACCTGTTTGCGACTGTATTCCCAGGGCCTTCACTTTGCAAATGCTCAACAGATACTTGTGAAGAAAATAAAAAGTAGTCCAGACCCAAGGCACAGGAAGTAAAAGAGACTAAATACAAGAGACCAGGTGCCATTCCTGTTTCCTTTAATAACTGCAGTGCTTTGTAACCCCAAACTTAGCCCAGACTTAATTTTATTTTAAATCAGTCAAGTGAAAGGATTTAATTCACATTTTTTTCCCTATATACAAGAACACTCTGATGACTCCAGGACAAAGATTGATTTAAAAATCTGTGCCTCGGATTATTCTGATAAATAGCTGGTTGCTTTCCCATCGCTGGGATATGGTCCTGTAAGCTAAGGCACTGAGACTCTATCACCTTTCCTTTAAACATGTATAATGGCAAAAAAGTTTTTAGCACACATCATTTTTTAAATCTTTAAAATTTGCCTCTTACTAAATGTCTAAGGAAAACTTACAAATAAATGAACATGTTGTTACTGGGCTCTGATTAAAACACATTCTGAGGAAATAATTAAAAGTCATTTTTTTAATACTGGAGAAACACTGGTGAATAACTGCTCCGGTGCATTCTGTGTAATCTTAAAGAGTTAGTGCAGTTGTAGAAGCATCTAATTTACTCTCTGGGAAGCAGTGTATATATTAGAGCAATTAAACCTGTTTTAAGTAGTTTCCCAACATATTTTTGATAATAGTATATGAAATTAATTACAATGATATATTTTTACATAATAAGTTAATATGTTTGCCATGATTTCAAATCCTACAGTTGCATAAAAATCACCCACCTTCCTTTAATCATACTTGAATCTTTCTTTTACATGCTCTCCTTTGACCAAAATACTTTTTTTATAAGCAATTGCATTGAATTACTAATGATGGTAGTAATTATTTGAGAAGAGGGGGAAAAAGCTCATTTACTTCATTAATCTGTTAGATATTCAAAGAATTTTTTAATGTCTGAAAGAAATGTTTAATAGGAGATGAGACCTTCAAAATTTAGAGGTCATTAGAAAATGCTGAAAATATATTTTTTTAAGCAGGCAAAACACAGGCAGCTCCAAACATGTACATCTGTACAAAACATTTAAATTATATTTCACATTAAAATGATTTGAAGTTAAACCACATCTGACAGATGGGCTCTGCTGTATCTGGAAAATACAATGTGTTTTAATTGCAATTGTATGAAAGTAGATATTCGCTCCTCTCTACCAAAAATATCACTCACTCAACCCACTTCCATATTTTACTGGATAGCCACAAGAGTAATCAAATAGAACTCATGATGGATATTAAAAAAAAGATGTATATGTGTAGGTCCATTTACTTATATGTGTGTACGTACAAACTAAAGTGTGTAAGCTTGTCTTACATTGCATTATAAATGTGGGAGAGTTATTTTTCTCTCATTGTTTGGACTGCCCATTAGTCATCCTCTCCTAGGATACAACTCTTCCTATAGTCGGTGAAAGTCAAATAATAAATATTCAGCATCTATCAAGGAATTTCTGCTAGACACTCAAGATTTGTTAGTGAGTAAGACAGACGTGATCCCTGCCCTGTGAAACTTACCATCTAGTAACGAAAGACAAGCAACAAATAAGTTATTACCAGCATGGTGAGGATTAAAAATAGACACGCAAAGGAGAACAGTGGGGTGCTATGGGAATGTATAGCAAGTCAATTTAATTTACTTTAGAGTCAGAGAGAACCTCAAGGAAGAATATACGTAAGATGAGACAGAATTAGTAACATTTAACTAATGATCAGAAAAGGGCATTTTGGACGGAGTGAGCAGCACGACGGCTAAAAAGAGCAAATTAAATAGGGCTTAGCATCAAAAGAAAAGACTAAGGAATTATTTGGAGAACTCAGTTTTTCAAATAAATCATTCAAAAAGAAGAAATTAAAAAATTATTTATGTTCACTGAAGACAGTAAGTAAAAAAGCCAGTTTAGGTCACGTATAGTTTCCTGAGAATGGATCACGTTATATCTATCTATAATTTTTTTTTCCTCTTTATTGGCTAGAAATCAGCTTAAGGTAACACATTATTAATACAAATGTCTAGATGTGGAGAATAATATATACCCTTGTTTTCTTGTCTGAGATGCTCAACTCAGTTAACTGTGTGTTCAAAAAAAAAAAACTCATAATCATGTCAAATTCCATTGTAGAAAGATTCTATGCTATAATGTAAGTGTACAGCCACTGTGATTTCTGGAGGAGAAGCAATTGGACATTCTGAAATAGATATCCAAACTCCTTTATCGGAGATAAAACAAGGAAACCAGTCCCGTGGGGGTTTATCAGAACGCAACTCTCTGGCAGATACTTCACTCTAGCTCAATTAATAATCAGACTCCTTTCTTTTCCATATTGCTAAGGAACCACAGATGGTAGAAATTTGGATTTTTGCCCAGAAATAACTCTGAAAGCAAAGGCAAAAGAAGCAAATGTGGTTTTATTCTACTTAAACATGACCCCATCTCAGTTTTCATAAATACTGAAGTGATGAGCCAAATCAGAAAATCCTGTACTATTTAAAGTTTAACCAATAACTCACAAATACCTGATGAAGGATTTTTCTTATAGAAACTGGCTACTGTCCATAACCCAGGAGAAATATTTAAAGTGGCTATGCTTCCCTTCTCGCCTAACAACGATAGTTGAAAAAATAATAAGGGTTTCATAAATCTTTTAATGTGGCAAGAATCAAGCAACATAGCAGGTATACTACATCTACAAAGATGTTTTTCTCTAGTTAGGTCTCAATCTTCCTATCTTTTGGCTATAGCAATAGAACTATACAAATTTGGGGAAGTAGAATAGCAATTTATTTACAAGTACTCCCAAATACTGCATAAACATTGACTCTGGGGTTAGAAATAGTAATGGTGGACCATATAGGCCCCTTTTTTTTTATCAATACTTCAATAAAACCTTTTATGTCTAGTCAGTGCTGACCATCACCTGCATATTCTGAAAGGAAAGTCTCAAAGAACTCTCCCACAATGGGCATCACTCTAAAAGAGCAACCTTTCTACTACTTTTTCCCCCGAGAAAAAGACTGTGCAATACACATGAGGCTATAGACAGAAAGTACCCTGATAAGCCAGATAGGTTGATTTTAGGATGGATATTTACTGAAAAAAAAAAAATCTACTGATTCTAAGATTTTGTTTTCCATGAAAAAGAAAGGAGGACTTAGATGCATAATAAAAATGTTTTTGCATGTATCCAGGGAAGCAAATGCTATCGGTATCCTGCTCCTATCGCCTCACCTACCTCCACAATCTCTCGTTCTCTAGATTCAGCAGCATTTCTGCCATTGAAACAGTGAGACATACCAAGAAGTTATGCCTCAAAATAGCCTTCCCACAATGAGGGAGGTAAGTCTTGACTCTAAGTCATCTCTCATTGGGACAATTCTGAAGTGTTTTCCACATATTTGATCAGAGACTCCAGAGAAGACTGACCTCAGCCACCCATTCGATAACACACCCTGCATTAGCTGTGCTGACACTCTTTCATAGTGCTTCCTGGGGCTCCTCCCAGTAAATGACTTACATCCAAAATGCTGTATAAGGTCTGACTTTGGGAGAATCCATACTAATACACCACCTGAGGTAATATTCTTGGGCCGTATTACTAACATTAAGAAATCCATGGGAAATTATCTTTTAAAATCTTGATTGTTCAGACTTACTTGAGATATATTCTATTACTTTCTCTAGTCCTTGCTTAATTAAGAATATGATTTACCTGGAGAGTAAACTGTGTTCAAAGACAACATACAGCGGTCCATCATTTATTTCCTCTTATCAGTTCTAAATCTTTTTGTTGTTTTCCTTTTTGGTTCTAGTTGTTTCTCTAATTTCAGCTTTACATGTTGACAGAAAAGGACAAGTAAGAAATAACAGCAATGGGAATCTGAATGGACAGGGAAAGTCCAAAGAGCACTGAAAATGAGTAATATAATAACACTAAGAGTGAAATTATGAGGTATTAAAGGTACAAATTGCAAGAACCCTTAATTCATGTGAGAAAACAGAAGTCCAATATAACAGGCAGTTCAAATACAATAGAAACAGTAGGTAATCAGGAAGAAAGCACCTGAGATCATCAACACAAATTCCCTTAAATTCTGAGTCCATGTAACAGAATTTGTTTGGCCCCAAGATTCAATTCCATAATCACATTATGCTGCTTTGCAGTTTGACCTTACAGAGATTTTGCTAAAATTTAAAATGTAAGTATAAATCAGGAATTAAAGCATGCAGGAAATAGGTCAGATTCTAAAAGGATATTTTATCTTTCTTTAGAAGTTGAGCAAATTATTTCATAATGTCTTGCACAGCAGAATAACAGTAGTAGCAACCAAAACCTGATCTCATAACCTATCTTGCCATATATCTTTTTTATTTTTTGCATTTCTAGAAACTTGGCCAGCAGAGAAGGAACAGAAAATTTAATTATAAAATGCAAAATCTGAAACATTTTTAAGCCTAAAAAAGAAAAACTTTGATGAGTGCCACAAATCAATATCCAACTTTGCACATTGTACTTTTATGATATACAACACTGAACACATCCACATCACCACAATTAAGTTGCTAGTACTGTACTTGCTATAACATGCCTAGGAAGAAAAATCGGAAAAGAGTACCAACGGTTGTAGTTGTTGGGCCATCTGTGCTGCCAAATGGTGTGAAAGTCAGATCTGTTCACTACACAGATGGTTGCTTTATTTCAGAAAACGCAGTTTCTTAATGGATAGTCTTGATGTCCACTTCCATCTATTAAAAATTCTTAAAAACTCTAACAATAAGAATACTGAAAATTAAAAATTATAATGACAGTTTTTTAAAAAATGCAGCACTTTTGGTGTTATTTTATATTTCCTCACATATCAAACATCCATTTAGAGAGCTGAGGATTTTGTTACTTCATGAAATGAGTTGCAGTGGTTCACAGGGTATGTAAATCATCTGTGTACAGATGATTGGAAGAGCCATCTCTCACTCTGCATTCTCACAGGTACCTATACTTACTACAGCTTCTCTAACAGCTTCTGCCAGTATCCTGCAAAATCTTGAGAGTAGTTAATGTTGAAGAAAGTAGACTTTCAATTTTTGCTCACACCAGATATCTAAGATTTTTGCAATCCTCCCCTTGATGCATAAAATCCTTCCTTAGTACATCATACCCTACTAGAACTTTAAGAAATTGAAAACCTATAAAACTTCATCCAAATTATACCTATCCCATTATAGATCTGACAATACAGTGATAAGAGCCAGAGGATTCTGATGATCCACTGTTCTGATCTGACAAATATGTTATCTCATCTCCTAGTTAAAAATTTCATTTGTTCACCATTATCCCTAGAATAATAAAACTTTTTTTGATATGGCCATGACATGCTTATTTACTCTACCACCATTCTTTATCATTCTTTACTACTCAGCTTAAATAGTTCTTCCTACAAGAATCTTAAATGGATTAGATATCCTTGCTATATTAATCTCACCTTTGGGTCCTCTATTTATTCCACATACTCATCTCTAAAATAGCTGTAGTCCTTTTGACTCTAACTTTAAAATATATCCAAAACATATCCAGCCACTATTCTAACTCCATCTTCCAAGCCACCTTCATTTCTCACCAAGACGATCCCAATATTCTACCTGTTTACTCTTTTTGTTCTATTCTACAATCTATTCTCTATTTCTATAATCTATTCTCTAAATAGTAGACAGTGAGCTTTAAAATATATATATATATATATAAATAAGATTGGCCCATGTTTCTAAATATCAACTTACGATAGCTTTTTATGAAACTTAGGGGGAAAAAAGACAGAGAAAAATGAAAACCTCTCTATTACAATCTACTTTATGTACATGATTGATCTCCACCTACCTTTCAGGCATAATTTCACATGTCTCCTCACCTACTCACTTTATTTTAATCATATAGTCCTATTGTAATCATCTTATCTCTATTTTCTAAGCACTCTAAAGTTATTTTTTACAATAATTTCCCTAAATATTCCTGACTAAAATGTTATTTCCCCAAAGCCCTGATTGATTGGCTCCTTTATGTTATTCAGATCCTAGTTTGAATGTTACTTCTCCAGAAAGGTATCATATCAGATTTCAATCTTTAATTCAGTCGCTCAGTAGTTCTCAATCACCTGATATAAACTACTTTACAATGCCTGATATTATTTTTAAAAATCATTCATTGAATAATTATTCATAATTACCTTCATGTTGTGATCAATCTCAAGGTATAACCTTTGCACATAGTTTAGTTTTGGCACATAGTAGCTTCCAGTAAATATTTGCTGAATGAATAAATTAATGATTTTATCAATGATGACATTTATTATAACACTATACTAATGTATCATATATGTGTTGACTAATCATATAAGTACCCAGTAAATACATTTTGAATGAAAATATCTGACTTTACTGAGTCTACTTATGTTTTTGCAAGAATTACAGAGCCTATTTCCCCATTTATCTATAGCAGATGATTATTGTGTATGCCAATATACAGTAAGGAAAGAAATAAATGTCAACAGGGGATAGCCTACTAAGTGGACCATGCTGGCCACAGAATTTATGCTGACCAAGAATGTGTCACTAGTAAAGGCAGCCCTGTATCTATATAAATGTTTTTACACAAATACTGAGCAAAAGGATATTGGCCTATGAAAAGAAAAGAGAATTTAGATATATTATCTATAATAGAGAATTTAAAAATATTATTGAAATGAACTCTACAATACTAAATTATATAGTGGTATGGTTATCATAGTAAGTTAGTGAGCTGGAAGAGTCAAAAAAATATCTTAGTAAAGACACAATTTGGAGAACAAAAAGTGTAATATAATATCATTTCTATTAAAAAAAAAAAACAAGAAAGCTATAATAAATGCCAAGGTAAGCATAGCTCAGAAAAATTATAATAAGTATAAAAGGAGGTGAACAAAAAGCAATAGCTGAGGTTTACATTTTAAATTCAAAACAGTGGTCCTTCCTGATGAAAGGAATGAGATTGGGTAATGGTCAAGAAATTGAAGTCCAAGGTATCTGTATTTCTTTAATGTCACATATGAAAAATTTATTCATATATTACTTGTGCAACTTTAAAAATAAAATATCGGGAGGGATGTGTGCATTCACGCCTACAAATCGGGGAAGGGAATATTCAAAATAATCATAAATTGAAAGTGACACTGTAATAACTATTTATTTTTCCTTTTTGTCAAAATGTGTGAGATTTATAGGTTATGACTTTGCTTTTAATCAAAGGATGCCAAAGTCAGGGCACCATTTTCTTTTAAGATTAGGCACATATTACAACTGAAAAAATGTACACTATATGTAAAGCTCATGAATAAATTCTACTTTTTAGAAATCTTTCTGGAGCTCCTTCAACTTTAGGTCAACCTCCCTAATCTAAGTATAAGGATATTTCTAGTTTGTTTCATATCTAATGAGATTCTGAAACCATGAGGATTTAATGGATTTAGACCATGGGGAGGTTGTGAGTAGAGACTGTTCTAGGCCACTGTTTTTACTTCACAGAAAGTTTATGATACAAGGTCAGGACACTTCCATCATTTGCTGAGTCATTAGATTGTTCTCATGAATATATTGTTCATGAGGGAAAAAACAAACAACAACAAAAACAAACAAACAAAAACCTCTGTTTGCATTCCATTATCAAGCAAGTCAGTCCAAGAGACAAAGATTTGGGCCAGCAATAGATGAGAGTACTTGAAGATTTCTTTACAAAGCCAGGCTAACAGAAAGAGACTAAAATGCCACTGGTTTAGTAGGTCCATTTTCACCTAGGCAGCAGCAAATACAAATTCTTCCTGAAGAAAGTCATCCTCAGTTTACATACAGAGAATTCCCACAAATTAAGGAGAAAAATCAGATTGAATCAAAAGTAAATACCATACTTTTATATAATAGAAAAGTTTAAAAATATAGACAAGCAAAAAAGTACGTAAAATTTACTGTTAATCCCACTACCCAGAAATAATTCACACCTCCAATTAGGGCTCATTCCTTTACTATTTTTATTTGATTATATGCATATATATTTTCTATTTACAGATGTCAAAATATACTAAATTTTCATCTGTTTTTATGTAAATCTTTAAGATACATTTTCCACAAAATCTTTTTAAGCCTAGTCATTTTTTCCTTAAATTGAGATAAAACTTATACACATTGTAATGCACAAAGCTTAAGTGTTCGGTCTGATGAGTTTTGATGATTAAACATGGCCATCCAAAGCAAGATATATACAATTTCCATCTTTCTAGAAAGCTCTCTAATTTCTTTCTTCATTCAATCCCAACTCTCCCAAGGGCAACCACTCTGAGATTTCTACTATTAGGTCAACTCTGCTTTTAGCTGGAATTCAAATAAATGAGCTCATACAGTGTGTATTCTTTTGCTCAACATAATACTTTTTGAGATTTATGCATATTTCTTGAGTGTATTAGTAGCTCATTCCTCTTTAACTTCGAATAATACTTCATTGTATGAATATAATATAATTTTCTCATCCATTTTCCTTTCGGTAGATATTTCTATTATCTCCAATGTTGAGGTTTTAAGAATAAGCCTTGTATAAATATTCTTATACAAGTCATTTTGTAGGCTTATGTTTTATTTCTCTTACATAATTACCTAAGAGGGTTACTTCTGGGTCATAATACAGGTGCACGATTAACTTTATAAAAAAGTCTTTCAAATAGATTGTACCACATTATATTCCCATCAGCCATGTATGAGTATTCTCAGTTGCTTCGAAATATTACCAGTATTCAGTATTGTCAATGAATAGAGTTTGTGGTATTGTCAATATTTTTAAATGTATTCGCTCTACTAGGTATAAAATTGTATCGCATTATAGTTTTAATTTGCATAATCCTGATGACTAAGAATGTTGACCACATTATAACTCCTTGACTATTTTTATATTTTCTTTTGTGAAGTGTCCAAATTTTTTTACTCATTTTTTAATGGTCCAGTTGCCTATTTTGATTTGTAGAGCACTGGGATATAACAACTCTTTTGTGAAATACAAAGTTCTAGTCTGGGGCTTGCCTATTTATTCTAGTGGTTTCCTTTAATAAGAATAATTTTAAGTTTAGATGAAATTCAATTTATCTGTTCTTTATGGTTAGTGCATGTTTTGTCCTGTCTATAAAACTTGTCCTGTCTATAAAATGCAGTGAAAAGTTTCAAAAAGTTTCTCCCATGTTGTCTTCTAGCTTTTACAATTGATCTTCAATTTTTGTTGTTCAATTTTTGCTTACTTTTTTGTTTTGAATTTTTATAGATATTTATTTGTGTTAGTGTTAAAGACTTTTACCATTGAATTCACTTGGCATCTTTGTTAAAAATCACTTCACAATATTGTATTTATCAAGATTCTTTATTATATTTTGATATATTCATTTAGTCATCTATATTTGTACCAATTCTACATCATCTTTATGGCTACAGATATATTGTATGTCTCCAAATCACCTAATATAGATTCTTCATCTTTGTTCTTATTTATCTTAAGTTGTGCTGCCATAATAGAATACCATAGACTGCATGACAAAAACAGCAATATATTTCTCCCAGTCTGGAGGCTGAAAGTCTGAGATCAGGGTACCAGTATGGTCAAATGCCTGGTGAGAGTATCTTTCTGGTCTACAGACAGTTGTTTTCTCATTGTGTCCCCACATGGCAGAGAGAAAGTGAGATCTTGTGTCTCTTCCTCTTTTTACAAGGACATCAATCCCATCAGGAAGGCCTGATGCTAACTATCTCCCAAAGGCCCCACTTTCAAATACCATCTCATTAAGGACTACGGTTTCACCACATGAGTTTGGATGGATGGACACAAACATCTAGTTCATTGCAGTATTCAAGATTGTTTGGACTTCTCTAAGTATTTTGAATTTTCATGTACATTTTAGAAGCAGCTTATCAATTGCTTAAAAAACTTACTTGATATTTATTAGAATTTTTGTCAAATATATAGATAAATTTGGGAAGAACTAAGAAAATATTGTCTTTCGGTTAATGAAAATTATATATTTTTCCATTTATTTAGATCTTTAATTTCTTTATGGTTTTTCATTTTTGATGTAATGTCTTGCACAATTTTTGTAGGATATATTACTGTTTGCTATATTGATATTCTGATGCTATGATAAAGGTATTTTTCTATTTCGATGTCTATTATTTTATTGCTAGTGTAGAAAAATATCATTTTTTCTGTATACTGAGCTTCCTTTCTTAATTTACTTATTAATTCTAGCAGCAGTTTCTAGACACACAGCAATGTCATTTATAGATAGTTTTATTTTCTCTCTCACAATCATTTTGTATTCTCTCCTTTTCTCGCTCTCCTCACTCTCACCTTCTCCCTCCCCTCCCTGCCTTAGAGACACAAAGACAGAGAAAGAAATATTTATCCATATCTATATTTATTTATACTGTTTAAGTTTTCTAATTCTTATTGTATTTTTATTTCTTATTCTGTTTATACTAATAATCCCTTAGTAAAACTGATGAAAAAAAGAATGATGCTGTTAGGGAAGGGGCAAAATATATGCTTGCTACAAGGCCTCAGGGAAAGATGACTTCTTCTGGAGGAGAAGAAAATAATGTATGTCTCTGGGGAAGGTATAGGGGAACTATTCATGCCCTAGACACAAGCAATAACATATTGATGCTGGGGGTAGAGTAGATGCAAAATCTTTCTGGCCCTGGTAGAGAGTCAGGAAAGCATTCTGGGCCTAGGATCCTATACTGATTATTAGCAGAGGTTAATAACCTCAAGAGTTAATAAACTCCCTCCCAGGCAAGATGTAAGGAAGAATGGCAGGTTTCTAAGAAGCCTCATCCTGATGCCCAGGAGCACAAGGTTAGATTTAAGTGCACAAGGGCAGCAGAAATCTACTCCTGCTTTATCACAAGCCTAGGAATAAGTAATAAGCAAGAGTAGTCCACTGTTGGGGATCAAAAAGAGCATCAATAGAGACGCCCTCTGTAGAACAAGTGAGGAGAGAAATCAAAAAGCTTAGGGAGTTGTAAAAATACTGAGAAAAAAACCATTAGCTCTCCAGGTTTTATATTAAAGCACAAGATGTCTAGAGCCCTCTCCTAGAGAAATATGAAGAACACAGGACAAAGAAAACAATAGTAGCAATGACAAAATCCAAACACAGCTCAACTCCTGAGTAGATTGAATCAATCACCTTTACTCAGGCCTGAGAAAATAAGCAATGAGTACTCCCTGAGAAAAGCAAAATTTATCTCAGTCCCTACTGTTCTTCTACATAAAAAAGCTATTATTCAATCAAATGATATAAGACACATGAAAAGTCAGAGAATACCCTTGTTTGTTTTTTTTGTTTGTTTGTTTTTTTTAAGGTGAGGCAACTCTTGGTTGACCTCACAGATTGCAAGGACCTTGTCAGCTTACAATCCCTTATTTTTATTTTATTATGCCTACATCACCTGATCTTCCTAGGTGGTCTCCCATCCAATTACTAACCAGGCCCAGCCCTACTTAGGGTCCAAGATCAGATAGGATCGCGCTTGTTCATGGCCATAGACTAGAGAATACTCATTTTCAAGAGATACAACAATAAACAGAACCAGGTTAAGAGGTTATCCAGGTATTGTGGCTATTGAACAGGAAGTGAAATATCTGAAAGATTTAAGTGGAAAAGTTTGATTTATCGCATATTACCAGATAGAAAATTTTAGTGGAGAGATGTAATCTATAAGAAAAAATTGAATGGGAATGTTAGAAATAAAATATTAATGATAATTATTTTGATGAACTCAAGAATCAGTAGAAATCATCTATACTCAAGCTTAAAGAGGAAAATGATTTTAAAAGAAAAATAGAAGAAAGCATCCAGAAACTAAGAAATTAATCAAATAGTCTAAATTACATGTAATTGAAGTTCTAGAATGAGAAGAGATAAAGGAGCAAAAGAAATATTTGAAGAGATAATGGCTGAGAACTTCCTAAAAATAAAGACAGACAACAAAATATAGCACGGAAAAAAACATAGTAGTATTATAACAAGCAAAACCCATATTGTAACAAAATAAGTTTTTAGACCAAAAGTAAAGGGAAAAGCTTGAAGGCAGCCAATTTTTTTTTTTTTTAATAAAGAGGAGCAAAAATAATTAAAGCATACTCTTGAGAAACAATTTTAAAAACTTGGGGAGGGGGGTACTCAGAATTCAATATCCGGTGAAATATATTTCAAAAGTAAAACAAACACCATTTCAGAAAAATATAAGCTGAGAATTTATTGCCAGGAGACTTCCTTTGCAATAAATACTATAGAAAAGTATGTAACAGAAGCTTGTCATCATATGGATATTTGAATGGACAAAAATAAATAAAGAGGAAAGAAATTGCAAAAATGAAGGTAAATATAAAACATTTTTGTCTTATTTCACATCACATTATAAGATAATTGACTATCTAAGGCAAAACTACTGGCAACATATGTTGAAATTTAGAAGATATATTAAGATAAAATGTATTTTACAAATAGCACAAAAAAACGAGAGAAAAGATTGGAGAGCATACTGTTTTAAATTACATGTACCTGATGTAGAGTGGTATAATATTATTTGAAATTGGATTATAAGTTAAAGATGTATTTTATAAAATCTATGCCATTGATTTAAAAATTAAAGACATAACTGACTGACCAATAAAAAAAGGAATAAAAAATATTCAATCCAAATGAACAACAAAAAAAGCCAAAGAAAGAACAAAGAATATGTGGGACACAGAGAACATATCTAACAAGATAGAATATTTAAATCAACCATATCAATAATTATATTATGTATGAATTATTGAAATACTCCAATTTAAAAAGACTGTCAAATTAAATTAAATTTTTAAAAGACCAAATTATGTCATGTGTATAAGAAACCAACTTTGAATAGTTAAATGTAAAAACTTGGAAAAAATTACACCATGCAATATTAGTTAAAGAAAGTTGGTATAAACCAGAAATATATATACATATTTTGGAATAAGAAATATTGCCAAGGGTATGGAGGAACATCAAATAATTTTAAAGTAGTCAATTCATCAGGATAACATAAAATCCTGAATGTATATCACCTACCAATAGTACTTCGGATAACATGAAGCAAATATTGTTAAACTAAAAAAAGAAATAGATAAATCCACAAGTATACTTGGTGGCTTCTCACTTAAGTAATCAATGTAAGAAGACAGAAAATCAGTAAAGATTTAGAAGACCTGAACTTTCAACCAACTTGACTAAATTGAAATTTATAGTATGTTCTGTCCAACAACAGAACATATATTATTTTTCAATTGTACATGTATATTGACCAAGAGAAACTAGATTCTGGGTTATAAAACAAACATCAACAAAATTAGAGAATAAAAATCAGGCAAAATATGTTATTTTCACTACTAAAAAGGAAATTATATAAATCCTAAAAGGTAAATGGAATGATTAGATTTTATTTTGTAATATGAGGTTAGGTAGACATAAAAATTAATTATACTGATTCTTAAAATAACATTTAAAAATTTGCACTTATTTATTGTATAAAGCAAATAATAAATATGACTAGCCAAATTCCCAATTTTCGAAATAGACATTTGTTTGTGGTCGAGTCTAATACTAATATCTCTTTTGTGTTCAGTATTGTATTTTTGTACTTGTACTTTACTAATAATGTCTTGTAATTCACTGTCAAATTTCAGCAACAGTAAAAAAATTTGTCATATAATCTTCCTTGCTTAAGTATAATGATTTTAATGAAAATAAAAACAGGTAAAAATAGTTTTTCTGCCACAATATGTTTTTAAAACAGAAGATTTCCAGCACCTTAATAGGTATTATGAGAATAAGTATACATAAATCATCTGTGTACTCATTAAAAATGATGAGGAAAAAATTCAAGAGGCTTTTTTATCTTCTTTAGTAATATATAGTTTGAAAACATTTCAAGAATATTCTTTAACTCCAGCACTAGAATACTGAGATTTCAGAATTTTTACAGGTAATAGTCCTATATTTTACCTTACATTGGCCATCATAATTAAAAATTCCCTGCTTTCTAAGAAACCAAATACAATTCCCTTTTCTTAACTCTAATTCTTTCTTAAATCTTTAAAAAATATAGACGAGAGAAAAAGCCCAATTATATATTTTTCTCTCAATTGAAATTGTACTTTCATTCGCAACTGGCTTTTTGGTTCTGAAGTTTAATAAATTCTCTTTGGATATTTGTATTCTGGAAATGAATTCTCCCTTGAGCAATATGATTCATCAAGAGGTAAGAAAACTTCTAAATAAATGTTCCTTTCATCTCTCCTCACAATTACTCTTGGATTTTAGGTCTCATTTCATTACTGATAGTGAAAAATGATATCACATTCTACATCTATACCACTGGATTGCTTTACATTGAAAATGTATATATTATGACGCCTTACCAAACTACATTTTCTGTGTTTATAAAATATGTAAAGTCAATGTTCAAATATGAAAGACTCAAGTGAACTTTATTTCTTAAGTCTGTTGATAGTAGGAAGTAATTAACTTTGAAATATCATCACACAATGCAGCCTTGAAAATATACTATGCATGCCTTGAATAAAGATTGAGCAAATAAAAATAGCTCTAATACTTTTTTTATTTAATACTGGTGAGAATCTAGGTATGAAATGTGTTTATATATTTTATATATTTAAAACAACAAGATTTAAAAGATAACTTATTCTTAAGATGTACCCATGCAGGATCTGATTTTGGAAACCTCTTTTTAGCTATGTTTCTCAAGAAACATCTTTCTGTTCATTATTTCACATTCCTAAATGAATGGTGTGATGTTAACTGCAGAGAAGGGCTAGAGGCTGAGAGAGGAGGAGGATGTCCTGTGCCACTTTGAAAAAAATCTATTCCAAGGCTGCCCACAAGGACTCAAGTGCCTCTGGATAATAAAGCTATGGAGTATCACAGACAAGGGCTTTCTTATCCCATCTTGATTTCTGGCTCAATTACTTCCAACGCTTACTGAAACTCCAAAATATAGAAACATAGTTAAAAGAGACTTCATATTTAGTTTAATTTCCTCATATGATACAAGAATCAAGAATCTTAAATATGATTTAACTTGTAAGTTAGTACTAGATAGAAACCTATATCATCTGATTCCTCATTTAATGTCTATTCTATCATATCAAACTGATCTGGTTCTTATAAACCTGCCCTTATTAAAGATTTTACACATTTGGACCTCATTTCTTTAGAAGTCCAAATAGCTGACCCTGAGACAAATGTTGCTACAGTCTGTCTGCAGGCCCTCAACTTCATATATTGAGAGCCTAACCCCCAAGGTGATGTTATTAAGAGATAGGCCCTGGAGGACCTGACCAGATCATGAGGAAGAAATCCTCATGACTGGGATTAGATCACACATAGAAAAGACTCCACACAGCTCCCTAACCCTTTTAACCATGTGAGGACACACCGAGAAGTCAGTGGTCTGCAGGCCAGAAGAAGGCCTTTGCCAGAATCCAACTGTGATGATACCCTGATCTTGGACTTTCAGCTTCTGGAACTGTGAGAAATAAATTTCTGGTTTTTGTCTGTTCCATTCAGCCTGCAGAATTTTGTTATAGCAGCTCAGACAGACTAAGGCAGATGTTTATAAAAAGAAAGTGGCACAGAAAATTATTATGAAAGAAATGAGAGGGAAGGCATAACTGAAATTGTAGATACTGTAGTGGTTAGATCAAAAATATCATTACCAAAGAAGTAGGTGGACAATATAGAGCCAGCAAGATACTACTGAGTATTATGCTTTTAACTGATGCCTAGATATGGCAGAACTCTTCTGGCTGCCTCCTTCATTTCATGAAGACTTCAATTTCAGAATTTACAACTGTGAAAAGAATACACAGACTATAAAATAAGATTCAGGAAAGAAGCTGCCATTCTGACAGCAATACACCTGATATCTAAGGAATAGTTTGTTAATGTAATATATTTTCTTAAATCGATATAACCTTTTTATCAAAACATTTAAAAATCATCTTTCCTTGACATTAAGGAAATATAATTATATCCTTAGGTAATGTTAGTTCCTAGAAAGTACTTTATATAAAGTTACTTAATCTTATATATGTAAGATTTCTCATTTTAATAATATATAGTCATTAAATACTTTACATATACTAGACACCCATATAAAGACTTCATATAAGCATCTTATTTAATCCTCGGAACAATTCTATGATATGTCAGCATTATATAGAAAAAGAAACTGAGGTTTTCAGAAGTTAATAACTAATACAGAGCAAAACTGGAATATTAACCCAGCGATTCTGATTACAAGGTCTGTGTGCTAAGTTATCATGTTACATTGTTCTGTGTATGAGAAAATCGAGTTTCAAGAACTAAATGACTTGCTTGTGCTCATATAGTAAATTAGAAATAGTATAAACTTGAAGTGCTAATTATAATCACCGTTCTAACAGTCAAGTCAGACTGCAATTCAGGTATTGACTAGAACTAAGCTCTCACCAGAAGTTAAAACAGGGAACGGTTCCCTGCCAGGCTCCCTCAGACTATTTGAAGAACTCATCTTCTTATAACTATAGGACTGAGGTTTCTATTCTCCTGTCAGCTGTCATCTGGGGGCTCTGGGCCCCTAGAGGCTGACCACAGTCCTTTGCTACTTAATCTTCTTCTTAAGCAACTAAAACCCAGGGCTTCCAGTCATACAGAGTCAAGAAAATGAATTCTGCTAATAACTCAAATAAGCTTAGAAGTAGACATTCCTTAGTGGAGTCTCCAGATAACAATGCAGCCTCATGGAGAAACTGACTGCAGCTTCATGAGACCCTGAGTAGAGGACCCAGGTAGGCCATCTTACCAGTCACCCTTGCTGCGCTGACCCCTTGGCTGGAGGAGCAGAGGCTGCCTTTGGGGAAGCCACAGGGTGGTCAGCAGAAGGCAGGACTTGGCCTCCATGCTGTGCAGATGGGAGAATCTAGAAGCAAGAACTGGATGGATGGTTAAGGTCTGGAATTCTGAATCCAGAACCACAGAAACTATGAGATACTAAATGCATGTTATTTGAAACTACTAAGTTTGTGCTAAATTGTTACAAAGCAGTAGAAAAGTAATAGTGATTTAGGTAAGATTGTGGTACAAGTGGGAATAATGTTAAAAAATGACAAAAATGTAAGAGTGCCTTTAGAATCAGGAAGTGGTTTTGATAAGCACAATAGAGCCTAAGTCGACCTGAACAGACTGTTACTATGAATACAGATTTTGAGGATGCTACCAGTTAGGGCTCAGAAGGAAGAAAGGAAAATGTTATCAGGAAACAGGAAGGGAGATCCTACTTATGAAGTAGCAGAAAACTTAAATTGTCTCCTTCGGTTATGGAAAGTACCTTAGAGAAACTAGAATGAGACCTTTCCCAAGTCAAGCCTCTGACTAAAGCCCCAGCCAGCCCCTGGATGGCAGCTTGCACCCTAAATCAGAGAAACTAGCTAAACTGGGCCTAGACTAATGTCCTATAGAAACTATGAGAAGTATATGTTGTTAAAATTCACTAAGTCTGTGTAATTTGTTATATATCATAGACAACTAGTCCAGTCATATAATAAAATTCAGACACATCTTGGGAGTGTGGATATTTGATGTCTTATAACATCTTTGTTCTAAATCCCAGTAATTAATGAAAACTATAATATCATGACTTGATGAATGAGGTAGATATACATTTTGAGACATAGGAAAAAAAGGTACTTCTCAAATTTAGTCAAAGAGAACAGTCAACTATTTGTTTCAAATTTTACATGCATTGAAAGAGTCTTTAAAAATCTTACCCAAAATTGTTATAAAATGTATTGGTAAAGAAAGAGAGGTTCAATGAACTCAAGGCCATACTTGATTTAACAGCAGAGCAGAGATTGCCCTAAGTCTCTTGACTACTGGGTTAGCTGATATTTGACTACATTACACTGGTTTTGCACTATTATTATCCTTTTTGTAGTCATCTATTCCTTATTCATTTGTTTTCTCAACAAACTGAATGCTGATTATGTGACATTCTAAATAATTTTCTAGGCTCTGTGGGAAATATGATAATCAAAGGTGTATGCTAGCAACAATAATGCACCTAAGTAAACAGTACAAAATAGGATATGAAGTGCTTCATAGGAGAGCCACAGAAAAAGATGCATTAGGATTGAAGAAGAATACAGTGTATTTTTTTAGAAGGAGTGGGCATTGAAAAAGGACCTTCAAGGTGATAGAGCATTCTACCAAACTTTAAAGAACCAATATAATTATAATCAATGGCATTAGGGTGAATTTTAAGATAAAATATTCTTTTTTCAGGAGACCGATTTTATATAAGATGCCTTTTGCTGCATCAAGTAGACTTAACTCAGTTTTCTCAGACTTGGGTCATATCAGAATTACCCACAAACATTTTGGAATGTATTTATTTTGGGAGGAGTGTGCAAGAGTGTGTGTGTGTGTGTGTGTGTGTGTGTGTGTGTGTTAAGGGTGGTGTAACTGATTTTTCACAAAGTACATGGGCCACATGCCGATATCCCAAACTATCCACCAGCTGTATTTTTTAAAAAGTTTCACAAATGATTCTGATGAATATGTTGAATATGTACTATTGATGTTTCCCCATATTTAATTTTGTTACTACTACAGTTACATATACATACATTTCAAATTATATATTTAACTGAGAGGAAAGAGTGAATTTCTTTTAAACAAACACCCCCTCAAAAATGTGCTGACCTATTATGTTGACCCCCCCTCAAAAAAAAATCATCTCACTGAATACATATGCACGAAATAGTACTCCATATTTTAGAGCAAGATTATAGAGGGGAGAAATTAACAACATGAGTTAAGTAGGCATTTTACTTCTGACGCAAAATTAACTACATGATTTTGGGCCAGATGCTTATCTTTTAGTTCCTAGGTTTCCACAACAGCAACCAAGATGTGGATATTGATATCTCTAACTAGTAAGGTTGTACTGAGCATTAAAACTTGTAAAACTCTCATTAGATATAGCAAGACCTATATGACATGTACTATTGTTCATAGAGTGGAAGAAACCTAAAAGTAATTTCTGTTCCAATTTTCCTGCCCTGGCCTTTCACTCATTCATAAACAATGAAAAACACAGGGAATTTCTTGCTAGAGACATACAAGCTATACACTCCAGAACCCTCTCCACACAAACCATAGAACTTTTCATAAACTTTCCAAGTAGCAGAACCCTAATTTATATTTCCTATTTTATTTAGTATGATATCCTTGAAAAGAACTGGCATTTTCTCTCAATCTAAAAACTGAAAGCTAAGTTTACTTTCTAAAATGGTAGTTAAACCAAAGTTTAATTCATTTTCCGGAACTTTTCATCTGAATAGTCATCTCTTTTTAGTTTCTATGTAAATACTATTCTTGACATTATAACATTTTGTGTAAAACATTCTAAATCACAGTGTAATTGTTACTTTAAGTAATGTATTACATAGAAATGTAATAGTTGTAAAGGGTGAAGAACACATTAGATAGCAATTGAGTTTAATTGCATCCTTGGGACTGCTCCCTCAAGCCTGCAGCTGTTTTTTTTGCATGAAAAAAAGTCAAGGTCTGAAATGTATTTTTCAGTTGCCACTACAATTGGAGAATGATTGTATGGCTAGCTTTCAACTACTGAATAATATTTAAAGATTAAAAACACTTTGAAATGTATTTTTCTAAAGACTGAGATTTTATCCGCAACACTGGTACAAAGTTTAATTTTTTTGTTTTGCTTTGTTATGTTTTTGTCTTTCTCCTATCCCTCTCACTCCCATCCTCCCCGTCACTTAGGGAGGGTATCGTATGGTATTTCTCATCAGGAATCATGGAAATTGTTGACTTTCCAAATAATTTTAAAGTCAGGAATATAAAGAGACTATAAACAAATTGTACTGAATTTCAGTAGTGTGTACAAAATATTTGTGCCGAAGGGGAGCACAATTTGTTACCTCAAAATATGCCTCTTTGGCCTACGGATTATTCTCTTATTATTTTTAAGAAACAGCAGACACAGAAGCAGCTCTGAAAACTGAGTAGAAGTCACTCTTTTGTAAGACACATTTACATTTACAAAGGAATTTGTAAGGGTGTCTCTGGGTCTGTACCAGGAAGAATAGGATAACTCTAAATTTCTGGAAATACTTCTCCAGGGAGAAGGCAAGGACTTACATCTGTATAACAACTTTAGCTTGTTTACTGTGCTTGTTCCTATAACTGCCCTTTCCCCAATCCCACCCCCTAATGTCTTTTTTTTTTTTTTTAATCTTTAGTGAGATGGTATTTAATGGGGTGGTTTGGGCAATTTTGAAGAGTTACTCAGTTCTCCTGGGTATCTCCCATTTATATAGGAGGTATACATACATGTTATTAAACCTCTGGGCTTTTTAATCCTGTTAACATGTCTTTTACTATAGGATGGAGTCAGGGGAGGGTCTCAGCCAAGGATCTGGAAAGCTGAAAGGAAAATTATTTTTCCTCCCCAACAGCATATATAGGTAGGTTGCTTCAGCCTGAAAACAAAGAATTCTACCTATCTCCTTTGGTAATACAGCATTAATGTGGCAACATCCTAAAAGCCTGAGGCTTTACTCTGTCAAGAGCTGTGGCACTGAGATTCTGAGCAGTTCAGCATATTGTCCCTGGCGACGATAAACAACAACAACCAGATAACTGAACAGTCAGTCCACTAAAGTCTAAACTTAGACCCATGAGCGCTGTGCTTCAAATTATATTTATGGGGGAAATCAGCCTGATGGGTAACAGGAATATTCTTTCAGAAAAACAATATTCTAAATCATATCATCCACTAAGAGCTTTCAAAAACTTGCCCTAGAATCTATCAATCTCAAAAAATGAAAAATGCAATAATAAACTATTGTATTTCATGGATACATATTCAGTTTTTTTTGTTTGTTTGTTTGTTTGTTTGTTTGTTTTTTGGTAAGATCCTGTGCAAGGGCACTACCAGGATACACAGGATACATTGTTGTGACTATACCAGTAGAGTTTTACAATGAAAACCTGGAATGGCCTTGATCAAGATGGACTTAATGGCTTCAATATTCCCCTCAGCTTCACTAAATCTTAGACAGCTTTTTGCTGACTGTAGGCTTCCAATTTCTCTTCTCTTAGAGCATTTACTTTAGATAGTAATTACGAATTCTTTGCCTCTTTGAAATGTAGATAAACCTCCTGCCAGTTTTACGACCCAGGAATATTTTTTTCAAAGATCAGGGAGCCATATTTTTGAAATATAATCATCTCATGAGATAGAACCACCTTCTCCCAGTCTCTGTGAGGGAATAGGACCCCAACTTAAACACCAGTTAGCAAGTACCGATGCTCTTTGACCAATGACACCCCTGTCATATCCTCTAGTACTTTTCCATTAACTCACCTCACCTATAGGAAACTCTCCCACCTTTTGAATCAGTGGAGTATATAGTCTTGAATCCTTCCTTGCCTGTTTAACTCTGCCCAGTGCAATTTTCCTTTGACAGCCTATGGGTTCAATAGAAATTAGACAACAGGAAGAATTCCATGTTTTTGAAAGATTGAAAGGTTGTCAGTTCTGATAAAGTATATAAAGATGACCAGTCAGGGATTAGAGAAACAAGTTGCAAATTGTATGTGAGTCTCTACAGGAAGGTAAAGGATAGTTGACAGCCTTAGATTTTTCACCTATGCATCACTTTGCATATGCACGGTTTGTAAATAGAGTTAGATGTTATCCAGTTATCCTGGGTTACTATGGAATGGATCTTAAAGTTAAGAAGAGTCTAGAACAAACTTTATGATATTCAGCACCATACTCATTAATAATTAATCAACTCCACATTAATAAATTTAAGGGCATTTTTTGAGTCCACATGGCATCTCCACAATATTGGAAAATATTGACCATTCTCTCTCTTTCCTTCATGATATTATTTCTTTGCATTTAGACATTGAACAACTATGATTTTCATTCTAACACATTTTCCTTCTGCCTGCAAAAGTACATACATAATTCACATTAATTTGCTTTCTAGACATTTTTCCCCCTTAGAAACTTCATCACTTCAACATTTATCTCTCCAAGTCTGTTAAAGCAAATGTGAGTTACATCTCTAGCATTCCTAAGAGCAGGTGTCTAGCAAGGTCTATGATTGTTTAGTGACCCAAAAGCAATTAATAGGAACTTGTCAGAGTAAATCCCTAGGATCTAGGGGTTTAAAAAGGTTGGTTAGTATGCCATTTATTTATTTAACAAATATTTATTAAGGAATTACAATGCCCCAGACATTGGAATAAATCGTGAATATATACAAATAAAACAAAGGATTTATATTCTAGTGAGAGGTAAGAAAAGCAAGAGGTGAACTAATATTCTAGCAAACCTATTATTTATCAAAATTTCTGTATGGTATGAGAATTATATCCTTCTGCAACATGAAACAAATAAAAGTCAAAGAGCTCAAACAATCTTCAAATTGTCAAATCTCCAGTAGTTAGTACATTGCTCTAAAGGCTAATCAGAATGTTAAAACCGGAAGCGGGTCAGACAGTGGAGTCAACAAGATGGTGGAATAGGAAGTATACCACCCTCATCCCTCACAAAACATTGATTTGGCAATCATCTACTGACAAAAGTGACTTTGTGGGAGCTTCAGGATTTACTTAGGAGGTTGCAACACCCTAGTGGAGCCCAAGACCATGAACAGTGATATTCAGAAGGCAGGCCCGCTCCCTGGTAGCAGGCCAGCTGTATGGAGACCAGACTGCAAATGTAGGTAGGTGACCATCAATTGACCTATATGCTGAAGGTAAATTATGTTGGGGAAAGGGACAGGTTTCAACTGGACTCCAATCTGAAGATGGGTACATTTTTAAAAATCATCTTAGAATCAATATATATACTACATTTTCTTTTTGATGTATTCTAACACTTAATAGATATCAATGTTATTTTGCTGTGATGCTTTATAAATAAAAAACTTTCAGGAACAAGAGCACAGTCTTTTAGTTTTTCATAAATGTGACAGATAGTAGAGGAGGAAAAAAAAAAGGAATGGCAGAATGACAATGGCTAAAACTCTGCTGTCTTATCTTCATTTTGCAAAAGCAATGAGAAAAAATGTGAGTACTTCCTTTTCTAAGCAGTTTAGAATATTATTATTTAGTTTTGATAATAGTATCATTTATTTAGCATCATTATTAATGATTTGGAATGGGAGTAAAATTACAGTAATGAAATTCATAGCTGATACTAAATCTCAGCTATTAGAACTGCCAAAGAAAAATAAATATATAAAATGACTTGCATCACTTAGAACCCTGGTTTATAAATTGCAACAGGAGTTTTAACAGGCAGTTGGACTTTGGGGAAAAATCATTAGATATTCCTAGGGAGAAATGAAACTTCGAATCAGAGAATATTAAGAAAAAATATCCCAACTAAAGAAATATTTGCTTATTTCACTTGAATAATATTTTGTTACTTTTTTACTCTTTGTAAAGGAAAACTGTATATTACCCTTTTAAATATGTTACTCACAGACCAGAGTCCTGTCAGTAAAAATTCCTCACCAAATTCAGCCCAGTCCCTTCAAAAATGTGGGTTTTTTTAAATCATTATTGAAGAATTGAGGTGTAATGGTACCTCCTAAAGAGTAAGTTGAGCCCTTTGCTATCCCTACTTCTGTCTGCTATCGAAAATGGCAGTGGCACTGGCCTTCCATCTGAGTTTCAACCATGGGAAGACACTCTTTTCACTCAAACCATACTAGTGTAATTTACTTTCCCCAACTACTAAGCCAAAAGTTGATCACAGAGGCATCAGAGGAAAAGAACACCTTGAATAATATCTGAAAGGCATTTGGCAGAGAACATTAAGAGAAAAAAACAATTGTAGACGGTTTTATTCTTTTTAACCCTGAAATTTATGGAGAACATTATTTTCTGAAGTCAGGACTTAATTTAGAGAAACAAACATATAAAAATGAAAAGTTAAAGATCATCATCAACTCCACCATAATTAGCAGCGACCATTCACTAAGAGCCAGCTATGCGCCGAGCATTCCATGTGACATTGTTTTGTGTCGACCACACCCCTAAAATGTTTAATGGAACTAAAATAATCTTAGTTCCACTAAACATATAAAGAATCTACAGCTCGAAAGGGATGAAGAAGCTAAAGTAGAATAATTAGCAACTATCAGAGACCACACACTGCCAAGGTCAGGCAGTTCTGCCTCCAAATTTGATGATCTTTTCATCCATGATAGTATCTATCTATAAAAGAAGATCAGCAGAATTTAGACAAACGTAGAAAAAATGATACTGGGATCAAGCCAGACTAAAGTAAATTCCCAAGGATTAGTTGGCTGTGACTTTTCACCAGTGTATATTAAGGAGGGATTAAAAATTTATATTAGAATTCCACTGAAATATTTAGAATGTTATATATTATTAGCATATATTAACTTTATGAAATCCTCTATATAAATTTGTCCATTCATTTATTTTTCTGTATTCATGTGTTTTCTTTCTTAAGCCATGAGTAGAACAACCTTTCAGTACTTTTAAGTTCTTACAAGAGATAATCTTTGTCTTCAGATAACTATTGGAGACAAAATTCCTCAAGCCCAGATCTGTACAAACCAGCTCTCCATTCCAGATCTGTTACTTGTCAAGGCATGTGCCTTTTGAATGCACTATGTAATACCAAAGCAGAAAAGATGGTGTTTAAGCAAAGGTTACACTTTATATGCCATATAGTCATCCCTGTCCTCAATAAATTTTTTAAGAAGAAATATAATTTAGAACTATGTAGAAATTAAAATTTTCTTCTAAAAATAAAATTATATACACTATATATCCAGTATAAAGAAAAAATTCTAAGTAGAAAGCACATCGTAAAGTCTCTTAATTTCTGATAAATAGTTGTTTAAGCTACAATTCTTTGGCTATGGGAGATGGAGAAAATTTTAAAAGTTGAAATAAAAAGAGGTGAGAATGATTGGTACAGTTTAGTTGCTAAGAGAGATAGTGCCTTATAGGGAGCGAATGAGAAAATTACCTCCTTTGCGAAGTATTAAAGGAAGTGACATATGAGGAGGAGAAGAAAAATAGCTTCTGTAAACTGTTTAAGAAAATTTTTAAATTATCCTCTAGTGTTATCTTTCTGCTAAAATGATGTTTAATTTTCACACTCCTGTTCAATATCAAGAAAAACTAATAATTTCTGAAGTTGCTATTTCTTGCATATCGTATTCAAGTGGCCCTGGTAACTCTTACAAAGATGGTTTTGAATTTATAAAATGATACAATACTACTAACAGCCAATTTCACTTCGAAATTGTAAAAAGGTCAAAATAAAGCACTGCATTTCAGGAGATTAATGTCTCCCACAGAATGTATGAATCAGAAAATTTGAAAGCTCATATTTTTAACAAAAATTCCAATAAAAAGGTAAAATGATACAATATGAAATCACTATCCAAATGACAATGTAATGTTACACATAAGAAATATGTGTAACAATTCTAGTTTTTATATTTTTTTACAGGGAAATAATGGAATAAATCAACCTTCTGACATGAGCTAATATAATAAAAAAAAAATTATCAAAAAGCATAATAAGAAGCTCTTAGTATTCTAAAGCTGCCGTAACAAAATACCATAGACCAGGCAGCTTAAACAACACAAGTTTATTTTCTACAGTCCAGGAAGATGCAAAGCCCCCAAGATCAAGGTCCTATAGGGTTTGGGTTCTGATGAGAGCTCTCTTCCTGTCTTGTAGAGCACCAACTCTTTGCTGTGTCTTCATATGGCCTTTCCTGGGCACATGCGCAATGAGAGAAAGTGAGTTTTATTCTCTTTTCCCCCCACCCTCATGGCCTCATCTAAACCTAAGTATCTTCCAAAGGTCTCTCCTCTAAACACCATCACATTACATGTGAAGTTTTCATCATATGAATATTGGAGGGACACACACCTCCAATCCATAACAGACTAAATTTTTAATTGAAAATTGTGGATTATTTGGATCCATTCCATAATAAGTGGATTAAAACTTGCTACTGCTAGGGTTTGGAACTATGTCATTTTTATAAGCTCTGTGTTTTTCTTATACATATTAAAGTACGAGAACCACAGCTTTAGAGAAGAAAATTAAAAACTGTCAGTTGCAGTGGAAAAAGCTTTATTGTTTATGGATAAACTACTGGCTCCCTTTCTCCTCCCAAAAAGGAAACCTACATTATTATATATTTTTTTTTAATAAAGTGTCACTGGAACAATTTCTGAGCTCTTTTCAATATACAATTTGAGTATCAGTTATCATATCCTTTATTTTAAGACTAACTAACAAATAACAGAAGCAGTCGAAATTAAGTGTGATTATATATATAGTCTATCTTTCAGAGAAATTTATTTAAATAGTGTCAGATTCAGAGTGGTAATATAGACACAGAAAACTATAAGATGTACAGACAATGGAATAAATTTCTACACCAAAATTGAAGTAAATGTAAGATATTCTGTGTAACACAATTTGGGGTGAGTGATCTCCATTACTACAGGAGAGATCATGTCATAATAAAAGGAAATCTCATTATTTTGATTGATTGGGATAATTACAATCTATTACTAATCTGAATAGCCTATGAAGGTTTAGCAAAAACAATGGAATTTCATGAGTTGTTTAAATTACCTATATAATGTTATATGCCAGAATAGCATGATATGCCAAGATAAATTGTGCTTTGCAAAAGAATTAAAAGTGTTGACATTTTCAATGTGACACATCCAAGAAGGAAAAATCAAGGCAGAAAAAAGAGACTGAGAGAAGAGAAGGTCTAAAAAGGGAAATTGTATTGATCTTCCTAGTGAACGGCTTTAGGAATAATGAGAATATTGCAGACTTGGTATTCAATACAGTGGAAAATTGATAAAAGGCTTGGGTAAGGAAAGATGGGTCAGTGTGACAGATGCAGAAGGCAGCTTTGAAAATAATAGCTAGATAGATGAAAAGGTACTCGATCCCGAAAATGGGAAATCAAGTGAAAATGAGGTACTAGCAGCCAAGCTGAAGATAATGGAGTCAATTTATAGTGAGAAAAAAATGTTAAAAAGGAAGTACAGGAACAGAGAGTAGGAAGTAGAATGCAGTTATAATTTTTCCTCAAGAAATTGGCAAAAAGCAAGTGATCAGAGATATTTCTTGAATGAATTAGTGATTTAACAAGTGGTAATGTGTTTAGTTTAACAAGCATGTATTTGGTGCACACTACATATCAGGTGAGTTTGTTGCTAGGGATAGACAGCAAAAAATGGTGTCAAAGTTTTCTTATTTGCCACCTTAGAGAGATGATAGCATTACCAACTGTGAATAGAAATCTTGTTTAATCTTTAAGCACTGAATTGTGGTTTGACTGTGACTTCATCCTAATGTCATTGACTGCTTGGAAACTATTTATTGTTGACTGCCAAAAAGGAGGTATTTTCAAGTGCAATTTCAAACCTTTCAAGCTTGCTAGCAAATTGAATGTTAAAGTCAATAGAATTTGCATTTATAAAGATTCACATGCATAAAAGTGATTTTTTATAGAATGTTTCTATCACAATCTCTGGAAAATGAGAAAAACGAGACATTAAACTGAGTCTTGCAACTCACCTCCTCTGTCATTTATGACACCTGATTCTGTATCTTACAAAATTAGAGTGTAATGTCAGAAAGCATTTGGTCGATGGTTGAAGAAAATATTAAATGATGTTTTTATTCATATACAAATGTCAGCACTGAATAATACAGCAATACTTTGCTTCTAGATTTGCATATTCTCTGTCTACAGTTTTACGAACCAGGAAAAAAAGAGGAAAGATTTGTTGCATTTAGTTTCAGGCATTGTTTAAGGCCTTTTTATAATAAATATAAACATGCTTCCTCCCTTGAAATATTATAAAGTATTTTCAGGTCTAAAATGAGTTATTCCAAGAAAGGGAACCCCTGGAAATCTATTTGAGTTATCTATGTAAAACAAACAAACAAACAAACAAAAAACCCTATTTCTAGTCCATAGTATGGTGGGGGAGAGGGGAATAATTAACTGGTTTCTCTCAGTTTCCTAGCTGAAGTAACAGTCCCTTATAAGGGTATTTCAATTCCTACATTGCTGAAACTAAAAGGTAACAGCTTTATGTATAAATTTCAAGTCCACACAATCCCAGCAGAGGTAAGGGGCAATAGATAACATTTTTTAAACGAAAAATGTATCAGTTGTAAGGAGCATTTTTCCATCTTTTGAAATAACCCGAATCCCCATTA
This sequence comes from Rousettus aegyptiacus, assembly GCF_014176215.1. Taxonomy (NCBI): domain Eukaryota; kingdom Metazoa; phylum Chordata; class Mammalia; order Chiroptera; family Pteropodidae; genus Rousettus; species Rousettus aegyptiacus. Next base: position 52,239,067 of record NW_023416311.1, read on the forward strand.
GGACTTTTATTTTCTTGGTCATTCATAAAATACAGGGTGCCTTAGATTTTATGACATACAGTAAGACAAATATAATATTCAGTCATAAATTCTCAACATATCTTGTAATTGGTTACCCCAAGAATTTAATATAGCATATGAAAAAGGTGAAGACATTCTTACAAGACCTGTAACAGTTATTATTTAGGATGTATTAGCCATCTGATCAGCGACACAATCTTTACTCTGTAAGCTTTGTGCTTGACCAGTAACTTGTTTAAAATGGCTACTTTCACCATCACTTGAATGCAAACTTTAATTACCAAGAGACAAGTATAGCTGCTTATACAATTAAACAGTTTGTTTCCCTTAATGTTTAGGGAAAAAAATATAAATGCCTGACGGCATGAAGGTAACAAAATTAATTACCATTTCTAGAGCCACTGCAAATCACTTGTGTGACCATTCTATCTTAATTATACAGCAGAATGAAAATAGTACAACTACCCAAGACAGAATGCCTGCTGTAAAACCTGCCACAGGAGGAGATAAAATAATAAAACGAGAACCGCCTTAATGGATAAAACACCAACTTGGGATCCAGAAACTATTTTTGTTTAATCTGTGTCCATCACTTCCTCACAGGACCAATACTTCCTTGGTTATAAAGTAGAAATGATTATGTTTTCAGTCTCTGCAAGATAAACAACAACAAAAACCATCAAAATGTATAGTTATTTTTGTTCCTTGAAAGGAAAAGATTATTTCAATACAGGAGAAACTAGGATAAATAGGTCAGAATTACTATTTGGGTGAGTAGAAATTTAATGTGTGACTTTCTCAAGTTACAGGTTACACTAAGTGAATTTTTGTTAAACAAGAAATATTCATAATTTTAAAAGCTTAATTTTCTACCAATTTTGGGGATTGTGGTTTTTATTGCTTTCCTATTTAAAAAATCTGATTCATCTCCTAATGTACTTGGTGAGCTGCTCAGAGACCCATAAAGCAGGTGGCCACCAGATGCAGCACAAGTCTAGGAAATAGAATCAGTGCTTGGCAAATTTGTTTAGGCAGGTGGTCTATGAATCCAGGTGGTATCCTAAGCAAGTTTCATCAAATTTCCAATCTCAGAAAATAGGGGCAGAAAAACACAGAGAAAATATCCAATATAGCTGTACTTCAGGAGCAGTGAAGTAGGGTTCTTAAGTAAAAAAAAAAAACTTGAAAAGTCTTAAGGAGAAATAGCTTAGTCTTGTGGAAAACTCAATGCAACAGGGATGCAGAGTTGGTGTGAGTCCTGGCTCTCTGACCCTACCTTATTCGCAAACACCCTGAGCACGGGTTCTCTATTATCTCAGAACCCCAGCAATTACTTAGTTCAGCACCCTCATTTTCATGTAGAAACTGAGTCTCAGAGGCAGTAAGGGACTTCTCAACAGTCCCACAGCCTAGCAAGGATTCTTGCCACTATGCCACATTATTCCTCATCTGAAAAAGAAATTTATAAGGTGAATTATTATGGACTGCTAGGTGATCTCTGGCAGCTCCTCCAATTCTAAAATTGCATATTTTCACATTAAAACATAGTAAAGCCTTTAGAAGTCTTAAACATTTACATAGAAAACAATTTTAAGTTGGCTAAACAAACAAGTAGAAAAGCTGAATGCCAACTAAAAATGGAAGAGAATGTACGATGTCCTCTTCTATCTCAAACCTTACTGTCAATCTTTAACATTTATCCTCAAGTATTTACATTCAAGATGATGTTTTTCTTTACTTACTATTTCCATTTGCAAAAGCCACTCTGTTTCGAACTTCCAGGAACCCGCAATAAAAATCACATTAAGCTAAGTAATAAAATGCCATTATTAGAGTGACAAGAATCTTCACTACCTGAAGTTAATGCTGGCTCCCCTACCAACAGAGAGGTTGTGAGGATTAATGAGATATTTAGAAAGCGTTTTATGCATACAGAGCAAAGAGCCTCGTAAATATAAAAGAGCAATAGCAATAATTTATCTCCCCCACCGACGGAGGAAAGCGTGTCTAAACAGATGGACCTGGAATGGTGTCCTGAAACTGAGAAAACACTACCTGGGTTAGAGAAGGCTCAGGAGAAGGATGTCTTGAGAAAAAAATTACCTCTGAAATGAGAAAGGTTTTACTCTATGAACATCTCTTTAGGGTGACCAGTCATCTTGGTTTGCCTCGGACTGAGCTGTTTCTTGAGATGCAGGATTTACAGTGCAAAACCCAGAAGAGTTCCAGGGACCCTGGAACAGTTGCTCACCCTATTTGTACGAGTTTTCTTTTAAATGGTTTTCATTTTTCTTATAGCACTGACAACCTCACTTTCTAATATTCTAATCAAACTCTGAATTATTTAATCAACTAAGATGATGACATGTTTGGGGGAAATGTTCAAAGAATTTCGTGCATAAGAACGAGCTTAATCTTTGTTTGCAGAGGTCATTAGAGCTTTGGAGACATTCAAGTGAACAAGGAAAGCCACAGAGACATTTCAATTCAAGCCCATCTTCTATTTTAACTGCTGATACTTCAACCACCGAGCCACTTCTGGTCTCTTTTGTACTAACAAGCTCACACTAACCTTAGCACAATTTCCCACAGTACAGCTGCTGTGCTTTGTGGCTGGACCTCTGCTCCTCAAGGTTTGACAATGTAGGGGAATTTCCACAGGGTTATAACTCTTGAAAGTCACCATGAATTGCCTGATCACTAAAGGAGCTCCAGTTCTAAGATGTGCCAGGAAAGAGCATTTTCCAGAAAGCATCCTACATGTTGAACGTCATTCTCAAAATGTCTTTGGAAATGCCAAAGTGCTTTTTCTTCTATCACAGACCTCTCTTTGAACTTTTCCTTTCCTTCTCATTTCTTTTCTTTTTGACAAAATTTTAAATAACAAAAAAATATATATATATGGCATGTAAGAAGGAAATGAAATATGTTGTTTAGAACTGTATTTTAAAACACCAAATATTCCTGCCATTACAAAGGTTATAATCCTGGGGATACTCAGGTGAAGGCTGGGGAGGACAAAATATGAGCTTTGCAAAAGCAAACATTATGCAACTTAAAACTATTGTTGCGGCCTGTGTTAACAATTTTTTCCTTTTTGTTTTCACTATACTAGAAAGTCAAAAAATGAAATGGTCTAGGGCATTCTTACCCTCTGGCAGATGTTAGGATCACAGTAAGAATAAACAATAGAACTAATATGTATCTATCCTTTACTCTGTTATCGACATTTTTCTTACTGTAACACTGTAAAGAAAACACTCTTTTGCCTCTTTTATGCGTCCTCACTTGTCAGGTCAATTTGATGAACCGTACATTATCAGAAAAAGAGGGGAAATTAACTTCAAAGCTATAGTCCATGGTGACCTCATTCTGTACCAATTGATCATATACGAGAAAAAAAAAAAAATAAAAGGCATTCACCCAACTACCCGATCTTCGTTTTAGCATACTAATTGTCTAAATACAGTTATAAGCTGCTATGGTTTCTTCCCTGCCTCTAGCCCCCGGTGGATTAATGCCTATTTGGCTGCACTGCTATTTTTCATTCTGTAGTACATCTTGAAAAACAAGCACCATCTGAAATTATCATATCAGGTGTTGTTTAGAAGATTTTCCCACATACATCCTGCACCCCATCCCAAATTTATATGCATTTCCTCAGCCCCCTGTACATGGATAATTTTGTATTCTTCCTAATTATGTGATCATATGGAAACTGGCTTTAAATTTTTCCTGTGGCTCATTGCTGAAGCCAGAGATTACAGTTGTAGCTGGATACCTAAAAACAGGAACCCTGCTTGAAAATTGATATAGCAACTACATATTTTAATCATGGAAGTCCAAAAAAAAAAAAAAAAACCATTCAGGATATGTATCTTCAAAATGTGAATAAACATTAAAATATACTTCTGTACTTCTTGAGGAAAGAATTTCTTAAGGAAAAATATAATACTTCAATTTTAGACATCAGAAGTGTCAAAAGCAATTTAAGTTTAGCTATTATTTATAATTCTGCATCCATAAAAGCTTGAAACCAAGAAGAACTATTTTTGAGCACATACTTTTTTCAGGGGACAAAGGGATGAGGAAGACACGAGCTCGAGAAGCAGAGCTGACAACACAGTTGAAACACAATGGAAAATTATGAGCCACTAGACGAGCCATCACTCATGCTGCAATGAAGTGACACGGATAAGGCTCTATGAGAAAAGAATTATAGGAGTTTGAAAAGGGGATGGGTTTCTGGGAAGAAAGAGGACAAGAAAATCTTCCTGGAAGGAATATCACTGACAGGGAACTTAAAGAATGAGTAGAATTTTGATACACAGAAGACGGGCCATTCTTCCCTCTTTTCTTTATTATTGTCAGTAAGAAAAAGATGACATTTTTCTAATAATCTTGATCGATAACCATGAAGTAAAGACCATGTCCTCACAAATATCTTTATCTACTTAACATATATTCATTAATTAGATGATGTTGCTAGTTAAGAGTCTCTGGAGTCAGATTCTGGTTCTTTTACTTATTAGCTATGTAGCCCTGGGCATGTTATTTATGGGTTTCGTGTCTCAGTTCCTTTAACTGTAAAGTGGGCATAATTTGCTTCTACTTCACAGGATTGTTATGAGTATTATGTGAGATGAAATATGTAAAAGGCTTCACGGGAGCCTGGGACATAGTAATTTACACATGTTAGTTGTTCTGAACTCTGGCAGAGGTAGCAGCATGAACAAAAATCACAGAAGTGGAGAATTCAAATTGTGCTTAAACATGTGGGCTAGTTGAATACAGGACAGGAAAATCATAAGTGAACTAACTACTGAGGATCATCACCCTAGAAACAAACAGTCATATTGTGAAAGACCATGCATGTCAGAATGGGAAGTTTGTTTTCAAGGAGTTTGTAAGTGGTTGTAGAGAACCAGGAATGTAAGCTGTTGTACAGAATGAAGTAGAGAAACCATGTGATTGTTATAGGAACATAGTTTGAAAGTCATAAAGGCCCATTTCAAAAAAGAGAAGACAAGTCAGATTATAGGCTTGCATCTGTATCACTTTGCGATCAGTTGCAAATTGGAGACTCAGGAGATGAAGGAATCAAAGAAGAATTGAAGTTTCAGGACCAGCATGGCTGAGAATGAAGACACCCTAAGCAGTAACATGAAAGCAAAAGAGAGGAGATAAGGGAAGGGGAGAGAAGGCACAATGAGTTCCAACATCACAATTCCCATCCTGCAATACACTCTAGGCCTATTTACTCAAGCAAAATAGTCAAGGAAAGAAAAGTTGATGTAATCTAATGGAGTTGTCCACACATAGTGATGGCACAAAATATTACTAAGCACAGACCAAAAAAAAAAAAAAAAAAATTCTCTCTTTATAAAGTGTAATATAGAGTAAATGGAATACATTTAGAATGGTTTAACTTAACCTGGTTATAGATATCTGTGAAAATGAAACTAGCCTTAACCAGGTATCACCATATTTCATCATTACTCTTATTCTTATTAATGTCAAAGAATTCTAAGAGATTCAGTATAGTAACGATGACCATGCATATCATTTACTCAGACATGGCTTTCAGTAAAAGAACCTACCAAAACTAAATATTTTCTTTAATTTTAAATACTGTAACTTCAGATTATTTCCTCTCTTAGTAGTTGGGGTTATGCTAGTAAGGTTTTAATTCTCCCAGCAAGATAATCTTTTCTATATACATTAATTTTCCTCTTTTCTTTTTTCCCTCTATCCTGGTATTTTTACAATAAGTATATTAACCAAGCTACAAAAACAACTCTAATTTAAGAAGTAAATAGTTAGGTTGAAGATAGCAGGCAAGCCACAGAATTTAATAATAGCCAGTGATCAGGTGCAGGAAATAGGTGGGAACTAAAGGGGGGGGGGTGACTAGGCAGCAGAAAATACCCCTAGTTCTCACCAAAAAGTCAGATTAGAATCCTGTCCCCAGCATCACCAGTATGGGAACCCTGCAGCTCTGCCGAGTGCTTTTATCATTCTACATCACTGAACCACTATGCCAGGTCCTTACCAAGAGAGATGCCTGCATTGTCCTAGCTGCAGGCAGCAAAAAGGGAAAGGAAAAAGAAAAAGGAAAGGAGAAAGGAAAAGAAAGGAAAAGAGAAAAGAAAAGGAAAAGAAAAGAAAAGAAAGAAAAGAAAAGAAAAGAAAGAAAAGAAAAGAAAGAAAAGAAAAGAAAAGAAAAGAAAGAAAAGAAAAGAAAAGAAAAGAAAAGAAAGAAAAGAAAAGAAAAGAAAAGAAAAAGAAACAAAAAGAAAAGAAAAGAAAAGAAAAAGAAAAGAAAAAGAAAAGAAAAAGAAAAAGAAAGCACCTCCTTTTTGCTTTTTTGGCTATTCTGCTCCCATGACTGGATCTCTCCTGGGTTAATTTCAATGTTAAAATACTAGTCTTAGATCCTTCCTTCAATATCTAAGTGAGCATCCACTTCTTCCCTAGTTAAAAAACACAGTGTGGAGGTTCGTGACTGAAATAAGTAGGATGTACTGTGTTTACATTAGACTTAAACTTCATGATAACAGTCTGCTTTGCCTGTCCTACCTGGTACTTGGTAGATATTTCACATTGAATATTATTTACATGTGTATGTATATGTAAACATAAATGTGTATACAGATGCAAATATTGATATATAATTTTTGTCGGTCAACTCAATCATTTCAAATAGAAAAGCTTAGCATGACATAATTAAAAAACAAGACCCTAGCTATAGTACGCATAATGTAAGATTGAGTATGAACTAAAGTGAACAAAATAATTCTTTTGATTAAGCAAAGAGTCACTCAAGTTTACTAAGCCTGAAATTAGTGATGTTTTACTGTCAAGGTGATTTTTATAACTAACTCCCGCAATGCTGAAAGAAGGGAAGAGCATTCTTCCTCAGGCAGCTGCAGCAGGCATATCTTGTGAAGTAGACAGTAGGAAAGAACATCAACCCAAGAGATTATAGCATTGCAAGGATCTTAGAAATATTCATAAAAAATGGCTTTTGTAGAGCTAAAGGCAACATGTTCCAATTATATTTTATAGAGCACTTCTTTTCAGCAACACCTACCTATTAAAGAATAAAGATATCATGGTCTAAAAATGAGAAAACATGGGTGTAAGAAAATTAAGCTGGTTTCTTTAGACTGCAACATTGTATAGCCTTTTACTTGGTAATGTGAATTGTAGATATCCTGAAATAAGATTAAATATCTTAATGCTTCCAAACCTAACTGAGGGATGATGATGTTCTACTGAACAAATTTTGCAAAATGTTGCTCTATACTTTGAAGTTGAAAGTTTGGGAAATGGCAGAGCTTTGGAACGTTATGTAATTAGCATGGGAATCTTGATTAAAAAAAAAAATCGTATTTCAAAATGAGCCATATCGTGAAGACATGAAAAAGGAATGCTGTAGAACCAGATGATAAAAACAGTCTCTGTACTATCCATACAGAATGAGGATAGATACTTCTTTTAGAAAGTTCTCTAGTAAAGAGGATTTCAAAGTAAGACCAGAGACCTACTACACAAAGATACATACATAAAGGATAGATCGAGCTCAGTGTGTCTGATTATATAAATATTTTTCTATTTAGCAAACAGAAAGGAGATGGTTCAATAGTGTGTATTCAGACTTTTTAAAAAAATTTTTGAGTTAGCCTCTCTGCTTTTTTCTGACATGAGCACAACTGAGTTTACCAACTAAAATTAAATGGCCCTGAAATTTTGTGTCTGAGAGTGGACAAGCCAGATAAAGGCACATATGGCAGGATGTCTATACCAACACTTTTCTGTTTGGACAAATCACATTACAGTGGCATTTAAGTAAAAAATAAAACATCCAAGTGAATTTTTGGTATTCATAGTAAAAAAATTCACATTATAACAATAGAAAAGATATTCCAACAATATATAAATAATGTGGGCAATTCAACTAAAGAGTGGTGAAATGTAAAAATGTCATTCTAACACACACAAAAAAACATCTTAACAGATATGTATTTGAGCATATTTTATCTTTTCTGTAAGAATAATTCCTGAAAAGCAGCAGTATGTAAGTTTGAATTTCTGTGTAGCATACAGAATACATTTTGATTAAGAGTTTAATAGGCATTTAAAAATTATAAAAATTGGCTCATGATTAAAAATAAAATCACCTTATTTTACATTTATTTTCTACATAGTTCTTCAGCCATGACAAGAAAAAGAAAATCAGTGCAGTGATGAAGTTGGGAAAATAAATTTCCAACGGCAGCATGTAAAAGGATTTGATAGAAAAAGTTAAGTTTAAAATAGTATAAAGAATTTGGCCATTACAAGAATAAGTAAATAGAAAAAATATGGCAAAGAGAATTCTTTTATCAATATTTTTAAAGTTCAACCAATGACTGAACCCAAAGGGCTTTTATCTATGGAAAAGCATGATTGCAAATAGTCATTTATATAACCACAGAGGATGAAAGATATGAAAGGGAAATTAAATTTTCTATGAAGCAATTGCCAACCACTTTGCCATTTAAAATAGAATGAACTAGCAGATGCACAAAATATTGTTTATTTCATTTTTGACCTTCAGGAGTCATACTATTTGCTGATAAGACACTACATAGGGAAACTGAACAACACTGGCAACAATCATTATAAATCAAACTTTATGAATATGCAATGTGGTCAGACCTACTGATTTTGCTGACCATATCATTATCATTTTTTTTATCTGTTCTTTGAACAATTCACAATATATTACACTTATAAAAAGCTAATAAAAACATTGGAAAGACACAGTAATTTTAGGCATGTACTTAGAATATATTTAGAAAGAGAATAACATTGAAATTCTAGTTTCATTAGAATGTCTTATTTTCTTGCCTCCCAATCTCAGAAACATGATTCTTACCCCAGGTTGAGGGAAATTGCCCTTATTCTTTAATAGAACATTTTAAATCATTAACTGTATACAACATTTTCCTGGTAGAGCATTTTAAAAATTATTTAACAAACATATCTACGTATCATTTTCTATGTGCCAGTGCTTCGATAGTTGATATTTGCAATTCATTTGATATTTACAACTCTATAAAATAGATCATTTATAAATGAAGAAAAGCAGACATGGAGAGTTTAGATAACTTGTCCACAATAACACAGCTAGCATGTGGCAATCTTGGAACTTAACCTAGGTAAACAAGTTCCAAACTGTTCTTTAACATTATGCTTTGTTACCTGCAATGCTTAGAAAAACTTATAATCTACTCATGGTTTTAGGGTTTTGAACTAAATTTAATCTTATTTCCAAAGATTATTCACTTGTACAAAATATACGATTAGTTTTAAATTAAGATATTAAATTTTTTTAAAAATTTCACAGTAAACATTATATATGTAATTATATGCAGTCTGGAGTGTCATGTGTCATGAGGAAATATGGTATGTGAACTGGAAATCTGAACTTATGTCAATAGAGTTCTAATGGAGAAGGGACTGAACTTTATAAATATTGAATAACCTTAATCAAGCTGTATTTATTATCATACAACTCATTTTTCTTCATAAATGGAAATTTAAAAAAATAAGCTATATAGGTAATATGTAACAAGATGATAGATACATAGTTAAATGTTTTTTCAAATTAATCCATGGATCAGCTAATAACACCAAAGAGATTTTATATTGGCTTATTCAAATCAAATATAATTGACCAGATGACTATAAAAACAGCTATTTTTATTTCATCAGCTTTTATTTTCCTCCAGACAATGATTGGCATCAGGTTGGAATATGTTGAAAGACAGTTTTTGTAAGTAAAAGACCTCTCCTTTCCATCATTCCCATCATGCTCTTGTTCTGCATTTTCCTCCAGAGAGTAGCTATAGAAATGCAGGCTGGACTAAGAGAGTTAGAGCTAATCCACTGGCGATATAAAATCAAACCAAAGATATTAGAAGAAGAACTGACTGTTCAGATTATAACTAAGGAGGATGGAGAAGACCAGATCTAAGCCAGAAAACAAAACCTTGGAGAACGTCCAATCAATAAAGCACAAAAATAACAGTAGAGCAGATAGAAGCCAGCATGCCTGAAGGACATTTTGTAGAATTGAGAAGTACATGAAGACGAGGATAAATAAAAGAATTTGTCCTCATAATGAGCTTTATGAATAAGTCTGCTTAATTCATAGACACTTAAAGAGATGAGTTGCCGACAAACCCCCATTGGATCCTTCTGACTTCTAGGGTAGAACTAGAGTTCTATAAGGTTTATCCTGTATAAATTTGCCTTTCTCTGAGACATCCTTGGGAACAGGAGAGTGAAGTAGTACTCAGTGGGCATGGGTGTTTCCAGGATCTGTTGTCCACACCTTCACATCTTGTAAAATGCTATAACTGGCTCAGCAGTTTCGACAAATTAGAACAGACTCAAATACATGATCTAGTTCTTCCCCAGTATTCTAAAAGTGTTAGAAATTGTAGGCACAGATTAAAGTCCTGTAAGTTATATTTAGGATAGACTAGTAAAACTCATGGCAAATGTACATGGGTTTAAGGGAAAAGGAAATAAAGATAAAAACTAGGCAGAAAGCAGAGGAGTACCCTGCGCTAAGCTGTAACACAATATTTATATGGAATTTCATAAACGAAGATATAAGAATTTTGGTAGAGATAACAGAACATAAAATTTCTATTTTTCTGGCAGTATGTTATGAATTGCTCAATCAGATATCAGAAGTATAAGATTTATGCCTTAAAAATTATTTTTAGAAAGATTAGAACTATAATAATAATAGAGTTTAAGCCACTTGAAACTTGCTCTTCTAAGCCTCCTGCCATCTGCCTTTACTACCTCAACCTGTGCTCGTCAAAGTTTTTTTATTGCAACTCTCATTCTTATAGTCAGCCATTCTACTGCCTAAGCTGGACACCCATTGAAATCTCTGGTCTAAATTTCTTAATTTTATTGATTCACTTTGAATCATTTATTTGAAAAATTTTTATGAAGTGCTGGCTTTGATGGGTACTATGAATGGCACTGAAGATTCACCTCCTCTCCATTCTTATGTCCACTGTTGTAATACGTTGCATTATAATTTTTTTTCAACTAAGTCTTAGCAGTAGCAGCTGCTCTGCCTGATTCTGATAATGTCCTTTTCAATATTGTCTCTTCATCATTCCTAGAATGATTCTTTTTAAACACACAAATATGTGATTATGGCAAGACCCTGACCTAACTCAAACTCTTTAGCATGAAAAAGAAAACCCATCGCGATAGGTTCCCTGCTTACCTCGGCAGTTTCATTTCTCAGTACTTCTCGATTACATTCAAACTTCATCTCTTGCATGGATTGCATCCCAAGAACATGAATTTATCTTTCTCGACATCAAATTTTAGCTCACCCTGCCTTCTCTCTTTACTATACCCCTATCTGTCATCCATTGTTTTCAGGACTCATTTCAGGTGACACCTCCTCCAGGATGCCTTCTCTAGCCAATCATCCCTAACAAAACTGGCTCAGAAATTCCTTCAAAGGGTTTTTATAAACATCTGTGCATTCCTTTATCCTAAAGTTTGTCATATAGTACAATTATTATTGGTTTATTTTCTATCTGCTTCCACACATTAAGCCTTGTGGAGGCAGGGACTGGATCTTATTTGTCCTTACCATATATGTAAGTCTTTTTAAATATATGATGAAAGAATACACAGAAAACATCTCATTTAGATAAACATCAAACATCTGAAAAAGTTGACATGATGAAATTATATCTGACAGAAAATAGAAAATGTTCTCACCATAAAAAAAGAAATAATAATTATATGACATGATAAAAGTATTATGTAAGGTGGTAATCATATTGCAACATAAATGTATCAAATCAATACACTTACACCTTAAACTTATATCCTAATTTTAAAAAGAGAAAGAAAAGAAAGCTGCCTCGCTGGGCATAACGTGAATGTAAAAGCAAGTTCCAGATGAGGAAGAAATAATTATGGGAAACTTGAGTGGGAGACAAGTGTTCTTATAGTTAATGACAGCAAAGTGGCTAATGGAGGCAGTCGGCATTTGGAAGTGGGAGAATGAAAAGTCAGAGTTAGGAAAGTCTCCAAAACAAAGTTCTGACTGGGATTCATGAGTAATTGCACTAAGACAAGAGAAATAATGTCTAAAGAAATAGATGGGGCTGCACAGTAAGCTCTATGAAAAAAGTCATATATAAAAGAGTCAAATTCAAAAGATAAGAGAATGACAGAATACGATGAAAGATATCTACAATTTACTGTAAAACTCTTCAGCATAAACAATACATGTATCTATTTCCAGAGCCTCAAATCATATCCATGAGCCAGTTAGCAAACATAATTGGAAATACATACTCCAAAAGTATGTATTACACCAGATAATTTTAACAAGTGCTTTGACTAACTTTATGAAAATTTTTATTAATTCAGTAACATGTATTAGAAATGTGGTTTTATTGGTAAAGTTACTTTTTCAAAATTTTTTAACTAGAAAAAAAGAAATACTTTGGACTGTCCTTTTCTTGAATAGATAATATATAAAAAATCTGGTAAGCATATAGTCCTATGCATTTATATTGTCATTGAACGGTTTAATACATCTATTGTGTTTTGTCTGGTATTTTTCTCATGGTTAGATGGGTCTCAGGGAGGAAGACCACAGAGATAAAGTGCCATTCTCAACACATTATGTCACAGACGTAGACTATCAGCATGACTTATCACTAACAATGTTAACCTCGATTACCTGGCTAAAGTCGTGTTTTCTGTATTTCTCCACTTTAAGATTACTGTCTCATTTCCATACTGTACTCTTTGAAAACAAGTCACTAAGTACACCCACAATGAATGAGTTGAGAGCTATGCTCTGCCACCTTTGGAAAGGAATATATCTATAAAATTATTTGGAATTATTCTATATGGAAAATTTGTCTCTACTTTCTCATTTAATACATTTGAATATTTATAGCACTATGGACCCATGCATATTTATTACATACTTTGAGTTATGATCCATTACTACTACATTTTTTTATTGCTCAGTCATTCCAACTTGCCCATTGGGAGCTCTTTCAGTTGGCTCCTGCATCTGTAACACACCCATCGTTTGAGTTTTTGAACACTTTCTGACTTCTCTAGCTCGAAAATATGCTCTCTGCTCATCTGATATAGTTCCTGCCCCAGTCTCAGCACCAGTCATTTATTAGAGAACAGCCCAAGAAACTAAGATGTGCCCTCTGAGTGTGCTCACTGTCACTGGGTGTCATCACTTCTAGGCCCCCTGTGCAGACAGAGGTAGGATATATATGTAAATATCTAACCCATGTAAATAAATACATCTATAATTACTTACATATCTACATATCGGAATCGATATTATTAGTTCGTATTGATGTCTTCAATGTAAACCCAGTACCATATGGGTCATTTTATCTTTCTACCTTGCTTATTTGAAATCATCTAGTCCAACAATGAGAAACACAATGACCACGACCCGTTTATTCTAACTCATTTTCCATTTGCCCCAAGAATACTGGCCGGTGGCTCTTGTGGCTGCAGCATTTACTCCAAGATAACTCACAGACTACAGTTCTAACCTTACCCCTAAAGTTTGCCATGATGTGTCTCTCTTTTATTATTTTTTCATTGCTTTAGTATATTGATAGTCTTTGGAAACGAATGACATTCTATTTATAGCTTTCTGTTTTTAGTAGTTCCATTGCTGAAAATGTCAAATCCTAGAAAACATAACGTTCTTATGTGTGATGTTAAAATGAACGCTGACAGCAAGCTGCAATTTTTTTTCCAAATGGGAAAAAAGTTAAGCGAGCCAGTGTCCTTACATTGATTCAGAAGATTGTTTGTTATCTGAATCCATAAAGCCAAATCCTGCTACTAAAACAATGTTACATTTGCCTTAGGTCAACAGGCCAGATAGTATCAGAGCACTAAAGGGACAGAATGAAGTATGAAGAGACCATATGCATTCAAGAGAATTAAAGTGGTTCATGCTCCTGAGGTGCTTAAAGGGGCATTTGGGGGTGGGGGGAGAGGGGCACAGATGGAGAGACCTGTGTGCTGACCCTGAGCATAGGCAGGGACCAGGTTAGGCAGAACTGTATGGGCATGTCCTGCCATCCAAAGTTCACTCCTCCAAAATTACTGCTATGATTATATTTGGATAAAATATGCATAGTTGTAATTTCTTTATTCCTTTTTTATTTCTGTCATGTTTATTACCCATCTATATTGCAAATGGTATTGTAAGTATCATTTTAAATCTTACATAAAAAGTTTTGAACTACTTTGAAAGTGAGATATATTAAATCTGAATATAGTAAATAAATATAAATAAATAAACCTTCCTGCTGTATTCTAATTCTTTTCCAGTACAGTGATTTTCAGATAAACGTAAAAATAAACTATTCTCCTAAAGTGTCAAAAAGTTAAAAATAAAACAGCATATATCACTAAATGCAGTTTGAATGAGTAGCTTTCAAATATCAAGTATGTGATCCAATTTGGAAGAGGGAAACAATACATTGCATAGCACAGAGACAAAGTAAATGTTTTTCTCTGTGTGAATCTTTTTTTCAACATCACAGAAGTGAACTTCCAACTCTAAAAATACAACATTTTTATTATAGATACTATAAATAAATTTCACATGGTTTATTTCAGAATAAAATAACCAGCTGAGGCCAGAAATAGAACAATTTTCTTATAATAAATTCATATTCTCCAGTTTAAAAATTATTCAATTTCACACTTCTCTGGTCCCCCTGCTATTCTTTTTTACAACATCATTCCTGATGGGAATTAAATTGTTTATTTATGCCAATATAAAACAGTAAGTGGTGAAAACAAAACAAACACCTAAAACTAAAAGCTGTTTTTTTGGTTTCCATTCTCAAGAAAAGTACGATTAAATAGACTTGGATATAAATAATGGTAAGTAAAAGAACTAATTTCCAATTGGAAGGGTCCAGAGGTCATCCAACACAAATTTCCTTCTCTTATAAATAAGAAAACTGAAACCAGGGAAGTTAAAGATATACCCAAGGGTAAGTTATTTACCTATAACTTACAATTTATAGAAATTGACTGATCTCTAGTCTCCTGGTTTCCAGCTCTATTCAGTACACATTGCTCATACTTTTACTTTGCTATGTTATTCTTTTCCACATCAAAAAAAGTGTCTGCATATTGTTGTCATAACTGCAATAGTTAGAAATGAAATTGATCCAGAACCCTTGTTTAGAAGGCATCAATTTCAGAAGAATCAATTAATGTTACAAAATAATAAGATTCTGTTAAAAAAAAAAAGTTAGCAGAGCAATAGACCAAAATATAAAAGAAAAGGGCCTTTCCCTTCCTGTCATTTAATCTTTATGTACCTTTCAAATGGATAACCTTTGAGTTAAAAGTAAAGGAATGAATTTTATTACTTTATGCTCAACGGTGACAGTAAATTTTTGTTTACCAGAAACAGAGGGCTTGGCTGGTTGTCTAATAACAAAGTAAATAAACGTATTGGTGTAACCTAACTGTTCTTTAGAGAGACCTAGTTTCATTATTCACCTATTAAACCTATGCATTAAACAGAAAGAAAACAACGCAAGGCATGGTGGGGGTGGGGAATACAGAAAAAACAATTTCCAAAAGTTTTAAAATTACCTTCAAATGATTTGTGAGGATGGACTCATTTTTTACCCCATATATTAAATAGACCTCTGAAGAGGTAGATTAAATACTGACGAAATGAAGGGAAGGTACTACAGAATCACTAATCTATAAAACTGTCTTTGCATTTAGCACTGAGCACCTAAGGAAACTTCTTCAGCTGTTACTCCTCTTACTTCAACTAGAAACTTTTGCCAAAATAAAAAGGACTTGACTTTGACTAATTTGATAAAATTTATTAATTATATGTATCAAAATCAGTCATATCACTGAGGCCATTTTCAAGAAAAGCTTGGTTAGCTATACTTCACAAATGAGTGAGAGAAGAAAAAGAAAAGACTCAGATTTTTTGTTTGTTTGTTTGTTTGTTTTGTTAAATATGCCTACTGTTATTGCCAGGCACATATCCCACCATGAACTCGCTCTCTTAATCTTTTCTTTTTCTTTCTTTTTTTTTTTTTAATCTCTAATTCTGGGCAAGAATCTCTAGCTCTTGATCCTGCAAAAAGAAAATAAGTTTCTGTCTCCTCCTTTTCATTGCTCAAAAACAGTGTTGGTATAATCCTTGACACTAACCTCTTGCTTGACTTTTGAATTGACTTCTGTACACTCTGGTACCTGACTACTACACCTTGATTTAGAGTGATCTCTGATATCCATATCCTCCTTGAATTTACATAGTTTTCTTACCTAATTCCTAGCCAATATTTTGGTTTGCTTCTTCTCTCCTGGTTTTGTAGTCTAGTACTACTTCTGGAATATCTCCACTCATAGCCCTGGCATCTGCAGAGGTTCTCCTGATACTTTCTATTACAGAATTTAGCATAATAATAGACAAACTTGAAACATTTAGCTACAGTTCATTTTAGATAAGATACTCAAAATTTATATTTCTAAAGAGTGTTTTCGAGATCTCTTGGGGTACTACTTTAAATGTAATGAGTTCTTTACAAGTCTACCCAAATTAGATAGTTTTTCAATGCTCATGTGAATAGTTAGATTAATTTAGAGCCAACAGAAACTCATTTTAAATTCCAATAGTTTTGGAGACCAGGGTACACTTGAATATTCCAATTGTAGAATTAAAAAGGAAAGACAATAAGATTATTATTATTACTATTATTAGCATCATCTTTTGAGTACTATGTAAACCTAGTATGGTATCTGACCTTTTATTGGAGCTTTAAAATTATTATTAATTATATATTCTGGAGTATTTGCTAATTGCTTTACAAATGAGGAAACCAACATGTACATAATTTAAGTATCTTATTCAAGAACACACATGAAGTGAATGAGTCAAATTAGAAATTGGGTCTTTTATGACTAAGCTGATGGTATTAGCCATTGTGTTGAGCTTCCACTAAGAAGCCCCACTTTCATTCCCCCAGACCTTTATTAAAATAAAAACAAAATCAGTGGATGACTCCAATCAAAAGCTTTATAGAAGTTATCTTTTTTTAATGTTTAAAAAAAAGCATGGCCAAAGAGAGGAAAAATGTTATTCTCATACACTGGTAGTGTAGGTGTAACTTGATATAAACACTGTGGGAAATTATTTGTCTTTTACTAAAGCTACAAGTATTTGTACCGTGTGATAAGCAATTCTGCTGGGTACGGGTATGTACTCAAAAGAAATAAATGCATAGTCTACTGAAAGACATGTATATGAATATTCATACCAGCTTTATTTATGATAGCCTAAAACTGAAAGCAGCCAAAAAATCCATGAAGTATAAGATGGATAGTTTCTGCTTACAAACATACAATGAGGGATCTAATGATGAGAAAAGAACTGCTATGTATCTCATACACATAAAATTCAGCTACAGAACCCTGACGCAAAATAGTATACTGCATGGTGCCCTAATGTTAAAAAACAGGGGAAACTGAACTCTAGTTATAGTGGTGAGTAAAAGTGGTCCCTTCTGTGAGGGAAGTAATGACTAGAGGAGGCATGTGTTTCTTCTGGAGTGCTGGAAACATTCTACATTGATTCGGGTGTTGGATATACACTGATTTGTGTTCATAAAAAATATTCACTATATAATTAAGATGTGTGCATTTGTACCTTATGCTTAATTTGAAAAAGCAATGTTCTAGGATAAGATTTTTTAAAAAATGAATTATTCTTTCTTAAAAGGCTGTATTAATCCTAGAAAATATATAATTTGTAATGCTGAGTTTGATTCTAACTTTCCCATAGACCATGTTTATAAGTATGACTTCCTTAAAAACACAGGGTTCTAAGGGAGAACTAGTCATTAATTAGTGCTGAGAAAATTGCGCCACCTTTTGAAGAAAAAAAGGAAATATTAGGTCATTTTCTTGTAGTGAATTTAAATATAGTAAAAAGAAAAAACTTAAGTATAGTAAGACACCAAAAAAGTACTAGAAAAGATATAGATTATTTTTTCTATTACTCAGTTTAATAAGCCTATGTATAAAACTCAAAACTATAAAAAGTATTTTCTTTCATATTTAAAAATTTTTTATCAAAAACTCAGAAGCAGAATTTGAAAAGCAAACAACAAACTAGGAAAGATATTTTTCACAGTCTTTGACAGGAAAAAGTTACTTATTATCTGTTTTACATAAAGAATGTTCATAGTCTATCTATTTCAAAGAAAAGCAGCTGGTAGAATAAAGAGGATATAGACAATGTAAAAAATAAGAAAAAACATAACGTAGTCATATGAAAAAATGTTCAACTTCTTAAGTAAAAGAGATGTAAATAAAAACTACAATTAAAAATACTGTTTCTACATTAATAAAGAGTAAAAATATAATAGAGTAAGAAGTACAACGAAATACATACTATTATATACAATTAAATGCATGTAAATTAGCTCAAACTTTCTTGAGTGGAATCTAGAAATAGAGCAAAAACTTTTAATTGTTTTTGCTTTCTGAATCAGTAATTCTAATTAGAAGACTTCATTTAAAAAATAAAACAGTAATCAGAAATGCACATTAGTAGTTATGTACAAGAAATTCACATTATTCTTAGTGCAACTCAACAGATACATATTAAAGACCCACCACGTTCTTGACAATGTAGGACTAAAGGTATGGCAGTGAACAGGATATGAAGCTTGTGTATTAACAGCCAATATAAAATTTAAACACAATCATTAGCACAATTGTTACTATGATTAGTGTGCAATGAAAGTACGTAAGAGATTTGAGCTATTTGGGGGATTATGAAAGTCACTGAGAAAATGTTTAAAATGAAGCCTGATGATTGATAGAACTGCCCTTAGACTTGGGTATGATGGGTCCATGCCCAGGCTCTGCTCTTAGATGACTTTACATGTGTTCTATTAAAGAACATACACACTCGTCTGTCACTCAGGGTCTGGTACAGGGAGATCTGTGACCCTAAACATCTGCCATAGTAACAAACATCATTCAAGCCCCAGGGACATATTTATTTGTTCTGTCTTTGAAGCAAAGAGTATCTGCCTCCAAGTGCTTTGAATGTTGTGGCTTGTACCTTGTCAGTGTCAGAAATGTGCACTTTCACAGAGTGATGAGACAGTGATTGACGGAAATTCTTAAGTATAAGACAAATTAATTTACTTTAAAAATTGCTTACGTGAAATTTCCCATTGGATTTCTTGAATGAAATCAATTCTTGCATAAAAAGTAGCATTACCTAGTCCTGCCAAGCATCTGTTTTTCTGCTTCTTTTTGGGTTCCAATTCGTGGTTCCTGAGGTATTCAGGGAAAAGTACGTATGTGCAAGAGTTGCACTTGGCAACTAATAAATATTTTTAAAGAAAAACAATTCCTATTACTCTTAAATCTGTATATATGTGGTTCTGTATTTCGTATGCATGAAACATGATACATGACAACTAGATGCAAATGGGAGGGCAGAATTGCAAAATAGTTTTACTAAATTAATATATGATTTTATTAAATGATCGAAGATTAAATACGAAGTTTGCCATATTTTAAATAACTTTGATTTGTTCATATATTGACTCATGATTAATTCATAGGATTAAAATTTTATCTTACCATTTATTTTTAGATGATTTTGAATATTCTATAAGAAAAATAATTTTTCAAAACAAAATATAACTATAATTTTCTTGGTTTGAATTTATATCAATTTCCACTTTTGTGAAAATATATTTGAACTTATACACTTCAAATATAAGTACTTTTTATTTTTTAGACTTTTTGAAAACTAGGAGAAGAAATTAAAATATAAACAAACAGTAAGAAAGGGGAGTTTGGAAAAACATATATAAAGTTATAAAGAAAAAATGTTTTCAAAAATTCCAAAGAGAACTTCAGCTTAAATTTTTACATCTAAAAACAAGTGAGCAGTTTTCTGTCTAGCATGACCTATAAAAAATTCACAAACAGAACAATTCTGCAACTTGAACAGATCATATGATATTCCTGCAATTTCATATTATTTGATAGATGAAGATCCAATTATCCACCTCAAAGTAAATCACTGCACCCAAAAAGCACACATTAGAAAAAAAGAGGCAAATAAAAAGCTAATTAATAATTTTCATCAAAACAAGTGATCACTGATATTTTAAGTATTTTGTAATATTTTTTAAGGATTATCACTGTGCACCCAATGTTTAGATGAGCATAATGTTTTCGGTGATGCCATCTGGGTATTACAGAAGATAATGGCCATTTTCTATATTTAGGAGAAATTAGTTTGAGATCTGATTTTAGAGTGACTAAACATGGAAATTTGAAAAGTAAAGAAACAATTGACACCTAAGGTGATAACTTCAAAATGAGATTAGAATAAAAAGAAATAGAGAAAACATTCATATTATACTTAAGTTAAAATAATAATAATTAATAATAAAAGTCATGAACAACTCATACTCAGATAAAGTATGAAGTCTAGCCTAGCAAAAATTGAAAATTTTAATTTGAGTAACTCTATAGGTATTTGATAAGAACTGTTGTCTGCTATTAATAATGTTAACAAATGTTTTAAAAACTAAACAAATTAAGTTTGGCTGTTTCACTTTTTTAAATGATTAAAAATATTTTATGTTCTTTCTATTTAAAAGAAATTGCATGTGAAATTTGCAAAATGTGTTTCATTTAAATAACTTCAGCACACCAGAAAATGCCGAACATGGCAGGCAATATTAGATTGAGTCATCCTTGATCTAAATAATTTGCCATCATTCAATAATATAAAAATTATACTTTGAAAGTTTACATTCATGAAGGTATATTTGTGTGGGTAAGGCTTTTGGGTTCTTGGACCCAATTCTACCTTGGAAAGTGGGGAGTCCCCCACACCAGCAAATACTTCTTGGGACATCATCAGAATGTCCAAGAATTCAACTCAGTTATGATGCTATCTACTCTGAGATAGCATCAGATTCCACAGATCAAGGATTCAGTCCTATAAAACAAGAGTTCCCAACCCCAGAACCAGTACCAGTCTGTGGCCTGTTAGGAACCAGGCTGCAATTTACATTGCTACCTAAATCAGTATCTCCTGGATTGCTGCTCCTTTTGCTAAAATAAGTCCTTACATTTCTTCATTATGGTCAAAAATTTATTTTGGTTCATGACAGCCATGAAAAATCAAATTTTTGAAGCTTGTTAAATTCATAGGCAAATACTTACAATATAAATTTAAATATATAGTGAGACATAAAACAGGATTTGGATCATCTCCCTGTTTTTGGTTTCTCTCTCATTCCAATGACTCTTAGGTCTCTGTCTCTCTTTTGTGCATATTACATTGGTTTATTTATGCATATAAAACTATAAGTAAATAGGCTAAAGTACAGGTGATTTTTACAATATAATTTCTTTATTCTAAGTCTTAAAATACCAACTCTTACCCACATCTCAGCCAAAATGGAATATGTAAATTATTCTAATAATTGGACACTAATTTTGTATCAGTGAAGGATAAACTATACATTTTTATATCTCAACAGTGCCTAGCTTATTAATTTAATCATGCTTCAAAAAAAGTGTTATTTTTTTTATTTTAAAAGATAAGTTCAATATACCAGCCATAAGAACTGAACTTCCCAGTATTAGAATTAAATTAAATCAATAGGCACAGAAAATAACCTAATGACCACAGAAGACAAATGCATTTCCTTGAAAACTGCGGTAACTTTGGTGAACTATATTGTGAAATATAGTTTCACAATGAAAATGACAAACTATATTGTGAAATTTGTGGCAGGTAAATTTTTTTGTTGTTGTTCAACTCTACTTGTGATTGCAGAAAGAACATCATTAGTATTTGCAGAGTGAGAGTACATGGGAGGGCCAGTACCTATCTTTATATCCACGGGTAATGACTTGCCATTCCCCCCACTAAAAACACATGGAAAAACAAGAAACACAGGTTGATATGCATGCATAATTTGATAACAAGAAAGAATCCTTTCTACTAACCCCCAAATGATGATATAGGTGGAGAGATTTATAAGGGCAAAAATAAATCAGGATAAGCAAGGCCAGAGACAATGCAGGCTGTTGTGGTCTCTGGTTTAAGAACATTAACAAGAAAATGGGTTCATAAGATTTCACAAGTAGTTAGAATGAAGGGCTCTCTGAATTACTGTTTGGAGAATTATATGGTTCACACACTTGTTTTCTACCTTCTCTTTCTGTATTGCCCTCTGCAATATTTCAAAAAAGAATGCACAGACTTTTTCTAAAGGTAGTCTTTAGTGATAAGAAGATGGTGCCTACATGGTGGACAGTGGTGCTTCAGAAAAAATTTAAAAGATGTTTTTATCATCCATTGAAATCTAACTACCCCCAGAATTTATTGGCTGAAAACAAGCACCATTTCTTATAGGTTAAACAAACTAACAAACAAAAAAAACACTTTACCTTTTAAAACCAGGCCCTAACACTGAAACCAACCTCTAACAGTTTTTTTTCCCCCTAATTTTAAGTGTCTTTCAAAAGATAACAACAGGCCTCCTCACAGTTCTCTGGAGACCACCAAACCAAGCCAGATCAGACTGGTCCCAGAGGCTTGTGCAGATGCAGTTAGCAGTTAAATGACCCTAAACTAACCCTCAGGAGCACAGCAGAACCAAGAGTCACAGAACTCAAGCAGTAGAGATGCTACTTTTGCCACCCAGACCCCATTGAAAAGCAAGGAAGGAAGATCTGGTGCAAAGAACAAATTTGTAGGACTAAGTAATCACACTGCCAAGTTGGGATTTCTTTGGTTTTTCTTGCACTTTCCACATTCTCACCGTTGATGACCTAGTTTCAAGACTCCTCAAATCTGACTCCTTGAATTAGAATAAATACATATAGCTCCTTCCTAATTTCTTCCTTTAAATATACTCCAAGCCTCTGTCTCCCGATTTGGCTACTTGACAAGTCTTTTTCTCTCTACAAAAACTTGTTGCTCTGACTTTAGCTTTTCTGTGTGTGATAGGCATTGAACTCAACAGCTTTGTTTGGTAACATTCTCACATTTATTGCTTAGTTGAACACTAAATTCTTCAGAAGAGAAAATTTGACACATTTACAGAAGAAAAAGAAACACAATATTCTCACTTATTTTACTTCAAATAAACATTCCTGTTTGACTTTTTTCAAAAAAAAAAAAAGTCCTCTGACTTTCAGAGATGAGTTCCAGATTGCTAATGAGAAGTCTTTCATCAGTCAGATTCTCATTTCCCTGTAAGTAGCTTGATTTTGAAGGGTTTATTGTTGTTGCTTGTTCTTTTTTGGAAGAATATGAATTTTGTATTTACACTTTGGAGTTCAAATTAGTGATCACCAGGGTTTAGGGTTTGGGGGTGGGGATGGTCAGCATGACTATAAAGGGTTAATAGAAGGTAAATCTTTATGTTCATTGAACAGGTCTGTATCTCGATGGTAGGGATGGTTACAGGATTCTACCTATGTGATAAAATGATGAAAATAACAATACATTGGTAAAATGACATTGTACCAATGTCAGTTTCCTGGTTTTGATGTTACACCATAGTTTCATAAGAAGTATCCATTCGGGAAAAAAAAAAGTGATTGGTACATAGGATATATCTGTACTATCTTTGCAACCTCCTATGAAGCTATATTTCCAAAACAATATTTGTAATGGCAAAGTGTGATTCTGTGTGTGTGTGTGTGTGTGTTGTTTCTGCTCAGCAATTAGGAAAATTTTAGGAAAACCATAATCTAATTAGGATAACTTTAGGGAAATTTTAACCTCTATTTTGTTGTCTTATTTTTTCCTCCTTACTCTTTTCCCCCACCCCACCCCACCCCCTCTCTTCCTGGACTACCCATTAGAAGCATAGCTTTTCAGTTGCTATATTTTAACCTTTTTCACTGTGGCCTTTATATCAGCATCAACAGTCTCCAACCTTTTTGGCACTAGAGACCAGTGATCCTATGAGAAGCTAATGGATGATGACCTGAGCAGAGCTGATGTGGTGATGCTGGCACTGGAGAGCAGCTGCAAGTACAGAGGAAGCTTTGCTTGCTCACCGACCACTCACCTTCTGCTGTATGGCCAAGCTTCCTAACAGGCCATGTTCTGGTACTGGTCCACAGCCCGGGGGTTGGGACCCCTACTATAGCACATAATCTTGGTGAAAAGGAGGTGAGGTACTCTTATTCTTACCTTTTCAAAAATGTCAACATTAAAAAGAATTCATAATAAGATTTTACAACTACAAAGTAAACACCTGTTTCTTAAGTCATGGGCAGATAGAGAAATAATACATAAACTAACAGCCTCAGTGTGTTTAGGTTTAGACATTGCCTAAAGAATTTTTTTAATAAAAGCTTATTGTAAACTCAACAGATTAGAAATATTAAAATTGAATATGTATCTTATAAACTATAAGCTAATCTAGTCTTTTGCAATTCTTAGAAATTATTAGAAAACCCAGAGTAGTGGGGAAAGAATTTCTAAAAATTCAGAAAGTTTATAAAATAAATACTCTAAAAATAAGTTCATTACCTTCCAAAGCCATGTTTCAATTTTTCACAATTATTTAAAACATTACATGTGCTTCTGTTCAAATATAAAGGTTTAAAATTTAAAAGTGTAAAAACAGAATCTGTTATAAAAAATATATGACAAGAGTCCTTTCGTTTTTTTTCTTTTTGCTTTTTGTAGTAGCTATTTTATTGAGCATTAACAATTTACCAGGCATTGCACTAACTGGTGTACATATATTTTCTCTTATCTTACAAAAAGCCTTATGAAGTAAATAGAACAATATTATCGTCCCCAGAGTACATATAAGGAAATTGAGAAATAGAGAGGTTGATTAAAAGTCAGGCATGAGTAGTATCTATCAAAGTGATTCATCAAAGAACATGTTTGAGACTTCTTAATTCTTTATATTGTATATTAACACATAACAGAAAAAGCTGTCGTTTTTTTGAGAGAACAGAAAAAGAGTTCAAATTAATCTTCCTGAGACACTTCATTTTGATTAATCAATTGAAAATTAATCAGTTCTTATTTAGTTCAAATGCCTGTCATTTTTGTTTTCTCTCCTGTACAGGCTGAGACATTTTTATAATACAACGAATGATTTTTTAGTACAAAAAGATTGTTTCACAGTTTCCCATTAATTAGAACTACTTCAAATTTAAAAGGAGAATGACACTTCCAATTTATTATTTTCTCCTTTCAAAGGATATATTATTCTGCTTCTGAAATCATTTTAAGTTAGGTGAATCAGAATGTGATCAATTATATGATGATTTTTTTTCAAGCCGGCAACTCTTCTGCTACTTTCTTGAGGCTTTAAGAATGCTTAGGACTATATTGAACTCTGGAATTTTTTTCCTAATATTATCACAATTCAAGAAAATTTCAATCAAATAGAATAACAAATACAGCTATTATTCATGACCAGTTTATTTCCTAATAAAGTGTCCGTCTCACAGAATATGTGAAAATAATTTTGAAAGACATTCTTTCATTAATATAATTAACTAGTTTTCCTACAACTAAATTATTAGTGAAAATTGAACTTAAACACAACTACATGTATGTTCTAAAAATTCATATAATTTCAAGTCCTAGTTACATCTCTGCATCATCTGAGGCTGAAGACTGACAGAATAATAGAACATTAAAAATTAAATGTAACCCCACTAAGAAAGGATGTTAATGAATTTTATTTCTATTTCATAGCTTAGCTAAAAGAGAGTAATTTAAATAGATTTGTAAAATCAACACTGATGTAGATCTGTATTTATTTACATAAAATATATCTATGGCATATTACTGACTGGAAAAGCAGGTGCATTTATTTGTTGAAAACACACAGTATCAACTAGGTTTATTGGTCAGGATCCTGTTAGGAAATCAGAACCAATCCAGTGGAAGAAATTTGTCATAAAGGTGATGAAATGGCTCAAGGAGCCCAAGGGAGAAGATGATGCTAGCCAGAAATTAGGAGCTGCTATTACCCACGTTTAATCCCATGAACCCAAATTCACTGTTGATGCTTCTAGAGGTGTCTACTAAGCAGTAGCTTCCATGATTCCATTACTGAAGCCACTAATGCTGCTGCCTGGGACCCATGATCACCTATAGTTACTAACGCTACAGCCAATAGCGGAACGGCTAGCAAGCCTCTTACCTCTGTCTAGGGAACACCTATTGGCAAAGCCTGTGCAAAATCCAATGGCAAGAGAGTTCAGAAAATGTAATTTTCAGACTTCCAGGCCCTGTGATAAAGGTGACACAAAAACATGGGCATAGGGGTGAGTAATAACAAATATTTCACAAATGGCAAGAAAAGGTTTTGAGCCATGCCCTTTTGAAAGCTTACTCTTCTGGGAGAAAATACAATGATCAATTTATCTGAGAAAAATGTAATGGTACATCTTATACAGGTACTATGAAAGAGAGACACATGGTGTCTCTTATGCTATAAGACCATATAGTATTGGAGATTTGTCTAGAAAGGGAGAATAGGAAGATTTCTCTGAGAAAATGACAATTTAGTTGAAATGTGAAAGTGTCATATGTGATAATTTGGAGAATAGAGGGGAAAACTTCTCGGGCAGATAAGTTCTCAAAAGATAATATGGACATTCAAGGTAACATTAGAAAGCTACTATGGTTACGTTGAGGGGCCAAGGGAGAGAGAGAGAAAAAAAAAAAAGTGGAAGTTGCTAAGGTAAATAGGTTAGAAAATAATATGTAGAATTAAACACCATTTACCTAAAGTAGCATACTAGTATCTATTTTGATTTATATACATATATATATACTTTGAAGTTTGTTCAAAATTTCCAGATAGTTTGTAACATCTTCTGAGCTATTCGATTGCTTAATAATGAATATAGATAATTTTTATAACAGTATTATTGAAGCAGAAACAAAATCTTTGGTCTTAATTGATATTCCTATAAAAATCTGCTCTCAAAAAAAAAAAAAAAAAAAAAAGATGACCTAATATAAGCAGCAGCAGAAGTATGAGAAAAATTCAGTGAAATTTTTTTGTGAAGAATATTTCCTTTATTTCTTGACTCAAATGCTATTTAAACATAGGTTCATTATTCAAGAACGTGTTATACTGTTGACAAATAGTATATAAACCTCAAATTCAAATATGAAACTATGATCAAATTAGATTCCTAAATTATTAGACAGTTATACCTGGAAAGACATTCCTGTGTAATCAATCTATGCTAAAAAATTATAATAAATTATGTCATGATAAATGGAACAAAAATGGAACAAAAATGATCTATGCAGCATTAACCAAAACACTAATCATGAGTTTCATAGTAAACCAGTAACATAGGATGTTAAATATTTTTCTTAACAGGAATCTATGGTCAAATAATAAAACTTTAAATTTTTCTTTACCATAAGACTTCTTAAAGATATTAATATAGTAATGAGCATTTTAAATCTCTAAGAAGGAAAGGTAGTATGTAGCATTTCCAAAATTTATATAACAATAGCACCTGGCTTTGTTTGATTGTTTGTTTGTTTGTTTGTTATCATCTTATATAGCTCATATTCCAATAGGACACACTGAAAATGCTATTGGAGAAATATAATTAAAAATTACTTCTGGAATAGCCAAGTAATCTCTATAGTACATGTCTATACATGTGAACTTCAATAAATCTATAAACTTCAAATTTGACATAAATAGAAAATAACTTTAATCCAATTCCCATGACTCAGCTATTTCACTCATTCATTTATTTAGTCAATCATTCAGCAACTATTTTTGAGAGCTCATTATATGCCAAGCCCTATTTCTGCATTCCAGAGTCTGATCTTGGGGAACTTACATTGAAATAGGAGATTCAAACTTTAAGTCAATATGAGGACTTATCACAATGTCTGTGATGGTTTATTTTAAATGTTTTTCTGCTGTCCTGACATAAATATATTATAAACATCTGCACTGGAAAAAAATATATATATATCCCTTTCAATTAAAATTCAAGTAGACTTTACCTCAACAAAAAGCAGGTTTTCCACACACTTATATTCCTTGTGTGACTCATTCATTTTCAAAAGAGAATGGTAAAAGGACAAAAAAAATTTAGGCCATAAAATTGGATGTAATCTGTGCAAGTAGCCTTCAATCAGGTTATATTTTATGAGCACTAGAATTATGTTCTATAACTAGTCATGCATATACATTATAAATATATTACTATGGCAAAACATTTTAAGTTATCGAAGAATCGATTTACTAATAACCAATATACTTAATAATTTATAGGAAAATCTTATCATTATTATTATTCTACTGAGTACATGATCTTTTTACTTCAACATGAAATGATTAAACTGAATATTTTCACAAATTTTTTTCTTAGGAAGAACTATTATCACAAACAGAGAAAGTAATGTTTGTGATATAATCAACTTTGTTATCTGTGGTGAATGTTTTAGTCAGCACAATTTAGAAATCATGTTGCTTTTTTAGAAGGATTTTAAGGAAATGATGAAGGTTCCATATGCCTAGGAAATTTTCAAGAAATATGGAAAATATCATCTTTTATTGTATTTTTATATCCTCCAGTAAAATTTCATTAAAACCTATCCGAATTTCAGAAAATAGTGGATTTTATATTGATATTCCAGACCATACATATTTTCCTTTTCTCAGAACTTCTCAAAATGAAATTGAAATTTATAAATGGATTCTGACATATCCTCTTGTATAGGTGTGAAAAATTGACAGAAACTGTTAAAAGGATTTTGGTGAAGAATAAATTAATTCTAACATTGGAAGGAAAAACCACGCACTTGAGAAATGTAGTGAGCTTGACACTAGATCTAATTGAGAACTATAACAAAAAGTTTTATTTTTGATTGTAAAAGAAAAGACATTGAATATTATAATCTTACCATAGTCCTATAAAGGATTAAAAAGTATATATCTAAAAATGTAGATGAATCTTAATTTATAGATAGATGTCTCTAAATACAGAAATAACCCAATAATGTGATATGAATAGAAAGCAATCTTTTTAAAATCCACTGTTAGGGTTTTATTAATTGTATTTTAAAAGTTAAAAGATTTTTAGTTTAAAATGGAAGGCTTTGAAAACATACTTAATTCCCCTACCTCCCAAAATCCTATTTAGCAGTGGGTGATCCCCAGCTTGAGGGCTACCTTTTCATCACTGCATCTAGGACACACACTTTCCACTGACTCAAAGCCCAGAGTCAACTCTTCTATTCGACAGAAGCTAATTGTGAAAACAGGCAAATTGCTAAGAATACAGCAGCAACCCACACTCGTCACTCTAGTCCTTAGTCATATGTAAACAAATAAGAATTATCAAACATTTGGAATAAAGCTCTAACAACACAAAAGAAAAGAACTAAGATGAATTAAAAAGTAACAGAGATAAAGCAAATAATAAAAGAATTTTAAAATAGAGAATCTCCAAAAAAGGAATAATTATATAACTAAATGAGAGATAGTATTGGATATTTTAAAATTGATTGCTAAAGAAAAAATCATTCAATAAAATGGACACATTTTGAGTAATCATCTGGAAGTTAAAGCAAAAAACCAGTGTCGGACAAGCGAGGGCTAATGTTTCAGCTAAAATTTTTCTTATAAAGTTTATGAAATGCGTAATTAATATTTTTTCCTAAATAAATAGGCATGGAAAGTTTTGTACACTTGCCAAAGGTCACCCAGTTAACTAAATTTTAAAATGAGGATTTGAAATTTAATGTTATCCTCTTAACTACTTCACTATTTAACCTCTTCGGAAAGAAATAATTAAAGGGTAAATTCAGAAAAATCTGAAACCTATTTATTATAAGTTCCAGAAAAAAATAGGAGGAATGAAATAATCAAATGTAAAAAATAAAATGTGCCATTGCTATAGGAAATCACAAAATTTCTCATGGAGTGAGCCCTTAAAGGACCAATCAAGACTTTTTTTAAGACACACACTTGAATCTTCCTGATAAAATTTCAAAACATCAAGAAAATGAGATATTTTTAAACCTTAAAGAAAAGTGAAAAAGTTGTATTACGAGTTAAAAATAATTGCAAACACCAGAGTGACACTACTTGAATGAATTTAGCAGAGTTTACAAATCTAAAAGTAAATGGGAAGCCAAAAATCTTAGTAGAATTTCTGAAAATCTCATAGCCATGGAAGACCAAAATTACAGTCCAGAGCCAGGCAGGGAGGACAGGACCATGGTAGGTGTTAGTCTGTTGGTTTTCCTTTTTGAAGTAGTAGGGATCCTGAAGGGTTAAGCCCTAAGGATAAGGGTGAAACAGAAACAGTTCAACTGTCGCAAGGACTAAAGTTTAGTTTTCATCAGTTCTATTCCTGATTGGATTAAAGCTGATCTATTTCTAGCCTAACTATCTGGGAAAGCAAAAGTAAATTATGTCCAATGACTAACATCATCCTGAGCCTCTAATCGACTATACAAAGTTCCATCTACAATGTCCTTATTCAATAAATGAAATAATCAGTTATGAAAAAGGACAAGATACTCAAAAAAGAAAAAGAAAAACGATAATAAAAATAGATTCACAGGAAATCTAGCTATTAAATCTGGCTATTAAACTAATGAATATATTTAGGAATACAAGTAAGATGTAGATTTTACAAACCAGAACTAAAAATGACATTTTAAAAAAAATCAAATGGAAATAGAGATGTATTTAAGAATTCAGTAGATAGGTTTAAGAGCAGATAAGACACATCCGAAGGGTGAATTACTGATCTTGAGTAGTTCAAAAGAAAAATCCAGATTGGAATATCGAGGTAAATAGGAGAGGGATGGGAAATATATAAAAGAATGTTAGAGACATATGAGGCATAATAAAAAATTCAACATATTTGTAGCTGGCATTCCAGTATGAGAAAAGAAAGTTTGAGACAATGTGATATTGAAAGGGATAAAGAAAAAATTTTTCAAGACTGACCAAAGAAATCAAGCCATAGATCCGAGAAATACTAAGAGTAAGGAGACTCACTAACTTCTTTCTTCAAAAGGTTAATGCTTACTATCTAATCAGCTAAAGAAGGAAAAATGCACTCCTAGATTCTTATATGGAACCTGGAAGGTATTAATTAGTCTATAAAAACAATGACATATAATTTTTTGAAGTAATAAATCCATTTTCTCAGCTATAGTCTAGGACTTTTAATATTATCTTATCTGATTGTGAGGGTTAAATGAGGTAATATCTGTCAACGTTTAGTGGCAATGCCATGTAATAACATTCAAAAACATTTTTTTTCTCCTCTTTAAAAATTTTGTGGTCTGAAAACTGCTATTTCAGTTTTAAAAGTTTACTGCTACAGAAAACAATTCCAGGTTTTAAAGACTAGGTCTACAAATTAACTTTCAAAAGTCAATGTAATTATAGAGAGGGATTTGGCAGGATCTGGTTTAAACACTGGGTAGGAGATTTGTCCAAATGTCAGAAGATGGGTTCCAGAACAGTTTCTCTCATAACTCTTATTTTATATTTTATTTTATAATTGCTCAAGAAGAATCTCAAGAAATATGTGTTGCATTTTGTTTTGATTATGGTAGTGAACACAATACTTAAAACAGACAACACAGACATAGGTAAGAAAGCTTAGATTAGAAGCCACAGCAACACAAAAACAGAGGACATTTTTCTCTAATGAGCAGTTAGGATTACAAATTTTACAGAAAGTAGTGAAAGAGAGACATCTTTAAAACAATCTACAATTTAAAAATGTACTACAGATGAACTTTTAAGAGTTTCAAATCCAAAACCTAAGATATTTCTTTAAATAGAAAAAGACATTTGGCCTCCATTTCCAACCAGTTCTCTACCCGAAGCTAGAGTCATCTTTTCAAAAGAAACATCTAATCATTTCATCTTCCTGCTTTTGAAATCTTTTGATAGATATCCAATACTTTTAGAATAAAACAATCATCTTTACAATGGCCAAAAGTTCCAGGATGATTTTGCCCCGACTCCTCCTCATCATCAACCCCATCCTCACTTCACACTATGCCCCCTCTGCTGACTCCACTTCAAATGCCTTCAGCTTCTTAAGAAAGTAATAAATCCCATACCCACCCCAGTTAACTTGTTTCCGCTGCCTGGAATATTGTTCTCCCTGATTATGCTCTTTCGCACCTTAGTGGACTGGATAATTTCTTCAGAGAAGTCTCCCCCTAACTTCTTTACTTAGATCAAACCACTTTATTTAGGCTCTCATGACTCTTCTACAACATGTTTCACAGTGTCCATTTTACATCTGTTTAAAAAATAATTTGAATTATGTCTTTTTTTTCTCTTTTTTTGGGGGGGGGGTTGTAATCCTTTTAATATTAGTCATGAGTTATATCAAGTTATTAAAACCTGAAGAAAGAGAAAATCAAACCCTAAGTCATAAAGGGCTAACTTTTCTCACCATCTCCTTACTGAAGAAGAAGTACATATTATAAATCTATGATATAATCTTTAGAGTTGATAACTAAATATATTTATAATTAGATTAAGATATGTATGTCTATATGGCTATATTTTAATTCTCTTTCTGGGATAAACGTTATAGTTGTCTAAAAAATTTTGTTCACTCAAGTGTCATCCTCATTTCAGTTTTTCCCAGCAATTTCCTCTAATTGTTTCCTCGACTGATCAAAGTTAAGTTTATTCTCATTTTAAGTGGAGAGGAATAATTTCTTTCAAATATAATATTTTGACAGAAAAAAAATAAGTTGCTGGATCCAATTCAACCATTTCCATAAAAATAGCTGGAATGTATAGATCCTGTGTCCTTAATAAAATATTATTGTCCAATTTGTTTCTCAAAAAGAGAAAAAGAGGTAAATAACACCCCTTGAAAAATGTTGCTTTCTCAAGTCTCAGTCCTTTATAGATGGGCTACATCTGTGTTTAATTGACAGTATGGCTATTTTTTATGCAATACCACAATAGAATTAGTGTTGCATATCTCCTCACAGTGTTTCTTTTAAGAGAAACTATGGTTCCCATTCTCCCTACCTTTTTGTCTTACCCATCTTATCTAATGCTATAACCAATATTCTAAAAATCAGACACGGATCAGGGAGAATGACTTTAAGGACCACTCCTGGGAAGAGTCAAGATCCATGAATATGTCAAGTACAGTCAGGTAATATATGAAAGACACTATATAATTCCCCTTCCAGTATATATGTATCACTCACTTATGCTAAAAGCTAGAGATTAAGTACATAAAGCCCTTAAAATCGGTGGAAGTTATCAGTGTGGTGAATTTATGTTTCTAATTACCACTATTCATGTGAATCCACCCAGGTATTCATATTTTATTCCTCTCTACTATGCTCTGGTCACTGAGAATTATCTTCTGCTCTGTATCTGAGAGACCTGTTCTAATGCTCTGCACTGGAACTGGATTACATTATAAGGAAGGTTCAGAACACACAGTAGCACTGCCACATAGTAACACATCAGGATAGATCCAGTATCTGGTCCACTAGGAAGAGATTGTGTGGAGGAATCAATGGTAATGGCGATCTAACTGCTAGCTTTAGAATGACCATGAATATGTTATTATGTGATAGTTGGAAACGATGACTCCTTTTAGGAGGTAGAGACTTACAAAAGATCATGAAAACTGGTACTTATCAGCTTCATTGCCAATCAAAGGCAAATGCACAGCTCCCTGTGAAAATCACCTATACCTTGGCTCTAACACTTCAGAGGTTCTGGCCAGTCCCTGCCTCCTACATTCCATTCAAGGCTAATTTGCTCAGTTGTTGTGTCTCCAGATTCCATTTCCTTATCTTGGGATGGATTTCAGTGCCTATGACATTCAGAAAGATACTTTAGTTGCACGATCCTTTGGGCTCTATATCTGAGTTCAGCCTTTGGTGCTGCCTTCTGCCTTACCCTACCTGTCTTGTGGTGTAGTTCACCTGCCAGTCTCATAGCTCCCATGCTTTGGGTAGCTCTTAGATGTCTGCCTTACTGAGTCCAGGACCTGAGCTCTATTTTTTTTGGAAGGGGGGGGGGGTTCAAAAACAACAATGAACAGGTTTATAATTCTCTTGGCCCAGAGATATTAAGGGGAGAGAAAGCAGTAGGCTTCATAAGAATTTACTTATTTTGGCCAAGGGATGGATGCCAAACCTAAGAATCATGCTGTTTAGCTGCTTTATTGCAGTTTCTTGTGTCAGCACTCCAGCTGATGGGAATCAGATCATGTTTAGACCAGTCAAGCCTGAGATTACAGTCCCTGACAGCAGGTTATACACAGCTTCCCTTCTCCCTCCAACTTACTCCCAGTGCCCACAGGGTCAACATATAAAAAGATGTTTGCCTTATTATTTACCGAGACAGAAAAACATCTCAAAGCTATAATAAATTGTGCTAGTGAAAGTTAAAAGGAGAGTGGTTAGGTCAGTCTTTTTTTAAAAAAATTGTACTCAAACTAAAGCTTTGCTCTCAGAAAGTAATTTCTGACCACTCTGATTCTTGTGCAAGTGTTTTGACAAAACCTCTGAAGAAGTCTTAAGAGGGAGGGATCAATATTGAGATTACACAGCCTGACCCATAAACAATTCCTGCCTTTTACAATCAAAAGGTGATTATAAAAGCCACAGACAGATTTATAGTTAACTGATTTTTATATGTGAAGAAACAGTGTCCATGATAGAGTTGAACCATGATAGAATTGGGAGACATTAAATCTGCTTTTCTTCTGCAAGATGTTTGAGTTCTAAATTCTCACAATATATTGGAGACAAAGCCAGCAAGAATCTTGGATGGTATCTAGCAAATTGTAAAATTTGTACCTTGAGGTGGGTTTCTTTATTCAATATTTATATAACACTCATGATATAATTGCAGATATTTGGGTAAAAATGTCCCAACAGCATGACAACCCACTGGCCTTAATATAGAAAATCTAAGTCTTTGTGTACATATTTGTAAGAACATGTGTGTATATACACTTGTGTACCCTTCTCAGAAGCATGTGAGGCAAAATGTAATAATGGTTCTATAAATTAAGGACCAGAAACCTAAATAAGCCCCAGAATGGCTTGGAAGAGTGTTCAGCAAAGTTATAAGAAGGAGGTCTCTGTGTCATAGACAACTTTTTGTCCTTTCCCAAGCCCTGGCCACCCTCTCCATCAGCAGCAGCCCCACTTGAGTATGCAGGCCCTCAATTTTCCAGGGATAGGAACATTTAAAAACTACAGGAACTGAAGGAATGTTTGTTTTAAGATACAGACTAATTCATGGAATCACAGAATAGCTGGAGGCCATAAAAACAGGAACCCGAGCAAATATAGCAGCAGAAATTCAGACCATCTCATTAGATTGCTGCCTTAGGATGTCTTCATTGGGGCTACAGGCCATCCTCTCATCCATGGAGAGCAAGAGAACTGTGGTTAATAGAATGAAAAACCACACTTAAACGGTAAAGAAAGAGGCTCTCCCAATGGAAGAAATGCTGGCATGGCAGACGTTAACAGCATCTAGGATACTGCTCTGAAATGTATGTCATGTTTTAAAAGATTAAGATGAGCCAACATTTACCCACACATAGTGTTTAACATCTATAAGGGAAAAAGGTAGAAAAAGACTAAAAGTTACAAATAAGCATAGTAAATTCTTTAACATGTATTCAAATAGCATGATATTTAACATGATAAAATGGATCCATTTTGTCATCTAGTGGGGACATTAAATTTGGGGAAAAATAAATAATACTTACCCACAGTCTTAAAGTTCTGTTTCTCAATTCTTATACTATACCTTCTTTACTTTCCTTTTAATTTTCATTTACTCATATAAAGTAAATTAAGCATCAAAATGCTCCATCTTGATGAATAAGAAATGAGTTATATTTGTGAGTTAATCTTTTTATCATTGTTAATCATTCTGAATTTTAAAGTTATGTAAATAAACTATTTTTGGCAATTTATAAATTCTGTGTTTCTCTGGTTATTGAATCACAGAGAGCTAAGTTTGAATAAAGCAGTATACCATTTTTGCACCAAATCTTTTTTCTGAATTAAAAACCATTTTTCCCCCAAGAAAGCTGAGCAACTCTTTTTCTCTTAAGAAAAGTAAAGTCTAATAGTTGTAGCTAGGAAAAAAAAAAAGACTAGACCTCTTTTATTTTCAGTTAGATACACCTAAAAAAAAAAAAAAAAAGTGTTTTTTAGACAGCTCAGACCATGATGCCTGACAGAAAGCTTGAAAGCCAGCTCAGTAACACAAGGAGGCGTGTAAGATAGAATGTGGTCACATTTGATTGAGCAAAAGACAGATCTCCTGAGAAATTCCACTTTAATTGTTCTAGATGCCATTACTTTCACACATATTTACAAAACTATGGGATTATCTGCACCAGAAATATGGTTTAAGTATGCTGAGCAAGGGGATTTTATTGACAATGCCACCAGCTATCACACTCAAAACACGCCTTCCTTGCCTGAGTACTCTGACACAGCTTAAAAGATATGGATTTTTTCTTGTTATATAAAGGTTTTCTAAGCTTTTATGCACATCTGCCAGCAGTCAGTCTTTTTCTGACATATTTCAGAAATGACAATAATTTAGAAGACATTCTGGAAGTATATTTTCCATCTGTTAATTCTATCTGACATCAAAAAAAAGACACTATTGAAATATAAACTAAACACTTTTAAAGCCGCTCCTTCATAAAACATAATCTTAATAACCATAAAATTAACTTCTACTCTGTAAGTTGCATGTATTATTTTAATTTTTTTTAAAAAAATGTACTTTTATGGTAATGTCTTTTTCTAGTATGCTTAGTTTATCAAGCAACTGTTTCGCTAACTACTAAAGAATCTCAAGGTTTGGTAGTAATATCATGCCTTGTCCCTGATCAAATTTTTCTCTTCCATTCTATGAAACTGATATATTCCAATAAAATGACTTTTTAATGCCAGAGTTTGGGGGATAACTCTAGTTGAAAGAAATGAACAAAGACAGGAAGATACATGATATTTTGTGGCAATAGCTTATATTTATATACCTTTACGGTATAATCTAAGGAAATGTAAAAAATTCTATTCTAGATAGCAAGAAGCAACAAAGTTTCTAGTAAAAGCACACTTACAGATGGATATCTACTATCTCCATATTATACTGAAATAAATAATTCATCTTTAACAATCACTGTTAGCTGACCTAACAAGTTTGTTCATTTAGCTATCCATTTATTCACTCACTCATTGAACAAAGAAATACTTACTGAAGGCATACGATGTGTCAATGCTAGAATTCCCACAATACTACTGTCTTATCGGGGAAGAAGACAAAGTACGACAACGTGCATGATGAATAAAACAAATGGGAAAGAAATGTAGTACAAAAGTGGAGCAGAGAATAATGAAATTAACTGTACAGACAATAAACCATATAACAACAGGTCCTTATTATGTGCACCTAAGATGCTTTGGGTAAAACTGTAAGACATAATACTGAAGAAGGCAGTAAAGACCACATCAAGAAGGTCTTTGTAAGACAAAGGAATAAAGCTGTTTTTGAGATGTGAGGACTTCCTGAAGGAATTCAGAAAGGGGTTGATGTATATCACAGCTTCATTTTAGAAAGCTCTGGGGGAGGATGGACAGACTGAAGAGAGAAAAAGACTAAATGCAGGGAGACTACTTAGAAAATCATTGCAGTTAACGAGAGAATAACGTCAAGGCATAAACTAAGGCAGTGCACCAGTATCCTAGGGTTTGATCACCATTCCCAATTATAGAGAACTTAGGCCCTGCCTTACTGTGCTCCTCTCAATCACTGCTCCCTGGGAAACACAGCATCAGGAGAATGACTCATACAACACCGAGCTTTGAGATTTTTGAACTTTTCATCTCCAAAATTCTGCACTCTCAGCTATACAAGCCCAAGCACTACATTTACCTATAACTGGCTGCTTCTGATTTTTTAATTTCTCACTCTCTAAACACCACCACTGGGCTCCCTGATTTCCTCTAGTAGTATTTCTACAGTCAATATTTTGACCTCGAAATTGCAATTCCATTGACTCTCAAAATCATTCTCTTTAAAACACCCTCCACTCTCATGCACCTCTTTTCCTCCACACATGAACTCCAAACTCTAAGACCAGTTTTCTTACTCATCCAAGGCTGGTACTGAGCAATTATTGTTCCTGGATAAAACACACACATACACTGATTATTTGCCATTTAACTGAAATCATCCATTTAGCAAATATTTATTGAGTCCCGCTATATAGCAGACACAGTCTACATCTGGGGAATACAGAAATGAATAAAACAAAAGCCATGTCCTGCTGGCTTTTTCATTCTAGGGAACAAAATCTATAAACAAAAGAGGCAGATGAATGGTAAACATATACATAAAACAATTTTAGTTAGGAATAAACATTAAAAATTCAAATCAAAGTAAATGGATAGAGACGAGGATGAGAAGACAATTAGATTGGGTGGTCAGAGACATCTTTCTGAAGAAATGAAATCAGAGCTAACAATTAAATGATGTAAGGTGCAAACCCTGTGAAGACCTAAGAAAAGAGCACAGAAATGGCTCCTGCTTTCCTGCTTCAGAGCGACAGCCACAGCCCTTCAAGGCCTTTACGATGCCAGCCAGTGCCCTAAAGCAAGGGAGGTCCTTGTCACCTCTCTGACTTTATCTTCTTTTTCTCTCTTGGCTCATTCTGTTCTAGCCACACAAGCCTACTTGGCTGGCACAATGCAGGCACGCCACAGTGCTGGAGACTGTTATATTGACTTTGAAGTGGCTCTTCCCTTGTAGACAGCACACAGAAATGAGGCTTCTTGGACTTTACGAAGTGGATTCCATTGGAGCCATTACAGTAATGTCGACTTGCATATAATGGGAACACCCGAAATCACAGAAACATTAGCCCCACTCTGCAGGAGCTGATGAGCATGAGGATCCCACCTTGTAAGGTCCATGGAAGCTGAACACCTTAGACAGACGATGCTCAAGCCTGACCTGATAGCGTCACAAACGGGCATGCTAGAGCCAAAAACTCTGACTCTCTGAGCCATAGGAGCTGCTTACTTGGGCTTGGGCTTGGGCTTGAGAGTGACATGCAATTCTCCTCACTGCCAGTCAACAGAGCTCGCTTTGGAGACACTAAGGACTTTCATCCCTTTGCCCTGTCGCTTAAAGCTCTGTACTTCTCCTCTGTGTGTTGTATGTTACCCTCTGTGGGTACCTGATTGGTTTATCTGAGAAGGTTCCACTCAACCTGGCATTGTGGAAAGACACAAATGTGTTCAACAGTGTTACTTCAGCAGCTGCTTTCCAGCAGACAGCATTCCTGTAGCTAGAACACTTTTCCAGACATTTGCCTGGCTAACTCCCTCAGTGAAGCCTACTTAGAACAATACCTAGCACATATTAAATCCTATGTAAGTGTTAGCTATTGATTTTTTTGATAACGTAATTTGGATTTTGGCTTCTGTCCAGGTGGTTTAATGAAGAAATTCAACTTTGGCCTTTTAAGGCATCCCCAACCCTGTTCTTATGACACTGGAGGCAGGAAAGGGGAGTCCCTTTCCCTACACGCTTCTGAATTAAAAACTAAAATAAGCACTTTACTAACAAATAAAACACATCTGTGGTGTGCTTTTAGTGTGCAGATCATAATTTTGAGGTCCCTGACCTAAGAGCTTTGCCTTTGGAAAACCATGATCAGTCACACAATTTGTCTTGTATCTTCTCACATTGCTCGCTTAGGGCAACAACTATAGTATCTACTTACTGTTTGAAGGGGAGTGATGAAAAAGGAAACAATACAGGAAGAAAACAGGGAAAAAATAGAAGTAGTTTAATAGCTAAAAATATTACTCTGCCATCAAAGATTTTATAAATCGCTTCAAGTATCAAAGAATTTTCCTAAAAGTTCTCTGAAATTTTATATGTCAGCAAAAGACTGGTAAAAGTTCTTTGCACTTCATCAGGAATTTCAACTATCTGCTATACATTATTTCTTATTAATAATAGCTTAGTTAGAGCAGTGCTTCTCAAACTTTTAATGTGCATTGAATCGCCTAGGGATCTTGTTAAAAAGCAGGATTTGATTAAGCAAGTTGGGGGAGGTGCTCGCAGTTCTGCCTTTCTAACACACTCCCAGGAGATGCTGATGCTGCTGGTCCAGGGACCATAATTCAAATTTGGTTTAAAGTATGTCTTTCTTAACAGGGTTTACATAATTGTTTTACATAAGCTATCTTGATGTATGCAGGTTAAAACTCACTTCAAAGATTAGAAAATTAAAAAGTGAATAATTTACACTTAGTTTACTGTGGGAATTAGTAGCAGTACAACACATCTACAATCTTAGATAGTGGTCCTCAACATTACATACTCAATTATTCAATTCTAAATGTTTAAAATCACGTAGAATTTTGATTGTATATTTTTGAGAGAAATGTTTAGTTGGATATTTTTAAGAGAAAGTGTTTTCATCTTTCTTATGTAAAAATAG
Organism: Rousettus aegyptiacus; assembly: GCF_014176215.1. Classification (NCBI taxonomy): domain Eukaryota; kingdom Metazoa; phylum Chordata; class Mammalia; order Chiroptera; family Pteropodidae; genus Rousettus; species Rousettus aegyptiacus. The sequence goes on from NW_023416311.1 coordinate 52,279,789, forward strand.
ATTAGTGACAGAAAATACTTCCTCTCCCACATACGCACACACTTTTTAATGAAATAAAAAAAAAGAATGCCTTGAAATCATCTAGAATATTTTAATTTTGTAAAGTCAAAAGTTAGTAAAATAGGGAGTGAAAATAAACCAGAAACAGGCCTTTTAAAAAGTTTAAATGTTGTTATAAAAACATTCATTTCAACATATAGATGATCATTAAAGAAATATTTTTAATTTCAATAGGAAATAGGATATATTTTTCCAATGTCCGTAACCATAGTACTTTCTTTTCAGAAATTCAGAAAGCAGTTCCAAGTTGCGACCTTAAAAATATTGCATTAGGGAGCTAGAGAAAATCCACTGAGTAAAAAAGGAACACAAGCGAAAGCAGAAAACCTACAGAGCCCATAGGTTGACAGCAATAACAATATGAATAATATATTCTTATTTCTGAATCACAGCCTTAGTAAATTATAACTAGGCGGCATCCCCCAGCATTTGAAAGAAAAACATAGAAAAGCATTTAGTAGTTAACACAGCAATTAATAGATTTACTAGGTTTACCTCTTCAATGAGAATTTTTTTTAAATTAAAAACCAGGTTTACATGAACTCCTTTGTAAAAACTCTTTAATAACTTAAGAAAATGGTTTATATTATAAAGTTTATGATTAGAGATAGAAAGCATGACTTCAATTGCCATGCCCAAAGAAAGTATATTCACTAAATATTTGCTTATTGGAACACAGTTCCCACCTAGGGTGACAAGTATTACACATTTTATTTACATAAAACAAGATAAAATAATTGTAGCAGTTTGTTCTTAGTGCAAATCCTCTTTGGTATAAAGAATAAAAGCTTCATACTAGCTAAGAGTTAGCTCAGGTTATATGTTTGAGAGAAGTCGATTTCCTTGCTGCTTACTTAAATCTTATTAAATAATGGAAATATCACCAATTGAATGAATAAATAAGACATTTTCTCTTCAACACATGGATTTTTTAAACACTCAAAATATGAGTAGCATCTAAATTTAAAACATCACCTTTATTATGCCATGCAATCCACACCAAGAGAAAGGAACGATTATCAATTCCACAAAAGTATGTGGAACCTGAGACTCAAAAAGGTTAATATATCTAAGGTCATATAACTAGTAAATGATGAAGCTATAATATAAATTCGGGCCTCTTGGATTGCACATCCTATGAAAGTAAGGGATGGAAAATTTGAAATAGGACATTTTGAGAGGGAAAAGTCTGACTCAGACTGGGACATTTCAGACATATCCGAGTGTCTGTGCGATACCAAAAAACCACTACCCATGAGAATGCTCCACACCCCATCACTCTTATCCTATTTCAATCTTGAGCTGACCTTGGAACTCTGTTCTCACATGGATTTGGGCATTTCTAGCCTTGGCTGCACTATATTATTTCATAAAGGAAGTGTAAGTTTTTTCTCTGGGTTCTTCAAAAACCACAAGCCACTGATTCACCTTCGCACTTTTGAATTCATCATATATGATAACCCAAGACAGTCCAGATGAGACTAAAGGGGCCAAGGGGAAGCAGAAGATGGAGAGAAAACAATAAAAGTTCACTTTTTTTCATGCTTTCTTGTTATACTTTTGTCAGAAATTTTCTTATTTTTAACCTGATAAACTACAGCTAGCTGATGATAAACACATTTCATTTACTAAGAGAGTAAATAGCGCTTACTTTTAATATAAAGAGCACATGTAAACTGTATACTACTCTTCCCACTCTCATTATATACCATATCAACAACAAAAAATAAATAAATAGAAGAAAAAAATACATCATAGACTTGCTATTTTTTTGTTGTTGTTTTATATGAGTTATAGTTTATTACAAGCTTTGAATAACTAACAGAAACCCTAATGATACAACCTGGGTTTTCACTAAATGGAAAATAGTAGAACAGAATTCAGCTTAACATGGATTTAAACAAGACTAAAGTGTATTTATAGAGTACAGAAATCATTTATGTATAGCTCTAGGTTTTACACTATTAATGAAAAGAGTTATTGATTATCCAGAGAAAAGGATACAATAGCCAGTCAGGAGCACTTTAAGTTACATTTTCAGAAGTAGACATGGGTTTTACTCAGCCTTTCAAACTGGGTCATGTGGTGCTTGATTAAAAATATAAGCAAGAAAGTTGATTCCATGTATTTTACCCAGGTACTATTATTACTATTGATTTTTTGGCTCTTTCTCACTATGACACACTAGCTTTATCTTATATCAAATTTTATATGAGGAAGAAAATTTACAAACAAAGTAAATATATGGTTCCCATTTTTCTTAGCTATAATAAATAAAATTGATCAAGCTTCTTATAATTAATAACACGCATTATGTATCCATATGTATCATGAGCCCTGCGAGAACCCAAAAGAGACAAAAGGTACAGCATCTGACTTTGAGAAACTTATGACCACACTACAGCTGAGTGAATGGACATGAACTTCATGAGTAGGCAAAACCAACAGAGAAGAGCTCAGTGGCTAGGGTGTGTAAACATAATATAGGTTTGCCTCCTTGAAACCAACCCTTGACCCCACCGTTTCTTGTTCCTCTGGTTTGTGTTTGCATAAGTGCTGTCGGTGAGGCTCAAGCATATATTTTTAGCACAGGCTTTTCTGTCAACTTTTGCTCATGATCTTAATCTTAGTCAAATATTCTAAGATATTGGAAAATGAGTGCTTGGAATTATTCGGGGAATCAGAAAAATGTTTTAATTCAAAGACAAATAGGGGAAGCAAGAGTAGTCATCAAATCTTACATTATTTGGAAGCTCACAATTGTAAACAGAATTTCATACAAAAAAAATAAGAAGCATAATAATCTGGCATCTTTAACTCAATATTTAGTAATAATTTAGTGGAGGTGGGCTTTTGTGAGGACTCCCATTCAGGCTTTATTACTTTAATAAAACAAGTTTAGTACATTTACTATTCTATAGTAGTACTTTATATTGAGTAAACTGCCCTTGTCAAAATAAATAAAGCAAGTACACCTTGGAATTCCATATTCTTGATTTTATAATGTTGCCTTTTAATGTTCATTGCTACTCATTTGCACAATTTAGTTATCTCTTGGGAATTCTTAAACCATTAGGGTGAATTACTATAGTATTAAGTATGAAATGACAGTTACTTCTAAGAATTTTACAAGAAATGCACTCTTAGGCACAGATTAATGGGAAGTAATGCATCTCTTTTTACATTTACAGTTCTCACAATGAAAGCAGAGGGCCACAAAAATACTTTTCATAAGTGGTCATTTTTAGCGGCAAAACTGCTAGCATGGCAATATTCTAAGCCCATTTCTCCAACACAAACCCACAGAGAAACTCAACATGCTGTAGAAGAAAGAATCTTGAAGAGACACTGGATAGGATTCTTAGTCCTGCCCTGGCATTGCCTAAACAATTCCATGCATCACGCAGTTCCTGCATCTGTCCTGAAATGGTGCCTTCCAGACTGTGCATACTCTTGAGTCAAGAATATCTCATTATGCTTAAGGAGTTGATACAGTACTTTTGTAGTTTATATAGGTCTTTACTATACCTGTTATTTCATTTTTTAAATCTCCATAGAAGAGCATAATCCCCATCTAACAGGTAAATAAACTGGGGTATTTCCAAGAAGTTAATTATCCAAAACCACATGGCTAAGGAGTACCAGAACCTACACATTTTAAGTCCTCATGGATTTACTGTTAGATAAGGAAGCTATCTCAGCCCATTATCCCACAGAAGTTTCATAAATGAGTAAGAGTGGTGATACATTCCCTCCCTCCCACCAATTAAATAAATTTCTTACCTAATTTTTGAAAATATTGTCACATTTTAGAAGTAACAATGTCTATACTAACCTGAGTTTCTGTTTTATGCTCTTGCAAACTCTGGGAAAGCAGCATTGATAAGCTCTATGGAGAGGCCGTCACCCCCAAATTTAACTCATAATTATAAAAATATTAAGGTCTTAATATAGTTCTTATTTCTCTTAGCTTAGATGACAAAGTTTGAAACTATGTAGTAACAACTAAGAAAATGTCAAAGCTGTACTTAATGTGTTGTTAAATACATGATAAACTATTATAATTTAAGTATAAGTAAGATAAAATGTGGAAGTTTTCAACTAAATCTGGCTACAAATATTAAATATAAAAATGATGACCATTTTATTTTTGTTATTCTTAACCCAGAGAAATTATCTATACTGCATCTTCCTTTAGAACTCTTTACTTCAAACCACTTTTTTTTTTTTTTTACCAGAAAAAGCTTTTGCTCACTGCTGAGGTCCCAGCTAATATATCAGATTTTAAATGTGGTTTTCCTAGACAATTTAAACAAATTTTTTAAAGTTCCTCTTCTATGACAACCCAATTTACATTCCTTTTTAACATTTCCTAGTTCATACTATAATTTTCACTTCACATGTCTGTCTTAGTTAACCTTTATTCTCTGAGTCCCTGATGTCAAGTACTATCTACATATATATAACAGTTTCTGTACCTGTTAAATGTATATATGGCTAGGGTATACCTAGCACCTAGCACAGAGACTCAGTAAGAGTCTGGGATGACTGAATAAATGAGGTAAGACAATAGCAGGTATTTTAAATCTAACAACTAAAATTCAATAAGTCTATATGATGAAATTGAATGTAGTATACTTATAGTCCGTATATAACTTGCTGTGGTAGCAGGTATAAAAATGGAATTCAAACTTTCCATGGCAAGAGAAAGTGAATAATTATCATAGTTCATCAAAAGGTATTGCTTTTCCATTTCAAAATATCTTATCTTTTCTTGACATAGTTGAATGGATTCACTAATTCACATTAATAACAGAAATCCTTAGGTAAACCATTGACCTCTCTTTGAAAGGAAGCTAAATTAACATTAAGATGTGTCAAAGTTAGACCCAGAAACTTCCAAAGTGACTCTTTACTTGAGTGGATTTAACTTATCTTCTCATGATAATTGATAGCAAAAGCATCCATTTAATTGGAAATCTTCATGAAATAAAGCAAGACATACTGAAACCTTATTCCGCATTTTTCATATATCTCTTATCTTTCAAGAAAAATGAAGTTACTGATATATTTAGCAATTAATTTTAGCTGTCATATAATTTAAACCTTTGACAAGAAAAATTGGATAACTTTGATGTTTTACTTCTAAAATTAACAAACGATGCCATATTTATGCCATAGTTGAAATGTTCACTGTAAATATACAGACTGAATAATTTATCGTGAATAATTAGTAGCACAGAAAGTCACAAGATGAAATTCCAAAGCAGCATGTTTAGATTGTGGGTTATTTTCCCAAAAGAGAATGTGACAAATTTCTGTTAAGTATCTCATCAGTTCCATAAACTTCAGAAGACAATAAAAGAAATCATAAGAGATGCTGTAAAATAAGAAACACAAATTGATCCTAGATTTTGATCCTTGATTTAAAGGGAACGAACCACAAAAACAGGAGGATAAGATCTGCATTCTGAACATGAAGCCAAGGAATCTCTCAAGGAAAATCTGCCAATGGTAGAAGTGAAATGGATCACCTTGCTCCCCACCATCAGTAGTGACATTAGAGATAAAAGATAGCTACATGCAATACATTCATGCTTTAGTGTTGAATTGTACATCTGTAACTTAATGGATTTCATAACCAATGTCACCGTAATAATAATATATATTTTAAAAAGTAAATTAAAAAGAAAAATTTTTTTAAAAAAGAAAGAAAAGACAGCTCCCTCAGAACAAAAACAGAAGAGTTTTCACAATCCTGTAAAACCTTTAAGGGGCAGAATAGAAGAATTTTTTTTATATTTAGAATGCAGTAAAAACAAAACAAAACAACAAGCAAAAAAACCTACCTCTCACTCCCCAAATTCAAGACCTAGGGCATGAGAATAAAAAAGAGGCTCATATTTCAGAGCAACGATGGCTGACTTGGGTGCGGGAGAAGCTGAAGCCACAGAACTCTAGGGGGTAGAGGAGGCAGCACTGGTAGAAATGAGTGCAGGAAGACACTACAGTGGGCAGAAGCAGCAGCACAAGGGATTTGGATAAACCCTAAGACAGGCCGCTTACTAATTTCCCTCCTTCACTTACTAGCTCTATGTACTTGTTCAAGTTACGTGACTCACTCTACCTGTTTCTTTAACGGAAGAGTAAGCATATCAACACTAAACTTAAAGAACTTTTTATCAGTCAGGGTTTGCTAAGAAAAAAAGAGCCACTTAATGGGTTTTAAGAGTGAAGGGTTTAATACAAAGGAGAGAATTACCCAACCATTGGAAAACTGGGGAGTGATGGTGAGGGAAGCCACAGCCCATGATCTCAGCCTGAAGCGCTGATACAGGGATGTTCATGGGCTCACCAGGAAGCTGCTGCAAACATATAGGAGCTTCCACTGACTTTGGGGGTCTGAAGCAGTGAAAGGGGTGGTTCTCAGCAAGCCAGTGTGAATCTTAACTGCGTAACATCTGGCTGAAATTTCTTCCAGAGAAAGAAATTTCTTTTGCCTTCCTGACCAAACAGAAATGCTTCTTTGTGGCACAGGCCAACCTCAAACCAACAAGAAGAGGGATTCTGAAGAATGAAGGCCTTGACTTTTCTGTATTACAGAGGAGACTTTAGAAAGAGGTAGTGATGATGTAACCATCCAGCACAGATGGAAATAAGAGTTAAATTAGATTATTCATGAGAAGAGTACAGTAAATATTGGTACCATTATCATTGTCGTCATAATTATTATCTTTACTGGGAAGAAACATTGGGTGGCATTGACTATACAAGAGAGATTATGTCTCAGCATTTAGTTCTAGGCACAGAGGGACTCTACAAAAAAAAAAAAAAAAAAAAAAAAAAAAAACACTTTGGTGGTCTGTCAGGGAAGCATACTACTTTTTCCATACTTTTTATTATTTCTCAAAATATTTTTGTTGAACTCATACAACTAAGACTACCAGAAATTAAATATTTTAAAGGTAAAAATGGAAAAAGAAGGGAGGGAGAGAGGAAGGAAGGAAAAGGAAAGGGAAGGGAGATAGAAAGAAACTTGGATTTTAGTAGTTATGTTGCTGGGACTTAGCTCAAGCCAAAGCTTTTGCTTCCTGTTCTAGGTTACTTATAACTGATGTGCTCTATTTATCAGCCTAATAACTGAAAATGCACCTATTATATCATTAAGTAATAGGAGACATGACAATGAAAAGGGCAGTTTTAGTTAGTAGTCGCTTAGAACAAGGGTCCCCAATCCCCAGGCCACGGACCAATACTGGTCCATGGCCTATTAAAGAACCAGGCTGCACAGCAAGAGGTGAGAGGTGATCCGTCAAAGCTTCATCTATATTTGCAGCCACTCCCCAGCACTAGCATCGCCACTTCACCTCCACCTCAGATTATCAGGCATTAGATTCTTATAAGAGCACTGGTCCCTGGTACCAAAAAGTTTGGGGAGAGCTTTCTTAGAAAACAGAATCAAGAATGAAGAAATTAATAATCTTAATGGTAAAAACTGCTGTTGACAGTTCAGCAAATAATAATACAGAGAAAATACACTGTACTCACACTAGTATAACAATATCATCAACAAAAACAAAAATGTATGGACTCTTTCTAATTTGAAAACTGTAAAGAGATTAAGACAATGACCCATAGCCAGAGGCAGGAGACACAGTCAATGGATCCATAACAGCACAGACCAACTCATGCAAAGCGCCTATTCGACTGGCAGAGTGAAACAGTCAAGACAAGGATGTAGTATCTGAAATTAAGACTCTGGTTTCTACCAGTCAAATAAAGTAAGAAGTAAATTCAAACTTCTCTCTTTGAAAGAAAGCAAAAACCAAGGGGAAACAAAATGAATGGGGTTGGAAATGTTCCCAGAGTTCTATGAGCCATAAAGCTGTCCACACACTCTCTAAGAGGTTAGTCACCAGGAGAGTGATGACCAATCAGTGTGGTCACACTAGAAGACTCCCTCAGGGGAAGTTAAGAGGAAAAATAAAGACCTAAACATTGCCATAAATCAAACCCATGAATCTAGGAACAGGATGGTAAAAGATACATTTATGGTACAAATTAATCCAAATGACCACGAAGGGCAAATGTTTTCCACATGTACGCTGTGTGTCATAAAGTACCCTGTGACCATGCATAAAATAGTGGCACACTTTGTCACAAAGGTCATCTTGTTTACTATTACTTCAGCCTTTTTCCTAAGCCTTATCTGTTCAAAACATATCCATGTAGGTTCGCAGCATGCCAATGTATTCAACACAGTAGTCACATTAAGACATTTTATTCGCTTCTGTACTCAGGCTCTTTGATAAACATTAAAATGTCTTACCCTGACACATTCTGACACTTTCTCTCAGTAGAGCGAACTGACATTAGTTGGATTTCACTCAATTGTAATATCTGACAGATTAGAAAAAAATTCTAGTTATTTATTCAACGATCATTCATGAGGTGCCTCCAATATTTTAGTTCTCCTGTTAACTGGCAATGCAGTAGATTTATGCTACTCCCCTAAATAAACAATTCCAGCTTCCCACTGCTTTTAGAGAATAAATATCACACCCTGGCTCTAAAAGTCTTCTACAACACATCTTCACTGTATCTTCTGGATACATCTTTTAGTACAAATCTCAACTACCACATTTTTCCTGAGTGTTTCTTATTTTTCTTAAATTGAATGTGGCCCTTCCTTACATAAAACACATTTTCTTTTCTATATTTTCATTATATCTTGTTTCTAATTAAATATCACTATGACAAACTCCCCTCAAAACTTAGTAAATAACAATAAGTTGTCATTTTTCATGTTTCTAAGGATTGGCTGAGATCTGCTAATTTTGCCTATTCTCTTATATATCTGCACTTGGCTGTAAAGTCAGCTTAGTGGGAACGTCTCAAATGGCCTCACGTCTAGCAGCTAGTGCTGGCTGCCAGCGGGTGTGCTGAGTATGCTTTTGTGGGGTGGGTGAGTGGGTGTGTGTGTGTGTGTGTGTGTGTGTGTGTTTTCATGTTCTTCCATCCTCCTACAGGCTGAACTAACTTACTGATATTGTGGTCTCAGAGCACAATTCCAAAAAGGCAAAAAAGGAAGCTGCAAGACCTCTTGAGACCTGACTTTGTGGATCACATATCACTTCAGCTGCATGTTATTAGGCAGAGCAAGTCAAAAAAACAGCTGTGATTCAAGGAGCAGTAAAGAGACCACTTCATAACGGGAAAAACTACAATCTATGGCCATATTAACTCTGCCACAATCCATCCTCTGGTCATGATTATTTGCAATCCTCCCACATGGAAAATGCTCATACACTTGCACAAGACTCCTAAAAGTCTTGCTCATATGTAGCATTGAGCTTAACGTTTGATGCCTATGTGTATCTTGCCCAGAGATCTGTAAGCTAAATAAAAAGTGATGTACCACCACCACTACCACCTCCCCACACATACTCATCCATCCATCCAACATACATTGGTATAATGGGGACAGAAAACCTCAATAGAAATATGTAACCTCAATATAGAGAATAGGAACACAAAGAATTTACTGATTCAGAGTATGCAGTTCTAAAATCCAGCTCATCACTTATTGGCAGTTGCCCTAAGTCTAAAGGTATGGGATGTTCTTGACCGTGGCCCATATGTGCTCCCTAGGAATGGTTTCCTATTGTTCTCCCAAGTTCTCGTTTCCTTCTCTGGACTCTTGGTTCTGCTCTCAAAGATGTTTTCCTTTCCTATAGCTCAGGTTTGTAATTAAGTAGTTCCTATGGCCTACTTTTGTCAAGACATTTGTTAAATGTCACTACCCTTCGGTCCAAGTTGGTAGTCTTTTTATCAATATGATTCTCTTCAAAACCAAAGACACTCACTATTCTTTAGGGGTATGTAACTTTCTATACTTTGGGTTGTGTGTGAGGCTGCTGGTGGACAATGTCTTTAAGATTCCTAGAAGCTCATTTACCTACCTCAAATGATCAATAAGGCACTGCCTTAAACCTTTTAAAAGTCATTAAATGTCATATTTGGCTTGACCTTTGTTCTATCTATTTTATATGTTTGTTTATTTGTTCTATTTTGTTTTTACCAGCTAAAGAGACTGGAAATGAAAGACAGTTTTATTTTTTGATTTAGCAATCCTAGGATGTTCTATTTTTCTCCTAAAGTTCTCTTTCAAATCAAACAGTTCCTTGTTTAGTTCATCTCTAGTTTCCCATACTAAATCATACACAGCTAGGAAAAGCTAATGGGTACTTTCAGTATCAGCATGGAGATCTTATGAGAGCCACAGGGTATTTGGCATAATATCTGTCTTTTAAATTATAGCAAGTGATAGTTTTCATAATTGTTCAGTCACATGTGACATACATTGCTCTTTTTTCAGCTTCTAACAGTTCCTTATCCACTTTTCTAGCCTCTGTCTACAGTCTCCTTGTCTCCATTTATCACTTGATCCCAAACATTAAATCCATTTAGAGTTTTGCTACACAGCACTTGTGTTTGGTTCTCGTCTGGCAGTTTATGCTTGCCATCAGCTGCCATGTGGCATCTCATTCGCCAATAGGTAATACAAGCTTCCTTATATGACAGTCTTAGGGCAGCATTCTAAAAGTGCAAAGGCAGAAGATGCACAATGTCACTTCCACCTTATTCAAAGAGAGTCACAGGGCCAGTTTCCATTCAAAGATTAAAGAAAAAGATAGACTCCACCTTGACACCAAGATTGTGAGGCCACATTTCTATCACATGTTATTGCTCTACTTTTATCTTCACCAGTCCTCTAGGTCAGGAATGCTAGTACCATGGTACTACCCACATTGTTTGGCAAAGTGTTTGTTATATATCTTTTACTTTATAAATACTTATCTCACAAAATACAACCGTCATCATGGTATTATCTTTAAATAAAGGGGTAATAAAGATATGTCCATGCAAATGTTTACAACAGCAAAATGCTTTTAAAAATTAAAGAAACATCGATTGATGATAAGCACTCATTATGAAAATTACAAGCCATTCTAAACTGCTCTGTTTGTCTGGTTTCTGCTGATAGATTTCTTTTCAAACAATCTATCATTTAGGTTCAATTTTTCTTTTCGAATTTGGATTTTGTACATCAAATGGAATTGTGCTGTAAGAAAACTTATAAATCACCTGCAGACAAGATAGATAATTTATAAAACCTTCAATAAAGTGAGAAATTGACCTATAAACTCTCATTTGAGCAAGGATACATTTTCTATTATCACAAACATTGTCTCAACTATATTATCTTTTCCTAAACATTCCTCAAAAAAAATTCCATGATGAGAATACTGCATAATTAATATGAAGCATTTTTCCCTATAGATATAATTACTTATTTCGAATAAATACTTAGGTGCTTATTTCCACTTAAGCATATTTTAAAATGTAGGTGACTACTCACTTATTTTCCCCCAAGTAAACATTGATATACAAGGAGGAAAATGAATTTCATTGAAAGTCAGATTTTTAACAATTTTTCCTTATACTGGCACTGAAGAAATTAGTCAACCTCTTTGGATCTCTATTTCTTTGAAAGAAATAGGAATTTCTTTCAGGCCTTACAACTCTACAACACCTGGTTCTCCTTGTGCCTCTTTGATATCTAACACACCAGTCCAAAAATTGAAGGACTCATTAGGTGTTTTTCACAAACCATCAGTTTCATTAATAAGAGCTTTACTACTTAGAAGGGAGACTATGGTAGTAGATGATTAATGAGCCACATCTTCAGCCTAAATATACGTTCCCACTTTGCTCAGTGTACTGATAAACTGGCTAGGAAAAAAAAAACAGGTTGAGATTGTTTGTCTAGTTCATTTATGATGGCAACTTCATTTTTCACAGTTAATAAAGTTAATATCTAGGAGACTCATCCAAAAAAAAAGTCAAAAAATACATAGGTGTCTGCAAAATGAAGACAGGGGTTGCATCGAAATATAAGAAAAAAGGTAAAGTAGAATAAAATATTAAAGTTAACTTGCAAATAAATGTTTAAAAATCATTAGTCTCAAGTTTTCTTGTTTTCCTAAAGTATTTGCACAAACTACTGTTCTCTGATTTTGTTATTCTTTTTTCAGTTATTCTTTGTACTTCTAATCAAATGGCTGAGAGACCAGAAAACTTAGATTATGGAACTGACAAATTTTTTTCACTGAAAGGGTAGCAAGGCTTATTAGACAATTAACTAAGTTCATCTGGATCAGGTAATATATAAGAGATATCTGATATATCCTATTTTGACAGAAAACAAAGAATACCATGTCAAAAGGACACAGGAACCAACCTGAAGACAGGTTCTCACTGTCTGAAGATGGAACTGTTTTAGCATCAAAATAATAACTGTAATATACAGAATGATGCCAAAGAAATAAAGTTACTCAAGTCATGATATTTTAAAACATAGGGGTTATTTTTGGAGGTTACTAGAGTACCCACTCATTATTCTGAAAATTGGTAGAGAAAATAATTAAGCATTTACTCTGCTTCTATTTCATGAATTATAAGTAAACAGTACAAGATGACAACCTCATCTGTGCAGACTATAATTAGACAGAGTTTCTGTAAACCGATATTGTAATAAATAGAACAGAAATAGTATGTAAAGATGTGAGAGCGGGATTTTTTAAAAAATCTCTTAAACAGAATTTTCTTAAAATCTATTAAAATCAAGAATTTTCTTAATTTCTCTCGAGTGCTAATGTGTTCTTCCCTACACTCCTCATAGTAATAAAGGAGAACACCTTGGCTCTGAGCTCTTTTGGCCTACTGTGTCCTTCCTCCGTGTGAGTGCATTGGCTATCTAACTTTGAGGTTCCCCCAAGAGGAACATGGACAGCACCACTATGTTGTATCTTATCACATATATATTCTTCCCACTCCCTTGGGAAGGCAATCTTGAATTTGATCCAAAACATCGTCCTTACTAATTTTCCAATCCCCAAACAAATCTTTGTTTTAGCTTCACTCATTCTCAAAGTACCTTCATATAAATTGTCATTTGATCATCAATACATTATTTAAAACGATAATACTCAATTGGAATGTTGTCAAGAAGAGGTTGTTTCCATGGACAGCATGGATGTAGGGCGAAAAGACATCTTTTTGAAGAGGGGGAGGAGGAAAAAGAACGAGAAAGAAAAATAAGTTTGGGAAGGTTCAACACAAAATGATAAAATGATGAAGAGATATACAGAGGTAATCTATTGAAAAAAAAAAGAGAAAAAACATGTAAAAGGAAGTGAAGACTGAAGAAGAAATGAGATGGAAAAGAAAAATGAAGATTCAAGGAGTTCCAAGGTATGTTTATCAAGTTAAATTGCTGAGACCTCATTGTGCTGTCCATTTGATCTGTAGCTTTTAAAATAAGTTACAATCTATAATTTATTGTCTTTGTGCTTTGACAGGCTAATTAGCCTTCCTACAGTTAAACACTATTCAGAGCTCCTAGGCTGTTCTTATCAACCCTTCAAGTGGCTATAAATGTATATAGCCAAAGCAATCCTTTGGGAGAGATGATTACACAGCAAAATAGTGAGCAGAAAAAAACACCTATCAAAACAGTTTTTCTCAAAGTGTGGCCCAACTCTCTAGCATCAGAGTCACCTGGAATGCTTGGTAAATGCAGACTCTTAGGTTCTGCCAGGACATTGCATCAGAATTTCTGAAGGTGGTGGTGCCTAGGAAATTGCATCATAGGTATTTCTTACATTCGCTAACTTTCTTCTCCCAGAAGAAATAAAGTCAAGAGGCAGGTCAGGTTAATCATCTAAAGTGCTCACTTTCATCAGCTATTTTTGGATCGGTATCTTCCAGAAGGAGAAAGACTAAAACAAATTATGTGCTAGTCCTGGTTATCTGTAGGGTGAGTGTCAAGAAAATACAATTCTGTTCTGAATTACTAAGTTTTCAACTTCCTTCTGATACTGGTTGACTAGAATAAAATATGGCTATCTTTAATAGGAAATTAAACAATAAAATTAAAAAGCAGACAAATGACTTGTAATTATGTGACATTTATTTCTTTTGCAGCTATTCATTCTTTATCTTATTTCTTTATTTCACCAAAAAGGGGATACTAGGAAGATTAAAATAGGAGCACAATTTCATTTGAAAAACTTAGAGAAATTTTGCTTCAGAGTCACAAAGATGAGGGAAGCATAGTATCTTATATAAATAAAAGCCTCATTGCAAACCATTTTGAAGGGAGATATATAGCAAGATCCAGCAGGGAGTTGCATCTATTACATACCTTCTTCTCTAGAAATTCTCAGCTCTGTAATCAAACACATTTTTCGCTCACTGGGAGAGGCTAAAATCCATATGGCTCATTTATTACTCGTTCTTGCACAGAATCTTGATGGGAACTATGTGCCAGACCAAACAGCTATAGATTTTAGGAAAGCTAGTTGAATAAGATCTGACTGTTTGGAAACCATATTTTGTCACTACATCAAATATCTTTGAAAAAATGTCCCAGAAAATACCTGACTTGAAGAGTGTCTAGTTTATTGGACAAAGCTGGTGTGATTTCTGCCCTACAAAGCCTTGAAAAGTCTCAGAGGGTCCAAGACCCAACTAATGTGGTATTGAAGAGATCTGAATAAAACTGAACTTACCCAATTCCTATTTAGATCTAGAATCCCATTAAATTGTAAGGAAGGAGCAAAGTGTCCTTTACAGGGTCTTTATAGTCTCATTCATCAGTTTACCCTGATGTAAAATCAAATTGTTAATATTTATTCTATTAACTCTCATGTAGTTGTGAGAATTACTTAAGATAACTTATATGAAAATGCTTTAAAAAGCCTAAAGTATGACGTACAGTGGGATCATGTAATAGCATTTCAGAATAATTATTCTAAGATATTGTGTCTATGATAAAATTCCATTGAGAAAAAATTATTTAAATTATATTTTTACAACTATGTTTGGTAAAAATCACTTATTTATGTAAGTGATTATGCACGAGAAACTGGTTACTGTTTATTAGATAACTGCTTACTATTTCCTCTTGCCCTTTACACATCTCGTTTACATGCAGGGGATCCCCGGGCATCAGTGATGTCCCACCACTTCTGTAATTTACTATCTCTTGTTATTCACATAAGATGGTTAAATACAGCAAAGTGGAGTCTTCTAAATTGTGCATGTGGAAGTTTTTGCTATGTTAATTACTCTGTTAACAGCATATGGAAAGTATGCACATTGCTTTCATTTTCTGCTTTTATTCCTCAACTTCCTTATATTGACTACTACTTCTTCTTTTTTTTTTTGTAGTATGTATGAATTTAAGAGGTACCTAACAAGATGTACTGAAAAACATTGCTGATAGCTCATGTAGGATTTTCTCACCTAGATTTCCATATAGTAAACTGTTATAAACATGAAAGCATAACAATAGTAAGCATTTATTTTTATTATATATATGAATTTGTTATTCCTATAATCCTATGCCATAGATAATTACTATTATTCCCATATCAGGTATGCCTAAATGAAGAACACAGAGATTAAGTAACTAACAGGCCTTGTCTCCAGGAAATATCCAAGCCCAGGTTTGAACCCACTTATATGAATTCACCACTGAGTTAGTTCTGAGCTCCAAGAAGCAGATACCAAAATAGGATTAAAAGACTTTATTTGGGGAGATACCTACAGAGTAATGGAATAAAAAAATAAAAAATAAAAAATAAAAAATAAAAAATAAAGGAAAGGATAGGAGAGGTCTCACACCACTATCCAAGTCACTACAAAAGTGAAAAAGAGAGGAAATGAGTTGGACAGAAATGACTCACTCAGATGCAAGACAATCTAAGGAAGGTCTGGCAAGACTGTTGGAGAGTCCTCAGGCCAAAAACGCCATCAGAGGATTCTCCTATCTCCCAGACTGGGCCTCCCTTCATTGCCTTGCTGTGCTGGGTCCCTAATTACAAGTGGAAATGCAACTGTAGGTTTCCGAATACAGGCTTTGGGGCCCGTGGTCAGTTATGCTCCCCATAATTGCAAGTCTGCATGGCGTATTCTTAGGACCACCAACATATTCTTAAACACTAGACTGCTCTATTAGTCTAAAGTGGGGTTGGAGGTTGCAGGGGGAAGTAGAAGAAAATCCAAAAAGAGCAGTCCTGTAGCTAAGTCCTAAGATTGTGTTTAGTAAAGAGGACATAGTGCAGTAGTAAATCCAGGATAATACATATTCTACACATCTTTGTGCATTTTTTTCAAGTGAGAACTGGGACTCTAGAAGACTTCTCTTTGTTAGTCCACATAATTTATAGACAAAGGTAATAATACACAGTTGCTTGGATATATCAGATCTAAAATTTGGGCTTACAAGGGTTTGACATACCTGAGAAATCCATCCTGCAAACCTGCCTATTAGGCTCTCAGGACTGTGCTGGGGATGCCACAGTTACCTGCATCCAGTAACCAGTCAGGCACTTACAGAGACACCAGAGCAACTGGGAAAGGTAAGAAGAACCTCCAAATTCCTGGAGAGAATGGCAAATGGATAACAAGGGACCTGTTTGGGATCTTAGTGCTTTGAAGCCAGGACGAGCTTGTTCGTCTAAAAGGGAGATTGTCCTTGAGTCTTTTGCAGTTCACAACTATCTAAATATGGTAACTTGTATTCTTTGTATACATATAAAAACATAGCCTTAAAATGAGTCTCTTGGCCATTTTCTCATCAATTACTTTCACCGTATGACACTCAAAACAACGGTAAATTCTTATATTTACCAGCTTAACTTAGATAAGAAAATTCACAGGTTACACAAGAAAGATCCGGGTACTTGGATATTTCAGAAGCCCCCATGTTTTATCTGGCTCACTGTAACAATTTACCAGATATTCCTACCTCAGCCTCACTCTCACTGCATTCT
The DNA here is from genome assembly GCF_014176215.1 of Rousettus aegyptiacus. Lineage (NCBI taxonomy): Eukaryota > Metazoa > Chordata > Mammalia > Chiroptera > Pteropodidae > Rousettus > Rousettus aegyptiacus. The sequence continues at coordinate 52,296,753 of NW_023416311.1, forward strand.
GTCCTGTACACTGTTGCCAGATGAATCTTCTAGAGCAGGAATATATAACGAAAACTAAAAAACAAGTGTTTGGATCCCAAATTTTTCTGATCACTTGAGTGACTAGCAAAGTGACACAAATTGCTATGACACTGATTTCCTTATCTATAAAATGCAAACAAGATGGTTCTTCAAGTTATCAATTTAGTGTCTTTTGGCTCCTAATTTACCTTTCATTACCTGCTACTGGACCCTATAATTGTTTCTCCTTTGCCAGTGGGCAAGATGCTAAGCTTTATCAGTAGAGGAAGCTAGAGGAACACTAGAGAAGGTAGATGTTTCTCTTCCTGATTCAGGTGTTCCTCTCACAGATTCCTGCAGCACACAAGGTTATGGTGTGGCAGCTAATGGCACCTATTAGCAAGCAATGTGTGACACCTCTCCATGAGCTGCTTCCTTTGGCACTCACCTGAGCAGCTTTCCAGAAGGTGCTATCTTCCCTGCACATCCCTGTGAACAGCTTTCCCTTGGCTTTTAATAGAGGTGAGACTCTGTACTTCCCCATGGACAGCTTCCCCATTGCCCCAGAGCGAGAGATTTCCTGATGAGACCTGCTTGCAACACCTCATCCAACTTCTGTCACCCAGTGAGCTATGGCTGCACCCTTTCCCACAATGTCTGGAGCTCAGTCTCATGGAAGGAAACTGTCCAGATTTCCCTTTCTTGGGTGTAAGCCCTAGCTAAGAGTCAAGGCTTTGCCCAATATTTGCTATTCTGGAATTTAATTTTCTTTTCCTCTTACTAGTCAATCACATAATATAGTTAGTAATTCTTTATATTTAACTTTCCCTGTTTAAATTATTGTGTGATTTCCATCTCCTAATTGGAACCTGACTAATACAACAGTATTTCCCATTGCCATAGGATTAATTGAAAAAAAGGATCTAAATTGCAAAGCACAGTATCTTGCTAATGGCAAAAGTGTTAAGTAAACTATAACTGTTAATATTATTAATGGAATTTAATTCTGACAATGATAATCCCTAATCAGCCAAATTGGAGAACTCATCATTTTACAAACACCCTTTCCCGTTTTATCCTATGCTTTGCTCATACTTCTGCTTAGACTGCCTTTGAACCAATTCTTCCAGAAGATTCAGAACCTCTGAAAAATACTAGAATTCTAGCTGAAGCACAAGGGAACCTTTATTTTAAAACAAATGTTCTTAGTGGCACTATATTCATTTTAATCTAACGAACGCTGTTTTAGCATTTTCTATATGCCAAATATTATGCTCTTCACAACAGCTACCAGAGAAGAATCAGATAGCTTTCTGCCCTCAAGTCACTTACGCCTCACTGCTATATAAAGAATTGATGACAGAGAACTATAATGAAATTCTAATGGGGTTACAAATTTATTTACACTACACTTAAATGTGCACAGAAAATATATCTTCTTTTACTTATCACTGATCTTACTTTCCAAGTAGTAAACATAAATGTTAAACTTGCCCAACCTAGTAAAATGTTTTTATAACAGTTTCAGTGAATACTCAGCCTCTTGTTTATATAGATATGACTCTACATTTGCTCTACTCCAAGAAGGCACCTAGGTTTGTTAAAGGTAGTTTATTTGAAAACTTCACGGTATTAGTGTAAAGGAAACATTCTTGCCTTGTGCTGGTTCTTGTGTCTGTGCTGGTTGGGGTTTCTGAGGCATTATTGCTTAAGTTTCCATCCTTGAGCAATCTGTTAGTTCCTGCTGCTCAGCTTCTGCCAGAAATAACTTGTGGCATTTGTCTCTATCAACGTGGTTGGGCCTCAGTGAGGTCTTATGCCTGACCAGGCCCCACCTTGGTACTCTTGTAAGAATTCCAAACACATTCTGATTTTCTTTCCTTTTGTTCACCACAGGTTCATAGACTTACAGCCTGTGCTGTCATCTCAGCTCTGAACCATAGCATGCCCACAGACTCAGCTTCAGTATTTCCCCATTCTCCCAGTACGAGACAAAGAGAAAACTCTGGTGCCTTATAACCAAAGACAATCAACTCTTAACTCATGGTTGCTAAGTAGGTCCTCTCTACCTGATTACAGCACTCTGTTCTCTATAGGACAGCCCTGAGTCCAGACAGCAGTTTACTACCAGTTGTCTGTACAGAGCCCTAAATGGGAAAAGGAGTCAAAGTATCTCCAGCTTTAATGTCCCCCTCTGAACCTGACATGCTTTCTGATCCAGAATTTCATTTTAGAGAAATAACACTAGGGCTTACATATCTCAGTCAGATGTCTCTCATCCCTCTGCTCCCTTTTGTCCCCATAATTCGCTGGGGTCAAAGGATTTTTATTTTACTTCTCTAACAGGTTTACTCTACGCTGTATATTTTCTTTCTCAGCTCATTTCACAAGAAAAGCTTAATAGCAGGCAGAGAAAATGGCTTACTAATAAAGACATCAAAAAAAGTTTTACCTATTATATCGCTTTTTTTTTAATAGTTTAATTATATCATTCCCTTTATAATATTCCCTAAAAACAGTAAAAGCTTTTGGGCCCCTGGTTCTCTTTAGAGGAGGAGATGTCATAAGTTACATCCGAATCCTCTTCCCCTTCCTGATGGTCCACCTCACTGGCTCAACCACATTCTAACACGTGGCACTAACTCATAATTCTACTCTTTTTCCCCCTGTAGTAAGAGCAGTCGGCATGGCTTTTTGAGCCAGAAATTGATTTAGCATCAATTTCATCAATTTAGTGTTCCCCACTTCATGTTCAGCGGCATCTTCATTTCTCTGTCTGGAATACATATCTAGACAAAGAATAGCTTGGACAAAAAAAAAAAAAAATCTAAAATAAATGTGTTTTAAATAGTTAAAAATACTGCAGCCCCATTTTAGAGATACACAATTAAAGTGGTGCTTCGTGATCCTAACACAATCCACAGAATATTTCTCTCTAAACTTCAAAAGAATATGTTTTAAAAGGACATTGAAGGATCAAAAGAAGACGTTGAGTTAACTTGAGAGCTAACTTCTTAACACCTCACATACTTCATACTTGGTCGTATAGTGAATAAGTAGAAATTAAAGTCATTTACTTATCCCTAATATAAAACCATATTCCTCTGCAAAAGCTCATGAAATCTCAGGCAGAACCTGAGTTTTGGAAAGCTGGGTTTATTTTTATTTCTGCTAAAAACGAAAGCACTTTAATCTAAAAGGCCTAAGTGGCTGCCACTATGTTTGGTTTCTACATCCCATTTCATAAATATTTTCATAAACTATTGCTTCTGTTTGCTTTCTGTTGAAGGGAGTTTGGGCTATTTCTCTCATTGGAAAAAGAGAAAAGGCATTTTTTACATGTATAGTTCAAAACAGCTTTCATTCCCTGACTGATTCTGTAGTCACAACAAGCCTATCACTGCAGGTGGTTGTGAGTCTGAAATTTAGCTTGAGGGAGAACAAATCAATGATTCACTTTAAGGAAAAATAGCTAGCTTTAGGCAAAAAATTAAAATTCAGGACAATAAATGAAAGCAGTATATATCATGATCAGAAATTATACTAGCGACTCAAAGAGGTGAGAAATGCAACACTTAGTCTTGCCTTCATTTATTTCTAAAAAAAAGTGTTCTGTATGTTTTTTTTTTATATATATAAAGTCATCTAAGCTTTCTTTGTCTGAAGCAGTGTTGTAAACTTAACGAAGCGAAATATCCCAAAAAGCAATTTACTCGAAACTCTATCACACTGATCAGAACAGACCATCTACATGACAACCCAGTAGGCAGGATCTAACTATATCAATTACACACCACAGAGATAGACTGAACTGATTTCTAGAGATATCCTAGAAATGGTCTTTGGAAAAATTTAATTAATGTATTGAAATGTATAAAAAGAAGTCAGTAAAATCACATTTGGCGTAGACTGTAATAATGTCTAGAAATAAATGGAGAAACACACTCTTGTTTTCACAACTTGAAAATATAACAGAATTACTTTTATATTACAAACTATATAAATTAGGTGAAAGAGAAGACAATATGTCACACTAAGCAAAATAAGTCAGAGTGAAAAAGATGAAAACCATATAGTTTCACTTATATCTGGGGTATAAAACTGAAAGCAACAAACAAATATGACAAATGAACAGAGACCCATTGACATGGACAATAGATTCGTGGTTCCAGAAGGCAGAGAGGAGGGGGATCTAGATAGGGGTAAAAGGAGTCAAATATTTGGTGACAGAAGGAAATCTAACTTTGAGTGGTAAATACCCAATGTAACATATGACATATTGTTAAGCTGTATACTTTAAACTTATTTGATTTTATTAACCAATGTCACCTCAATCATTTTAATTAAAAATAAATTAGTAAAAAAAGTATTGGCAAAAATTCACAAGGTAGACAGCTTCATTTGATGAGGCTGAGGACAAAGGGACACTCAGACATTGCTGGAGGAAATGTAAAATGGTACAATATTTATGGAAAGGAATTTGGCAATATTCAGCAGAATTGTTAATATTCTGATCTTTGATATAGCAATCTCTCTCCTCAAAAATTATTCTAAAGATATCATAGAAAAATTTGAAAGATGTACACAAATGTCTGTCACTTAGCCCATTATAATTTATAATAACAAATGGCAATGAGTAACCATTAGTAGGAATTTGAATATATTATTTCATACCTACATAATAAAATATACATATTTATAAAAGTAGTAAGTAATTAGTATAGATGGCTATGGAGTGATCTCTGGTATGTATACCTAAGTGAATAAACAATGTAGAGAAAGGTTGTATAGTATTCCACCATTCATCCTACAATGATCCTTTTAATATTATATTTTTAAAATGGGAGACTAACTCAAATATATTTAAATCCATAAGGTCATAATTTTTTTTAAAAAACAACTCTTTATTATTTATAGATGATGTTATATATAATTCAATGTTTTTAAAAAACTGGATAAAGGAAAAATACCAAACATTAATCTGGACTTTCTATAAGAACTAACTGTATCTCATACTAAAACTGATGAGGGTAATTTTATCTTTTCATAAAAGTGTTGCAAGTAATAAAGATTAGAATTTAAATATTATAATTCTGCAACTCTTGATAAAATAATTACTGACTGCAAAAAGAGAAAAATCACACAGTAGGTTCTTCTTGATATGAGTGTTCAATATCACCTAAGAATGATTGTTTTAAAATATAGAACCCTTACCTAATTGGGCCTCTCAATTAAAGAGCCACTTTATAGAACATATAGGAACAGCATAACATCTTAACATAAGAGGAATGTAACCAGATTGTGGAATATTTTGCCAAAGAATTCTGTAATTTCAACAACTGAAAAAAAAAAAAAAAAGAGGGAGAAGAAAGGGAGTTTTGGGTTAAAATAGAATAATCTCATGAACTGATTTCAATGCACTGATCTTATTTTAACCATAATTCAATCAAAGTGAAAAAAAATGAGGCTGAGGAATTTGAGTCCTTTATATTTAATATTAAGCAATTATAATTTAAGTGCTGCGAGAGTGCTGTTGATAATATCTTAATTTTTCACTTTTAGATATAAATAATATGATTATTCACTTCAAAGTAAAATGGGGGAGATGAAAAGTGAGAAGGAGACAAGATGAAATAAGATTGGCCAAGACTTAATAATTGTTTAAACAGTGATGGATGCATAAGAAGTTCATTATACTATTATTTCTAGTTTTGTATATGTTTGAAATTTTTAATAAAAGAAAATTTAATTTTATGTACACGATTAACTCTGTAATCTAGATAAGTTACCTATTTTCCCTGAACAGCAGAGAAAGTATCTCCTTCTGCAAGGAGAAACCAGTTTTACAAGGTCATTATTTGGTAGGCAACCAGTTAATGCTGCTTCCCTTTATACCTTATCCAAATTCCACTAAATACAGATCTTTGGTAACTGACTGACATAATTTAATATAACCCTTTAGGTTAAATAAAATGTCAACTACCTATTATGCTAATAGAAAAACAAAACCATGAAAACTTAAGCACATTTGTTATGGTTACTTATAATGAGAGTTAAAATTAAATCTCAAATTAAAGTATTAATTTATAATAAAAATTTCATATATTTAAAATTTACTTTAAAATTACCCACACTTCAGTGTTTGTCTCTACTCATGTGAAATAAAACAAATGACTTGAATAAAGACAAGAAACAAGCACCATGGATAGCAACAGATTTACTTGATGGTTTTAAGCTATATTATTTTACAAAGTACATACTTATATCTGAAATTTACCTGAGAATTACCATAAACACCAAAACTGTATATGAGGTAAAAAAAAAAAAAAAATTGTTTAAAGCTTTACTCCTGTAGGAGAAAAGGTACTAAAAGCATCTTTAAATGAAACACACATTTTAAGGCTAACTCATTATTATACCAATCCTGGAGAAGTATAACCTTGGGATTTGTTAAGAGGCATTGAAATTGTCAGAAAGAATTTTTTTATGGGCATTGGAACAACAGAAAGACAGGTTGCATTTACTTTGTGACATTTTCACAGCCACTCATCAAAACTATAAATGTAAAAGTTACTTGGTCAGTTAATTCCATAAATTATTGGCAGAAATGCCAAAAAAATTTCTCCTGTCCTTCCTTCAAGTGATCTGAGGCAGCATTTCTTTATTTTCTCTCCATATTTAAGAGACGGTCACAAATTTTGTTTTAAACTAAAAGTTTCTAATTTTCTGTGACCTCAAGCCACACACACGCAAACACGCACGCACAAGCACTACTCTACCCTCCAGACCAACCAAACCAAAAAGAATCACCCCTCGAAGGTTATTTTTTAAGGTAATAGAAATAATAATTAAAAAAAAAGAACAAATTTAGCGGTATCAAGCTCTCTGATGTCAAGCTATTCTACAAAGCTATAGTAAAACAGTATGTTACTGACACAAAAATAGACACATAGATCAATGGAAAAGAATAGAGAGCCCAGAAATACACCTCTGCTTATATGGTCAATTAATCCACGACAAAGGAGGCAAGAATATACTTTGGGGAAAAGACAATCTCTTCAATAACTGGTGTTGGAAAAACTGGGCAGCTATATGAAATAGAACTAGAATATTTTCTTATACTTTTGTATTATTTTATTTACAAAAATAAACAAAATGATTAAAGACTTAAACGTAAGATTAGAAATCATAAAAGTAGAAGAAAACATAGACAGTAAACTTTTTGACTTCAGTCTTAGCAGTATTTTTTTTAGATATGTCTTGCCCATCTAGGGCAACAAAAGCAAAAATAAACAAATTGAACTACATTAAACGAAAAAGTTTTGCACAATGGTGTTCGTCAGTAGATGAATGACTAAAGTGCACACATACACACACACACACACATGCACTGTTACTATTACTCAGCTATAAAAAAAACTTACCATTTGTGACAACATAGATGGGCCTAGAGGATCTTATGCTAAATGAAATAAGTCAGCAGAGAAAGACAAATACTGTATGATATCACTTATACATAAAATCTAAAAGACAAAAGAAATGAACAAATAAAACAAACAGACTTATAGACATGGAGAACAAACCGATGGTTACCAGAGGGGAAGGGGGTGGATGATAGGGCGAAAAAGCTGAAGGGGAATAAGAGGTACATATTTCCAGTTATGAAATCAGTAAGTCATGGGGAGGTAACATAGAGCATAGGAAATAAATCCATATCAAAATAACCTTGTATAGTGTCAGATGATTACTAGACATCATGGCGATCACTTACTTAAGTATATGAATGTTGAACAACTATTGTATATCTGAAACTAATATAATACTATATGTTAACTACATTAATAAAAAATAGAAAAAATAATAGCTTAAGAATGGTGCTTACTCAATTCGTACTACTAAAACCACTTGGTAAATGGGCAATGTAGGAGTAATCGCATTTTGGTTCGCTACTTTTAGGAGAATCTGCATTTGATAACTCTTTGATTTTTCCCTCACTGCACTGTCCACATAGGTCTTTCCTACAGCAACCAATTGCTGGTAAGTTTCCTAATTCTGAAGAGAAATGGGAGAAGCAATTTTTAAGAAGATGTGGCAGCCAATGGGAAGGGTCAGAAGTAAGCAGTGGATAGTAGATCTGTGTCAGGCCAGATGTTCTGAGCAGGGTGGAGTGTAACCAACCATGCCCCAAATTAGTCGGTTCTTATATCCAGACAAGCAAGAAAGAATATCTTGTTGAAGATTATTTGAGGCCAGAGTACTAAGTCAGTAACTAGACTGGGTGCTGAGGCATCTGTGAGTGACATATTCCAGTGACCTTTTTGCTTTAAAAAGCTGGGAATGAGAAAGGGAAGCTACAATTGTGCTGAAGTCAAGTCCACTATAATTTTTTTTTTCAGTTTTCTTTTCCAGGCAAGATGAAGAATGTAGTTCTTAATGAAAAGGAAAGAAATGGAGAAAAAGAAAAAAAAATTATAAAGAAATATGGGTGAATAAATATGGAAGCGTTCTTAAGGCAGAAATATGAAAACAGAACCAGCAGAGAAATATTTAATTCCAGACAGACCTGTTAAAATTTATAGACACTGTGCTGAATATTTACTTTATCTTTAATCTTTAATATATATCTTTAACTTTCTAAATTTATAAAATAAGTCCTATTTTTATTCCTATATTTTTAGGTGAAATTACTTAGGCTTAGAGAAGTTAAAATGACTTTGCATCATGCAATGTGTTCATCATGATTCCAGAATTTAAAACAAAGCTGTCTGATTCCAAGGCTGACCACTTAAACCACTCCTAATAGAATTCAGTGAAGGCAGACAATATATGATGTTTAAGATTTTTAATGGTATGACAGAAGTTTATATAAAGCCAAGGAAGACACTAAAGTTAACAACAACAAAAAAAATCCAGAATCGACTATGGAATAACATACAAAAAGGGAACATAAATTTGTTAAAATATTAAGAGCTGTTGCTTTGGGTGGTGATTTTAAGGCTGCTTTCTTCTTCCTTGTTTATATTTGTTTTTTTAAAATTTTTTCTATAATGACATTATTTATATAATCAAGGAAAAATGTGCAATAATTGTTCCAATGCCTCCAAATTATATTCACTCAGACCTGTTTCAATTGATGTCATGCTACTTCTCAAAAACTAAATTTTATTTATTAAGCTAACTACTCATTTTATCCAAAGCCCAGACATTTCTCTCTTCCTAAGACTTTGGATTTAGACATTACAAAAGTTAATTCTCAAATTCATATTGTCATTTTTTCTTCTCAATGCATCCTTTATTCTCTTCTCTCAAATTCCAAATGTCTAAAACCTAAATCAACGTTTTTTAAAACTGAAGTCATCACCCATCTAGATTTTACTCTTATTGTTAAATTCCCTAACGCTTTAGGCAGAATGCTTGGGACAACTATGAAGAGACAACTCTATCCCTGACATTTGATCAGTCTCTAATTCTTACTGAAGCTTCCTTTGAAATGTCTGCCACATGCACCCTTTTCTTTTCCCTTCTAAATGACACTACTTTATGTTCTTGTCCAGTTGGCCTGAGGTATGCACTGGACACATTTCATACACAGTTCTTAAAACTATGTTAAAGTGCTGCCTTCACCATCTCATTCCTGTGCTCCCAAATGGTGAAATACTCCCAAGTGTCTGTTAGTTCTTTATCCAGGTATTTAAGCCCCACCTCCCAGCCAACCCATTCCTACCAACTTTTTCATCTCAAATCTCACTACTTGGTTTCTTCATTCTAGCTGGGCTCCAGTTTCCCAAGCTCCATGTACTTTACACTCTGTGTTTCTCCCTTTAAAGAGAGTCTTCAACTCCATCCAGTTAAGTTCTGTCTATTCCTTATGGCCTAATTCAAACTTCAGCTTCTCTATGGCCTAACCAACATAAAGTCTTCTTATACACTATCAACAATAATGTATCTTCCAAAGAAGTCTAACAGTATCAAGATTCAGGAAGAGGATCTTGTTATTCCTTTTTAACATATGGAGAGAATGAAACATAATAATTTATTCATGCTATATAAAAAGCCAAGGTCTACATAGTAATAAAGAAATATATTGAAAAGTACTAAATTGGTATGGGTGGCCTTTCTGTAATTGAGAAATCAGATCCATCTTATGAAATGTTTCAGCAAGACATCTGTTTCAAATAAATATGTTCTCAGCAAGGAAAGTGTTGAAACCCAAATGTTTCATCAAGGATGAATGAAAACAATAAGTATCATACCAAGTTTCTTTCTCCACATAGTTTAAAGAGATCATGAAAGAAGATAGACACTATATTTCAGAAATACACTTATCTCTAACACCTGCTCATTTCAGTCAGTGCTGTGATGTACACCTCAGCACAAACAATACAACATGTAAGTCTGATGAAACAAATTTTAAGAACATTTACTTTTTTCCTACCACAAACCCACCTTCTAAGAAATCCCACTATGTTTAGGAGTAGAGAGCAAGAATGACTTGGTGATCCTAAACACTTATCACCACATTAAATCCCTGGATTATCATAATCAACAGAATGTTGGAAGGTGACAGTATAAAAGAGGTTCTAGGAGCCAAGTACAATGCACTGATTGATGACAGATGTGCAGGGTGAAATCTGTGGCAGAGACGAGCACAGCCCCAGTGGCCTTGCAAAGTGAATTCTTAGATTATTAGGCACACCTATTTGAGGTTGTGATCATTTGCTCTGGGGTCCTTTTCTTCCTTGTTTTCCTCATTCAATTTCTTCTCTGCCGCTTTTCATGTTATGTTTAGAGGTGTTTCTTGTGAAAGGCATTTGAAAAGTGTAAGAATTATGTTTAGAACACTTTCAGCTCTTCAGAGGAAGACTGCCATAAAATCTAATACATAAATAATAAATCAGCTCAACAGATGTTGACTTGCTCTTGTCAGACAGCAACTTTAAACTCCTGATTCAGAATCTCTGACAGAATAAATAAACTACAAGGGAAACTCAATTTGTCTACCTTACCCAAGGACAAAAGATTAAATAAAAAAACTTAGATTAAACAGAATTATCTATATCCTATTAAGCAAGATGAGACAAGGAGCATCACTCATATCTTAAAGCAGATCTTGTAATAAAAAGTAACACGCAGAACAGGATTTTTTTTCAAATTGAATACCCCGTGCATTAAATAAAATAAGTAAACTGAAACCATGTGTTCTTAATTAAGTTCTGAAAATAATTTAAGATTTCTTATTTTTTTCCAAAGTAAAGCAATGCTGGATTTATACAAAACATATTAAAATCTAAGCACTAATTGAGAATCATTTTGCAATTTCTCTTCTACAAAAGCACCTATCTGGCATTACAAGCAGAACATTAGTCAAGAATGAGACAATCTTTACATCAAGAAATGGAATATACCCCTCTGGAAGTTTAAGTTCAATATCTATAGTTGAAAGTTTATCCTCATTGCCTATATTTCTGCTTTCAGTATTGTTTTGTAAGTACTTCTTATTTAAGCGATAAGCTTAAATTCCTAAAAATTTCACAGCTTAGATTATTATAAATTTTAAATACCATGTATGGGAAAAGTTTGAACTCTTGCTACTCAAAATGTGATGCATGGACAAGCAACATAGGCATCACATTGGAATCTGTTATAGAGAATTGAGGGCCTCACCACAGATCTACTGAATCAGAATCTGAATTCTGACAAAAAATCCTCATGTGATTTGTAGGCACAAGATAGTGTGAGAAGCACTGATTTGGTTGCTTCCTGGCACTTAGTTTTCTATATATGTATAAATAACTCTTCAGTGATTCCTTTTAATTATTTATAATCTTAATATACTTGCTTAAAATAACTACACGACTCTACTGAGTGAATGGAAATCATTGTTCCTGCAGGTTAAATTTCCTAATAGTAAAAATATATGTATTGATTGGGATAAAATCTTAGGAAAACTGTCAAATAGAATCAAGTTTCTCTTTGATGATCTGACTCCACCCTCACGAGTGTCCACGGTTCCTTCTCAAATCCCCACTCCCCTTTTAGCTGCATTCTTCTCCTTTGACTCTTCTACACTGATTTTTCTTTGAGAGGATTAATTTTGCCAAAATTTTGCCAAACTTTAGGTATTCTCTTGCATATACTTAATATTTAAACAAGATTTTCTTTCTACTGAGTCAGGGCCGGGGTGGGGGGAGAATTGGATGAAGGTGGACAAAAGGTACAAACTTACAGAAGAAAAAAAAAAAGACATTTAAGTATACTTAACACCATTTTAAAAGAAAGAAGCCCCTGTGTGCTCCTCCCCAGGAAACTAGTTTTACATTTATCGATTCATTGCTTTTCCTTTTAATTGTACAAAGGTAACTATATTGCTAAATACTGTATCATTTAATTTTACATGATATTATATATAATTATAATCATTCCATATTACTAGCATTTTGATTCAACATTATGTTTCTTAAAGTCATTTCTGTTTTCACTTAAGCTGTAATAGATTGATTTTCATTGCCATATAATAATTCAATATCCTTTCAATAGGCCTTGGGTTATTTCTAGTCTTTAGGTGATATTAATAACACTGTCATGAACATGCTGTACATGTCGTCTGGTGCATAGGCAATTCATTCTTCTGGGATATGAGTCTCAGAGAGGAGTTTCAAGGTTGTGAGGAATGCACACCTTTACATTGCTAGATAATTATTGTCTAAGTGGGTTATTCAGATTTCTATCTCCCTAAAAACTGCACTGTACTCATGAGAAGAGAAAGAGCCTCATAACACTCAGGTAGAAAGGGAAAGGTAAGTGTTAGAAAACATTCAAAAGGCTAACTGAAAGGAGTAATAACAAATATTTAAAAGAGATCATCTCATTTGCCCAGAAAAATACTCAGTATCCACCAGAGAGTTTACATTGAAGATAAATAAAGTAGCCCCTGTGTTTGTCTAGAGTAGAAAAACATTTACAATCTCTTTATACATTAAATGTTCAACTTTTAGAATGTGAGATGAATTACTGTGGATTATGGATTTCATCACACATTTATACCTATAGATTCATTATGCTATAGGCATGCCTTCCCAGTAATTAAAAGAGACCCTTGACAGGATAGACAGGGAAGAAAGGCCTTCCTGATGAGCATAGGTTAATGCTATAGTCAATATTTTTTAGATGTAGTATAAAATATATGATTGAAGCTATTTAGTACTTCACATATACACTAGGAAATGTGTACCTTAAAAAACATGCTGAAATAACATTTGTCATCCTGAAGGAGAAAATCTTGGGCTATCTAGAGAATAGGCATATTCCCATTATCACAGTATCAAAATAATTTGGAATGTTATTTTGCTAGTGGGTGAAGGACTCCAATTCCTAATATTCTCCTATTATGAGATTTAGGCATTTTCTGTGTTAAAAGCACAACAAATGAGAAACTGCTATAGTTTAAAATAATATACAAACTAAGCAGTTTTTGTCTATTATCTCCCTTTTGCTTACATATGAAATTGGGTGGTTGTCAGATTCATCCAGGAAAATGGAATTTAGGAGATACAGGATCTCTTCTAGATGTGGTTAGAGTGTGAATACAGTGAGCTTGTTGATGCTGTGGCAGATTTTTCCTTGTTGATGCTGGCCTTTTGTAGGTCAAGCAGTAATGGTCAGGGAATGAAACAGAGATACCAATGTTAGTGGTTAATGGTCTGTGTATGAAGTCAATTTAACTGGATCACCTCAAGTATTGCATTTTTCAGTATTTATATTGCATGATTTAACATGTTCAACCTTCCTGAATAGAAATTCTTATAAATTCAATATGTTAAATTTATAAATACCTTGAATTTAAAGTTATCATGGAATGTTCCAATATTGAGAACGATTTAGTACAATTTTACCTCAAATCAAAGCCTAAATTAATTATTTACATCATTGCTAGGATCTTCAGAACTGTAACTACACAGAATTTTTGAATGGATGTGCTCTCACTTCTTTATATTCATAGGACTATATAATTCTTCAGGATACTTAACCTTTTATCCAAGTGAATTTTCTACATTTCACTAGGCATTGTCTGACTCCAGGTCATGTGTATGTGTTTTAATTGATATTTCCCATGATTCAGAAAACATGATTTTACTATGTTAATAGTTTCTATTTTCTTCATTAATGCAATAAAATAATTAGACCAGGTCCATAAAAGGCTTTGCTTGAGAATTTATAATTCATGGCTTTTTAGAGTTAATGTGTTTTAATTTAGACTGTGGCTATTTGTCTCCTTTTGATGCTTAAGTTCTCACAAATTTGGTCTGAGCCCCATTAACATTAGTTTCTGTGACCCTTTGACAGGATGTTATTAATGTTTAAAAGCTTCTTTGCTTTCAGACACAACATGATTTTCAGTCTTATTTATACTTAGCTTCTAACATTCTAATCTCCAAGGAAGTCTGGTTTATTTGAGTGAAAAAATACAATTAACAATGAAAATCTGGACACCTAGGTAAACCCTTTCAGCAGATAAATCAGGAAAAAATGTCTTTTTTCCTGACAAAAGGCGTGCATCCATGTTGATACTTCCAATTAAGTTCTAACAGTAAATAGTTCCCACTTAAATTTTTAATACTATATTGAATTTGTGCCTCCTTTAATACTGAAAAATCATTGTATCTATCCAATTAAGTCATTATTTGTTTTATCTGAAAATCCAAGAAAATAGATCCAAAATTAAATGACATTAAAGCAAACAATAACTGATTAAAGTTAAAAATGTTGTTATGCAGTTTCCTTTGTTCTTAGAATATAGCTCACTAATGATATTTGATCATGTTACTTTTTTCTGGAGTTGCTCTTAGCCTGTCATTCTGTGTGGTTATGTATTATTTGGTGGTTAGTTTGGTTCCATTTTTTCAGGTCACTTTCAATTTGCAAGTGTTGGCATTTCTCTAAGCTCCTAAAAATAGAGACTTTCAGCTACTAGTCTTTTCTTGGTAGAAACATCTGGAAGAGAGAACAGAGTCTTTCCTTCTTTACCATAATTAAGACACAGAACGTCAGTCTCCAAAATTTTGTTTAATAGTTTCATATTGCTACCATTACCTGACCTATCTATAGTGACTTTCAAGACAGTTTATAGGTTCAAGATTAACATATATGACATATACCTGGATAAGCCATCTCTACTTCCTTTTGTTTAATTTTTGGTACTATTAAAATTCATGTATGTCTACACAGTGAGTTAACATTTAACTCTACTCAATGCCATCCTGATTTTAAAGCTTTTTAATTTATTTGGTTGCTTATTCTATGGTACAAGTTTTTCATTTTATAATCACTATTTTCTTACCAATATAATACATCATGTTATGTAGTGTTAAATCAAGGATTTCCCAAATATAAATCCAAAAATTCCTTTAATAGTAGTTGTAGACTTTAATTTTCCTTCAGAGTGATAAAAATATATGTATAGTTGTGAAAGTGCATTTGATTAGCAATAAAGTACAGGCATTTAATGTTTGGCCTAAAATCTTTTGTCTCATGATTAGAATTCAAACTTTACTTCATATGTATATTACTGTTATACCTAACTACTAATAAACCTACAGCAAAAAAACAATTTTTAAGAGTCCTTTGGATAAGTACAGACATATGTTACTGCATATTATATTAATTCAAATTCCCAAATGTCAATTAGAGATGTTAGAAAATATGACAAAGATATATCAGATAAACTATAATTAAATTTTAAAATAGCCAGTAAAATGTGTCAGATTATATTTTAAACATTATCTAGAAAATTCAGGCATACAATATTAGTAAGTTTAATTTCAATATTATATGTATGAATCTTGCTAAAACTGATGCATAAAATATTTAGTTTCTATAATTATAGTACGTTTTAGTTGTACTCTGCTTCAATTTTACTCCATTTTTTATGGGGAACAAATTATTTCATCTATGATGCAGATGCCAACTTGCAAGTGAAAAATAGAGCCATTTATAATCATACACCTTTAAATGTAAGCTTTTATTCAATGTCTCCCGATAAAGATTCTTTTTTAAAAATACAAATAATTCCTCTACCATTTTGTAATCCAAGTTTATTCTAAAAAGAGAGTTCCAATTAGATCTATTTCCAATTGTTCAAAAGTTAACTTTAATAAAATAATATCCTCTTGAGGAGACATCTTTGTCTATTAAGTGAAGAGTCATGGTCTTCCCTAAATACAGAACCTTTTCTAGGTTCTAGAACTTTTTCTACAGTGCCTACATGTTCTAATCACTGTTTAATGGCTAAGACACCTTAGTGATAATACCTTGGAGATAATGCCTTAGAAGCATTTTGTAGTTACATTTCTTGAAATGTGTCAGGTCAAAGAAAAGGGGTTCACACTTCTCCTAAGGAATGGTGGTTTGGTCTCCTACTCTTTGGGTTACCTTAAGAGAAAGCTTTTTCTCTAAGATGTTCTTAAAGTCTTAAAAAAGGTTTTACAACTTATCCATAATTATGAAGTCCACTCTCTCTTCCTACCTCATAAATTTCATCCTCCCATACATTTCTTGAATACATGTACATTGGATGGAATATTCCATGTTTTTCCATTAAATATTTTAATATATAATAATTACAGCTTAAAAAAGAAAAAAAATAGTTTTAGTGGTCACATTTTTTCATTCTAGAAGCAATGTTGAGGCAAGAAATTACGTGTAAATAATTTCTAAGGTGATTTTGGAAAATAGCAGTAAAAGAATGCAGAATGAGATAACAAGGAGCAAATCAATAAAGTATTTCATCAAACCTAACCACTGTGGGTCATTAGAATCCAGTGCTACTGGAGGACCCTAACAGACAATGAAGAACAAGTCTCAGATAGATAGATAGATAGATAGATAGATAGATAGATAGATAGATAGATAGATATAAAAGCAAGGAAACAGAATATTTCTTGATATTCTGTTGGCCATTGACTAATAGCAATATGACATATTTTAAAAGATGCCATAGTAGATTGAGACATAGACCCCACCTGGGAGATCAAAATAGGCTTAACTTACATACAGGATATGTAAATAAGCACAATCACTATATATAGCAAAGAGATCAGTGACTTTTCCTACAACCAGGACAAACTATAAGCTTATGAGTCTCCCCCAAAACAGCTATTCTTTTAGCCACACAGTTGTAGATAATTAGCCTTCTTGAGTGAATGTCATATTAGATCGTATGGAAGCTTAGCTCTCCACCTCAAACCGGCATTCTGTACACAAGGACAGACCTGTTCTACACATAGTCTGGTCTGGATTCATCTCATCTGAGCTAGGTTTAACTTATCAGTCTTAAGAGTTATGCAATATAGAATATGTAGTTATTGAATACGAAACACATAAACATGTAAAAGATTAAACCCAGTCCCATCACTCAACTTTCCAGGATAGCACATCCTGATCCAAGCATTCTAAAGAACTGAGATCTCTGGGATTAAAACTGGGTCAGTTATCCATGTGTTGCTCAGATTATGCCATCAACCCTTAGAAACACTGTAGGTTCTGTCTTGCAATTGCTAATCCTGATTCTTAGTGAAAGAAACAAAGATAACTAAGAAACGATTATGGAATAATTTGGATTAAAGTTGTCAAAAATATTTAAAATTTTAACTCATAAGAGTGTCCAAGATCATAATACCTTTATCCTTATGTGTCCTATTTTGTCTTATAGCACATACTTTCACAATTAAAAGATAATCTCAAATTCCACATATCTCAAAAGAATCTAGTATTTTCTTGTCACCAAATTTACTCTTTTCTAGTATTAATTTTATTGGACTTTTCTATTTGTTTTAATCAAAACCTAGGAGTCGTTCTTAACATTCTTTTCTCCCTTGCATGCCACATCTAATCAATCTGCAAGGAATGATTCGCATCCTGGGTGAGAAGGAGCTGGATGTGCAAGATTTCATCACGCTCCTCAGAGTGGCTCATAATTTTAAATTTATGAATTGTTTATTTCTGAAATTTTTCATTTAATATTTTTGGACCATGATTGACTGCAGGTAATTAAAACTATAGAAAACAAAACCACAGATAAGGGGAGACTGCTGAATATCTCAGAGCATTGGTTGTATAACCTTTTGACTGTGTGGTCGACTGGGAGCTGCTGCCACCAGAATTACAAGAGAATATTAAAGCATATATCACTAGCCTGGGAAAAGATTAAAATTCAAAATTCAAAATAGGGTTTCTACACAATATGTGTTGCTTTTGCACCATCCTAAAGTAAAAAAAAAAAAAAAAAAAGAGTCAAATCATCCTAAATTGGTGACCATCTGTAATAGTAAACTCTGACTTAAAGTAGTTTAAACACTAAGGGAATTTATAATCTCAAAAACGAAATATTCCATATTCCATAGGCATAGCAAGTTCCTGGAGTTTTAATTCAGGGATCTGGTTCATTTACTCTGTAACCCTCTTCGTTCCATTCTCTGTGTGTCGGTGTCATTCTCATGCTGGTAGCATATGGCTACAGCAGTTCCAGTTATCACACACAGATGGAACCTTCCAGCAGGCTTTCTGATGTCTCTTTGGACAAAATTCCATCACATCCTCATAAAGCTCAGCTCAATCATTGGCAAAAAATAGAAATGCCATAATTCGGCTGAGAATAATCAAAGCTCACACCTGGGGCTTGAGCTGGGACCAATCTTCCCTGAAGCATATATATTCAGAAGAGGATGGACACATGGATAAAACTAAAGTCATGTTAGGAATGAAGAAATATGAATGCTCAGAAGGCAAAAAGCTTTGTCACAACCTACAAATAAAACCATGCAGGGTGATTTTGTCGATATCCGATAGTGTTGAAAATGTATTTTATACAGTCCTCAAATTTCCAGTAGACTGACACTTTATTTCATAAAATAAAAAATATTATTTTAGCACTACGAAGCTTATCAGTATCATAGTTTACAAAATTTATCAATAGGCAAAATTTAATCGAATAGAATTCCACTTTAAAAGGATCACTTGGATATATCATGCAAAAAGTTTTTCTTCTTGTATTATTTCATCGGTAGAAAGTTTGGTCTGAAATTCAATAGTTATGATATTGAATAGTGTTTTAGAGACTAAAATATAGTATTAAAAATATAGCACTTAACAATGAACATTATCTTGAAAATATTAAGGATATTAACTATAATGAAATATTTATAATTTACCTATAAAAAGTGAAAAATTGAACTGGCAAATAATTTCTAAGTATTATTTAAAATCAATGTTGAATGTCATCTTTTGCCTCATATTGAACAATAACATGTTGTCTATTTTGTTGTAGTTTGCTTTTTTCCCTCATTTCACATTTGTCTTTGCTGCATCACAATATAGGAGCCAAGGACTAATTAAATATTGAAATATATGTGATAAAAATAAGATATCACTGCAAAGACTAGTAGAGAGTATATATAAATAATGCGGTCATGACTGGAAAAACCATTTTTGCCCTAATCTTTAGAATCTGAGATCTAAGAAGAGGGGAATAAGTTTTTATTTGGTGAACACTAAAATAAAAAAAATTCTAAAATGACCAGGTATTATTGTGCCATCAGTTTTTACTATAACTCCAACGTGAAAAAGGAAAGCCCTTGCACTTATCAACTGTATGTCCTTGTTTTATTAGCTTACATTTCAAAAAGACATGTCATATTTCTTTTTTCATTAGTATATGAGACTATGCCTATGTAGCAAAATTAACTAGAAAAGTAAGTTAGATAATTCATAACACAAGAGAGAATTATTTATGTACTTATTTTGCCATTTGCAAATCCACCAATACTATGCATAAGAAACAAGGTCGAGGTAATTATTCAGAATGCTTAAAAAAAAAAATAAAATCAACTTACTTTGAGTCTCTAGAAACCCAATTCACAAATACTGTCCTACATGTACAAATTCCAAGATAAAAGAAGCTATTTTTATTTAGTCAGTAATTTACTAAGTACCAAACAATATGCTAGGTACTGCAGAAATCAAAACTAAGACAAAAAATCATTGCCCTGAAAGAATTTTAAGTTAAGTGTAAAGATACAAGTGAACAAAGAGGTACAAGCTGCATACTACATTTGATAACTGTAATGTAGAAAAATTCCTTAAAAGGCCAAAGATGTAGGGGAAAAAAATAGAGGAAGGCTGCACAGAGGTGGTGATGCTTAAGCTAATCCTTGAGGGAGGAAGACCAGAGGGTAGAGAGGAGAGACAAAGATTTCCAGGCCAAGAAGACTTTATTATCGCAAGTTGCTTAGCAAAGCTGGAGCACACGTGTAAGTGTGAAGGAATGGCAAAAGAGAAGTCTAATATGATTGGCCAGATTATGAAGGGCTTCAGTATTAAGTGAAACAGGAGATGGGCATCATTTAGGACTTTAAAAAGCAAGGGATATATTTGAGTTTTTGCTAGAACCCTTTGATACAGACAGTATTCTCCCACCAAACACACACACAGCCACACCTCAATATCAGCCACAAGCTTAGGCTTGCACTTGAGCTTCCACCAGAGTGGCTGCAGAGTAGAGATTAACAAACCCTTCCAATTCAGAATGCCAATCTCGATCAGTTTGTTACCTGTACTTCTGACCGTTTGACTTTAAATCAGAGGTTCCTACAACCCCCTCTTCAGAATCAAGTAATTTGTTAGAATGGCTCACAGAACCTAGAGAAACATGTTATTTGTTAGATCACTAGTCTATTACAGGAGCAGCTAGATGGAAGAAATGGATAGAGCAAGGTCTAAGGAAGGGGCTTCTGTGGAGCTTGCATGCCTTCTAGGCACCCCACTCTCCCAGCATCTCCATGTATTCACCAAACTGGAAGCTCTCCAGACCCAGTCCTCCTGAGGTCTTTAATGGAGACTTCATTGCACAGGCATGATTGATTAAATCACTGGCCATTGGTGACTGATTCAACCTCCAGCTCTTCTCCAGTCCCTAGAGGTTGTGGGGTGGAACTGAAAGTTCCAATCCTCTAATCATATGGATGGTTTCATTGGCAACCAGTCCCCATCTTTACATGCTTTTGGAATGTCACCTCATTAATATAACAAAAAACACTTTAATCACTCTGAACACTTAGTAAATTCCAAAGGTTTGGGGAGCCATGAGCCAGGAACAGTGGATGAAGGAACTGTAGATAAATATCGAATAATTTATAAATCATAATGTCAAAGTTTACCCTCTAGTCTCTGAACATGGATGCCTCACAACACAATAATTATATAAGTCAAAAGATACTGGTAAATTACTAGATTCTCATTCAGTCATTAATAACTATTTGGTCCATCATCATATGTTATGAAAATGTCTTCCAGGGTGAGATCATTTAGGTTTACAGGCTTCTATTCAACCTAGTCAGGGGTGGTTTCAGCAATATAGAGCTTCACCCTTTTAGGAAGCTGGTGCAATTGAGCTGAGAGATAATATCATCTCTTGCTCTGAGCCTCTTTCAAGATGTTAATGTAATATGGTTTTTTTCTGATTACATTACATAACCCATTTATTCATTCCTTTACCCTCAGCTATATTTTTCCTTCTTTCTATTACACCTAAACTTTTCCACCTTGGGAAGGGACATTAGGTTTGGCCACTGTGCTGGTCTAGATTGCAGATGGCAATAGTAGTCTAGCAAGTGCCTCCCCCTCAATCCATTCCTGTTCACATGAGGTCAGGTCACACAGGTGCAGAACTAGTGGGCTATCTTTACCACCAGGCAATATAGCTGCATTCTCTGTTAGCCCCGATTTTGCCAAATGGTACAAAGGCATATCCTGCCCCATCAGGTCCTTAGAGAATTCTGACATAGAAGTTAAAAACATAGTTATAATTTTCTGCTTAGAAATCTTTCTTGCTTCCAGCTCTTTTAGTTATAGCTCTGGTCCTGTGACCACTGCATAAAGTAGGGAACATTTTTTTTGAGGTGACATAGGAAAAGAGAATACCATACCGTCCCTACCCTCTTTCGCAGCTCCGCCAGAAAAATAGAAATCTTAGTAGGAACACTTCAATAGATTCACTCATGTTCATGCTGAGTGTGAGAGCACACTAGTGAAGGTGTATAAGCCAACCCTTCTTGTTTTTATTTTCCCTTGTTAGACAACCAACATTTTAATTTCCCATTCCAATTCTCTATTAAACTATTACTCTAAAGAGAAAGCTCTCTGCCCACTGTTGGACGTTACTGGCTGTAAACAGTGTCCTTTGGTTTGAAGATCTGACAGTCAGCTGTCCAAATTTGTACAATATGCTCTCTTTCGGTTATTTTATAACTCTGAGCATTTCCATCTGCCACCAGGTAGGCAAAGCCTAGTCCAGAGACAGTGTCTATTCCTGTCAGAGCCTATTGGTAGCCTCCCAGGATGACCAGCATCAGTCTCACTTGCCAGCTCTGCTTAGGGCCTTCCCATCAGAGGATGTGCCACATAGTCGTCTGCAGTCTCTGTCTCTTTTGTTGGCAGACAGTTCTTATTGGCGTTCTGTGCCTCAGAGGGTGCAAGAGTATAAAGAGCACAAAAAACTCATGGCTTTATGGACTTTACAGAATGGATTTCAAGGGAGCCATGGGACTGTCAACTGATACATAATGGGAATGCCCTTAGGGTGTGACCAGAGCACCTCAAACCACAGAAACGTCAGCCACAACTGCTGTCGATAAGACCTTACTACAGGAGCCAGTAAGTATAAGGATTCCATTCTGTAAGGACCATATAAGCTGAACACCTCAGACAGATGGTGGTCAAGTCTGACCCAAGAGCATCACAAATGGGCACTCTGAGACTGAAGCCTCTGATCTTCTGTCCGTCATAGCTGCTGCGTTGAGATCTACATAAAACTATCCAGGCCACTAGTCAACAGAGCTGGCTTTGGAGACAATAAGGACTTTTCATCCCTTTGACCCATCACATAAGTTCTATTTCCCCTCTCTGTGTGTTCTGTTATCCTGTGTGGGTACCTGATTGGTTTATCTGAGAAGGTGCCACTCAAACCTGGCTTTGTGGAAAACACATATTCGAGGGTATTACTTTGGTAGCTGCTTTCCTTGCTCCCAACAAAGAGGATTATGTCTAGATTTAGCCCATCTTTACATTGTTGTAGACTCCCATGTCCACTCATTTCATAGACCAGGTGGCCATCTCAAGGGAGTACATGCGGATATCTGCTTAGTGACTCCAGTCATCTTCAAAACCTGGAAGAGAGTTCTTCTGATGGGCATCAACATACCCTACTTTAACTCAGTCTTCAAATTTCAACAGTCACGCTCCTACACAACCATCTCTTTAGCAGGCCAGGTTTCCATTGTACTTCTGTCATATCATATAGCCAGGCAATTGGCCACTGCCCATGAGTCAGTAAAAACCCAAACATAGGTGTTTTTACCTCTATTCAATTCTTCCATCACTGCTAGGAAAATAGTATGCAGTTCAGGCCAAACAAGCTGATCTGTTTTTACCTTCTTGAATCAGAGTGTCAGCATTCCAAATAGGATGATGCTCACTCATCTTGGAAGTGCTGTCCATAAGTCAAGCAGCTCTTTCCTGGTCAAAAGTTTTTTATAGGGCTACTCCTCGTGCAGTGCCAAAGTCAGTCCCGGAAGAAAAGAGGCTCCCTGCTCCTATGTCCTCTTATATTCTCCAGGCATGATGGTCCTGTATAAACCATTTCCATTTTATTATTGAACTCTTCTGGGCATTGTCATCCTCATTAGATGCTTCGGTTCTCTAGTCCAAAATTTCAGTAGTCATCACTGGGAAGTGCTCACAGGATACGTCCTACAGAGGGCTATCACATAGAGAACCTGTCCCTCCCAGCATTCCAGCTTCTATACAACACTGTATGGGTGAGGGCAATCTTACTAGTGCCCAATTAATGCTGCTTGAAATGTGGTTTTATATGCCTTCTGTTTATAATAGTAGATGAGGGAAAGGTTCCCCAATCAGATACAATTTCCATCTCCTTAATACAATCAGGTAAAAGAGATACAACCATTTTACATTATGCCTGTTTCAAAAGTACTGATTCTCCCTCAAATTTTTACCTTAATTCCATCAACTCTTATGTTCCCAACTATAGCCTTCATTAGGACTTGGTTTTACAGTTAATACAAATCCCATACCAAGGAGTCCTCTTTTCCACCCCCTGACCATTATACCTACCCTGTGCAAAAGGCTTTGGGTGTCCAATAAGGGCTTGAGCCAAGGGACCCTAGCCCTTCGGTCGATCTTTAACTTTATAACTGGCTTAACTGTTGCTCTAAGTGATTGTTACTCAGGTTTCTCATTGCTGTTTTTGCACCCCACCTTTCACAATTTTACCAAACAGGAGTTTAGTAAATACAGAGAACTTCTTTGGAGACTCGTAATGTTGGGGGCTCAGCAGGGGGTCCCTTTGGCCTGCCCCACCTTTGGTAGTTAAATAAAACTTATGTTGACTCCATCAATCTCCTTTTTAGTCATCCCATTTTTTGATAACCATCTAAAGATTTCCACCCTGCTGAGACCAGTCATGTGACTCTCCCCTTTCAGTTTCCTCTTTGTTTCACTCCTTTTAATATTTGCTTTATTTACCTTATATCTCAATAACCTTTTAAAAAAAAGAGTTGGGAAGAGTCCCTTGACTCTCCCCTGGGCCTGTCCTATTATTTCATTAACCTAATACTTTTATTAGCATCTGTAAGACCCCTGAGAAGCAGCTGAGATAGCAAATCTGATAAGGCGCTGCTCCGAAACCATTCAGTTTTGTAGCAGTAAAGTTATATGGGGTACCCATGCAACAGAAACCCCCTCAATCACAGAATTTATCATAACCTGGGTAAGGGGCATATTCAGCCAGTGCATCTCCTGATCATCTGAAAGCCAGTCCCACATGGCTTGTACGTGAAGCACATTGGCTGCTTCACCTGGGGTACTCCATCTAGCATTCGTATGGGGAGAAGGACAGCCGCACTTCTCATGGTAAACAGACCTTACAGTGATTTTTATGGAGTTCATCAGTCTGTCTGTACCCTCTGGAATAATCTCTTGTGTGTCTGAATTACATGTTGCTATCTATAATTGTTTGATAGTGAGCTGTAGGTTCTGCATCACACCAAAAAGTCTCTTCTGCAGCATTCAAAATCAAAGACATAGCCCTCAAACTGGTTACTTTTATACCTGCAGAACCAACTCAAAGTGGTCCAATTTTGTTTCTAACAAAATACTGAGCTGCTTTTCAGAAACAAGAGATGAAACGGGCAAGTTGTGCAGCCAAAGCACACACAGAGGAGAAAACTACAGCACCCAAAACCAAAACCTGCCCCATCATGCAATCAAAGGACCGGAAAAAGCCGGAACTTGAACACCGGAAACTTTTCAGAAGGAAAGGGTCTGTTTCCAGGAGGATGTGGTACTGAAGCTTCTTACCATAAATTGCCAAATTCCAAGGCCCTCCAATTAAAACTTGCATCTCCAGCACTTCCACATACCTGTCTCCCCAACCCCTTAAAAACCCACTTTAAATCCTGAATCACTGAGACAGACTTGAGCAGTGCCTCCTGTCTCCTGCGAGTCAACTCGGCATTGAGTAAATGGCTCTTTCTTTTCTCAAAAATATGGTGTCATAGTTTTAGCTTCCATAGTACAGGGCAGCAGACCCTTGCTGAGTAACACTCGCACAATCCATCTTAATGAAGGTTCTTTAGGGAGCTGGTGACACAGTCCCACAAAAAGAGCCAGTCTCTTATATGCCAATCCTTTGTTTTAGTGCTTTCTCTTTTTTGCCCTTCCCTACATTAACTGCCTTCTTGTCGAGCACAGGCGTTAGAGGTACTTTCTGTTGACCCTGCATAATTTTTCCCTTTCTAGAAGGCTTTGAGTCTAGCAGCAGAATCTCAGACTGATTAAAATCTGAGTTTAGTCTAACATCAAGGTCCAACCTAGCAGTCTCTTTTATTTTCATTTGGTTATTCCAGATAGCAGTAACTGAGGGACTTTATATTTCACCTTTTTATTAGTTTGCATTTCTTTAAGCATTAAGTGAACCAATTCCCCGGGCATTGAAGCCATCTCTAAATTCCACTGGTAACTTTTACCTTTAGTAACTGAGTGCAACACAGTTGCTACTCCCACACATGGGTGACCACATAGCCACCCAGGAACCAAAGGTCTCTCATTCCTCACCCTTTCATTCGTTCTCTTCCCAAAACACATGTTTCTGTGAGCTGGGCCATTCTAGCAAATCCCACTTCACTGATGCCAGCTTAATCTTATAAATTACAGTATCACAGAAATGTATTTGGTGATATTTTCAAAATAATTAACAACCAGTTCAACAGAAGCACCAGCTGAGGCCAGCTGAGGAGAGCTGCTAGTTCAGAGTCCTGAAGCCACCCTATTGTGTCAGGTGTTGGGTCCTGAATTACTCAGTTGTAAGAAGACTTGGGCAGCACATTGTGGGGAAGAGGTTATGGTAGTAGGGCTGAAGCTGTGACTATTAACTAACTGGTATGAAAGTATTTAAAATTTTTTGGAAGTAGTATGTCCTTAAGGTACATACAACCTAAACGTCATTTTTGAGTGAAGTGAGGAAATGGATTACACAAGTTAAAAATCTGCAGGGTTTTTTTCCCCCATTTTAAGGTGCAGAGCCAGAATATAACAGTGATGGAAAATTTTCTTTTGAAGAGGAGCACTTCGATTTGGTATTTTATGTATACAAAGGTAAGTCTCAAGCTCAGAGCCTAGTCTGGAAGGTAGAGGTTGAGGGAAAGAGATAAAATGCCTTGAATAATAAAGGAAAAGACGTCACATATACTGGAGAGAAGACATTGTGCCCTAAACAGATATTTTGATACTAGGAGAATTTAGATTTTTTTTAATAGTCAGTGAAACAAGAACTTAACAGGATGAGTGGGTCCCAGAAACACAGTAGCTGCCCAGGCCTGAGCAGAGGAACAGCTAGTCAGGTAGTGTTGGTGAGCAGGACAGACGTCAAGTATAAAGAGGCCTAGACACAGCTGGGAAACATAGAAGTGGTGATTTGGTGGCCAAAGGTAACAAAGCAGACATTCAAAAAATAAATAATATCAATTTAAGTTCCCTCTGGGGATATGTAGGATAACTTGGTGTGGTATGGGCTTCCTTAAGTCAGACAGAATGAAGGAGAAGCCTATGGTTAAAAAGATTTTAAATAAAGTGAAAGAAAAACTTCAGGCAATCTTAGGTAACATACAGATATAGTATTTAAGAAAGCTATGGAGTTTATAGGCTTAAGAGTCTTTGGCTAAGAGATCATTTTATTTTTCTAGAAGGTTTAATGACAGAGTTTATAGAATTAGGAGAATATAGGAAAAAATTCTGTAGAACATGAACATCTATGGAACAGTTAGAGAAAGAGCATCTTTAAGAAAAACTAAGAATTGAGTCTGAAATGGAAAAGTAGAGAATGAATTTTTGAAGAAACTAAGTAAGAAAGATTTTAGAAGTCTGAATGTTCGAGGTAAGTTAAGTAAGATAGGACTTAAAAGAACCAATGGCATTAAGTAATAAGAAAGCCATTAGTAAGCAACAGGGGAGGACTCGGTGAAGTAGTGGCACACACCTATGTGTAGTGAGTTGAAAAAAATAAGAGTGGAAAGAAAAATGAAATAGGAAATTTCACCCACGCTCTTGCTAAATGGATGTTAAAAGAAGTGATGTGAGAGCAGAGCTAAAATATTCCTGGGTTATGGGAGATATTTCTTCTAAGATGGGATAAAACTAAATATATTTATATGATGGGGGAAAGCCCCAAAGGAGAAAGGTAGATAAAGAGAGACAGGGAAAAATAAGGGATGACAGAAGATCTCAGAAGAGATAGGGAAGTGATAGCAATCCAAACACAGTTAAGGAGATAACATCAAACAGAAGCTAACCTTCCTCCATTACTGCAATCCTTGTCACTATCCTGTTTTAGAGCTAGAAAATCCAGAGTACTAAAATAAATGAGAGGTGTCAATCAAAATTAATTTAGATTGTAATAAGCAATAAAAGCATTCATTTAACTAGAAAGAGTTGCAGTCCAGGAGATGCAGATCAGGTAACAACATAAATTGTGCTCTGCTGAGACAAAGAAGAGGCTGCTTTTTATAGTTAAACTTATTGTCCATAGTTCCCGTTTTTTGTTTTTTTTTCATGCAAATGCGGTTTCCAAATCATAGAATTCTGATCAGATGGCATAGATGCAAATGAGGATACGATTTGTGCAGTTTTGATTGGAAGGGGCAGATTTCAGTCTATTGGCTGAAGAATGAAACCAGGAACGATCGTGCAGCGCTTGACTCAGACTAGGTACACAGGCAAGGTCACAGTACAGGAAATAGAAAGCTCAGTCTATAGCTTTTCCCAAATGCAGAGTGCTTGTGAGGCCTCTGTGAGTATTGGCTACTAGACTCTTGTCATGAATTTGGGCCCAGTGAACCACAAAAAGTCCGTTTGACAGGCAGGCATAGTTTTCTTGGGGTTCACAGAGGTTAGTGAGCGATGATAATAAGAGTATGCTTCTCTTTCAATAAATTGTATAATAATAACTGAAGTCCTTTTGCACAATTTAAAGAATAGCTTTCAGTATCTAAGGCAATACTTCATATGGAAGAGTTATTCCTCTGGGATGCTGTTTGGATAGTGATCCTGTTTTAAGAATTAGTATGTAAGTCATTCTCCCACAATACCCTCATCACTATAATGTTTAGGGAAGGGCATTTCATTTGTGAAGAGTAAACTCTACCTAAGTCTCTCATAAATAAAAATAGTTTGTTTTAAAGAGTTTTCATCTCATTGATCTCTAAAAGGGTAGGGCTTTTCTTTTTCATTTTTGAGGAATTTAACAATATGTGATTCTCAAAAATAAATCAGGCAAATGGCTGAATTATGTACATGTAGGTTTGTAAATGCCTAAAATCATTGAGAAGCAGCTTGTCATAGTAGTTAAAAGAGTAGATTCTTAAACTAGACTGTATAGGATTGAATCCTTTTTATTAAGCAAATTTCTTTAAAGTGTACCTGTGTATGTGTGTGTGTGTGTGTGAGAGAGAGAGAGAAAGAGAGAGAGAGAGAGAAATTTGGAATGGCTAAAATGTTTGTTTATCCCAGGACATAGTGAATTTCCTCATTGAATATTCAAGAATCAGCTAGAAGACAAAATTATAAAACTGGATGTTTGCTGGAATTCATTGAAACTCTCAAGATTCTGAGATTTTTATCATCTTCATAGTGAAGAGAGGAAAAAATGCAGCAATATTTGTTTGACCCAAGGCAAGTAGTAAGTAAATAAATCCAAAGCTTCTAGACCATCTTCTTCATCAAGATCACCTTAACTTGGAAAATCAACTTAGATTTGGTATGTGTTTGTGTTTGGTGTGTATGTGTGTGCCTTATGACAAACACCAATGAAAGGAAGTGGCAAGTGTCTGTTATTAAAGTCAGTCAGTGACACTTTGCAATGTATCTGGCTGACCTCTTCTGAGGTAAACTGCCACTGGAAATATGGGAATCCAGGTAAAACGCTCCACAGAACCCTATGAGACATAAACGGATACAGAGTGGAGATGAATATTCCAAATAGGTGACATTTTGATAAAATGTTCTTTTGAAATTGACATCAAGAAAGGGAGACCTTTACTAGCCCTGTCTTGGAATGTCAGTGTAGTGCTTCAGGGATTCACTAAACTCCTTATCCTGTTGAACTTTTAACCTTCATTGATCTAAAATTCTTGTTCTAAAAAAAAAAAGTTACCTTTGACTTATAAATTCCTCAAGGAGAAACAGAGACATGCAATCATAAATTATTGATTCTCTACCTTTTTAAAAATGGAAAAAGTGGCACTTTGTAGAATGTCTGCAACATTATTTTTTAATCTTTTCTCCACACAGTGTCTCGGAATTATCATAGTATAAGGAGATTAGGAATTCACAATTAGAAAACTAATGGCGATCCTGGGGCAGTGGAGAAGAGCTGACTTGCCTTGGGAAAGGGGCCACTTTTTTAATGCGTGTCAAATGACTGTTAAGTATAAGGTAATCTGAAAGTTCTCAATTACCTCTAATGAAAATGACCAACTGAATTGGAACATGGCTTTGTAAATAATTCCATTGGTTTGAACCAAGGATTAATGAACCACAATTTCCATTTTAAGATGGGGCACTTAGTATCTTTTAACATTTATGAAACAAATGTCTAATCGTGCAAGACACACGAGGTTCTGAATAAGTGTATGTAGTTATAGCTATTCAATCTATATCTATATCTTTAAAATAGTTTAAAGAATAACATAGTTATTAATTAAAATCTTTTTCTAACCCATCCTTCATATTTGTTCTCACTAAAAGTGATTAAGCATGCCTTCTCTATAACACAAATAGCAGAGAAAACATTTGCAAATCATACATCACATAAGGATCTAGTATACAGAATACATAAAGAACTCTTAAAACTCAACAACAAATTAAAAATAACAAAAGACTTGTGTAAACATTTCTCCAAAGAAGATATACAAATAGCCAAAGCATGAAAATGCTTAACATCATTAGTAATTAGAGAAATGAAAAGCAAAACAATTAAATACTACCTTACACCCACTAGAATAAATATAACTTAATTGAAAAATAATATGTTGGTGAATATGTAGAGAAATTTGAACTCTCAAACATTGCTGCTAGAATAAAAAATGGTTCAGCCACTATGGGAATTTTGGCAGTTCCTAAAAAAGCTTAAACACAGACCGTGTGACCCCATAATTCTTCTCTTAGGTATTTACCCAACAGAATTTTTAAAAAATAATGAGTACTTAAATATATATTTATGAATGTTCATAGAAGTAATATTCACAATAGCCAAAAGCTAGAAACAACTCACATGTCCATCAATGGATGAATAATGCATAAACAAAAAACAGATACAAAAGGTCACACATTGTATGATTCTATATGTTGATATAATATCCAGAATAAGTAAATTCATACAGATGGAAAGCAGATTAATAGTTTTTAGGGCCTTTGGGGAGGGAGAAATTAGGAATGATTACATGATATGTGCGGGTTTTCTTTTGGGGGTGATGAAAATGTTTTGAAACTAGATAGAAGTGGTAGTTGCATAACACTGTGAATGTATTACATGCTTCTAAAGTATTTACTATGTAATGATTAATTTTATGCTATCTGGATTTCACTGTTAAAAACTCAGATAGTACCTTTGCATGTGCTTTAATTCCATCTTCCTTACTTTCTCAGGAATTATTTCTTAACCATGAATCTTCAAACTCTCCTTCCATTATTAACAGTTTTGCTGAGATTTAATTTATATACCATAGACATTTATAGAACATTTTTATCCGAAAACTGCAGAATGCACATTTTTTAAGTGCAACACGGAACCCTATACAGGATAGATCACATTCGAGGACACACAACAAGTCTCAGTAATTCAAGAAGATTAAAATCATATCAAATATCTTTTCCAACCACAATGACTAGAAATCAACTACAGTAAGAAAACTGAAAAAAATAAAAAACACAAATATGTGGAGAAAAAACAACATGCTACTTAACAACCAAGGAGGAAATCAAAAAAAAACAAAAACTGTCTTGAAGCAATTGAAAATGAAAATTCAACTTTTCAAAATTTATGTGATACAGAAAATGGAGTTCTAAGAGAGAAATTTATAACTATATAAACCTACCTCAAGAAATAAGAAAAATCCCAAATAAAGTCTCGTTCTATACCTAAAAGAACTAGGAAAAGAAAACCCAAACAGGAGAAAAGAAATAGTTAACACCAGAGAAGAAATGAACAAAATATAAATATAAATATATATATATATATATATATATATATATATATATATATATATAGAAAAGATCAATAAAACCAAGAGCTGGTTCTTTGAAAAGAGAAATTAAAAAAAGAGAAACCTTTCAAGAAACTCAAGGAAAAAAAAAGATACTCTAAGTAAAATCATAAATGAAAGAGGAGACATTACAACTGATACCACAGAAACACAAAGAATCGTTAAAGAATACTATGAACAAATCTGACAATCAAAGAAATGGATAAATTTCTAGAAATACATAACTTTCCAAGACTGAACCAGGATGAAGTACAAAATCTAAGCAGACCAATTACTAGCAATGAAATTGAAGCAGTAATCTCCCAAAGACTAAAAGTCTAGAACCACATAGCTCACAGGTTAATTCTACCAAACATTCAAAGAAGAATCGATGCCTAGCCTTCTGAAACTTTCAAACAAATTGAAGAGGAAGGAACACTTCTAAACTCATTTTATGAACCCAGCATTATCCTGATACTGAAACCGGATAGCGACATTATAGAAAAAGAAAATTAGAGAAATATAATTTACATAGCATAGTACATACATACGTACAACACAAGGATTTTTAGTATAATCACAGTTTTGCAATCATCATTGCAATCTAATTTTAGAACTCTCAACCCATTAACAGTCACTTCCCAGCCCTAGATAACCACTAACCTTCTTTCTCTATAAATTTGCCTATTCTAGACATTTTATATAAACAGAATTAGACATTAGGGAGCCTAATTGAAAGAATCATGGACACTTGGATAAATAGATTTAAAGTAGAATCCTGGTTCAAATTTGTAGGACATTTAAAAGTTACTGTGTAGTACAAAGGAGGCACGTGGCAAGGTTAAGGCAGAGGTCAAATTGATTCAACAGTAGTTTTGAGAAATTACTGCAGTCAGGCAGGACTGAAGTTTGCAGGTGAAAAAAATATAAAATCAGGCCAGGTGGAAGATACTGGCTCTGAGGCTTGGCAGTTGACATGCTTGGTTAAGAGAATGATTGATAAAACTCTACATGTTGCTAAAAAGCTGTTTGGAAATTGTTTACAGTAGAATAAAAAATGGATATTTGTGAAGACTGGTCTTTGGTTCTTCTTTGAGCCCATTTTTTATATAGATTGATGAGAAAAGAAAAGAAAGTCAATTTAGATGATTAAAGAAACTCTCTCCTTCCAGCCATCCAGACTGGACCTGTTTTTTTCCAAACAGGCTTGGTGATAAGAATTACCTGGCAGCAGCAAGAAATATCTTTCACTAAACAGAAGGTTTTTCAAAGACCATTCAGTCCAGCAAATGGCTACCTCATTAACCAAACTGGGAAAGATTCCAAATGTTTACAAAATAACTGTATTCAATGCCTACAGGCACATCCCGAGCTTTGTTCATGGGCTTTCTCTGTTTTCAGCTGCATTAAGGCAGCCCACCATTTTTCTAGGTAGCATTTTAGTACACGTTTGTTTTTTATTCTAGATAAGCATGACTGACAGTGATAAAGAAAATTATATATTAATTTTCTCACACCAAAACCAAATAGATAAAAAAGACACGTTCAGATGTATCATGCTTCCACTGAGATTGGAGTATGAATTCCAAGCCATTCATCTAAATGAGTTCACTTCATCCTTTGTTTAGCTACGTATTGCAAGCTGAACCAGTCAGACTGCAGAATACGTATAATTACCATGTCTATTTAAATTCTAAAAATCCCTTTAAATCTTTTTTGCAAGTGAATTATTTCAAAAAGCAACATTCAATTTTTTTCTAGTCTCAGGTCATCTCACTTTTAAAAAATATATATTATCTGCATCTTGACTGGGGAAAAAATATGGTTGCCTAACAATATGCAGCAATTCAGTGTATGAAAACAAGACCAGCCTAAAGGAGAACATCTTTGCCTGGGATCCCCCTCATCTCCACGTAAAACCAATGTTGTATTTTCTGCACACACCTTAGGTTCTTGGTGACTCTCAATTTCCTCTTTTGTTTTAGGGTATTAAGAGATAAGAACCTAAGACCTCATGCTTCAGATGGTTCTATCGACCCTACCATCCAAACACACTTGCCCTTTAAATCTTCAGGACTTTACTATTCAGATTTATGTGTTATTACAGCCTCTTTATCTTAGCACACCACCGAGAAACTGTATTTAAATCAGAACAGAGATCTTCTTTGGATAGTGTCTTTATTTAAAGAAATAATCTGCAGTGTGTGAATGCCAAGCACCATAGCTACTCCAGATATGAGTAAAAAAATAGGCAATTGTTGTAACTTTGCATCAGACTGACTCCCTCAGTCTAGAAAACATGGGGAGCAAATCTTAAAAGAGCAAACCCTAAAGAGGCTAAGTCACAGGAGTCATTCATCACAGCATTAGGTCATTCTTGAGCCTTCGGATGATTGATGTGTTTAATTTAAACTGGCCTGGGTATACAGGACATGTCCCTGAAGTGGTAAGAGGGTGAGTGGGCAGACAGAAGAAAAGATTTTAATGAAAAGCAGTTTTCTCTTGCAAACTTTTGCATGTACATGTCTTAATAACACACACACACACACACAAAAAATGTGTTTTAATTGATGCTGTATTATACAATTCTAGCCTGTTCTCTGGGTTTCTCTTAAAATACCAGTGAGACACAAAGCTGTCATAAGTCTCATTGCATAATACAGTCTTTTATAATAAACCCTTTTACAGAAAACTTGTTTTTCTTAGTGAAATGACCCTGGAACCCAGAGATACATGGATTAGTTAAAAATCTCGCTCATGATATGTTAAAAGATGTCCACTGAGGTAATGCTGTTCACATTGGTGGGCTTTTAGTCTTTCTGTATAAGGGAAAATACAGAGCAATTTCTGAAGTGGAGATATGTGTTACAAAAACAAAGATGAATATATTATATGACTGGCCTTCATTGTCAGTAAAAAAGCCTTTCTGTATTTATAATCTAGTATTACCTATATTGGGTAGTAGAGTTGTCAGAGTTGTTAAACTCTAGTGTTAAAATTTGGTACGTGAAATGTAAGTAGTTTTGATAAAGAAAATGCCTTGGAATGGTCTGATTTGGCTGATTATTTTTATGTATTAAATATTTACCCTTCTGTGGGCCAAACGCTGTGCTAGATTTTGTAGATAAGAAAGTGAGCTCACTGGACTTTATCATTTAGATAAGCAAACAAGTATTAATAAGAAAAAAGTCTCAAGACTAAAAATATAATTATAATATATATCTAATACCATGAAGAAAAATTACACGGTGCTTTGAGAGCATAGCATAATGCAGCCTGAAAGATCAGGAAAGTTCTCCTTGAGGAAGTGTTATCTGAGCAAGTTCTGGAAGATCGTGGTTGGAAGTTACATGTAGGTTAAAAATCAGGCAAGCACTGTGGGAAGAGGATCCAAATGGGAAAAGTGTAATGCATTTAAGATAGTGAAAGAAAATGACGACGACTAGAGAGTTGTGGTTTAGGAAGAGAACTGTAAAAGATAAGGATGAAAATACAAGTAGAAAGCTAATCATGAAGGGCTTCTTACACAGTGGTAAAGATTTCATTTTTCATCCTAAAGGCACTGGAAAATGATTAAAATGTTATCATCAGGACATGGCATGAGTCCCTATTCATTTAACACCATTCTGGCTCCAGCTTGGAGACTGAATAGAAATTAAATGAGTCAAAGTGGAACTATTTATTTAAAAGCTATTATATTAACCTGGAAGTGGGATTGTAGCTTTAACTTTAATGGCAAAGGTCAGTTGAGGAGATGTAGACAGACGTAAAATATATTCCAGAGGTAATGTGCACAGAATTTAGTGAAGGATGAACGAAAAGATGTAAGTTTTTAAGAAAACATGCAGGTTTTTGTCTTCTACAACTGGGTGGATGTGATGTCATTTGCTGAAATAAAAAACCAGTTGCTACAGTTTTAGGAACAGAATGGAAGCAGGCAATTGTGCTTCTCTGCTTTGTAGGTGGAGTGAATTTCTACATTCAGTATGGTACCCTGACCTCCACTCTGCCTACTGCCCAAGAGTCAGAGTCTCTCTGGTTCAGGTTCTCCAGAGAGTGATCCTCCTCTTTTATTCTAGGTTGAGGAAGAGAAGTTACTGACAACAGGTAACTGCAGAGAAAATTGACATGTCTTCTTATATGGCCTTCTGCCAGGTCTTCTGCCTTCAAGACACACTATACTTTTGCTTTCATTAGTATTTGGTGCCTCCAACTTCAAACCTATAGAGTATTCTAAAATATAAACTATCTTCAGCTGTCTTAATTTTGTTACTTTGGTTGCCATTTTTAATCTTCTTTAAACATTATTGGCATCACTCGTCTAGATTAATCTTCTTTATTTTACTTTTTAAAAATATGCCGCACTGGCTTTGAGCTGGGCATTAAGTACTTTACAAAAATTAAATCATATTGCACCACAAATAATGCTCTGAAATAGGCACTGTTATTATCTCCATTACACAGATGAGGAAACCGATGCTGAGAAAAGGTTAAGTAAATTGCTCAAAGTCACAAAGCTAGTAAATGTAAATCCAGGTTAAAATCCAAGTCAGTTGGCTATGTGATCCATGTTCTTAACCACTGCTCTAACGAACTCTTAACAGACATAATTTAGCTACTCTATAATTGGGAATAAGCACTCTTTTTCTGCATGCCACAAATAAATGGTAAATTTTTTTTATTTCACTTATAACCTATGAGTTTTGCTTACCTTTAGTTTTTACTCCATTACATTTAATCAGACATCTTGAAAGTTCTTTAAATGAGAATATTTTAAATATTGACTACATGAATATTTAAAATTTGGTGATGCTACAAATAGATATTGCTCAATATGAAAAATACTTGATTCCAAACTAATTATCTGTTTCTGACACTAAATTTCTTTGACCTAAAACTCGAATGAGCCCAAAGTATTAATTGTCTGTTCAAGGCAAAAGTACTATACCACCATAAATACAATAGAAAAGGGGATATAAGAAATACCAATAAATTCTGTACTGGTCAGACATGTCTATTTTTAGAAACACATTTTACGGGCACTAAAATAATAGGTGACTAAAATACAAAAAAAAAAAAAAATACTATTGAAAACCAGTCAAAAGCTGAAATTCAGGGTTTCTAGTCCTAAGTACAAGCAGTGGTGGTTGAGGGGATGGATCTGGCTGGGGGAAAAGTCCCCTAAAGCCTGGAGAAGAGCAAAAGGTTACTGAGCACCTTCTTCCATGACATCAATCAATACTTCAGGGCTCTGCCTCCCCACATGAGAGCCTCGAAGGCAGGGATCTTGGTCTCCTCAGGCCAGGATCATTTAAAAAAGGATCACATAAGGCTTTGTTATTCTGTAACATACATAAAATTAGTATGAAACAGGACAAGAATGTTATTTGGAAATCATACAAAATGGTTTTGAAAAAAAAGTTTGGCCAATCATTTTAGCGTAAATTATATAACCTATATATTATATACCTTATTTTCTATTATAACTACATTTGTGTTGCATGTCTTTAAATTTTATAGAAAAAATATATACATTTTTATTCAACAACTGCTATCCAAACTGATTCATTACCTTTAGTTTAATCATTTTCCTTATTGCCCAGTTCCTTTGATTGAATGTAACAAAATCTATTGATATATGCCCAATAATTAATAAACATTTAGATTTTAATTTATTCATTGTTATAAACAATATTACAATAAACATTCTTACTCATGCCTTCTTATTATAAGAATGTAAAATTCTCCAGGACGAGGTTTCTCAATCTTCTCATTGTGGATATTTTGTGCTAAATAATTCTTTGTTGTTGAAATTGCAGATGTGAGAATTGTCCTGTGCATTGTAGGATGCATAGAACAGCCCCGGTCTCTATCACTAGAAGCCAATTGTAGTCCCTATTTTACAATGAACAAAAATGACTCCAGACATTGCCAAATGTTCCCCAAGGAACAAATATCGGCCCTGGATGAAAATCACTGCTCTAAAGTATGCACATTTAAGACCAACTGCTGTTTCATACTATGCATATCTTCAGCTTTACTAAATATTGCCCAATTGCTATATGAAATAGTTGCAGCAATTTCCTTTGCAACGAATAGATGTTCCATCTCTAGATCTTCATTGTGAAATGAAATATTTCTAAAATACAAAGTAATAGATATAATGAAGGTATAACATGTCAATAACAATAAACTAAAAGTATGTTTTCTCAACCTAGTTAAAGAATTAGAACATCACAATACTTGGAAGCCCATGAGTCCCTTTCTGAAGCTACTCTTCTTCCTCACTCCTCTTTCCCACAGAGGTAATCACTACCTTGATTTTTTTTATTCATCATCCCTTTCCTTTTCATACCACAGATTAGCATATATCTAAATATAGGATTGTTTCTCATGTTTTCATATACTTTTTAGTTTTACATACATTAAATCATACTTCTACACATTGGTTATTTTGTTTTTGTTCAGCCTCACGATTTTTGCTCATCACTATTTTGAATTTTATTAGTACTTATGCAAGTAAGTCATTCACAAAATAAGTAATTACAAGTCTTTTGTATTATGGTCTCCAGAATACTAATAAAATTTAAATTCAACTGGACTTATCATTTATATATAAATCTAAAATGTATAAGCCAAGACTCCAAATAAAAATAAAACAACTTGCAGACAATAGAACAACATGACTTTCAGTGATCCCTTGGTCAAATCCTGACATTTTATAAATAAGCTACTAAAACCAAAAGCAATTAAATGACAAATTATGGTTTATAAAGCATACCAATTCAGTTGCATAATCCAAGTCTAGAATTTCTCAATTCTCAATCATGGTTTTTTCCAATTATCAATTTGCTTCTTCTATAATCACCTCAGAGTAAAAAATGTGTCTTCTACATCTTTTCCTGCCCTTCTCTTTGACCCAGCATACAAGATCAATCATGCATTACACACAGCAGAATAAAAATTAAATATTTCAACATATTTAGAGTTAGGCCTTATTTAAATATGACTAATTCTAGCTGGCAAAACATCTTAATCTTAGTTGGTTATTCAAAGAAAATGAAATCAAAAGAAAATAGCATTTAAGTTAAGAATGCACTGGGATTCATTTCCCGTGAAAATGTATGACCTAAATATATATCTCCTCTTTGAATGTCATGAGTGTATTCATTACTCAGGAGTACTTTTATGGATGATAGATACAAAAGTCTCAGGAGGCAAATGGCTCTTTCAGGATATAAAGATATGCTACCTTTAAAAATGAAGTACAAAGGAGGAAAGAAAATTAATATATTTATGATCTCTTAGAGTTGAAAGAAAATAAACTGTAATGATGATATAATGAGGTATTAGTCTGAATGCTTTGCTCACTCAGTCCTAACTAATTGAGGAACAGCTACAAAACTGATAATTATATGTATAATTGGCATGAAATGTTATTAAACCTAGCATTTTAAAAGCATATTTCCCATTCTGCAGAAAAGCACATGTAAATGAAAGGGAATGAGAGACTTCCCATTGAGCTAAATGGGGACAAGAGTTAGGTGACTATTTTAAAATATTTAGGAAAATGACATCATAGAACACATTTCTAATTTGTGTGGTGTAAAAGGAAACAGAATTATTTTAAGTATAGTTCAGTGGTTTCCTCATTTATGGCAGAGGGTACTTTTCTAATTAATCAGGAGCCTAAAATTAATTTTTCAGTCAAACTATGAGCGGGAAGAGACAGCATGGTACCCCTTAGTTGTGCTGCACCTGCTACCTCTCGAGAGATCTAAAAAAAAAAGTCTGGCCTTTGCTAAAAGGATAGCATGCACTTCAAGATTTATTATGTGTGGAGAGTCTTAATTAAGCATATTGCTATCTCGACATCTTTGTACTGCTTTACTAGGAATCAGATTATTAGTTCCACAGCTCTTCTCTTCCTATTCTTTTTCTGTTGAACATACAGTTTTTGTATTTAGTCAATGAACTTATTTCCTTCTATATCCCAGGCACTGTGCTAGATATTACTAGACATCAGGGATAGGTCATAAACAGAGCAGATATACTCCTGACATTAAATAGACATTACATGAATACTGCACAGCTTCATTTGCCCATGAGGAAAAAAAATCCAACTTCCTTTGGAAGGGAAGAAATCTAGAAAAAGTCAGAGGAAACCAAACTGGTGCTGCATTTGTTACTTACTTCAGACTGTGTCATTCTCCTGTAGGATCAAGAAGAATAAATGAACCCAGTATCGGTTTCCATAGCATAAAGTAATTTGATTCAATTTGAAGGTAAGGACAGAGACTTTCTGTTTACTACTGTATCCCTAGTGCTTGGCACAGCACTTGGTACATAGATGTTCAAAATCTCGTAAAAGAAAAACTTCCAAAATAATGGAGTAAGTACCTTTAAAAAACATCTCCTTTATAAAAGCAATGAGAAAGCTGGCAAAAAAAAAAATTATCAAAATTGACTTTTTCAGATCTATGGAAATTATCCACAGGCTTACAACAATCTGAGGAGTGCTTACACAAGAAAAATATCTCAATCTCAGTAAAAACATGTTTTGTTTTAAATTGTACTGTTCCTATCTTCTCCCTAACTCTATTGAACCTCAAAAAGCAGCAACCTTGGGATTATAGTAAGTGTGAAAATAGCATAGCATTTTAGCAGTTGGTAGGCAGAGTAGAATAGACTGAAGACTCTCCCCTATATATACACACACAAAAAACATTCACAGAGAATTGCCATTTGACCTGTCTGAAATCTCCTTGGAAAGCTACATTCATGGGGCTTGTCTTTATTTGACCTGACACAAAGTCCAGTCCTCGAGACATTTGGGGAAACAGTCAATAGCAATTGTTTCACATCACAGCTTTCTGAGACAGTAATATCAGTGGTGTCAAACAAGAAGCTGGGGATGAGAGTGGGGGTAGGAGCAGGGAATACCTTAAAAGGAATATCTGGGAATGAGATGTTCAAGCTTTATAAAGTTTCAAATTTTTTTTTTTTGTGTGGAAATGTTGAAGGCCGTGTATATGTACAGTGCTGTGCACATGCCTAGGAAAGATCTAAAAAGGCTATACTCTCTGACCACTGGCTGACATTGAAGCTGTGTGAAAACAGGAAGGGAATGCTGAAGCAGAGGTGCCCAGTGCTGCCGACTTCAGAATTTCCTGACCTCCCTTGGTACGGGCTTAGGCTTTGCCTCCCTTGTGACAAAGCAGCTTTCTGTTGACTATGGCAAGAAAACGCAAGTTGGAGTTTTCTATCTACCCAGTCTCCCAAGTGTCCACAGTAGTTACAGGATCCTACAACTCCACCTCGACCAACACCACCACCCTGGAGCACTTGATTGTGCCTTCATGGGAATTAATGAGACCATTTAGGGTATCTGCTGCTAAACTTGAACACTGAGCACCCTAACTGTATCAACCAGAACTGGATTATTGGCCAGACTATGTCCTCCATCACTGCCTCCCTGCATTTTGATTGTGTCTTCAGTGTGGACCTCACGGAGTTCCAGACCAATCTGGTACCCTACTCCCACATCTACTTTCCCCTGGTGACCTCCTCACCCACTGTCACAGCTGAGAAGGCCTACCACAATCAGCTCTCAGTGGCATTAAAGCATGTACCAGCACACATACAGAGCCTTTCAGCAAAGAGTGAGAGAATGATTGGTACAGTTTATTTAAGGAAACCTCTGTCAAATCATTAAGGAACACACAGTTAACTTAGCAGAGGCTGTGTTGTTCTATATTACAAAGAACATAAACTTTGGAAATTAGTGCAAGAAACTCACTAAAGAGGAATAACAATGAAAAAGCCTTACAGTTCTATTACTTTAAATGTCCAGTTTTTAACAAAATTACATAACATGCAAAGATACAGAAAAATGTGGCCCATACATAAGAAAATAAGCAGTCAACAGAAACTGTCCCCGAGGAAACCAAAATGTTGACTTTATAGAGACTTTAAATCAGTCATTGTAAATAGATTCAAAATTAAATATATTACAAATATATTCAAAACTAAGTGAATATAAATTTAATATATTCAAATCAAAGGAAAAATGTGTAAAGAATTAAAGAAAGGTATGAGAAAACTATCTCATGAAATAAAGAATTTCAATAAAGAGGTAGAAAGCATAAAAGAACAAAATAGAAATTCTAGAGGCCAAAAGTACAATAAATATAATAAAAATTTTACTAAACAACCTTGAGCTGTAGAAAAAAGAATCAATGAACTTAAAAATAGGTCGGCTGAGATTATTTACTCTAAAGAATAA
Source organism: Rousettus aegyptiacus (assembly GCF_014176215.1). NCBI lineage: Eukaryota > Metazoa > Chordata > Mammalia > Chiroptera > Pteropodidae > Rousettus > Rousettus aegyptiacus. Next base: position 52,338,903 of record NW_023416311.1, read on the forward strand.
AAATTAAAAAGAACGAAGAAAAATTATCAGAGCCTGAGACCAGTGGTACACCATCAAACATACTTACATATATATAATAGAAATTCTAGAATAAGAAGAGAAAGGGAAAAGAACAGAAAATTATTGAAGAAATAATGGCCAAAACTTCCCAAATTTGATTCAAATGAACCTACACATTCAAGAAAGTCAATGGATTCAAATTAGAATAAACTTAGAGAGCCTCAAATCTACAACATGATAGTTAAACTATTAAAAAGACAAAAAAAAAGAGAATCTTGAAAATGGCAAGAGAAATGTGACTCCACACATAAAAGGAATCCTCAGTAAGATTAGCACCGTTTTAAAGACACAAATGGGTTGAAATAAAAGGATGAAAAAAGATATTCCCTAGGAACAAAGAGAGCTGTATACTAATATCATGCAAAATAGACTTGAAAATAAAAAGTTTTCCCAGCAATAAAGAGAATATTTTATAATGATAGAAGGAACATGTCCCCAGGAACATAACAATTATAAACATATATTTTTATAAAATATAATACCCTTTCAATAGGACCCCTAAAATACATGAAGAAAAAACTGACAGATTTGAAGGGATAAAATTAAACAATAATAGTGGGAAGCTTCAAAAATCACACTTTCAATAGTACAAAAAAACTAGGCAAAAGAACAATGTGGAAATAGAACACTTGAACAATAGAACTAATTAGACCTAACATATCTACAGAATACTCCACCAAAAAAAAAAAACCTTTTTTAATTTAAAAATATACATTTTTCCAGTGCATGTGAAATATCCTCCAGAATAGGTCATAAAACTAACCGACATTGAAAAGGTTTAAATCATAAACAGTATATTCTTCAAACTACAATATAATTAAAATAAAATCAATAATGGAAGGAATTTGGGATATTCCATGAATGTAAAGAAATTATAAAAAGCACTCTAAGTAACTAATGGTTCAAAGAATAATCTCAAGAGAAATTAGGAAATACTTTAGATGAATTAAAATGAAAACATAAATATTGGATACAGCCAAATCAATGCTTACATTTATAACTGTAAATACTTATATTTGAAAAGACCTCAAATTATTGACCAAATCTTTCATGTTAGGAAACTAAAGAGAAAACCAAACCCAAAGTAAATAGAAAGAAAATTAGAGCAGAAATGAAATTTAAAAAAAAAGAAAAAAACAAACAAAAAAACAATGGAGATAATCATTGAAACCAAAAGTTAATCACCATATTAGATGTCAAAACTTACTACAAAGCTACAGTATTCAAGACAGTGTAGTACTAGCATAAGGATAGACATATAAATCAATGGGTTAGAACTGAGTCCAGAATCCTTACATTACAGTTAATTGATTTTCAACAAGGTTGCCAAGTCAATTAAATAAAATAGTCTTTTCAACAGATGGTTTTGGGACAAGGGGATATTCACATGTAATAAAATGAAGCTGGACTCTTACCTTACGCCATATAAACATTAACTCAAAATGGTTCATAGACCTAAATGTAGGAGCTAAAACTGTAAAATTCTATGAAAACACAGGAGTCAGTCTTTGTGATAGTGGGTAATCTTCAGAGACACTTTTAGTTTCATCTTGCTAAGTTTGCAGTTTACTTACCCAAGACATCAAGCTAATTAGTGATAGAATTAAAGGTAAAAATTCCAAAGCTTAAGCTTTTTAAACTAGACCGCATAAAAATAAAAGCAAAAGATACCAACTTTTATTAGAGTAAAGCATTCTTAAAATGAAGCATTACTATTTAAATTCAAATCACTTAATACTGTTTGATTTTGACTTTTTATGAAAAAAATGTTATCACTTATATCTTCAACACTTTAATATGAAAATTGATGTCTCATCTATACTATTCCATTTCTCTACATATTTCTATCTCCTACTAAGCTAAATTTCTGACCATCATTTTTCATATTATGCTAATAGCTTTGCATGTGTGATTCTCTGTCTAGAATCGCCTTCATTCTGATTCAACTGCAGAAATACTATTCATCCTTCTTGATGAAGCTTATCAGTTAATTCTCTGGGACGTATTTCCTCTTCCTTAGTTGGTCATATCCTACTGTCTACTTCCACAGCACTTTCTGACTCCGCTGTAGCACTAACTTTCCATCACATTTGAATTGCCTACTTAATTCTCTCCTCTACTAGACAGTGAGCATTCAGAGAGCATGACTTGTGGCTTATAATACTTTAACCTGTCAGCATTTAGCATATATAGTAGTTATACGATAACCTACACAAAAGGAAAAAAATCAACCCATATTGACTGAACTTAGTAAGAAAACGTAGGCATTTAAAAAAGATATCTCCCAATGTATGGCTATCTCAGATTATATGCATTAGAGATGAAGAAGAATGCAAAGACCAAGTTTGTTTATTTTTCATAGCTATATAAGTAGAACACTGTTTACTAAATCATAAGAATAGATACATGTGTTTATATTTAATTGAATGATGACTGATAGGGTTCAGAGGCAGTCTTTACTCATAAAATACTTTCAATTATTTTACCCATTAATTATTATTGGAATGTTTCAAAAATTAAAACATGAAAATATATTTCTCAGCTATAAAAAGGAATGAAATTTTGATAAGTGCTAGAACATGGATGGACCTAAAGAACATTATTCTTAGTGAAATAAGCCCAACACAGAAGAACAAATATTGTCTAATTCCACTTATATGAAATGTCAAGAAAAATAAAATTCACAGAGATAGAAAGTAACATAGAGGTTGCCAGGGGCTAGGAAAAAGTGGGAAAAGGAGTTAGTATACAATAAATACAGAGTTTCTGTTGGGGATGAGGAAAATAGTTTAGAAATATACAGTGGTGATGGTTACATGACACTGTGACTATATTTAATGCCTCTGAGTTTGTACAGTTATGAATAGTAAAAATGATAATATTCTTATGTATATTTTACCATAATAAAGAAAAAATATGACAAAATGAAACAATTCAGATGAACAAAAAGAAGTTAAAAAAATCAGTTACGATCTCCTCATCTAAAGATAACTCTAATTACGTGTTGATATAAAACATTAAGTCTAAATAATGATGTATTCAGATAAGCTGAGAGGACTTGGTATTAGCAGACCTGCACAATAGGAGATGTTAAAGGAAGTTCCTCAGAAGACAAATGATACATGACAGAAGCTTGGATCTACACAAAGGAAGGAAGAGTGCTGGAAGAGGTGAATATGTGGGTAAAGACTTTTTCTCTCATTTTTAATTTCCTTTAAATTAAAGAATTTACTTTGGCTATATTACACCAAAATACATAAACTTATGTTACCCCTATCAAAAAATATTTTCTATGGATTTATTATATTCAACTTTTCTTTGTCATTGTGTTAGACATATATTATGAGAAGCCTATTAGTAAGTTTAAAAGCTTTACAGAAATGTTTCTCTTTTTCGATCAGGATGGATTTTAATGGGCAACTGAAAAATATTTCAAATCCATTCAATTAAAAGCAAAACTCACCTAAGCATTTTAAACATACAATTTTGTGACAATTATATATTGGAAAAATCTTAAAACTTGCAAAATAAAATTTCCATATCTTAAAGATGAGCTTATTCCCTTTATAGACACACAAAAATGTGTGCGCACACACATACATATAAACACGCACACAACACATACACATTTACTCAGTTTGAACTTTAAAAGGACATGTGAGATTCAGAGTAAAAAGAGGGCAAAGGGATTTCAAGTCATAATGAGTCCAAAAAGATCTCTGCCTGACAGCGAAGAATGAACATATGTAAATTGTAGGTAATTTTCTTTTTACTCCAGATGGCTATGTGAGGTAGAGTGTATTAAACTAATGCATGTGGAAGAAGTTGCCAAACATATCCAACTAGAACTAAATGGAACACTGTTGCACCGTATAACAGAATTCAACATTTCTCTTCATCATTTCAGCCAAAACATCCCTATTAATTTACTTCTATAACAGAGACTGGCAATCTGCCCTGATAGTGATTTAAAATGTTACCCATAACTTTTCTTGCTCTCAATGCTATTTGACAAGTCTGGGACTCTTTATACTTTGATTTCAATGTTGATTCAAGTTATCGATCATACATTATTTGATTGAAAAAGAAGACCTTATAACAACATTCCTTTGTTTTACTGTGAAAAGGGTGACAAGGTTTACACATGTAATTTGGAAAAGAATCAGCTTCACTGGCTAGTATTCAGCCACAAGAAAATGTGATTGGCATTACCCAAAGTAAACAAAATACTTATGCTAATGCCTAATCATGTCAAAAATGTTTGCAGCCTGTTGTGCACTGTTTTTAGAATGAGCCTAAAGATGACTCCCTTGTGTCCCTGTTTACTTCTGTTATTATACTATCTCCCCCCAACTAAAATCTAAAATACCCACCTAAAATTCTTTGACCCAAGGAATATGTAACTACCTTTCTCTTCAAAGACCGGGATCTGGTTAATATTGTAGAATCTTTTGGCAAGTGACCAGGCAATTAAAGCCTTTGGCCTTTGTCATCTAAATCAAGGAGGAATCACAAATCTAAATGGATACATTTAGAACATGCATTCCATTCTGTAAATATTAGAAGGTTGAAGATTTGACCTGTGACAGTCTCAACTCTTTTACCAAAAAATAAGGAAATACTATGGCTATTCCTCTGGGCTTCTTTAATTATCAGAATGAAAAGATATAAAGTATTAAATACCTTTCTCTTTGTATTTCAAGATAATCAGGAAACAAAAGGCTGTCCTCAATAACTGAAAAGTAACTTGCATGATCCATAATAAATATTAGAATTGAAATTTAGGATTCATTTAATACCCCTACCTATAAATATATATGTTACAGAATATCAGATTCAGTAATCAGACAAATGGCTAAAAGAACAATCAAGAAATAAAAAAGCTAAACTCCTTATCAAATAGGAAAAGAGCAGGTAAGGAACAGTACAGAAGGACAAGCAGAGAAGTATGTTTCATACCAGACATCGCTTTAGACAGTATTATGTCACAGCCACTCAGATACACAAGGATTCTCTACTCGTCCTGTCTCTGCTGTATCTTTCCAGGATTACAATTCAATATAATACTTAAATCTATTTTCTTGTTTTATCAAGTTAGAGTATTTTGACTTTCTACAAATTCAATTTAAGAAATGAACTCCCCTAGATTTCCCTCCAGTTTTTCTCCTCTATATTCATCATAAAATTTTGTCACCTATAACACAGTTGGTATTGAAAAATATATTATTTACATTTTTTCATAACACACATTGTAACTTCTATGCTTTTTTTTTGTAGTTTGACTTACAAAATTTGAAAAGTTATCAACAATAATTTTAGTTATAGTATAACTCTTTCTCTACAGAACTATTTTGTGTAATTAAACACATAGAGAAATAGAAGCCTGAGTCAAAAGAGGTTACTTCAAAATAATATCAAATGAATTACCTTTAATAACTATTTTTATTTAAAATAATCATGCAACACCATGCAAAGGTGACCAGATATTTGGTCAGACATTATTCTGTATATTTCTGTAAAGGTTTTTTGGGGGTGATATTAACATTTAAATCTGCAGATGTTGACTAAAGCAGATTATATATCCTCTATTGTGTGTGTGAGCCTCATCTAATCAGTGGAAAGCTTTACTTGATAGAAGACTTAACACCCTCCTGCAAGAGGAATTCTGCCAGCAGGCTGCCTTTGGACTTAAACTGAAATTCTTCCTGCATTTCCAGCCTCCTAGATTACCCATCGGATGATTAATTCGTGTATACTAAACAATTGTATAAACCAATTCTATAAAATAAATCTGTCTCTGTATATTTATATTTATCTACCTATATAGAAAATATATGGTATATGTGTTATATATGTTACAATATATACATATAACATAAACATACATATAATATACATAACATAATGTACACATATTATAAATGATATATGTAATTATATACCTATGCATATATTACATATAAAATAAATTAACATTTTAATCCATGTAAAATTACATATTTTCTACATACACATTCTGTTATACATGTCTGTATACATACACACATATGTGTACGTATGTATATATATTCATATCTATATTCATATATATACATACACACACACACACACACATATATATATATATTATATATATATAATCTCCACTCTGGTAATTTTATTGCTCTGGAGGACTCTGACTAATACAACTATTCATAGCATTGAGGACTAACAAGCCAAAAGAAAGAAAGCTGTTGTGGTGGACCCAATAAGTCATCCAGATCTCAAGTCCGAAACCAACAATTTATTCTTGCAGCTGCTACAGGTGACACCAGCCGGCAGCCCTCAGTTGTCAGCTGTTTTAGGGAATAACTCATCCAAGAAAAAGCTATCTTGTCCTCTGTTTCACTTGCTTCCAGGACCAGCCTCCTCAATGACTAATCAGTGCAGAGGTATAAAGGCTCAGTGCCTTCATCTCATTTCAGGACAACTCTGATGATCTGTCCCAGCTCCAGAGTTCAGGTTTTCACTCGGTTTGCAGTGCAACTCATCTCTCTCTCCCAAATCCTGTTTCTTTCCTCTGCCTTCCATAGGTGTTGCTCCCAAGAACACTCCCCAATCAATGGCCTGCATGCTAATCTTCATCTTAGAACCCTCCACTAAAACCTTTAAACCTACAACAATCATTCTCTCTCTACCGCGATCACTTTTCAGTCCCCTTTTCCCTGCTCGAAACGGTAAAAACTATATCAGCAATCTGCTCCAAAAACCAATAACCAATCTGGAAATGAGTTGCCAACCCCTACTTCTAATTTCTATGGAGGATGTACTTGAAGTTCTGCTTACTTAGCTTGGCAGGGTGGTGAGGAAACTTCCCTCACTCCCTGCCATCTCAGGTGCTTCTTCAGTCCCCTGTACTTGGATTTTTCATGCTTGTTATGCCTCCAAAATCACAGGTACACAATTCAGGCTCTCCAAAGGGACTTCTCACTTTACTACACTGTATGAATGTAGAGGTCAACAATCTAACAGAGCAACGAGATTCTGCTAGGTATCTTGTGTCTCTAAGGATGTTTCTCTTAGTGCCTTCCCTCATTTGGCTTGGTGGGGTGAAATACCCTCTACCCTTTCCCACAGCACTCCCCTTTTTTACAAGGACTCAATGAAAGAAGATTTGAGCCTGATTTGAAGATTATTTATTAATTTTAATTATCTATTACATCCTATTTTATGTACAAAAAACATTCTTTGATTATTATGAAAATGTCAGGTTTGGGGTATTTTCTCTCCATCTCTCTGACTCTAATTGTTTGCTCTCCTTTGCATACAAAAATAAATCAACATATAGTTCTACTACATTTAATAATGCTGATGAGAGTCTTTGCTTTTTGTTTTACTGTAGGGCCCAGTTGTAATCATGACCAGAAATAATAAATAAGATGGCTAGCCAAGGTCAAGAGAGCACTTTTTTTCCCCATGCACCAGCATTCTCTATCAAAAGCTAAATGGCCCCTGTCATCATTTAGAACACAGTGTAACTATTTAAGCTAACTATTCACCCTATAAAACTTATATCTTCTGCATCTCATTGAACCCAGAAGAAAGTGATCCCATGAATCCTTAGTACGGTGTTTTTTTTTTTTTTTTTTTGGAAGTGGCTGAAATAAACTGGCTTATAAACTTGTACCACATACACCTCATGAAATCAAAACCCTTGCCTCCCAACCACCAGGCAGAAATACAAACATTTTCTATAGTATGTATGCTTTAATGCTTAAACATGAATAAAGTCATAATAGCCTATCTTCCTCTAGCTTAAAACTAAAGATTTTATCTCCCTCAATAACGTGGTCTAATTAAGTGAATTTTCTCTCTCTGCTTTAAAAATATCTTTGTGCTTAAATCTTTGATGTTTTGTGTGTTCTTCCTTTTTTGAAGCTGATTTCAATGACATTTTTCTTTAATCTTAAAATCACTTGCTTAAAAATGCTCCACCTTTCTGATTAAATTCCAAAGTTTCTTTTACACCACCAGTAAAATGTATTCCATTAGATAGCAGTCAAATAGACATGACCATTCAAGCATTTCACAATTAGTTAAGAAACTTCTGATGTATCTCATTTAGTGTTCTTAATGAACAAAACATCTTAGGAATATTTTCTTCAGGTCAAAGGGCATGTTTAGCATAATAGCTAGCCAAATTTTTACATAATTAGATCATATGGGGATTTGGGTCTCCTATTACTTTAGTTGCATATAATATGAGTAGTGCTTCCTAAACGTAACCCACTGAGAAAGGAAAATAATTGAGAAAGTGACCTTGGCACATTAGAAAAGGAAGCATGGAGACTTTTGACAGCATAAAATAATACAATTACTAGCAGGCTAAAGTTCAGGGCAAAGAAGCTATAGTCATATAGGGATAAAAAAAAAAAAGGTAGCTGACTATATACTTTTACATTATTGGTAAAAGACTTTGGGTTGCAGTATGTGACACATTCTATTTTAAATGATTTATGAAAAATAAAAAGAATTTTGTGTGATACTAAATAAGTGATTTGAATTAAAAATTTGGAAGCTGTATTTTCCATGATTACCAACAACTAAACATTTACAAAGCATAGACAGCCTTCAGATGAACAATACCTGTTACAGCTATGGGACAGAACATAAGAGAAATATATTGGAAAGTTCGGTTTAATGTAACTATCGATTGCATAGTAAACGTAATACAACTATGTATGAATGGGGTTAGACACAACATCTGTCCCATTATTTACTAGTTGAATGATCTTGACCAAAACATTCATCTCTCTACACTAGTTTTCTAACATAAAAAATGGGGTCAATAGTGTTCACACTTTTATAAAGATTAAATGAGAAAATGTATGTAAAAGAGTTCAATAACTAGCACATAGTAAGTATTAAAAAACTTGAAGATATTTTATCAGTATTTTTTGAGAATATGAATGGCTGGAATTAGAATGAATTTCCAAGAGCATTTTAAATCAAAAAAAAAAAAAAAAAAAAAAAAAACCCTGAAAGAATTTTCTAAAAGTATACAAGTGAATCCAAGACAAAAAAAGAAGAAGAGATTTTAGTCTTCCCTTCATCTTCCCATGCCCATATTCAATAATTTCTGGTGGCTTTTTTGGAAATTCCTTTTTCTGAGGAACTGAAACTTTGCATAATCATCTGTCTTAAATCGTTCACTATAAATTTTTGTGAGACTTGCATATAAAGATGTGTTAATATCTTAAAAATTCTTTAGAAATTTGGGGAGTTCAGTTTCATTTTTATTTCCCAGTTAGAAATTTACTTACAGACACATAGCACTTGAAAGATGGTACTGCAGACGGTTGACACCACCTGTCAACATAGAAGTTCTCAGCACACCAGAAAGGCATGCACAGGATGAGACAAAAACTAGTCATGACACATTATTTCATTTCTAATTATTAAATGTTTATTTTAATATCTATTGTGTGGTTAGTTGCTTGGAATATGGTCATCTGAAACAAATGTTCTGATTAAAAATTACAGTGAGCAAATTTAATTAAAATATGAGACATATCAGATTATGATGATCTGTTTCTATTTTTTTTCCATCCTTCATTTATTTAAAGTCCACATGGATCATGAACAAAAGCTGACTTTTTTTCTACTACATAGTAAGCCACTAAGAAAATTTTAGCTTTTTAAATCATTACACAGAGAAATTAAGGAATATAAAGAATTGGAATTCCTTTCTACTATAAACTAGTATTTACATTTAAGAACATTTTGTTGGGCAAATGTGAAAAGCTACATGTTCAAAATTGAGAGTTCAGAAGTAAATCCATATTTACATGGGCAAATAATTTTCAACAAAAAAAGTCAAAACATTCACTGGAGAAAGGAAAGCCTCTTCAATAAATGGTGCTGGGAAACTGGAAAGCCACTTGCAAAAGAATGAAACTAGACTGTTGTCTATCACCACACACCAAAAATAACTCAAAATGGATTAAGGACCTGACTATAAGACCTGAAACAATAAAATGCATGGAAGAAAACATAGGAGTGAAACTCAAGGAACTTGGACTTAACGAGGATTTTATGAATTTGACCTCAAAGGCAAGGGAAGTAAAAGCAAAAGTAAATGAATGGGATTATATCAAACTGAAAAGCTTCTGCTCAGCAAAAGAAACCATCAACAAGGTAAAGAAACGACCATCTGAATGGGAAAATATATTTGCAAGCAACACCTCCAATAAGGGCCTAATATCCAAAATATACAAAGAATCCATATGACTCAATAACAACAAAAAACAAATGATCCAATCAAAAATGGGCAGAGGACCTGAACAGACACTTCTCCCAAGAAAACATACAAATGACCAATAAATATATGAAAAGATGTTCAACATTGCTAGCTATTAGAGAAATGCAAATCAAAACTACAATGAGATACCATCTCACACCTGTTAGTATGGCTATAATCAACAAGATAAGTAATAACGAATGTTGGAGAGGATACAGAGAAAAAGGAACCTAATACACTGCTGGTGAGATTGCGAATTGGTACAGCCACTATGGAAAACAGTATGGAGGTTCCTCAAAATCTAAGAATCAATCTACCATATGATCCAGCAATCCTTCTACTGGGTATTTACCCCAAAGATTTGAAGGCAACTGGACTTTGGGTGGTGAACACACAATAGAATATACAGATGTCAAATGGTAGTGTACATCTGAAAAATATAATTGTATTAACCAATATTACCCCAATAAACTTAATTTAAAAAGAAAAAAGAAAAAAAAAGAAAAGCTAGGAAAAAATAAATACTTCTAAATTACCCAGGGACTAGAAAATGACAAAATAAAAAGTTTATTTTATGCAAATAGTAAAAAGATCAAAATACTGTTATTAATTATATATTTTTAAACTTGCAAAAATTATTGAAGTATTACTTATTCTTTACATCATTTTACTTATAGATAACAATAAGTTGGAACATGAGCTATTATTTTGAAGCGGAATTATTAAATGTCAACAGAGCAAAGCTATTCTGGGGTTCCACTCTAAATCCAAAAGCTAAGGTTTTCGGTAAGTGAGAAGACCTTGGTTCAAAAACCTATCATTTTATCAATTATTTAGTGACACCTATTTATAGAATAGATACTAAGTGCGACAGTATCTAAAAGACTTTTCTTAATAGAGAAATTAAGTAACTTCAGGATCGAACATTCTCAACTTATATGCGAAGTCAATGCTCAGGGTGCAGAGTAAACATAGTACAGTGTCCCTTGGTACCGAACGTTTAAGTCACCTGCCATCATGTCTGCTGAGGTTAACTGGGTGAAGGCTAATCTGACTTCTGGCATGTAACATATTGTCCTATGTTCACACTACACACTAATTTTAGCTGACTAAAATCCATTTGGAATTCTACATCCTAAGCACAGTCATCTTCATTTACATGAAAGCAGAAGAAATGCTCTAAAGGTATTTAACTCCTATAGAATAACTTTCCTTTTCAATCTATGCTAATCCTAAGCATCTACAACTCTCAGAGTCCATTTAACAATGTTATCATTGCACTATACTGCCTCTGTGGTCACTGCTGGATGCACCCGGCCCCAAAATTGAGATTTGAAGAAATGGAATCGAAGCACGGTTTATAGTATGAAACAATAGAAAGAAAGAAAAGAAAGGAGAGAGGGAGAGAGAGAGAGAGAGAGAGAGAGAGAGAGAGAGAGAGAGAGAGAAGAAGAGGGAGGAGGAGGCCGAGAAGGAAGGAGTAGGAGTAGGAAGTCAGAAGCCTGTATGCAGGAATTGAACGTAAGGACGAAGGAAAAAGAACCCTTCCTCCAAGCCCGTCCCCCCCCATTACTTCCTTCCTTCCTTCCTTCCTTCTTCCTTCCTTCCTTCCTTCCTTCCTTTCCCTTCCTTCCCTCCCTCCCTCCCCTCCACTCCCTCACTCCCTCCCTCCCTCCCTCCCTGCCCTCCCTCCCTCCGAAAGATAAGAAAGAAAGAAACTCAAAACTATAACGTAACCAAGGAAGTGAGGGCCCATAACCATTAATAATGCCCTTCCTTTGTTTTGTTCTGGTCTGCTCTCTTGGCTCATTGTTACCGTCTTTTATTTTTACCCATTTTTTTTCTAAAAACCTTTAGTCACTATGTCTTCCCCTCTGTACCTTATCTAATTTCTACGCATTTGTTCCTACATTGAAACTTTCACCTTTAAACCTCCCTCCTTTTTTACTATAAGCATTAATATTTCAAATTGATTCCCCAATACAGACTTCTGTCCACTTCTTTGTTTGACTCTCATTTACTAACCCAATTCTTTTCAGTTTCCAAAATATGAATCTGAACTTCACTCTGAGACAAGTGTTAGATCAGAGAACCTAAGAGACTTGGAGTGCAGTCCAGACTACAGTCTTCTGGATAAAAATTGGTAAGTTACTTAGTCATATTAAAAACTGAGATTAATAATAGCTCCCCTTCTTCCTGCATTGATGCAAAGGAGAACTACAATTGATAAGTGCAACAGAAAGTCTATTTCTACTATTAAGAAACCCCCTTCTACTGCTAACCACCCTGTTGTAGATTTAAAGTGGATGTGTTATGTCTCTGTGTGTATCTGGGTGAGAGAGAACAAACCAATGCCTGTGAGAACTGCCACTTCGGACAACTGAGAACTGGATTTCACATGCCAATATTCTTACTTCTTTCCATGTTGTAACTGACAAGCCATCTGTGTGCAAAGTGAAAATTAACTATTACTACTACTGTTACTGAGAATAATGTGCTAGATTTTATGCACAATGCTCAAAACTTTATAAGTATAACCCTCTATTAATCTTGATAACCCTAGAAAGAAAGTACTGGTTTTTATCAAATTTATATGAGATAAAACTGAGGCTTCAAAAAGCTGAGTAATTTATCTAAAGCCACACAGATTTTAGCTATGAAAAACTTCTGAGTACAGTTTGGAAGATACTAACTATTAGGATTTGCTGTCTCTTCAGAAAATTGCTACACATATTCACACACACACAATCCACAGTATATCTACAATATTGCAAATAAATCTAAACAATTCTAAATGAAATGTCTTCTGCCTAAGTTCATGGATGGGTGAGGTAAATGTTCTACATGTTATATTTAAGTAAAAAAAAAAATTCTGTGTTTTGATTATTGTATCAAGAAATGAAAGATATTTTATTATACCTACTAATAGGTTCATCTGTTTGCAATGTCATGTCTTCTTTTACATTTATCACTAAGATACAAAATGCATATTGCGGTATTCCCAATTTAAGTTGGTAAAAGGGCCTCAAATCCAGCAAGTTTAACTCCTCGAGGGCCTGTAATTATCCCTTTGAATTTATATTGAATTTCATTTGAATTACATTAGTTTGTACATATATCTTTCATCTTTCAAATATTTTATTAAAGCATTACTTAAATAATCTAGCCTAGAACATGATAAAATTCAGATGCAGAACTATTAAATGACCTATATGAACCTATTGTAAATTATCTTAAATTTGAGAAAGACTGCTACATTAAATGCTACATGCAGAAATGTTTACCTTCTTACTTTTGTAATGACAACTTTTTATAAAAATAAATTGTTATTACAGAATGAATTATTAAAATTTTTCCCAATTCCAAATTAAACTTATAGAATTTGCACATGGAGTATAGTCACCAAAAATCTGAACTTCATACCAAAGAAACTCTATGTGGAAAATATAAAGAGTAGCTCTTGGTTTTTAGATAATTGTATATTAAGCCTTTTTTGTGGTTCTTCTTTGCCTTTAGTTAAAAAAAAAAAAAAAAAAAAAACTTTCATTGCCTGGCTATTAAAATTGAGATACATTTCTACTAGAAATCATGTCTCTATCATAGATGATTTCTGATATTGTTTTCCAGAAATTCTAAATATTTTCCTTCAAAAAGAGTTTAATTATCTCATGTTTTCTTGGAAACTCAAAATTTGTAAATTTCTTTAAATAAGAAAATATTTAAATAGATTTAATTTAAATGAATATGATATGAAGCTTGATTTTTTTATAAATATTGATAAAATAGAATCTGCCTTAGATTCCATATAAAACTGATAATTTGATTTTCTAATAAGTTCTAGGTGTTTTTAAGAGAATTTTATATATTACAATAAAATATTTTTTAAAAAATAACTGCAGAGAGAATAAAATTATCACTATTTTCAGATGTGATGAGTTTTATACATGGCAAATCTAAAAGAATCAACTGAGAAACTGGAAGAGCTCAGTAGGAGGACTATACAAAAAAAGCAGGTGTTAGAAAATATAGTGACGAACTTTATATACAAAAGCAATGTTAAATACCTATAATAAAATTAAGAAAAATGTGTGAAATTTTTCAAATAGAATTTTAAAAATACTTGAATAAAAAGTTTTTTTGATTAAAAGGACTCAATGATGTATATCATAACTGAATTTCCCAAAAATTTTTCCACAAATTATAAGCCTGGTCAAATATTTTTATCAAAACATGACAAGCAATTTAACACTCATTCTAAAAGAAATCAACAAATTAATCAATAAGGGTCTAAAGAAAGTATACCATTTAAGAGGAAACAGCCTTCATTAATAATAAAATATATCATTGTATTAAAGTAAGTAGAATAATGTGTCATGGCACTAGAGTTGATAGGCAGATCAATGGACCAAAAAGAAAGCCTTAATAGACTAGATTCAAAACATATAGCATTTAGTATGTGATAAAGATGGCAATTAAATCAGAAAAAAAATAGATTAAAAAAACTGTTATAGAGAACTCGAAGAAAATAAAGCTAGATCTCTACTGCAATTCTTGTTTTAAAAAATTAGATAAAAATAAAAATATTATGTGAAATAATGTGAAAGCAAAAATGTAGTTGCAAAAATTTATTCTGGAGTCAAAAGTTATCTTCTAAGAAGGCAAAAATCTCAGTCACTAAAGTATGTTCTAACACATTTATTTCAACAGTTTCATCTTATACATGGTTTAAGTCCTATGGAGCACATAATAAGTTCTAGGTACATGTCTAAACATAGGGGATATAGCAGTGAGCAAGTCAGACAAAACCTGCTCCATGTTGTTTCTCAAGGAGTAGAGACAGATAAACGAGTAAATAAGTGAATGTACATCAGATGGTATAAGTGCTATGAAAGAAAACAGGAAAAGCATGGTAATAATAAAAATTTTTGAATAAATGGAGACTGAGAGTATGCACTACTATCAAGGGTATGAAAAAAATGTATTTCTATAGACCACTGTTAAAACTATTCATTGGTAAAATATCTTTGAATAGGAATTTACACAACTGTAAAATGTGCAAACCCTTTGACTTAATTCTACTTTAAGATATTTACCCGGCAAATATATTTGGGTACCACTCAGATATATGTATACAAAATTATTTGTACAGCATTGTTCATATAAGGATAAGGGGAAGACCTATAAACAACTTTAACATTTCTTAGCAATCAATTGGTTAAATAATATATGAACTAGAAAGGATGACTATATATATCTGTTAAAAAGGATAAAGCAGATTTATTATGATAATCTAAAATGTTCTCCAAGATATAAGGCAAATGATCTAACAGGTTGTATATATTATCCCGCTGGCATAAAACAAGAATTATCCATGTGTTTGAAAAAAAATCCTGAAGAATGCACAAAATTACTTCTTAGGTGTAGCATGAATATCTTGAGAATGAGAGAGACTAATTTTTCTTTGTTCTAAAAACATTTTCCTATGTGCATTGTTATTTTCATAGAAATAATTTAAAATGTTAAGCACTGAGTCAAATATTGGTTATTTTATGCAAAAAGTTGAAATGTCCTCATGACAATATTGCATTAGATTAGTGATCAAAACAAATATTGAATTTGTCCTATGAGGATGGCCAGTACAAATAAATTATGCCAAAAAATCCTCTCTGGGTTCAAAATTATAGTAGCTAGATAACTATAGCAATCATATTAAAAGCATAATTAGTAAATTGCCATCTCAAACTGTGATTTAAAAAAAAAAAGATGATGACAGACTACATCACAAACTGTCATAGTCCCTTTGGGCTGTTATAACAAACTACTATAGACTGAGTGGCTTATAAACAACAGAAATTTATTTCCCTGAGCTCTAGAGGCTGGGAAGTCCAAGATCAAGACACTAGAATATTCAGTGTGTGATGAGGACCTACTTCCTTCATCATAGATGACCATTTTCTAGCTGTGTCCTCACATGGCAGAAGAGGCAAGAGAGCTCTTGGGAGTATCTCTTTTCAGGGCATTAACCCCATTCATGAGGGGTCTACCTTCATAATCTAGTCATCTCCCAAAGGTCCTACCTCTAAATACCATCACATCGGTCATTAGCATTTAACATACAAAAATTTGGCAGGGGTAGGGGGCATACATTCAACCTATAACAAACAAAACAGTATCATCTTTAAATTATACAACAGCTTTGGATAGTTATACACTACTGACTTATAACAAGGTTACATGTCTGGAAAATAACTTACATAACATTTGAGTCTTTTATATTAGTAATATTTTAGAGATTGTTATTTACTCATGATTTACCCATTGAAAGCTACTATGATTCTCATGTGCCCCAAATTTTGGGGTCTACTGTTTCGTAGATTTTCACCAAAAGCCTTTATTCGCATAGCTATTACCATTCTTACTTCGGTATGTAACTACTGTAACAAGAATGCAATTTCCCTAAAATGACGGTGGACTCTGCATGGTAATGTACATGGACACAGAAAACAAATGCTCTAAAATGTGGTTTCCTGTGCTTTACCACAAGTTGATTAATAATGTGGAATTTCAGTCACTTTGAATTGGATAGAGCTTACACTCTTATCCAGTGATGTGGCAGTGTAATAGCTTGTTTTACTGGATCTGGTAAATGAAGACGATGACAGAAAAGAAAAAAAAAAAAGCTATACGACAAAGCATTGAGTATTTTCCCCCTAGAGCCTAACCTGTTTCTGAAAAAGTGTTTCTGAACACTCATGTAAATTCCATGAGTGTTCTCCTTATTTATTCAGAAGACCTCATGAGAAGCAATTATTTAAATTTGGAGGAACACTAAAGACTAGATTATCTGATAATATAATGCTCATAAAGAATCTTAGATTTAAAAAAGAGAAAGAATATATAGGGGATTTTAACATCTTATGATGAGTCTCATCTAAAGATATTTTTTCATATGAAATTTTTACCTACTATTTCTACAGAAATTGCTCAAGAAGCATGTAAAGAATCATCACTACCATGAATCAAAACATTTCTTCTTGTTAAAAGCAATAGTATTATGTGAATTCACTGTAAAAAAAAATCTCAATAATTAAAGCAGAGATACAAACAATAGGCTTACATATGTCAGGAAATCTGTCACACAAGTAAATTATGCCTGATGCAAAAACTGCTAAACTACTTTCTGCATAATTCTTCCATGTTTGCATATAATATAAAAAAAATCCTCACAGACTATCTATGACTTGCTATAGTTGACAATTTTCAGGTGCTACTCCTTGCCCAGGACCATTTCTTTTCCCTATTCGTAAGTATGTTTTCTTTACTTATGTACACATGTATATCTTTGCAACTTATATTCTTAAAAATTCTCAGTGTTAATCTTTCAAAAAATCTTAAAGTCATTTGGCTACTATGATACAATGAAATCTACAAATTAGTTGTGCTCATCTCCTTTATCATGATAGCCACAGTTTCTTAGGAAAAAGCAAAAGCTGGACCCAGCAAAGGCAGTTCTAGTAACTGTCCATAGGGTAGGTACCTAGGAAGTCCCAGGCAGAATATCAGAATGTGGCAATGTCAAGTAGGGTTTAAGCAGATTTTGTAAGAAGCTGGGGTAGGAAGGAAGACTATAATCTGAGTGAAAGAACAGAATTATGCGAACAAACAGATTTCAAGTTATCTTTGCCTTTATAGAAAATCGTCAGCCTTTTACCTGAAGTTCAAGATGCAGCAGCCCACCTTTCCAATGGAGAGGACTTAACAGCATTCAGAAGATTTTAAGGATATCAGAAAAATACCTTGCAATCCAGAAAAGAGTCTCAGCATTGATTGGAAAGTGAGGTATTTATCCAGATAACTGAAGTCTTCACAGCAGGTCTAAGGCTTTATCCCACCTCTAACTTTTCAGCTTGACAGGACCCACATGAAAAGAGAGAAATTGCTACAACTGTGGGACTCCACAGGACCCAGAACACATATGTTATATCAGACACCAAATCTTTTTGGCAACACAATATAATTCCAAGTCCCCTTGAAGGATGGTGCAAAGAGTGCTGATAACACCTCCCTCTCTGAGCAGAGTAAAGTCTGGATCAGGGTTCAGCCCACTGATTGGCACTACCTTGGGAAGCTGGGAAAGGCAAGGGTTCAGGAGGTAGAAAAATTACAAAAGCCACATTGCTCACAGAGTAAATCCAAGCTCTTAGGTTTACCATTCAAGACCTGACAAAATGTGCCTTCAACATTTGGTCAGGCCCTGAATGGTAGACACGTCTTCTCAAAATTATCTTGTACTCAATTTTTCTCACTTCATAATCTAACCAAAGAAATTGCATAGCCTACCTTCTTTACATCTTAGTATCTTATGTGATTTTTTTCTTGATATTTTTCCATGTCTGGACTGTCCTCCCACATCTCCTCATCCTTTTAGCCATGTGTTCAAAACAAATCCTATCCTTGAAGGCACAATCAAAATTATCTTCTCTGCTATATAGGACATGCATGGAGCACCACTTTAGGAAATAATCTTCCCTTTATTCTCTATGACAAATCACTTCCTGCTCCATATAATAAAAAAATCTAATTACTTTTCTTGTCACCCTTTCATGGCTGTAGCATTTTGAGGAAAAGATTTCATAATTATAACTAAATTATTTGCATATGCCCCATAGAGCTTCACATAGAGCTTCACAAAGGAAAACAATTTTTCATAAATATTATTAATATTTTTCAACCTATCAAGAAACAAGTCATATGTTAAACTAGTCTAAAACAGATAAGATAGGCAATTCGTTTCTGAGCATTATAATTATGGAATGCACTACTGCTTTAATATGTAGCATGAACACCAAAAGGAAAAATAAACAAACTCCCTTTTCTTAAAAAGATTCAAATTAACCTTGCTAAGATTTTCAATTTACTTGAACCAAAGGATTAACTACGTTAGATTCCAACCCAGCATGGTCTCAGCCCATTTCTGTTGCCATCGCATTAATGTTTGTTTCCACTAGCCAATACTGACAGTGTCTGGTAGTTAAATAATCCAGGAATGGATATTACACAGCAGTTGAACTTAGAAGGTATGTCTGAGCAAATCAATATTCACAAAAAGCAACAAAACAAGTATACTTATCTGAAGTCATTGTGTAGCAAACAAATCCTCCTCATGTTTTGGGGAACTCCACCAAAAACAGAGTATTCCTTTGAGATGCAGAAAATGTTACTAATCCTCAAAGGTCCAGAGATGATTTTTTACTGTTTATTTTTTTACATCCATTTGCCACATTTTTGTACATTTTGATTTTCTTTTAAGTGTTTATTTCTCTCAGTGGAGAACAGATCCTCCTGGGCCTTTAAGAAATAATTTAATTCTCAGTACCAAAAGCTTAGCAATCTCAACAAACCACAGCATATGGGTCAAGACTGAAAGTACCACAGTGAGGAATCAGAATTCTAGAGAGAGAATATTTGGCATGGAGGAATGCTGTTAAATGAGGATCATTGAAAATGATAAGTTAGTAGCAATCCCTTTTCAGTTGTCTATTTCACTTTCTCAGGTGTGTGCTGTTCCTTTTAGAAATAAAGACTGTTTTGGCAAATTAAACAAAAAGAACTCTGATTTTTACAGTGGATAATAAATTAAACTATATTCTATTTTAATATTCAGATTTAGCAGCTAGGACAGTAATGGGAATTGCATTAGTTGCCTTGGAACCCTATTTAAATGACAATTTATAAGGTCATTTGGGGCATATAAATTTCAGGAGGTCATACATATTGACTAAATAACATCAGTCTGACCCATAGAAAACTGCTTTCATCCTGAGAGGACCAAATCCATCGGAACATCTTTAAAACATAACAGACCAATTCCCAGACTCAAATGACTTTCAAGGCAAACCCTGGTAAACACAACATGAAAAAGGACAGGATGTGAGTGTTTTATGTATTTGTTATTCAGCAGTACCATGGATAAGTTTTATTTAAGAATGAACACATTCATCACTCCAGGGTGTAAAGGAGTCTGACTTGTTCACAACTAATTACAGCTGGAAGTTTAAAATCTCTTTTAGAAGAGAGTAAGAAAAAATTTTAAAAGAAAATTGGCATTATAACATGAAACACAAAAATTGCATTTATCAATGGGCAGGGTTAATTAATACCCAAAGAATAACCTGTCACTGATAAACTGAAAATGTTACAAGTTAGGAACTGAACTTAACTATTCTATAGAAACCATATATACTGAAGAAAGATATACACTGGGCTCTTGGATATTTTGAAATTTTTTAGTCTGCTCATATCCATTTGCTTCCTCTATCTTGTATAAAGGATTACATCAACATCATTTCTACTATTAAGAATATCACTGAAAAGGAAAATTCCTAGTGCAATACAATTTTTTGTAGAGGGTACAGAAAGAGAAATTTTGATAAAGAATAGAAACATTTTTTAAAAATAATGTTCCAGCAGGCAAGCACAGAAATGGGGCAGTGGCTATAAAGGGATGTGAAATCGAGAGTTTTGAAGATGTAAGAAATTACATGATGATGTGAATGATCCAATTGAGAGAGATAATTTGATGATGCAGGAAAAAACGGGGAAAATTTTTGGAGCAATAGCTTTAGGTATATAAGAAGGCTTGGACTATGGGGCACAAGTAGGAAGGTTGGCCTTAGGTTACATATGGAAAGAAAACTTATCCATAGTAACAGAAATAAGAAAATATTGGCACAACATAAAGTAGATAATGTAGTGGCAATCTATGAAGGTCTTCTATGGTTGCCTCTAATTTTTCATAAAATAGAAATGAAGATTATCAGATGAGAGTGAGGATTGAAAAAAAGGAGTTCTAGAAGAGAGAAAGAAAAATGGGGAGAGAGCCTCTAAGGTATTCACCTAAGATCTATGCTTCCTGGTACCTATTGTCTTAAACATGTGCTGGGCCTAGTGACCCCATTTTAACAAATAGAACATGGCAAAAGATCAAGGGTATCACTTCTGAAATTAGGTTATAAAAAGACTGTGGTTTTAATCTCTCTCTTAGCCCTCATTCTCGGAGAAACAAGCTGACATGTTCTGAGTGCCCCTTGGAGGGGTCCACATGGCAAGAACTGGTGTCTCTGACCAAGAGATAGCAAAGAACAGAGGCCTATGAAAAATCCTATCAATGAGTTTAGAAATAGATCCTTCCCCACTGGAGTCCTGGCTAACACTTTTTTCACAGCTTTGTGAGAGACTTCAAATTAGAAACATCCAGCTAAAGGGCACCAGATTTCTGACCATCAGTCTTTGATATCATTAACGTTTGTGTTAAGCAGTTTTAGAATGAGATCATTTAGGAGGTTCATGGATAACGGCAAAGGCTTATATATTGATCAAGGAAGTTAGTGGTTGGGTAACAGTGAAGAACATGATCACTGACGCAGACAACATCTAGGAAATGAGAGGAATAAAATAAGGGAATATTAAAATCACTAAGACATGATGGAAATAAAGTTATATGTAGAAAGTGTTTTAAGAGTCATAATCTTCAAGAAATCGGAGATCTATACCCAGGTGTTGGTAGATAACTAACAATAATAAGTAGGTGGTGATTCGATCTGATGGCAAAGAAAAAAACAACATTTCAGCAATCTGGATGATAGGCACAATCCAAAAAAGTGACATGAAAGATTTTACTGAGTATATTAACAATTATTCCAAAATATTATCACTGGATCATTGGGAACAGGAGTATCAAAGAGTTTCCAAACTGCCCCATTTCCTCCAAGAAATCCTCACTTAACGCTCAAATTTGGGATAATGACCCTCAAGTATCACCTATATTTCCCCCATTAAAAGAATTACCACAATGTTAGATGATTGTCTGTTGCTTGCCCTCTCAATAGATTAAATATTAATATTACAAAGACCATGTGCATTGCATTCCCAAGTACTAGCCAATTACTTATATTAGTTATTTCATAAATGCTATTGAA
The DNA here is from genome assembly GCF_014176215.1 of Rousettus aegyptiacus. Classification (NCBI taxonomy): domain Eukaryota; kingdom Metazoa; phylum Chordata; class Mammalia; order Chiroptera; family Pteropodidae; genus Rousettus; species Rousettus aegyptiacus. The sequence continues at coordinate 52,361,220 of NW_023416311.1, forward strand.
AAAGAAAAAAGTTTTTGGTTTGTTTTTTAAAACCCACTTCAAAGGCACATGCTACGGAGAGTTATGTCAGGTACAATTCTAAGACATCTGCACATAATTCATTTAATCCTCATAAATCCCCTTTGAGATCAACATCACCACTGTCTTATTCCAAACTGAGAAACAAAAAGGTAAAAATGTTTGTCTAACAACACACAGTAAGGAACTAGGAGAGCCAGAATTTAAACCCAGACAGACTGAAATGGTTTCACCCACCTACTTGCTAAGGTAAAGACACAGAACAGCAAAAAAGACTTCTTAGACATGGTCTGACACACACCATTTTGAGCCCATTAGAAAACGAAGCTATTATTAATAGTTAGAGAATGGAAAAGAGATAATAGAAACACTTCATTGATTTTAAAGTGTTTCAACTACCAATGATAGGTTTTATAAAACTCCGACCTCAATGATGCATGAAGAGGTGAAATAGCGAATAAAAATATCAACATTTCTAGCATCATCAATCACTGAAAAATGAGTCAGCAAGCTTGAAGCAATCTTGAACTGACAATATTTCTAAAATTGATCATTTAAAAAAGACAGGGAGCATAAATGAGCTGGACATGCCTAATGATATTTGGCTATCCTTGAACAGAATTCTGAGGGAGATGAGGTTAAGATGAGATAAAAACTAGTTCTATTCATAATCAAATAAAAGGCTACCAACCTAAAATATTATTTATATTAAATTATTTCAGTAAAATGAATTAAGCTCTTTAATATTTTAAAATGTATGATTTTATTGATCCTTTGAAACTGCCAGACATGTCTTTAAATAGATAACCTAAATCTCATCATAAGGAGATAATATAAACTCAAGTTATTTTTATATCCTATAAATAGTACATAATTGCCTTTTTCTCTCATCCTCACATTATCATCCAAGATTTTATGGAGACTAGAGTTGCTTAATAATATAAAAATAAGATGGTTAGGATTATTCAAACTTCTCTCCCTCTTCCTTTGAAATTTCAAGAGGAATATAAAAGACAACATTATTAGTGATTCTGGTATCATTAAGATGTCCAATAAAATTGCAATAGCCTACTGCTCTACAACACTTGCATTTAAGAGATTATTGGAGGGAAAGTATATGAGAGTTGTTTCAAAATACCTAATATTGCTAGAGACATATGAACATATACAAGGAAGAAAGTGAAAAATGTAGGCTAATCTTTAGGATCCTGAGTGCTTTGTATGGAAAATATCTGGTTACATTATGAAGCTGTTTTACTACAGCATTAAAATGAGTAATTTATGCATTTAATTTATGGGTAAATAACCAAGCTAGCAGCGTAAATTATAATAGTAGTATCCTTATGGAATACAATTAGAATTCTACATCATTTAGGGAAATATGGTGCCTTACTCAAAGAGCATATCAATAATAGAGCAAATATTAAAAAGTAGCAATGAGAATAATTTTATAATACATTCCTAAAACAAGAACTATATTATATGTGGCAGTTAAGAAGTATTTCAATAATTATATTAAAAATGGCATATTTCAATTCAGGTACACACTATTTAAGTCTAGATATAGCTAACATTTTCAGTTTTGAGTGTGTGCTTGAAAGGTTGTTTTCCCAAATGGTACTTTAAAATATTTTGGTATATTCCTCAGCAGCCTTAGCATAACACGTAAGCAATTGGCTTTATCATTTTTTTCCAGGAAAACAAAGGATAAATAATGTGATAATGTGGATGACAGAAGTAAGATTTCTTGTATAAATGTATATATGTGTGTATATGAATGTATTAGACACATGTGAATATGTGTACGTGTTTACATACATATACTTATTATAACAGCTCTATTAACCTATGCATATAGTTATAAATAGAAAATTTAATTAAAAGTATAAGCATTAGGTGTATAGATTTTAAAAATTGTATAATAAACATAGAAAGAATAAGTTTGAAGATGTGTTACCAACAGAAAAAGATGAAAAGTTACATAACCATATCTGGTATGAAAATGAGAATATTATATCTATAACAAAATTTTAGAGTCATTCTCTTTAGTCATTCATAACTGAAAACAGACTTAGTAAAATTTTTTCTATGCACAGTAGCCTGGGCCCTACCCTAAACCTACCAAATCAGAATTTCCAGGGTGAGACTTAAGACGGGTTGATTAAGAGTCTTTGATGGAATGCAGCTTCTCCCTCATTTTATCCTAAGAACATAAATTCTAATTCTCAAGTATTACAAAAAAAAATTATTTAGTAATAAAAGAAAAAATCAAAAATATTTTCATCATAGCCTGAATGTTGTAATTTAAATGTTACTATCCCATCAAATCACAATAATACTGTTATTCTTTTTCTACTCAATTGAAAAAATTCACCAACAGTTCAGAAAAGGTCCAGGTTACATGAAATATTTCCAAAGTTACACAAGTTCTATTAAAAAGAATATAAGTGATGGATAGGAATAAAATGATACAATCAGTTGTTCTTCCTATATCAGGATTTGAAAGCAGGCTTTTCTTGGCTTTTATCACAACAAAAGACTGAATGCAGACCTTATTCTACAACTTTTCCAAAATTTTGAAATGCTGTGAATCTTTTTTTTTTTTCCTCCCCCAAATTAAGTTCTCCTGTCCTTGGCCAGGTGACAATTATTCTAGTCCTTTTTATGTGTGTTTTATTGCTATTACCCCAAAGCATTGTGGTTAAGGCTAATGGCACTGAGGTCAGACAAATCAGACATCATTTGCCACTTCATAAACTCATGTGGACTCCTTGCCCTTGGCCATGTTCCTGTAGTTGGGCAAGTAGCCATGTTCTCATTCCTCCACACACATGTTGAATAGCCATCTTCACAGGGATTTGAATTTAATCATACACCCAAATATCACTATTTGTGTCCTAAGTGAATCATCAGCAAAAGACAGATTGTGAATGACATGTTTTCAAAGCCATATAGCCCTATTTTGCACCCAGTAACAACTTTCTTCTAGTCCAATACCTGATCCCAATCTTTGATGCAGACTATAAAGTATAAGATATAGTGAAAGAAGAGGCTCGGTATTCTTTTATCTTGGGATGAATCCAAATTGGCTTCAAATAGTGTTCATGTATTGTGTGTTTTTTTTAATTAAGTTTATTGGAGTAACATTCGTTAATACAATTATATAATTTTCAGGTATACATTATATTTTGACATCTGTATATTCTATTGTGTATTGACCAAAGTCCAGTCTCCTTCAGCTACCATTCATTTGATCCCCTTTACCCACTTCATCTTCCCTCTAACCACCTATATTTGACCCCCTTTAACCATCTACCTATCCCTACTCCCCCATCCCCTACCCTCTGGTAACCTCTAGTCTATAGTCCATGTCCATGAGTCTCTCTTTGTCCTGTTCATTTGCTGCTTTTAGGTATATATCCCACATATAAGTGATATTATGTGATTTTCAACTTTTTCTGTCTGGCTTATTTTCATGTATTGTTTTTATCACATCCTTTTCTCTATTTTATAACAGTAGAGAAATAATAGATGTTTGTAAGAAAAAGGCATTCAGGCATTTGGATTACCAAGACTGAACATGACTGTTTTTTAGGTCGGTGGACTAGAAATACATTCCTGAAAATGAACCATAACCATCATTCTTGGTGACTATATTCCATGAAGGAAAAAAAAAAAAAACAGTTTTGTTTGGCAATGTAATTTTTGTAGCAATGCATTTTCTTACTAATTACATAGTTGGATCCATCAATATTAATCCTAATTGTAATTTTTTCAAGTCTACACGAAACTTACTATATTCTTTTCCTTTAGCATGAAAAGAGAACTTAGGGTCCCAAGGTCTTTTTCTTTACATGCCAAGAACAAAACCACATTCTCTACATTACCAATTTTGTGCAACTTATTGTGACATATCTAACTAGGAGACATGTAATAATTACATAAATATATACTATCTTATTAACCAGAAGTTCATTCTACTTTCTCTCTGAACAAAATATCTTATTTATTAGTGACTACTATATTTACACTCTTCTTGAAAATAGCATATCTTATAAGTGAGTTAACAAAAAGAATGAAACTTTGAAGAACAGCTTAGGTCTGAAACAGAAAAGCAATATTTTGCATTTGTTCTAGAAGACAAGTTAATGGGTTTACCATAAAATTCACTATGCTTTTTCTGATGCTAAGTTTTAATGGCTCATAAGACTATTTTTTAACAATATTTTATACTGTGATCTCAGGACTTTGGAGAAGTAGACTGCAAGCTATCAAAACCTAAATCCAAGAATTAACTTTGTTAATTACTTGATATTTTCCTTCTTTATGGTCCTTTTTGCAAAAATAATATGAATCTCTTAACGAAAAAGACTCAAGACTCACATTTGTATTTTGAATGTACTCTGTTCATTATTTTCACTATAACTGTTATTCTTAGTTGTAATATTTAGAGTACCACTGTTATTTCTCTTTATTTGATTATTCCTTTGAGTAATTTTGACATTTTTGTGAATCACAGTGACAGTGTTAGTACAATAGTAAAACAAACGATAAGTTATAATTATTAAGACAATATGAGATGGGCAGAGGCAGGCATATAGACCCATGGAACAGAAGGGATTACGCAGAAAACAATGCAAGTGTATGTTGTGAACTGATCTTCAACCAGGTAACAAGAATATGCAATGAGGAAAGGACAGTATTTCCAACAATTGCTGCTGGGAAAACTCAATATTCACATGCAAAAGAATAAAATTGGACATTACCTTATAACATGCACAAAAATCAACTCAAAATTAATTAAATAATTAAACATAAGACTTAAAAGTATAACAATCTTAGAAAAAAAAAACACAGAGGAAAAACTTCATGACATTGAGATTAACAATAAGCTCAGGCAACGAAAACAAAAAATATAGACAAGTGGGACTGTATCAAACTAAAAATCTTTGCATAGGAAAGGAAAAAATCAATGGAGTAAAAGGGCAACCTACAGAATAGAAGAAAATATTTCCAAACCATATGTCTTATATTACGATCCAAAAAATATAAGAAACTCCTACAATTCAATAGCAAAAAATCAAATAGTCCCTTTAAAAATGGGCAAAGGACTTAAATTTTTCCAAAGAAGACACACGGTTAGCTCACATGTGTTATGAAAAGATGCTAGAAAAAAAGAAAAATAAATATTACCTCACACATGTTAGTATGGCTATTAAAAAAAAAAGTGTTGGTGACGATGTGGAGAAATTAAAATCTTGTGTACTATTGGTAGGAATATAAATTGGTGCAGCCACTATGGAATACAGTATGGCAATTTCTCAAAAATTGAAAATAGAGCTACTATATGATCCAGCAATCTCACTTCTGAGTATATATCCAAAATAACTAAAATCATCATCTCCAAGAGATATATGCACTTCCACATTCATTGCAGCCTTATTTTCAAGAGCCAAGATATAAAAAATAAACCTGTGGATGAACTGATAAAGAAAATATGACATATACATATAATGCAGTATTACTCAGCCTTTAAAAAAAGGCAGGGGGTGGGGAGGAAATCACTTCTGGGTATTTATCCAAATAAATACAAACACTAATTCAAAAAAATGTATGCATTCCTATGCTCGCTGCAGCATTATTTACAATAACCAAAATATAGAAATAACTTCAGTGTTTATCAGTAGACAATTAAAGATGTGTGCACATGTACGCACGCACACACACACAAACTAGAATATTACTCAGCCGTGAAAAAGTAAAATCTTACTACTTGCAACATGGATGGATCTCGAGGGTATTATGGTAAGTGAAATAATAAGTCAGACAGAGAAGACAAATATCATATGATCTCACTTGTATGTGGAATCTAAAGAAAAAAACAACTGAAAAAAAAAATCAAACAGAAACAGACTCGGATTCAGAGAACAAAATGATAATTGCCAGGTATGGGGGCGGGGGAAGCTGTGGGGCTGGGTAAAAAAGGTGAAGAAATTAAGAAGCACAAATTGGTAATTACATAACAGTCATGGGGATTTAGAGTATAGCATAGGGAACAGAATCAATAATAAAATGAATAGTGTCAGGTGGGTGCTAGATAAATCATGGGGATCTCTTTGTAAATTATATAAATGTCTATCACTATGCTATACACTTGAAACTAAAATAATATTCAATGTCAAGGGTAATTAAAAAGTAAAAAAATAAAAAGAAGAAATGTACTCAATGCAAGAATGTAGATGAACCTTGAAGTCATTTTGCTAAATGAAACAAGCCAGACACAGGAAGATAAATGCTGCATGACTGCACTCATATGAGGCATCTAAAACAGTTCATCTCACATGAGGAGAGAGTAGATGGTGGTTTCCAGGGGACTGGGGAGAAGAGGAAGCAGGAAGTTGCTGTTCTAACGGTATAAGGTTTCAGTTACACAGATAAATTCTAGAGGTATGTTGTAAGACATTGTGCCTGCAGTTGACAATACTGCATTGGGTACTTAAAAATGTGTTTAGGGTAGATCTCATGTTAAATATACTTACTACAATATAAACAAATATATACACAAGTTGTACATATTCCATGAAAGCTTGAAGCCTATGAATGGAAGAACCCCCAGTATATTATCTTTTTTAAAAAATTTGTGCATTTTAAAATATAAACTCATTTCTTAAAAATTAGATATAAAATTTGTAAGAGATTTCACTGAAACCTAAAGTCACATTTTAGGAAGAAGACAGTATTTAAAAAAATTAAAGGACGGCCTTGAAAAAATTTTAGTAAACAAAAATATTAATACATAAATGATATAAAATTATATTAGCTAACTACAAACTTGTTAAGATATTATCTCATGGAAAGATTAATGCATGGTCACTGTTTAAAAATAATTTAAAATGTCAAAGCTTTCTGCTTAAATTATCATCAATCTTATATTTTAAATTTGAAATGCAAGGTTAAGATGTTTAATTATCTTTTCTTCTGGAACCAGCATATTGAGGACAGATTTCTCAAACATTTCCAAGGACAATAAGTGTCCAGAAGCACAACTCTAACATATGCTCAAAATTCTTTTGGCCATTTATCATGCTAAAATTGAATCTTTTGGTGATTTTTTCTAGGAAATGAGCAATTGCACCTTTTTATTTTACAAATCTTTTGTTTAAATATTTGCATAGAGTTCCAGATCAATCATGATATTCTTTTTTGATATTTTTTAAAAAAGTGAAATTTACTTAATGCAGTGATAATCTCTTCTTTGACAGTTAATATAAAAATTATAGAAGCGTTTATATTGTTTACTCTGGTATTACTAGTTAGGTTTAATCCAAGTGTTTGGAATATCTTCTAGGTATTTTATGTTTTAAATGTAAAATAGTAAACCAGAATCCAAGTTATTCTCAAGCCACTATGCAAGGAGTATTTTAGTATTTGAGCAAAGACAAACCATTTCGCGATATATTTTTTATGATTCAGTTACATACTGGCAACAATTTGGTATTACCTAAAAACCTCAAAAGATGCTTCAAAAATAAATGCATTTTAAGACATTTTGTTCTCTTTCACTTCTAAAAAAATAATTATTTTCCTCTCAGGTTCACTGTATTTACATTCTTTCTGGATAGTGCATGATTTTTGAGCATTCACCCCAAGGCTCATGTGACCTTTGCCAAAACTCCTGTCCTAAAGAGCTGGATGACCAAACAGAAACAAGCAAACAGTAACGACAAACCAGAAGCACCAAATATATAAGAAAAAACTTAAAATAATTTGAAATTTTAATAGATTTTTAATGAAATTTTTACCTTGAGGAAATCAGAATTCCATTTCTTATACATATGTTACACCTTAGTACTGTTTTTGTGTGAAATTAAATGTGAGTGAGACACTATCCCATCTTTATAAAGTACTTAGGACCTTGGGGACTCTCTGAGGCCCTAGACCCATGTAAGTGTCACTACCACCCAGACACTTTCTCCTGAGATTCTAAAAGGAGGATACAAAGGAAGTAAAATAACAGATAAAAAGGTATTTTATTCTATTTTTTACATAAGAGGTTGTTTGTGTATTTAGAGATATTACTTCGCTCAAATTTGGCATTTTGATAATCAAAAGCTTTGGAAACTTAGTTTTTAGCAAAATAAATTTGTACCAGAAAAATAATTCTGAATTGTGAGTCTTTAGTAATGAGACTTACAAAAACTCAGTATCCTAGATTAGCACTGGGTCCTTCCCAGTGGATTACTTGGTATGCTATCCATGAGGAATTTCTCTAACTTTTCAGTGGCTTCACTCTGAAAGTAAATGTAATATTTTAAAATAGCCTAATCTTTTGGAAGTAAACCTCAGGAAGAAGTATGGCATTAATCATCTGGGGTAAAAAAACAAAAACAAAAACAAAACAATATGCCTACAATACATTAATTTTCTTGTGTGGCACATGTTCTGGTTCAAAGACAATTTTTAAACAGAATTTAATATGAATGATGATCATGATGATCATCATCATCATCATGATAGAGAATAGCTTGTCAATATCAACAGTAACACTGAAGGAAGTATACTGCTTCCAAATTATTCTGAGTATATAAATATTAGCATGTTAACTTTTTATAAATTAGTATTATTACTGTGTAGTCAAATTCCTCATCCATTTTCCAGATTTAAGTATGTGTGAGGTTCTACCAAATTAATGCGCATTCAAAGAGAGGAGGATCTAGTTCCTTAGCAATTGAAGATTTTTATCTATAAACCCAAATGACCTACAAAGATTTGCTTATTTCTAGCCTTAAACCACAGCTTTAACAATTCAGTTCACTAGGAAATAAGGATACAAAGTCTTCTCATGTAATTAATTTTTACTTTCAGGATATTTTTATCAAAAAATTATTTTTATTTACAAAACAAACACAAAAGCACCAAAAGCATTACCAATTTGCATAGTACTACTCAAGAGATGGCAGGTGCTACTCTTAGTCTTTCAAATAGTTAAATAACTGAAGAAGTGAAGAATAGTATAAACTTCATTGTCACCATTTCCCACAAATTCCTTAAACAACTTAAGTAGTTGGGCTATGTGTTCAGTAGCTTGAGGATTTAAAATAATAATGGAAATTTATTTAAATGGTAAATTAGTGTATGCTCAGGCAAAAGGCATACTGTGTAATTGCTACAAGTGAAATAAATAAGCATAAAGTAAACTGAGACAAACTTAGAAAATAAAACTCTAAGGGAAAATGAGTTCTAATAACAAATAGCTTATTTTTCAACCCCAAGTGACTTCATTTAAAGCAGTTTATATCCTAGAGAATTCAATCAATATATAGTGAAATAAAACTCTTGGATGTTAGTGAGGCATTTTAAAACATAGAAGGTAGCAATACTGAAATCCACGTTGGAAAGGATTAATGAACAGGCCTTGGTTCTGAACACAGGCCTGCATAATAGCAAGGGAACAATTAAATTGTTGAAATTTATGTATTTGAATTTTGGTATCTTCACCTCTCTCAACCCCAACTCAAGGAAGAAAAATATTATAGGCAGCATTAGTTGAGATGAATCATTCATTAGTAAGTGCTGTCTTCCCAGATGGATGTTGGCAGCTGCAGACATCACCTTTTCTGAGCACTTCTGAAGTGAATCTGTCCTGCTTGCCTGTTTGGTATTCAGAACAGAACAACCTTTGAAGAACTTTATGTATTCCCCAAAGGCCATTTTTCATCCTCAATCCAAAAGACCTAAACTTTCTGAAAGACTTATCTTTTTAGTCTACCGTGGACTACTGTAATTATCAGAAGTGTATAGGGCAGCAGGAGAAAAAGGGTTTTCTTGTTTTTCCTCTATTTACTTACTTCCATTTCAACTTTATGCCCAACTAGGCATTTTTCATTTGACTGACACATTCTTCCTCTCTCTCTCACTCTTTATCTCCCTCCCTACCTCCCCCGTCCCTCCCTCTCTCTCTCCTCTGTTACCAACAGTTTTTGACACTTTGATCAACAGCACTTACATATCTAAAACTCATACTGCTGATAGCAGAAGAGAAAAAACTATTGCAGTAGAGATGAATAAAGAGCCTTGTATATTTTCTACTATTTAAAAGAGCAACAGGAGAGCAACTTCCTATCCACACACACCACAATTTCTTTACTTAGAGAAATCAAATCAAAGCACATTTATTTGTTAAGCTTTTGTGGATATACAGGTATCTCTGGGAATATGGAGGTCAAGTGCTTACAAACTAATCAGGCACAATATTAATCTTGCCAGAGGTTGATTTTACTCCCAAGCCTCAACAAATATTGCAATGCACTTTGTAAATAAAATAACCTTGCTTTTAGATAGTCCTCTTCTACAATGAAGGAGAGAATTAATCTACCCTGAGAACTGGTGTGGATTGTAGCCATTAGAACAGAGAGGAAGCCAGCAGCCACAGTCATGACTTGGAAACTAAAATTCATCTCCTATCTTGTGCAGGAAAGGAGGAAGCATTAAAGAATGTCCCCATAAAAGCTCATTAGTGACAACAAATTGTGCAAGGTCCCTGAGTAGGACCCTGCACACGTTTACAATTTAAGTATCTCAATGAGAATTTAATTTACTCTCTAATTTTGTCACATATTTGGTCAGTCTTATTCCCCTTATAAGTATCCACCTTTATTGTTTTCATAATATAAATTAAACTGTAATACAAATGCCAATAATATGCTCTATATTCAACAGAAAGGCAGAGTCACAAAGGGAGGTGTCAAACAACAGGTCTGCCTTTTATTACATTTTTCATTTAAAGATGGTTTTATTAATTATATTACCATTACCATAAAGTAAGTTTCCTCTTCACAAGGCATTAACTAGCGAACTATGAGAAGTAAAGCTTTAAGCAAAGACTAAGTTTATTACATTGCTTCTGGGTTCTCCATTGCCTTCGCTCTTAGCTCAGAAAAAAGAAAAAAAGAAAATTCTATTACTCTTCTCTCTCACTCTCTTTTTAAAACTATCTTTCTCTCCATAAAATCTCACTCGAGTTACTCAAGTCCTGGCTGCAGAGTTTTTTGACCTGCACAGTTTCCCCTCAATTTAATAACCTAATTTTTTAAATGAGTTTTCTCCCTATATTACAGATTTCCCTCCCTGGTCAATATTTTATAATTAAAATTTGTCAAAATATTCTGCAGCCAAAACAGTGTATAATTATTTTTACTGTTCTAATAAATCTAAAATACATTTTAAAACCAAAGCTAAGGATCAGACTTGCAAAGGAAGAGAGGTGGTTAGGACAGACAGAGATTAAAGAAAATAGATACTTGTTGAGTCCCTTTCTCCCAGTTGCCCCAAAATGGGGCCAATGTCACCCTCACCATCCCAGGAAACAGCTGACTAATGTGTAATGTGCTACACATTATAGCAGCTCTCACTTTACCTTTCTGCCTTTAGGAACAATTACTATCGGCTGAGACTCCTATCATAATCTACAATTCACTTTAAAGCACAAACGCTTCATTAACAAAAAAATAGCATTATGCTTATGCACAATTAACTGCCTTTTGTAGAAAACTGACTTCTGCATACTGAATAGAATAATGAGAACAAAAATTATAGTGATTAAGATCATAGACTTTAGTGTAAAGAGAACTTTGATTCAATTACAGCTCTAATATTTACTCAGCAGGAAACCTTAGGCAAATTAATCTTCTGAGTCTCAGTTTTGTCATCTGTAAAATGAATATGATAATCTACCTACCTCACAGGACTATTGTTAAGGTAAAGAAGATAAGTAAAACAAGTTGGTACATCATCAATTTAATTATTTTTTAACTATATAAGCAAAAAAAAAAACTCAAAACATTAACCTTTTATTAGTTGAGAGTCAAAGAAAAAGCATCTATTAAACCTAAATTCATGTCAGCCTTTGTTATGCCTGGTCTCATGTTAATTTCCGATACTATAGAAAAAAAATTTAAGCAATACCTCAAGTCTTTCAGAGAACTTAGCCCCTAGAGTACTGGCGCACTGAGGCTCTGAACAGATACAAATTATTAATTAGCACTCTCTCAGCTCAATAGTAAGGGAAGCATGTTTCAATAAGGCCTGCAGGTTGCAAGAACAGAAAGGAAGCTATCTTGTTACCCTTGGTTCTTTAGAATTATAATATGGCTGATCAAAATAAGGTCATAAGAAACATTTTTTGTTCTGTAACTCAAATCCAAATCGTCCAAGTTCATCTTTCTTTGCCTCAGTACATTTTCTTTTCTATGTGGTTCGAAACATCTTAACTGCTATTAATAAACCCTGACAATATATATTTAGAAAAGTGCCCAGCCCCCCTCATCATACATGCACATACCACACCTAATTGTGAAAATGTGAAATGTGTGGAATGGACATTCTCTCTTTCTAGAGTGGGTGCTAATGCAAAGCCTTTCATTCACACATTTATTTATTTATTTAACCAAAAGTTATTCTTCTTTTTGTTTTCATGAAAATAAAACTATGAGAGACTTAAATGTAATCAATTGCTAAATGTTCTTAGTTTTCTAAATATTATCTTGCTTAGAGATTTGTTGATATGTGGATTAAATGACCATTTCTAGACAAATTATGAGAGCACAAACTATAAAATATAGGCTTTTTAGTAAATCACCAAAGGTTTAGAAGGAAATATTAATGGCTTAAAACATGAAAAACTCTTCAAAAATGTTTTATTATATGGGTTAAACTGATGATAACCAGTATTGATCAGTATATGGAGAAAAAGGTACTTTCATACAATTTGTGGAAAGGTAAACTGGTGTGAACTTTCTAGGAAGAACATTTGGTGAAATCTAGTGAAAAAATAGAGTGTGCTATTTTTCCAACCCATTACTCTAATTTCTAAGCAATTACTGAATAACTGCTTTTTTTTCTATTGATTTCTCACTCAGTATTTATCATAAGCTAAAGTTCCATATGTAATATGATTTTATCTATACTCTGTCTTTATACATATAGCTTAACCCAAAATCTCATTGAATATATTTTATGGCTACATCAGAGGAAGATTCCTGAGATATATGTAAAATGATAATTACTGAGAACCACTGCTGTTACAGACCAGTGTCTTAGACATGCATATTATATTAACTTGCATTTAAATTTACTGAAATGTATATTATATATGTGATTTTTGAAAATTGCTTATCTGAAAAAGTCATATTAAAAGGAAGTGTTTCTGTCTTCAAAAGTATCAGTTCAATTTATAATCTACAACAAAAATTTCTAAAATCTCTTCTACTACAGTACATTTAACAAAATTTTAATGATTAATCACAGGTCTGGGAGGAAATTTAAGAGGCCACCAGAGTCAACTTCTAGCCTTATCCTACAATAAATGATGATCTGGCCTGATTTTAAAGATGGCCAAAGATAGTGATTTCACAACCTTTCTTAGGTGACTGAAAGTTAGTGTTTAATCACCACTTCCCTGAAGAAGTTCTTCTTTTGTCTCACCTAATTCTTTACTTGTAGTTATAGTTTAATTTTTCTTTTCTGTGGGAGCACAGATGAAAAAAAAAAAAAACCCAGAAGTCCTTTACCTAAATTGATACATAGAAGTTCTTAACTAAATGGAGAAGTCAAAGCAAATCCATTCAAAGCAGAAGACAAAATGCTGACTACAGATTTCCGCATTGTATGTAGTTGTATATAAAAATGATGACCCATTTTCAAGAGTTATATTTAAACAAAAGCAAAATATTGTACACATAAATAAGGTTGTGCATGCTTTGAGTTTCTTACCCTCACTTTCAGATCCATAATTATGCTGCTAAACACATCACATTTCTTATTTCTCCTTCATCTCTAACTCTTAAATCCTTACTTCTGTCTTAACACAATTGCCATGCTCTTGATTTCCTTAGTTGCTATTCCGTTTTCCTTCTGTGTCTTGCTAAGAGAGACAGTATTCAAAGGTTAGCTTAAGAAATTATAACTAATGGCTACTATGATCCAGTGACATACCTACAGTTTTTAGGGCATGTCATTTAGATTTTCTATGTCTCCTGTTTCTCGTTTTCTAAAACTTGTCATAATGACACTGACCTCTAGACCTCCCCAACCAGGCTAAGAAACTCATTACTGTTCATAAGACATAGAACTACAATTTTGGCTGACAACCTAAGTATTTCCCAACTACAGCATTCTGTTAGAGAATTTACCTATGTCCCAAAGAGTTTTCCTTTTTTTATGCTAAGAAATAAAGTCCTTATTCCTTGACATTTTTCGATGTATCATTTTACTTTAGGAGTTTTCTCAAAATAAAATCAGAAAGACAGACTCATATCTAAGAAGATTAGGGGTCATTATTATAGGAAACAATTTTATAAAGCCTAGATTTTCAGGCCCAGAATTCAAAGTCAGCTCTAACTGATAATTGCTGCTTGAGAACATTTATATGCTATTATAATTGGGAGAAAGAGAGTGAAGGATAAAACTGACTGTTGGAATGTGAGCAACATGGAAGGATTTCAAAAGCTTTATTTTGAACAATCTAAGTTGTTTGGGGTGGATAAGGAGAGAGGGTAAGTTTTTCATTTGGAGGTCTAGCCTCATTAGATTCACCACATATAAAGTGAATTTCTTTCCTGGGTTGGGAAAGCTCTTTGCCTTATCTCCATGGAGCTTTTTTTTTTTTTTTTTTTCTTTTTTTTTTTTTTTTTTTTTTACTGCCATATTCTCAGCACCTAAAAAAGTACCTGGGACATAACTGTTGATTAACTTGGTGACTCTTACCTAAAAGCTTGGGAATTGTTATAGCACTAGATATTCATCATAATCTATGCTCATTTCATTAAAAAAAAAAAAGGCAGAATTTTTTTGAGATGTCACATGGTAGCAATGATGTCCCTTTATCACATAATAGAATTTTTCTGAAAACAACTACAATCAAAAAATAAAATTGTGGAATTAGGTGTAGCAGCAGCATGAGTCTCTTATTTAAAGCTGACAGGAGCAGTTCCATAATGCATATGCTAGAGTTCATTTTTCCTTGTATCAGATACCTTAGGGTATTTAATAGTTATTCATGAGAATGTTTCTTACATAATTTCTCAGGATTCAAACTGAATATCCCAAGGGCAATCAAATTTCATAAGTCAAATTCTATCACACTAAACATTTTCCTCTTGGGATATAAGTAAAGCAATCAATTTAACAACTCATTTTGAGGACAAAGATAAAGAAAAAGAATAAAGGAATAAAAAGATAATTTAGATAAAACAAAATTTTTTTATTTGAACACATTGTTATGGCCTCAAGGCAATTAATATAATATGATATATAAACAGCTTAGCTTTAATTAGACAGTTCTAATATGTAACATGATATTATATAGTTAACATTTTGGATTTAAATCTTTCTCACTATTCACATAAAATAGAGCATATAAAGTTTCTGTTCTGTGCCTTAAAATTATTCCTACATCCTTATTTCATCCATATTTCTCAGAGACTCCTCCATTACTCTCAATACCTTATCTTATTGCTAAGATTTATTTTAACCATATTCATGGCAAAGACAAGATAGTTAGCCACAGCATTCTAAGCAAACCTGTTTTATTTTGTTACAGAGAATGCTTCTCAGCTCCTGGATATTTTCCTTCCATTTAAAGATGCCTAAGCTTAATAAATTTTAAATGTAATCTTATCATTTCTTCAAGACCCCATAACAACAGATGAGGGAATGTTTTTCTAGATAGAATCTTTAGATAATTTAAAGACTAGTGTAAACTCTTTCAACAAGCTAGTCATTTTAGATACTCCCAGCAAATAATTTTAGTAAAATGAGCAATTGAAATATACATTACTTCACTAGGTCATTAGATAAGAAGATAGCTTGAAAACCAGATGTCATGATGAGTTGAGAAAAATACAATCCTATGTTTGGAGACTTGACTAAAATTTTGAGAGGCACAAAATGCATAATTATCTTGCTAAAGAAAAAAAAAAAGAATTAGTAAATGTCCTCCAAACAAATACAACACACGCGCACATGCTACCACAATACATTGTATCAACATATAAAAAGTTTTAAACCCTTCTTTGAAATCGTACCAGTCAATTTTACTTCAGGGACACAAAAATCTCTATTGACAATGATAGCCTTGCTTAGGAAGATGAGTCACAACGATCCTGGAACCCACATATTAAAGATGTGGAGCTGTGAGATGGAAGAGTCTGAATGCCTAAAGCACTGCTTTGAATAGAGCCACCCTCAGAAACATCCTTTTTGTACTTTACCTGCATGAAAAATAAGTACATTTGACCCGTTACCCATTTTGAATTTGTTTGCTATAGCAGTTAGTATGGTCTTAATCCATTCTGCTAAAGAAAAAGCTCTCTTTTTTAACTGTGGGCCTGACAGAAACATTGATTACTTTAAATGTCAAGTTGGAAATAATTTTAACTTGAATGTGGTTATAGAGATTTGTAAAGCTTTTCATTAATTACCTCTATGAGTTGCTTTTGATCTAGCACCTTAAAAACAAGGTGATGTAGGTACTAGTTTATCATTTTCAAGAGTTTCAAACCCTGGCATATCAAAATTTTTTAGTGTAAAAAAATTCTATGTAGTTTTAGTCCAGGCTAAATTGCGGCACCCAAATCATTGCCTATAAAACAAGGGTCTAAGATGGCAACTCTGTTGCGAACCTACAAACTGTCCCACCATTTAAAATGTGATATATCATAAAGTGGATTTCTATAGTGTATTAACAATGAAGATGATAAAGAAATTGTTACAATAATAATAATCATGTCAGTGGTGCGAGAAAATAAACAGGAAACTTTGATCTGGGCCACGGACATGCCATCCAGACTGAGGAAGACCAGTAAACTTCGGGGCCACATGAGCCATAGCCAGGGCTGTGTGGGCAAGCACCGGAAGCACTCAGGAGGATGAGGTAACAGTGGCGGCATGCATCACCACAGGATCAACTTCGACAAATATCACCCTGGTTTCTTTGGGAACGTTGGTATGAGGCATTACAACTTAAAAAGGAACAAGAGCTTCTGCCCAACTGTCAATCTTAATAAACCGTAGACTTTGGTCAGTGAGCAGACATGGGTAAATGCTGCCAAAAACAAGACAGGAGCCATTCCTATCATTGATGTGCTGCGATCGGGCCACTACAAAGTTCTGGGGAAGGGAAAGCTCCTAAAGCAGCCTGTCATCATGAAGGCCAGACTCTTCAGCAGAAGAGTTGAGGAGAAACTTAAGGGTGTTAGTGAGGGGGGTTGTGTCCTGGTAGCTTGAAACCACATGGAAGGAAGTTCATTAAACCACATGGAGGAAAGTTCATTAAATGCTCACAAGTGTTTTTCAAAAAAAAAGAAAAAAGAAAGAAAGAAAAATAGGAAAAAAATTAAAATGAAAAATGAATAGTAATGGAAAATATAATCTGAGGGTCCCATTAAATTATAATAGGTCGATTTAGTGATCCTACTGCTATGCCAAGCCATAAACAAGTCCTTTACTTACTAAGTGCTTTAATGTAATATATCTCTTACTCACAATTCTATGCATAGATACCATTATCTTTATTTATATCTTAAACAGAAAGATAGTTTTAGTGAGGCTAAGCTACTTGCTCAAAGTCAATTAATGACAAGCCATAAAACCTCAACCCAAAACTGCTCTCTATGTCCATATGTTTAATCATTGCACTCAAAGGCCTCAATGCTGCCAGACAATATTGCAAAGTATTAGTCAATCTGTTCTTCTGTTTTTTCCTATCATACTGTTCTATAGCATGTTTTTCTACCCTATTCTGGCCACTGGACATAAGATCACCATTGTGACAATTGTTAGCAGAATGAGAGAACAAAACTGTAAAATCCTTGAGTTGACAAAACAAGAAAATAAAAATAAACCACAGATAAATAAGGAGATCTAAAACTCTACAGTATCTCTACCTGTGTGCCTTTTAGTTGCCTTGCAGAGAATTCCCTGACTTCTACAGCAGGTCAAGCAACTGAGGCACATGAGCAGGTGGGACTGAATGAGGCTCAGTCAGCTTACAGAGGTCACCACCCAGCTTGAGAAGCAGCAACTCACCTCATGTTGCCAAGAATCATGAGTGATATAGAGAAGCAGAGGACTTGGAAGAACAGCATAATTATGAGAAGGCACACTAAAACAAGACATAAACTGTGGCCCCAGAAAAGAATGCAGAAATGAGCAGAAGCAACCAGAGAGGACTCAATCAGGGGCCTGCTGCCTCTCTAAACCCAATGATTGCCCTTAGCCCCTTGGTTTTTAAGCCAGTGCATGGGAGAAGGCAGGAGAAGGGAAAGCTCTGTTGACTAAATTTAAAATTTATCTCAGTTGGAGAACCCAGAATTGGGTGCCATTATTTTCGCAATCAGGCAGCAGCGGGACTTGAAATAGAGGTCAAGCTGAGATATAAAAATGCAGTTACAATATTTGAAATTATATGGCTTTATATACACCTACATACATAATGTATTGTTATCTTTTTTGTGCGTGGTCGCAGCACTTAAGATTTACTATCTTAGCAAATTTCAAGTATACAATAGGGTATTATCAATTATAATCACCATACTGTGTGTTAGATCCCCAGAAATGTATACATGTATTAAATCATCACATTGTACACTTTTTGAAAAAGAAAAATTGCATTATACAATCTAAATACATACAATTTTTGTCAGTCATAGGAGGAAAAGGGTGTATTGTTCATACCTTTGTCTTCCTAGGACACTTTTCCCCAAAATTTCATGTTCATAGGACCCTGACTAATTCTCATAATCATATAGAAAACATTTTAAAGCAAGACATAGGAAGTAAAAGTGTGAAGTGCTTAGCACTTAATAGGTACTTAAAAATTGTTAAATTTAACAGCAAGATGCTAAAAGGACCCCCATATTATTTTATTCATTTTTCTTACAAATCTTCACAAAGACACTAGATCCAGTACAATGTCTTCTTTTTTCTCTACAAATTAGCCATCAATTGGGTGTCTAATATGAGACTTTACCACTTACATTTCCAGGTGATTCCCTGGCTGGTATTAGAATTACTAGTCTCTGACTGTACACAGAAATTATTACAACACATGTGCATTCATTTTAGTATCTCTATGAATCCATTTTTAAAAAGAATAATTGATAGTTTATAATCTCAAAAGGAAGAAGGGCAACTCCTTTCTTAATAAAAAGTCAGACTCATTTTTTACTCCTTGAAACTTTGGGATCTAGTCATGATAATAAGAAAAGCAAACATTTCTAGCCTTCTTAGAGCTTTATTTAATTGATGCTAATATTAAAATCAGTTGTCAAATATCTATAAGTTCATTGCAATCTTCTGAGCACTCCAAATAGTTTATTAAACCAAGAAAGTTTACAAATGATTTTATTCTGTAATTGCTTTTCTATGTTATTAGATTTCTTCGCTAACAGTTCTGAGAAATTTTCAGGTTATATAATGAGCAGCGAGTACAAATCTTTATGGTTACTGCCGTATCTACCTAGATATAACCACTCTTATAGGGAGAAAAATCAAGATTATACAAAACAGTTAAGAAGACATAAAACCTAAGGAACACTAGACAGTGAGTGCCCAGCATATGTGACACAGGACCATCCCCCAGGAAGGCTTTAAGTCATCTACTTAGAGTAATGCTGGGTAAATAAATGTTAAAAACTTATAGTAGGAGAAAAAGGCTTTGTTTTCTGCTAATGAAATTAAGAATTTGAAACTAAGCTACTTTATAAACTAGAAGAACTGTCTTTGATAAGTAGATTAACTACATTAATGCTTTTAGATGCATTAATCTCCTACATTTAAACTAAGCCAGTTTTTGCAAATGAAAACATGAGTCAGTCTCTGGGTTGACTTTCATCTGCAGTACGAGTAAGTTTTAAAATATATTTAAAAGAAAAACATTTATTCATCTCATTACATTGTAGAGCTGGGAGGCAAATGTATTTTTTTATAAAACTCCTAGTAAGTATAATACTGATTACCTTACTTTTAAGATCTTTTTTTAAGAGCCTAATATATTGACAGAAAAGCAAACTGCTGATCGCTCAGTCATCAAGTTGAGGGATAGGTTTCCATTGAAATATAGGAAAAATAAAAAAGTTTTATGCTTCTTTCTCTCTGAGGATAACTAGTGATAAGTCTGTGCATATGATGTAATATATCCTCTGAATTATCATATTATAATTTAAAATAAGAAAAATATACAAATACTTTATATTTTAAAACTTAATAGATCAAAGAAAACCTCTTGTTAAAGAAAATCTCCTTAGGTTTAGGAGAGGTATATGATCAACCTCGATATGATAAAAATGATTCACAGAACATAGGAAACAAAAATCTACTTCAAAAATTGTTAACATATTAAAAATTTACATCCAAATTAACTCGCAGGAATACATACCTTCAAAAGAAATATGAACCACATTTTAAGTCAAAAATAAGACAAGGTTAAGCATTATTGTTCCTTTCAACATTATAAAAGATCTATCAAATTTAAAACAAAGACATAAGTACAATATATTAGAAAATAAAAAATTATATGTTTATGATAAATAATATTGTTTAGATAGAAAACTTAAGGGAATTTACAGAAAAGTTATTAGAACTCATAAGAGACTTCAGCAAGGTGATACAGATTCAAGCCCAGATGCTGGCTGACAATGTTAACTAGAGGTCTCCCTTGGTTCTTACCACACAGGCTTCATTAGAATGATAAGCAAGAAAGCCAGAGAAGGGGTACAAGCAAAGAAAAGACAAAGTCATTTTTTCGAAGATGAAAATCAACATTTACTCTTTATTTTTAAAACTCTGATAATTAGAAAAGAAACTTTATTAATATGATGTAATAATCTTTAGAAGCAACACCCAGCATTTTTTTTTTATTGTGCCACAGTCTTTTATAACCTAATCTTGGAAATGATACCCTTAATCCATTTCTTAGAAGTTCCAACCTAGGTCCAGCCCTCACAAAAGAGGATGTTTTGCACAAGGTTATAAATACAAGGGGGCAGCAACCACTGAGAATCATCCAAGAAGAAGCCAACTATAGCTATATAGAGGAAGAAAGCAGTCCTTTAATTGTTCCTGAAGCACATTAATGGGCTTATAGCTAAATATGAAATCCTCTTTGTCAAGCTTTACCTATGGTGGCCACATTTCCATGTTTATCCAGAAAAAGTCCATTTTACACCTGTTATTCTAGTATTCCATCTCAGGAGTGCCACCTTTCATTCTAAAAGGGTCCCTGTTTAGATAATAAATTATATGATCACCCTAGATCTTAGACCTTAACTAGGTCCCTCACTCTCGTGAATTCTAATGGATCTTAGAAGTACAGATAGCATCCATACTAGATGAGGGATACATTCCAAATCTTGGCAGAATCTCCATAAAAGAGCATGAGATTCGCATGGGTAATTAATTCTCCTTGAGTACATACAGGCGGCTAAGGGGCAGAGTGACTTTTGACTATCTCGACAATTGATTATATAATCATTAATGTTCTCAATTTCTTTAAGAATTCAAAAAAAAAAAAAACTATTACACTGACAAACTATCGAAGGTTTAAATTCCCATGAGGAAATTTTCTAACTTTTTTTCAATACCTGTATTCAATTATCTCATAGAAGTAATAAACACCTGCGGGTCATTAATATCTTCAGTTAACTTATGGTAGCACTGAGGAAAATAATAAAAAAATATGTGATTTCTAGCTGGAATATATTTATGGTATCTTTTGTGAAAACAGGACTCAGTGACATTAACCAACAATACCATAAATTAAATGATCCATAGCAAATAACTGCTAAAGTTAATTTAAGACTAAGTCGAATAATCATTACTAACTGGACTCCTTAAAGATGGTTTTACAGAAGTGGTATTTTATTTGAATCTATCAGAATAGTTCACACCTAGGTTGAAACAGGGGAAAGCAGCTTCAAATAAGGTAAAGGGTATATGCAGGGCACTGGCACAGGAGAGCCAAAAAGAATGGATCATATATAAAGCAGTTGTGATCACCTTGTAGTGTGGTAAGGCTAGAAAGGCAGATTAGAGCCAAATTATGAAGGATTTCAAATATAGCACAAGTGATTGGATCAAAGTGGCAAGTTTTAAGGTTAATCTGACTAAACTGCACAGAATGAATTATGTGAGAAAAGGTCAAAGGCAGAGAGACTAGTCAACTAATTTAGGCATTTTTTTAAAAAGAGTGATGATACTGAGATTTAAAAAATGCAAATAACATGCAAAAAGTACTGGTAGAACGTGAAAATTAATTGGTCTTGGGGTTAAACAAGAAGAACTAAAGGCAACTTCAGAATCAGGCCTAGCTGACCAAAAACTTACATGGTCTGATAAATAATGTAAGTAATCAAACTGAGACATGTGTAGCATAACAAACATTTTCCCTCATTTTTCTTGTAACACACTGCCTTCTATTTCTCTAACCTTGATAGAGATATAAATCTAAAGAAAATTTTGCTCTTGCACAAGAAAACATTTACTGTTATAAGAAAAAAAATAATTGCTCTACCATAAGAGAAAGAACTGAGCACTTAACGCTTATAATTTCTACCCCAATTCAGAGGTAGGAAGATTACTGAAACAATGTGTGTCAGAATGCAACACATGGGCCCTGTCTTAAAAGGATATATTATTCTCACTTCAAGTCAACTGTTAACCTGAAGGCATTCATGCCAAACATAGCAAGATCTTCTGATCTTTCAAGAAGAGGCAGAAATATAAATTTTACAAATGTTATCTATCCCAGACTTTTTTTCCTAATCCACCTGAAAAACACAAATTTGATTTATTCAACAAGTTACTTTATTTATTCAGCTGATATCTTTCTTTCTTGTCAAGAAATACTTGCTCCTGTTCATTAGATGTGCTCAGAGTAGTAAAGTAAAATCTAGAAAGATTCTGGTGGAAATTTAGGAAAGTATAATATATATTTACAAACATATCACAAAATAATTGACTTCTGATCTCTAAGTATACACAGAGTTTTTGTATATCTAACTTCACAGGTAAAAAACAATAATCTCCCAGTAAATATATCTTTTTGGAGTATGACCTCTAGGTCTAGAACTAGTGAGCTTACATCAGGTAGGAAAGGATCTTGGAGATAACTAATGGTTATTATGTACCTTATCTATCATACTTACATATTTTTAAAAATAAATTTTTCCTCTTAAAATAGTCACCAAAACCCAATACTTAAAAATGGCCCTCGAACCCTCTGAAAGGAAATTATTTGCACAATTTGGCCTGTGCGCTCAGCACTGCTCATAACAAATACTGCTTCTTGTAACAAAATTGTCATTTATTTTTTGTGGTAAAAACAGTTAAGATCTAATCTTTTAGCAACTTTGTAGTATATAATACAGTCCTGTTGACTGTAATCACAATACTGTACATTATAGCTCTGATTCAGTCCAACCAGGAAAATAATAATAGTAATAAGCTAGGGTGATCTATGGACTGGTACTTCAGTTTAGAGATAATAATATTTAGTAATGTCTTCTCTTTGATTTGCCTTACTGGACGAACCCTAAGAATCTCCCTAGAATACTGATTAACTACACATATGGGAAATGTTGGCCATTTATTTTGTTTCTCTTTCTCAAATTAAGTGAATCAGTAAGCTGATAGTTACAGATGATCGTTTTCTACTGTCCTATTGTCAAAAAAGAATTTGGAAAGTTAACACTCAAAAAACTCTTGTCCCAGATCTCTTATGAAGAGCAATCTGTTCATAAAGTTTGGGATGATTTATTAATCCATCAGCTTGCAAAGTTGTATTTGATCAATGAAGCAACATATGCTATTACATCTATGAACATAGAGCCTTAAACTCATTTGTACATAACATAATTTCTATCTTTAAGGAGCTTTCAGTCTAGTAGGAAAAAAAAAACAACATACACAAAAAGTAAAGCAATTTTATAATATATTTGCTTGGAATATATTGCAGTTGCTAATAAAATTGCTAATAAATGCTAGAGAATGTGGTACTAATGTATTTAGGAACAAGTATAGCCA
Source organism: Rousettus aegyptiacus (assembly GCF_014176215.1). Classification (NCBI taxonomy): domain Eukaryota; kingdom Metazoa; phylum Chordata; class Mammalia; order Chiroptera; family Pteropodidae; genus Rousettus; species Rousettus aegyptiacus. The sequence goes on from NW_023416311.1 coordinate 52,385,316, forward strand.
TGGTAGTCTGAGATTCTAAGTAAATTATACATTCTAATTTTACTATCTTCATGAACTTGTACTAATTGCTTAAACACTCTTTTAATTTGAAAATTAAATATAATGGCACTTACCTCATAGTGTTACTATGAAGATTAAATGAAATGTTTCTGAAAATACCTATCATAGTTTCCTGGAATATTATAAGAGTTAAATAAAACTATAAGAGGAAGAAAATGGAACTTTAACAGTTTTTGAAGAGCAGACTTCAGCTCCTAAAATTAGTTATTTACAAGTCACAGGTCACGGTTGAAGTATAAGAATATCAGGAAAACCTGTCAAGATAGAGGATATCTACTGTGGACAAAATGAACAGAATCTCCCGGTAGCACACATGATAAAGCATGGTCCTGGGTTTGAAGTCTTCCTCATATAAACAGTTCTGCGGTGCTAACCCTCATGAGCTTTCTTTTCACATAAGATATACTTTCCCCACAAGGATCAATGTAAGAACTCTCTTTGTACCACCTCAAACTGACCAGAAATTCACAGATAATTTCTGAGAATTTATTTACATTAATAAATTATGGGTTTCTTTTTTAGGGGGTTAGGGGGTTGTTTTAAGATAGTATGAGTGTCATTTCTTTAGTTCATTTAAGTAAATATGATAAAATCTCTAAAAATTACTGAGTTTTTTTTCTGAGTTCTATGATCTTAAATATGGAGATGTTGATATATTATTTGTACGTTTAGTCATCCTAACTCATAAATATTAAACATTGTGATTCACCAGTGACCCCCTTACATCAATTTTTTTTATAATCTCTCTGATCTGCTCCTGTTTACTGCTTTTATGTCAAGTATCTTAAAAGGTTCCTGACACAGATGTTCAATAAATATGTGTACAGTGAATAGACCAATGATTACTACCTTTCGGGGCTATGACAAGAACCCCTCCTCTTCTCTCTAGTTTAGCGATATTTCCTTTCATTAGTTTGTCTTCTGAAATTCTGTCCCCTCTCTGTAACATTTTCAATGTAGAACAAAGGATTATATTTACTCATATCTTGGAGCATAAAATCTTAAGACTCCCCAAAATGTAAATTCAAGGATAGTCTTAGACTTTTTAACTTGTATATAACAGAAATAGTATGTGTTGTAGATATAAATATTCAATATTCTACACATTTTTTAGGTATATTTATATCAACTTCTTTAATGTAAGAAAACCCTCCAAGGGCAGCAGCAATAATTCATAATTGCAAAATCTCTCATGTAAATAAAAGGGTATCTCTCACACAGTACATTGTCTTCCTTAAAACATGTCGAAAAATCAAATATGTAGTTTTCTAGCAATAGATATTTCAATGTGAAAGTTTCTATGCCAATAAAGGATAAATATTATAAAATGATTTTGTGCCATTATGTCACTACTTTAGGATACATAGCCAAAATTTCATACTTTAATATTTGTTTGCTGTTGGGTTTTATAATTAGGTGAAAGAGACAAATTAGGTTCCTCAGCATTTGCTATTATTATGTCTATATGCCTCAGTTATGTCATCTTATGAAGCTTAGGCCTCTTATGACCATAATTATTCATTTTACTTAACATATATATGAAGTAAAAACCTAGAACAGAAGCTAAGTAAATAGAGAAATGACATGTTAGATGTATGTAGCTTAAGTAGGAAATAACCCATCAATAGCTTAGATTTTCTTTATAATTTGGTCTTTTTTCCTGAAGAAATTGCAGTGGTATATGTGCCTTTACAATAATAATTTATACAAAAAAGTTAATTTCAAAAACATGATTAGCTATTTCTTTGAACTAAGAGACCCTAATTCTGCCTACTAGACAATTTATTTTATACTGCCAATTTTTATGTGTTTCTTCATTTTTTTCAATTGAGGTATAATTGACATAACTTTTTAAAGCCATGTAACAATGTGAGACAATATTATTTTTAAAGTAGAAGTTAAGCAAATAATTTCAACGTTACAAAAATCTTCTCTTGTATCATAATGAGGATATTCCTAAAATGTTCTAACAGTTAAAATGTCATAACTTTCATATTGAAATACTATATTCATTATTTTTTAAAGCCTGAAGATTTAATTTTTTTACTGTTTCTTTATTTTATTTCTAGGGTTTAATATACAATATCTATTTGTGACCATGACCAGGAAATTTTATAAACAATATCACCTTTTAAAATATTTTTCTTTAAGTAAAAGCAAAGTTGTTTAATTTGGAGCTCATTAATTTTAGATTTGTGATAATATTAGATGATCCAATGCATATGATAAATATATGCAATATAAATTAACACCAAAAACTACATGTGATCTATTCAATAAAATTGTCTGAATAAACAGTTAATAGCACAAGCTCTCTGTCATTCTTGAATGTATAATGAATCTATCTTCACGTTTTTTGGTGTTGTTGGTTGCTGAAGGCCCAATAGTGAACAAGGCAGGCCAAACGCCTTGCCCTCATTATCTTATTACATGATTACACATTCTAGTGTGATAGTGTTTATCACAGCAGTGAAAGCAGTAACAAGCACCACTGATCTCTTTGAGACTGGCTGGTTTCAGAAAGAGCTGATATTTCTTAATCATATTTCCCCCCCCCCCCAAAAAATATAAATCATACTAATTTCTGAACTATTTAGAGTTAATATTTTATATTATTTTTTGAATGCATATAATGTATATAATGCTACCATACCTTATAAATAGTCCTCCAAGGTAATTATTTTTAATTGACATATGAATAAACTAAAGCTCACGAAGTTTGTATAATTTATCTTGGGTTATTCAGTGATTAAGCAGTTGAATCAAGTGCCCATGTTCCATGTATGGTTATGGTTTTATTTATAGACTTAGGTACATCTTTATGTTCACTTCAAGATTAATTTCTAGAAGAATTTCCACTATAGACTTGTGGAATTTTTCTTTGTTGGATATTTATTTTTTTATTTATTCAGAGAGCAATTTATTGAATAAACCTGAAACCAATTTCTGTACTAGGTTCTGGAAATAGAAAAATTAATAATGCATAGTTGCTGCCCTTGCAGAGCTTGGAGACTAGTACAAAGAGAGGGGTGATGTGCATACACGTAAAAATATTTATGTGCTCAGATAGAATTGTAGAGAAGATAAATATCAATTTTTTACTATGATGTCGAACTTCAGAGGAAGTGATGTTTATGTTGAGTCTCAAAAATATGACTTGGTAGCTAAAATAAAAGAAATGGTAAATTCAAGAAAATAAGAAAGTTATAGAACATAATATATTAGAGAATCATAATAGTCTGGTGGATTTTGGATATGGGGTAGGGCTGGCTTCAAAAGGTAAGTAGAAACCAGGCCAAAAGGCTGTTAACACCATGTTCAATAATTAGGCCTCTCTAGAGCAGTCTTTGAAGTGTTTTAAACAAAGGAGTAACATAATATGATCTAAGTTTTAGAATGACCATTCTGTGGCAATATGAGAAATGGATATTGTGGATTCTTAAAGGCAGAGACTATTAAAAGTATTTCAGTGGTCCAGAAACAAATCATAAAAGCCAAAACCAAGCCAGTACCAGTAGAGTTAAGAGAATAAATATACAATATTAATGAAGTAGAATTGCCAGCTCCTGATCACCAAGCATATTTTAAGACTGAGAGAAAAGGAAAGTTGAGTGTGATTCCAGTCTTCTAGTTTAGGATGACCTATTTCGGCAATAGTTCGATAGAAAATGTAGGTCAAGTTTAAAAAGAAAGTTGCAGTTTTGGATAGGCTGATTTCAGGTAAACTATCAGATACTCAACTAGTGATACTAGTAGGTAGTTAAAATGAGTCTGAAGCTCAGAATAGCAGTCTAACACTTTAAATTCTTGCCTGGATGCCCTTGACCTGATGTTTCTGAAATGTGGTTACACTTTTTTATCTTAGGCTCACTGACTGCTTATTTAAAAATAAGCTTCTGATTTTCCAGGAATTTCATAAGCTCACCTTTCCTCTCAGTGATGACAGGCTTGGTCGAGTTGATTTGAAGATATTGTGCTCAGTAAACCAATTCTAAAATACAATTAGAGTTAATCTCAGCTCTGCCATTAACTTTCAATGTGACCTTAGGCCACTTATTTAACCTTCTTATGTTTTAGTGCCCCCAGCTGCAAAATGCAAATAGTGTAATACAAGGTAAAACACCAAGCTAAGGGAAAGAAAACTAATATAAACTTTACTAAAGTGCTTTGTAAATAGAAAATCTTATATAAATGCTAATCCAAATATATTCCCCATTTTCTCACTGTGCTGATAATAGCTTAGAAAGAAAAGAGGTGACAAGAGCAAGGTACTACGCCACGACTGGTTGCCAAGAAAGAAGTGGAATAAAATGTACACACAATACCCCCTAATACATTATATATATATTATCTGGTACTTTTGATCAGTGGCTAAAATAATTAATTTCTCTGAATTAAAATCATGGTATGAATTTCTCTATTCATACTACAAATGAATAGTCAAATCAATCAACAGCTCCTTTCCTACAGAAAACTATAGTCCTGCCTGTGACATTCTGGCTCTCACTTCGTATGTGAACCAGGCTCATTAGCCAGCATTTTCTGTAATTTATCTGAGCTGTTCATTAAGCTAAGATGCAGGTGGAATTTCTGACTTGAGAGCAGGTGCTCAGAGAGACAGAAATTGGGAATCTTTTGGGAAAATAGGGAGCCGATCCATCTTGGAAACAGGTATGTACACAGTCCTGCACAGTTCTGTTCTCCAGGCCAAAGCCTAATGGGGATAAACTACTTTGAAAGGTAACTTTCCTAGATGTTGTTCTTCCCGTATGCTTCTCCATTCTTCATTTTTCCCCATGTCTCTTCCTTGCTTTCTCCTCCCCGACTTTCCTTGGCGAAGATCAGGAATAGGGAGGTATAGAAGAGCCAGAGACCCACACTTCAGCAGACGTGACTCTTGGAAGAGGCTCCCAGTGCCAAATGAGCTGCTTCTAGATAGAGCTCCCACTGCATGGCAGTCTTAAAAGATGACATGCCTTCCTAGTCCAGAATTCTTTGATTTCTTCAGCTGTACCCCACAAAATAATGTTTCCAAGTCATTTATATATTTTAATAAATATGTATTAATATCTGTTTTGGGCACCATGCTGGGTACTAGAGTTATGAAGATTAGAAGTTTTTAAAGGAGTTCACAGTAGACCGTTAATTATAACAGTAGTCAAGTTTAGTGAGGATTCTCATATGCCAGGAACTATCCTATCTGCTAGTCATATACTATTTAATACTCATATATATGCATTGGTGTGTGTGTCAGTTTCCTAGGGCTGCCATAACAAATTACCACAAACCTGGTAGCTTACAACAGAAATATATTCTCTCACAGTCCTGGAGGCCAGAGTCTGAAATCGAAGTGCTGACAGTTTGAGTTCCCTCTGGAGGCTCTGAGGAAGAATCAGTTCCATACCTCTCTCCTTGATTCTGGCAGCTGCCCAGCAATCCTTGGCATTCCTTGGCTAGTAGGTACATCGCTCCAATCTCTATCTCTGTCTTCACCTTCTCTTCTCTGTGTCTCATAGGAGAAAATTTCAGTGGATTTAGGGCCTACCAAATGCAGTACAATTTCATCCCAATCCTTACACTGATTATATCTTCAAAGACTATTTCCAAAAAAGGTCACAGTCTGAGGTGCTGGGTAGATATGAATTTGGCAGGGGAGGACCTTAATCAACTCATGATAGGATATATGTAAGATTATTATAGCTGAGAAAATTGAAGCTTAACTTTTTTAGTATCAGTTAATTTTTGTTACATAATAAACTACCTCAAAACTAAGTGATTTAAAACAGAAAACAGATTTCTCACAATATTGTGATCATCTGAATGGGTCTTTTGGATTAGGTTAGCCAGGGCTGGACAGTGTAGTATATTGTCTCACTCACATGTCTGGCAGCTACCTCATGTTTGGGGCTACTAAGATGATTTGACCATGTGTGTCTCTCTATTAAGCAGGGAAGCCTGGGCTTATTCACAAGGTCCTCAGGAGCGGGGAAAAAAAAAAAAATCCCAACATATAAGTGCTTTTAAAGACTCTGCTGGTTTTGTATTTGCTAATGTCCCATTGGCCAAATCTAGTTACATCCTCAAACCCTGACCCACTATGGGAAGAGACTATCCAATGGTATGACACAGAAGACGAATTACTGCAGTGGGTTTTGTTTTTTTCTGAGGGGGGGAGGGGTGATGGGTGGAGGGAGTCGGTATTTTACTGGAAATTTGCAAATTGTCAGTGAGAGTACCTAAATAACTATGGATGTTTCTCTCATGTACACCTTATAGTTCTACAAGCCCAGTAATCTTCTATGAGAAAATATAACTTGTAATGGTAACAATCACATCATTATATTTTAGTCTTTCTTTTACATAGAAAAAATTCTAGGAAAAATAATTATTTTGGCAGAAGAATCCTTGGCTGATTACTACCATTTGTGTCCTTTTTTGGGAAGCAGACTATGTCCACTGGCATTACATGCTTTTTTATAATTTGGTAAAAGTATATAAGGCATCTCTTTGTATTTCAATTTCTCTTATACATAAGTTATAAATTTTGGCTAAGCTATAATTTACTTTGCATTTAAGGGAAATATATGACTAAAGCATCCCAGGTTGATAAAAGAGATGTATAGGGATTTTGAAAAAGCAAGGCATAGAGCTGGGTTACAGAGTACAACTGCCATTTTTCACTAGATGTCAAAAAAAAAAAAAAACTTACGCTTGCTTTCTCTCAAATTTCATACAGAATCCTGACATTAATTGAATAAAAATAATGAACATTTATTGGACATTTACTGTTTCAGGGATTGAGATAAGCGCTTCACATGTACTATCTCATTCAATTCTATATTAGGAGATAGACCATTTTACAGATGAGAAAATTGAAGCAAGAGTTTAATGTATCTCTAATTGCATATCTTGTCTCGACCTTATCAAACCCCAGGTGATAAAAGGATGAAAAGGTCATCTTTTCTCCATATTTTTTTTCTAGTCTAACTTCTAGCTCAGTGAAGTAGAGAAAAGGATAATGGGCTGAATCCTGTATTCTGGCACAGTGCTCCCATCTATAGAAAGTAGATTACGCTTTTATGTGTAAATGAAGATTGAATAAAACATTTGTTACTCTCTTTACCATGATTCCATATAGGCCTATTCACGCTAAATTTTTTAATTCAAAAAAAGGGGGGGGGGATTATACTGTTCACTTCAACAAATATTTTAATATCTTATTATATCGAAATGTTGAAAATAGCATTTTTATTTCTTGTTCCTACCCACAAGTCCATTTTCAGAGGAAGAATGGCAATATTTTTTATTCTCAGGCCTGATAAGCCTTTGAAAAAGACAATTTTTTTTTATAGAGGTTATGTAATAGGGGAGATAACCTAAAATAAGCATTATTTCTTATGTACCCTCTGTAGCCAGTGTCTGCTCCAGATCTCTATCCCCATGCAAAAGCAAATGAACAAAATTTTGTATCTGTTATGTTAGTCATTTTTAATACTTTTATTTTGAAGAGACTTTTTTCAGCTTGTACATCTCAGTCTTTGTTAGTGATATTCTACTCTGCAGAACAGCAGATGGCTAAAACGCAGAAATGACACCTGCAAAAGAAATTAAAGACTGAATATTCACTAAGCTGTGCCTTCTTGTGGCTGCCAGCTGTGTGCATAGTAACATCTGAAACAAGTATAATCTATAATGCTGGTTTCCTTAAAGAGACCATGGGAAGCTGTAAGCACCATACCCAGAGACTCATCAAATATTAAGTCAAAAAGAATGTAAGCAAGAAAACCCTATTTGGTCTTTACTTGAAGCACTGGCAGTGCTGGGGACTTAGACTAGGACTCTGCCATCTGTGGGCTTGTTTGAAGTTCAAGTGCTGCCATTGACCTATAATGATTTAACATTCCTCTTGGGAGTAGAGAGAGTACAGACACATATGGGGTAAATTTGTACAGAAAAATAAATGAACAAATAAAATATGGAGCTTGCTACTTAAGTACTTTTAAGGTCAAGTGCTATGACTCTAGATGGCCTAATTAAATGAACAGATTCAAGGGGATGATAAATGTTTCTTTGGCTTATGGCTCTCTGTTGTTGATAACTCAAAATCTTCTATGTCTCTCATTGATACGATTACTTATGGGTTATTTATTTTATACAGTTCACATTAAATTCTACTGCCATATTTCTTGGAAAGTTATACATGTTTGTTTGTCATCATTTGTCATCATGTAAACTTACTAATAGAGACAAATATCACCTGAATTTCTTTATCTGATTTCAAACATCTCACAAAGTACAGAGCCATAGCCTCATTTTTATACCAAGTCTTAAAGAAGAATACTTCTACTGCTTAAAAAAATTTAACAAAAATGAAATAAAATGCATTTAGTTATGGAAGCCTCTTTAAAAAAACAAAGCCTATGGTGATGATTGTAAAATTCTCTAAATATACTAAAAACCATTGAACTATACACTTTAAATGAGTTAACTTTAGAGTAAAAAAAAAAAACAAAAAACAACAAAAAAAAACCTACCTCTATAAAGCTATTAAAAAATTAGTCCAAAGTTTGACTAAGACACTGTCAGTTCTTCTGCTAGTTTCCTAACCTCTCTCTTTCTCTCACAAGTTTCTTTTATATTCCCTGTAGACCCACAACAAACCTACCTCAGTAGCCGAGATTTCAGCAAGCTCTTTTACAATCATGTCTATCTTATAAAAACATTTTAGTAAAGGCTTTTCTTCTCCGAAGAGCCTAGCTGAGTTTTCAATTATTTAACAAGCATATTTACATAACATTTTTATGTGTTTCTGCCAAGGTAATTAACATATATGGGTTTTGAGAAGGGTCTCCTTAACACAATAAATAGAATTTCAGGCTAGAGTGCTATTGAGAGACAGAGAATTGGGGGCTCTCATTCTCCAGGAAAGACATTACATTCAAGCATTATCCTGAACATGTGCTCATTCCATGTTTCTTCCTCTTCCTTTTCTTTTTCTACAATTACTTTACTATTATGACCACTGGTACCGAAGTGTGTTTCTCTCAGTTGAATATATTCAGTTCTTATCTCTATACAAAAGCAGGAGAACTCAAAGACTGACCAACATTCAAAGACAGCACCCTTCTTACTGAGTTTTCTCTATTATTTTTATAAAGACTCTTATTAGGCATTTCTCTACTGCAAGTTTTGCCATAAAAAAATAAAAACTAACACTGGGGCCTAGGCCATCATTCCATCATCCCTCTGTACATAGAAACAGCTCTGAAATTTCATAAGCCTCCATTTGCCATATCTTTCCTCAGAGAATCTTCACCCATAAAGACTTTCAGCTAGTGAAGCTCACAACCAACCTCTCCTCCTGAGTCATTTCATGCTTATGATATGAGTAGAAAGAAATAGTCTCTCTTGAATAGGAGTCAATGCTCTATTGGCTCTTTTCCCTTAGTATAGATATTTTTATAGATATTTGTTATATTTAAAAAGAGAACATAAGTAGCCCATGCTTATTTTAGAAAAATATGACACTATAAAAAGTAAAAATAAAATAAAAATTACTGATACTTCTACCATACATAAAAAATAACTAAAAAATAACCATTATCTTTTATCCTCATGTGTAATATTCTTATAGATTCATATATATGTATTTGTATATCTGTATGTCTATATATGGATAGATATTATACATATACACACATGTATATCTCTCTAATATCTCTTAACTTTTCCACTTCATATTACTTTGTCCATTTATTCAGTAAATGTGTATTTAGTAACTATGTTTTAGTTTCCATGCTGGGCACTTGAAATAAATAAGAATGAATGGCTTGGCCTTGATAGCCCTTTCTACTAGAAGATAAAGCAAAGTAACATGAAAACAGAAAGACAAAATAACAATGCATTACAGAAAATGTTAAAAAGAAAATAATCAAAGGTCTAAGATATAAAATTATATGTGGAGTATTACCTTTGTAATTTGGTAATCCTCCTAAAAGAGCAGCATTTAAGCTGAGATTCAAGGATGGGAAGAAATTAATCTTGGAAAACTGATTATGACGCATTTGCTGACAGAGGAATCAGTCAATTCAAAGCTTCATGATGGTCAGTGTGATGTGTCAACTGGGATAGACTATAGTGCTCGGTTATTCAATCAAATACTAATCTAGGTGTTGCTGTGAAGGTATTTTGTTGATGTGATTAATGTTCACGATCAGTTGACTTTAAGTAAGGATATTATTCTTAATAATCTTAGTGGGCCTGTTGCAGTCATTTGAAAGTTCTTCAGAGTAGAACCAAAGTTCTCTGGAAGAAATTCTACCTGAGGACTATAGTTTTAACTGTCTGAGAGTTCAAGCTTTCCCTTCATGACTTCTCTTTCATACTTGCCTAGACAGCCCTGTAATTACATAAGCCAATTCCTTGCAATAAATACATATTTCCTCTTCGTTCTGTTTCTCTGGTTTAAAGAAAACTGATAGAGTCCTTAAGAAAGAGAAAATAACAATACAAAACACAACAACAGAAGAATAGTTACTTCTTGAACATTTATGTACACCAGATACTGTTTGGAGCACTATGCACATACCATTATTATTTCCATTTTAATAATGAGGAAACCAAGACACACATAGATAATGCCCAATGCCACATAGCTAGTCATTATTGGAGCTGTGGCTCAAATTTAGAAGTTTTGACATGGTTACGGAGCTGAAAAGGTATGTCTTGAGGCCAACAAGCAAGAGGGAGAGTTGCAAATAATGGCTTAAAAGATAATCTGGAACTAAATTATGTAATACCTAGTATGCCTCAGGAAAAGAGGTGATTATTATTAGATGAATAAAAATAAGCACTAATTTTTATCACCAAGGGACATTATCTGATTTAAGTTTTAAAGAGGTGATACTAATTGCTTGCTAAGGAGAGAATAATGTAAAAAAGGGGAAGTATACAAAGAAGACAAGTTAGAAGGCTGTTATACCAGTCAAGGGTAAAGATCATGGTTGCTAAATGGGAAACAGTGGACATGCAGATAGTAGATAGTTTTAAGATTTACCTCTGAGGTAGAGTTGACAGGACTTTTATATAGCGGGTAAGAAAAAGACAGCCTTGAATGATCCCTAAGTGTGTGGCTTATAAAACTGCATAGACGGTGGTACTGTTTTCTGATGGAAAATATGTTCCATTTTTGAATATTAAATTTGAGATATCCAATTTGAGATCCAAGTCTATAGCACACAGGTTTGAAATGGAAATACAGATTTGGAATTTTAAATTTATAACTGTATACTTGATAGTTAAGTCTAAGTGAATGAGACCATTGAAAAAAAACAAGCACGGAAAGAGGAAGAGAACAAAGCAATGGCTGAATCATGAGGTAGTACAAAATTTGGAGATAAAGCCGAGAAAGATGACTCAAATAAAAGTACTTAGGAGTGACAGAAAGTAAACTAGAAGACTGAAATATTGCATGAACAAAATAAGGAAAATATCTGAAGTAAAGAATATTAGTTGTGTCAAATGTTGTTGAACAGTTAAATATAATGAAGATAATAAACTATCCATATGGGACATAGAACATAGCAGCCAAGAGAACACTGATGACCTTTACAAGTGTAGAACAGTAAGTAGTAAGAACAGAATCCAGATTGCAGTGAGCAAAAGTAAATAGGAAGTTAGAATGTAAACACAGATTATCTTCCACGCTTTTGTAAAGTGGCTATAAAGAAAACAGAGATAGTCAGAGGGGGAAAAATGGCATAGATGATAGAGGCTTTGTTCACCTCTCTTGCAAACAAATCAAAGTTGTGGCAGAAATACAGAGCAAACAGCAAGCAAAGTCACCTGAGATCTAGATGAACAAAAGCACTCAAACTAGGAAGAGAAATAAGAAATCACCCTGCAACGGTAGAATGTAGGACAGGGTGAGAACACAAAGCTACCCAGTCCTGAGTGGCTGAGTGGGACAGCAGCAGCCCACAGCTGCAGACATCTCTTAAAGGGGCTGCGTCTGCAAGAGAACTTTTGCTGTGACAGACCTGCTCACTCTGAGCACCAGCTCTGGGTAGACTGCTCAGGGCACATCAGGAACTTAATTGTAGGAGCAAGGGCCAGAGGCTCTCTCTCTCCCAGTGCTGGCGTATCCATTGTTCCCCTGTTGAACCCTTCCTCTTCTCATTGTGCAGACTCAGTACTGTTACTGCTGAGACTGAATTGAACTGGATAAGAAGTCGCTCCACCCAGAGGATTCCCCACCTTTCTCAACTGATGGCCCCACCCGAGAAATATTCAGGTGTGTCCTCCACAAGTCTAGTGCTCCTTGCTGAGCAGCACCTAGACTCACACTGGTAGCAACTGATCATAGTTTCTGGTGTGGTCACTTGAGGTAACTGTAAGCACAGCATCTGTGGATTGCTTGCTGAATCTTAACAGGTGGTCCTGGAGGGGCACAGGCTGGGGCTACTTGGCCTGCAGTTGAATGCCTCTCAGCTCTGTGCCACTGGACACCTAGTACACAAAGCTACACTAATAAGACCGTGAAACTTAGGAGCTTTGCTTAGTACATAGAAACCAAGAAAAGGCATCCAAAATGGGAAAACAAAGAAGCAGAAACCATATGAGAGAACAGAACAGTGCTCCAGGAATAATGAAGTCAAGCAATCTAACAGATTCAGAGTTCAAAACATTGGTTATAAAGATGCTCAAGGAACTTAGGGGAAGAGTAAATGAACTCAGTGAGAACTTTAACAAAGAGATAGAAAATAAAAATGGAAATGGAAATTATGAAAGAGAACCAGTCAGAAATGGACACATTATCTGAGGTGAAGAGTATATTAGAGGGAATCAACAGAGTGGATAAAGAAGATCAAACCACTGACATAGAGGATGGGGAAGCCTAGGACACTCAATCAGAATGATAAAAAAAAAAAGAAGAAGCCAAGAATGTAACAATAATTTAAAGAGCCCATAGGACACAATTAAATGTAAAAATATCCATGTCGTAGGGGTACCTGAAGGAAAATAAGACATTGAAGAGCTATTTGAAGAAATGATGATGGAAAACTTCCCTAACTTGGTGAAGGAAATAGACATACAACCTCAGGAATCTCAGAGAGTCCCAAAAAATATGAGCCCGAAGAGGTCCACACCAAGAAACATTATCATTAGAATGCCAAAGGTTCAATACAAAGAAATAATCCTAAAATCAGCAATAGAAAAGCAGTTACGTACAAGGGAACACCCTTAAGACTGGCAGCTGATTTCTCAAAAAACTATGTTGGACCAAAGGGCTCGGCAAAAAAATATTCAACAGGATGAAAACCCAGGATCTATGACCAAGAATTCTTTCTCCAGCAAAGCTATCATTTAGAGTTGAAGGACAGATAAAGAGCTTCCCAGACAAAAATAAGCTAAAGGAATTTATCAACACCAAGCCAATATTACAGGAAATGTTGGAGGGACTTCTTTAAGAAAAAACATGTATTAAAAACATGAATAAAGAATGGTAATAAGTACATTGCTATTAACGAGTATCTCAAATGGAAAAAAAAATTAAGGGCTCTAACCAAAGATAGAGTGGCTGAATGCATAAGAAAACAAGACCCCTGGAAACAATATGCTGCCTACCAGAGACTCACTTCAGATTAAAAGACACACACAGACTAAAAGCGGATGGAAAAAGATACTGCCTTGATGGACCTAGAGGGTATTACACTCAATGTAATAAGTCTGGAGATAGACAAATAGCATGTGATTTCACATACATGTGGAATCTAAAGAAGAAAATAACAAAATGGAAATAAATTCATAGATACAGAGAATATTTTAAGGGATACTAGATGGGAGGGAGGTTGAGAGGATGATGAAAAAGGGCACAGGGATTAAGAAGTACAAATAGAGAGTTACGAAATAGACATGGAGATAAATTATAACATAAGAAAAATAGTTAACAATGTTGTAATAAATATGTAAGTGGGAAGAGGGGTACTAGATTTAGAGGGGTGATCACGTTGTGAGTTATACAGATCTCTAATCACTATGCTGTACAACTGAAACTAATATTGTATGCCAATACAATTGTACACCAATACAATACAAATATATTATTGTATGCCAACCATAATTGAAAAAACTCATTGAATTGTACAAGGTAAATATGAGCAACTAATTGTCTATTATATTTCAATAAAGCAGGGACAAAAAAGAAAGCAGAGACATGATTAGTAGGGCATGGGTATGTAAAAAGGGAGATTTTTTTTTTTAATATAAATGAAGATATGACATGATCTACTGAAGTGAGAATCGTTGGTGATTCAAGAGCAAGACTATATAAACAAAGAAGCAATTATCCTTGAAAAAATAGAAAGAATGGAAAAATAATCCTTGAAAGAAAAAAAGGACAAATCCTCTACTGTGCTAAAGAGTAAGAGGAAAGTCGAGAAATGTAGATTGTTAGTGATAAAATGAGGGATTTTACATCTGATCACTTTTTTTTTCATTTAAGAAAAAAGCAAAATCATATTCTGAAAATATAGTCAGGAAGGACTATGATACTTTTGAGATTAGCAAACATAGAAAATGTTGATCTTACAGTGTGGGAAAGCATAGCTATTAGAGAAATACAGTAGTGTGATGTTTTATGTCCCTAAGGGTTTTGTGATCCAGGAAATCTAGCTCTTAGCAGAGAGGTGCAGAAATAAACAAGGAGATTTCAAATCTCCACAAATCACCAAAAATAGACAAAGCAACCAGAATACTAAAACAAAAACACACCATAGAAAACTGAACAACAAAACTAGTGAAAAAAATATTCCCTTAAACCTTCAAAACTGAGTGAATAGACACAAACAACCAAAAGTAATATGACCATGCGGTAGGGGCATCTGTGTGGGAAAAAACAGAAGAGGCCTGATTTCTGATGGATCAAGGATTTTCTGAGCTGTCTATTTAGAGAAGGGTCAAGGAATCATACGGGAGATTTGCCAAAATGGAGTGGAAGATACAGAGAGCACATGAGAGGGAATTGTGAGCACATGAATGCATCAGGTACACATTTCCTGTGTATGAATTTAGGCCCATGCTTATTTTCAATGGTTGCATAGAATTCAAATATGAACGTACAGTGAATTCTTAACCTTTATCATTGGGTAAACTGTTCTTATGGGGGAAAAACTCATAAAAGTGTGTAAAAATAACCACCCATGTGCAGTCTTCTTTACAAATGTATTAGATCATTTCCTGAAAATTGCTAAAGCAAAATTACTAGGTTAAAGTATGCATTTATAACGGTTTAAAGTATTAAACATACTAATCTCTTGGGTTTATTCATTCTTTTTATTGTCTATCACTATTTTCCACTATTTTTCAATTTTAATAGTCATGCATTCCTGAAAAATGAATTAATCAATAAAATTTCAAATGAGCTTACAAGGCCTATATATTTATCTTTTCTGAAATTGTGATTTTTATCTAATTTTCACTGTTTACATTGCACAGGTATGCCTTTAATTTAACTAGTTTTGCCAGATAATTTATCTGTTTTGTATTTTTCCCCAAAACTATACTCCTGTTTATTTCTAGATTCTAGAGTTCTATCTTCTACTTCATTAATTTCTGGTTTTCTCTGTTTTAATATCCTCTTCATGTTTTACTAGGCTTATTTGTGTTAATATAAAGAGTTTTTACATTTTTTCTAAATAGTATGTAATTGTAGTTTTGGTTTCCTCTTTGACAAGGTAATGAAAAAAAACAAAAGTAGTATTGCTTTTTTATTCATTTACTGCCAATTTCTAGTTTTATTAATTCAATCAAAGATTTTCTATTTGGGACTATTTTTAGGGTTTTCATGAGAGAAACAGAGAAAGTAAATACAGTAAAAATTAACATTTGGGGAAACTGGGTGAAGGAATTCTTGGGACTTCTTTGTACTATACTTGTAATTTCTGAAATTAGGACAAAATTTCTTTTAAAAGGAACTATAATAAGCTAACTCATGAATCAGAAAATTACTGTATTGCATAAATGTACAAGCAAGTGCAGCAAATACAACTTTGAAGCAAGAAATGATTTCAGAACCATATTGTCTCTTTTCATAATAACTAAGCGCACATGAAGATATTTTCACCTAAAGAAAAAGAGAGCCTCATAATTTCAAGAACAAACAAACAAACAAACAAAAAAACCTGCTTGGCATAACATTGAATTTGAGAGAATTATGGTTAAAGAAGCATCAAAGAATTTTTGGAAAAGACCATTGAAATTTTAGAAGAGAAATGAGCTTATTATTCTTGATGCAGTAAGCCAGCATCACAGAAAATTTCACTGTGAAAAGTGCCCCATCTCATCATTTGTTATTCTGAGGCTTCATGAATACCAGCTCATAATCGAACTATTTTGATACATATCACATAAATTTCAACAGAGTTCAAAAATCCTATGGTAAAAAAAAAAAAAAAAGTTTGTCTATTGTTGTTACGAGGTGATTTTCTAGGCAAATTTTTTTCTTCAATCCAAACTTTAGTGAACCCATTTTTCAAAAGATTCAACTAGTCTAATCCACTAAGAAAAATTCTCAGAAAGGAATATGTTTTCTTAGGAATCTTCAAAATAGTTCATTTTATATATCTAATAATTATAATCATAATAAAAATTTAGTAACATGAACCATGGTAAAAGATCCTTTGTTACCCAATTCCACTTGAATTACACTTCAGATAAGAAAATATACTCTGAGAATTATGTCAAATATGATATATTCTGAGAATGATATTGAATATATTTTTTGGTTATAAGGAAGAGATTATATGATTTTTATCTTCATTGTATTATATTTATTCTATGGGTTTGAGATTAACATGCAGATTCACATATATTTCTTAATCCTCAAAACGATCTCTACATAATATAGAGAAGGTATTTTTATCCTATTTCACATATAAGAAAACTGGGTCTATGTGATGTGTAGTGATTTACACTGTCACTCAGCATGTAGGTCATGAAATGAAGCATGAGCCTCCACATTCAATATTCTTTCTAATATATCAGGGTAGTTTATGGGAAATTTGTTCATATGATATGTGAGACGGAAGATAGAATGAAATAAATCTATTATTTATAAGTGCTAGAAAAATTTCACAAATGCATTTTAATCAAAGAAATTACATCTACACTCTAAAATAGATGCCCATAACCAATAGTTTAAAAAATTATTTATAATAGAATTGTGTATATTAATACTTCTTAAAATAAGGTAAGGAAAAAAAAGAGACCATGTTCCAGCCTTAGACTAAGGTAGTCGTGTGCATTCTCTTATTTATCGAATTTACCTTATGGAGAGTGTACTTTCAAGTTTGTACCTTCTCATATAAAACTAAAGTTTCAAATTAAGTAATTCACCCCAGGTTGTGAAGGTAACAAATGGCTACCTGGTTCTACCTGTGGGTCAGAAATCTAAGTCAATGCTATTTATCACTACTTATATGAGCAAAAATTAGTGGGGTGAATCACCTCAGCTACCTACAGATTTCTGCACATTACAAGGATTAAATAGTTAACCCAAACACCACATGGAACATTCAAAGGAGATACAGCATCTGTAAAATTTCTTGATCACTTGGATTCACCTAAACGGATATCCAACCTTAGGAAAAATCTGAGAGTAGAATGCAAAATTTGGGCACATGTAATGACCTCATTATTCTATTTGTGTTTTATAATAGTCTTCGTGATTGCCAAAATCTATTCTGTTTATGATACAATAAGGAAAAGGGAAATAGAGCAATTACATGGATAGACCGTGTCAGCTCATGCTTTTGATTGAATTATATGGCCGTTTTTATGTAAAGCTGCTTTCAGGCACCTAAATTACCCGTGGAATTATGGGGGAATAATGGGGGTATTGTCCCCTCTGCTTCAATGTACATTGTTGAATGTCTACACAACTGTCATATTATACTATTGCATTAAAAAGTCAAAATTATATTCTTTATATGTATGAGTATATGATAACTAAGTATTAAATGTTCTAAAGGTAATATCTATAAATCTAACATAAAACAAGCATTCTTATCCAGTTTATAAATTTTTTTTGTATTTTAAAAGATCTATTTATTTCTAATTCATATGATATATCTGTATATGAGTTAAGGAGACTTAGAAAAAGCAAAATATCAAGATTATTTAAATTATAAGAATACAATTAACATATCACTAATCTTATTTATTCATTCGGCAAAATTTGCAGGATGCCTTACTTTATTCCAGACATTGAGTACAATAGGACAGATAAACCCCTGCCTTCATGATCCTTTTGTTTTAGTGATATTCTCATCAATATCAGCATAATTAATTTTTCCCACACTAGAAAGGAATTTCCCGAAGCTCATATGTATAAAAATGATTTTGAAGATGCTCCTTTGTACTGCTGGTGTGACTAACTACTATAGTATGACAGAAAATCACCTCAAAGTTTAGTTTTGTGTCTTCTTGCATCCTCTAAGCAGAAGTCCATTTACTAATGCAGCTTTCAAAATGTGTCACACCTGCAGCCCTCACTTGAAAGGAAATACAAAAGTATGGAGACTTTATTCCTGGAAAAATCTAGCAGAAAACGACTGATTAAATCGAGGACATGACCATAGCAGAGGATAGGATCAAGCCACTAGGTTAACTTGCCTCCACACTGTTGATTAGAGTCCTGCTTCTAGAAATGTCTGTGCTTCTGGGAATGCCACTACTAAATCATTTTTTGCTCTTCCCATTTTCTTCTCTTCCATTATCCTGAGTATCTAATTCTAAAGCCACAGGACTGTAGTTGTCAAAGAGATATGCGATACTGTCATTCAGAGGGAGAATGAAAGATTTTTTTAAAAAAAATTAAAGGTAAATTTAAGAAACCTATTATCTTCCTTCAAAAAAAAACTGATTAAAAGCACCTATAATCTCATCATTATTGGATCATATCTATGCAACCCCATGATGAGAAGAAACAAATTTAAATTTGTCTTCTGCTAGAAATAATTCATTATTTCAATACATCAGGGTTTCTCTTTAGATACATAAATGAATCAGTATGCTGAAGTGTGTTCTGACATACTGAATTCCATGTTTTCCCAAACTTCTTGGACAAACATGTTTTCTCTGCTACCTAGCAACTAGAAGCAAAAGAAGAAGTCTGCACATCAAAGCAAAGCACAGGTCAAATAATTGATGAATCATGAAAATTTTGCTTCATTTAGTTCAAAAACTCATCTACATAAGTTACAGCCACTTAAGAATATGTATCACTTAGGAAACTTGCAATGAAAGGTTAAACCAGCAGTTGAGACTTGACAGTTGACCACTAATGCAACTCTCTAAAACTGCTCTTTTAATCGAATGTTTTCTTAAATTTCACACAGATCTGGGGAATAAAATAGCTTTAATAAGTCATATTTTACTACCTGACCTAGTGAGAAATAATATACACTATGAAAACATTTTCTGCTCCAACTCTCTATAAAGTATTAGAAAAAATACTTCCCCTCACACAGACTTAAAACTGTTTAAATTTTGCTCCTGCCGCATAAAGCCAGTCAGATCTGCTTAGAATTAGGCTGAGTTATGTTTTTATTTCTCCTCGGTGATAAACAAGTTGCTGAGCTCTTTAAAATAATAAGCAACAATTTGTCCATGATTTTAAATTTCATTCATACACTTAAATGACTAATAGGAAAAAAAATCTTTTCATTTATCATCTCTTTCTCATAAGATTTCTAGCCTCTATTTCTCCCCAATGTCTTGTACCACAGAAGGTTATGCTTTCCTTGAAAAAACATATTTGGGCTGCATTAGGCATAACTGAAACACCAGAAGAACATCATTTTTCAAGGAGACATGGCTTAATTTCATTCTACTGCATCTCATATTTTTCATATACTTCATTAGTGTTCTTACTGCCAGCTTGCAATTATCCCCAATAATGGAGAATATAGAATACAAGGAACTGGAAAGCAACATATAAATCTCAAACCTTATTTTATCTAACACATTCTATCTTTCCGTAATCTAACTTTTCACTGGATAGCCTGATAATTAGCAAAACTTGAAGCTTCACATCTCACTTCTGCCAGAAAATGGACTATAAATAGTGGTTGGGGTACGAGCCATAGTTTAGAGATAGGGGATGTATCAAAGTGAACTGAAGCACAGAACTCAGCAGTTAAGTCAACATGCCAGGATTTCTGAGAGCGATAACATCAAAAACAATACACAGAGCAAGAGAAAGACAGGATGCTGCTCTAGCCCTGGCTTGAAGCATCCCACAGGACATGTTTCTTTTTAGGCCCAGATAACCTACTAAGTCAATTAAGAGCTACAGTCTTAGGTCCTAAGTACAGAGGATAAAGTATATCTGTGGTTGAAGAATGGGATGAGAAACAGGGAGAAAGGCAGGAAAAGCTCAAACAGAGTCACAAGAGCTGTAGTTAAAGATTAGCCCAGCAAGGACTGCCTAAATTCTATATTAGGGGGGCTACACACAAAGATTCTTCCCAAAACACTGATGAATCTTCGCTATCTTTAAAGCAGAGACAAGTTGGAGTATGTTCTATCTACCCCTCTATCTTGGCTCCTGCTAATTTAAGACAAGACTCACTGTCTAAGTCCCAGAAATGGCAGGAAGGAAGTCAGAATGCTATAGGGCTGGGCTCCTGTCACTATGGACTCATCAGTTGTCCAAGCCACAGGTGGATCCCTACCCGGGAGGAACATTTCCAGGGCTCAATCTCCAGGACTGTGCCCAGAGATGATGCCAAATCAGGAGTAATTATTGCTACAACCTATGTCCTGAAGGTAATTAGGTCTTTATAATTTTTAAAACAATGTTTTTAAAAATTAATCATATACACTAAGTGAAAAATGTGTCGAATAATAAGGAATTAGAGGTAATAAAACCAACATGTTTAATATGAAACTATGGCAAATGAACAATAAATTATGTTTGAGTTTCCTGACAGCCAAGGCAAAGGGAGAAATATATTAAGGGGGCATCCCTTGGGGATATTTTGGTAGTTTATAGCACATCAGTTTTTTTTTTTTCCCTTGGTTAGGGTATAAATTAATAGTGAGGCAAATAAGTAAAAATATTGACTCAAATATATGTTGGGTACACAAAGAGAAGTACATAAACAGAATTAATTAAGTATATAAAAAGAGAATAAAATCTAATGAGTAAACTAGGTGGTAAGGCATATATTAGTAACCTCCTCCTTAGTTGGTTGTTCATTTTTAAGAATTCACAAGGGG
This sequence comes from Rousettus aegyptiacus, assembly GCF_014176215.1. Taxonomy (NCBI): domain Eukaryota; kingdom Metazoa; phylum Chordata; class Mammalia; order Chiroptera; family Pteropodidae; genus Rousettus; species Rousettus aegyptiacus. The sequence continues at coordinate 52,406,658 of NW_023416311.1, forward strand.
CCCTCAACCAAAGAAGGATGATATGTCACACAGGCTGCTTCAAGGTGGAGACAGGAGCCAGCCAGAAAGCTAAAGACAACCTAATAATCATAGCAAAGTTTTAAAAGAGGCAGAAAGAAATAAAATCCTAGACATTTAAACAGAAGCCAATACCATGTATCTAGTAGTATTTCATTTCAAGGATCACAGAAAGTAAATTCCATATCATATGGTTTTTATTTATTTTGAGTCAATTTACAGATATGCACATTGTGACAAATATTACCTTTGCTCTGAGAAGGCAAAAAAAAAAAAAAACAGCACACGGGCTATGCTCTGAATGTTAGAAGGCCTATGAGTAGTTCTGAATAGAGATATATTTGGATCTATTCATTAACTCTGAATTGTAATACCCAAACAGAGGAGTTGGATGGCTTCCAATTGTTCCAATGAGAAACATGACAACCAAAATATAGCATGTTTTACAGGAAGGAATGTTTCTTCAGATACATTTTTAAATCAGCAGTTATTCACTGTAACAAGTATTTCTGTATAAAAGGGAAATTTTTTTACTCTAATTTGTTTAACGAGACAAGTATTATCCCAGAAATATTTACTAAATTCATTTATGTGGTACATGCCTATTTAATTTAGATCTTAATAGTAATGTTCCAAGTTAAAATATCAATAAATACCTTCACTAAAATCATCTGATGAAAAATAAAAACATAAATTTAACGAAAAAGTAAACTCATACGGTTATCACTTCATTTGCAATTTATACTTTACCAAAAAAATGTAAAATAGGTAAGTATATTTCTACAAATTTCTATAGTAGAAATACATGAAGGAGAGAAATAATCAAGTAAATATAATTTTAATATCTTTTAAAATATGCATAATATAAAATTTTAATGATGAAATTTAGAAGTAAAGACGTTTTAAGTTTTAACTTAAATATGCATGATAATAAATGAGACATTTGGTTTCAAAAATATAAAAATAAAATGTTTTCAAAGTTTTAAAAAATGTTAATTTTCCTTCAATTTAAAATTCATACATAATCTGTTTTTCACGATCTACACCCACTTTCTTGATGATCTCATCTAGTCTTATGGCTTCAGATAACATTTATACATGCTGACATCTCCCAATTTTATATTTTCATCCTAGATTTCTCTCCTGAACTCTATGCATGTATATTCAATTGTCGTCTCTGCTCAAATATCTGATGGACCTCCAAAACCTAACATACCTGAAACTGAACTTCTGATAGTCCCTCCAAACTTGCTGCCTCAGCTTCCCATACCACTGTCAATGGCAAGGCCATTCTTTCAGTTGCTCAAGCCAAAACCTTCGAGCTGTCATCAACTCCCATCTCTTACATCCCACATTCAATCTGTCAGCAAGACATTCCAGTTCTACCTTCGAAACACACACAGATTCCCAATGCTTTTCACTCACTCCATTATCATCACCAGGATCCAAACCACCACTGTTTCTAAAATCTTAGTTCCCAATTCCTATAATCCACTCTTAAGATGGCAACAAGTGAGATTCTTATAAAACAAATCAGATTACATCAACCTTTGGCACAAAATTCTCCAGTGGCTTCCCATCTCCTTTAGAGTGGAAACCAGTCTTCATAGTGATTTATCTGCCCTATTACCACTCTGCTCTATCTCTTTCCGCACTCTCCCTCACTTCTCCACTCCAGCTAGGCCTCTGTGGTGTTTCTCACATTCGACAGGGTATTTATTATCCTATTTTGCTCCCACTTCCAGTATTCAGCCATAGTTTACCTCAAGGCATTTTTGCTCATGTTCCCTCAGCCTAGAAAACACCAACCACAGATATTCACAGGACTCTTCCCCTTGCCTTCTTCAAGCCTTTACTCAAATGTCACATTCTCAATGAGGGCTTCCCCATCCAATCTTTTAAAAAAATTGATTTACCTAACACCCTCTATTTCTTTCCCTATCTTTTTTTCTATAACATTTAATAAAAAATTATATCGTATTCTGACATTTTGTTTGTTGAATCTCCCCCTTGCTAGAATGTAAACTCCATGAAGGCCGAAGTATTTCTGGCTGATTCTTTACTTCCTCTCCAGTGCTTAGAATTTTCCCTAGCAAATAATAATTTTTGGATAAATGAGTCGTTTTATCAACTTCACAGGATAGTCCAGGCTGTGGAAGCAGCACCCTACAAGGGATATTAACCTGAGATTTGAATTCAGAGGAAATGATTTTAAATCTCTTCCTCCTAAACCTCACCGTGGCCTTGGACAAATTATCTAAATCTTCCGAGGCTCAATTTTCTACACTGTAAAATGGAAATAAAATTGTTCCCAGTCAGATACTTTAAGAATTAAAATAAGACATTATGGCCATCAACTAGATGAGATAATAGTGGTCAGTTTGATTAGACGGTATTAAAAGAAAAATTAACTTGCACATATTTACAGAAGTCATATATTATTCGATTAGCCCAGATTCTACTCTTCTGTATTTTTCTCTCTGTTCCTGCCTTCCCAATTCACATATTTGTTACCTGCCTGATCTATAAAAATATTTGAGTTTGATCACTGAGCAATATTCAATACGTATTAGTTTCTATAGTGAACACCGAGATCATAGTTCTTTGAAAACCAATATATGTTTTTGCGAAGAATCAGTCTGTGTTCATGTACAGAGAAAGCCCGGAAGCATTCCTCAGAACTTTAGTTCTGTGTGTGTGCGTGGTGGGGTGGCGGGGAGACAGGACTGATGAACAGGGCAGTTACCACACTGTAGTCTATCTAAAGACCAAGGGAAACTAAGAATAACAAGAAATAAGCTGTTGTAGCAGAATGAAAGCTGCAGGCTGTGGACAGGACCATAAAAGTCAGCCCTAAAACCTGTCATTGAAAAGCATCAGTGGTCACAAAGAAAATGAAGAAAATACAAACAATAAAAAATAATGATACACAGGGGCAAAATAAAAATCTCCTGATGTTGAGCAACCAGTATAGTGAAGTTAGGGGCTAAAATAATTTGAAGGTTTTCCTTTTGTGGGTTTAAAATGAGTATGAAAGAGGAAGCCTTACTGTCTTTTATCCCCAAAATATATGTAGGCATAAAATATCTGGCTTTATTTTCTTGACAGGTTTTATTGGAATGTCCAACCAAGTGAAAAGATCCGGCCATTGGGGAATGCTGCTGTGAATATTTTCTATTTGCAGGTTTTCTTTTTGTAGCTAGCGGGAGAATTTTTTTTCATCCACTACCCTAAGATTCATTTTAGTCTCCAGGCAACCATTCTCTTCATTTCTCAGAAAAGGACAATGAAATTACTGTACTTTTAGAGTTTAAAAAAAATCATTATTTTGCCATTTTTACCTATGAAACTTCAAACAGAACAAATCTCAAAACTAACAATGTCCAGTTTTCACTTTAGACACAGCATAATGTCCAGTGTTACAAACTGAAAACAACTTTTCCTTTAAGATGAATAAATATGGAATTAGCTGTCACATGTCTTTACCAGAGAAGCAAATGGGAATGTTCATAAATGTGGCACTGCCATAAAATGATGGTCTTGACTTTAAAGAAAACTGATTGTTACATCACATCAGAGCAGCCACACTAACCCTCCAGCTGATACCTACACAGGGAGGAGGCTCTGAGGCACCAAAAACAGCTGCTTTAATCCAAAGTCAGACAAGCCATGAAGGAGACAAACTCTAGAAGATATAATTGTCTATGCTCGAGGTTTAAACAGAGAGGAGAGAAACAAAAAATTGTCCCCTAAAAGACAAAAGGAAAATAGAGCAGGAAAATTTCAGTTTGAGGAGTCTATACATTGTCATATGCTACTATAAGTTTCTGTAATAAAATACTGAGTGGTTGCCATATAGTTAGAACTTCCCAAGAAACATCTCTAATTCTCACAACGCCGCAGCGTGTATATTTTTCGAATAAACTGTGGCTCAGAATTGTTAAGTAACATGATGCGTAGCTAGTAAAGTGGCAGAGCCAAGATTTAAATTTAAGTCCATCTAATATCATGGGCAATCCCACTGTTCACCTTCCCATCCCACCATTTCCTGTCTCACAAACTATCTAGATTTTTAGTAAAGGTTTAGGTTTCGACTCTATCTGTAAATCTCAGACCCAGGTAGTGTCTTCTTCTGGAGGCACAGGTCAGAAATTCTCAAAAGTTCATGAGGTAATTGATGGTGAAAGGAAACCACTGCCCCAGATGCTACAACACCAGCTGTGTCTTCCATTTTAATTAGGAAGGCAAACTATACCACAGATAGTGCTGACCAAAGGCAAAGCAGTGCAACTCTCCACTAGAATATACTAAAAGTTACACAGGGATGAGTTTTCCAGTGGCAATGAAATGGAACATTTGAAGACAGACCAAATGAGCAAAGTCAACACTTTGGTTCCTAGAAAGCATTCATGTAGTACTTCTGTGATCGAATGTAATGTAAAACTATTATAAGACAGAGCAGTAATATCCACAGCTTGAGTTATGAGAAATAAACAAAAGGTTTGCTTTATCCAATCTGGAAGTTGCTTTTAGAATGAAAATTTGCTCTCTCATGGGATCGAAATTGGGATGAGGGATGCTGTAGTTACAGTAACCTTTATAACAGACAGTATATATATATAATCTGTAAATAATCCTTTAGCTAAAAGGATATTATCTATATATGTCTGAGATTAATCTAAAACATGTGGATGAAAAACAGGGGTTATATGGAAGGTAACCTCGCAGGGTGATCTGATCATAAATTACTAACCGGGCAAGTCAATGGTGAGTAGTCACTCGCCAGGCATCAAACTTATTTTCCAAAAGGTTTATCTTTGCATCAAGCAAGCCCTGCCCATCGTTTCTGTGTACCTAGGTTAATACATCTTTGAAATGTCCACCTTCAGACCTCTCAAGAGAGTAGTCTTTAACTACACTGCAATCCAATCTCCACATGACCATCCCGAGAGCACATAACCTTAACTATCCTGTAATCCCATCCCACCTTCCTGTAATCCTCCTTACCTTCCCTCCTTAATTTCAAATGGTAAAAAGAAACTGTTCACTGTTATTCTCTTAAGCATTTATGAGGTCTGTTGAGATCTTGCTTTCAGGTATCTCTCCTTTTAGGCTCCAATAAATTTTTATAAAAACTCTCTACCCTTTTGGACATTCTTACATCTACAAACATAAGAAAAGTATCTCAAATTTCTAAAAAATGCAACCTTCCTTTTCCTCTGAGGAGAAGGTAAAGGCTGACTGCGTGAAGAAAAACTCAAGTGTATTTATATCACTTTGTTTATAACTCTTATACAATTACTTCAGCTGTTTGGTTATAGCACTCATTTTATTGTCTCTTTCAATTATATGTGAACAATTTACATTTGAAAATAAAACCTCACTACCTAGTTACTCTAAAAACGTAGCTTTTTTTTTTCCTGTGTTTCTTTTCAAGTTTTTGCTTCTCTTTGATTACCTGTCTCTCGAGTTGAATCAAAAAGCTGAAAACAGAAAAATGGACACTGTTCTCTTTTTTAATTGCTGTTCTCTTTCTGTATTTCAGGCTTTCAAGATCAGCTCTAAAACTATTACACCTACCTGGGCCATCCTGATGACCGCCAGGAGTGTAGTAGGCCAGTGTTCTGCCCAGGGCTTCGCCCTTTGGGGCAGCAGCCAAAGGAGGGTGTGTCCTCAGGGAAGCCTTTGCCCTCCCCCATCTCAGAAACACCTCAGCCTCATCTCTTTCAATTCAAATCCTCTCCCTGCTTCTACTTTATCATTAGTTCTCAGATTTTTTTAGTAATGTTTTTTGAGTCATCATTTACATGTAGAAAAATCCTTTTTGAGTGTGACAATTCTTAACAAACACACCACAGCCACCACCAATATCTCTTAGCATTCTGTTCACTTTCTGGCTACTTATAGCAGGAGCCTGGCTTTCCCTGAGGGCTCTGCTTCCCACCCAGCCCTCTAAAATTGTGGCTATCTTTCTCCCATGGGCTAGGGCACTTGTCCTTTTTGCTCCCCTCCTCAATGGTGTATTCTCCCTCCAACCTCCCTATATCTCCAGACTGTCACACACATCAGTAGAGAACTCTTATGTCATCAGACATATCATTCCCTATACTTGATTGTTCTGTAGTTGACCAATTTCTGATTAATTTTGCCTCATTTTTCAATGAGGTCACCACCTGGTTCATTGTCATTCTAACACTACTCCTGTCTTAATTCTTGGTGACTGTAATATCTACAAAAATGAGCTTTTCAGTACCAGGGCTTCCAAGTTCCTTGACCTCTCCTCCAGTGAACCTGCTCTTCACTCTCCCTCAGTCAATGAGTAGGCACTAGACCTTGTCGGCACCAGACCTTGTCTTAATCAACAGCTCTACCTCTTACAGTCTCAGTGCTGTGGCCTCCACTTTTCTGACCACCACACATTCTTCCTTCTCACTTCTCTAGTTCTCTATTTCCAACAATCCTTTGACCCCATTCTCAATTTTTCTATCTCCCGCTATTCATCAACCTGCCAATGTCCTTTATCTTTCTTACTAAACTTAAATTTTACAGCAAATCTATAACCACTCCCTTTCATACACTCTCAACACCCTTGCATTTCTGTCAATTCATTGTACTCACTTGTAACACTTCTACTGAGGTTTTAATCCAACACCATTTCTATGCCAGATAGTGGCTAGAGAAAGCCACCCACTGTGCTGATCTTTCAGCTGTCATCTCACTTTAAAATGTTGACTACCCTCAAGTGAGCCCTTAAGATATCCTGGAGCACAGAGGAGTTAATGCAGGCCTGAGATAGCTATTCTTAGCAAAGCTTACTTACAGAGTTGGCCCTTCACAAGCATCTGGAAACTAGAATTCCCTAATAAGATGGTTCATTGCACCTGAGCTGTTTGTGCAGACAATATGGTTTATTCTGAATACCTGTTTTCCTTCTGGAAATCTGACAGTGTAATATGTTCTAGACAGAGGGTGTCTATATGACCAGCCCCCAATAAAATTTTGGGCAATTGGTCTCTAATCAGCTTCCTTGGTAGATAGCATTTCACAAGTATTGTCATAACTGGTTATTGAATAAATCAAGCCAGCCCTGTGTGACTCCACTGGAATTTGTATCTGGTTTTCCGCAGACTTTGCCTCATGTGCCTTTTCCTTTTGTTGATATTATTTTATGTCCTTTTGCTGTAATGAATCATAGTGGTGAGTATGACTATACGCCAAGTCCTGTCGGTCTTCCTAGCAAATCATGGAATCTAGTAGTGGTCTCAGAGACCCCAAAACACTTTGCCATTAAGCTGTATTTCCCTAGTGTATTCACTCTCCTGGAATATTATATACCTTCTACTCTCAAGAATCCAATACCTCCTGCCCTGCTCTCACTGTGAGCTTATGACCCTGCCTCCTAATTCTTTGAGAAAATTCAGCAATCAACAGAACAGCAAAACATCTACCCATGTACCAGCAACTGCACCTCCATACCCTGACCTTCCTTTTCTTCCTTTTAATATAGGTGAATTGTCTTTTCATATATAAAACCAATCCCTTAACTTGTCAAGGACCTTCTCACCTACTCAATTTTCCCCTTCCTATTGAACCTTTCCCATCAATATATAAATGTGCTATAATTTCTAATTTCTTTAATCTTTATTCTCTTGGTACCATTTCCCAACTAGCTTCCTTTTTTGCTCCTCTCTGTAGCAAAATACCTTAAGAGTTCTCTGTAATTATTTTTTTTCAATTCTTTCTGCATTCTGAATTTAACCACCACTAAACAGAAACTTTCCAAAGTCACCCATTACCTCCTCATTGTTAAGTCCAATGATCAATTCTTAGTCCACATTTTATCTGACCTCTCAACAGCATTTGAAATTGTCAGTCACTTCTGCCTCCCAGACACACTTTCTTCACGTAGCTTTTAAAATAAAATATCTTTAGTGTTTTTCCTACTCCGACGAGTGCTTCTTTTTTACAATACCTTACTTTAGATCATATACGAAAATTAACTCAAATGGATCAAAGGCCTATATTTAAGAACTAAAAGCATAAAATTCTTAGACAAAAAACTTGGGCATAGCAACAAAAAACTTGGACATAGCAACAACAACAACAAAGAAATGACTTCATTAAAATTTCAAATGTTTGTTCAAAGAATATTTGTCAAAACCAAAAACAAAATTGTTTAAAATAAACATTTAAAAACAGTGAAAGTTTTAAAATTTTGTGCAAAAGACACAAAATATAAAAGCAACTCACAAAATGGGAAAATATTTGCCTATCATCTGATAAGGGATTAATAGCCAGAGTATGTACAGAACATGTAACAAGTCAACAACAACAAAAAATCCAATTTAAAGATGGACAAAGAGCTTAGATATTTCTCAAAAGATATACAAATAGCCAGTAGCACATGAAAATTTTCTCAACATTACTAATCTTTAGGGAAATGCAAATCAAAATCTCAATTAGTTACAGCTTTACTATTGGCTAGTATAAAAGAAAAAAATATCTGGCAAGGATGTGAAAACCTGGAACCCTTTCCCTTATACATTGCTGATAGGAAAGTAAAATGGTGCAGCTGCTGTAGAAAATAGTATGGTGCTTCCTCAAAAAATTAAGCATAGAATCTAACAATTTCACTTCTGGGAACATACCCCAAATAATTGAAAGCAGGGCCTCAAGAAGATATTTGTACACCCATATTCATAGCAGCATCATTCACAATAGCCAAAATATGGAAGCAATCCAAGTGTGCATCCATGGATGAATGGATAAACAAAATGTGGTGTACACATACAATCTTTAAGGAGGAAGGAAATTTTGATATCTGCCACAACACAGATGAACCTTGAAGATACTATGCTAAGAGAAATAATCCAGTCACCAAAGGACAGGTGTATGATTCCCTTTATATACGATACCTCATCGTCATCAAATTAATGGAAACAGTAGAATGGTGGTTGCCAGGAGCTGAAGGAGTGGAGAATGAGGAATTATTGTTTAATAGGTATAGAGTTTCAGTTCAGGAAGATGAAAAACTTTTGGAGATGGTGTTGATGGTTGCACAATACTATGTGTATTTAATGTCACTGTTGCGTTAGATTCTGTATTTGTCTGTCAGCCATCCATTCATCACAGTGTCAGTTACATTAATTATGTTTTCTTGTTTTCTTTATCAAATATCATGGCATTTGGGAACTTTCTAAATGGGAAGAGTCAGCCCTTCCCAGAGCTAACTATTTCTTAAAGATAAGGTGCTCAACGAGAAGCCTGTCTTCCATATACAAACTAACCAATCCAGGGCCACACCTCTTCTTTGTGGCCCAGACATCCCAGGCCTAGGTATCAGATAAATAGAGACCATAACCCTAGCCCAAAGTCTATCAAAATTATTCCAATGAGCTAGGCCTAAACTATTTACCTCGTCCTGTGTTAAAGGAAAAATTATTCAATAACACTTGTTAAAGTGCCACAAGGTAGACTTTACTTGAGACCATCACAATAGATATAGGAACCACCACAATGAAATTTTACAGTTAGGGAAAGAGATAGAACTCTTCTCTGCATGCAACATGGGCAAGTGAAAATTAATAGCCAAGGAGCAGGATTAGGGGTGGTCAGCGAATTAAAAATTACTAAAAAGAAACATCCAAGGTCAGGGGGTTTTGGTGAACTACATCTAACAGGATTCTTTCCTAAGATAGGCCAGGGTGCTTCTGATCTCGGAAGCTTAAGCGGGGTAAAGCCTGGTTAGTACTTGGATGGAAGACCACCTAGGAAGACTAGGTGCTGTAGGTGTAAAAAAATAAGAGATTGTAAATTGACAAGATCCTTGCAATCTCCAAGGTCAACCAAGGGTTGCCTCACCTAAAAAATAAAAAATAAAAAAATAATAAAAATAAAAATAAAATTGTTTAAATGGTTAAATTTTGTTCTCTTTTTTTTTATAATTAAACACCAAAAAATGTCTGGGGGACTTATAAAAGAAATAGTTTCATTTTTGTTTTTTTTTTAAACAGCCAATTGTTTATCAAAAAAAACCCCACCACTACATACAACTAAAAGTGTTATACTTAACATCTTAAGTGAAACTTTATTTAAATGAAAAATATAAATTTTTTCTATTTTCTAATTATTTATGACTGATTGTCAACCATCAGTAAGCTAATTGTATAACCTCTTACCTAATGAGTACTTATCTGTAGGTTCACATTTTCTACAACTAAAATAAAATAAACTAAAATCAGTTTTCTTGCATTGATTCATGAACTGTCAATATGATCTAAGCTCTGCGCCTCAAAGATATTATTATATTATTTTTTCTATTATTTTTATTAGAGAATTTCAAAAGGCAAAGAAATTGCTTTGCTGTGTGAAGGAAGTGTTTAATGAAAAGAAAAGAAAAAAAAAAAAAACACCTTCTGGTGTTCACAATCTTTTGGCACTGGAAACACTGGACCTTTTTCTTATAAATTCTACTTTGGAGCTCTTTGAATCCAACTTTATTTCAAAATACTTCTCTTGTCTAGGGAGATAGTTGACCTTTATTATCTTCCAGAAAGAAAAGCACAAGGCTAATAATGCACAAGCAAGCAATTGTCAGACTCCTGACAATATGGAAAAGAAACAAACAGGGGGAGTATGTGAAGGCAAGATGTGCCCAAGCTTAAAGTGCTAAAAATAAGCCAGTGACAACAAATGAGTAATTGCACTGCATTTCCTTATATTCAGTGGTACTTGATACATGGGAGGTAAAAGCAGCAGCAAGCGCATTTAAACTACCTTGAAGGTCAGGTTAGGTGTCTGTTACATTTTAGCAATTCTAAACATCAGATAATAGGCACATTTCTCTTCCCTTATCACATTTTGGGACATGATCAAATACCTTTTCAAAAGATAATAGGAATCTTATTCATCACCATCATAATCATCAGATAAAATAAATTAAGCATCTTCTGACTTCAATGCTGTGTGTTATGTTAATAATACTATAATGAAAGTGGTCAACAGTCTCCTCCTCCAAGCTTCAGCCTTTCCATCCTAATTGTTTGTGGATCCAATAGGTATTCTGGTGCTTCCTTTTTCTAATCTGTATAAAATGAACATCTCACAAGCCTGCGAAAGCCTGAGTCACTAACTAATGATTCAAATGAGTTTTATTTCCTGAGAAAATAATTTAGGATGAAATCAGTATTTTCCTGTATTTCAACTCTTTGTAGAAATAAATTCCCCCAAGAATAGTTTACTGACTTAAAAATTACCAAGGGATTTAGAATATATATAAAAAAATTGAATCTCATTAGAAAAATGTTTTCCAAAGAAAAGTTATCCAAGATAATTGTAACCTCCGATGGCATGATCAAAGAATGCTATTCTCTGTTAGTCTGTTTCCCATGAAAATAACACTAAACATGGAAATCTTGTACAGGCAGAAGTACAGGGAAAGCAGAGGGAGTAGCAAATTAAATCAATTAGCGTGTATTAGAAAGCTCCTAACTGCAAATTGGAATGCTGAGTTTCAGTGGGATGGTATTTCTTTTTTCCTTAAGACCTTCGTCAAGTTAATTAGAATCTCTGGACCTCAGTTCTCATATGTAAGATAAAGCCTCAGACCTTCTAAGGTTCCTACCTACTCTGAATTTCATACTTTTAAACTATAGACTTTGCAGCTCAGAAACGCTACTAAAAAGAATGGAAAGTAACTTGCAACCCCACGTATTATTAAAGCAACTTCTAGTTCTAATTTTACGCCAAATATCATAATTTCTTTATGCATTACTTGTAACTATGTTCTGATTTTTGCACTTTTAAATATCGCATACACTCACATAAACAAAAATAGAAATAAAACTTTTAACTAAATAATTTTATTAAAATGTCTTATTAAAATAATTTCAAACTTTATCAAAGTACGTAACTCATTCTGTCTTTTAATAACTCTTGTAACAATTCTCTTTCCATCTCCTTTGAAAACAAAGTATACATATATGCACATTTTAGTTACTATAAAAGTCCATGTATTAAAATATTTATATAAAAATGCATAGACATATTTAGTTCATCTAAAATAGAACCTCTATTGTGAGCTTTATCTGAAGATATCTAGATATAATCTATTACCTTGAGTACATCTCTATTATAGTATATATTGAACTACATTACAGCTTCTTCTACTAATCTTCAAAATCCTTGAGGTGAAGAACCATTTTTTTTACTGGGGTCAGATACCCAGGAGGAATTCATTAAATATTTGTGGAATGGATGAATAAATAAATGCACGTTGTATAGATATGCAGGTAAACTTAGAGTTAAACATATGCAATTTACAAATATCTGTATACCTACCTCTTTTCTTTCTACTTCAGAATTATCTAATTGCCTTTATAAAAATACATCAATTTCAATTTAGTCAACAAATATTTATTGAGCACCTATTATGTACCAGGAATAGTTCTAGGTGCCAGGGATTGGTTCATCAGTAAATAAATGTGATAATAAATAAGTGAAATAATAAGTGAAATTTAAATTCCCAGCAAAAGACAGGGAAGTATAGGAAAGATTGTGCCACTGAGGTTGCCACTGGAGTATGAGGAAATCGGGTATGCTGGAGTTTAAAAAGAACTGAAATTTAAAAAGAATATCAAGAGAGGCCTCATTTAGATGACATGCAAGCAAAGACTGAAAGCAAAACTACGTTTGCTTAATTTCCTTAATATTATTCTTTATGATCTCTAATTTTCAGTATTGTAATAAGAATTTAAAAATATCCTTGACTGATGTCTAAAGCTACATATGTGTTAAGTTCTATCTGTAGATAATAGCTCATTTGAAAACAACAGGTGTTAACCACCTAGGTATATATTGAGTTTGTTTTAAAGCTTCCAGGATAATATATTTTATTATTTGAAAATGTAAAGTTAAAAACAATTAATAGCCACTCAGCAATAATGTTAATTAAATTTATTGATTTTTCTTTAGTCCTTATTTAAGCTTTTCTCTGAACTTGGAAGGTTATATCTAAATATTTACATATGGATAACCAGAAGAGCAAAGTAATCAAATATACAGTTTAGGTGGAACTCTACTAAAGGAAGGAAAGGAGAAACCCAAATTATCTGAAGTGACAAATTATAAGAACACTTCTCAATTCTCATGTCCATTAGAGCTATGAATGGAAGTTTTAAGGTATTTATCAATTTCTTGTGTGATTGGCGGTGGCTCCAAAAAATGTCATGTCAAGGATTCTGACTCTGCATCTTAAATCACTGAGAAAAATGTTTGTGATTATTGGGAATATCTACAGTAAAAGAAAGAAGGGGGAAAGGGTAGCCCTTTGGCCATACATTCAGCCTTGGTCCACATTATGCAGAGCAGCTTACATGCCACATCAAATCCATGCCTAGCATAAGTCAGGGTTTGTAAAAGCAAAACCAGGGGCTGGGCTTCTATGCCTTTAAAATATGAACTGAGAATTAGCAGAAATGAGTCAGTAACCTTAAAGTTACAGTCCTGGAGAAGGTAGAATAAAGCCTATGTCCCAGATCAAAGTTGGAAATATGGCAGATTTATAGTCAAGAATAATAGTCACAGATTAGAACCCATTAAAACCAATAAAAGTAACTAAAAACAGGGATATACAAGAAATATTCATTAAGTGAACCAGCTGTAATTCTGCCTGCAGGTGTTTCCCAGTCATAGTGTCACTTTGCAATGGATTTCTTGTGCCTTTCACTTTTCTCTGCCACCTCCAAGAGGCTGTGCTCAGCATCTGGCATTTAAAAAATTATTAGAATTGAAAAATCGACTTTTTAACATATTATTACCTTGATGTGCATGGCCCATTAGTCTGCTTCTTCGAAACTAATTTTTTTGTAGAAGGCAGCATAAATATGTTGTTAAAGAGTGTTTCTGTCATAACAATTTCATAAAGTATTATTTTCAGCTGTAGGGTAGGGCAGCTCCAGGAAAAAGATCCATTGAACAGGAATAGGACAACCTGTAAACGGACTATGCCAAAGTAACAGCAATTATAAAAGCTAAAGCAAATCACAGCATGTTCCCCTTGTGGGTAAAAAAAAAAAAAAAAGGAAAATGATTATGTGTGTCTAAGGTTAACCTATGAAATGCTTTTGACACACTTTTGGACAACAGGATCTTTATTCTTTTTTAACCTCAATACTGCTACAGAGTCTATGAACTGGTAACTTCCTCTTGTCAAATCCAAATGGTCCTTCAGGATCATCTTCCTCGCTCTCCCCATCACATTCACTTCTCCTGGAAAACATTTCTTTGTTTTGTTTTTAATTAGATGTCTGACTCCTCTGCCCTTGCCACCCACAGTTTTACCCTTCAGAGTCTGTTTAAATTACCCTGTCACTGACCATTATGCTATTTAATGTCTGACCAATTCTGGCCATTGCTTAGAACTTGAAAGATTTTCAGTCGTGTTAGAGGCTTATTTGGTGTTTTTTCTTACCTATTCCAATCTGTTCAAAGACAATAATCATATTTTCTCATTACAAAACACTCCCATAGTTCTAGAAATAGAAATAGTACCTATCTCATAACTTCAGTATAATTGATCATGATGACTGAACGTACAAAGAAAATTCCACTGTCACTACAGAAAAAAACAGCCAGTTTCAGACCTTAAGAATTTACCCATCAATACTAGTGACCAACACCTAAAATAAAGCTTTATATGTAGTTCCATATATAGGAAAAAAAAAAAAAAGCACTATCAGTAGCATTTTCTCATGCCTCCTATGGCGACTGAGCTTCTTTACAATGTGACAGTCCCAATAAGGTTGTTTTTTTGTTTTTGTTTTTGTTTTACTGACTTCCCCCAAATGCACATTCCAAGAGTCCAAGAAGTTTGGCCTAACCTTGGAAGTCATGCAGCATCCCTACTTTCTATTGGTTGTACAGAGGCAGTCTAAATTCACTGTGGATGGGGCACTACACAAGACCATGAGTATCTGGAAGTGTAGTCTGTTAGAAAGTCCTCTTTGGAGACTAGTTACCAACTTCATGCAGCTATGCATAAGGCCATAGCCAAAGCACAATTTTTATCTCTGAATGTCGGATGAAGCAGGTAGGTTCAGGTAGGATTTATATCTAGCCAGTGAGAGAGATTTAAATACCCTGATCAATGGTGGGTTACATACCCCAAACAGTTTAGCCTCATACCCTTCAGAAAATGTGTGGTATGTCTTATTTACTGAAATGTGCATGCAGGTCTTACTTATAAGCATGTCTGTTGCAGAATTATTTACAAAAGTAAAAAATTGAAAACAACTTTTTGCCCAACCGTGGTAGCTTAAATTCTGAAACATCAATATAGTGGAATACATAGTACCACAAATACATCTTTAAAGATAATACATGGGAGAAATGCTTATGATATAGTAGTAAGTAGAAAAAAATATCACATATAATCTTATAAATATGTATTTATAGATATGATATGTATACATATACACAAATACATACATGCATATTTACATGTAGAAAAAGGACTAGACTATATTCACATATGTATAGTGATTATATCTGAGTGATAAAACTGAGGATGTTTTTTAATTTTCTTCCTTGTACTTTTCCACATTTCCTAAACTTTCTACAAATGTTTATTATTTTTTTATACTTAAGCTTTTTAGGACGTGGTTCCATAGTGTAGCATTTAACAAGCCTGCTTTACTCACAGAAGGTCCTGGGTTCATGCCCCAGTGGAGCCATGGTCCATGATCTATAGCCATGCCTTCCTGAACAAGCTCGATGTCTAATTTCAAAAACTAAGCAGGGTCAGGCCTGGTTAGTACTTGGATGGGAGACCGCCTAGGAAGACCAGGTGTTGTAGGCATAAATAATAATAAATTAAAAAAAAAAAACTTTTTAAAGGAATCCTTTATTGTCAGTTATCTGGATGTGAAAAACAGAAGAATAAGGAGACAAACCTGATCTTAAACTTTGTTTAGAATCTTTTTTTCCCACCACAACTGAGAAATCAACATTTTATTAAAGTCATGCTTTACCAAACCTGTATATCCAATTTCCTGTTAGACATCATCACTTGAAGGGCCCACAGATATCTCCAATTCAATATACTCATAAACACAAACTCATTATCTTCCTTCCCAAGACTTGCTTTTCCTCTCGTGGTCCTGATCAACCCAAGCTAAGAACTTTTTGTGTCATCCTTGCTACCTCTCTATCCCTCAGTTACCACTTTTCACCGATGACTACCTCATAATTCTATGTTCCTATCTTTACTTTCCCAGTCTCAGGACTCCAATTTAGGGCAATGTTATCACGCAAAGAGATTAAAGTTGTCCCCAAACTTGTTTCACAACGGTCCATTTCCTAAGTCTTCATTTTTAAATTTTGTACTCATTCCTTTATGTTCAATATTAGTTAATGAGTAATACATGGATACATCTCATATTAAAATTAGAATAATGTAGATGAAAGAAAAGTGCTCTTCATTAAATTTTAAGTTCATGGAAGGAGTTTCCAAAGCAGAGTCAGCCACTGAGAAGTCAGATGTTTTGTGTAATAGTGAATCTTTGTTTGGCTTCACACATAAAACTCCCTTAGTGAACTTGAAATTGGATACTTAATTTGTAGACCAGACTGATCTTGCCAGGATACATAAGCCCCAGTTTACATTAACCTGCTTCTGCAGGCCTGCTCACCTCTACCTCCACATTGAATGTTCATCCACAATTTCTGAAAATCAGCCTAAACTAAGTCTGAGTGTTCTATTTATGAAGGTATCAAATAAAGAAGAAAACAAGGAATTTCTAAATAGAAACTAAAAATACATTAAGGGCTGATTAAGAAAATGGTGGTACATTAGCTAAAATCGAGTAATGGCTGGAATGGGGAGGGGCAATTGATGAGACAGTTCGCATTATAAAGATAATTCCATGCTATGCAAAATTTAAGGTGATGAACTAAAAACTAAAGCACATCTAGAGAGAAATATACTACTTTAATGCAAGAAATGCTTAAGTGTACCTCTCACCCATTCTGTCAAAATGGAGAGCCAGAATTTTTATTCTGATAATCATTGAGAAACCTCCAAATTCAATTCAGTATGTCTCTTCAATCCCAAAGGATGTATGGAAGAAAGTCTTTAATTCTGGATATTTTTTAACGTCAAAAATATTTTTGAAAAATAATTAAACCAATATTCTGAAATTATATGCTGGTTATATATACTTACACCATAAACACACAAAAATATGTTGCTTATAGACTTAACAATAAAAGATACATTACAAGCTCTGATATCACTATTTCCCCCTTAGTTGGAAATCAAGAATAATCTTTAGCCAATACAGGTTGGTGCTGCTCTTTTTGAAATCTCTTCCATATGTCCTGCATTGCTCTTGTTCCAAACCCAACTGGTTCTACATAGGAATGTCCACTCCTGCTTTAGGATTAATAGTACGACTCAGTTTGCTTAGTAGTCACTGCAAGCACAGTTTTTTTAATACTGTATCTGTGCTTTGAATGCACGAATTGGGGTACCACACTGGCTCTGTGCTTGATCCACACAATCTCCTCAGGTACAGGAAGTCATTTGTTCTGTTGTCTGGATTTATTTCTAATCATTGTCTGGCAGTTTTAAAAAATTCTTGCCGAAAAAAAAAGAAAAGTCTTTCTTTTGGCATTCAAATTGGAAACAGATCCTATCTTTACAATAATACTCTCTTAAACACACCATCAGGCACATCATATGAAAGGACAGTTCTGGGCACTTGATTGACTGCTAGCCCACTCTATGTGTCAGAGAAAAACTAAGTAGGAAATACTCAACATGGAGTTAGTGAACACATGAAGATATTGAATGGTTAGTAAATATATATGTTTTTATCAGGGTCATTGATGGAATGATGAGGGATATTTTCTCTAAGCCTGAGCCTAGGCATATGAACTCTCCCACCACATGACCTCAAGCCTGGAGGGTAGAAGAAAAGAAGTGGTCAGGGAACCAGAGTGGCTTCTCATAAAACTGATTAGAATCAGCATTTAAAAACAGCCTGATGGCGAACTTGTGGATAGCTATCTAGATCCCATAAATGGACTTGGGATTCAACAGTCAGCCATGCTGCTCTCTACTTCAACAAACTAATTCTGAGTTAATTGATCACTTTTCCTTATGAAAATTGATAGCTATTACCTTTATAAGTCCGACTCTTAACATTGGTCTGAGAGGTAGTCTTCATGGGTTGTTTCCTTCACATATACCTATACTCAAGTAAATCTCCCATGCTTTACACTAATTGTAAATGGTTTTTGGCATCTTAATCCCTCTGCCTAAGAGTCTTTCTTTTTCTTTCCTTAGTAAAAAGCTCTGATCAGAGAATCTTTTCAATATGGCCGTTGATTTTATAGAAGCTATAAAATATTATAAACAGACATTAATCTTCAGCTTCTGACCACTTTCCTTGCTAAGCCATGTAGATCTCCAGGTATCTATTAACACTTAATTTTTATGGCCACTGATTGCTACCATATCTCTTCCTTTGGTTTTAACTAAAACCACTTAGGTTTCTCAGTGTGTAAGAAAATAGTTTCTGGAGTTATACTTGTTGCTATTTTAATTTATTATACAGCAGTTTTTATTAGATCAAATTAGATATTACATACGATGGCATTTAGAGAACTAAAAGGACTATGAAAGTGTACTACACATTATTGTCATTTCAGTTAGGCTTAAGAATCCTATCAAGTATGGAGAAGTGAGATAAGAGGTGAATGAGTCGCCAGTATTCTAGAACACTATCATTCTAATTGTACCCTAGCCCTTTGACAACTGCATCATTTGTTTCCATGGTTTTTGCCAATATGACCATAGTCACACCTCTAAGTGGAATTTCCATACTAAAACTATGAGCTGTCTAATTGTCCTTCCTTCAACCCACAATTATATAGCAGATGGTGAAAATGACTCAGAATAAATTTGTTGGATCAATTTTTAAAAGACAAAAACAGTCAACCAGACTGTTGACTACCTTGGCACTGAGCCTTGTGGATGGATAGGAGGAATTGTCACTGCATGAATATGCAAATAATTGAAATTAAACTATGTAAGGGTGGAGAGGATATTGTGAATCATTAAATGTCTCTTCTAAGCTTCCACAATATCTTAATAATGCCACCTGACTTCATTAGAGCAGAAGAGCTTTTGCATTCCAATTTTTCATACTTTCTTGATGGCATTTTCCTTTAACAGACTGAGCAATGACTATCAGCATAAATCAATAATTTTCAGAGCTCTAAAGAACCTCAGAGGTTATTTATTCTACTCTTGGTAGAAGATAAAATGAGGCTAAGGAAGATTAAAGAGATGAGATGACTTGCTCATCTCACACGGAACCTTCCATTCCAAAGACCTTTCTGAATTCATCTTCTTTGCATAAATTGAATAATTTTTATTAAAAATATGTCATTTTTATTTGTATAAATGTGGATAGCATTTAATTCCCAATCTTTATTTCTGGGGTCTATTTACCTTTAATGGAGATAATTTAAAAGTTTATAAAATATAGGGAGCTACTAGCTTTTTTTATTTGGAATTATCTTCAAATTCATCCAAATAACTCCAAGGAAATTATCAAGGTTTCCAGATTAAAATTAAGCATATATATGGCCTTGGAAAGAGAACAAAACTTAGTTTTTGAGTGAATAAGCTATGGAAATCTTCAAGAATCTACCTTTCCACACCCAAGATCCTCAGAATTACAGGTCCCAGAAAGTCCAGGAAAGAATTATCATCTTGATCCCTAAAATCCAGAGTCATACATAGAGAACTCAGTTTCTTCTCCTTTATATTAGTTGGCTCAGTGGTACAGAATAGGGGTCTGTTATTCTTTATGGATGCCCCTTAAAAAAAAGAAATAGATCTTACATACCTTCTGTATTAGTCTCCCACTGCTACTATAACACCACAAACATAGTGAGGCATAAAGCAACATGGATTATCTTATTATTTTATAGTTCAGTAAAGTATAGTACTAAATTAGTTTCACTTCCTTTAAAGTAAAGGGGTCAGCAGATCTAGTTCCTTCTGGAGGCTCTAGGTGGGGGACCTGTTTCTTTGTATTATCTCATTTCTACAATCTGTCTGTAATCTTTGGCTTGTGCCCTCTTTTTCCATCTTCAAAGCCAGCAAAGTAGCATACTCTATTTTCTCTGACCTCTGCTTTCATCCTTAAATCTCCTCTCTAAATCTGATTCTCCAGCCTTCCTCTTAGAAGGACACTTGTGATTACATATCCAGACAACCTAGGATAATCCCCCTGTCTCAAGATCTTTAATCACAACTGCAATGTCCCAAAGGTAACAGACATACTAGTTCCAGGATAGAATACAAACATCTTTGCAGGGTTATTTGGTCTGCCACATTTTCCTATGCCCCTGAAAAATCACAGTCTCAAGTCTGGAAAAGTCAGAGCTGTGTTTTTAAAGGAAAGTAAAGATTTTGAGCATGAAGCTACCTTCCCTCTTTTATCCAATCAGGCTAGGACAATATCTAGGGTCTCGTATTGCAGAGGACAATGTGGAATTAGGAAGGATAATAGTTCAAAATCCTCAAAAAGTGGAAAGAGCAAAACCACAAGTCAGAAAGGGGAGTCAAGTTGAGGAGGAGAAGCCAAATGGTTTTTCAAACCAAAGGGAATTGGCAGTGTGGCCTAATCAATTGACAAAGGCACATCAGAATTACAACACTGAACCTAAACTTGGATCAGATGTACAGAGAAATTGTATGTTCTTTGTTCAAAATTCTTTGTATAACATAATTACAGCTTAGTCCACACTGATCCTTTAAACAGTACCCTACATGAAATGCTGAGTCTCTTATAGCTACCTCTTACCTTTGACTGTCTCCTCAAATGATGTCCAGACATATAGAAGTATGGCGTTAATGGCCAAAATGTCCTTCTGAAGTTTGGTGCGATAATTTTCCTGACCATGTGCTGGTCTTGGGGCACATGATGGTGGACACATCCTCCTGTCTACGGTGCTCATCTTTGCTAGTAATCTCGGTTAGAATTGGTAGGTGAGGGGGTTATTCTCCTGGGTTGATACTGCTCCCTGCCTAACCCATCCAGAACTTACCTCTCCCTGGCTGGAGGCCCCTCCATAAATCTGCAACATTCTTTATTCAGCCCTCTGGCCTTACATCCCACCCTGTCCTCTGCTGCTACCGTGACGGACTTGCAGCCGCCACAGTGTATCAGCTAGGGTTTTGCTCACCATCCACACTGTGCAGAAACTGAGGGTATCATGTGAAAATCTAATCTCCAGGCTTTTCTCTCTGATCATAGTGCATAAGTTGGCTTACTTCAATATAGCTATAACAATACCTTCAAGGTTACTTCTGGTGAGAGTTTCAAATAAGAACTCCCTGCCATCATCACCTCAGCTCATCTGGCATGCACATGCACACACATGTTCTCTCTCCCCGTCTCCCCTGCCCCTGGAACTAAAGACAAAAAGAAACTAGGAGACAGATATCTAATTTCTTTATTTCCCTGTCTCCTTTCTGCCCCACCCCTGCCCTGCCATTCTTCAAGGATAGAAAAGGGCATAATTTTGTTGACTTCCCTTGCCTAATGTCATTCCTTGTTCTGACTGCAGCCAAGCCTTAAAGGTACAAAGTAATAATAAATCATAAGTATGGGGGTCTTATTTGATCTGAGTTATTTAAAATCAGAAATTGTTTTAATTTGGGGTATATAAGTTTTAAAAAAACTTTTCTAATATCCTATTTAACATGTCCGAAACTGAATATTGTCTTAGGATTTGCTACAAAAGAAATGAGAATATTACTACCAGAAGCCTCAGTGACAGTATAAAAGTCTTATGTTTAAAAAGCAGAAAAGTAGATGAATATTGTTTTATTTCCTGTTTGGAAATTTGTCAAGGTTAACACCACCAGTGACCTGTCATGTATATCCTATACACCCTGCTACAGTAGGATGCAAACACCAGTTCAGCTCTGTGGTATTCTTCCCTAAAACCTATAATTCCCCAAAACAGTGGACAAACTCAAATTGAAGAGTACTCATAACTACTTCATGAAACTCTCAAGGTCATGAAAAAGACAGACTGAGAAACTTTCACAGACCTGAAGAGACTGGGGAGACTTGACAACTAAATGCACTAGAGTGTCCTAGATAAGATTCTGGAACCAAAAAAAAAAAAAAGATATTAATGGAAAACCTGGTATAATCTGAGTAAAGTCTTTAATTTAGTTAATAAAGTGTACCAATATTGGTTTCTTAGTTTTGAAAAATGTAGCATGGTAATATGAAATCTTAACATTAGGGAAAACTAGGAGAGCTCAGAATTTCTTTTATAGACTTTTTTAAAACCTAAAATTATTCCATAGTTAGTAAAAGGTTATGTTAAAACAAGAACAACAAAAAAGTATTGGAAGCCACTTCCTAGTTTCCTAAGTCACAGAAACACTGTGGCTTCTATCTTGCTCACCTCCGCCCCTGGAGCCCTCACTCCGGGAAGGCGAGCTGCCATGTTGTGAATTGCCTTATGGAAAGGGCCATTTTTCAAGGAAATGATGTATCAAACCAACAGCAAGCAAGCCTGTCAACAGTTATATAAATAAACATACAATGAAGTAAAGAAAGTCATTTTAATAAATGGTGCTGGGAAAATTGGACAGATATATGCAAAAAAAAAAAAAAAATGAAATTGGACCACCATCTTACACCGTATACAAGAATAGACTCAAAATGGATTGAAGACTTAAATGTAAGACCCAAAACCATTAAACTTTTAGAAGAAAACATAAGCAGTAATCACTCTAATACTGCTACTAGTAATTTCTTTTTAATATATCTCCTTAAGCAAGGGAAGCAAAAGAAAAAATAAACAAATGGGACTACATCAAACTACAAAGTTTTTGCACAGCAAAGAAAACCGTCAACAAAACAAAAAGAAAACCTACTGAATGGGAGAAGATATTTGCTTATGATACATCAGATAAGGAGTTAATATTCAAACTATATAAAGAACTCATACAACTCGACAACAACAGATAATTCAATTAAAAATGGGCAGAAGACCTGAATAAATATTTCTCCAAAGAGAAAATACAGATGCCGATGGACATATGAAAAGATGCTCAAGGTCACTAATTATCAGAGAAATTAAAATTAACACCACAATGAGATATCACCTCACACCTATCAGAATGGCTATTATCAATAAACCAAAGAATAAGTGTTGACAAGGATGTGGAGAAAAGGGAACCCTCATACACTGTTGTTGGGGTTGCAATTTGATACAACCACTATGGAAACAGTCTAGAGTTTTCTCAAAAAATAAAATAATGGATCTACTTTTTGACCCAGCAATTGCACTTTGTGGTATTTACCCAAAGAAAACCAAAAGAATAATTCATAAAGATCTATGCACCCCTATGTTCATGGCAGCACTATTTACAATAGCCAAGATATGAAAACAACTTAATTGCCCATCAACAGATGACTGGATAATGAAGTTATAGTTCATATATACAATGGAATATCACTCAGCCATTAAAAAAAATAAAATAAAATCCTATCATTTACAACAACATAGATGGACCTAGAGGTGATTATGCTGAGGAAAATAAGTCAGACAGAGAAAGACAAATACCATGTAATTTCACTGATATGTAGACTCTAAGGAACAAAAAGAACAAATGAATCAAAAACAGACCCAGGAATATAGAGGACAATAGGGTGATGGCTAGAGGTGAGAGGGGTGGGAGGGATGGAAGAAAGTGGTGAGTGTCTGTCTAAAGGAGTGCAAATTAATAGTTGATAGAGGGTCACGGAGATCCAATGGGAGCGAGGCACAGGACAGCGGAAAGATAGGGTAACTAGGGAAATCATTTCATAAACTATATCAATGTCTAACCAATGTACTGTATACTTGAAACTAAAAAATAAATAAATAAAGTCAACAAATGAACAAGACAAACAAACAGACTCATGGACACAGACAACAGTTTCATGGTTGCCAAAAGGAAAGGGGGAGGGAAGAAGTAGATAAGGGTAAAGGGGGATCAAATATATGGTGATGGAAGGAGATTTTACTTTGGTTGGTGAACATGCAATGCAATATACAGATGATGTATTATTGAATTGTGCACTTGAAAACTATGTAATTTTATTAACCAATATCATCCCTATATATTGAATTTTAAAAAGATAACAAAAATCAATATTGAAAATACAAGGTTGCTCTCATTTATTACCCAAAAGAAATCATTAAGATGCATGAATGGAAAGGAATAAAAAGAGTATATGAATTTAGTTCTAACTGTATCTATACACTGTGCAGGTGCTGGTAATGACATGCTTGTCATTGTGTTTGAAGTCCTGTTTACATACACAAGAACTTAGAAACACATCTGTTATACCAAATATTCTTTACGAATTTTCAAAAAAGTATTTTTAGATTTAGTCTAGCCCTTTAATATTAATCTTGGTCTTAATTATAACAGAAGAAGTTATAGTATAGTGCAATTTCTTTACATAGTTTTCTACTTTTCGATGGTTAAAAGCGCACCTTTATAAATACTGATCAGACCAGTTCATGCCATAAAGGATACAACCAAAGCCATACTAAATTTGAAATTGTAGTGTCCTACTGAAAACATATACTTTATTCCTAATCATCAGTACCCAGAACAATTTCATCTACCTTAAGAGTTAGTTCCTCATTAATGGTATTTAAAAGATAGATTATTTTTAAAAGACAAAGAACTATGTTATCTGACAGTAGGAAGAATGAAAATAAATTCTTTAATATAGGAAAAACTGAGTAAGAGAATAAGAATTTAAATTGGAAAGGTGATGATTTGAGTAAAAATTGAAACCTGATATTCCTGAAACATTGGGAAAGCCATTCAGTATTTTGCAGAAATATAGGAAAATTGAAGGTCTATTATCAAGAAGACAATGGATCCCTGGGCAATTTTTTAATGTCCATCAAAAATTAAAATACACAAACCTATTGAACCAGCAATTAAACACCTTGAGATTAATGCCAAAGAAGCATACCAGTCATCCAAATTAATATGTAGAATGATATATCTATCACATTCGTCATACTGGCAAATATTAAAAATTACCGAATGTTATCAATGAGTCACTCACTGTACTATCTATACAATGGAAAATGCAGACTTAGATGACCAGATATTTACATCTATTTGACCTCAGGATATTGTCAGCTAATAATGGAGAGGGTGAGTCATAAATACATATGTGTTTTTAATGGCTCTCTCTCATTTTCTTTTGTACCTTTTTCATTCTTTTTTAGCCAGTGTTTTTAAGATCTATTGCTTGTTCTGGGAAGCTTAGCATACATTGGTGAAATGTCGCTGAGTAGTTTGTATCTTTCATTCTGTCGGGACTTCTCCCAACAAAGGGACACCGAGAGCACCCATTCCCTGCCTGCCAACTTCGTTCTTACTTATCCATTATCAGAAACTCTTCTTCTGCTTAATGGGTTTAAAATAACTTTTAGAATTTCTCTGAGAACACATTTTTTTTATTTCCATTCTTTGAATTTGGCTCATAGCAGTTCACTTACTTACTATGATGCTTCGGAAACCAGTTGGGACTTTGCTGATAGTTCAGAAAACTGATTGTCTGGACAACCTTATCCTGTCAATAGAATTCAGCCTTGACCTGCAGAGCAACATTCAAAATAGTACAGAAGTCTAGCCTCCACAACCACTTAATCTTTTGGCCTCACTACTAAGGCGACTAACAAGGGCACCAATTAGTGGTAGATCTGAAAGTGGATTTAGTTAGCCTTCACAAACTCTACAAAAGATCAGAGGGGAAAAAGAAAAAAAAAAAAGAAGTGGGAAGAACATCTCAGGGTTATTTCTTTGATGAAAAATAACAAGTTTCTCCTTCGGGCTTTTTACTTTCTATTACAAGAAATAAAAATGAAGAAAAAGAAAAGAAAACTGAAAGAGAAGTTTCCAATCAGCTATGTTATTTCTGTTTCATAAAATACCTGTAGACATTTTCAAATGACTAAAACTCATTTAAATTATTTGAGGTTTATTACCTACTTCTTATGTCTCATTAATAATAATATAAGGCTATATCTCTAAATCTTTCTACCTTCTAAATATCTTATAGTTTAGGATATACAAAGAGTATTAAGGATTAAAACCATAAATTTATTTTATTTGAGATGTTATCATATAATAAGGTTGTGAGTCTTGTTCTTCCACTACCTTACTTCCAGTTCATTAGAAGGCCTGTTTCATTGTTTTTCATTTACCAAATATATTTCCTTGTTGTTCTATGATAACCTCTCCTTGATAAAGGTACTAACTGTACAGCAAAAGGATGAAAATATATCCTAAAATTGAAGCGGCTAAGAGTATGGACACTTTATTTCACTTTACTCTTTGTTTTTATTTTTAAATAGGAATATTGGAAGTATATGTGGAAAAATGCCTCTTCATTTTACCTCTGCCACTTCCTAACTGTGTGTCCTTGGTCGAGTCACCTATCATTCAGCCTCAATTCGTTCATCTGTCATAACCTGGACTGAAATACTATTTATTTCATATCTAGGCTGCAAAAGAAGTAAAACTTTATCAATGCTATAAAAATATAAGTAAAATATAAAGATAAGTAACTATAATGTGTAAAAGCAATTATAAAGTAATGATTCAAATACAAGACAACTCTTTTACAACCACTTTTTTGTATTACTATAACTCCTATGTAATGTAGTGTGTTGAGATAACATGAGACTATAATTTTTCTGTACGAACTCTACAATTTTTGAACTGATCAAATGTGTTTTAATTTTAATCTTGAGCTACCTAAAATAGATAGGCAATAAGATATTGCAAACTGGAGGCAACTAAAAATCTTGTTTTTCTTAACTACCTTATATAGTTACAGACAAGATAATCTTGTATAAGAATATATACACAATTTTTTTATTTTAGAAAATACCATCATGATGGAGGTATTAATTAACCCTATGGTCATAATCATTTTGTAATATGTAAGTTTACCAAATCATATATATGCACTTTAAATTTATGCAATATTGTATGTCAACCATACCTCAATAAAGCTTTAGAAAAATTAAAATACCATCACAACTAAAACATTGCAAAAACTTCTCAAATGGCCATATCTACTACAATTAATGAATCAAAGAAATGACCCTCTGAGAGAATATTAGGAGCATCTCTACATCTAACACATCATTAGAATGCATTGCTCTAGTTATCATTTTTATAAAGTTATCTCCCTGCCTCTCAGCCACCTAAGACACAAGTTAGTGGTAGCCTGCCCTTCACCAAGGGTTTATTCTCACAGTTGCCTTTCCTGGATAAAAAAGAAACTGAGAAGGGAGAGAACTATGATAGCACATAACCCGTGATGTATTTGGGGTATTGATTTATCATTCATGTCCAGCTTCCACTTTCCCTTGAAATCCTTTTGACTGTTTTTCTTATAGTACTCAGTGTTAAATTAACTGTATTATATATGTGATCAGATAATTCATTGATTTGTGTTTGTCCTTTCAAGAGTCCCTATTTCATTTGTATTCTTTTGCCTTACATTTTCCCTGTCCTTGCATGGCAGATATCAGAAGGTCTTGAAATTAAAGGACTGTCCTGTCTTGAAATGTTTATGTTGTGTTCCCCCAAAGACAGAAAGGGAAGAATGTGTTGCAGTATCACATATGGGTAGAGTTCTTCAAGGCTGCAAGGAGGATGGAGGTCAGCAAGTCTTAAGGATCTAGAGACTCACACTCCATTCTCTGGAAGAGATTTAGCAAAGAGGACTAGGAACTTCACAGGAGAAGGATTAGATCATCCAGAGATGCTGGACACCAGAAACGAGAATTTGCAGCATCAGAAAAACATTCTGTCCCCACTTGGGGATTTGGGCTCAATGCTGTGAACTTGGGGGAAGATGTCTAATGACTGAGATTGACTCTCTCCTCCCCCAGGGGGTATGAGTATTTGTATTAAATTTAAAGCAAGAATAAAAAAATTTTCTAGACGTCTGTGACTTCAATTTCATACTATTGAAACCTCCTTATGATAAATAATTTTCTCTTATTCCAACTACTTTCATTTCTCTAATTTCTTCAACATCAGCTTCTCAAAGGAGAGTCATGTTGCATGTCTTTCCATACACCCCAACATTTCTTACCTCCCTTACAATCAGGATTCTACCTCGATACCATAAAGAAAAAGGGATTTATGATAATCACCACTAATCTACTTACCAGAACCAATGGCTCCTGCCCAGGTCTCCTACAGATTTTCTGTAACACTGAACCCCTCTTGTCCGTATCTTCTTTCTAGAACTTCCTTATGACTATCATTCTAATTTTCTTCCTCTCTCTGCCCCTCAACTGTTGCTTATCTCTCCAATCTTTGACCTTAAATTTTGATTACATTTATACACGTGAACACATAAAAGCTTCCTATTGCCTCTCAGCATCAAATCATATAATTAGTGCCAAGAAGATATTCCCAACTTAATACCCTTCTGTCTTGTCAAAACTTGTGTGCTCCAAACTGAACACTTCTTTCTCTTTTTTGGAGTTGTTTCTCCCTTCTTTCTTCATTCCTACTCAGTTAATCGGGAAAAACTATCTCAAAGTTGTCATATGAAAGGTAATGTGCAAGGCAAATGGTGACTTAAGTGAGCCACCTAGGACACCTTACCACAAATCATTCAGAGAACTATATTCTGGTTTTCTAATTTTATACCTCCACAATCAGTGATAATCTGAAGATCCTCCATTCTCTGCCAGCTAGCAGTCAATGCCCAGGAGTCACTGCTGATGAATCCCCTGCTGGTTGGTCAAGATTCTGTGAGCTTAGGTCCCTGAATCACTGTGTAGAGACACAGTTTTTATTTTTCATGCCTGCTATATTTTTATTGTGTTAAACCCACTGAAAATTCAGAATTCATCTATTACAGAATTAGTTTATCCTAATAAATACAGGTAACAGAAAAATACATGCTTATCACAGTGAAATAACTTATAAGATCACATAGCTAGTCATATCAGAATTTGAACTTTTAAACAGATCCCATTGATTCCAAAATGCGTTTTCTTCACTCAGCTGTGGCTCATCTGATTTATTAACTTACGTAACAGTTTTTCACATTGCCACCTACATATATCTTTTATCCAAGTACAGGATTCTCCTTTAATCGGGAAAACAGAGTAGTTCTCCCATTTTCTGATGTCCTGGCGCCTATTAAAAGCAAGCAAGCAGGCAAACAAAATCGGTAAAACAATTAAAACAATTGATACTAAGGAAGCATGAGCAATGAAACACACTAACCACATACTTGAGCTTAATTTTCAAATATGGATGACCTATATCAGAATCATTGGAGATAAGTGTGAAAAATAGACTACTGGGCACCATCCTAAATCCACTGCTTCAGAATCTATGTTTTGTTTATGAATTTTAAGTTCACATCACAAGTTATTCTGATATATAGCGCAGTATGAGAACTAAAATTTTAAGTATCCTAAATTCCATCCCCTTGTCTAAAGAGCAGGTGCCTGGTTGAACCTCATAAATCTAGGCATTCATAGAAATTTTTCACTGTTATCCTTTAAGTTTTTGTCTTTAAAATTTTTAAAATGTAATGGAAGTCTTAACATAATAAATTAGGAACAAAACAATTTGTGCACCGGAACTCAGGAACCTATTTCCTGAAGTAGCACATTTCCTGTTCTTTTACGTTCTTATTAGCTATAATGCTATCATTAATAATTATTACACACGTGAAATATATATATCCCTATGCAGAAACTTGTCTCAAATGAGGTTAGGAAGAATGTTTTCTTCTGGAATTCAATCATCCACTTTGCAATATATTTTTAAATTAAAAATATTTGACACAATTGAGATTTGGGGGAGGGGGGGGGTTGTTTGTTTCCTATAAAGATAACCTAGCTAAAACACAACTAGTCACATGAGCAAATAAACATGACTAAGATTTTTGTTGTTATTGTTATTTAATGAATTTAAAGCCCAGGATGTTCATTTGCAGTGTGTGAGCCATACCTTAGGTGTATTTGTCTTCACTTTTCAAAGTGCAAAGAAAACAAATGCCTTTTGCATGGCTGATAAACCATACATATAAAGCAAGCACAGTCCAGCTGCCTTTCTGCTAGATTGCCACAGACCATCTGGTTGGCATTTATCCCACATAGAAAATACCAACGATAAAACATTCACACAAATATTTTTTTCATCCAGGAGAAATTGGAATTTTAGGTATATGAAATCAACTAGTCCCTCACAAAACTGTTAACCTATGCAAACCTGCATATATTATATCCCCAAATCTATTTCTATTCAAAATTTTCACTTAGATCTCACACAAGCTGACTTAAGAGTTTTCAGAACAGAATTTTTAAAAATTGAATAATGTTTCAGAGTCATCCTCCTAACAGATATTTAAAATGACTCTGCCTTGCCTTTTTGGGGAGAAATGAAAGGGGAGTTCCAATTTATAACAATAACGGATTTTTAAATCTGTAAGAATCTGATACATTGCTTAGATTGAGATCTGCTAATAAATCAACAGTATTGGGCAATCATTTTTTTTTCTAAGTTATTTATTTAGATAAGCTAGACAGGAACAAATATGAATTATATATGGATGTCAACAGTAGTGTTCTATATTAACCAAAATATAAATGTGATATCTATTGAGATGGGCACAGAAATAACTGAGTTAGCATAATCCAGCCATGTTTATGTCAGGTATAAGTCATGTTTACTTCATTAACTGAGACGATACCAGAATACCATAATTAATTTGTTAACACTTATGTTAGCATTGGATTTGGGCTAAAAATTAATATAATTTTAATACCAAACTTTTCTCCTTTATTGATGAACTACTAGAACTAAAGCAAAAGGGTTTTACATTAGAGATTTTACTCACATGTCACCTTCCTGTCAGATTGTTTTTCCTCATATACTAGTTTAAAATTATTTTAATATACTATCCATGTGGCTACTTCTATTTTAAAAAGTAAAAACAGCTAGGCACCAGTATGAATTGTATTTTACATCAGAGTCTGCTTAGATTTGTCCTACTCATTCAATATCTGCCTTCATTTTTTTCCCATCTTTACATGTTCAGCTACTCGTTTCTGTCATTTATACAGATATGTGTGGCCATGACTACAAGATCAGTCCATTATATGATGTATCATAAATGACTTTACTCAAACTGTTTCAACCAATTAAACTTCTAATAATTACACTTGCAAAATTAAATCATGTTTTAAATACAAACTTTTTAGCTTATCAATTTTAATTCTTTCCCAGGAAAAATACAAAACTGTTCCTGATTATGAAATATATATTTAAAAAACTATTTTTTTTCCTGATCATCAACATAAATGGGACTTGAAAGTATGGTCTCTGTATATCTAGATCTTTGATAATTTGAGAATAACTGAAAATATTTACTTGGAAAATATGACAGAAAGTTGTCTGTAATGAGAATCAGGAAATTTGGGTTATTTACAGCCATGTAACTAGCTAGCCAGAACTGGAGGTATTTTAAACTCTGTAGACCTGAGTTTTTCCACCTGTAAAACAAAGATGTTGAATGAAATCTCTCCATTTTCTTGGAACATTAATATTCTAAATTTAAAGATGTCTAGCTATATCTGAGATCTCTAAAAGTAATATTTATTGACATAGAACAATGCTTGGCACACAAGAGTTCAAATTCTAGTTTGAATATAAAAATATATATCGCCACTACTGGTG
This sequence comes from Rousettus aegyptiacus, assembly GCF_014176215.1. Lineage (NCBI taxonomy): Eukaryota > Metazoa > Chordata > Mammalia > Chiroptera > Pteropodidae > Rousettus > Rousettus aegyptiacus. The sequence goes on from NW_023416311.1 coordinate 52,438,519, forward strand.
GGACTGCAAATTGGTACAGCCACTATGGAAAACAGTATGGAAGCTCCTCAAAAAACTGAGAATTGATCTACCACATGATCCAGCAATCCCTCTACTGGATATTTACCCCAAAGACTTAAAAACTCATATCCATGAAGATATTTGCATATCACTGTTCAAAGCAGCATTATTCATGGTGGTCAGGACATGGAAACAACTGAAGTGCCCTAGGATAGATGATTGGCTAAAGAAGCTGTGGCACATATATACAGTGGAATATTACTCAGCCATAAGAAGAGATGAAATACAGCCGTTTGCAACAACATAGATGGACCTTGAGATAATCATGCTAAGTGAAATAAGCCTGACAGAAAAAGTAGAAATTCACACGATATCATTTATATGTGAGATATAAACCTAAAAACAACAAAAGAACAGGACAAACAGAGACTTATGGACATGGACCATACACTAGTGGTTTGCCGAGGGTAGGGAGTAAGGGAGGGGAGGGAGGTAGATGGGGTAAAGGGGGTCAAATACAGGGGTTAGGGGGAGGGTGAAGTGCGTAAAGGAGATCAAATATATGGTAGCTGAAAGAAACTGGACTTTGGGTGGTAAACAAACAGTAGAATATACAGATATCAAATTATAATATACACCTGAAAATTATAATTGTATCAACCAATGTTATCCCAATAAACTTAATTAAAATATATGTATCTCCTTAAATATATATAATTATATTCTGAAATAGTCAACTAAAAGGAAATACTAAAAGTTTAATCAAAGATTTACAGTTGTACACTTAACCATCCCTACTCTTACACTTGGAAGATTAAACATATGCTTGATACCAGACTATAAGACAAAGTATACGATAAAATTCTGGCACTTCATATTGGAATTGAGGACTCAAAAAAGCTAGTCACTTTTTTGGCTTGACTACTATCTCACCCATGAGAGTAAATGAATTGCCATATTGTCTGATGAAATACATTGACTCAATTATTGTTTTCTAGAACACTCATTTTTTTAAATAGTAGTAGATTGCCAAAGATGGCATCCAAAAGGCTCTTGGAAATATCACCCTCAAACTTTTTATTAGCTCTGCTGGTACGTGCTAAACTGGAACTATTTTAACAGCACTCACTCTTCTACTCTGAATATTCATAATACTTTATTTAAACAAAATCTATGAAATTCTTTAATATAGGTCAGATGTACAAATCTATCATAATTTAGTAGACCTAATTATAATCTACTTTTTTACTCAGCCAGCAATGGAATCATACATTGTTTTCTATGATTTATTTTAACCAAAGATTTTGGTACTCAAACTCAAACTATTCGGGTACCCTGATAAGTTCTTTTCTTTCCTCAGTGTCTACACTATTTTCTTTCTCAATGAAATATATTAAAAAATTCAATAATGTATTTTAGGTAAAGATAGAAGGAGTGAAACCCTCCGGGGAGAAACAATTACCTAATTTAATGTTCTATCTTCTGTCTTCCTTGGTTGCAACAATTAGTGACATGCCCTCACGCCCTGGAAGTTTTTTTTTTTTATCTTTCTCTTTTTTTCCTATGTTTTTACTCCCCACCTTCTTTTTTTTTTTTTTTTTTTTTTTTTTTTTTTACTCAGCCCCAGTTCTATCAGGTATCGAGAGGTCATGAGGGAAAGCACTCTGCCTTTATAAATACAGAGCTGGGTTAAAAATCCCAACCCAATCACTTATTTGTTATCTAAGATAAAGCAGTAACTTTCTGTGCTTAACCAACAGCAATTCATTGAATGTCTAATCCATGGCAGGTGGTTCATAAAAGTATTATCGTTAGGGGTAGAATTTGTTATTTCAAGGGGTATAAATCTTAGACTAGATGTTTCAAAAATATTTATTTCTAGTTTCCCATTCAACTAACAAACTTGAACTCTAGCCCCTAACCAACCAGAACAGCAGGAAATTTAATGTCAGTTATTGTGGCCCTGCATTCCTTCAGGGTCAAACCAAAATCCCTTTAGGGTCACATCAAAATTATTCAGTTCAGGGAAAAAATGGGGAATCTTTAATTATCATTATATCATGGTATTCATTGATATGCTCATTTTTTAAGCTTTTCACGGTTCCTTGAAGTAAGTAGTTCTTAGCTTTTCTTCCATGTACAGAGAATACAGGAATCTGTTGAGTTTGAGAAAGTGATGCCCAGTTTTCTCTCTAGGAGAGTTATACAGATACTGAATTACAAATCTTTCACCTTCCCAAAGCATTACCATGGTGGTTCAGGTCCCCCATGACTCCAGAACCCATGGCTGCAAACCTATTTACTCTCATTTTGAATCCTCTTCTTCCTCTCTTCAAAGTTATTGCAACCTTCCATGCCCACTTCCAGGACCCCTAATATCTTTTCGATGGACTTGAACTTTTACACAAGATCGACAGTATTACTGCCTTTACTCTAGGTAGCTCTCTACCCTGATGATGCGTCTGATGCAATTATAAAAACCCCAGTTGTCCGCCTACAACCTGAAGGAAAAGAAAAATCAACAGTTGATTCAGTTATTTTTTTAATCCAGTTATAATTGTCTTTTATCTTCTTGAGATCAGGGAAATATTTTTATATTTTGTTGATGTTGTATTCTTAGCACCTAGCACAGTGCCTGGCATGTTGTGCTATATAAATTAGTGACTGACTGATAACTGAATCAATCAGTGAGTGAGCGAATGAGTGAGTGATGGCAGGACACTATTTGGAGATTCTAAACTGAGTAGTTGTCTTTCTGAAAAATATTATTGATGTTCTGTGGTTCTTCATTCATTGGATTTGTGACATTTAATGGCCTCAAGGGGAAACCTGAACATTCTGAAACAAAGAAGCCAGCTAAAGTGCTAAAGCATTTTTAAAACTCACAGGCACATGAAAACAAGGCGCCTTTTATTTGCAAGAATAAGATACTTAAGATACAAATAGATTTGTTATAAATTTCAAAATCTCTTGGCTTGGAAGATAAGACCCTAGATGTCTAGAACAGGAGTCACGAACTTTTTCTATAAAGTCACACGCCCATTGCGTGTTTACAAAAACACACAATGGGCTGTTTACAAAAACACACAATGTTTACAAAAACACGCAATGGGCCACATTTGGCCCACAGACTGTAGTTGGTCCAATCCCTGGTCTAGAGCATAGAGTTCGTAAATGCTGACCATGGAATAAAGAGGTAAGACATAAGATTTCCACCTCAAATTCTTTCAAAATAATCTTTTCCTGGATTGTGGAAGTGCCTAGAGAGAAAGGGAGAAAAATAAATTTACTACAAAAATAAATAATTAAAAAAATTATTGCAAAATTAATAAGTGAGTGTCCTTAAAGGAGTGCCCTCAAAAACTAAGAGGATCCAGAGAACAGAAGGTATCTTTCGAGAGCGTAAAGGGAGAGAAGTTACATACTCTAGGCCTGAAATGATATGTCCCTAATGGAGCAGAAATGGTAACAGCAACAAAAGCTTTGCAATATTGCCAGGGAGTTGCTGTGATGCAAGGTAAAGGATTCCATAGCACACAAAACATTTGGTGCAGCGGCTAAGGATGGGGATGCGTAGAGGACATGGCCAAACAATAAGCAGCTTCTGCAAGTGCTGAAGTCTTATCAGCAGGAAAGCCCTTCCCCAGGAGCGACCACTAAAAACGACCAGTGCTGAGAGAACAAGACACAAGTTGCCTTACCAGAGAATGGCAAGAGCTGTGGGAACAGGTGTTAATAAACAAAGGGAAATAGATGTCCACTGGCCTCAGTGCAGGCTGATGAAGATCAGACACCTCTCCCACTGCCCTACAGTACTCACGATTACTTCTGCCCAGAGGCCATCTTGGGGAGGAAGAGAACATATGAAGGGCATGGGAATTTGAAGTAGATTGAATAGAAATCTTGATGTAAATGAATAATTAAAGAAAACAGTATTCTAAACTACAAGTGAATTATTAACCTTGAAGGGTAAAACTGAAGCTTCTGAAACTAGTTGTTTTCAGTTATAGAAAACATAACATTAACACACATCTCATTTAGTGATAGATTGACTATGTAGTTACACTGCTCAGGTTTGTTCTCTTAGTGCCTCTGGAGACTGGCTCATGGTTCCTCTCTGAACCCTCCAGTGCCACTACAAAAATGCTAGCGAAGAGGTCTTTTAAGTTATCGAACATCAAAGTACTGCTTTACTGTGTGAGTTATAAATTCACTCATGTAATCTGAGAACAGCTATATGAGGTGGATACTAGTATTATGCGCCTTCTATGGATAAGAAATTAAGGCATACAAAATTATGTTTGCCCAAGTTCACAGAGCTAGTCAATAACAGAGCCTAGATCCTGCCTAACAGTCCACTATTAAAACACCTCTAGAGGAGATGCCACCTCCTTCTAGGAGAACCCAAAGGAGATCTCCCTGTTTGTTTTTTTTTTCTAATTCCTGACAGTTCCCAAAAGAGTATAGCTTCATACTGACCAGTATTCCTCCTGGAGTTCCCTGAATTCAGGTATTCACAGGAATTAGAAATTTTTTTTTTCATATGCCTCAAACAAGAACTTTTATATAAGTCAAACCCTAGACATAAATTTTGTTAGCTTTCAAGGTGAATAAACTACAAAACTCTAATAACAGCAACCATAAATTTCCATAAAACCTGTCTGCATACTTTAGAACCAACTGCAATAGGTTACGGCTGATGAACAAGACTCAGGGAAGCATGCAAAGTTCTCCATACATCTCACCCACTGCCACCCAAGACAAAAAAAGGCAGGCTAGGGACACATTGTGGTTCTGTCCTAGAGCAGAGTTTAGTTATTAAGGAACCAGAAAACACAAATTTCTAGGAATTCTTGAAAGCCGCCCTTAAAAAATGACAAATTTCACTAATGGTAACTCCAAAGAAAGATGTCAAGCTTTAGTTTTTGAGTTTTATCATTTTCTAGAATGAAAAGGGCAATTGTACATCTAAGTACACTTATTTTTAAAGCCGAAACATCTGAAGGCCCAAGGACTCTAGGCATTTCTAAGAACTAACCATCTTAACTTACTTTATAGATCTAAAATTACTCTGAGAAACAAAGCACTTTCATTCAGTATATGTGTTTCTCTGGTACAGACCATATTCAAATAGAGATTTTATTTCCAAAGAAAATTAAACAATTGTTTCTGATCTGCCTATAGTGTGTATTACCACCAAACACCATTTACTGAGTTGATCTCCAGGTAAATTATCTGGTATTAGGCATAGAAGGTTCTTCTTAGAAGAATTTAGGTCGAGGTTAAAAAGAAAATTAGAGGTCAAAGAAAAATGCTATACAGTGGGCAAAAGAGCTTTTTGGAGAATATGCTGTCATGTTCTGCATCATTGTAACACCTTTGAGGGGTGGCTCTGTCTCTGTTGTACATATACACTCAGATAAAAGGGTACAATAAGTCACTACTCTGAGGTCCTACAGGTGCTTAGATAGCTCCACATAAATATAGGTGCTATAAAGCAAAGCAGAAGCAAAGTTCAAGGGGCTCGCACTGGGAAGGCAGGAGCATCATGGAAAGGCATTGTCTATTTTCATGTAAGATTGTGAAAAATCCTGTAACAGCCTTAGCCATTGTGCTTTTATATGCTTTCTGTTCACAAAATTTTAGCATAACAAGTGACTATATTCTATATTATAATCGGACTTTTTTCCCCACTTGTAAAAACAAGAATCGATAAAAATATACACTTATGTAAAAATAAGCATGGGGAAAAGGCATATGTTAACCATTACTAAAAATATAAGCTACCTACAGACTACAGAACTAAGTTAGAATTCATTGTTATTAAAATAGGCACCAGAAAAAATATGGTAAAACCATAAATCATAATCTTATACCAATAGTCACTTTGGAATTAAGAAAGGTATTTTGATAAGACATGTAAGGGGGGAAGTAGGCGAAGATAAAGAAGTCAAATATATAGTGATGAAAGAAAATTTGACTTTAGGTGGTAAACACAATACAATATACATATGACATATTGAATTGTACTTGAAAACCCTATAATTTTATTAGCCAATGTAATCCAAATAAATTTAGTTTAAAAAAAAGATACTTAAGCAAGGCAAATATGGAAATATCACTTTGTATTAGTCAGGGCTTTCTAGAGAAACAGAACCGATATATGTGTATATAAAGAGAAATTTTTCTTAAGGAATTGGCTCATGCACTTATGGGGCCTGGCATCTCCCAGTTGTGCAGGGTGGGCCAACAGGCTGGAGACTTAGGAAAAGCCAATGTCTCAGTTCAAGTCCAAAGCTATCTGCTAGCAGAATTCTTTCTTTTCTTGCTCAGAAGAGGTCAGCCTTTGTTCTATTAATGCCTTCAATTTATTAGATGAGATGCGCCCATGTTATGGAAGGCAATAAAGTTCACTCATTTAAATGTTAGTCTCATCCATCAAAAAAAAAACAAACAAAAAAAACCCTCTTAGAAATGTCCAGAGTAGTGTTTGACCAAGTGTCTAGGCACCAAGATTCCATCAAGTTAACATGTAAAAACAAGTGTCCGATGATTTATTTTAAAAGTAATTGTATGCCTTTTAGTTATATATCTCACATATTTAAAAACAAGTGGTATATGTGTGAAATAGAAAAGTAACTAGATCTTGTGTCTTTGTGCCGAAAATTAAGACATATCCAGTTGCTTCTTCATTTACATTGGAAAATTATTTGTTATGATTAAATGTTAACTTGAAAATACACTGTTCTTTTTCTTTCTGAGGTTTTCTAAAATAGTATAACTTTGCCAGCAGGGATAATTTACTGATCTACATGAAATATTTAGAATCCCTGCAACTGCAAGATGACATTTTGTCAAGATTAATAAGGTCCTTAATCTTTCTAAAGTATGCAACTAAATGTTAGAATTTGCTTGGTGAACATTTTTCCAGAGACTTAACTTGAGATACATTTTTCTAGATGTTTAAAATGTTATCATAGCCCAATTATTAGTTAGCATTCACACTTCATTTTATTTTTACACTCATCAGCAGACTTCCTTAAACATCATCATTAATCATCTCTAAGTACTTGATGCTTTGCCTCAACAACACCTTGGAGCGAGAGGTCAGCTCTTTTGCTCTCATTCCGCTTGTTTGTGGAAAGATATAAGGCAGAGGGGAGGGAGGAAGAGCTAAGAATGGAGGGAGGGATCGTGGAATAAAGGTTGGTTTCAGGAAAGGTGTTCTCTCGGGATGATATCCTATCAAAAAGCTACATTCTTTTAGCTTTTCCTATGGAGGAAAATCTCCATGAGGGAACGTAATAATATTTACTGCTATTTAGAAATAATTATCGAGTTACAATTTTAAGATTTTGATTACAGAAAGCTAACAGGCACTGATAGAAGTGCTGAGAAAGAAAGGTAGCAATTCAAAGAAAATGGTGAAGGAACATTCACAGTTGTGCTATGGCTAGGAAGACAATTTTGTCTAGACATACAGATTCCCAGCCAAATGGAAGTTTGTGCTAAAGGATATTAAATAAATATTTAAACAGGATTGGAAGGATACTTGACCCTGTGGCAGATTCCATTCAAGGTCAGCCAGCCTGAGTTGAAACACATGAGAAGGACATATTAAAACTAGTCACATTAAATATCATTAGTAAGTGGGCCAGATAAATCATTTCTCACATATACGTGCTACACTTAAAATTTATGTAAATACCTTAGGAATTAATAAAATACAAATTAATATTAAAGAGCTACTGAATTTATAGTGGCAGTATGTAGTACGTAGAAGTAAGAAAATAGTTTGGAACCAACCTGGGTTTGAATTCCAGGTTCATCACTTACTAATTGTGTAGCCTTGGGCAAGTAACAAACCTCTCTGTACCTCAGTATTCTCATATGAAAAATGAGTATATTAGAGTTGAATTGAAGATTAAGTGGCTTAAGTTTGTTCATATGCACTATATAAATGCTATCAACTTTTTGCCATTATGTATCTTCTCAGTTATGGATATTAAAGGTGTTACTACTATGAAATGAGATTCTAATTGTTTCTATAATATTAAAAAGTCTTTGTTCATAAGAGGTGTAAACTACTAGCATAGAGATTCAGATACACATGCACAACTTATCAAAAACTGTTATACATGTACACACAGTGCACACAAATATATTAAAGTTTATACTTACCTCATTTTTTTTACCCAGTCTTGTTTTTTTCAATGATCTTTGCTAACTACAATAAACTTTGGGCCATCAATGACATGAACATAATTTCCTGTACTTTGAAATTGAACCAAAGTTATATGATTGAGGCAAATTTAATTAATCATATAACTCATAGAATTTATGCTTGAGACTTTTGCTTCTGCAACTTCAAAAATATTCTCTCCTTTTGCCTTGAAATTGGGTAAAGAAAATTATTTTAATTTTTGCTCAAATCTTGAGTCCCCTCCCAATATGCTTTAAATGACTTCAAATAAGGGAATGAGAGATGTGAAGGGAGATTCACCTGATATCAAGCCATTCTCATGTCTGACTTCAGATGAGAGCAGAATGAGAAGCATTTAAGAGATAAGAGAGTAGGACTCAGCATTTATGTAACCGAAAAGGTTGTTCTGTGATCTTCATTTAAGAAAAAAAAAAAGAATTGCAATAAACTTGGAAAATGCGAAGCAGATGTCACTTTCTATCCTGAATAGGAAAGTGTCCTTGTTTAATAAGGTAACTTATTTTGCCAGAGGGATATGGTAAATGTTATTCTAGATCACCTAGAGAATGAAATAGTAAATGAGTATAATAACTAGTCACAAATATTTATGAAATCAGGCAATTATAAGCAAAACCATTGCTTTTTGATTATTTAGAACTGGACTGATTACTATATGAAAATCATTTCTCTTGACAGTTCTTTCAGTTTAAGAATATTTGGCGCAACTCTTCTTGCAGATGTATAATACCTAATTTAAAATTCAGTATCATCAATTTGGTGAGGGTAAAAGGTGGAAATATCATTTTCCAAAGTACTAAGGTTAGAGGCAGTGACCTAGAAAGTCAAAGGCTATTTAAAAACAAGGGTGGAAAACATACTAATGTAATGATGCATGAGTAAAAGAGTTTGAGTTGCAATACATCTTTCAACAAAATAACCCACATTTTCACTTGTAAGCACCATTACTATAATTCAGTAATTGTGCCAGTTTATAGAATTTTTATCTATCTCAAATTTGGGCTAAATTTTAAAACACTTTACAGTATAAAAAGAAAAGAATTCTTTAGGAGAACCACTTATGCTACTCTCTGGGTGTTCTAGAGTATAGAAAGACAGCAGGAAATCATTAAGTTTTTGTTTAAGGTAGGCATTACTATACTATGCTGCATCACCTTATAGCAAAAAAACAAAAATTATGAGCCAGAGAAGGAGAAAATTAAGTCAGGTTGATGAGAGAAACACCAGAGTATGCTGGTCTTTCGCAGAAGGGGAAAAAAATCCATCAAACAGTGTCATGGAGAAAAACCTATGTTGAGGAAAACCTAGAGAAGCCCTAGTTTTCAACAATGTTCCATAACCAAATACTTGTAAAATGAAAATAAATCAAGTTATATGTTGTTACTAGATCTATCTAAATAGTAAATCTACTCATATCTCTCTCATATTTAAACTCCTGTAAGATAAAATCCAAATTCATTAAGATAGCACATAATTATGTTCTTTTCTAGGCAGATTCCAGTTACCATCAATTTATAAGGACAGCGAACTACTCAGACGCCACCACCTCTCCAACCACCAAGACAAGAAGTTGACCAGAAAATAGGAACTTTCCCAGTAATCCTGCATGAGTAGAAGTGTACCAGGAACTGATTGACTTTTGGGGAAATGTTTACTGAAAGAATAAAATTTATCTGAAACAAAGAGACTCTGCCCTCAGGAACTAAAATTTTAAGAGCTCTTCCTTAAAGTGAATTGTTTAATTGAATGGGTTATCTGACACAAATGAGTTAACTGAAATAAATGCAAAACCCTTATCTAGAAGCCAAAACAAATGGCCACCTACAGTGAGAAGTGAAAGAAAATACAAGATTGAAAAATCAGTTCTTCTACATATACATAAGAACCCTAAAAAAGTAGTCAGATCATTGAAATGTTTAACAATAAATTAAAATTTTGCTTTTACTGTTATCTCTTGGGAACTTACCTATCAAAGAGATAAGGGGTAACTTGTGCAATAAATGACCATGTTCAGTAAACAAAAAAGTAAGAGAACAAAGAACCATACAGAAAAAGGGAGGCAATAAAATTACAACATATCAAAGATCAAGGGAATACTGACTTAAGTGCAATATTATGGCATTTCTATCCATTAAATTCACACATTCATATTTTCTGTGTCTCTACCAACTTCTCTCCCCACTCCTTGGTATCTGTTCTTTTCTCTTTTCATGCTATACATTTGCTGAATCATTTCATCCTCTGCCTACTATGCTTTTAGTCCATGACTCTAGCACAAACTTCTAAAACACATGTCTAAAGCTGAACTCATCTCTTCTTTCTCTATTTGCCATTCCAGAAAAATGATGCCATTTTCTCAGTGGACCAAGATATAAACTTGGGAGTTCAACTTGGATCCTATCCAGATCATCCAATAAATTACCCAGTTGATTCTACTTTAGTATCTTTCAACACAACACTGCTCCAGCCTCAAAGCTCCTCCTTTAGTGAAGTCTTCATCATCTGACCACAGCTTCACAATCGCCATCCCTGACTCCAAGAATGCCTTATTCCAATCTATTTTTCATACTGTTGCTAGATCAATCTATATAAAATGCGAAGAATTGATTGTTGTGGTTTCACAGGTGTGTCCATGAGTGTATTTCAAAACTTATCAAGAGTATGTTTGAAATGCGTGCAATTTAAATTACTGTATGTAAATTATACGTCAATAAATCTGTAACTGAAAAATATAATTTTTAAAATCCTTCAAGATAAAAGTTCAAATTTATTACATGGCACACAAAGTCCTTCATAAGCAGATTCTAGCTGACCTCTCTACCCTTATCTCTTGCCACTATCCTCATACTCTATCTGCATCAGCAATAGAGAACTGCTTCTAACTCCTCAAGTGTGATGTTTCTCTTTTTTCCCCCTCTCTCCTCCAAACATTTTTAGATACTTTTCCTTCTGCCAGGACATGCCTACTCTCCCCCATTCTTCTACATCATAATCTCCTACTTGTTTGCAGGACATGGTTTAGGCGTTTTCTTTGGAAAGTTTTCTCAGTCCCAGCAGTGTGGTTGAGTGCTCCTCCTACATGCTCCCTAAGCTCCCAAGGCATCTTTTTTGATAAGTCACAGATGTTTACCTTTTTCTCTCTTCAATGGACCGTCAGTTCATTGGCACGTAGTTAGTGCTGGTCATCCTAGAATCCTCAATTCCCAATATGTGCCTGGCATGTAGCAGACATATACTGCATGTCACAGTAAACTTGTATGTTAAAAACTGATTTATGGTATTAATTTGCACTAAGTAAAAGAAAAAACTGACTCTGCTTTGAAGTAATTATAGTTAGTTCTTAAAGGAATATAAACAAAAGGCCAAAGATGATAGTAGAAACAGTCCATAAATGATCCAAGGGATTTAGAATAAGCTGACCCTGCCTCATTAGGTATAAAGGTCAGCGATAATAACACATATACAGTCATGTTTAGTCTTTTAATATCCTACCTGTTTCTTCTCTATCTGCCTCTGAGAATATATAGGATGTGTAAGCACACTAAGAAGCTGTATCCATGTACATGTTATAGGCTGCCTTTGGAGCCATATTTACATGAATGAAACTATGGAAGGACATTGTGTCTGTGAATGTCCATGTAGCTTCTTCCAAAAATGAACAAAAAAATATCTAACCCAGTATACCTTTAAGTGTTCCTAAGCAAGTTCAGAAACCAAATAGATTTAGTTCTAACAGAGTGAATAATGATTATTAAAATGAATGAACCACTGTTCTGATAAAATCGGGTATTTCTCATTGTAGTTCCTATACAAGTAAAGCTAAATAAATGGAGATATCACTTTGGCAGATTTGTCTATAGATTTGTTTTAATGAATTTCGAGTGCTAGGCAATGACAGACAAGGAAGAAAAGTACCTCAAAGACATTCAAGTGCAATAAAAGGCTGCAATATTCAGTAATTTGTGGATATAGAGCTGCACTTACTGTCTTTCTTAGCCAAAGTTTTCATTTCTGCTTACCAGTAGACTTTTTTCTATGAGACCCATCTTCAAGTCTGTATTTAAAAAAGAATCAGAGTAGACTTTCCCTTTCAGCTCTTCTGAGAAAGAAAATAGTATTTATAGTTTTGTTGGTATGTAAATTTCTTTCGATAAGAAACACCTATGAAGAAACAATTTTAAGAGTATGTCTTAATAAAAACATATCAAGGTCATTATCAGTTGGATTAATACTTATTAAATGTATTCCTAGATTTCTTATTCTTCTTGATGCAGTTGTAAATGGGATTATTTTATTAATCTCTCCTTCTGATACTTTGTTATTAATGTATAAAAACAAATATTTGTATATTAATTTTGTATCCTGAAACTTTACTGAATTCATTTATGAGTGCTAAGAATTTTTGGTGGAGTCATCAGGGTTTTCTATATATTATATCATCTGCACATAATGACGGTTTTACTTCTTCCTTTTCAATTTGGACCGTTTGTGGCCTAATTTTTCTCTTTTTCTTTTTTCTTTTTTTGCTGTGGCTAAAACTTCCAATACTATGTGGAATAAGGGTGGCGAGAGTGGACATCCTTATCTTATTGTAATTTCTTTAATACCTACAAATGCATCTTTGCATTTCATTGATGTAATGCATGGAAATCCAAATAGACAGTGGTGAATAAGTAAGTACATGGTAAGTGTATTATAGGCACATAGAAAAATCTAATTAAACTTATATCTAATTTTTTGCATGAGTAGATTAATAAATTTTATATTTAATTTTCCATGAATTTTATTTCAACTGTTATATAATCTTTAAATACAATACTCAATACCATATTTATCTGCAGGATTCTCTAAAGATTGTAATCTTATCCTAGCTCTCCTGAAAGTCTTGTCTATGCCAATTCATTAAAACCTCAGCTGGAAATCCTTTGCCCTCTAGTTCCCAACAGAGAACCCAAACAAGAAATTATAAAATATCACATAGGCTGCTTCAATCTCTGCCAATCTATGGAGCATTTAATATGAACAAAGATATGTAGCACATGCTCAGAATACAAAGTCAGTTGTGACTCTAACATAAAGAGTAGACTATCCTGGGCAGAGTGTGTTGTGGGAGTAGGGATAGGGGATAGATGTATAAATGATGATTAATTTACTAATTAAATGCAATGTCACAAGTTAAACAATAAGAAATGGACAAGGTCCAATAATAGCATGGAGGGGGAATAATAAAATCTATATGAACAGGGTGGTAAATTAGCAGAGACTGTATGACGAATATTGTAGAATGATTTGATTATGAGTACTAACAGAAAATTAGAGAAGACACAGCATATAAAAATAACAGCAAATATGGTATATCTGAAAATTCTCAAAAAAGTTTGTTACTGCTAGAGTTTAGAATTTAATGCAAGGAGTTTAGAATTTAATTGCATGAAGACTATAGGGAGACAAAAGTGAGAACAGGCAGTGTTCAATTGTTTTATATGCAATTAAGTTCAATGAGAAAGGGGTAGGGTTAATATTACATAGAGAACTTACTCTTTTCCAGGCATTGTGTTGTGTTAGTTTTGTTACACACATACTATCTCCTATTTCTGTTACCTCATTTTATCCCCACTGGACAGGTGAAAAGATGAAAGCTCAGAAAGATTACACAACTTCCCCAAAGCCACATAATCCAAAGATAACAGTTACTCCCTCTGCTCTATATATGACACTGCCTTTACTTGGTTTTGCAATAAGAATTAATTAGAGCCAAAGTAAACCAGGATCAATACCCGATTTCAGAGTGGTGATTCCGAACCAGTAGCATCAGCAGCAACAGCATTACTTGAAAACATTCCAAAAATGCAAATTCTCATACTTATTCCTGACCTACTGAATCAAAAACTAGAGGGGTGGGGCACAACAATCTGTGTTTGAACAAGTTCAAGTGATTCTGATGCGCGCTACAGTTTGAGGTTAGAGGGAAAGAGTATGAAATTATAGAAATCCCTGAAGTGGGTTTCAGCCCAATTTTCACCTCTGCTGTCATACTAAGTAAGCTTTAAGGGCACTACCTGTAGCATTGTGTCATAAGGGAAAATGAAGGATTTCCACAAAAGGCTTCCTAAATTTTAATATGCATGTGAATCACCAAGGATCTTGTCAAATGTAGATTTCAGTGGAGTAAGTCTAACAAGAGCCTGAAATTCTAAACATCTAAGGTCTTCGATGACTCTAATGCTGCAGTTCTGAGCACTAAACTTTGAACATCAAGGTCAAAAGACACAAAATTGTCTTCTAGAAACACAAACTTCTAAATTTTATAAGTCAAATGGAATGCTTCACTCAGCCACACTAGAAATGCCAAAAACCACCACCCAGAGGATTAGGGTGATGGAAAGAACACCAGAATCGCCTTTAAGATACCCCTGAACAGTTTTGTTTTGTGGGTTTTTAGACTTTAAAGAAGAAACTCCCTGGAATTCCCAAGCCACACATTTCTCTATCTAAAAGCTTTTTCTAACTCAAGTGCTCTGGCTGCAATTTAAGCACAACCTCTTGCTTCATTCTCAGTGGAGATAAAGAACAGCTGACTCCTGTCTGCATTAAATATGTCTTTTCAATCAATATTGGCCAAAGTCATAATTAGTTCATATTTTATACTTTGACAGGCTAAGTTAATTTGATTGCCTGAGAAAATAACCAATGACTTAACATAATATCTGACCACAAGGATCTTGCGACCACTAAGTGAGGTCTTTTAATGGTTAAATCACTATGTTTCTCAAAAAATCCAAGGCAACCAAAAATTAAACCAAACAGCTGAGGTTTTTGAGATATAGAAGGAGACTGTGTGACATTCATTACATTCATCAGATGTGGCTCTGTGGTATTTATTGCTTTATTAACTTTCCCTTACAGCTCTAGCTCAAATCTAATGCCACAATTTTCCATTTTGTTTCAATATTCAGTATAGCTTTCCACCAAAACAAAAAGGGAGGAGCTGCATAAAAAATATCATTTGTATAAAGTACACATGGCTAGTGCACTGGGGGCTTTCACTACAGTTCGCCATGCCAGTTTGCAAGTGGTTTATGATAAAGAAAATAGGATGGTATCCTCAGTGAATTTGGGCACTCTTCCAAGTTTTAGAATTTTTTTAATTTTTTATATTTATTCAGTATGCCTTGTCTACTTGGAGTATAGATGTATTTTAATAGATGTTTAGCAAAATAGTATAGCAGGGACTTTGGGTGAAGCAAAGACAGACTTGTGCCTTTAAGAAAATACAAAGTGTGAGAGGCAACTGAAAATAGTGGCCAAGAGTAGCTTCCAGAGACACACCTGGGTTCAAATTCCAGAATCTGTCACTTAAACTCTCTGGGCAGTTTCCATAATCGCCGTCTGCCTTAATTTCCCCATCTATTTAAAAATAAGGAGACGAAGCAAAGATAGTATCTTTTCATGGTGGAATGATGAAAATTAGTTAATGTTCTGAAAATATCTAGAAAAAAAATCTGATGTATCATAACTTTAATAATTTTTTAAATGTAGATAAGACATGAAGCTTAGCTCATAAATTCAAGTAAACCAAAAGTCCCCCAATACAGTCCTCTTTATTTTTCTAAAACTAAAAGAAATTACTCCTATTTGCCTATTCCAAATATGGTGCTGCAAATCCACTTTCAACCAATCATCTAGCCACATCCAGTCTTTATCTGAATTTGTATCCATTCTCTTAAAGGCTTATGAAATGGAAAAGCATACAAAACGGGACAGGAATAAATACCTGGTTTTCACCACCTTCTGTCTTCTTTCTCCTAAGACTTCCATATCATCCCACCTTCTCCTTAACCTAAGCAAGTAGCAAACTGAGGTAGCTCTCCCTCTCCCCTTTAGTTGTGGAGAGTCTCAAAGTTTTGATTTTAAGATTGCAGAAAAAGAACTTAAAACCTATTTCCTACCACCAACTACTTACTCCTACTTGAGAATAAAAGAATGGTTCCCCTTATGGGTCACTGAATACCCCGAAATCTCGATGAGTTTATCCTTGCATCTGCAAACCCTTTTCTCCCTGACTCCAGAGACCCATTCCCAGAAGCAGGGGCCCTTGTGACTCACCAATTTCTATTCCCCAATCGCTTCCCTTGTTTTTTTGCCCCCCTGAACCCCCAGGGGAATTTTTCTAGTGCTAGAGAAGGGGAATCTCTCCCTCTCTAAACCCCGTAGTATTTTGGTTAAACTACGGAACTCACTCTCTTCTCCTAAGACATTAATATTCTAGAAACCAAAGTCAGGAAGAGCTCTTCGTATGCACTTTCCTGTCTGTTACATCCTTCCCTGGAGGCTTATAAACTTGCTGATTGAATGGGAGAAGGGAGAAGAAAGCAAATAGGAAGAGAGAAAATGAGTAAGTTAATTATTCAAAAAGCTATGGTGAAGCAGATTCCAGGCAGCATGTTCTAAATGTTGTAAGAAAAGGATGCAGAAGAAATTGTCAAGTCTTTAAGAGTGGTATCCCTGAAGAGTGACGGGTAGATCAGGAAAGGCTCTGCAGCTATACAGGAGTCATAATGATTCTGGGAAAGCTTTTTCTGTCAGTCAGGTTGGTGTGTGTGTTCATTAATTAAAAAGAACCAGGCCCCAACTGATGCGTTATAAGAGTTAAAGGAGCTCTGCTATGTGAAACCATCATGTTCAACTTCTAATTTATTTTAAGGTTACAGAAAAAGAACTTAAAACTCTTATTCCCACTAGTCTCCTACTGCCAAGCACAACATCTTTCAGACACAACATAAGGGAATTGACTCATGCATAATAAATTTTTTTCATTATGACCACTGCATCTTCCTGACCCTAGCCGCTCTGAACAGCATGTGGTACTGCAACATTATGAGCAGTGCAATCTATTTCTTCCCCAAAATACATTGAGGTATACACTCTCAGTCAGTTTTTCCTGTTGGTTCATGTAGATGTTAAACTTCTCCATGCTTTGTTCTTTATAGGCATTTATCAGAACAATTTTAAGAGGGTCTGAATTCGATCTTGGAAAAATAAAACAGGAATATTTGTGTAATGAAAAAAGTAAATGAGGTTTCTAACTATGATGAAAGGCTTAATTCAAGGTTAAGAAAAAATTCTGTGTTGAACTAAGAAATCCATTTAAATATCATGTTATTTGCATATTTCATTGTACCATTACGGCCAAAGAAAATAATGACTTTTAAAATCAGTTTTTTACTTTTGAAAACTGCAATTTCTTCCCAATAATCATCTCATTGGATTTTTTTTCTTTTATCTAGCACAAACTGACATTTATCTAACATCATTGGATCTTATGTGATTTGCATTATATTAGCTTTATCACTTTATCATTTGCAGATCTTAAGCTCAGCCCACTAATAAATCTCTCTGGAGATTAATAAAGATGAAAAACATGGGAAGATGAAATGTAGAAATCTGAAAAATCAACAGGAAAAACTTATTGGCAAATCTTTTTCTTATGCTGAAAAAATTGCCTGATAATCTAACTTTTGTGGGAGAAAATTTGTTTTAAAAACATAATTTCGCAAAGACTTCTATTTCCTATTCTTTAGAGTGATAAAACTGACTTAGCTCCTAAGTGTCTCTTTTTTCTCCTTAGCAGTATAATAATTCTTTCAAAATCACTATCAGAAAATAATCACTGGACTCTAAATTAAAACAGTAAAATAAAGTATTTCTAAGTAAGAGTTAAACAGAGGTTAATACACATTAATTGGATCTGCCTCAACTTTAATCCATATTGTATGGTTTTTTGAGGGCAGGGTGCTAATTGTGGAAAATGCTTTTTATTCAGTATATTAGTAAACAGTGTGAGGGTGAACAGAAATAGAATGCTAACAGTCTTACAGTCCACAAAAATAAACCTATGTTCATGGTGCAAAGCGTTTGTATGTAGGTGACTGCTTCCCACCTAATCAATTTACTCACTGGGACTTTTGCATTAAATCCTCTTGAATATAAAAAACAAAGTCATCACTCTATAATTCTGTGGATTGGAAGCAAAGCCTTTCTTGTGCTTCCAAAGACCCTGAATACCTTATAGTATATTTAATATTTAGATATAAACGAAGTAAGCAGAAGTATAGCTACCTTCTTAAATCCCAAAGGTTACCTAGACTCTGCCATCATTAAAATTACTACAAACCTGAAATATTCCTAGTCACATGAGAGCAAGACCATGACTTTATGGATCTCTCTAGTCCCTCTCCTACCTTCTATAGGCGGGAGTCAATTCATTCGTGCTAACAAAAGTCAGAAAACCACCACTTATCTTCCTCCAAGAAATCCAGAAATTTCAGATATGTTCCTAAGAGTCTGACTCACACAAAAACATATTAGAAAATCAACCTAGCAAAAAAAAAAAAAAAAAAAAAGGTGAAAACATTCCTGTTTTCCTGCAGCTCATTGTAGGAATATTCTCCAAATAATGCTAACTCTTTTTAAATATGCTTTATTTATTAAGGCAGTTATTATTATTGTTGTTACTCTTTAAGCTTTAACATGTATCCAATTACTCCAAAGTTCTGTGGGAAATATTTTATCTTCCTTCAGCCTGATTTTGCTTTGTAAACCACAGAGAATGCAGAAACATAAGCGATTCCTTTATAATGGCATGATTTCCTGAATTGCTACACTTTAACTCTGTCAGTTACAAATATATACATTCTGGGGGACACAGAAGCAGACCCACCTTTCTTCTCAAAACATGTAAATATCAAGTCAGTGCTCTATAACTTACTTCCATGAAACCATTACAAAAGAAAAAATACATATAAGAATTAAATAGAGTTATGTGTTCTCAGTTTTTCCTAAGACTGAGGAATCCCTGGTAGTTTCTTTCTTGCTTTATGTATAAATTATCCTGCTGTTTTAATGACTACAAGATCAGGTGGTAACTGGGAAAGTTTCTTTCATCTTTGTTCTCAATTTAACTAAGCCAGATTTTGTCAAAGACACAAATATTGAATAATATAGTGAGTGTGTAGGGTTATCGTGAAGCCCTTTTCCTCTGAATCCTGTTACACCTGTTTCAACTTCTTAACAGCTATTACTGCTGATCAGAACATTCAAAGATTTTATTCTACTCCCCGCTCCTCCAAGCAAGCTCTGTTCCTTTACCCACCCCCAAGTTCTTTGCTTCTTTTTCATTCTCCTTCCCTCTGGGAAGCTTCTTCTTTTATAAAGTGGCTGCACTTTATTGCTCTCCTCTCTTTTCTTATCATCTGCCTTCTGTCACAACCAGCTGGGAATTGATTGAAGGAAAAAAGTGAGAGCTGGAATTGTTTCAAGTCATTTTCTTCTGAGCCTCAGGACACCCCAGGAACCGATTCATATACTTCTCACCTCCTTGCAACTTTCTCTCATCTCTTCCAAGCCCTAGTCTAAAACCATAGAACAGCATGTGGCCGCCTGTCACCAAAGGAAACACGTGGTTCCCAAACCTATTATCACTATGACATTTGATGCCCTAGACACTGAAACTAATGTATTGCCTTTGCCAACACTTGTCAAGTCAAGAAAACTATAAAATGTAATCAAGTTATCCATCTTTGTGAGCTGTGCAATGTCTGTCTCCTACTGTAATTAAATGGGATGTATGCATTGAAATAAAGATCAGCATGATAAAGCTCGTTTGAAATACCTGCTTAGGACTCCTCACATGAACACTTGTCCTTTTCCATCTTCACTTTAAAGAGTAAATTGATTACAATGAGAGGGGAAAATAGGATCATAGCCAGAATTTCCAAGCATGAAACAGGAAATATGAGACAAGTATCAGATTGGCTAAAGTCTTACCTTCAGCCTTCAGTTCCAGCAGATAGGAGCAAGAGACTCCAAATTTCAAGAATCAATACTTTAAACTAAAAAGTGTATCAATCACACAAACCCTAAAAATAGGGGTACGGAGTCATGTACATGTCCATAGGGTGGCAATAAGTGAAAGAAGGAACTACTGCAGCCATTGTCTAACAGACAAGAATGAATATAAAACCACACTACAGTCAATCAAGGTTACATATGTATTCAAAGCCAGATAAGCCTCAGACATTTCCAATAATTACAGAACAAAAGCAAATTAAGTGAGGACAGCACTACTGTAAAAGAAAACAGGTAAAGATGCACGTTGTTGAATTATATTTGTGTTTTTATCTATAATCTCTTTTTTATTCCTTAGCTTTAAGGGAAATGCTTTTAAAATTCATTATATGCTTAAGCTTGGCTTCTTTATGTAAAGCGATAAACTCTTAACTGTAGGTATTGCTTTATGGGAAATTTTTACTGGGCTTTTAAACTTAAACTATCAGAGTTGTCCACTCTGCCTTTATAAGAAATTGAGCAAGACTACAAATGCTTTCCAGTCATGACAATTTGTGTGAATTAGAAGCACAATGAAAGCAGTCCAGCCCGTTGTCTGAAGGGAAAAAAAAAAAAAAATGAGGTTATGGATGGTAAGCACTGAGGAGACTAAATGTATAGGCAGGGATTATAAAATTGATTTTTTTTTTTTTACTTCAGTTATTAAAAAAAAAAAAAAAAAAAACTACCTGTTAACATTGCCCCTTGCATTTCTCCAGTTTACAAATAGCCTAGCAATAAGAGGTCTGATAAACTGCATTCCAGTCCTAATGTTGAGTTGACACTTCACACTATAAAATCCCTTATTTCCCCCTATTTCTTCAAAATCCCTAGTCCATGGGTTATTAATTTAATTTGCCTGTGTGTTTTAAGAGACCACTAACTGCTTCCTAGTATCTGTAATTCCCCTCCTTTTTCAGAACTATAACTTTATGAATTTCAATTGGACTAATAACCTGTATTAGCAAAAGATTGTATTTCTCAACAACCCTTGCAGCAAGGTGTGGTTATGTGACTAACTTTAGACCATGGGAAATGGGCAGAAATAGTGATTGCAACTTCCAGATCACATTCTTACTAGAAATTCCTATCACTCTTTCCCTATAGTCTTGAATTTTAAATACAATGCTGGTGTGATATAGCTCTGTCCATGCAGACAAGGGGACATCTTGAAAAATGGTGGAACAATCAAACAAAAGAAGTCTGGTTCTCGAACACCCTCCTGGATCAAAGTTTTCTACATGCCTTGGATGGTTTCTCATATGTTATGAAAGAGAAATAAGTTTCTAACTTGTCTAAGTAGTTTTGGATTCCTTTATTATAGCAACTTAGCTTACACCCTATTGCAATTATTTTACTTTTTCTTATACTTTTTTTTATATTCACAAGGATTTAAACCAAAAGTCCCAGCAAGTAAATTCCAAATTAATACATGTGAAAATACTGAGACAATTAGAAAGTGTTTAATATTAACAACCACCTAAGAAACTTATCATGATGACTTTAAAAATCAAAAACTATCTAACATCTAAATTTTTTTATTTAAAAAAGTACCATAATCTTGAATTGTGAAATATAAAATTTAACTCGAATAATTGGAATACCTTCACAAGAGAAACTTTTTAACACATACATATTCAACAGGAATCTTAAAGAGAGGGGCTTTGATTTGTGTTTCACATGTATGAGAGTAATATTGGCCTCATAAAATTAGTTGCAGGTATTGCCTCCATTTTGATTTTAGGAAGAATTTGAGAAGGATAGGTATTAAATTTTCTTTGAATGTTTGGTAGAATTCACCTGTGAAGCCATCTGGTCCTAGACTTTTACTTTTTGGTAGATATCTGATGATTGTTTCAATTTCCATACTGCTGATTGGTCCATTTAGATTTTCCAGATCTTCTTGATTCAGTTTAGGAAGATTGTATTTTTCTAATGCTGGTCCATTTCTACTAGGTTATTAAATTTGGTATCATATACTTATATATAGTATTCTTGTAGGATCCTTTGCTGTTCTTGAGAATGTTCCATGTGCACTAAAGAAGAATGTATAGGCAGCTGTTTTGGGATGGAAGGCTCTGTATATGTCAATTATGTCCAGTTGGTCTAATGTGCCATTTAAGGATGTTATTTCCTTATTGATTTCCTGTTTGGATGATCTGTCCATATCTGACAGTGGGGTATTTAGGTCCTGTTTGATGATAGTGTATCTGATTCTCCCTTTAGTTCTGTTAGTAATTGTTTTACATATTTCGGGGCTCCCCAATTGGGAGCATAGATATTAATAAGTGTTATGTCTCCTTGGTTATTGATTCTCCTTATTATTATGAGTGTCGCTCAGTATCTGAAAAGAAGTTTAAATATAATTAAAGGGAGATGGAAAAAAAGTATGTGAAAGAGAAAAGATTACAGATCTATGAAGGAGGGAGTCATTGTAAAAGAAACATCTTGGGAAATGTGAAAATAAATGGAATCTAGTGTGTGCCTGGAAGCATTACCTGCTGAAATAGATGTGTTCTTGGTTAGTGTTTTGGGAAGACAGTGTAAGGGAATCTGATTGCGAAATAACCCATACTGACTCATTACATGAAAAGCTCACAGAGCACTTATGTTGCCTTCATCAAATAGAAAACAGAAGCAAGCAAAGAATGAAAGGAAAGGGTGTGGTAAGAGAAGGAAGCTCATATTCATTGAGAATCCACTTGCACCAGGGGCTGTGATTAAAAACTGACAAATCAGTCAATGTGTCTTTAATGCATCAGTTTTGTAAAATTGAATGTCTTCCTTCGTGTTATCTATGATGTTTCAGTCTGTATTATGTTTCAGTCTTTATTATTGGGACAATTTGTTCTCTCTTCTTTCCAAATTTTATTTTATCTTCCATTGACTCCAGGTTGACTTATTTTGTAAGAAGCATTCTGCTCAGGCTAAATTCCAATTTGGATGTTCTATATGTGAACATAATCTCATGTACCAGCAATTTCCTTGAATTTGAAGCTTGCATAAATACACTTTTGGTTCTCTATCATCTATTGAGGAGAAGTCTTCAATCTCCTTAATGCAATCTTTAAATTACTTTACATCTATTGAAATGTTTGTTTTATGGAGAAGTAGATGAATTCTTATTCTCAGGCAGGCTAAAAGAATTATGCTCTCAGATATAAGAAAAAAATAAGTTTATTATGTACTTGACAGAATTTTACCTGGTATCTTTATCATCTTGACTATGATAGAATATTCAATGGTTTTTTCCTTCTTTTCGATAAAATTACAGTAGGCTGTAAATATACAAAAGACTGCATTGCTGTATAGTTAAATTCGCATTTTCCATTTTTCACCCTTTTCAGCTGGTCATTGGGTACTCGTGTTTCTCATGTATTTCTCATGCATTTAAAATTATACCATCTACATTGGTAAGACATAGATCAATGGTAGGGAGGGTAGTCTTCAATGAAAAGACTTTTAATGCTCAGTGATGGCTATGTTTGCCTATTTTGTCTCCTCTAAGCCCTGGAAGGCAAGCTCTGAGAGTAAATTTCCACTCTTGTCTTTCCCACCTCCCCCGAACCCCCCACCGATCTACTACCAGTGATTGCTCTGTCCAAAGTCTGAAACAACAATTTAGAAGCATCTGTGTGAGGATTCTGGGAAACATGACAGAATGAGAGGTGTCCCCAGATCTCTCTCCTCGAAACACCAATAATCTGGGCATCTAAAACTCAACAAAAAACATCCAAACTGCACACCAGCATGTCTGAGCATGGCATCTGCACATAAGAGCTACCATAGGTCAGAACCCCGGGTATTGGGTGGTAGACTGGGAGAAATAAATAAGCTGCCTCTCGCAGTTGCTGGAGCTCCCTGTAGAAGGAGGAGAAATAGGGAATGTG
Source organism: Rousettus aegyptiacus (assembly GCF_014176215.1). Classification (NCBI taxonomy): domain Eukaryota; kingdom Metazoa; phylum Chordata; class Mammalia; order Chiroptera; family Pteropodidae; genus Rousettus; species Rousettus aegyptiacus. Next base: position 52,462,516 of record NW_023416311.1, read on the forward strand.
TGGTGAATAGCCCTGCCTGGGAGAATTGTGAGTTTCATGCAGCCAGGGGCAGGGCCCAGTCTCAGGGAAGAAAGTAGAGAAGCTGGACAGGATGGCAGAGAAACAATGGTTGATTTTTACCAGCCACAGTTGCAAAACTGAGGCTGAGCCACAGCCCACAACCTCCAACGCAGAGGGCCCCTCCCCCCATACCCTCTTAGATCAATTACTGCAGAGCTCCAGTGGAATCTGAGCAAACGCTGCCAAGACTGTCATTGACATTGACAAGGACTGAAACTAAGGGTAGCAAGGATGATTAAATATCTACAAGAAAATAAAAAAGCCATTATAAAGGCTTTATATAAAGCAGGGATCTAAGAGGCTTGGACACCACCTACTGGAAACCAAAAGAAAAGTGCCTTTTTTGCAACAGGCTAAAGAGAGACTTTTACATAACAAATCTTTTTGGAAAAAAAGCAGAATGCACTTCCATTAATGTCCGGATGGAGAAATATTCCATTAAACACCATGAACAACCAAGGTGACAAGGCACCTAAGAAAGAGAAAAATCTCCAGATAATAAGCTTAAAGATATAGAAATATGCAATTTAAATGACAAAGAATTCAGGATAGTACGTCTGGAAAGACTCGATGAGTTCCAAAAGGAGTCATATCAACAATTTCAGGAACTGAAAAAACACTGAGATGAGCAGAGCAAGGAGATTGAAACCCTCAAAAAAAAAAAACATAATAGATCTTCTGGAGATAAAAAACACACTGCAAGAGTTGAAAAATGAAATAGCAAGCTTGGGAAATAGAGTGAAACAAATGGAGGAAAGGCTCGATGATACTGAAGACAGAAATCTAGAAATAAATCAGAAGGAAAAAGAGAGAAACTGAAGAATGAAAATAATTAAAGATAAATACAAGAACTAGCTGATACCATCAGGAGAGGAAACATAAGAATAATGGGCATTATTGAAGACAAGAAAAAGGAGAAAGGACTAGAAAGCATTTTCAGGCAAATAGTGAATGAGAATTTCCCAAATCTAAGGAATGAGCTGGAGCTTGGAATTCAAGAAGTCAACAGAACACTCAGTTATCTCAACCCAAAAAAGGCCTTCACCAAGACACATTGTATTAAAGTGATCAAAAATTGAATTCTCAGGGCAGCTAGGGAGAAGAAAACAGTAACGTATAAAGGAAAACCCTATATATTATCATAGATATTCTCAGCATGAACCTTGCAAGAAAGGAATGGAATCAAATATTTAAACTATTAAGTGAAAGGAACTACCAGCCTAGAATAATTTATTCAGCTTAGTGGTGAAGAACTGAAAACCTTCCCTCTAAGATCGGGAACAAGGCAAGGCTGTTCGCTATCACCACTGTTATTCAATATAACATTGGGGGTCCTAGAGAGTACAGTCAGGCAAGAGAAAGATATAAAAGACATCCAAATAGGAAACAAAAAAATCAAACTGTCACTCTTTGCGGATGACATGATTCTCTATACAGAAAACCCTAAAGACTCCACAAGAACACTACTAGAAACAATAAGCAAATACAGTAAAGTTTCTGGATACAAAATCAAGATTCAAAAATCTATAGAATTCCTATACTCTAATAATGAAGTGTCAGAAAAAGAAGTGAAAAAATAATTCCTTTTGCAATTGCAACAAAAATAATAAAATACCTAGGAATAAATCTAACGAAACATGTGAAGGACCTATATAATGAAAACTACAAGACCCTATTAAAGAAATCAAATAAGATACAAAGAAATGGAAAGATATTCCATGTTCTTGGATTGGAAGAATCAACATAATTAAAGTGACAATATTACCTATAGCATTGTACAGATTTAATGCAGTCCTCATCAAAATCCCATTGGTATTTTTTAAAGAAATGGAACAAAAAGTCATCATATTTGTATGGAAGCACAAAAGACCCCAAATTTCCAAAGCCATTCTGAGAAAAAAGAATGAGGCTGGAGGCATCACTCTGCCTGACTTCAAATTATACTACAAAGCGACAGTAACCAAAATGGCTTGGTACTGCAGCAAAACAGACACACAGACCAGTGGAACAGAAATGAGAGCCCGGAAGTAAACCCACATGTATATGGGCAAATAGTTTTCGACAAAGAAGTCAAAAACATACAGTGGAGAAAAGAAAGCCTCTTCAATAAATGGTGCTGGGGAAACTGGAAAGCCACCTGCAAAAGAATGAAACTAGATTATTGTCTATCACCACACACCAAAACTAACTCAAAATGGATTAAGGACCCGAATATAAGACTAGAATCAATAAAATGCATAGAAGAAAACATAGAAATGAAACTCAAGGACCTTGGCTTTAAAGAGGATTTTATGAATTTGATCTCAAAGGCAAGGGAAGTAAAAGCAAAAATGAATGGGACGACATCAAACTAAAGCTTCTGTTCAGCGAAAGAATTCATCAACAAGGCAAAGAGACAACCGTCTCAATGGGAAAATATATTTGCAAGCAATGCCTCCAATAAGGGCCTAATATCCAAAACATACAGAAAACTCATATGACTCAATAACAAAAAAAAAAAAATGATCCAATCAAAAAGTGGGCAGAGGACCTGAACAGACACTTCTCCCTAGAGGACATACAAATGGCCCACAAACATAGGAAAAGATGCTCAATATCACCAGCTATTTGGGAAATGTAAATCGAACCCACAATGAGATATCATCTCACATCTGTTAGAATAGTTATAATCAACAGGGAAAGTATAACAAATGTTGAAGAAGGTATAGAGAAAAAGAAACCCTCATACACTGCTGGTGGGACTGCAAATTGGTATAGCCACTATAGAAAACAGTATGGAGGCTCCTCAAAAAACTAAGAATTGATCTACCACATGATCCAGCAATCCCTCTACTGAGTATTTACTCCCAAGACTTGAAAAATCATATCCAAAAAGATATTTGCACACCGATGTTCATAGCAGCATTATTCACAGTGGTCAGGATATGGAAGCAACCAAAGTGTCCTACGATAGATGATTGGCTAAAGAAGCCGTGGCACATATATACAGTGGAATATTACTCAGCCATAAGAAGAGATGAAATACTGCCATTTGCAACAACATGGATGGACCTTGAGATAATCATGCTAAGTGAAATAAGCCAGACAGAAAAAGTAGAAGTTCACATGATGTCACTTAAATGTGGGATATAAACGTAAAAGCAACAAATGAACAGGACAGACAAACAGAGCCTCATGGACATGGACTATAGACTAGTGGTTCCCAGAGGGTGGGGGGTGGTGGAAGAGGGGGTAGGTAGATGGGGTAAAGGGGGTCAAATATAGGGGGTTTGGGGGAGGGTGATGTGTGTAAAGGGGATCAAATATATGGTAGCTGAAGGAAATTGGACTTTGGGTGGTAACCACACAGTAGAATGTACAGATGTCAAATTATAATGTACACCTGAAAACTATATAAACTTATTAACCAATATTACCCCAATACTTAATAAAAAATAAATTAAAAATAAAAATTAAATAAATAAACTTCTCTTCAAAACCTCTAGTCTTGCCTTATCCCATATTCAATGCCAGATTCATTGCCTATAGGTTCCCTAGATACTGTTTCTAAATATTTTCCACTTAATCTCTAAAATTTATTTTCTGTACTGATATTCATAAAACTACTAAAGTGCAATAATGGTCCTTAGTTTAATTTTTCTGTATAATCTAGCATAAATGAAACAAAATGCCTTGATTTTCAAGACTCTGCACCCTGGTTTTTCTTAGTGCTTTAGTTCTCTTTCCTATACTAAGGATTAAATGAACTAATACACAAAATACCTAAGATAGTACGAGCATATACAAACTGCTCGATAAATTTTCTTCTTTAGTTATTATGTATTAAGTATTCTGTCTCAATGTGTAGACCCAAAATATAGGATATTGTCCTCCTGCCCACTTTACCATTCAAATGTCAGCTTGTTCGGTCTCATAATTTTTCATCCATATACTTCCCAAATGCATCTCTAATCTTAACCTCTCATACTCCTATCTCCTATCTCCAATGCCCACCTGAGCCCTTCTTTCATTTCTATGTCTTATCAACTATGGAAACACATCAGATCCTGAACTAAATTCCTCCTGGCCTACAAAGCAGCTCCTCTTAGCAATCAGTCCTACAGGCTTGAAAACTTTAATTTTCACTTTCTTGATATCTACATCCATGTATACAATGATGTAACCTAATTCTATCTTTATTTCAAAATATCTGAGTTGTTCATTTCTCTCCATTTCTACGGTTCAAATCTAAATCAGACCATACCTTACAGAGAGCAACAATCTGATTATCTTAACTATCCTACTCTCCCCTCAAAGCTCTTCAACATATTACTGTCACATCATTATTCCTAAAGCATGTCTGTCACTGGCATTCTCACTGAAGGCCATGATCCAGTCCCTAATCTGTTTTGTATTAAATGTTTCCCTTTTGCTGAGCTCTATACCTCTGAATCTTTGCTTCTAACTATGCTAGGAGTTGAATCCCCTGCCCCTGTGCTTCCGAGATTGCCCACTTCCCTCTCTCCCTCATTCATTTCTATGCTATGCCACACTGTATTCCTTTCACTTCTACTCATTCTCCCCCTGCCTGCTAATATTCTACTCTTAATTCAGAATTCATTTTCAATTTTTTTCAGTTCCTCAACTCTTGCAGCAATTTTTCCCTCCAAATCTCCCAGCACTTAGTCCAAAGTAAAAACTGAACAATTCTACAACTTTTATCTTTCCTGATATTCCATCTTCAGAAATTCATCACCTTGTGGTAAGTAAGCACTTATCTTGTTTTATGGTCTTGTTTTAAAAAACAAAAACTAAGGAATGGGGAAGAAAGATCAAATGACAGCAGATCACCTGTGAAAGGGACTTATTAAAAAGGAATGCTGTGTTCATTTTGGTGTAACTCAATGAGTTACACATATGTGATTTTCTTTGCATATATTTCTAAATAGAAAGTTAAAAATAAAGGGACAAGGAAAAATTATGCAAAGCACATGCAGACAATTTATCTACTCTCCAACTGATCAATCTTTGGATCAGTCCTGGGAGTGAAAAATGAGAAAACAAGAATCCATTAGGGTTGACAGGAATGCTGAGAAGAGAGCAGACAAGAACTTTACTAGTGTCTACCAGGAATTGAGCTCAAGAGCAGAGACACTGCTGCTGAATGAGGTACTGATTACCAGTTGCATCTGCTCTCATCATGGGACAGCATAATTCCTTCAAGCTCTGCCTCAACTTAGAGATGTTCCTTAACTACATCCACTTCTCTTTGCTTGAGCTGAATCTTTGTTCGCCAAAGTCATCTATTACTTACAAATTGGATTTCTCACATATATTGATGTCAAGAATGGTGTCCAGAGAAGACAGCTGGTACCAGTTATAGATTGTACTAGATGGATCTTCATTTATAAATAACTTGGACTCTGCTTTACAAATCTGTCTCTTCAGAGCCTGATTACTGATTCAATTCAACATGTGAACTTAGTGCCATTAATTGCGAAAAAAAAACCTCCAGAGGAACACAGTAGTATAGAAACTACTGAATTATCTGCTTCCTAACAAGCCAACTTAGAAATACTAGAAGAGAAAGTAGAAACCCATGTGTCTACAGAAACTTGTACCTAAATTTATTATATTGTAAAATTAATAAGTTGAAATAAATACCAACTAAGGACTAATCTTGATCTAACATACTATAAAATCCTGACATTCAACTTTTTAAAATACCACTAATTTGCCCCATGAACCACATTTTTACCATCTTTCTGGGAAATATACGTAATAGTTCATTCAGTGAAGGATGATACTCTTTAAGCTTTGACTCCCATGGCACTTTTTTCCTAAATGCCCTTCTAACTCCTCTTTAAAACCTTATCTGATGTCTAAATCCCAAACCATTTTTCTTTTTCTTTCTTTCTTTTTGGAATCAACTTATAGAAGACCTTACCTATAATCTATTTTTCAATAGTCATAAATAATTGACCAGGAATTTTACCCTATTTTCCATCCCTCCCAGGTAATGCTTATATCTTTCTATTCCCTTTATTGCCCATATTTTTTCAGGTAATATAAATGGATAAGCATACAAAGAAGGTAAGAGTAATGTGTTTTCAAGCCACTAAAGCATAACCTCCTTAAAGACTTTGGACTTTTCATGGCAGGCAATGAGGAGCTCTTGAAGGGTTCACAGTAACATTGCACATTTAGGTTTCTATCTTAAATGACTTAAGCAATCATGTGGAAGATGAATTTGAAAGAAAAAAATTAGAAGCAGAAATTCTGAAAAGAATATGATTATAGTAGTATATAAGAATTGAAGTCCTAAGATAAAGAATAGTACGAATTACTAATATGCAAGGAAAATTTAAAGAACACTTAATGGTAAAAAAAAAAAAAAAAATTCAGCAGTCTTGACTATATGTAGGAAAAAGGAAATGAGATTTCAAGAATTTATTTCAAGTTTTGCACTTGAGTAATGAAATACAATAACAGAACTGCAGAGAAGTCAATATGGGAGGGAAGATAATCATTTCAGTGTGAAAATGACCTGAGGTGTCAAAAGTACATTCTGGCGGAGATCTCCAGCTAGCAGTTGAATATATTAATGTGAGGCTCTGAAGCAAGGTCTGGATTGGCTTATAAGTTTGGAAATAGTGTATAAACGAAAGTTAAAAAGTATTGGAATAAATGAAGTGACTAGAGCCAGTGTGACCTGTAGGTAAAAAAGGCAAAAGAACAAAGACCAAACATGGAGGGGAAGAGAAGGAAAGGGGAGCCCATCTAGGTCTCTGAAATGCAACGAAGATAAATAAGAATGGAGAGAGCAAAGCATTTAAGTCTGACCTTCATGGTAGAGAAGAAATGATCCATGCTGACATGTTCAGGAGAAAGGACCAAACCTTCGAGCTGTTAATTGGTAACTTTAGAGAATGCAAGCAGTTTTGGCTGTTGATTAAAATGTGTTGAAAGGTAGAAGACTTAAAAAGGAAAGATAGCAATTGTATACTAGTTAATTGAGAAACCGAACAAGAAGAAAAAGGAGACTGGAAATCATTGAGAGATGTGACATTAAATTCAAGGTTATTTTTAATTAAATACATATTCAAAATTTTGTCATAAGGGAAAGTAGTAGAGATATCAGAGAGAAGAAATAACTAATGGCAGAGATAGAAGGGAGATGACTTTGGGGCGATGTCTTCAGGAGGACAACATGGAAGACTCAATAACACAAGAGGAAGCACACAATCTCTGAAGACTAGGAAAAACAGATAAACAGTTACTATTAAGGAAAATGTCTTTGGTAATTCTGGTTTGAAGATGGAGGATGTATTTTTTTCAAGAAACAATATAGTTTTCCTTACCAGGTGTCCACTCTACCCTTCACCTAGAAATACCATTTTGGTGGAAATTTTGCCTTGATGAACAACTCCTTCCTATATCTGTCTTTATAGTTTGAGCACAGGTGAAACCATCCTCCCCCTGCCCTTGACAAGAACAGAGAGTTCCAGGTGAGCACATTCTGTTCATCTAACCAAAATAATCAATTCAGTATAGACACGTGGCCCAAATAATAAGAGCTTCTGCCATGATGACTAAGCTGACACAAGCCACTGCAGTTCCAGACTGGACATGCTGAGGCCCATCTCATCTCTGCCTGGGAAATATACATAAGAGCAATTCAGGAACCAGATAGAGTGACCATGTAATTCATTATTCAAAACATATTCAGGACGAATGCTAAACAGGCTGCCAGGAAAACAACATAAATCTGGACTATCTCAGAAAAACCAGAACCTACAGTCTCCTAAACAAAAGATGGAGATAAACAGAATCTCTACAGCATAAATGGAGAATCTGAATCCATGCTTTTAGGTTATGTTCCCAATTGTGTTAAATCCAACTAGACTATGGTTTCCCTTCTCTAAAATTTAGTTGAATTGCAGAGAGAATCTACGTTAAAAAAAAAAAAAAATTCTGTTATCCAGAGTCATCTCAAGTAAAGCAATAGTGCCCACAAGCCTGGAAACCTGATGAAGACAAGGAAATCACTAGAATCACAGGCATCCTGTGGTAATGTCGATTTTGGGGTTTCTGACAATTAAATGTATTAATGTAACATTATGCTTTTTCATGCTTAGAAAATGCACATATGACATGTAATCATTACAATTCTTAAAAATAAATTTTCCTAGTGTGGTATTTACCAAATCAATCAGGTTATTAATAAAATTCTTAATCTGTGTCCTCTAGGTTAAGACAATAAAGACAAAGATAACACATGGATCAAAATCATTTGAGATGGGATCAATAAAGGTGAAACTTATCAACTGAAACAGAGCTCCTAATAAGAATGTCAGTGAGCAGGGGTATGAATCACACATACAGAACATTAGTGACTGTTTCCACTGGTTTGATTAGGTCATTAAATAGATTAAAGTTCTATTCCTTGGTTTTCCCACTGTGGCATGTTATATAACATCTCTTTATTGAGATTACTGTAAGAATGGATGCATTTTTTTTTAAGTACTTCAGGCTTTAGGAAAATCAGTAAGAAATATTACAATCTAACTCTTTTACCTGAATTTTGATGTTAGGTTATACCTATGAGATGAAGGAAAGGGCAGAATGACTAAATAACTGCTCTGGTTACGTATCTCTCAGGTGTATGTCAGTGGGATCTTGGCAGTCCCGAGAGGCAACAATATGAATACAAATAAAGGAGCTCTGGTCCAGATGAAAAAAGCCAGACAGTAGGTCTGATTTTAGGACCAGATTTTACACATAGAGCTGAATAACCTTAGACAGGTCAAATAAACTTCATGGGCCTCAGTTATCTCCTCTTTAAAGAGTTTTGAAGGGCATTTCAAGTGTTACTTCTGAGGCAAAATGGATTTCATATACAGATACTTTAAGAGAGTCATTCCCACAGAATGGGTGGAAAAGGGCATGCTGTGAGGAGTTAGGTGATAAATATATAAGACATGGAATTACAGAGTGAATAGCAACTTCTGAGAGTTGGCAGTTAATAGAAAAAGAGTAATAATTATAAGAAACAGCAGAGTGGAAAAGGCTTTTCCAAGATGAAGGAGATGTCCTTCCCTTCCTCGAATGTCCTTGTTGGCATCTCAAGGCTTTTTTTATCCTGGCACATGGTTTTCTCTGTCATTTGATACCAGTCTGTTAACCAACCTCATCGCCACTGCCCTCCAGCATTAGTCTTAAACTTCATAAAATCATATATTACTGCCACTGTAATTCTTTAGTCCCAAAACTTATCTCAAGTACTTTTTGATGCCATTTTTCCCACCTACAATGCCTTTTTGTCTAAATTCTAGAATTTGAATAAATTCTAGCATTTCTTCAGGATCCTCTGTAATTTGCCTTTTATATTACACTGTCTCTGGCACAGTCTATATAGTAAGGACTCAATGTTAGATGTGATCACAATGATTTTGATGAAGATTCTAAATAGCTCAACTAAATTGGCCCACGATAGTATGTCGCACATGCATGTAAACATTTTTTTAATGTTTATAAAATGGCTAGACAATGTTTCATTATTACATGTTTGTTTGCCTGACTCTAAGACATTTCCATTTCCTAGAGATAAGTGATGGTGTCATGTATTTTTTATTAGTTTTCTAGTGTAATGAATATAGGCCCACTAATATTCAATTAACTTCACATTGTTGAGCTCTACATCCCCAAATGATGATTGTTCCTATTCCTATTGTTCCTATTTCCTTTTCATAAATTGTTTATTTCATTGAGTCTAAGATACCAATTTTAAGATGCACTATCATTTTATGCAGTTCCATTCTGCCAATTATATCATAACATGCTGTTGCTGATAGGATACATCTCAATTGCAAAGATGTTAAAAAGTGAAAAGAGAATGTGCCTATTAGAATTGATACAATCTAACAGTTAATCTGGGGAACATTTTATTATAAAAGAGAACTTATTAGGTGTCAATTATTGGGAAAAGCTTTACAGAGTTCTTCCCTAAATAGAATGTCTATTTTTGGAGCAATTATTTCAAAGGACTTTATATCAATATCTTAAAGTTAGACTGAAAAAATCTGTAAAGGAATGCTAACTAAAAAAATATATTTAAATCAAGTTAATATGGCTGAAAGATGTTTACTGAGCAATTCGGTAAATGTTAATTGTAAAACAAACTTCTCCATTACTTTTAAAAATTAGAATTCTGATCTATGATCTAGAAATTCTGAGGTACTTTCTTTGTTGAAGGTACTAAATTTCTGCATCATCTGTCCATAACAATATTTTATGCATTTTTATGTCAAATAAAATTTAAAATTAAAAACACTGGTTATATATCGCCTACAGTAGAAAAGCTATACATGTACTGCATCCATAAAGGACCAAACATAGGACAAGACTAATGGAGAAGTATCTTGATATCATGAACCATGGTTCATGATGTCAAGAGAGCAAACTCACCTCCTATAGGTGACAAACATAAGAGCTCATAGCCATGAAAACTCTATAAGGCAAATAAGACTGAAGAATGTAAGCCTTATTTCCCAATAAAGATGCTATTCTGACAAGTTGTAAGACATAAACAGAGGAAAAATCTAGCTTAACTGTAATTGACTTTCTGGAGTTATCGGCGCAACATTAAAAGCACCTATATGGCCTGATGATTTTCTACCATCCAGAGAAGCAACTGTGCAGGGCCTCAAGAGAATGGTTTTGTCTGATAGGATGACCCAATTTCTTTTTGGGCTAACAACTCTTTCAATTGCTAGACAAAGCCCATCTGTTGGAAGTTTTCCTATAAATTTCATAGGAGGCAAATTCTTAAAGGCTTAGTACTGACCAGGGAATCATTAAAGAGCCTCTGTAACTGCAAGACAAAATTTATCCATGAATTATGCTTTTATATTTTTCCTTTTCAATGAATAGTATTTTATATTTTCCTAAATGATTTAACTTATTAAACTAAATCAGGTTTTTTCTCAAGCATAGAATTGTAAAATATCAGAACTATATACTGTAATGACTCCTTGTCTCTAGTGGGACTTTTGACATTTCCATAATAGTTTAAATAAATGCCATTTGATTGTCGAGGACTTGACTTCATGTTTACCAGATGTAATTGTGTCTTTATTAGTGCAAGCAAATCAACCAAATCAAAAATTCAATCTCCGATCAGCTACAGTTCTGTAAATTCAAGCAGAGTTCTGAGAATATTGGTGTTCCTATATATCTGACCAACCAAATATATTAGATGTTAGCCTAAATTATGAAAAATAATGTAAACATGGGTCAAAATACTTGAACCCTTTAAGAATAGGGAAACTATGGCCTCTGAAACAAATCGGGCCTGCTACCTATTTTTATACAGGCTATTAAGAATGATTTTTACACGCTGAAATGGTTATATTGCAAATGATTACACAAATATCTACGTAATATATTCTTGATTTGCCTCTTGACCCCAAAAGACTAAAATGTTAACTGGCCCTTGACAAAAAGTTTTCTGACAGCTGCTGTAGAATATCAATGTTTGTATTAGGAAGCTTTCCTAGGCCTTATGATCTTGTTTCTGAAAGAAGCTGCTGCTGCTGCTAGACCAATGTCAATCATAGTGTGACAATTAGCTATGCAGCCAAAGTCCCTGCAAAATAAATCACTGCTCTTCTAATTGGGGGAAAATCTGTACTGATCCTGCAGAGATGCCCCATTTCCCAATAGGATCAGAAGCTACACAACGGTAGCTGGACTCTGTAGCTCTCAAATTCACAATTCGAAGATTTAGTTATACAACTCTATTATTGTGCAGGACTGGATTCTGCCAGGGGGCTCTACAAGGCAATCGTCTTAATAGTTAAACTATTGAAAGCGGGGTTCCCACAAGTTATTAAAGATAGATGAGCAAAGATGAGCATCATCACGTGCAAGTAACTCTCTAGGCATGGTTATTGGAACCACACTCGGTCACACCTTTTCTGTATCTTACTAGCCAGGAGCTTTTAAGGATATACTCAAAGATATTATCTCAAGTTTCAACCTAGCCCACCTAAAACAAATGTCATTTGTTTTTATCTAATTCCTGTAAAGGAAGAAACATTTTTCATTCTGATGGTGAACTTTGGCTTGCTTCCTCAATAGATGTTTTTACAAATGTGCAAGGTTTAAGTCTTAAATTGTTTGGCTAATAGTGAATGAAGTAGCACAACCATTTAGGATGTGAAATGTAGATTTCTGCCAGATCCCCCTACAGCTTAAAAACCACAGCATCCCAATGATCTTTAGCTATAGGCAGTTTCCCAAAGACCATATATAAAGTTGTCCAGAGACGAGTTTGGGGCACCACACTGATACCCAGCAGAATGTTACAGATAGAAGCAAGTCATATGACTCCAATTCACATGACTCCAATTTTCATAAGAATTTCCTAAGACATATGTTTGAATAGTTTACATTAGTAACAGGGGACAAAAAGATGTTTTTAATTCAAATAAACTAGTTTGGAGCCTAAAATATAGGTGTCATAAGGAAAATCTGTGAAGTCTTTTTTAATATGCATAATGAAAAAGATAACTTCAAAAAAATGGAATATATTAATTCTAACAAAAAAGTACCAGCATTTTGACAATACTTAGTGAGTATCTAACTGCTTTCATGCCTTTAGAAAAGAATGTAACAAATGCAAAGTAAAGCAATCAAGATGATTTTTATTGCCATCTATGAGGTAACCTCAATTTTACCCGCATAAACTTGCCGAAATTAGATACCAAGTACAAGAAAATAAAACAAGATTTAAGTTTCAAAAAGAAGTTTGAGAATTGCCTGATTACATCACTATATGCTCATTTAATCAACCATCAATTTCAGTAATTGTGAAACTGATAATAGTAAATCTTTTCCAAGTGCTCTTATATACCTGAATGTTTTTATTTGTTTATTTATTACCTGTGTCTATAAAAGGATGAGAAAATTATTCAGGAGACAAGTTGTTCACACGGGCAAGTAAACTGTAAGAGACCTGGTCGAACTTCAACTACTGTTTACTACTGAATTACCAATGACAGTTGGTGCCTCACATTTGATATTACACTTCATGGAATGTGTCCTTGCCTTTTGATAAGTAAAAAAGTGGTCATTAACCACAAAGATACAATCAACTTTCCAACTCAGTGATGCTCTGCACCTTAACAGAAAAAAGTTAAACACTCAAGTGGAAAATATCGCAAGATAGAAGAGCGCCACCTTCTGTTCCGTTCCCCGCAGTAATGTGAACCCATTTATCAATAAATACAAGAAAAAGAAAAAAGAAAAAATAACCACGTCTTGAGCTCTAGCAGGAATCCTATTGGAGTTAACTAAAACATTCCAAGAAAAAAAGATTCCTGCTTTAGAAGAACCATCTCGAAATTCTGAAAAAAAATCATCTTTTGTATTGAAAGATTATCTTTCTTATAGAAGTAACATGATTCCACATAATGCTATTCTTCTGTAAATAGAAGGCAATAAGACAGTACTTATCTTTTCATATCAGACAGTATGAGACATCATAAAAATGATCTTCATAACACTACTGCATCACAGGTAAAGTTTCTAGTGTATAAGATTTTATCTTCCTTAAGGTACTTGTTTTCTTTGCATACTTTTTTAATTAAAAAAAATCCATTCCTAAAAATAAGTATCGCATTTTTCTGAAGTCTAGACTTATTTTTCAATTAACTACTTGATGCTTATAATAAGGTATTATCACATAAACTTAAGAGGAAAAATTGTTTTACAGTGATTTGAGGGAATCAGTAGAAAAAACATCTTTACATGAAAAGAACACTCAAATATAGCTTTCTTAAACTATGTCAAGGTCACACCTGAAATTAAAAAGAGCTTTAGAAATAATTAGGTTGTTCTTTTCAAAATGAACCTTTCAATTTCTGATACATGTGATATAATTATATTTAGCAACAGGAGAACGTATGTGTTTATATCACTTGTATTTAATTACCTAACCCTCCTTTTTGTTGTGTGCTCCTGCCTAGAAACAAAACCATCTTTTACAATTTTTTAAAAATATATTGTTTTACGTGGGTAGCATTCAGATATCATTACTATCCATGGCCAGAATATTCATTGGCCATTGTATATGCTCAGCTCTGTAGTGATCAAAACAACAAAAAACTACCTGTTTATTGGAAGCAGAAGATAATGAAAATAGCAAAAAGAAACAACAATCAATTTTATTTTATATTTGTCATTGCAGAATGTATATACATGGATAAAGTATCATTACAGGTAATATTTCTTAAGAGAACTTAGGAAAAAAAGATACTAGAGCATTGGAAGTTATCACAAATTCAAAGGCAAGTGGTAAGTAGTTTGTGGTGGCCCTGCCTCTTATGGATGCAGCTACTTCTATTCTCTACAGCAGAATCCCCACAAACACAGCGAGATCTCTCTCTAAACCTAGTTATAATTCTAAGTTTTATAAAACTTACATTCAACATAATTTTAAGGTTGTTAGATGAGATCTCTGGTTTTATGACAACAAAATAACCCAAGGTGCATAAAAATATTTAGAATAATCTCCATAGTTACTGTACTCGATTCTATTTTAATATAACAATTCTGGCTTCATTTAAGCATAGAGTTTACTTCACAACCCTTTCTCCACTCCCCATCCGAGAAAATGAAAGTAAAAAGCCTTAAAAAGAAAAAAAAAGGCATAACGTATTTTATTTTAGACAGCTGAAGAGAATTAAGAAAGGTCAAGAGTAGAAAGAGAAACAATTTGGAAGCTAAAAGGTAGAACATGGAAAAGTCCAAAATAACCATCAATAACAGAAAATAAGCCGTGGTCTAATCATACCATGGCACATTTTCATAGCAATGAAATGAATAAAATAAAAGGTAGCTACTCATAATATAGATAAGTCCACTGATCATAACATTCAACAAAGACCCAAATTATGTATGCTCTGTTTCCATTAATATTGCTCAAATAGGGGGCAAAACTCAAACATTGCTAAAAGAAGCATTCATAGGTAGTAAAAACAATAAAAGCAAGAAAGCAATTAACAAAAACATCAGGAAAGTGTTTGCCTTTAAAAGAGAAGGTAATAAAGTCACAAAAAAAACATTGAAGGTCTTTTTTGGAGCCAGCAATGTACTACTTATTGACCTGACCAGTGGTTAAACTACCATCACTTTAAAATCATTTGGTATACAGCACACAAGAATACTTTATTATTTTCTGTAGGTGGGTGATATATCATTATGTAAAGGCTAAAAGCAAAAGAGACAAACAAGTGATGACAAATGCAACATGCAGGGCAATCTGAAGCACTGCATTCAAAATTATGAAAAAATATACCTTTTCCAATATAAAATTCTATACCCAGCCAAATATCTGTCAAATATGAGGGTAGCATAAAGACATGTCACACACTCCAAGTCTCAAAAAAGTATTTCCCACTTAATTTTTCTCAGAAAGGCACCAGTATTTCAAGAACAAAAACTACAACAATTACTACAGGGAAAATCAGCATTTGTTCAAGACATCATATAGTTCACCTGTGAAAAGTACTAATGACCCTAAAAACCTAAACACTGATTTTAAATATAACCAAAATTGTGATATATCCTTAATGGAAAATTGAAATGTACTCATAATATCAGCTTCAATTACCTATTGCTGGTGAAACAAATTACTACAAATTTAGCAGCTGAAACAAATTACTACAAATTAAGCAGCTTAAATAAACATAAATTCAGTATCTTACACTTCTGAAGGTCAGAAGTCCATAATGGGTCTCAGAGAGCGAAAACCAAAGTGTGCAGCAGGTATGCGTTTCCTGGAGGTTCTACAGAAAAATATTTTTTTACCTTTTCCAGTGTGCAGCAGGTCTATGCTCTTTCCTAGGAGTTCTAGAAAATAACAGCAACAACAACAAAAACGTTTTCTTACCATCTCCAGCATGCAGCAGGTCTGTGTTCTTTCCTAGGGGCTCTAGAAAGCAGAAGATCTTTTCTTACTTTTTCCTGTGTGTAGCTGGTCTGCGTTCTTTCCTAGAGGTTCTAGGAAAAAATCTATTTTCTTATCTTTTTCAATTTCTAGATGCTGCCTCACTTCTAGCTTCAAAGCCAGCAATGACCACTAACCCTCACAACACATCACAGTTACAATGGATCTTTTGCCTCCCTCTCCCATATTTAAAGGAACTGTGATTAAATTGGGTCCACCTGGAAAACTCAGGTTATTCTACTTAACTTAAAGCCAGCTCATTAGAAACTATAATTCCATCCCTCATCTTAATCGACCTTTGCCACTAACAATATATTCACAATTTCTAAGGATTAGGGTGTAAACATATTTGGGGGTCATTATTTTTCTTATTGCAATATGTAAAACTAAAAATCAAACATGTTATTTTGAAATAACTGAAAATACTAAAAATGGTTGCATCTACAGAGAAAAACTTGGTAATTGTGAGGAAAGGAGCAAAGGACTTTAGTTAACTATTTGATTTAATAAATTATGTACAGGAATTACTTTTACAAAATAAATAGAAATTTTTATAGCTCTGTGTCTCTTTCCTTTTATTCTCAGTACCCATCAGAGGTATCAACAAAGTAGGATTCTGAAGCCATTATCACAAACAGGAGTTTCAAATGTAAAGCCTTTGATTTACAAAATGCATATTTTGTTGACAGGAGATAAGCTTGAATCCAAAGGAGAGGCACTTGGGAAGCTCAGCACTGTCGTGTTTTTTGACATGAAAATTATCTAGAAAGAGTGTAAGGAAAAGTCCGATGAGCTTTCTCAAGGAGGCCAGGTGAGAGTCATCTAGCTAGAGGGGTCATGAACTCTAAGACACTGAATCTGGTTGGGGCAGAGAGGCAGGTAAGAGGAAAGAAGGAAATCATCAGTAGGAGATTTCCACCCTCATCCAGAGTCCACAACAGGGAAACCCATGCAAGTAAAAGCAAAGTCTACAAACCTTCCGTAACTAGTCCTGTAATAAAGAGACATCTTGCCATTCTAGCTGCTGTCTGGTGTGAGCTTTTCATTAATACCCTTGGAGAGGTCAGAAGTGAAATAATTACTGCCCCATTATTTTTTTGAACTTTATAAACTGCCCCATGGTGACACCGCCTTGACACTCAAATGTCTCCTCAGCTAGACAGTGTTGAATCACCCACATTACACTATTGCTGCCTTTGGAAAACTAGTTTTATAGACTGTCTCATCCTTATATGCATCTGACAATCATACTTTGTTTATTTCTCTATCATGAGGGGTTGCCACCTATTACACAATGGTCTGGTTTCTTTCTTATCCACATCCCTCACCATACTGTGAAATCCTGTATGGCAGATGATACATCTCTCATATCTATACTCCTAGCAATCACGCAGGTCCTGATGCAGGAGGTACTTAACAGATGGTCACATAATGAATAAGTGAAATAGAGGGTAAGCTTAAGATGTTCTGATCTAAAAATTGTCCCAAAGCTGGTATACTGAGAGGTGTGAGATTTCATACAAAGAATAAATCAGCTGGAAATAAAAAGGGTGTTCCTTTAGGCTCAATGAATATAACAAAATGACCTCAAAAAATATTAAAGTTGGTTTATAAATTGAATCTTTTCTGTTTTAGAGATGCATGCCACAATTACTGCTCAGAAGTCAAAGAGATTTAGGTTCTAATTTCTTCTTTGTCATATACTATCAATGAGACATTGACTTATTATTTTATATGACTTAATTTTTTCTTTTAAATATATGTGAAATAATACCTATGCATAGAATATGTTTTATATTTTTGAAATTGCAAATATTGGATGTATATGTGTAGTAGCAAAATGTATATGAAATTTTGTGATAGCATAGAAGAGTGAGGAACTCTGTATCAACTAGCAACTCAAGTCTTCAATATTTATAAAACCATCCTTAATTATAGGAATAAATGGTTAACTATATGCCTATCAATATATTAAATAAAAACGCACTTTATAATTTGATTCATTTTAAATGTATTCTTCATTTAAGGAAGACATATTTAATAATGTTATTTAAATTTAATAGTGCATTACTTCCTTATAAAAGAAACTTATGATTAACACATAAAAGCCAGGAAATAGAAGTTATGGCTACTATCTCAAAGTCTGAGAAAAATAAAAGGAACATTGAAAGATCAAATTAGAAGAATAAAAATTTTAAAGCAACATTAAATGTTCAGTTCTGCTTTCAGTATTCAAAAAATAATGTCTTCTTTAGCCATTTTGTACAACTGAGTTTGCATATACAAAATATTAATTTATCCTCCAATTCTATTCCAATGGAATTACGACTGGTATAAAATTAAAGCTAGTATGCCAAATACATATTCAGAGCCAGAAATATTTAATTAATATAATAGAATAACTGACTGTATAACCATCAACATAACACCAGAAAGAATTCTTTCCACCAGTTGTAAACATACAGCTATGCTAGGAAATGTTTAAAGACTTTATCTTAAAAACAATTGTAATATTTATAGAAAGCAATTGAATTCAATAATATTATTCAAAAGCTCTAATGCTTAGATGCCCATAACACAACCAGTGCCACTCATAAGCAAAGTGTGCAGTTCCTAACAGTAAAATTTCTATTTCCCTTTTTAGCTGCCTTGATGCCCTACCCCTCTGGTTCCCAGGCCTTCCATTTGTCTCCCTTGCTTGAAGTGTCTTATCCAGTTTATTACAGGGTTACTACTCCACCAGGCCCTGTGCTAAGCCCTTTCCATGCATTATCCCAAATTATCTTCATAGCAAACCTATGAGGCAATCAAATGTCATGGGATGTAAAAACTGAAGCTTAAATAACTCCCCCAGCATTCATAGAGTTGCTGAGTGGCAGACCTCAGGATCGTAGCCGAAGTCCACATACTCTTCATCATCGCTCCCTGTGGTTTCAAATTTTTTCTTAGCTTCAGAACAAAATCTCAGTCAGGAGCTTAATACATGTAAGAGATAAACTTGAACCAAACCTGACTGAATGAAAGTGCAGGATTGAAGATCTAAACTTATTCCAAACCTTAAGCAGAAACTTTGAGGAGCTCAAAAACCACGACTCTCAACCTCTCCTTCACCCAAAATATACCTGCTCATGCTAGTTTTCTCTCGGAGGCATCCATCTGAAACCCTTGATTTCTTCAGTGGAATGTACAACAAATGCCTCCTATGTCTCCGTCACATTTTCCTTTGCCTTAGAGTTGTGGAACCAAGTTCTGACACCTGACACTCCAGTACCTACTAAGCCCCAGAATCTTTCCACTGTTGTGGGAGTGCAGCGAATCCACCTGCAAGCAAACCCAGAAGTCATAAGGTGTTATTGCACTCAAGGCAACTTTCAAGCAATAAAGGACAGGATTGGTTGGAGAAATTCTTCATTGTTTCCCAGAGGATTTATAATACAAGCCCCTGTGGCCTGAGGCAGCAATCTCCATAACACACTCCACACTGACTTCTCTTTTTCTCTATTCTCTTCCTACTCCCTCACTCTTGAATCCTTGTATCACTTCACAAATAACTGCCTCACTCATGTGCTTGCCTCCAGGGGACTGCTCTTGGAGGGATCAAACTGAGTCCAGATATGTGGAAGTCTATAGAAATGAGTACCATGCAGCACCGTTACAGGACTATGAGAGACAGAAGTAGCAACAGGACTGTTTCTGGTGCTCCAGCATCATTCTTACCATCCTTCTCAACCTCTTTTCAACTGCCTTGCTAATTATACAACTTTTCCAAGTGACAACCTGTAGGTGGATCATAAGCATAGAAACTTTCATTGATGAACATTATATCTCCAAGACAAAATTAATATTCTGGTACCATGATATTGCTCTACTATAAGAAATATGTGGAAATTAAAAGAAGAACATTCTTTAGCAAGTCTAAGCATTCGGTGGATACAGTGGAGTTTGCAAAGGAAAACAGTCTGGAATCCAGAAATCTCTGAAGCAGAGAAATGTCCTAGAACCTTGAGTGCGCTAACTCATGAGGATCAGATTTCTTGGGCCGCCAATACCACAGGCTCTCTTTCCCAAACAATTTACTAGAACTCTTGTTCATAAGTATTTTATTCAGTTTCAGAAGATATGATACAACTACTTACACCAAATTCTAAATCATAACTAATAACAGAAAGTTCTACAGAAATTCACTAAAAAAAAACCTAAAATCATTTGAATTGACAGGATCAACTAAAGCTCCTAAAAGAAAACATGACTTCATCTGGACTAGGACCTGAAGCAAAGAGCAGAGTATAACACCCAGGCGGGATAGAGGACAGGGCTTGGGGCGGGCAGGGGGAGGTGCAGGAGGGGGGAGGGGGAGGGGGGAGGAGGGGGTGGGGGAAAGGGAGGAAGGGGAAGGGGGAGGAGGAGGCGGGGTGATGTCTAAAGAAGAATGATGTGAGGAAAGACGCAGGAAGGCATTGCAAAGGTACATGGCACCAGAACATTGAAATCACTGGCACGATTGACCTAAAAGCAATCTGAATTGAGATCTATTGTTAATATAAAAGGCACAAATGTGAATGCAGAGGCCCTAACGCAAGCCGTAGTTCAGGATTACAATGTACATCTTTCATAGAACTATAGCTAGAGAACTCAATTATATTTAAAAACATTCTACCTACAGAATCAGAATTTTATTTTTACAGACATATTTATAAAACATAGATTTGTTTCATATTTAGAGTAAGCCTCAATATAAAATTGGAGCTTTGAAATTTAAATATTTGAACTCAAATTTAAAAATAAATTTTAACACACACGTACGTAATCAAATTAAATATTCCTAATTAGGTGATGCTTTCTATCTTATTTTTCACGCCCATTTTATATATAAAGAATCAAATTTTAAAATTATAAATACATACTATTCTCAAAGTTGAGAGGCTGCAAAAATAAACGATTCTGTAAAGGGATATATAGAATCATTTTTAATATCTAATGGATTTTGTTATTTTGAGGTGATATCAAACACTGAAATCTATTATATTCTAATATATACTTGCTTTTCTTAGAAGTTTTCATTACTATTTATCTTTCTAGTTTAATTCAATATGCTTTCTTTAATATTTAATATTTATTTTTTTACCTACTTCAAAACTGAAAATTAATTTGAAATATTTAGCTGAGTTAAGAAAAAGCATATTTCAGATAAAATATCTGACATTATAAGCAAAATTGTTTTAAAGAAATTCCTTTAAACCAACATTTGTGTTTTGATTTAATGACTGAATTATATATATCTTTTTAAAACTAAATTAGATGACTTATAAAGTGACTTTTTTGTATTCATTCTAACTTGTGTAGGAAATCTGAATATCATTACTACCTCTCCCTTACCTTATCTTTCCTCAGTAGTAGTGCCATAAAGATCATTCTTGTTTTTTGACATACCTTATTTGAAATCTTGTCTCATGACTACTTCTGAAAGTGTTATTTGTTTCAGATGAGAAGGAAGAAGGTGATAATATTGAAGGTAACATGCTGGCCATGCAGATAACATCTGTTCCGTACAACCATCAGGAGGACATCAGGGATCCTATTCTCACTTGCATCTCCAAAAACTTACTTTTTGTCAGTGCTCACAGAATAACCCAAGTCAGGGTGACAAATATATGCTAAGAAAATTATAAACATCTAAATAGAAATAAATAAATAAGAATCCAAATAAATATAGCATTGTATCAAAGATTTTTTAAATAATGATAAAGAACCATCCATTAAAAAATATATATTTTCTAAACTCCATTAAGGTAGAGATTATGCATATTTTGTTGAGTAATATAGATCTAAACCGAGACATAAAACAGATGTTCAATAAATATTTCCTGAATTCAATTAATTTATTTGATGTTGTGGTAGGGAGGATCTGTTACTTGTCTCAGGATAAAAATTCTATAATTGAATCTATAGACTTTTGCTTGGCATTTGTAAAATCAAAATAAGAAGGTTTGGTGAGCTACTGAACTGTGATAGTCAAAGCATCCATCTTGTTGTGGAGGTAGATGTGCAAGGAGATCAGAACGCTTGGGCAGTTATAAGGAATCTTCCCTCGTGGGGCAGAAATAACAGAAAGTTTGAGCTTCTCTTCTAGGCTTTCAGCAAACTTTCTCCCTATCTGTTAGTATCCTTTTCCTTTGACTGGAATACAGTATAGTTGATTGAGGCTTCAGCTTTCTTAAGTTACACTCCCACTTATTCATGCCATCTCGATTCTACACCCCAGTAACTCCAAGTCTCCCAGCAACATATTTAGAAATTCTTTCTTGGATGGTATCTTCAATTGGCTAATCTCATCCATTATGCATTCACTCTTAATAGTCTTACACTTCAAGTTCTAGGAGCAGTCTGCCATGTCTTTATATTCAGTCGCTACTATTTCTGATGTTGCGTTAAGGCAACAGTTTTGAATAGGCAATAGCAAGCAAATGAGGTGGGATTTAGCATTAGCTTCTGGTTATATTACATTAAAATAAACCTCAAGGAAGTATCTGTCCTTTAAGTTTGTCCTAAGATTTTGGTTGTTCTGAATGCTATTTAAAATGACTAGACCAGCAGGCAGGATTTGTAAAATATTTAATTGTATACGTTCATTTCTATATATTTTATTATATTCAGATACCTATCATAAAATCATGATGAGAGGTCTTGGAATTTTGAAATGTTTAATACTTTGGATGGGAACACGTTAAGGCATGTTTAATATATTCTCTATATGAAACTTTGTTTATCTATACAGGGATACGGTTTTCTACTTGCAATTTATTCAACCTCTGTTCTACTTCTTTTTTCTCCCTGTGACTTCTTAGGTAATAGTCACTAACCAGTAAAGCCAGGCAATACACAAAAAAGAAAAAAAAAAGGGTTGATCAAACTATAATTCATTGGTTTCAGAAGCGCACTCCCAAGTTATACATCAGTCCTATTATTATGTTGATCTTTGAACATTTTTCTTGCTAACTTAAAGCAGTAAGTGTAGTTCTTTCTATCTAATAATTGTCTCTACAGTATAGCAATTGTATTTTCCACAGTACTGTATAGCTGTTTGAAATATCTGAAAAGCAATTTCCAGAGCTTACAATGACTAAAATTGCAGGTTTAATTTCTATTTTAGCATATGATGGAAGTTAGTGTCATATTTGTATAACCTGTCGATTTTCTATTGTATGACCTATATGTCATATGAGCATTTTCCAGTGACTCTGAATGACTAAATGGAGGCTGCCAGTGTGTCTAAAGTGAATAAATAATGTACAGACTGAAATTCTATAGCTTGAATACAGGAGAGATTATTTTAACCTAGAAAAAGAACAGCAGCTGTTAACAGCCATCCACCCTCAAAATGAAGTCTCAGGATTGCTTCTCTTTGCTTTGGAATAGCACCATCTCCTGTCAGTTTCACTGCCATTAGCTGCAAAATGCCCCCAAGACAGCTGGCTACAGACAGGGCTACGCTGTATTACAACTTTACCATTAAACTATTCTTTCTAGCATTACTTAAGCAACAATATCACATGTCCTGGGGTCATGGACAGCAAAACCACAGTAAAACCAGTGATGCCATTGGTATGGAGAAAGATACTTCTTTTCCAGGTCGTTTTAGACCCTGAGAATCAAGCCACCCCAAAGGCTATCTATAGCAAAATAGCAATTTCCATGCGTCTTATAAATACATGAAGAAAAATAAGAATACAGGATAAAGTCTAGTTCAACATATTTTGAAAGTGAAAATGATTTATTCGAAGTTTGTGCCTGTCTGCTAGGATCCTCTTAACAATATTCTGGCACAAGCTACAGAGGATCAATTTGAAGCTAAAACTGCTTTTCAATTAGGCCACACAGAAGAAAGAGGATATATTTATACATATATCTCATACATATTTAAGAAATAAAATCCTTGAAACTCTCACACTCCATGTAGCTTACTGGTATACTGATTCACACAAAATCTCCCTCTCAAAAGTGATACTACTTATGTTACTATCTCTTCCCATTCTCTTCTCTACTCTCTCCATTCAGTGTTTTCTTCCCTCTACTCCGCTGAATGGCTCTAAAGGGTCACCAATACCTCCACCTTTGCTAAGTCCTATGAACAATTCTCCATTCTCATTTAACTTGATATCTCAGACATATTTGCTGCCTGTCTTTTCCACATTTGTTCATTAAGGATGAGCAAGGTGATCCATAAGAATGCAAGAAGAAAATATCGAAAGTTCTTAATTTTGAGAAACAAATTAAACTTTACTACATATTTAATAAATCATTAGACACAAATGCTCTCGCTTGGTCCATAGACATATGATTGCAGAGTGTACCCCAAATATCTGAAGGCAAGAGTAAGGGCTCCACCTTCAAAAGGTTTGTTGTGAACCCAGCTTATAGCTTAGCTAAATGCATTCCAGTTTATCTTTGTGTAGTTAATAAATTTATGGAATATATTATCTACCTTAAACTAAATAATTCATTAAGTAGAGGGGAAATGGCTTTAAAATTGATTTCTAAAACACTAAAGTAATGAAGTTTAGAATGAATTCATTTTCTTTTGCTCAAGAATAAATGATTTGGCCCCAAAGTTGAGGATGAACTGGGACCTCACATTCTAAAGAAGTATGACAATTGAGACTAGGTGTCAGCTCCACAGATTAACAAGCAGCAAAACCAGACCTACTTACATCAGAGTTCTTGCTTATACATATTTTTAAACAAATTTTATTTTTTAAAGCAGTTTAAAATTCACAGCAAAATTGAGCAGGACAGAGATTTCCCGTACGTTCCTGCCCCCATACACATATATCCCTCCCTCATTATTAGCATCCCTCACCCTTTGTGGCAATTGATAAACCAACATTAACATATTGTTATCACCCAAAGCCCATAGTTAACATTAGGGTTCACCCTTGGTGTTGTACATTCTATGGGTTTGGACAAATTTATAGTGACACCTATTCACCATTATAATATGATACATAATAGTTTCATTTCCATAAAAATCCTTAGTGCTCTCTACCTGTTTATCTCTCCCTCCCCCCAACCCCTAATACTACTGATCTTGTCATTGTCTCCACATTTTTGTCTTTTCTAAAATATTATATATTTGGAATCATAAAGTATGTAGATTTTTCAGATTGGCTTATTTCACTTAGTAATATGCACTTTTGTTTCCTCCATGTTTTTTCATGCACTGATAACTTTTTTCTTTTTAGCACTGAATAATATTCCATTGTCTGTATGTACCACAGCTTATTTATTCATATGCCTATTGAAGGACGCATCGGTTGCTTCCAAGTTTGGCAATTATGAATAAAATTTCTATAGACATCTGTGTGCAGAATTTGTATATGCATATATTTTCAACTCCTGTAAGTAAATACTAAGGAGCATGATTGCTGGATCATATGGTAAGAGTATGTTTACTGTTGTAAGAAGCTGCCAAACTTCTTCCAAAGTAGCTGTGCTATTTTGCATTCTCACCAGCAAGGAATGAGAGTTCCTGTTTCTCCATATCCTTGCCAACAATTGATGTTATCAGTGTTCTAGTTTTGGCTCTTCTAATAGGTCTGTAGGGGTTTCTCATTGTTGTTTCAATTTGCATTTCTCTAACCTGCATATCTTCTTTGGTGAGGTGTTTGTTAAGGTCTTCGGCCCATTTTTTAATTGGGGTTTTCAATTTGTTATTGTTGAATTTCAAGTTTTCATATTGTCATCATATATTAAAATAAACTGATTTGAGATCTTAATTACATGTGCAAAATCCCTTCACAGTAGTGTCTAGATTCATGTTTGGTTTAACGACTGGAAGAAGGTATATGTACTGAAATCTTGGAGAAAGTATTAGAATCCTGCCTACCACATACATCTTTCTCATCATTTAGGTCTCAGCCCAAATATCACCTCTTTCCCAACTCCTAATCTTGACAAAAATAGTTCTCCACTTCCCCCATTATTCTTTATCCCATTTTTCTGTCTTATGTCTCATAGTATAAAATAGGCTTTATAACTTAAATCACTTCATAGTAGGCATTAAACAAATATTTGATGAATTAATAACTTGAAGTAAATTTGTTAAGTTTTATTGTGTTACACAGAATTTTGAGTAAGAAACAACAGAAGACTACTTCAAGAAGGAAATAAATGTATCAAAGGACATTACATAGTCCGTGGAACCTCTAGGTGATCCAGCAATCCCACTTCTGGGTATGTATCCAAAGAAAATAAAATCAGTATCTCAAAGGCATATATGTGTTCCCATGTTCACTGCAGCATTAGTCATAACAGCTATGACGTGAAAATAATCTAAGTGTCCACTGGCAGATGAATGGGTAAAGAATATATGAGGCATATATAAACACAGTATAATATTATTCAGCCATGAAAAAAGAAGGAAATCCTGCTATTTGCAACAACATGGAATATATATGATGCAAAGTGAAATAAGCCAGACAGAGAACTATAAATCTGTATGCTTTTACTTATACATGGAATCTAAAAATTTGAACTCAGAACCAAAGAATAAAATAGTGATTAACAGGAGATGGGGGGCAGGTATAATGGGGAGATGATGGTCAAGGATATAAACTTTCTATTATAAGATGAATAAATTCTAGAGATCTAAAGTGCAGTCGGGTGACAATAGTTAATAGTCCATTGTACATATGAAATTTCCTGAGAGAGTAGATCTTAAGTGTTCTCATCACTCTCCCCAAAAAGCAACCATATTAAGTGATATACATGTGAATTAACTTGATTGTAATAATCCTTTCACAATATACATGAATATCAAACCATCATGTATGTCTTATATGTATACAATTTTGTGTCAATTATACTTTAAAAAAACTGGCAACTACCAAAAAAAGTCTACTTAATATTCTTAATCTTTATTATAAGCAACATTCTCCCTTTAACAATGTTTATTTGCTTTAATTTTGACTCCCTCAAATAAATCTGCAAATAAAAACCTGTCAAATGGATAAAAAATATTTTTCCCAAATAATAAGTCAACACAGAGTTAATTCCCATTTCTTTAGAAAAATTTATTGACTCTATCTGCCTTAAGTGTTTAAGCAGCCGCATTGATTACACAATTGCTTGAAAATTTAGAAGGAATTGACTAGCTAGAAAAAAACACATACACATAGATTTGTAGATAAGCAATTAACTCATGACTCAAAAGTTATAACTGAGTGTTAATAATGCTCTCTTCTTTCAACTGCTTCTTATTTTTATCCCTGTGTGCATCAACTGGTAGGGCAGAAGAAGCCTAATGTTAAAACAAGGAGAGTTTAAATAAGCTTTTTTGTCAATACGACTGATTGCTTTTAAAAAAAAGTGATGATAGTAGTCTTTCAATTCCGATTCATAGGGTGAGAAGATGTAACACTTAGCTCGTAGCTGATGAATACAGTTAACCTAAAATTGACAAGGCAAGCCACAAAAAGATGGGACATGTATACTAAAAGAATGTAGGAATGTGGCAGACATGTAACTGTCTTAAATCATGTTCATTGAAACCCAGAACATGGCTTTCATCTAATGCCCTCCTTTTCCTCAACTGTCAAGACCCAGAGCTCCTTGGCATTTTAGTCAAAATTACCACTTTTGGCATTGGCTTCGCAATGTATACCTTTGGCTAGTGGCCCACCATTTGCTCCCACCTACACAGCGAAGTACAAACCCAGGATCAATTGGCCAAACCTAGCATCAACTCCCTCCTCAGGAAAACATTACCACAAGCTAAAACGGAAATCAATAACCTGAATGAGAAACCAAAATGGTGACCAGTATAAAATTCAAGTACTCTCATATATGTCACATCACTGTTAATTTATTAAATGTACAAAAGAGAAACTAGTGTTAAGAAAAAATAAATTTAAACCCAGAATATACTCAAATACTTGTACATGAATATTCATAATAGCACTATTTGGAATAGCCAAAAGGTAAAAACAACCCAAATGTCTATCAGCAGATAGTGGATAAACAAATCGAGTAGATACATGCAATGGATTATCATTCAGGGTAATCAGAAAATCCTGATGCATGCTACGATATAAATGAATCTCAAAAACATTGTGCTAAGTAAAAAACCAGGCACAAAAAATCATATATCATATGGTATCATTTATATAAAATACCCAGGATAGGTCAATCCATCAAGACACAAAGCAGATTTTTAGGAACTGGGAGGCAGAGGATATAGAGAATGATGGCTTAAATGGGAATGGGGTTCACCTGCAGTGATGAAAATGTTTTTGATCTAGATAGAGGCGGTGGCTGCACAACATTAAGAACATACTAAATGTCACTAGAATGTCCACTTTAAAAGGGTTAAGTTTAAGTTATGTGAATTTCACCTCAACTTAAAAAGAAAACAAAAAACTGGTTGTAGTCATTTCTGCTTAAAATGGCATCGTTGCAGCCAGGGGCATAATTCAGAGTACGAAACTGGGTCTAGATCCTTATCTTTTCATTTACAGAGGTGGATGATAGAGGAAGAAAGGAAAGAAATTTAGGGTATATCTATAAGTTTTTCCATGTGGCTAATGGTTTGTTACAACAAATCATCCTGACATGTAATTGTACATGGAAGAAGCTGAGTAGCAGGTAGAAGAGTAAATAACCAGGCTTAACGATCAGAAAAGGGGTTTGTGGGGAGTAGGAAAACAGTCCACCGACAAGAGGCCAGAGCCATGGGAAAAGGTGGTCAGTGAGAAAGTCTTGATGTCAGGATGCCAAATAACATTTAAGAGCAGGATGCCTGACAATCAGTGCAATGTGTATTTAAGTACCATGAAGTTTGGTTGGGAAAAACAAAAATGTATTGATTCTCTACATTGACCACAAAGCAAAGTGAAGAGATCAGACACTGCAACTGTGGCCCAACAAGAACAGGAATTTAAAGCCAAAAGTGATCATGCAAACCTGTAAATCAATTAAGAATTCATGAAAATCTAGCTGTGGCACTGGATCTCCTCCAGAATGTATAATAAAAAGCTCAAGGATATTTTATCCATAGAGGTCAGGGAATAGGATTCTTAGCCAGCATCTGGGTTATAATTTGTTAACTACTATGCACTAATTACAGAGGTATATGTTGGTAATCTTGTCTACCTATTAATTAATTACAGCTCTCTAACAAATATACTAAGGAGCGGTTACTCATTTATTACATTTCATTCCTTGGGTACTTATGCAAAGTCTTAAACTGAACTGCGATGTGCTAATAATCTTGAACCAAAAATGATACTATGAGGAAATATGGAAAATTCTTCTAGTTCCTGTAGTCTGGGTTTCTCAGAGTGCAGTCTTCTAAGGAACTGCATTTGAAATATCTAAAGTGTTTGATCAAATCACAGATTTCCAAGTCACACTTCAGACTTATTAAATTAGAATTTCTCTGGGTAGGGGCTAGATACCTATAATTTATTACCTTTTCCAGATGATTCTCATACACACTAAAGTTTGAGAACCACTTTAGCTCTGTGATCTCTAAAATAGTGACTATTTCCCAGAAGTTTATAAAAATCTACCGGGATTTGAACTTCTTAATTATGTATTTTTTAGTCTAAAAATAAAAATAAGAAAGTCTTGCTCACATTTAATATGAGGGCTAGTCCAGGCTTCCTACTGTGAATGAACCTGAGGAAGATAAGTCCGCAGATGGGATTTGATACTTTCGCCCTCCCACGCTCACTGACTGGCAGCCTTTGGGAGCGATTGCAGTTGCTTACTTTGAAATGTCATCCTCTTGTTGCATTTATAAAAACAATAATATTAAATAATATAATATTTGTAACATTCTGCATGATATAAGAAGTAACCAGAAAATTATTTTCTATCGCAATAGGTTTACTGGTTAGTGCAAGCCAAATACTTAAGATATGTCAACTTAAATATTAGTTAAGCAGTATTCTCTTATTTTTTTTAAAAAAAAGAGTTTCAAAACTGCTCACCTTTGCCAGACAAGTGGGCTTCAATAATCTGTATCTAGCAAATATTTTTGACAAAGTAAACATACTTAGTCCTTTCATTATGAAGCTGATATTTTGACAATGGTTGAAAGAACTTGCTTTCAAAATAAAATGAAACATTTTGAAAATCTTTCCATTTCTATGCAATTTTCTTTCTAAAAATAATGAATGTGAGTATCACATAAAACTTTCACAATATCAAAGGCAGATAAGAACACTACTAGAAAAGGAAACTACAGGCCAATGTCCCTGGTGAATATAGAGGCAAAAATTCTCAACAAAATACTAGCAAACTGAATTCAGCGTCACATTAAAAGATCATTCACCACAATCAAGTGGGATTTATCCCTGAGATGCAAGGATCATTTACCATACACAAATTAACCAGTGTGATACATCACATTAATCAAATGAAAAAAAGAGTCATACAATCATCTCAGTAGACACAGAAAAAGAATTTGACAAAATTCAACATCCATTCATGATAAAAACACTTAACAAATTAAGTAAGAATAAACACATCTCAACATAATAAAGGTCATAGATGACAAACCCACAGATAACACTATATTCAATAATAAAGTTTGAAAGTTTTATCTCTAAAATCAGGAATAAGACAATGGTGCCAGTCTTAGCACTCCTATTCAACATAGTACTGAAAGTCTTAGCCAGAGCGAGCTATCAGGCAAGACAAAGAAATGAAAGGCATCAGAATTGGAAAGAAAGAAGCAAAATTGTTTATATTTCCAGATTACATAATTTTATATAGAGCAAATTCTAAAAATAAAACCAAAAAAACACTGTTAGAACTAATCAGCAAATTCAGTTGGCAGGATACAAAATTAACATACAAAAGTCTGTAGTGTTTTGATACACTACTGATGAATTTTCTGAAAAAAAAAAATAAAGAAATCAATCCCATTTACAAAAGCATCGAAAGTAACAAAATATTTAGGAATAAATTTAATCAAGAAGGCAAAAGATCTCTACTCTGAAAATTATGAGATATTAATAAAGAAATCAAAAACTATATAAATAACTGGGAAGGCATCCCATGTCTGTCGATCGGAAAAATAACATTGTTAAAATGTTACTTACATTTATAGATTCAGTGCAATCCCTACTCAAGATTCCAATGTCATTTTTTACGAAAATAGAAAAACACATCTAAAATTTTTATGGAACCACAAAAAAAACCCGAATAGCCAAAGAAATCCTGAGAAAGGAAAAGCAGGAAGCATCACACTTATTGATACCAAGCTATACTACAAAGCTGTAGTAATTAAGACAGTATAGTGCTGGCATAAAAACAGAAACTAGACCACTGGAACAGAAGTGAGGGCCCAGAAATAAACCAAAGTATATATGATCAACTAATATTTGACAAAGGAGCCAAGAATATTCAATGGATAAAGTAGTCTCTTCAATAAATGGTGCTGGGATTTTCACATGTAAAAGAATGAAACTCGAACCTTATCTTATACCATTCACAAAAATTAACTCAAAATGGATTAGACTTAAATACAAGACCAGAAACCATGAAACTCTTAGAGAAAACATAAATAAGCCTCCTTGAATAAACATGGGTTTTGGTACCAATTTTTTGGAAATCATACCTAAAGCCCAAACAGCAAAATAAAAAATAAACGAATGAGACTACATCAAACTGAAAAGCTCCTGCATAGTGAAAAAAATCATCGACAAAGTGAAAAGATAACCTAAAAAATGGGAAAATATATTTTCAAACTATATATCTGATAAAGGTGAAGATCCGAAATATATAAAGAACTCACACAACTCAATAGCAAAAAAATATGTATATTAAAAAAAAAAACCATACAACTCAATAACACAAAAATGAAAAAAAAATTCCATTTAAAAAATGGGTCAAGCTACAGCCATGCTAACCTGAATGTGCCCGATCCCACCTGATCTCAGAAGCAAAGCAGGTTCGGACCTGGTTAGGACTTGGATGGGAGACCACCTTGGAAGGCATAAAAAATAGAAATAAAAAACATAAGGGATTATAAGTTGACAAGGTCCTTGCAATCTCTGGGGTCAAGCAAGGATTGTCACACCTGAAATAAAAAATAAAAAATAAAAAATAAAATAAAATAAATAAATTTTTAAAAATGGGTGGACTTTTCTGTTACCAGAAGCAGGGAGGGGTGGGGGAATTGGAGGAAGGCGGTCAAAAGATAAAAACTTCCAATTTCAAGATAAATAAGTACTAGAAATGAAATGTAATATACAAAATGATGGCTACAGTTGACTGCAAATTTAGTACTTTTGAGGTGAATATTTTATGAATTCCTTGATTAATAAACTCAGCCAATAATATATTTATTTCTTCTATTTCAATATTCTTCGTAAGGTGTCTTATCAGTTATGTTACCTATTAAAAGCAAATACCCCTCCACACACAAAAAAAAATGAACTTCGGAATTTGACATTTAAATAACTGAATCACAAACTGTTAAACCAAATTTTTCAAAAAGAATGCAACACGTTCAGTTACATTTCTATTAATAATAATACCAGCATTCTAAGTAAAAGCAAAAAGTTTGTTATACATTCAAAATTTTTTTCATTTTCAAATATTGTTTATTTCATTTTGAAGAAGGGCCTAGTTGGGACTCCCATAGTAGAGGCCTCACAGCATCCCTGGCTTCACTCTTCCTTGCCCTATAGCTTAACAATAGATTGCCTCCCATGTGGCTTGACCCAGAGCTTAAAACTTCCCCTGCCACAGAAAGTTGCCCTGAAACTTATGATTAATGCCCTTACACTTACTGATCACAATCCTCTGGTTTAACATTCTTTCAAGAATACTCCCACCTTTGTTCCTGGGTTGC
This sequence comes from Rousettus aegyptiacus, assembly GCF_014176215.1. Taxonomy (NCBI): domain Eukaryota; kingdom Metazoa; phylum Chordata; class Mammalia; order Chiroptera; family Pteropodidae; genus Rousettus; species Rousettus aegyptiacus. Next base: position 52,495,428 of record NW_023416311.1, read on the forward strand.
TAATGTCCCCAGAGGACCATGTTGCCAGAGGAATGGCTCCCTGAAACACAGCAGACCCCATTCCCAGCCCCACCCCCAACTGTCACATAGCTCCTGGAATAATGACCAGATTGTCTCTTAAATACCCCAGGCGGGACTAAGAAGGCAAGGCAGTTTTGAAGGTGTTAACCTGCTGCATTCTCAGATCACCAGTCCCCTGACAATAAACGCTTATTCTAAGTATCCAAACTCCTGTGTCGGTCCATTGGCTGAGCAGCACAGGTAGCATGAACCCCGGACTCAGTTGCCTCCAGTTACGGTTTTATTTTTGCTTTCCATTTGTGTGTACTTTTTACGATGTATATTAATACTCTATAAAATTTAAAAATAAATAAGACAAAAGCTTTGGAGAAGTGCACTTTAAAGTTTTTTCTGATAAAAGATGCAACTTGGAAAATGTGGAAACAATTGTTTCAGGTGATGACATTTAGTTAGCATGGCTATATTTTCTTGTTAAATTAAAATTGGTAGAGAAAGAGCAAAACTTCCCATTTCCAAGTCATTCAATATGAAACTGTCTTATTTACATAAGTGACTGGGTGATATTTATGTTAGTGAGAATTCATCATCATGAACTCTTTAACATGCATAATATACCATGTTTTCAGTTTGGCTTTCCTGAGGAACCTGGTCCCACAAAACACTGGCTTGCTTACTTTGGTAGAGATACAACTGTGATAATCATATCTGTGTGAAATCCCTTTTCAAATCTACGGCTTCCAACAGTTTCAGGGAAGAAAAAAATCTATAAGCTGGTAAAAAACCTTTTGATTTAAGTCAAAGTCTCAAGAATTGTTGAGCTCAATTTAAGATTTTGTAGCACCATACTTCCAAGCATTCAGATACATTTTGTTAAAATTTTTTCACTTCATTCTTCCTAAAACACCAGTGTACGTTTATAGCTATCTCTATTATGAATCCTAAACTTTATCTTGCTTACAAGTTTAGGGTTTTTTTTTCTAAAGGTGAAGTGCTCAGCAATCGTCTCCCTCTCTATGTGTCTATTGAGAAGATTTTAATCAGAAAAATAGATGTGGACAAGAATAACTTAAACGGGAAAAAATTCACAAAGGGCACAACAGCCTGTCTACTCCTTTGCCTTGGTGCTAGTAGAGTAGATTACCAACTGCCTGTAGTTACTGTAGACATGAGCCGTAGGTCTTTTCTAGCACCTGTACAAGGATTTGATAGAATAAACATGGGGTTGTAATTCACAAAACGGGCATTTGTGTGTTTACAGTCTGTTCCTGTTAGATTTAGCTGTAACCTTCTTCTCTAGTTCTTCATATATAAAGGAGGGTTAAAAATAATCTAATTTAAACACCAAAATTAATTCACAGTATATCAAAGACCCGAATATAAGACCTGAAACAATAAGTTGCAAAAAAAAAAAAAAAAAAAAACATAGGTGCTAAACTCATGGACCTTGGCTTTAGAGAGGATTTTATGAATTTGACCTCGAAGGCAAGGGAAGTAAAAGCGAAAATAAATGAATGAGACTATACCAAACTAAAAAGCTTCTGCACAGCAAAAGAAACCATCAACAAGACAAAGAGGCAAAATATCTGAATGAAAAAAGATATTTGCAAACAATGCTCTGATAAGGGCCTAATATCAAAAATATACGAAGAACTCATACAACTCAACAATAAAAAAAAGGAAAGAAAAGAAATCCAGTTAAAAAATGGGCAGAGGACCTGAACAGACACCTCTCCTAAGAAGAGATACAAATGACCAACAGACATATGAAAGAGGCTCAACTTCACTAGCTATTAGGGAAATAAATGCAAATCAAAACCACATTGAGATACCACCTCACACCTGTGAGAATGGCTATCGTCAATAAGACAGGTAATAACAAGTGTTGGAGAGGTTGTGGAGAGAAAGGAACCCTCATACACTGCTGATGGGAATGTAAATTGGTACAGCCGCTATGGAAAACAGTATGGAGATTCCTCAAAAAAGTTAAGAATAGAATTACCATATGACCCAGCAATCCCTCTTCTGGGTATCTACTCCTAAAATTTGAAAACATTTATCTGTAAAGATACATGTACTCCGACATTCATAGCATTATTCACAGGGCCAAGAGATAGAAACAACCAAAGTGTCCTTTGAAAGATGACTAGATAAAGATGTGGTGCATATATACAATGGAATATTACTCAGCCATAAGAAGAAATGAAATATTGCCATTTGAAACAACATGGAAATATCTTGAGATTATCATGTTAAGCAAAATAAATCAGACAGAAAAAATTGAGAACCATATGATTTCATTCATATGTGGGTTATAAAATTGAAAGCAACAAATGAACATGACAAACAGAGACTCATAGACACAGACAACAGTTTAGTGGTTACCAGAGAAAGGGGGAGGGGAGAGGCAGATAAGGGTAAAGGGGTCAAATACATGGTGACAGAAGGAGATTTAACTTTTGGTGGTGAGCATATTATGCAATCTACGTATGACATACTACTGAGCTGTACTCCTGAAACCTATATAATTTTATTAACCAATGTCACCCCAATAAATTTAATAAATAAATTTTTTAGTAAATTTAATTCATAAGATAAAAGGATTATATGAAATCAACTATGATAAGTATCTGGTGCATAGAGGGGAGTCAGCAGGACTCTGGTATCTCATTTAATCACCCTGTCCTTTGCACCATCCTCTGGTTCCCCTTCTACACATTTTTTTTTCAGTAAATGGTAACTTGCCCTGCAACTTCATCCAGTTCCAACACCTCTGGAATTATTTTAGTACAATCTGAATATTATATGATTTGTTTCATTTGTTGTTGATTTGGTTTGCATAACAAGGATAATAGTTTTGGAAATAGTAAACCAATATGTGGTTCATGACCCCATAAATCATGTCCTCCTATACTGCTTAGCCATTAAGTATTAGCCTTGAGTTCTATTGTACCAGGAAGATTGGGGGAGTTGGGTTCAAAGTTGTTCACAGAATTAAAAAGTAAAAGTTTATATCATAAGAAAACTCCCATTCAACAAAGCAAGAAAGGATATTGCCAGAGATAAGATGAAGGGGGCAGGAGATTCCCAGAGTAGAGAAATTGGCAGGCTAGGCTCCCCGTTACTCCGTTAGTTTATTAGCAAGAGGCAATGACATCAAAGCATGAGAGAACATAAAGTTGAAATAAGACAGGCTTTTCCCCTCAATCACCACTAAAGATTTTAAAGGAAAATAATCTGCCACAATATGGAATAGCTGGAGCAAAATGGAAATTACGTGGAGACCATTTGGGCATTAGAGGGTTAGAGGAAGCAGCCCTCCGCTGACATTCCTTTGGCTCCACAGGTTATGAAAAACATCAAGTATTCACACATCGCTCTGAAGCTAGTGGGCCTGACATGGCCATATGGTGAGGGGTGAGGTGATTTAAGCCTTGGGGCTTAAGGGATGACATGGCTGAGTCTCAGAGAACCTGCAGGAACAGCAGGTTCCAAGACAAGACCAGGTCATCAGACAGCAACAGCCATTCCCTATTTATTTGCCTTGCGGAGACCAGAAAATGAGTGTCATCAGCTCAAAACACAATAGTAGATGCCTGAAAATGCACACTGACCAGGCACGACAAGAAAGAACTCAGATAATGTTCCCCTACTATTTCCAAGCCTTCTACCAAGCAAAATGGGAGGGACCTTGACATTGAAATGTTTTAGAAAATGTAAACTCTTTTTTACAGATGTGCATCTAAATATTTAAGTATATGAGCCAACACAAAGGATCCGACTGTCAAACAGATCAAATTCCCACAAATCAGAGATCTTATTCTCTGTCAAACTTTACTAATAATTTCAAGGCTACCACAATCAAGAAGCGCAGTAGAAACAGATAGATATTTCAGACATCTCATGTGACTCCCCAGGTCCTTTCCTTATGCATCACATGTATGCTGTCTGACTCAGAACAACAGATGAGAACTCTGAGTGAGGCTTGCAGGTCTCTTCACTCAGTGAGGAATGTTGAAGCTATAAAAGATTTTGCACCAAATCTTCAAAGGGCCCACGTGAAAAGATATTTCCAAGAATCCATACCTTATAAATCCAAACAAAGAAAGGAGTAAAAAACAGCAAAGATGACTAACATGTACAGATAAATATAGATATAGATATATAGCTGTACATATAAAGAGAAATCAAAAGAAAGCTTGACTATCCATAATAATATTGAACAAAGTCAATTTCAGAAAAAAGAATATTAGACATTTATCAAAGATAAAGTTAATAATGATAAAGGAGTTAATTCATCAAAAATATATAACAATTCTGAGTTTATGGACCTAATAATATAGCATAGTTTAAAGATGCATAAAGCAAAATCTAATAGAACCAAGAAAATATAAAAATAGACAAATCCACATTTAAAGTTGGAGATTTCAGTACCTGTTTCTCAATAATACATGTAAAACTAGACAGAAAATTAAGGATGTTGTTATGGGTTAAATTGTGTCCCAACCAAAATTCACATGTTGAAGTCCTAAGCCCCAGTATCGCAAATGTAGCCTTATTTGGAAATAGAGCCATTGCAGATTTGTTAATTTAATTAAGATGAGGTCATATCAGAGTAGGACAGATTATTAAAAAGGGGGAAATTTCGACACCAAGACAAGCACACAGGGATAACACAATGTGAAGTTTGGAGTTATGCTGCCACAAGCCAAGGAACTACCAGAAGCTAGGAGAGAGGCCTGGAGTGAATTCTTCCCTAGTGCCTTCAGAGGAAGCATGGTTCTGTCAATACCTTGATCTGAGACTTTAGTATATTCAGTTTGTAGTATTTTATTTCAGAAGCTTTAGCAAACTAAGACAGATATAGACAACTTGAATGACATTATCTACCAACTTGATCTGGTTGACATTTACAAGCACTCTACCCAACAACAGAGGAATACACATTCTTTTTCAGTACAAACAACATTTTCTATGATATACCATATTCTGGGCCAAAACCAAGCACACAGGTCATACAAAGTATGCTCTCTGACAGCAATATAATTAAATTAGAAATCAATAACAGAAAGTCTTATTACTTTTGTCCTTTTTGACACATAAATTGATTATGTTTCAGTACTTAAACATCTTATGAAATATGATGTTCTGATGATCCTCTTGTAGATTTAATATTACAGATTTAAAATGAAGAATTTGGGAGAGGCCACTGAAAGTGTCCTCTATTTTAACCCAGATAGGATCTAGGCAAAAGCTTTTGTAGTGTATACCATGTTAACTAGAAAAGTGGTGGCTAAATTATACAAATATGCAAAGGTATATGTACTCAACTGTGTCTTATTGCCTTGTTTATAACAACAAAAATAGAAACAATGTTAATATCAACATTAATAATTTTAGCAGCAAAAGAAAAATTAAGGTGAAAAGAAAATATAATGTGAATAAATGTTAAGAGGTTTGCCATTACCGATACTATAGTTTAAATCTATCAGTGGCTTATTTTATTTGCCAGGAAATTCTGTGTTAACTAAAAAATAACAAAAAATGACACAAAGAATTAATCTTTTCTTAGAATATAATTCACTCTATTAATATCATCTGTTTTATGATGTTATTTTCTTTAATAAAAAATAATATCTTCTCAAATAACAATAATAATAAGAGGTGAATGTTATAATCCACAATCATTAATTTTGGGGAAAAGCATAAAGTTGATAAAACACTTAATAATCCCCTTCAGCCACACGATAGTAATAAAACCACTAGCATTTTACATGAACATAGTAACTGCAATTTACAAAGTGATTTCTCATAAAATACCTGAGGAAAGTTTCGATATGTCCATAAAATAAAAGGGATAAAGATTATGCTCAGTTTTCAGAGTAAAAAATTAAGGCACAGAGATATTAAGAAAATGTAAAAGTTGGAGCTGCTCTTCTAATGCCTGAACCATTGAATTATTCAAGTATATGTGATTTACAATGAACATTTTCTTTGATCTAGAAAATGAAGTTTTATATATGAAAGTAGATTAATTTATCAACACATTTCATCATGTAGCTAAATAGAAAGCAAGATAAATAGCTGAGAGTAAAGTTTTAAAGCTCAGTACAAAATTCACAATGTCTGATCTGAATGCAGGACAAATGGCCCACTAATTTTCTCTTACATGTACCTATCCAATTTTCTCTTCCATTGTTAGGATCCCTGAAGCCTATTACAGTATAATCAATGTAATGAATGCAGAAATAAATTATGAAATGAAACGGGCTTTGCCTCACAGCGGATATTTGCATTACATCTGTGAGAATTTGCTGTTATTAAATTAGCTGCGGGAGGGCTTTTTTATTGCCTCCTAAATACAAGAGAAATATTCAAATCAAATAAAATTCCTCTTTCAACAATCAAATATCACACTCAAACAAGATCAAGTATACCTGTTCCTAGTATCACATGCATACAAATTTTGGTACAGGACAACCTTTAATTTTTAATTAAAAATGCAAACAATGCTTGCCCTACATTTTGACTATTCAAATCTCCCCACAAATTTAAAAATATACATATTAAAATTGCATTATACTGAAGTTTGTGTAAAAAAGAAAATAATGAATTCGACAGGCTTAAAGGCATATTGTTTAGTTTTTCTGCCTACTTATTTCCTTTATTTATACGTATCCTCATTAACCAAAACACCAGCCAAGAGCTAAAAAGTAAGCCATGTTTTATAGTGAAACAAAATTGAACTTTGGAGTCAGATAGAACAGATTTTGAATCCCAGCATAATTACCTGCTAGCCAGGTCATTTTGAGCAAGTTGCTTAGCATTGTCTGTAAAACAGAGATAATGATATCTCTTTTTTACGCTCATACAGCTTTAAGAAGTGACAAAGCATGTGGGATGGCTTCCGCACATAAGTACTCAGTTGCTATTATTGCCATTAGGCTGCTCCTTCATAAAACTAAAATTTTACTCACAGGAGAACCATGGAGATAATACCCAAGGGACTATTTGCTCTTGTACACATGGCTCTAAATATCTTACTTTTTCTAATTCTCAGAAATTACTAATTCCTCAGAAATTACTAAAAATACTAATCTTTTCTTTTACTCATCCAGTGTATATTTAGTAAATTTCAACTAAGTGTAAGGTAGTGTTTTAGGCGTTGAGGATATAACAGTAGACAAAACAAAAATCTTTACTCTCATGGAAAATATAAAAGATACATAAGCAAAATATACACTATGTTAAACATGAGGGCTAAAAAAAAAAACACAGAACAGGAAATGGTATACATATGGTTGCAGGTGGGTGTGATAGTCCAAGGTATCTGTCTTGACTTCCACTAAGAAAGTGACATTTGAGTAAATACATACAGGATATGAAGGGAAAAACTATATAAATTGATTGGATTGTAGTTATATGTGAAGGTACAGCCAATAAGATTTCTTGATAGATTGGATATAGGTTGTAAGAGAAAGAGAAAAAACAAAGATTTTTTTACCTCAGCAACTAGAAGAATGAAGTAATTATTAATTAAAATGGAAAGATTAAAAGAGCAGTAGGTTTTGGGAGAAAAAAACATGGGAAGCTCAGTTTGGAACACACCAGATTTAAAATAACTATCAGACATATAAGTAGAGGTTTTAAGTAGTTTATTCAATATATAAATCTGGAGTTCAGAAAAAAAAGACCAAGACCTATCTGGGAATAAATTTGGCAGTCAACAGACTACTATCAAAATATAATCCATAAGACTCGTTAAGATCTTTAAGGCTCCTTAATAGTTAGAATTAAAAAAAAGGACCAAGGACTGGGACCGAGACTACCATTTAAAAATCAGAGAAATTAGGGGGAAAAGAAGCAGCAAAGATGACTAATAAGATAAGGTCAGTTGGATAGGAGAAAAACTAGGAGCAGTAGTTTTCTAGGAAATGAAGCCAGAAAAAGTATATCAAAGAGAAGAAAGAAATCAGTGATGCCAAATGCTTTTTATGGGTCAAGTAACATGAGGACTGGGGAGTGTCCATTAGATTTAATAGCTTGGAAGTCACTGGTGACGTTGATAAGAGATATTTCACTGGAGTGGCAAAAGCAAAAGACAGATTAGAACTAATCAAGAGAAACTGAGATAGCAAGTACAGAGAAAGTTTTCAAGTTTTACTACTCGAAAGAAAAAGGTAAAGTATAGGAAGTAAGCCAGGAAGAGTTTTTTTGTTGTTGTTGTAGTTGTTAATATTTCTGAGGTAAGAGAAGTTCCAGCATGTTGTGTACTGATGGGAACAGTTCCACAGATAAGTAAACCTGATGATGTAGGAGCTAGAAAGGACAATTGTTACAGCAATAACCTTGAGTAATAATGAAAAGGGATGTGAGCTAGTGAGAAGTAGATGAATAATGAGAAATGGGAAGATGATGTATATTGGGGATAATGTTCATTGGTTTTATTCATATATATATAGTAGTGGAATCTTATAGAAGTTCTCTCTTGATTGCTTCTAATTTTTCAATTACATAGAAAGCAAGATTAATAGCTGAGAATAAAGTACTGTAGGTTTGAAAAAAAAACAGAAGAAGATATAAAATAATAGTCTAGGAGAAAAACAGAAAAATAAACGAGAATGGAGTGAGATAATCTGGCAGCATTGAGGCCCAACTGAGATAACAAATTTAAAATAAAATATGCATACGGCTTTAAAAAGGAATGAAATTCTGGCACAAGCTACAACTCAGATGAACCTTGAAGACATTATGCTAAGTGAAATAAGGCAGTCATAAAAGAATAAATATTATATAATTCCACTTATGTGAGGTACCTAGAGTAATCAAATTCATAGAGTTATAAAGTAGAATGGTGGCTACCAAGAGTTGAGAGGAATGAAGAATGAAGGTTTATTGTTTAAAGGATATAGAGCTCCAGTGTGGGAAGATGAAAAAGTTCTAGAGAAGGATGGTAGTGATGGTTACACAACAATGTGGATGCACATAATGCCAATGAATTATACACTTCGAAGTGGTTAAAATGGCAAATTTTGTTATATATATATTATCCAATAAAAATATATTTGTCGAACAAAAAGTATAAAACAAAATCTGACAGCATAGTTTGTTTTTCTCCAGCTATGTTCAGCTGTGCAGGCATAGAGCAGTGGGAAAGTTAGATTTAAACACTGTTGTTTTGCTTTTCAAGATCAAGTAAGTCATTATAATGACAAACCATGTAACTCAAGACAAAAATTCAGGGAACTAGGGACAGAAAGGGAGTTACAGACACTAAAATACTGGTAGAACCATACCTGGTAGGATAAGAAGATTACTGGTGTTGAGATGGTATTCAAGGATAGGGGTGCTTGAAACTGAAATCATGAAGGTATTGAATAATGTATGCTGACAGAGTCTAAAACATGACCTCAGGAAAATAATTTAGAGTTGGCTAGGATAAAAATCATTAGAGAACAGTATGTCAAGATACTGATGGAAGTATCATCTACACAGGTATTTAAATTACCAAGAATTATAACAACAGTATTGTTGTAGCGTGTCAATAGGTCAAGAGCTAAAATTTTCAGGGAATAAAAGGTAATGGGGTGGGTATGAAGCATATGGTAGGAACGAATGATTGCCACAAAGAAGAGTAGGGGGCAATAATAAAGTCTGATGAAATATGATTTAAAGCTGAGTGTTTGTAAGGAGAAGAAGAAACAGTGATCTGGAATCAGCCAAAAGGATATACACTCCATTTGCAGACCCAATGATATAAGATGCATAAAAGAAAATACAACTACCACTTAGGAAGGCTGCAGCAGAAGAAATGTTCAGATCCACATTGAACATGACACTAATATTATGTTCAGAAAAGAGGTCAATGATAAAGGTGAGTTTGCCAGTGACCGGCGTTAAAAGTCTAACCAGCCAAAGACCATGACGGGCAAACCGGTAGCCTGACAAAATCAGATTTACTGACTTAATGCAGTAAGGAAAGGCGCTCAGGAGGAGGCGTGGATGTAGCTTTCAATGTGAAAGAGGAAGAAAACATGATTTGTAAAGTTTGGGTTTCTGCTGAAGGATTCTGAGGCGGGACTAAGGAAAGTGAGAATCAGCTCTAGATCGGTTAACTATTTTTGAGACAGAATTTGAAGAAGCAAGAAATAACTAGGGATTAATGCTGTTATTAGATGAAGGTGTCTTAGCAGTTGGATATCCCCAATAAAAGATGAGTATGGCAAAGGGGGTCTAGAATGCCATGGGTAAGAAAGCAATAATCATTCAAAGAGAGGAGTCTTGTGGCGTTTTACAATTGCTGCATGACTGCCACAGAAATATTACTTCTTATTAACTTTGTAGTTAGCTGTATCCTTGTCTAACCTCCCAGTCTGATAAATAGCAGGGATGCTTTTTTTCTCTTTTGTGTCTGAGATACTATTCCAGCCCTAGACAGACTCTGATGCTTTCACTAAACATGATTTCCAGAGGGCACATTGGTGGAAATTCAGAAGATGGGACAGGAGTAAGAGACAGGGCCAAAAATGACATTCTGCACAAAGAGGATAAAAGTTGAGAAATGAGAGATGACCTGAAAGCACTGGCTTCTTGTCCTGAATATTAGTCCTCTTGTCCTGCGACACATCGTGGGGAATAGGTTCTGAATGTCAAATGAGGTTGAAGGATGGTGGCAGTATCTCTGGGAGAACTGAGTCCTGCCATGTACCACTAGCCTTTGCTGAAAGAGTCCTATAGAGAGGTGGGTTTATTTGACTCTAATGGGAAAGCAGCAAATAAATAAGAGAAAACAGCTGGTTTAGATATTGCCACATAGTGATGAGAAGCGACAGCAGAGGAGGAAATAATTATTTCAATGAAATTATTTTAATAAAAATAAAAACAATCAAATTTTAAAAATGCAATTTGAAATTATTTGATATAAAGGCAAATAACTCAATAGGCAGCATATTCCCTGAAGCTGTCACAGAGTTACAGCCCAGTATAACTAACATTCATAATAATGTCCCTGCCTGAAACACCAATAAAATGGAAAATTGTGGTGAGTATGCTCTTTACAAGTCAATAAGGTCTAGAGCAAGAATATATTTTATACTTCCTCCTATTCACAGTAAAAATCCATCTCTCCTTCTTCACTAGCTCCTTCCGCATTAAATATGTTTTGAAAAAATTTTCATCAAGAAATATTTTTAAAGTGTTGAAAATGAAAAGACTAAACTCTCAGCTGCACAGAAAACTTGGTTCTACAATCAATTACCCCAAAGGTTGTCCAGTGAATGAACCAGAACATGGCATGTGCACATTCTATCTCTGAATACATGGTACAGAACAGGTTCCTTCCACCAACAGTACCCTTCAAAGAAAAATATAGAGGAGTTAGAGACAAAGAAGAGGGTCCCTCCCTGCCTTCTGGTGCTCACAGCGTAGCACACATTTATGGTACCAAACTCACTTTTGTATTCTGCAGTTTGCTTACTGCTTTTGTGTGCATCCTACCAGTTAGTTCTCACAAATCCCCTGTGAAAAGGTGTGATCTCATTCTGCAAAGGTAGAAACTGTCTGCAGGAAATTTAAGAAACTTGTGCAAGATCACACTGCTGATGAGTAGAGGCTGGACTTCAGTGTAGGTCTCAATCTTCACATCTGAATAGCACTTGGACAGAGAAGGAGCAGAAGAGATTACATGAGTGTTTTAGGAAGGGCAACAATAACTCAGCTTCCTGCATACATGAGGGCAGAGAAGACTGATAAGACAACACAGATCAGGAGAATGAGAAGATGTCTGCATCTCAAACACAGGTGAAATATAGGAAGCAACCAAAACTGGCTAGAACAAGTTTCCATTTTGTTCCTTCTCATTCTGAGCAGAACGGGTAAGTATAGTCTAGCCCTGCAATCGGTCTCACTCAGGTAGTAGTCATATGAGTTTGACCTTAGAATAATTCACTCATATTATTGGTCTGATTTGACCTGAACCATGGTTCTAAATCTTAATTTAGTGTGTTTATATGGACCAAATTATATCAACTCATTTTATAAACAAATTGGTTATGGTCCAGTTTGCCTTTTATGAAAATTCTGTTTTCATCTTCACTGCTGTCATATTTTATTACCTTAGTCATCTGTGCAATGTATTGATTGTGTTGAAGAGGGAATAAGATGTCCATTAAAATAAAAGATCTCTAACTGCTATAAGTACATTTTCCTAATTGATATAGAGATTATATTTCCAGATCATTTAAGTCAAGTACACTGACCTATATATCAAAAGTGTGTCTTTAAGAATCTAGGGACTCCTCTGAAAATACGAGAAATAGATTGTTGTTTATTAATGTGTACAGAGAACAAGTGGAGTTGGAATGTAAGCATTGCAATTATGAATATCTCTTAAATATACTTAGAATACTGTACCATTCGTTCCTTTGCTTAGATATAGTAAGCACCTGCTATATACCATGGTCTGCCCTTAGTGTGGGCTACAGTCTAGCAGGAAGACATCATGTAAAATCTATAGGGTATGGTAGGGACACAAAAAAATAAAATGGCAAATTACACGCTAGATTACTAGAAAATTCTTACCTGCAGAAATAACTTTTGATATGGATCTTTAAAGAGGATTAAGAGTTTTCTATGTAAATTGAGAGGATTGGAAACTAGTGGATGAGGGTGTTTGCAATATAATTGCATTATGACAGGAGCTCAAAAATATGGAATGAAGTTCACAGAGACCTAGGGTAGGAGAGGAAGACAGAAGAAAGACCACTAAAAATCCTTTGTACCATAAAAATGAGCTTGGATTTTATTCTCTCAGCAATATCCTTATTAATCAGGACAGGCTAACTGTTAAAACAATTCTCTATTTCTTATTTTGAAAGCAATTTTATATCAGTATTTTATCTTATCCAAATGTGATAATATGTGAATGAGTAGTGACGTAATATTTGCAATGGCATGGCAACCAAAACTAATTGTCAGATTTCACTCATTGCCCTTAGTTTTTACTTGCTTCAGGATTAACACTTTTTCCTGTGGGTCAATGATTCAAAACAATTACATAGTTCCACTTTTGTTAAGTATCCAAGTCCAATAGGTATGTATGGGGACTGAAACATTAATTCTACATCTGTTGAGAATATGCTAGAATAATTATAGAGCATGTAATAGCCTCTAGGATCTGAGCTAAGTGCTTTCTGTACATATAATTTTATCCTCAAAATATTCATATTAGGTAATACTGTTTTCTGATTTTTTTAAATAAATAAAATAAGTCTCAAAAAGTATAAATAGCTCATCCAGGGTAATATACCTTATTCTTTTTTTAAATTAAATTTATCAGAGTGACATTAGTTAATAAAATTATATAGGTTTCAAGTATGTAATTCAATAATACATCATCTGTATACTGCATTGTGTGTTCACCACCCAAAGTCAAATCTCCTTCTGTCACCATATATTTGACCCCCTTTACCCTTATCTACCTCCCCTTCTCACCACTTTCCCTCTGGTAACCACTCGCTAACCCATTGTCTGTTTCTATGAGTTTTTGTTTGTTTTCCTTGTTCATTTAGTGCTTTCAGTTTTATATCCCACATATAAGTGAAATCATATGGTTCTCAGCTTTTTCTGTCTGGCTTCTTTTTCTTAGCATAATAATCTCAAGATCCATCCATGTTGTCACAAATATCATGGTCATGTACTTTATGAATACTAAACTGGAACTTGAACCCAGTCTCGCAGATAGCAGAGGCCACATTGATAACCATTAAACTACTGTAGGAACACAAGTATAAATGATTACACTTTCCTGTATATAATTTAGTGGAGTAAATAGTCAACTGCAAGAGATGCATACCATGAGGTCACATTTGATGAACACCAGATTTGAGCCATTGGGGAATGCTTTCCATGAAATGGGGCCCGAAAAATGGAAAAAAAAAAAAAAAAAAAAAAAGCAGAGGAGGATACTTCAGGCTAAATGGAAATAGGAATAAGAGCACAATGTTTCTGTGAAAAACCACAACTGGCTCCATGGGACAACAGAGACTCACAGATGGCCTCAGGACCTCGCACTAGGACATATATTATTCATCCACTGTCAGAGACACTTGATTTGGGCCTTTATCAATACTATACCTGGCATCGATTTAGTCAAAAATAATATGTTAAAGTTATAGGTCAATGACTTGCACAAATCCCTAAAATATAAGCTGCAAGGACAGCCTCTAGTAAAATATAATCAGGAAAGTATATGATTTCTAAGAGCTGTAAACTGTTGGAATGCCCAATGAATGTGTTGGTGTTTGCCCAGAACTGTAAGGACAATTTATCCTTTAATCCTACCTCCAGGCTTTCACCATTAGTGTAAATGTAAGAGGGCACCTATCCAGGGAACCAGACCAATTCGATCTGTATGTCAAGAAAGTATAAAGTTTGTAGAACCATCAGAAAAAATCAAAATTTCGAAACTATAATTTTCAGGTTGTGGAATAACATTATGTTATAAGCTGTAACAAAAGAGATAGAACCAGAAAAATGAGTGTGCTCATTAAAAGAAGTAAATAAAATTCAATAAAATTGCCTGGGTTGTGGACTATTGGGCTAGAAAGTACAATCCAGTACAGACTTCGGAAAGTTATTACCTTTTAATTTTAAATTAACTTTCAATAAATCTTCAAGTTGAAGTTATTTAGCCTCACAAACTTGTACCACCAATACAACTAGTCTCCCCACCACCACCATCAGCACCAATAAGAGAAAAGTTGCATGATTCCCACATGGAGGCTGTTATCTGTGACCCAGGCATACCATAACTGGGTCACAATTTCACTTGTTCTCTGTATACATACCCTGTCTCTGCAATAGTGATCAAAAGCTACGGAGTCTCAAACTTTTTTTTCTCTAACTCACTGGTCCACATTCCTATAGTTCTAATCCATCTTAATTTTGTTGGGGGGGGGGGAGGGGAATATATCCCTGATGTCAAAATAACAAAGATAACAACACTTGGAACAATTTGCTTCATTTACCCATTAAGCTTAACTTCTCAGATGGAATTTGGGGCTGTCCTAAAAGGGCCTTCCTCGTTACCAGCAGTGTCCTACAGCCCAAACTTCCATAACTATCCTTTTCTCTGTTTAATTACATCAGTGCCAAGAAATGCACCCTGATGTGAACCGACCAGTTATAAATCAGGTTGAGCATAGGGGCAAAAAATAAGGGTAAAGAGGACCAACTTGTCATGTAATCTTATCAGTCAGGGACTTGGCAAAAAGCAGATGGTATATTCAATTTGGATAAGTGAAATAAAGTTTGATAAAGGTAAGGTGTAGGAAAGTCATAAGGGATAAAGCAGTATTACAGGACTCATTATTTCTGAGCTTTATCACTTCTCAACTGTAATTATAACTGGACTTCAATAAGCCATTCCACTACTGTATAATCCACCTGCTTCCATTTGATGAGGCATATGATACAACCAGTTAATTCTGTGGGAAGTAGCCCATTGCTTCACTTCCTTTCCTGCCAAATGAGTCCTCTGATTGAAGGCAGTGTTGTGAAAGATACCAAGGCAATGGCTAAGGCATCCTGTAAATGTACTAATAATGCTAGTAGAAACACTGGACAAGAAATGCAAATCCATACCCAGGTTATGAAGGATAGAGTGTTGTCCTCTCCAAGATTATATTGGAAAGGGATCCAGTGTAATTAGCCTTCTACTAGGTAACTGGCTTGTACCCAGAGAATGATCTAGGATGGGTACACAGCAGTAGCATTTGTTGGCAGACCAACCTTGATGAAAGAAAGTCCTGTATTATTGAGCATCTCAGATACTGTAATCAAAAATATTTTTGATGGGATAAGGCTGGTTCCTTCAGATAAAGGAGAGATTCTGTCTCTACCAACATAAGAAGTTCAGGGGGATATGCATGCTCAAAATTCTCAACCTTGTCCATGTCTGTCCAAATGATTCTTTCCCATATTTCAGTGTCCCATTGTTTTACCTTTATTTCTGTTACTTTAGCATAATAGACCTAATAGTGTTCAACATTTAATGGGACTGAACTTCTGTACCTTTTACAGTTAGTTCTTTGCTCTGAGATACAAAAGACACTTCTAAATGACTTTTGAGCCTGTTTGATTTTTCTATGCATATTCTAAGACTTAAAATTCTCCATTTTCCCATATACATTCAAGGACCATAACTTTTATAATCACTTTTGTCGTCAAAATGACAATACAGCAAAGTTTATATTTGATCTCTCAATTCTTTGCCCTAATCCTTTGCCCCTACTATTAACATTGAAATGATAATGTTAATACTGCATGCCAGTAATCATCCATGTCCCTGGCCCCCTAGCAAAAAGTTCCGTACTATGTTAGCAATTTATTCCCAGTATCCCTCCTACCCCTGGTTCCAATTACTGTAGACAGATCCTGGCCTGAAAATAATGAACTCTCAAATTTGTTATACATAGATTTGTTTACAAAGGCATGAACAGGGTATAAAGATGCCACAAAGAGTAAGACAGTATCCTGGGCTAGTAACAGTGGGGCAATGTTAACATCTGCAAGTTTGAAGCAATGAGGAACATGAGGGGTGTCTACCAGAATATATAGAGAGAGAGGGACAGACAGACACAAAGAGACACAAGGAAAGAGAGAGGGCAAGAGAGAGTGGGCTACATGAACGGACTTGTGACTTTGGGGCAGAGGATGTGTCCAGTTTGTGGTACAATGCCACAGGTAGAAACTAGAGGAATAAATTTTTTCTCTCTTTCTGTCTTACTGCAAGTGCTTGTACTTCCTACCCCAAACAGAAACCAGAGAACAAGAAACTCTACCAATCCATCCAGCTTAGCCTCTCATGGCACTGTGCATGGTAGAGAAGAGTAGATAGTGGATCTGAATGGTCAAAAACAAGACCTTGTGTAGTAACTGAAATTCTTATCCATGAATGAATTCAATCAGATACACAGGCCAAGCCACACAAAATTTTTTCTTGGTGATTTCTCTCTCTAGCAATATCTACACATTTGCAGATCCTTAAGAAATATGTCAAGCTATGTACAAATAATTAGTGTCGTTATGCTTTATTATTATATCCCATACTCTAAGTACAAATGAGAACAAAACTGATATCAACAGACACAAAATAGTGGTAAATAAAGTTAAGTTCTTCTAGAATACTTTTTAATTTTCTAGCTAAATAAAGAGATAAGAATTAGAAATGATAAAATATTTTTATCTCACATATTTCCATAACATTTACCATATTCCATATTCATATTTGTCCTTTTTTGAGTAGCTTCATTTTTAGTCTAACCATTTTAAAGATATCTTTCCTTCTTAGAGATAAATACAATATTTGTGTTTTCGGTAAATAAAATTTATTTCAATCTGTTAAGAAGGCAGATAATTTAGACCCCTCTCATAATTCAATGTATATAAACAGAAGAGTAAATAAACACAATGAAAAGATAGATGGAAATTCAAGGTAAGATAATTCTAAAATATATCCAAGGTCTTTGCTTAAAAAGCCACACAAACAAACAGAAATACATATAATAGAGCATTAGTTGATTAAATCTCCTTTAAAAGTGATGTGTCCTGAAGATGACAGATAAATTATATTTAAAGGTGAGCACTGCTCTGATTTAAACTAAGTTTTTAAGTAATCCAAATCAGCATCCTGATTTTATAACATTATTTGTATATCTATTATGTGCCAGATATTGTACTAGAAGGTAATAGTCTAGTTGGAGAAACTAACTTGTAAACAAATGCTTATAAACCCATGTGAATTGAGGAACAATCTATTGAATCACACCATGAGCCCTTTCCCACAACATACTTTTTCACAACTGTAGGAATTGACTCTTTCTGTCTGCCTTGCCCTCTATTTCTCAGCTTCCCCTGAGATATGTTCTTTTTTCATCTTCAAATCATTTTTCATCTTCAAAGTTCAACTCAAGCCCTTGTGTGATAGAGACTGCCCACTCACCACCAAATTAATTCTTATCTTTTTGCTGGGAATATAGCTTTACCATATTTTTCTATCTCACTTTCTATTAGCTGGGGCCCTAATAGAACATGTGCAGGCATAACTCACAGAAAGTGCTGAATTCACTGCTTCATGCTCTTTTCTACCACCAGGAGACTGGGATGGTGACATCCAGGTCAACTTTAGAAGCCAGGCATTAAAGCTGCAAGAAGACCTTGGACTATTACATGAGCAATCAGTAATCTTAGTATGCTGAACCATTACATTTGAGGTTGCATTTGTATAACAATTCAGCTTGTTTGAATCTGCCTTTTTCATTAAATCACTTATGGTCACTCTCATTCACATCCATTGAGCACTTGTACATTATATCATACATTATGACATTCATTTTGGGGGGGCGTTTAATATTTCACAGTGGCCTTCTTGCATTTTCTAATTCCTTAATTCCTTAAACCATGGATATTCTTATCCCTGAGCCTAAGCCAGGATTTTTAGTATAAAAGGGACATGCTTATAAAGAAAAATTGTTAAGTAAAACCTTGCTGTGTAGTAAAGAATTAACTTTACCCAAAGAGAGTTCTGCCCCAATTCTTGAGAGGTAACTTCTAAGCTCAGAATTTCCTGAATGATAGAAGTGTCTTTGCTATCCAGACCATACTTGGTAGTTTATGCTACCCATGTGATTCATGGTGGCCCTCTAGATAGATTATACTAATGCGATGACTCAGAATGTTGGCTATCTACATCAGAAAGACTCACCATGTACTTTGAGTCGGAGCTTTGAGCATATGATATCAGCTTGCCCTCCAGGAAGGGGAGGGGAGTGGATATTGAGTTCAACCATATGGGTGACGATTTAATTATGCTGGCATAATAAAACCCAATAAAAACTCTGGAAACAAAAGCTCAGGTGAGCTTCCTGGGTTGGCAGTACTGCATGTGTGTAGTGCCACACACTGATGCTGAATGGGTAACATGTCACTGAGGACATGGAAGCTTCGAGTTTGGAAACCCTCAGTTCCATGTCGATCCCAAAATGTCTCTTCTTGTGTCTAATTCTAATTTGCATATTTTGCTATAATAAAACTGTAATTATAAGTATCATATTTTCTTGAGTTCTGTGATTTGTCCCATTGAATTATTAAACCCGAGGGAGTCCATAGGGACTCAGAATTTGTAGCCAGCTGATCTGAAGTCAGAGTGGCCCTGGAGACCCCCAAACTTGTAGCTGATATCAGACTGCAGATTTGGCAATCTGGAGGATTGTGCACTTACCCTCAAGTTTAGCTAACTCTGGATGCTTGTAAATTCTATACTCAAATGTAAAACATCAGTATGAACTCATGATTTTTTACTCTTAAAAAATAATATTTCTATACTTCCCTAACTCTATCCACTGTAACGTCCTAGTAATAATGAGCACCCAGTAGAAATAAATACCTCTAACACCCAGATTATGATTTTAAATATCATTTCTAATGAGGTCCCTTGGTTGATTAAAAATGTGGAACGAGATGATGTATAGCACACAGTGGATGATCTTGCTGTGACAGAAAGCAAAAAGCTATCAAAGACCGATGAGGTCAATGTCAAAAGGACACAAGAATCAACATAAAGGGGTTCACAATATCCTTTAAAAAGGGACAATTTAACATCAAAAGAATGACAACAAATTGAAATATACCAAATTATAGAAAAAATTTTTCATGAGATTATAATTATATATTTTAAGCAAACTCATTGGTCACCATTAGATATTGCTAGGGCACCAACTCCCTATTCTGAAAACAGAAAAATAAAGGAGGAAAATAAGCATTTTTCTTCTTTACTTACACAAATAGTATTCCAGATAACAAAAATGTTGATATAATACTTTTCTTTAAAGAAAAACTCTAAGTAAAAAAAAAAAAAAGAGAGAGAGAGAAGGAATAACCAAAAATTCTAAGTAAAAAAAAAAGAGAGAGAGAGAAGGAATAACCAATAGAAAATCTTTTTTAATTCTTCCTCTTACCTTTCCTTCCTCTTCCCCTTTCCTTCTTACTGCCCCTCTCTTTCCCTTCCCTTTCACATCCTCCTCCTCTCTTTCCTTCCCAAACATTCCAGAGTGGATTGTCTTAGGTAGGTTAAGTATTGTAGTCATCTATGGCATCAAAACAAATTACAACAAAGAGAGCTCAAAACCACACATTTATTATCTTGCAGTTGCTATGCATCACACGGCACATCTTAACTATATTCTCTGCTTAGGGTCTCAAACAGGTTGAAATCAGGCTGTTTGAATCTGAATTCATAATGCCTCTAGGTCTAATGAGGAATGAGGAAGAAACATAGGGAACAGAGTAGTCATTTAATGATAGCACAAAGAAGCATTTAGCCAAGTCCAGAATATGGAACTTGCTATGGTTAACTGACCTGGTTTCTCCAACAAATCTATTACAAAAAAAAAAAAAAGTGATATGTGAGGAAGGACTTCAGTAGAATAAGAAACTTTACAGAGATAATGATTAAACGAACTATATCTCTTGTTTGATCCTGATTTGAATAAATAAGGAGCAAAATGACATCATTGAGATAATTAGAAAAATTTAAATAAGAACTAGATATAAATGATATGAAGGAATAATTGTTAAAATTTATTAAAATGATTACTATATGATAGTTACATTTTAAATTTCTCCAGAGATTACAAATGTATATTAATGTGAGGATGTAAAGTACAGTTTAGGGAATATAGTCAATAACACAGTAGTAACTATGTATGGTGTCACATGGGTACTAGACTTACGGGAGGTATAACTTCATAAGTTATATAAATGTCTAACTGCTAAGCTATACAGATGAAACTAATATAATACCGAATGTCAACCGTAATTGAAAAAATATTTTAATAAGAAAAAAAGAAATGTGTGTCAATGTATTCATTTATAGAATAGTATATAATGCTTCACATTTGCTTTAAAATAAACCAGCAATATAAAAAAGTGATGCCATTTGGCAGAAGTTGATAATTTTTGAAGCTAGGTATAGGTTCATCATACTATTCTCTCTTCCTTAGTGTATATCTGAGAATTTCCATTTTAAAAAAAATTAAACATACGTAAAAAAAAAAAAAAAGCCTCTTTGTTCTTAAAGTGGCTTGAATACCTTTATTCCCCTTTAACAAGACAGATAGGAAATCAAATGCTAACTAAGAAACTTAGAGAAAAGAAGAAAGAATATAAAGTTTCAGTTTGTTTTAAATGGTTCAAACTTTTGAGTAATATGGGGCTTTGGAAGGTTATATGGGATAGATAAATCTATGGAGAGAAAAATAACTGGTTAACTGAAGAAAAAAGGTACAAATTTATATGTACACACTTTACTCTCACTGACAAAAGGATCCCTTACTTAACAGTGGGAAGAATCACTTGCTAATGTAAGATGACTAATGGAGCAAGATTATGGAGGGATGTACTTTAGGCCCAATAATGTCCAACCTGTGCTAAGGAAATGTGCTCATCACAACCAGAAATCACATACCTAGCCAGTCTTTCAGATGGAGTCTTGATTCTGTACATAATACTACAGCTCCAAACTTCGTCAGAAATATCAAGAAGACCCTTTACTTCCAGCCTTTATATAGAGTCCCAGCAGACTTTTCAGAAGGCTTGGAGTAAAGGGGTCATTGCTCTACTCAGGAGAAAGTAATCCAATTACTACAACATTAAATTGTAGTGAGAATGGCCACAGCCCTTCTACAGGTCCAATTTTTGGAACATATGGTCAGAGATGGACTGAGAAGGAATCAGTTGTTAAGACTTCTGGAGCCATAGGATTAAATTACTTCTATTCTAAAAAATATATAAATATTCTAATATGGTAAGGGTTAAATTTCTCTGTCAGAAATCAATTAAATATTCAGAAATGTTTTTCACTGAAAAATAAAATTACTCAATAAACCAAAAATCTTTCTTTTTGGATTTCTTTAAGAAACTGACTTTACTCCAATCACAAAATTCTTCTTCACATTGAGACTTGTAGAATATCTCGAATATAGTAAGCACCCAGTAATTGTTTTAATATAAATGAAAGCAAGATTGCAAATAGAAAGACATAAAAGCTAGTCTGGAGACTTTGCCTAAACCATGTATATTTTCAATTTAAAAACAGCAGCATAAAAATTCCTATAGAATTCTTTCACTAACATTTGACAGAACTCATTATGCCCAATCTAGAGCAGCTAAATCTGAATAACAAAGAGTTTAATGTGGCTTGCCCCAAACTCAACTGTTTCTTTTTAATAGTAAAACAAATAGCTGCAAATTAAAAACTCCAGTTTCCAGCAGCCTTTGTGTTAGACATTTTCTTTTCTATCTTTTCCCTTAAACAGCTGGGCAGATGAATAAAGGTATGTTTGGAAGTGAGGTAGATGGACAGAGCAATTCAAAACACATAGAGAGTGGATCGAGTTTCCAGCAGAGGAAAGAAACATTACAGAGATATCATTGTGTATAGAACGAATCTTCTGGGCTTAATATTTCATATTAACTTTTTTGCTACTGAAATTTATTTTAGGAAATTCAAGCTAAGACATCCTTTTTGGATCCAGGTGTGTCCTTTACCTTTGACCTCAATAGGAGTTCTACACATATGAGAGTAGAAATTGGTTTTTTACAGTAGATCGATAAAAGCTCTCTGGGAGTGTGCAGAATGCCTCCTAGAAACATTTCTGTCTTTACATCTCATAAAATGACCTCGATATCTGAAAGAAAAAATATTCTATTTTCTCATCCACTTCTATTTTCCCATATCACAGAGACTGCACATTGCTTATACCATGCAGTACACTGTGACAGCTGGGAGAGAGATTGATCACATTCTGATACTTCTCTGTTTAGAGAGGTCTTGATGCTGCTCCATTTCACTTGCATACAACTAGAAAACAGAAAAATTAAACTCAAGTATTCAATATAAGTAAATATTCCATCAAGAAGTTAGTTAATATATCCTCTATGCTGTTTTTTCCTCATCTTTTTTTATCTCCAACTTCCCTTCTCATTCAATTCTCTCTTTCTGACATAAATGGACAAAACTAAACATATTGTATTTCAAAATTATATTCACTAAATTTTAACTACAAGCACTTATTATAGATAAAAATATCTTGAGGGGCAAGTTGACACAAATAATGAAAACTTTTAAATAAATTGTATTAGATTTAGAGAAAACACTTTAGATCCTATTTTCACATATAATTTCCTGGAAGATATTTAGACAAAGAAAAATGCTGAAAGCTAGTATTTCATAGCTTTTCATGGAACAAATAATTTTAGGAAAACTTCTGTAACTGGAATTTAGATGTCTTGATACATCTAAATTGATGTATCAAGATACATCAATTTGATACAGCATATTTAAAGCTAGTAAATAACTTGGATTTAAAGGGAGACAACACAGACTACACTTTAAAAATCCTGACTACCTCCTGCAGTTTTCTCAGTATCTTTCAATATATAACTCTCATTTCAAGTCTGTGTGTGTGTGTGTGTGTGTGTGTGTGTGTGTGTGATTAATATGGTCTCATGGCAAATCAAATGTGAACTTAGCAGTTTCCAGGTGTGATTTGAAGACACATATTTGCAGCCTTATTTTAAATTTTATACTTTAGTACTCCCACTTTAGTCACTTTAGTTAGTTCAGGTACTCACGAAGCCCAATACTTACCTGCTTATTCTTATATCTAAATCTTTGTTTATACATCCTATACTTGAATTATCTATACCTGTGCTCTCAACATGGTAGCCATTAGCCATTGTAGCCATTTAAATGTTCATTTTAATTAACTGAAGTTATATAAAATTAAAATTTTAGTTCCTCAGTCACCATTGCTTTATTTTGAATACTCAGTAGCTACATGTGCCTAGTTGGTACCACATCAGAAGGAACAGATTCAGAACTCTTCCATCATCACAAAAAGTTCAACTGGACAGAGATTATATTGCCTTTAATTTTGTACATACTATCTGTTCTTTCTTTAGGAACCAACAAAAACTCTCTCCAGATAAATGTCATACATCCTCCAAAGCTTCTTCCACCCTGTTGACTCTCATTATTCTAAGCTCTATAGTTTTTATTTTATTTTATTTTATTTTATTTTATTTTATTATCACTCCAATACTGCCCTATACTTCTGTGTGTTTCTCTCTATATATTTGCTCATCAACCTTATTTACTCAGTCTTAAAATATTCAACAAGTCCCCTATATAGTAGGCACTGTTCTGAGTTCTGGAAGATGATGTTCATCAAAACAGACAAGGGCATAAACTCCTTCAAATCATAGCCAATATTTCTTTGATTCTCTAGTACTTAGAACAAAGCAATACACAGTAGTGAATGAAAAAGATACTTATTAAGCAGGTATAGAAATCTAAGTTTTAAAGAAATAAGTAAATAACAAAAATAAGGACTATTTTGACAGAAAGAAATGATGCCTTCCCACTTTGTCTGCATCCTAAATTAGATGTTTCATTGGGCCATTTACATACTGTTTCATGATTACATTTGTGAAAACATTCAACTCAGTGCATCATTTTCAGAACTTTTTAAAAAATATCATTAAGTTAATGAGGCCATTAATAGCCATATATACTAGGCTAAATGTTGAGCTCTTTCAGAGCAGATATTTATTTCAATCATAAAAGATGAGATATATTAGTTATAGTAAAGGCTAAGGTACTTTGAGAAAGAGATTTAAAATAAAATAAAAAAAAAACAGTGGCTTATATAAAATACAATTTACTTTTTTTTCCCTGTAACTACCCCGAGGGGAGCATTCAAGCTTGCTGGGTAGCCCTGATCCACAAGGTCCCTCAGGCTTACAGGACCTTTTCATCTTGCTGCTCCATCACTCTCCTAGGGTATTATTTTCATCTGTGTGCTTGAAGTTAGGTTACAAACACATTGTATTCCTACTCACAAGAAAGGGAAAAAGAGAAGAAATCAAGAATATTTTTTTATCCTTAAATGAGGTACAAGTTGTCCATATCACTTCTATTTCCATGCCACTGGTGATAACTTAGTCATGTGGGCAATCTGGGGTGGGGCGTGGGGGGAATCTGGAAAATGTAGTCTCCAGGTAGATGGCTATATGCTCCCAAAGAGAGAATGAGACAGTAGGAGTAAGGAGAGTCTGCCAGTCAAATTATTTTAGCTGGACTGTCTAGAGCAACTGTTCTCATACATTATCATTCCATTTATACATAAAACATGAAGAAACTACCAAAAGAATTAAAATTCTAAGCACATGCCTCTTGAAGAAAGCACTATCATGTTATGTTCAGAATTCACATGGTCATTTTCTAAAGATTTGCATATGCCCAGGAATAAGGCTGATAAAAGGAATGCTTATCAGTTAATAGTAGGTTTTAATAAATGTTATTGACTTATTATATTACTATTTTATGAAATATGTACAATATATGAACCTGCCTCAAAGAGCTTATGACTCAAAGGAGACTCACAGAATGTAGTATATATAGAATGGGAAGTACGCAGTGCATTTAGCATACGCTCAGATGAAATTATGAAGTATACAATATATACTATCTCTCTTTTTTCTCTATTTCAATACTTGGCATCTTCCCAAGAACAATACGAATTCTTTAAGGGTCTTTAAGTAGCAATGCTTTGAAGACTCTTCTCTCCATAGGAGAAAGATTATATCTGAATATAATACCTGATTTTGAGTTTGTTCAAGTTATATTCTCCAAAAATAAATCATATTTTAATGGAGGTTTTTTGGGGAAAGAACACAAATGACTGAACCTGTAATGGTGGTATTTTAGGACGTAGACTCCTACGTAAGGGAAGTACTTAAGGTATTCTGATCCTTACTGACTCTTCCAAGTCATGCAATACAAGGAATCAGCTAATGATAATCTGCGCACAGCTAGCTAGCCCTGCCTGCATTCACGCTATTTGACCAGTAATGTTTACATACCATATTTCTTGCCTAGCTTCAAGTATGCTGTTTTTCCCTGAGGATTAAGCTTCTCAACCTACTTGGACACTGGCACCAGGGACAAACTATTGAGCTTGATGTTCCCTTAAACTATATCATTATGTTCTTAGAATTCTAGTTTGTAATAGTGACTAAGAAAACTATAAGAATATTGCCTGCTGCCATCCTTGAGAAATATATCTTATTGAACCCAGTCACTTGAATTCAAATATTAATCCACTCACTTGTTCCAGCTAGCAACTAGACTGCAACTAAGACAGACAGAATGATAGAAAGAAAGGAGGAAGGAAAGAAGGAAGGAAAGAAGGAAGGAAAGAAGGAAGGAAGGAAGGAAGGAAGGAAGGAAGGAAGGAAGGAAGGAAGGAAGGAAGGAAGGAGAGAAAGAAAAGAAAAGATAGAAAAGAAAAGAAAAGATAGAAAAGAAAAGAATAGAAAAGAAAAGAAAAGAAAAGAAAAGAAAAGAAAAGAAAAGGAAAGAAAAGAAAAAAAACAAAGGCAATTCATGTTCATTTTTCTAAATCCGAAGGCTGTTCAACAACATTCAAAGGTTGGTGAGAACTTAATGATTATGTTAGAAGCCTTTTAGGAACAAAATCTTAGTAAATAAAAATATGTTGTTCCAGGTAAATAAAACAACAATTTATTATGATCCCTCACATTTCTGAATTACTTGAAATGCTCAGACAGTTGTTAACCTGGAGTATCTTTTTGATAACATTCAGAAAGCACCTAGGCCTGAAGTTATCTAAAGGCTCTGTCAGACTGACATCCAAGATGTTTGACTCACAGGGCTGACAACTGATACTGGCTGCAGGATGGGAGCTCAGCCAGAGCTGTTACCCAGAGCTCCTATCCATGGCCTCTACAGGTGGCTTAAGGTTTTCGGTATGGTGGCTTCATTCCCAGAATGTCCATTCCAAGAGCCAAATGTATAAACTACCATTCTCTTAAGGAATAGGCCTGAAACTGCCATATTCGATTGTCAAAGCAGTCACAGAGCTCACTCGGATTCAAGAAGAGAGCCCAAAGACTCCACCTCTCAATAGAGAAGTATCAAAGAATTTGTGGATACCTTTAATTGGTCGCATATGGCCATACACTCACTGCAAACATAAGAAACAGAAAAAAATGATCATTAAGACCATTCTTTCTGTATTACCAGAGAGTTAAACTAAAAGTGATATTTCAGAGCAAAATAATTTACTTTAAATTACTTCAAATGAAGTTCATCTAGCCTCTAAGGAATTGTAAAAGTCCTGTTATGATTATTACTTTGTAAGTTATGGGGTTCTCTTCATCAGAAGCAAAGAGCTCAATAATTAAAATGAGATCTTAAGGTAGCAATAAATATAAAAAATAAGAGGTTAATTGTTAAATTCAGAATACTCTAAATTGTAAGGAAAGAAAAAAGTGAATGTCTTTCATGAAACAGCAACAAGGATAAATTTTAATTAATATATCAGCTACCACCTGTTCATCAGTCAAAGTGAATTTTAAATAGAGAGATCTAAATTTCTCCAAAGCTGTTTCAATTAAACATGAAACATTTGTAAACAAAAAGACACTATGGCAGAGACAGGATGCTTGCCAATCCCATCTTTTCTTTCTGGGCCACATCCCTACCTCCCTTGTAGTTAGTTAGGGCTATGTGAGAGCGTTCTGGCCATAAAATAACCTATACAATTCTGCATGGTTTCTCTCTGCTCCTCAGCCAAGCAGATGAAAGAGATATAATGGAGGACTCCCAATAACCTCTAAGGGTCAACAAAGACAAGTCACCCTCTATGAGAGATTTGCCCTGTCCACATCTGACATGAGCAAAAACAAAATCCTTTGTTGAAACTAAGCCGCTGACATGAGAGTTGCTTTTTACAGCCACTAGCACTAAATGCACTGATTAATATGGAAAATAAAAGTTAGTCTCCTTCCTAAAAGAGACACTGTAATCATCTTCTTTAGAATGCTTAATGTATCTTAGAAATTCAGAGTTGACAAGCAGCATAGATGTCATCTGCCTTATATATTTTTTTGCAGCCTGTAACCACACACTGCCACCAATGAATAAAACACTTATAAACATCCGGACTCAGAGAAATATACATTGTAGAGAGCAGAAGTGTGGAATCCTATGTTGCCATGACAACAAGAACATAATTCCATTTCAAAAAGATCTCCAGCTCCTGTATGAAAAATAAACTTCACTTCCAAGCAAGGTGTTTAAAATGTTGCATGCAGGAAGCAAAGGATTGAACATCTCACTCCAAAAAACTGACTATATCTTTCAGTAACATCAATGCCGACTATATAATCTATAGTACAAAACCACTTTGGTTTCTTTAGATGTCCCTGAAATGTGAGTGCCAACATCAGAATGAAACTTTCAAATAGCACATCATTTCCTCTGCTGAGAAATAAAGTAGCTCTTCCTGGAAATGGTAACAATCAGGCAAGCTCAGTAATTTCCTCAAAATGAAATGTTTTGATCTAATAAATTACCCTTATGAATAAACTCATATCTCCAAAGTCTTGTTGTTTTAAATAAATACAGTCTTCAAAATTATATGATACATGTTCTTTTGGGTTGCATAATAGTGATAGCACAGATATAAATTATTTTAGAATTATAAGTAACCCAACAAATCATTCATTCCAAATTTTTTATGTTATAGATTAGGAAATTGAGACTCAGAGATGCTGAGTGACTCAACCAATGTCACATTAATTTTGTATTATTATATTATTATACTGTTTTCGTACTACTGCACCGATACTATTTTCATACTGTACAGTGTTTTCTATTAAAAATAACTGAAGTACTCACATTTCTAGCAATTATTTTAGAATGCTTATATGATCAATCTTGTAATCTCTAGGGATTTTAGAAAATATTTTGTCAAGATTATAATTCAGCATGTAGAAGTAACTCTTAATGTAATCTTTTTAACTAAAAGGAGTTTAATAAAAGATTAAATTCATCTCAACTGTTTCAAAATCTTCCTTGTCCTTTACTGCCTTTTTAAAAACTGATAAGAACTGATACTGTAAAACTTTATCAAGTTTTTGCTAATTAAAAAAAACTACATTTTCTAATGAAAAGTGTTCATTATTATGTATGTAATTATAAATATAGCTAATTTTAAGTGCACAGCTCTATCATTCCAGTTGTATACATTAACTGAGCTATCAAACATTAGTTTTACTTTAAGGAATAGATAAGAATGATTTTAATATATACAAATATATAAATTAGATTTATATATTTATTTTGTAAATGGCAATTATACTATGTTCAGAGTGTTTCTAAACTGGCTGTAAGTAGTTTATTAATTAAGTAGCTGTGCCATTGAAATTTCACTTGCTATTAATTTTCTTAACAAATTTTTTTCATTGAAAGCATAAAAGTAAATTTCAGTTAAGCCTCTTTTAAAATTAATGTAAATTCATAATTAATGAAATTCTAAATAAAATATTTTGTATATTAATAGGACATTAAAATAAGAAAAATCAAGTATGGGTAAGGATACTTATTATAACATTTTCTAAAATGAAGAGGGAAACTTAAAGAAAAGAGCTTGTAAACAAATATATCCTTTCCATCAGCCCCTTGTCAACCCCAATTTAAGTCTTAGAAAATAGATCCATTATAGCTCTTCATATATTTTAGATAAAAGTAGAAGAAGAAAACAATGGAGAGAGGCAAATAGATGGGCTGGATAATATATAAGCCTCCCAGCTTTGAATGTATGAGCTTCCTTTTTTGAAGTTTCTGTTTCCCATGTAACTGTCTACCTACCTTATATTACAGTCCAAAACAACTATATCATAAAGCAGACACCAATTCTCACCTAGATTCTTCCACCACTACCACCAGAAAAAAAAAAAAAAAAAAACTGTAAAGGAGATTCAACCTTAATGCCACTATTGGTCATATATTGGGAATGAATTTTGAATAAAAACAAAAGCAATGATTTATCTACCAGTCAACTTATCCCTGATGCCATCGAATCTAATTGATGCTTATCTGACAAATGTTAAATTTAATCTTTCTTTGATTTAACCCCTTTTCTATCCTGGCAAAGTTAGCATGACATTGGAAAAAAATTATCATTCACATTTTTTTTTTACAAAATAGAAATAATATCCAAAAATGGGAAAATAATTTTAGAAACAGGAAAAGATTTTTAAATTGTAACTTTATCAAAAAAACAATGCAGTCTCTTTATTTAAACACATACTTGTGTTGAGTTACTAACAGAATGACATAAAAATATGATTTAAACAATAATATTCATCATCATCAAATGGACATATACTGATCCAAAATAATTGTCTCTATCTCAGTGTAAATGTTCTTAAAACAATCACAAAACATTAAAAGTTTTTTGTGGTTTTTGTTTGGTTTGGTTTGGTTTGGTTTCAGAATGTTTTTTGCCCACATATAATGGAAATAAGCAATAAATAAAACATGAAAATTTAAAACTGAAACTCCACTTTAAAATTTATTTCTATTTTTAATATAACCAGAAGACCAAATTGTTCAAACACCACCACCATCACTTTCTCTTTAGAATGTCAAAGTTTAACCTCAATGTGGAGGTTTAGGAGCCATTTCACCTCTCTGCCAGTTATGTGGCCGTTAGGAAAGAAACTGTTAGCTTTTCTTTGACTCCTTCCCCTTTCAACTCCTCCATAACTTAGTCTAAACACAACGGCATGTCTCTATAGAAAAGAAGAAGTCATCATTGAAGATATCTGATGTGAAAAATTGAAGCGAATAAGATGAGAAAGATTAAGGAATTTTTAGTAACCCATCACCTAGGAACCAAACACGAGTAAATGAGTGAGTTGCGAAAGGGCTCTGAAATATGTGAAGACAAATGGTTGTAATCCTTGGAATTTATAGATTATATTTTCAAGCACAAGAAAGTAATGCTTCTAAACTCACCTCTTAAAACTAATTTTAGAGTTTCCAATATATTCCATTCTGGATGTGTCTGGTAACTGTTTACATGTGTAACAAAGGGATTGTAAGTAGCTCTTTCCACATCCCAGCCAGAGTTTAGTGCTTTTCCAATGCTGGTCCCTTAGGGACACTGATCAGTTCCTCCGGCTTCTCTTTTCCCTTAAAAAATAGTATACACCACAATAAGATTAGAAGTCTCAATAAATGAGAGACACAGAAGAAAGAGCATCCTTGACTCTTGAGTCATGAGTGCCTCACATTTGATCTATTAATGGGTAGTCTGATTTATATTATTTGAGTTAGTCGGTAAGTAAGAAATAAAATTTTTTAATTTATATTTTAAGTGTTAAGATGTTATTGTTGCTTAGACAGAGAAAAATGAGAATAATAAAATCCAACCCCCTCAGCTTTACCAAGCCACAGAAAAATACCAAGCCAGACTAAAATAACAGCCAGAGACTAAAAGTGTCATCTCCCAATATAAGTAATGAAATTTGTAGATGCATTTTCTATATGGAGAGGACTTAAGAATGCATGTAAGTATAATGGCAAAATAATATATAAGAGCTCCTGAATCTAATGAAATGTTATGTTAAGGGTTCTATAACACGGTTAGATGTATTTTAAGGTCTAATTTGTATATAAAACAGACATGTCATCAATTTCTATATAACTCCTTGCAATACATTATATAATAATTGTGCTTTATTATATTTTTCATTTTGTCAACAAATGTTTTAAAGGTAGCTATTGTCTAAGCAGTGTTCATAGAAACATTGGGTATAATGGAATGCCTCAAATAAATTGCATAAAAAATGTTTTATGAGGGAAAAAAAAGACATAAAGATTAATATATGTACCTGAACAGCATTCTTAATGCACTAGAAAGATGCTGTTATGTACATGCAACATCTGAATTAATAAAATTAATATACTCCAAATATCTTTATGTAAAACCAAACTTTTGATAACTAGCCCTGAAGACCTCTATGCATATCTATGCCTATTATACTATTGTGTACATGAAAATTATTCTACATAGCACTGAGAAATCTGAGAGCCTACTTTTTAGAAAGACAAGAAACAATCACACTCAACAAACAGATTAAAAATGACAATAGTATTCCCTTTGGTTATTCAATGTATTCTTGCTGATTAAGATATAGAAGGAAGATAAGATAAACAAGTCCTTCTCCAAAGATGTTTACTTGCTCTAGAAGCTACTGTGAATTAATTAAATACCACCCACCTCTTTTCTGCAGCATCTTAAAAAAAAAAAAAAAAAAAACTCTTAAAAGGCTACTTAGTTTTCACAGATAAAACCCTTGATAAAGGCCAAGAATGTCACCTACGTTCCTATTATAGGCGTATATAGGAGATATTGTAGGTTCAATTCCAGACCAGTGCAAAAAGGCAAATATCACAGTAAAGTGAGTCATGTGAATTTTTTGGTTTCCCAGGGCATATAAAAGTTATGTTATACTACACTGTAGTTTATTAAACATCCAATTATGTCAAAAAAATCAATGTATATACTATAATTCTAAAACACTTTATTGCTGAAAAATGCTAACCATTATCTGAGCCTTCAACAAGTTGTTATCTTTTTGCTGATAGAGGTTCTTGCCTTAAGGTTGAGGGCTGTTGACTGATCATAGTGGTGGTTGCTGAAGGGTGGGGGGAGCTGTGGATATTTCTTAAAACAAGACAAAGATGAAGTCTGCCACGTGAATTGACTTCTCCTTTCATGACTGATTTCTCGAAGATCACTGATCACAGATCATCATAAGAAATATAATAATCATGAAAATTTTGCAATAATGCAAGAATTACCAAATTGTGACACAGAGACATAAAGCAAGCAAATGCTGTTGAAAAAAACTGGCACTGATAGACTTGCTCAACACAGGGTTGCCACAAACCTTTAGTTTGTAAAAAACACAATATCTCCTTAGCACAATAAATTGAAGTGCAATAAAAAAAAGCACAATAAAATGAGGTAGGTATGCCTATATTAGCTTGTCTCTGTTCAGTTTTTAAAGACTCTCTAATTCTCAAGGGAGCCAGGGATCAAAAAAAAAAAAAAAAGGTGGGAAGCAGAGAACATCAGCAAAAAAGCAAACATAGCAATCTTGAGAAGAATTTAAAAGAATGAAAAGACAGTTGCTTAGAAGTGTATCTCTTTCCTAGTCATGTGTTGCTTAATGACGGGGATGTGTTCGGAGAAACGCGTCATTAGGTGATTTTGTCATTATGCAGATATTACAGAGTGCACTTACACAAACCTACAAGGTATAGCCTACTACACACCTAGGCTAATAGTACAGCCTATTGCTCCTAGACTATAAACCTGTATAGCATGTTAGTGTACTGAGTACTGCAGGCAATTGTGATACAATAGTAAGTATTTGTGTATCTAAACGTATATAAACATAGAAAGGGAACAATAAAAATATTGCAATGTACAAAAGATTTCTTTTAAATGGTACACCTGTATAAAATACTTACTATGAATAGAGCTTATAGTACTGGAAGTTTTTCTGAGAGAGTCAGCGAACGTGAAGGCAGAGGACATTACTGTATACTCCCATAGACTTTATTAACACTATCCCACAAGCCCTCCTCCTGCTTCCTTCCAAGAGGGTGAGAAAAAGAACATCGGAACTGTCAATGCTGCTCCCTGACAGGGGTATGGACCAGATCGACTGGAAATGTCAAGGAGAAACATGACTGAGTAATAGTGACTGTTAGGAGCACGTGTAAGGTGGCCTGAGGGTCGGTACCAATATGAAATCAAGACTGAGCAATAAAGAAACACAGCGATTGTCATAGTGTGGTTTTGGCTGCTGTATATTGGAACAGTGGTCAGATTAAGGAACTTTGTGGTTGGTATTCATAAAAGAAAAGTGAATGTTTACAGCATGGAGAGTGTGTGGAACTGAGGACTATTGCCAAGTCCCACAGGAAAACAAACAAACAAACAAAAAACAAACAGAAAAATCTTCTCGAACCACATATCCTTCCATTTCTTACAGGAAATTCAGCTCCATTATAATTTTATGGGACCACTGTCCTATATGTGGTTCATCATTGACCAAAACATCATTAGATGGTGCATGATTGTACTTTGAGATTACTTATCATAATTTAATTCCTTAGAATCTTACCTTCCTCTTTATCTAACTTCCATTATATTGCTTCTTGGCCATGAGATAATACCTACTCAATCTGCCTAGCATTTATGTCTATGTCAGGTCATTTCATTTCACCCTTTGCCTTCCCTTTCTGACTCATGCCCTCCAGAAGCACATCCACACCCTTGGGCTTTAGGAAGTTGATTAGAAAAATCAGATTAGGACCCAGAGAGAGAGAGCCTGCACCATTGTCTTGAATTTGATTTTCTTCTTCTGAACAAATGTGAGGTTTTAATTTTTTTTTAACATATTGTCAACTAACAGGATTAGTAAGCTCTATCAAGAGAGAGGCCCTAGTATCTCTGGGGGTCACCTTATTCATTATGTCTTCTTAAGAGAATTTACAGAGATATCTCAGTGCAAAGACAAAAAAGAAATAGGGATGAGGAAGACTGGCAATTCAAAAAGCATTATCTAATTATTTTGGATAACAATAACCTCATATTACTTATTTCTCTTTTTAATTGGTTTATTTCCTCTTCAAAATTCATCTTTAATTTTAAAAAAAATTAAAATATTCAGAATTTTTACCTAAAGAAGATCCTATGTGAATCCTTTTTTTTTTCTTCCAGTAGAATAGTAAAAAAAAAAAAATGAGACCCGCAAATAATGATTTAGTCTTTTCCTCACCATTCTTCACTTTCATCCAATGAATTTTTCTGAAAACCACCAGTTTAAAAATATGTAACTTGCATTTAGTTTTTTCTATCTCTATACTTTTCTATATATTATATACTGCTATACATATTAATTGTATTTTTAATTGAAATAGATTCTCTTCTGTTAGGAGTTTAAATTCATGTCATTCATTGTGATTAGTCATTTGAAGTAAACAATTAAGTCCTTGAAATCAGTTTGTTATATCAGAGATTTTTCAGTAAATAGAATTGATAAATATGGAACTGAGGACCTCTGCTGGCAGTTTGGTGGCATTATTTTTTTAAACCATGATAATATTGAAAAGAGAGAAGGTGAAGTTACCTACTTAACATGAAGTATTCCTTTTTAGAATCTTTAATTGTCTTCTTAAAACTTTATTTCTTGGTCCTTTCACATTTTCAGCAATTTGAGTTCTCTGTTTCCGCAGCAGTTGCTTTACTTTTTGGAAACAAAATACATGAAAAATAAGACTTATGATGTATAACATGGAATTCAGTAACAAATTTAATAAAATTTTAATGACATAGTTACTAAGATAGCTCATTTTTCAGAAACAATATTTGTTTCATGTGTAATATAATGCCTAGAAAACCTTGGAAGCCAAGTTTTTATCTAAATGTCCAGGGCAATTTTTTAAAGCTTGAAAATGCAGTTAGAGTGGTAATCCTTCACTCTACTTCACCACTAATGTCACTTACCTGTGCAGTCCTTCTATATTATTTATAAATTATGACTGAAAGAGACCTTAGAAGTCATGTAGTCCAACTCTTTAATTTTACAAAGAAGAAATCTGAGAGCTGTAGAGGTGAACATCGGCCTCTGCCTGTTCTTACCAAGTCAGGGTGAGAAGAACAAGTAACTACTAAAGACATCTCATCTTCTCAGGAGATGTCTCCTCAAGCAAGAGAAGGGAAAGGGACAGCAGAGTTCCATCTCTGAGCCACAATAACTCAGCCCTGCTATGGATGCAGGAAGACCTACTTCAAGCCTGGTTCTAGGCATTTGAGTTGCTAGGAGGAAGTTTGGGTCTTGAGACCAAAAGCAATAATAATATTTATGATAAACGTTATTGAGCACTGAATATGTGCCAGGAAGACACAGTTCTAAGTACTTGACATGGGATAACTCATGTAATCATCATAGCTATCTTATGTAATGGATAAAACTGCTTGTATAATTTAGGAAACTGAGGCACAGAGAGTTTGAGTCACTTTCCCAAGGTCTTTCAGTCAAGATTCAAATCCTTGCAGTGTGGATCCAGAGCTCATGCTCTTAATCCCGCATTATGAGAAAACATAACAAATCCAGAAATCAGTCACAAAGGGTCGACCCTAGAATTTTACAGTCTCTGCCTGACCTTAAAATCATATAGTGGTCTCCTGCTGCCCAATTCCATTATATCTATGATCTGGAAATTTAAGTTCTGGAAAGGGCCTTGTAGAACTTGTTGTCTGATGGTCCTTAATCTCTTTTGGTTTATAGACTTATCTGAAATTCTGCTAAAAGGAATAAAATTTGTCCTCTGAAAAATGTATATTCACGCATGATGACATAGCAACAGACACACACACAATGTTGCATAAAATTTCAATTTGTTTATGGAATCTTTTAATCCTCATTTATAGCTCTTAGGACCCTAGATTTTAAAATTCTGATTTAGTGCACCCTTATCAATTCACATTTTATATAAAATTGTCTCTTTTCAACATGTTACTGTATTTCCATGCTGTGCTTTGCCTTCCTGAATCTAAATTTTTCTGTTTCTTTTCAGTCCTGAACCATTCTTGCTGCCAATTCCACGCCCTCTGATTACTTAGGCCAACAGCACATTCTCAGATCACATTTAACTCTGTCTTCTCAATAATCATGTGAGATAAAGTGAGGCATTATGCATCAAAGTATAATCATAACTTTAGTAATAGCTATTGTTTCGAAAATATAAAAAAGTATGAAGATGTTGCAGAACAAACCTGAAACATATAACTGTTTCATTTGCAGAGATTAACAAGTATATTCCACTGCCAGCAAATACAGACTGAGGTTAGGAAGGGGAATAAAGCAAAGTGGAGAGGTCACTGTTTTGATTTCCACATGTTTCCTGAAGACTCTACTGATTAAAATAAATTCACTACAAGCTACCAGATGAAAGTGGACCTGTAGGATATCAGCTGGCCATTTAGGTTTTCAGTTAAAAAAAAAAAAAGCAAGAGTCAAATATAAAAAATTGTATCACTTCACCCTTCTGTTTATTAACTGCTCTAAATAGTTCTACTAAATCGAACTGGTGGGAATTTATTTATTAAAGGAATCCCAGCCCACTACTAACTTATGCTGATATTAACTTCCCAAGATATCAACTGATCGATATGCTCTAAGTAAGTATATCTAATCAAGTTTTCTGGTCACATATAAAAGCCTTTAAAATCATGCTTCCTGAAATGCATCAAATCTGAAGCTAACTTTCTCTTCATTCTCAATAGGCAGTGGTGAAAATGTAAGAAAGATGGTGTACGTGTGTGTGTGTGTGTTTACATGACTATTGTTCTATGATTAACAGTGAAAATCAGACTTCTTGGCCTATTTGTACATTATTCTAAGTCTTCGTTCTTTCCTAAAATCATGTATTTGTAAATATGGTTCTTCAATTTAGTGGGGGGAGCAGGGAATGTAGTCATAATCTTCCTCAATTTACAGAAGAAAAAAAAACTGACATAGGTTCAAATCTCAAACAAATAAACCAATTGATCCTGTGTCTATATGGTCTCACAATATATACTTAGACATCATTCTATCTGTTTCTTCTCAGACTTCTCAGAGAGTCAATAATAATTGTCTCCATTTTCTGATTTCTTATTTTTCCTTCAGTTCATTCCACTGTGCTTTCTATTTCTTCCAAGTCACTGAAATAATTATGACCTGATTTAACGAGTGACATTTTTTATCAAAAATCCAAATGGAAATTTCTCAGTTTTGAATTACTGAACTTCTGAGATGCTTTTGACAAAAATCGATTGTCGTCATCTTCTTGATACTCTTTCCTTCCTTGGCTTTTGTATTGGGGATGGAGGGGATGGAAAGGAACGAAAAGCTTTCCAGACAAAGACTACAGTGTACGCACACATAAATGTTTGATATAAAATAACAAATTCTAAAATTAATATGCAAATCTTATAGCAAACAAAACTGGGTATTATTTTTTAAAGCTATTATCTTGATCTTAGACTCAAATATATATTAATACTTGTATACCTATAATATTTATAATTTGGCCCTTTTACTCAAGTAATTGTTAAAACGAAATAGTTCTTTTCAGCTTCTTAGTAGTCCATTAACGAAATATTGATGACAAGTTGCATTTTATAATTTGCATAATATTTATAAACCAGCTGTTATTTACAAACTGTTAATGAATAAATCTCAGTGCTAATAATGGCTAATTGTTTAGTTGAATGAACCTGATCAAGCACTTATTTACACATGCCTTGGAACTTGGGCAGACTACTTAACATAAAACATATTCACTCGAGGAGAGTGAAGCTACTCTTTTTCCTTTCTTACAGAACTTTTGTAGTTACATTAGAAGGTAAGTGTTCTAGGAATCCCATGTGTAATAATACACTTTTATTCCAAAATAGTGTTTATTTTAGCTTCAAATTTTCCATTGACAATCTACAGATGATAACATTTATATAATACCTGCCTGGCAGAAAAATAATGTAATATGTGTCATATAATTACCAGATTCTCCCACAATAGTTTCAGGCACTTTATACTACTATAATCTTCATAATCTCACCATAAGACATGTAGAATATTATAAATGAAGAAACTGGAACAACAAAAATTTAACAGTTAGTAGAAAATTCACCAGAAAAAAATCTATTATAACATATTTTCCTACGTCATACTTCAGTTGTCAAATACCTGGCCCCCAAATAGGAAAACGCAATAGATCACGTCCATAACTAGTTCATGATTCTTTGCTTGTGACAGAATTTAAATAGAACTCTATATCTCAGATTTGGAAAATAGATGGCACCAGTTCTGCATTCTTAAGAGAGGTTCAAGATCACCTAACCAGAATTAGAAAATAAAGTGCCTAAGAAACTGTTTTGCTCCCCCACCCCAGGCTCATGTGGGACCATATAGACCCCTTAGCTGATCCATCACTTCCAGAAAGTGGCAGGGAGGAGGGGAACAGGGAGTGGTGAGGGAGAGAAGGGAAGGGAAGAGAAGTAAAGCAAAGCGAAGTGAAGAGAAAAGGGAAGGTAAGATTAGAAGAGATTAGGTGGACCCAGGTTGCTGTGGACCACCATGCATGCACTAGCCACCACCACAAAGGTATTGATGGCCTAGTCAGAGATCTTGACATAGTTCTTCTGGAGTTTATGGATCACAGCTGCCTGATATCAGATTCATACCTAATATCTCTGCTTGGTAGCTGACCATGGTTGGACTCTCTCTAAAGGCAGAGTCAAGAGAGATTGTTCCATTGAACTCAGTATATTCCTGACACAAAAGACAATTGGCCTGGGTGTTGTCCTGCCCAGAAAGATTGCCTTCCCACATGAGGTAATTCAGCAGGAAGTAAACCTTTATAGACCCCTAAGAGCAGAAGAAGGGGATATTAACAGTCAGACAGAAAATATATTCAGCAACATCAAGGATGCGTAAGTGCAAGATCTCCAGCAATGGAGGGAAGGTGTGGTGCTTCCAAAGAGTACACAAAAAAAGTTGCCATGGCCAGAGGAAACCAACACAGACCAGTGCCAGACACGTAGTGCCAATAAAAATATCTGCCCTCCCCACACCTCTTTCAACTCTAGAGAAGGAACAAAAGGCAGCCTCCAGAGTGGGAAATAAAGAAGCTAACCAGGCCCCTTTTTCCACAGATGGTGGCTCAATTTAATGAAGGGAAGAATCTTTAACTGCAATGAACTTGAAAAGTCTATTTCATGCAAATAAGTATTTGAATGACCTGAGATTGTTTGAGGGACCAGAAAATCTAAAAGTAGCCTGAAAAGTCATGAAACTAGCCTTAAGTTTATCCACAGAGCAAGAGGAATTGGCCCCATAGCAAAGGTTTTAAAGAATAAAAGGAGAAGAAACTTAAGTTGCTTCATGATTGCACACCCTCCTTGTGTCCCACTGTTTCAACATAGTGATTCCACTGAAACGAAATAAAGTACTATTTTTATAATGCATAATATAATTTCATCTATATACTATTTGTCTGTCACTTATCAACTAGATATTCACAATATGAACAAGGTAAGTTCTTATTATGGTTCTTCGATTAAAAAGTCATTGTTAAGTAACAGATTTTAGCTTTATTATGTGAATATCAACCAGTCTAAAGGTACTGATTAAACTCCTCTAAACTTTTTCTTTCTTCCTCAAAGGAGTATAAATTCTCATTAAGGAAGCATTAAAATATTTATAAGTTCTGGTCTCAACTAAAAGTACAGCATGAGTTTTGTAATTTAAAAAAATATATTAGAGTCTATAGCCATGCTACCTTGAAAACAAGCCCGATCCGATCTGGTCTCGGAAGCTAAGCATGGTTGGGCCTGGTTAGTACTTGGATAGGAGACCACCTAGGAAGACCAGGTGCTGTAGGTGTAAAAAATAAATAAATACATAAATAAATAAATACATATATATATTAGAAAGATAAATAAAGCTTACTTTATAAAAAGTTGAATTTAAAAATGTGTTCCGTTATTCAAATTAACTTTGTTTTGTTTGAAAATAAATGGAATATTTGATACTAAAAAATTCTGGAAAAGAGCTATCATTAAAGATACCATGCCTATCTATTCAAATCAGCAGGTGGCTCGAATCTATTCATACTTCATAAATATTTAAATGATTAAAACAAAAGAATACAGTAACATAAAAATTTTTTTAAAAAACACAAAAACTACCAACAGCATATGAACCTTTTAACCTCTTCAATATAGATATATATTTTTATACATTTTTATATGTCTAAATGCCTTTAACAACCATGCATTATATTCTCTCCTCAGAGTTCACTAACGCATAAGAAAAAAACTTTTTAAACAATTTCTTTAAACGTATTATTGTGAAAATCACTCTAATCAAAACAAATCTATTAAATTTAATAATTAATAATTAAATTAGTAAAATAATTGTTAAATAATTAAATTATCAACCACAAAACACTTTAAGATTGTATTTTCTTGCTAAATTATTCTTATCTTAAAAAACAAGTTCAAAATGTTAAAAGAGAACCTTAAAAAGCAATAAGAATCACAGATATATAATGATTCTTTTTGAAATGAGATTTTTTTTAAAAGGAAGGAAGAGGGATAGAAAGAGTAGTAGTAGAGAAAAATCTTAAATGAATATATAAACTAATAATATATTAAGTGGTATATAAACTAAAAATATATAAAATGGTTGCAGTTCAACAGAACAGCACAT
The DNA here is from genome assembly GCF_014176215.1 of Rousettus aegyptiacus. Classification (NCBI taxonomy): domain Eukaryota; kingdom Metazoa; phylum Chordata; class Mammalia; order Chiroptera; family Pteropodidae; genus Rousettus; species Rousettus aegyptiacus. Next base: position 52,536,717 of record NW_023416311.1, read on the forward strand.
TTTGATTTGCAGAGTCCTATTAAAGTTGGATCAATGAAACTCACTAACTAGATTTTATTGACACTACAGAGGGACAAATCTGTCTATGTCCTATGGTTCCAAAATGGAAAAATAAATCCTGGAACTACTAGAGGTTATCTTGCCAATAGGACGATGAGAGCCTGACTGAGGATAAACAAAGAACACAGGGTTGAAGAATAAAGAGAAAGATTCTTGTTAGCGTCTTTGACCCCTAGAATTCAACAGGCCCTATAGAACATAGCTCTGTGACTTTCATTTATGGGAACCAATAAAGTCCCTCCCTTTTTTTTTTTTTTTTTTTTTTTTTGCCTAAACCAAATTGAGTTGTTGGGTTTTTTAGCACTTGCAAATGAAAGTGTCCTGATTAATACAATTCAAAAGTGAGGTTTATTCCACAAAAAGTTAGAAAATTGAAACAAAATAGCTGAATGTTGGTATGGTGGTAGCTCCAAAGATTGGACTGCAAGGAATATTAAGAGCTGACGCCTAATAGGTTCTGTACTCATGTTTTCTTTGACCACCATAGTTTTTACTTTTTAAACATTATAAATTACTTGTCAGCATTTTAATATTGAGTAGAATGTTTTGAGTACGATCTCAGAAAATATAGAGAAACCATTTTTCTAATTCTATAGCACTTACAAAATAATTATATTATTAATTTGTTGTAGGTTAATCATTTTATCTTTTATTTGATGGTGAATAACTGAGCAGGAATACAATTGCAATTTTAGCTTCCTGTGGGAAAATGCAATGTGTTTAAAATGTATTTTCCAGAAATGAATTGGAAAAAGTGAGAATTATCTTGTGATTTTGTTATTATAAATTCACATGTCTACTAAATTAGATTTAACTCTTGGCATAGTTTTGATTTCAGAGTTTATAAATTTTGCTGGTATGACAAAATTTAGATTGTGGCTAAAGTTGTTACTATTTTTTTAGAAGTAAGTTTGGTAGCTGTGGAATATGAATAGTTGAAATTATATCAAGGCCAACCAAATTTAATTCTGTTTCCTCTCAGTTGTTTATCTTTTACATTAGAAAATAAAGGGAGAAAAAGCTAAAAATCCTAGGAATGCTTGCCAAATATCTAGTTTTCAAAAACCATTCAAATTGGAAAAAAGAGAAATGATAGATGTAAGACGAAGTCTACAGGAAAATTTTATTTTAAAGTTCATCGCATAGTTTAAATGTGTATATAAGGGTACCTGTGGCTAAACATCTGATATATGTTAAATAACATAAATTAGATATACATAACAACTTAAAGTAAATAAGTTGCAAACATATGATTAATGTGATGGTGTTTTTAGGCTTTAAATAGGCTGCCCTCTTGGAATTACAGGACAAATTGTAACTTGTAGATAAAGTTGTCTTCTGAATTAGAATTAAATATACTTCTATTAAATGAGTATTAGTTATCTGGATAAGTAACACTCTGAAATATCATTTGTAATTGTAATTTAGTGAATCTGCATAGTCTAGTAAACTTTCAAGGAAGCCAACAAATATATATATATTATATATCACAAAATAAAACTATAGCCTGCATGACATTTTTAAAAACCAGACCCAGAGTAAAAATTCATTTATCTCCACTTCAGCCCTTTCAGGAAAATGTTTCCAGGTGTGATGTTACCTTTATGTGTCAAATTGACTAGGTCATAGGGTGTTCAGATATTTGGTCAAACATTAATTATCCTGGGTGATTCTGTGAGAGGTTTTTTTGGGGTGAGTTTGACATTTAAATCTATTGTCTGAGTAAAGCAGACTGCCCTCTTCGATATGCGTGGGCCAAGCTCATATAATCCATTGAAGGCCCAAGATCAAAAAAGATGACCCTACCCCAAGAAGAGAGAATTCCTCCTGCCTGATTTAGAAATTTTCTTTATAATATATCTGTTCCCCAAGCCTGATTATGAATGAATGGACTCAAAGTACAAGGTGCTCAGAACAAAGGCTTCAGACCAAATCCTAGGTTCAAGAGGAGTCACCTGGAGTACGTCCTCCAAGTGACCTCTGTGGAACACAATGTCAATTGCTCATTTCTTCTCTCCTCCCCACCACCCTTCATCTGTCCACTCTACCCTGCCACATTGGCAACATCACTAAATTTCAGAATTTCTCACATTATAGTCTTCAGGGAACGGATGGTAAGCATATTATAATCTCAATTTCTGATCCAAATTCATTAATACTGGCTTTTTGTCCATTATGTTGAGAATTAACAAACAAGTGTAAATCATTGATAGAAATTATTAATTAACTATATCTGCCATGGGAGAGGGAGAAAGCAGCGCCTACAAAGTCATGAATTCACCATGCTCACTCCAGAATTTTAAATTGATACCCTTTTAAAATATATATGAAGAACAATGTCATGGATAATTTACTGAGATAATGCCTTATTCTGATGCCTGTATGAGACTCTCAGAAGAAATTCAATTGTGACCCTGAACTTCCAGCACTGTCCTCTGATTTCCTTTACTTGAGGCTTGTGAACAGCTTTGGGTTTCAAAGGCAGAAACAGAGGTTGTCTGGCACCAAGGGCCAAATCCTTTTTAGATTTTTATTGGAGACTCTAAGCACCTACAGTTACTACTTTGGGTGATACCAGTGAGGAGAGGGGATAGAGATTGTGCTTGGACTAATTTTAGAAAATGAGAAGAAAGAATAGCTTCTGGGAGACTAGTGAAGGTACAGGAGGACTTTATGGTTTTCATAATTTGGTGCACATTCACAAACCCTTGCTCACAGTATCATCATCCTTTGATTAGGGGGATGATAGAAGGCTTTTGGACATCTGTGGAATCCTGGCCTCAAAGTCCTGAGACTTCACAGAGAAAAGAGTCTCTGTGACAAACGTTGAGTCAGTATAGAAAACTGGTGTGAAGGCTTCTGAGTCCTTTTGGAGCAGCAGCACCTCAATAATAGTAAAGAGGCAGCTCTTCCCAGCAGCATCACTGAGTAGAGTGAATATTAATGACAATCAACACAATAAACTAGTGACCAGGATCTTCTATTTTTTATACACTTGAATGTTTGCACAACCCTAAAGATAGCCAGTAGTCTACCACCCCCAACCCCCCACCCCCCAAAAAAAAGGAATGAGAAAGAGGGAGAAAAGATTCAACTAAAAGTGTGGGGTGCAAATCTACATTTATTTTGTAAATAATTTGTAAATAAATATACTTATTTATTTATAATTTATGCATATATATTTATATTATATTATATTATATATATACATATATATATAGTTCCCCCAAAATTACAGAGGAAAGCCATACTTAATACACAAGAATTATAAAACAATAGAAAAATACAAGATAATTTAAAATAAGTTCAAATTTATTAGCATCACTAGAAACCACAAAGCTGGAAGAAATGGTGAGAAAATCTCATGGGTAAATGAGAGGGATAAATAATAAGGATAAATAATAAGCACTAATAGTTTAAGCCATTTGTCTAAGATCATGTAGCTAGTATGAGAGCTGAAATTCTAACACAGGTCTTCCGATTCCTGTAAGACTATAAAAAGCCAAAGTGATTCAATATTAAGAAGCATAATTCCTGTTGTAGTATTTAAAACTATATAGGAGACTGAAGGTCAGGTGACTGAAAGTGCTCCATAGGGCCCCTATGCATGATAAGGAGGAGTGAGCAGAGAATCATCAAGAACAGGTAGCACAACCCTAACACCCATAACATGTGCGACAGGTGAGGACTACAAATGATGGAGAAACTGTAGGTGAGATTTGGAGTAAGGCAGATGTGAATTTTTCTCACTTCTTTGAAAACAGTTCCTAAATGCTTTGAGCTTAGGGAAGTAATGTGATGTGCCCAGGACGTGACTAGTACTAGATCGACATATGAGTAGAGGTGCAGTGAGCTTGACTCAAAAACTTAGAAAAGAATCTGCTACAACAGATCTAAACATCACAGCAAGACTAGAAAGTGATTTAGGGAAAAAATAATCTATTAGTGCAGGTTTTTTATAGCTTTGAAAGAAGGTACCTTTTAAACTTTTATTTATAATTTTGTATGTTTATATGTCTACATTTTATATATATTGCAATATATATCAAACTTTTGTTAATTTCCAAATGTCTATGAGATCCTACCGACTCCAGTTTTGTCATGCCCATTAAAATTCAGTAACATAATCTTGAAACTTGGCAGAAAATTAACATGTACCCTATTTCACTGTTCTCCCAGTCTTTTACTAGACTCTTGCTTTTTATATTTGTAGTCAATATTTTTGCTTTTTTAAAAAGCAAGGGAAAAACAAGAGAGAAAGGAAAACGTGATTTGAATTTCTTGTCTTCGTCATGGCACCCAACCAATACCAATTGCCAGTTAAACTATTCTGAAAATCTCTAAAACTAATCATTTTTATAATATTTTCACATCTTTAGAAAGTATTCAGTGTGGTTTACATATATAATTGTGCTTAGTTTTATTTATTTTTACTAATTATGAAATATATCTATATCACAAAATTAGATTAATAATGGATATACACATCGATATGTACTTTATAATGAATAATTGCCATCATTCGTTTAGCAACTTATTATCTATAAATACCACAATATAACTGAGAAACAAGGAGTTTTCCATCTGAATTACTTTTTTCTATTTGACTAGTTTTAGCCACAATACGTAAAACAGATTAGAACATAGCTGAACAGTCAGCTTGTTAATTGCTCTCTCAACATGTTCTAATATGTCATTATTATCTAAATAATGAATTGTGGGTGTGATTTCAATATGGAATAACCTGCCCTTGCCTTATATTTCTTGAGAGGTATAATATTACCTTAATTATTTTCAATCAGATGTGACATCATCTATATATTGATAGATGTATTATTGATATACTTGGTCTTGATGTGACAAATTGTCTCCTTTATCTTTGATTAAAATGAATTATCACACAGCAACAACTACTCTCCCAATTGTCAGTTACATGGCTAGCTTATCACTCATCCACCATGATACTCCAGTTTAAAAAGCATGTTCAGCAAATACATTTGTTTCTATACATGCAACCCAGTTTCCTTTCTCCTGATATACAAGGCATGTAATCTTCTACTCCCTTGCAATGGAAACCTACTGTTTTACTGCCTGACTTCCTTTCCACTTCTGGTCACAGCTGTCCAATTTTTCTTTGGAGAATATCTCTAATCAATTTTCAGTCCTCGTGATATAAGTGGGGCTGATATTACTAGTCCCCCAAAAACACCATCTCTAAGAATAGGCCTATGCATAATTTGGCCAATGAGTTTAATCCATAATCCAGCAATTGGTGGATGGTTCAGAGTCAGGGACATTGCCTGGTCAGGCGAATCAGAATCATCCCCTAGACTTTGCTGGTTAAAAAAAAAAGAAAGAAAAGAAAGAATAAAAGTGTAAGTTAGGCTAAAAGCAAGACCCAAATTCTGATGACAGTTTTTGATTCTTTGGATTTACCTATGACTAAATCTGAAGATCTGCTCTTAAAACATTCTATTATATAAGCCATTCTTTTAAAAATAAATAAATAAATTGAGATGGCTTTTCGTTCACTTACAACCAGAAGAGCTCTGATTAATGTGCCCATGGCCCAATTTTCTTCCACTTAGATAGTATGTTATTCAGGATAAACTCTGGTGAAAAAAATAAAATTTCATATTTCAGTTATTTAACACAATAAAGATTTAATTTGGTTCACATCACAGCCCAATACTAGTTGGGCTGCCTTCTTTCATAGCATAGGTATTTTGTTTTGGCACATGGTTTCCAAGGTCCTACCAGTCTGGGGAAGAAGGAAAGAAGGCATCCTGGCTTCTCAGTGGCTTGAACTAAACATGACAGGTCACTACTGCTCCCAGTGCACTGTCCAGTCTGAACCTTTGGCATCATATTAGCTAAGGAAGCCTGGGAAAATGGAGAGAAACATACTTACATGCCCTGAGCAATAACAATAACAATCAGTCAGGTTTCTCCAAACAAAAACAAAAACAAACAAACGAACAAAAAAACAATAGGTGTGTGTGTGAAGAAAGAGAGGGGAAAGAGAGAGAGAGAGATCTATTTTAAGAAACTGGCTCACCCAATGGGGGGCGTTACTAATAAATTTGAAATCTGCAGGCTGGCAGGCTAGAAACTCAGGTAAAAGTTGATACTACAGTCTTGAGGCAGAAATTCTTCAAAAAACCTCAGTTTTTGCTCTTAAGACCTGTAATTAATTAGATGAGGCCCACACACGTTACTTAAAGTGCATTGATTATTGATGTTAATCATATCTATAAAATACTTTCTCAGCAACACCTAGATTAATGTTTGATTAAATAACCACACACTATAGCCTAGCCAAGTTGACACAAAATTAACTATCACACTATCTCTGCCAAATATAAAATGTCCTTATTTCTTCTTTTCTCCTCATAATATTGCTATGAACATAAACGTCTCTGCTATATGAAGGGAGATTATAATCATGTCCTATTTTTCAATATATGCTATGCAACTCCTCCAATGCCAAGGCTAAATATTTTAACAATATAAAAATATTTCTCTGGTCATCAGGATGCTCTTTTTGAAATCTTAGCTAAATTCCTGCATTATATTTTTAAATGCTTTCATTTATGTATTAATTTAATTTTTCAATTAACATTTTTGAGTACCTACTCCAAGCTTGGTACACAAAGGCCACCTTCTCATTTCAAGTATCTTCATCTTCATAGTGAGGGAGAATAAATAAACTTGGTAAGCACTTAATGCTTTGAAAGAAATCATCCCAAAACTTGGAGGCTCAAAGCAAGAAAAACTATGTTTTATAGTTTCTGTGGGTCAGAAATTTCAGAGCAGCTTGACTGGGCAGTTCTACCTCAGGATCTGAGACCGGATTCAGTGGGTGACCAGTGCTACAGCCATTAGGAGGCTTGACCAGGACTGCTTCTTAGGTGGCTCACTCACTCATCTGGCAAGTCGGCACTGGCTGTTGCAGGAGACTGAAGGTGTCTCTACATGGGCTTCCTCACAAAGTTGCCTATGTATATTAACAGTTGGCTTTCCCCAGAATGAGATATCCAGAAGACCAAAACAGAACCTTCAGTGCCTTTTATGGCCTAGGCTTGGAAGTCACACACTATTGCTTCCTCTGAATTCCATTGGTCACTGTGGTCTGTGTGGGAGGAGACTACATAAGAGCACAGATTCTAGGAGGTAAAGATCATTAGGGACTATCTTGGAGGCCAACTACCATAATAATGTATGCCAGTCCTTTGCTTGAAATACCTTTTGTTTAGAGAGCCAGCTGGCTTACCTTATTGAATATGTGGCTCCACAATTCATATATTCAGGCCTGACTAGATTATGAACTGAGATTTCAGTTAAATTTAGTATGTATATAAAACCCCTGCCTTATATGAGAGTAACAAATGGAAAAGACATACTCCTTTCCTCATCAGACTGGTAGCCCAGAAATTCTTTGAAGAGGTTCAGCTGGAGGCTGTAGATACCAGACAAAAGCACACAAGCACACACACCCACACATACACACACATACACATACATACCAGTCATCTATTTCAGCACCAAAAACACTACTTTAGGACCCACCACTCTTAACGAGTAGAAGTACCTTGTCTTGAGACACAGAAGCAATACAGGTAATAACTATTATTTGGGCATTATACTTAATAGGAAATAAAAAATTCTGTGATATTGTCTTATTTCTATATCTTAGTGTCCTTGACATTTCTATCTCATTGCAATTAAAATATCCAGAATATTCAGTCTCAAAGAAGATATAAATATTAACAGAACATTTCATTTTGTTACAATGGGTACAAAATTGAAATGTGACAATGAAGGTCATGGGAGCTCTTGAGAAGGTTCTAATAGGATGAAACGTATGTTATAATTACCATTATGGGCACAGCCAATTTGGGACTGAATAATGTCAGCAGTTATTTCCAGTTTTTATATTAATCAGTTATAACACTAAATCAGTTATATATTAATTCCTATCTCACAAAATAAATTACATAGAAAAGAATGCTTTGAATTAAAAAAGAAAAATACACATAAATTCAAAGACTCATTCTCGGTTTTCTCCTCCTAATTCTACAAGACTTCTCCTAAATCCATTTACATTTGGACTCTAACCCATGTGTTCAGAATCTACTCAAGTTCAACTAATAACATTGCAGAGACTTATTCAACAAGATGTTTAAATAAACTATTTAGAAAAATCTGAGTTAAATGTTCAAAAAAATGCTTGAAATTTTTCAAAATTAAATTATAATAAAATTTCTTTTAATTTGTTTTCAACATCTTAGTGTACTACCAGATTCATTACTATTGTCTTTACTGTCAATGGTATTAATATTGATGGAATAACTAAAGATAATCAAAATGGAACTCATCTATATTCAATTCTTCTTTTCTCAAGGCATTATGTTATAGGTTTACATTACCTTTGGCCTGAAACCAGAAAATATTTTTCTTGACTAAAAAAATTAGCTTTTCTTTAAAGACAATAATAAAACCATACCCAACTAATCTACTGCCAAGCCAAATACATTTCATGTACTTCAATGTCCAGAACAAAAGCACCAGCACTTCAGTTAAAAGCAAACATATAGCATAATTATGTTGTTCATATGACTACAATAATTAATCCCAACAACTCTAATTAAACCTTAATGGTCAAATCTCTAGGATTTTCTTCAGTGTTCATAACAGGCAAGAATTTTATCTGATATTAAGAAATCATACATAGAAAGCTTATAGTGACACCTAATGCAATGCTAAAATCTGGTGCTGTTGCAAATTTTGGCCCGTGTACCCAGAAGAACCAAATGGCACTCAGCAACTAAGAATAAAAAGAGGTTTATTTACATTGGCGGGCTCAGAGGAGTCACTCTCCAGAGTCTGAGCCCTGAACAAAGGCAGGCAAGTAGATATATACATTGACTACTTCCGCATACTTGGCGGTCTCTTGTTTCGTGCGAGCAGGAAAGGTAGTATTCCAGGGAGAAGAGGTTCAAAAAATTCCTCCGTTACAGGGTAGCCATCTTAGATTTCTTTATGTTTCCCATATCAGTGCTTCTAAACTATAGGGCTTGTCTGAGTTGAATAGCGCCCTCCCCCCACCCCAGTATTTACATCCTTCCCAGCACCTCAAACTGTAAACTTATTTGGAACCAAGGTTGTTGCAGATGTAATTAGTTAAATTAAACTTAAGTCATATTGGCCCCTTAATCCAAAATAACTAGTGTCCTTATAAGAAAAGATACACAGAGAGAATGTCATGTGACAACAGAAGCGGAGATCACAGTGATGCATCTACAAGCCAAGAGATGCAAATGATTTCTAGCAACCACCAGAATCTAGGAAGCAGCGAGGAAAGATTCTTTTCCTAGAGCCTTCAGAAAGAGCATGGCTCTGCTGACAACTTTCTTTCAGATTTCTAGCCTTTGAAACTTTGAGAGAATGAATTTGTTGTTTTAAGCTACCAAGTTTGTCCTACTTTGTAACAGCAGCACTAGGAAATTAATACTTTCATATAGGTGCTAATTTAAAGAATAAATATATATATCATCCCAATAACAGAACTTCTTATTTTGAAGCCAACAATTTACTTCCAGTTAGGCTTGTAATATATAGAGTCCTCTTTAATGAAGAAAACTTGTCATGTATTACCAGTGTAAAATTACTTTCATTATTAATTATTTTAGTTTTGTGTGATAGATGATGTTCCTTTGCTAAACAAACGATAACTGTTGGGTTTAAGAGTAGATTACTCGCAAGTTTTACACTTCATTTATTGTGGAGTGGACAGACTTATAAGCAACCTCAAATACCTGCCTCCTGGTATTCACACCCTTGTATAATCTCCTCCCTTTGAGTGTTTAGGAATCTGTAACTTCCTTCAAACCAATAGAATATGGCAAAGTTAATGAGGTGGCACTTCCGCAATTAAGTATGTCATATAGGATTCCATCTTGATAGAATTTCTCTTTCTCTCTCCCCCCTCTCTGTCACACTGTCCCCCCGCCCCCACCATCACCACCTATGCTGGTCTGAAGAAGTAAGTTGCCATGAATCCTACAGCTGGAAGTGCAGTAACTCTGTGAACGACCTAAGCTTCTCAGTCAAGGCTCCAAATTAGAACACAGGCAAGTGGGAGCCTTGACTAAAGCCTGGTGAATTCTAAGCAGAGCACACAGCAAAGACACTCTCAGATGCCTGGCACACAGAAACTGTGAGATAATAAATATGGGTTGTTTAAAGCTGCTAAATTTGTGGTAATTTGTTATGCAGCAATAGATAACTAATGTTCAATTTGATTATTTTGATTTTAAGCAAAATAATCCCTCATTCGAGCTGTTATATTGCTATTTTTGGAGGGGAGATGTTTTTAATTTTTTTAACAAGACTATTTTTTAGACTAGTATTAGGTTTACAACAAAATTGAGAGGGAGGTACAGATTTCTCATATGCCTTCTGCCCCCGCACACTCATATCATATCCTCCATCTTTGTCAACATCACTCATAAAAATGGTACATTTTATACCAAGGATGAACCTACATTGACACATCATAATCAGCCAAGGTCCATAGTTGACCTTAAGGTTCTCCTTGGCGTTATACATTCTATGGGTTTTAGATAGATGTATAATATCATAGATCCATCATTATTATATCATATAGATTATTCTCTCTACTGTAATATCCTCTGTGCTCTGTCATTATTTTTAATAATATATTTTTTAAACTATCAATTATTTTTGATGAATCAATCAATTACTTAGTGCCAACATTCAACACTAAAAAATAAAATTTTCTATCTAATTAAAAAGTATTTTGTTTATTTACTACTACTCTTAGTTCTAAGAGAATTCTCCAAGTTGGCAGGAGCAGGGGGAAGTGGTGAATAAATTAGAGATTTTCACAATATGATTTTTTGTAATGTAACTAAGATACCATCGTGTACATAAGAAACAATTCCTAGTTACTTTTCTCAATTTAAACAACTCTGAAAATGTAATCAGTACAGCACATGATGATGTCATTTGGCCTGTACTGGGTAAGATGTATGTCATAAACATAAATGCATACTCCACAGAAATCATGAGATCATCCTCAGTTATAAATGTTCAGTCAGGTGACCCAGAACACATTTATTTTTGCTTATATTAAAATTTTAGATTTTTTATAAATAAACTGCAAAATATAAAATTTCTCATTAGTAATTATTCAAAGACATTCAGATCTGTACCTGTTATTCTCATAAAAATAGAATAAAAACAAGTAAAGTGATTTTAAAAGGATAACTTGAATAATGTTAACATAAGGTTAACTTTTATAATATGAGTAATTTGCTATCTTTGTTTCATGTATGGCCACTAGTTATATAACAGGCGTAACTCCCCTTTGTCACCAGCTTGGGACACAAAGATCAGCTCTAATCCTATCTTTAAATAATCGGTGAGCAGACTCTTCCCCATCCCCACCAGTTTCCAGTCATTCTCCAGAGCTTTCCCATGGTCCCAGGAATATCCTCTTGTGGTGTTTAGGCAAGATACTTCACTCACGCCCATATGGTAGGGCACTCTGACCTGGTCATCAGCCCTAGGCTAAGGTGCTAGATGGGTCCAGTCTATGTTCCTGGTAACCCCCTGGTAATACCACAGTCAGTGCCAGATCTTAGAACCGCAGAACTTCTCTACACTTCTTGGAACAATAGGCATGGAGGGGCATGGAGGAAAGGAATACCTTCCAATCTTCACTCATGACTAGCCTATCACCCAAAGACAGACAAAGGGCTTCTTGACAAAGCATTAAAAAAAAAAAAAAAAACATCAGGAAGATTTCTTTGGTGAGACCTTTTCTCTACAATATTAAATGTCTAGCTGTACATCTCAAAGCTGACAACAAAACAATGACATGTTATAATAATGTCATTTTTTAAGAACCATTTCCCAAATATCCACTCATGTTTACTTGACTTTCAGAAAAAACTTGAAATACAGTACTTAAATATAGTCATAATTCTGCATTGCCAACAAAAGTCACACTAAAAATTTTCATTAAGCAATTCTACTTCCAGGTTTTTACCCAAGAGAAATAAATATGTCCACAGAAGTTTGCATTTTGAAATATTGTGATTGAAAATTTCTCTAAGCAGGGGTCCCCAACCTTTTTGGCACCAGGGACAGGTCCTCCTATGAGAATCTAATGCCTCATGATCTGAGGTGGGGCTGAGGTGCTGATGCTAGCACTCGGGAGTGGCTGCAAATACAGATGAAGCTTTGCTGGCTTGCTTGCCCACCACTCACCTCCTGCTGTGCAACCCATTTCCTAACAGGCCACAGATGGTACCAGTCCATGGGAACCTGGGAGATGGGGCCACCTGCTCTAATGGATGTTTGTATTTTGCCTAACAATTGCATCTGTATCTTTGAACAAATGCATTGGATATGTAAACGTATGGTCATTTCCCCATCAATATTCCTAAACAGATAGACTAAAATGTACTCACTTTGTACAGTTAAAGTTCTGAACAGACACAAATGAGCATATTCTAACCATTTCCACTTTCTTATGTATAGTCACTGTGTCAGCTTGTTGAAGCTAGAAGATCTGGAAATTTTTTAGTGATTTAAAGAAACTTTTACAGAGTAAGGTGAGAAAAAAAAAATTTTTTTTTTTGTCCTGGAGAAAAGGCTTCCTATTTTCTGAGAAGATATGTTTTAAGTATCTTTTAGTCAGACAGTTATGACAAGAATCCTCACACAGTCTCAGAGAAATTCTGACATGGGTAAGTAACCGAAAGTTAGATACTGAAGGCTGGTTTTGTGAAACATAAGCACTCTCTGGAGATTCTAAGAAACACCTGAGGAGGACATTAGACTTTTATTAGTAATACGTATGGGATTCAGCTGTGTCCATTGAGTCTTAGAAATTCTCTCCTGAAGGACAGGTATATAAGAACAAACAAGCAGTAATGTGCTGGTAAATGTTTAACGACTATGTTTCCAGGAAAAATAAAAAGCCCTGATTTTCAGTGTTTGCTAATTTTTGAAAGACTTTTTGAGACAGTAAAAATTAGCTCCTACTGAAGAGCAAAAAGTAGCCAGTCTGTTGATCAGACTAAAAGGACAAACACATAAAGCCAATCACAAAGTTGATGGGACAAATCTTGCTTCTCCCAAGATTATATGGCTATAAAATGTCATAACGACCCCCTGTATGAGTGATCACTACGTTCTTACCAAAGATATGCCCTTTGCTAGTCCCAGTTGGATCCCCAACTGCTAAACCTTCCTATCCTCACAACAGCAAGTAAAATCCCCAGTTAATGTCCACTTCTCCTAACCCTGCCTCAGAAACAGCAACCAACCAGAATGGATCTTGCCTTCCCCTACTCTCTCCTCAGAACCCTCCAGAAGTAGCCCAGCACTTACATACATGAGTCTCTGCTCCCTTTGTCCAGGGTGACACTGCACAGTTTTTCTGAGTATTCTCCCTTGTTGTGTATCAGTCAAGAAATCAGATTTTTTTCAGACTACAGACAGAAAGTCTAACATTTTCATGGTGCTAATACTCCCCGGAGGGGTGCTTTTAAGCTACCAACATGATGTCCCCGAACATAAGTTTCAGAAGAAACGAGCACAGTCAGAAATGGGTACGAGCTGGCTCCAACATATCGCTGCCCAGGTTACACTCTCAACAACCATAGAAGAGACATTTTCTAATCATCTTGTAGGTAAAGAAACTGAAGCTCAGAAAGTTTACACAAATTGTTGAAGGTCACACAGCTGGCAGCACAGCCGCCATTTAAATTTGTGTCATTCTGATTGAAAATACTATGATCTTCTAACTAATACCACATTAATATGTTACAATATTATCACCTTTTATAATAATTTCATGAGTATAGACCTTTTTAAAGACTGTGCATTACACGGTATGCATTTTACAATTTTTCTGTATATCTGTCACATACTTTATGGCAGCTATGTAACTTTAGGCAAAATTTTTTATCATCTTTAAGTCTCAGCTCCCTCATCTATAAAATAGGGACAAACGTAGTGTCTACTCAATAAAATTTGTTGTAAAGATTTCTAAAATTAATAAATGCAAACTGTTTAGTATAATGCTAATATATAGTAAGTACTTAATTAATGTTAGCTCTTAAATTATAATGCTGTACATGTAAACTGCTTGAATAAATGTCACCTTATGGGCATTAGACTTAATAAGACTCTATAATTCTCATTCAAATCACTTTCAGATTTTCATATATAGGTGAGATAATTTAAGATAAGCTTTTTATTTCTGTTTTCATAATTTCTGCTCTAGAAACCAAAACTTATTGGTTTAAAGCCGCAATGATGTACTATTTTTCACATTTCTGTGGGTTAATTGGGTGGTTCCATTCTAAGTAGTGAGTGTCAGCTGAGGTCTCTCATATGGCTACATTCAACTGGAAATCTGGCTGGAAAATTTTGGTTTTCTTCCAAGTGGCCACTGTCTCCTCATGGTGTCTCATCCTCCAGGATCATTCCACATGGTGTCTTCCTCTAGCAATATAGCCTAGACTTCCTTACGCTATGATACCTGGGTTCCAAGATGGAGTTTTCTGAGAAGACAACTTGAATATGCAAGCCCTCAACAAGCCTTGCTTGGTCACATTTGCTAATGTCCATTGACCATAACCAGTCATATGGCCAAGCCCAGAACTTTTGTGGAAGGGGGTAACAATTAGTATTGAGAGGCATAGTTTTGTAGTGACCCCCACCAGTGCACCAGTCTGCCACAGATTCCCATGCATATCCAAGTATAAACCTCTTTCAGAATTGATGAGAGAGGACTAATAACTGGTTTTATTGAGCGAAGTTTTAGTCCTGTGAGTAATGAAAGCAGAATTAAAACTGACTAAAAGTTCCTGTCAGTCTGATTCTCTGAGCCATATGTGCATGGCCTTACCATATGATGAAATTTAGAAATAATGGCAAAGTCATTTTAATGAGCTAGGAAAAAGTGAATGAATTATGATTCTATAAAATACTAATTTCAGTCTACCCCCTTAAAGACTGAAAAAAAGGTCACAGATTAGGATAATCATTCATCTAACAACACACATATAATATCATTATCATTAGGGTTGCCATTATAACCATCACATTTTTATTAACATATTCTCCCCAGAATTTCCATTTGAAAGCCAAAGGTAATTTTGTTTTGAAATCACTTCTGTGAATGGCTTCAGTACATATTTTGTTTCTGAAGTCTGCCTCTCATGATAAAAACTGGCCCGTTTCACTTTTTTCTTGTGTCTTCCCTCTGCATTTCTGAGGGTGACAAAGAAAAAGCCATATCCAAAAAAAAAATCTATTATTTTATGTCAACCAAAAGTATAAGCAGGATTTAATTACACTGCTCTAAAATATTCATTGCAAATATATAACTTACAGATATTTCATTTCCTATTTATGTGTGGTTCCCATACTTATACTATAAATATTTACAGTTAATTATGAAAAATTTCACACATTAATCCCAGTAGAATGAAAATATATTAATAAATTTACATTAATAAGTAATTCTTTGAAAAGTTACTTAGAAGTAAGAAAAAGAAGAATGCCATACAACTGTGAGAGCCAGAGGCTTAAGCTTTGGGGACTCTCATTTACCCAAGTCCCTTCCAAGGTCATGGTCACATAATTGTATGTTTTTGTAAAATTTACAAAATGAGGATATTTTATCTTATTATAGGACTTCTGTTTCTTTCCACTCTGAATCCCCTCCATCACATGTCCCCTCACATTGGGTGGCATTGGAGTGGCTGTGGCATTTTTAGACTAGAGTAAGGAAAATTAAGTCAGGGATACATTTAGTTTAGGTTTTATGGGATATATTTATACTGCTTACAGTCACATTCACGTATAGTGAATTATTACCAGTCACCTCAGTATGGGAAAGGCTTTCAGAAATACATCTGTTCAATAAACACTATGCACAATCACACCCTGTGGTCACAGGAAGGTGGGGGTCAAGGTCCCATCTCCAGCATCTGGCATGAAATTTTGTTGGTAGTGCAGGAGAGTCACAGTTTGAAATGTATAGTGTAAATCGACTTTTTATTCTGAAATGGTAATGAAAAATTTACACTATGGGAGGATAATATCAAGGTATATCAGGCAATTAATAAAAGTATATGTTTTCTTTTGTGTATTTTATGATGTTTACAGTATTTGTCAGCTTTAAACTTCTATAAATTGTTGTGATTCTTGTAATTCCTTTCCTCAACCTAAATATATACTCACTTTCATACCTAATTTGGTAGTAGTTCTTTTATCTTCTCCTAAGAAAGCTTCCCAAACTGTATAAGAAAACTTGGATCTGCTCCCAAAGGTAAGTAATGTCTGATACAGCAAAATCTTCTGTTTGAGGAGTTAGCTATTAGACAATGATAAAATCATGCTGAGCAAATGCTCTCCTTGATTCTGGATCTCAATTTTTCTCCTCTTTACCCACGAAGTCTGATTCATTCGTTTAGAATATGTGACTCTAGTCTCTCACTTTAAACTCTAACATATAGGATTATAGATGAATTTTGGCCAGAGGTAGACCATTAATCCTGACTGACTGATCGTGTGAGGGTTCTCAAAAGAAACAGAACCAACAGGATGGGCGGGGGCGGTGATTTATTTTAAGGAACGGGCTCACATACTTGTGGAGGCTGGCAAGCAGGAAGTCTGCAGGGGTTTGTTTTAGTGCCAATCCAGGCCTGCAGGCTGGTGACATAGGGAAGAGTTGATGCCGCACCTTGAGTCTGAAGGAAGACTGCACGCAGGATCTTCCTCTTCCTCAGGGAAGGCAGTCTTTTCTCTTTCATGGCTTTCAACTTTGATGGGATGAGGCCACCCACATTATGAAGAGCAGTCTATTTTACTCAAAGTCTACTGATTTAAATGTTAATCTCATTTAAAAAAAGACCTTCATGGCAACATCTAGACTAGTGTTTGATCAAATATCTGGGTACAGTGACATTGCCAAGTGGATGCATCCGATTAACCATCACATTGATGAGCACACTGTGAAGGCGGGAACCAGCATTGCTACATTTACCAAAGTCATGACACAGAAATATATATGTCATAGTCTATTCATTTGTGGAAGGGAAGGTTCTATGAAACTGAGTACCAAATTTAACAAAGAAGAGATCAGATAAAGTAATCAGAAGAACGCACAAGGGTCTGTCTGTAGATATAAAGCATAGAAAAGATGCTGAGATTTAGGCCAAGTTATGAGGTTGGCCCAATTCCTATGACCACCTCGAAAAAATAGACTACTTTAAATTATATTTCCTCCAATCCCTTAG
This sequence comes from Rousettus aegyptiacus, assembly GCF_014176215.1. NCBI lineage: Eukaryota > Metazoa > Chordata > Mammalia > Chiroptera > Pteropodidae > Rousettus > Rousettus aegyptiacus. The sequence goes on from NW_023416311.1 coordinate 52,554,125, forward strand.
AGAACTCCAGAAAAACACAGAGTTCACCATGTGAAGCAAGAGCACTCACAGTTCTAATATTCTATAGATCAATTTAATATTATTAAATAAAATTTAGAAAAGACAGGACAAGGAATATTGAAACAAGAAGATTTGATAACTCTATATTAGATGTTGGGGGCAAATGCTACCTTTGGCCTCAAGTTATCATCTAAAAAAGACAGCTTTAAGAAGCAAAGAAGGTTTAAAATCAGACACTTTTATAGTTCCCATTGTAGTTCAGAATTGCTGATTCTTTAAACAATGTTTCAAAGAACTTCTTGTGAAATGGCTTTTAACAAGTGCTAACAGAAATTAATCACAAAATAAGCTCCCCTTTTTATCTAAAACTTTAACATTTTAAAAATGGAGCTGTAGAGTAGAAAAAAAACTCTAAATAAATTTTATTAGATGGCATAGATTCTTAACATCCAGCTAACTGTAAATTAACACTCCAAATTCTAATATTCTTGTTAAGAGATTTACAAGCCTTTTAGTTCATGTTTTTTGTCTTTTATTTTTTTTCCTACAAATATCACACTTTTCATGCCACTGTGCAATTTAATAAGAATACGGCAGGGTCAAATTGCCTATTAAATCTAGCCTCTAAATAATGTTTTCTCCTGTTCATCTCTAACTTTATTCTCCTCTGCATTCTAGTAAAAGTCTGTCTGCACATCTCTTGCCTGTACTTTTATTCACTCTCCAATTTATATGTCCTATTTCTTTATTCTTATCCAAATATAATACCTCATTCAAAGATCAGAGCAAGTTTTGACCTCTTAATAAATATAAGGGCATAGAAGAGAAGCATCAAGACAATAAGGCATTAAAAATTTGTAGCAGTGGTTTTCATCCAATCCTCTTGAGAAACACTGGTTTTCCACATGCTGATCTGAGATATTCTAACTACTAAAGTCTTAATATTGAAAGTATTTTCCCATTCTTCATATTTAAAAATATAATTAGTAGATAAAATTTTCGATGCTAAAGAATGTCTATTTAAAGTAAAGAATTTCCATTTAAAGTAAAACTTTAGTGTCAACTAATACCCAACAGATGACAAAAAATGAATGTATTAATAAATGAATATTAATAAAAATTGAAAATTATTCATTTTATCTTCTAGTAGGTATTAGCAGTCACTAAATTTTACATGATCATTCTCACTTGAAAGGAATAAACCCATGTATATTAATACAACATTCTGATTATGGATTAGTTTATTTTGAGCTGGTTAGAAAGAAAAATTCTCTGATATCCCTATTAGCTAAAGTGCACTAACAAACTGAGTTTCTTTATCCCCAACAAAGTATTGCCTGAACTTTGGCATCACCAACAAAGTACTGCCATCATATGAGACCATGCAGAAACAGTCAGCCAACCCACTATCATCTCTTATTTTAGAAATGCAACACATATTATTTGTTTATCCAATTTTGAGTTCTTCAGATGCATGAACTATGACTTTCACTTCTTTTGTATCCTCCACACCATGAGTGGCTTATCGGAGATACTTAATAAATATTTATGACATTGTTATTTCTATCATTAAATAGCACCCTCCAATGTCAGAAGACCCAGCAGTCTTCACCCCACTACCCACATGCCCGAGTCTTCCCAGTACCAATCCCAGCTGCTAACTTTTGATCAAAGCCAAAGATTAATTAAAGACCAGTGTTTTGCTTTGTTTTGCTTTCCTCCAAGGTATCCAGTTTCTCTCCTCATTCTCAACTACTAAAAAAAGGAGGGGGGCGGTGAAAAAGACAACCTCACCCACTCCTTCCCTGGCAGCTAAAAACAGAAACCCAAAGGGTACGACTGGCTGAGAACAAGAACAGCAGCATCAACGACACTAACAATCATAATTTCCTTTATTAGGTGCTAAATTTGAGTCAGGCATTGTGCTACGCACTCTATATGGATCCTCTTATTTATTCCTCTTCATCTACCTACGAGGTAGGTTTTGTAACTGGATGACTGTTTTCAATAAAATCTAAAGCGGGTCTCACATAGAAGGGAGAGCTCTGGCTCCTGAAGAGGCCTTGCCCTCGGGAGGAGGAAGAAAGAGCAGCCTTGATAACTAAACCCCAGACAGATGAGAGGACGGCCCGGCTAGTGCCAGCAGGAAGATGCTGCCCAGGACCACGTGCTCTTCCCCCTTACCTTAGCACTACTCAGAGGACGAGGACGCTTTGTGTCCATGAAGAGAGGTGAGCTCTGAAAGGACTGAGCTTGTTTTCACCAACAGAGGGATCAGACATTCATAATAGAAATTAATTTCAGTTATGGAAAAATAAATGTGTATTTATTGTATTGCATATCTGAGTTTGTAGACCTAGATAATAATATCACCCCCGTGGTTCATGGGGGAAAAAATAAATGAGATTCAGACAGATTCAGACACCTGTCCAAGATCATACAGATATTTAGTGATGGTGTCTGGATTTGAAGCCACAAGTCTGAATCCAGAGTTCACTCTGTTGAGTATTAGATATATAAGTATGTTACAAATGTAATGGGAATAGTTTGACATTAAAGAGGTAACCTGCCTCGTTATTAATTTTTCCAGAAGTAATGTCCTTTCTATGTATCTCTGAGTGGGCAAGAAAAGACATAAATGTACCTGGATCGTAACACTGTCCTATAGAAATGTCATTCAAGCTAAGCAGATAATTTGCAATTTCTAGCAGCTACATTTAAAAAGTAAAAAGAAACATGTAAAATGAATTTTCATAATATATTTCTTTTAAAAAATATCCAAAATATTATTTCAACATGCAATCAATATTTTTAAATAGCAAATAAACTGCTTTACATTTTTTATACTTACTTTCAAAATCTGGTGTGTATTTTTTTAATTAAGGTATAATCAATATATTATATTAGTTTCAGGTATACAACATAATGATTTGATATTTGTATATATTACAAAATTATCACTATAATAAATCTGGTTAAAATCTGCCACCACACATGGTTACAAAACAACTTTTTTCTTATGATGAGTACTTTTAAGACCTACTCTCTTAACAGCTTTCAAATATGCAAGACAATATTATTAACTGTCGTCTCTGATGAGTATTTTTACACCGACACCGCACCTTAATTCAGATTATCCACATTCAAGTGCTTAACAGCCACATGTGTGAAGCGACTACCTTTTGGACCTTGCTGGTCTAGACAGAAGAGAGTAAAGTGGTGATTCAAATTCACAGCAAAGGTCAATTTATGACTTTGGCCCAGACACTCCTTTCAGCAAGTACTGCAGGAAGCAAAGTCCTTTCGTGTGTCTTTCCCAGAACTTCAACTTCCTATAAAAAAAGAAAAATCACAGATTTTTCAGGAGTCAAGCTTAGCATTCTTTTGGTAAGACAATTTTCATTTAAACCATTCTCTCACTTTTACTAACAGCTTTACTGAGGAAAATTTGGCATATAACAACTTACTTTAATGAGAAAAAAGTTTATTACACTTTTACTACATGTGCTGCACTGTCCTAGCTTTTATTAATAATCTCAGTTAAGTCTTAACGACCTAGAAGGTAGGTACTACCAGTATTATTTATCCCATTTCATGTAACAGGAAATTGAGGTTTAGAGGACTAAGTTTACTTGTCAACGTGATTCATTCAGCTAGAAAGTAGAGGCACCTGAATTCCAAATTAGGCAGGCTGTCTGTCCACTTAGACTGTCCTCAAGGCTACTCAACAGTTAACATCGGGAGGAGCTAGGTTTGTATTATTGCGCCATAAAATGCCAGAGGCAGAGATGAGAGGAGGTGCTAGGGGATTTCAAATAATTACCAAGAAAATTAAAAGAAACAAAAAGTCTTTATGCAGATTTCTGGTTAGTCAAACTAATCTCCCGTTAGAGTAAGCAGTTGCCTGCTTACTTGTATAATATAGGTCTTTGACTACTCAGTCTCTTCTATCTTTAATATTTGTAAACAATGAGCTTACAATAATTCTGCATAATGTTTGCTGAACACATTACAAAGTGGAAGTACTTTTTAAAACAAAATAATGAGAGCATCCAGTTTTTAGTATTATGTTCTCATGATAAGTACAAGAACCTTCGAAATGATACTCAGTTTCCATGAGATGTAGCAGTCTCCCCATCAAGAACAACTGCTGTAATATCTTAGAAGCCTGAGGACTATGAGCATTTTTCATTTAAAGATGTTCCTTTCCCTTAACCTAGCTACCACCATCCACTCTCACGTTTGTCACCGCTAATGAATATGGAAAGAACACCACTCAAGCCTAAATGGCATTCATCCTAGACTCAGACATGTCTGAGCATTTCTGGCTAACAGATGAATCAGAGCCACAAGGAATCTGTTTGGGGGTGGGGAGAAAAGGGCAAAGAAAGATCGAGAAGTGAAACTCACTGTATCTTCTAACAAAAATATCCTGTAAAGAGTGAGAGGAGTCATACTAAGCGAATGTGGTTCGTTTTGTTCTGTGACTTCCATGCATCCTCTCAGGAACCGCCCCCTCCCCCCCATCCTGCACCTTCCCTCCCTCCAGGGCCCTGGGCCAGGACCCGAGGGTTGAGGCCATTAACAGAAATGTAGGAGAGCTGCCTAGAACAAAGGTCTAAGCAATACTGGGCACCCAAATCAGTGCTGCTTCGGAACCACTGAAGGACGATAAAAACAAAGGGTAGGAATTTTCCCCACTTGGAGATGAAGCCAGCACAGGTTTGAGAAATCAGGGAGCAGAGCGAAGCCTCAGCATAACTAGAGCTCTGGCCTGCCAGCCGTGCCCAGGACATTTTCAGCCACAGTGACTTCGGCAGGCCTCAGCGTCTCAGTGGTAGCATCCTCAAGGCCACACATTCATCAGCAGCTTACACGCCCACAAATGAGCCACACCAGGCAGCCTGCATGTCTTCAGAGTCTGGTTAAAGGAAGGAAATGTTTGACTTCGTGATGGTGGAGAGAACTCAGTGTGAGCTCTTATGGGAATTGATGGAAACTCCTAATGTAGGGAGGAGGCAAGAGAAAGTGTTGAATCAAGTTGCATTCAGAGACTGCAATATGCTGATTAGCTCTGCAGCCTGGCCACAGGACACCTGCAGAACAAAGGAAGATTTCTGCTGAGATTGCCAACAACCCATTTCCCACACCTGTGAAAGGGGAAACAGGAAAAACAGAGTCTTTAAGTGGCTGCCCTACACAAAATAAAATCATTCATTCCCTAAGGCTAAAACCATGGGGAACCTACAGATTAAAGTCTGGGAACTGCCAGCAGGCCTTTCAGGCTACATACTCTTCCCCTTCCCCTTCCTCAGTGTATTCGCATATCAAAGGAAATGGGTAAACAAAGTCTTTAATTGTAACTCACAGGAACCAAAGCATGATATATAAACTGAATTCCCCAAACACTTAGGGTCCCACTCACTGTCTTTACTCTCAGTGTTTCTCTTGGTACTCTACTCTGTCTGCCTCTGAGAGACCACACATTGTGGAATGTTACCCCTTTTCTAATAAATTTTCCTTTCAACTTTAACTTTGGCGTGTGTGTTGAATTCTTTCTACATTCACCGCCATAGGACCCTCTTCTCTCAGTGCAGAGTTTGGTCTCCCCGCACTCGAAGAAATTTGTCCTGTCCTCCTGCATCGCTCCCAGAAATACCTGGGATGGGGATACCTGGAGGCAGCCGATGGTTCCACAAAGGCAAGTACAAGCAGAATTAGAAAAATAATCCACATGTTGTGAGACTAATTTAATTCCTAGCTTTGTGTGATCTAGGCATGGCTGATACAATCACTGTGCTATCCCACTACCATTACTCAATGATTGCTTAAATATTTTTTTCCTGATCTCAGAAAAGAAAAATTAATATGCCCGCGAAGGCCACCTTCACTGTGGGATACATCACAGTATTTGAGAGACACCAGGGACGAATCAGGGATTGCATCTGAAGACGCATCCTGCAGATACACCTCCTGACAATGGTGGAGTCCGGCCCTCCCTCTGAGCTGAGAAGGTAAATGCTAAATGAAAGGCTCCCCTTTAGTCATCGGAATGAGGGAGGAAGGGAGCAACGAGAATTGGTATTGTGGTAATTAACTATTATCAATACAGGTGAGAACAAATCTAAAGTTTAACAAGAATTTAATTGCTTTACCAAGTTTTTTTAATGTCTCGTGTTTGCTTTAATAGAAACTTGTGTCATTTCCTCAGTCCTATAACTGAGCAAGGAGTGAGTCACACGGTTTCGGAAATTCAAATCATGTTGATAAATAAATGAAAAATGATTCATCCTTTCAGATTTTCCTAAACAAACTGCAGCTGAGCTGCCAAGATTTACACCAGAAGAATTTCTCCACAAGAGGGCGCCATAAGATGACTTTCCTTAATCTCCATAAAATTGGTGAAGATTTCTTAGTTTGACGACAAAGACAGGAAGGAATCAAATATAGAAAAGCAATAAGCAGATGTATCTGGTTCACATGTTTGCATTATGCTCATGCTTAAAGAGGACCGAAATCTCCACAGTAGTTCAGGATGTTGAATATGTAAATAGCAACATCTGAACAAGGGAGATAGTGGTATCACTTTACTTGAAATTGCCTTGCTAAATACAGTGCGGTTTTTGTTAGTGAATTAATTTTAATAGGCTTTTCTCCAGTTAAAAGAAAATTCTGGATGGCATTTCAATTATTAGAATAATTGCTACGTATCCTTTTATGCAATGGCAAAATTGTTACATTAAACAGTAGAAAGCATAACGAGGTATTTGTCATTGTTAATTTGCTAAGCAATGGCAATTTCAAGGATTTGGGTTTTGAAATGAAGCTGTAACGTAGGATAGAAAGAAAGGGTTTTCAAATATCCTATTATCAAAAGAGAGAGCAAAACAAAGTTGTTTTTTAAAGGGTAAGAGGGGCAAAGATACAATCCAAATTAGAGTAGAAATCGGTTGAAATAAGTGTTTTTAAAAGAGAAAAGAAAGGCTAATGGTACTAAGGAACTAAAGCCCAGATCTTTCAACAGGAAAATGTCAAGCTGATGATTCTTAGGACACACACAGTACAGTTTAATTCAGGTTATTCAGTCTCTCTCACCTCTACTACTCTCACATGTAAACAGTAACAGTATTAACAAGTTCTATTCTTTCATTGTATCCTGACTTTCTCCTTCAAGCACTTAAAATTATAACCTGAACACCACACCCTTTATTATGGAAGGGTGGGGTGGTACAGTACTTTGCCCTAAAGTCTTTATTTGAGCCAATCAAGCAAGCACACACACAGAATTCAAAAGAACAAATAACTCAGGTTAAAGCAGCATGTTCAACTCAGAATCCACATGGCAGTGGAAATTCGGAGTATATTCCATGTAATTTATCACTCAGTGTTTTAGTTATTTATTGCCACATAATTTCCCCAACATGTTGCTACTTAAAACAACACAGATTTATTACCTACAGTTTCTTTCGATCAGAAATTCGGGAGAAATTCAGCTGATAGTCCTCGCTCAGAGTCTCACTAGATTGCAGTCCAGATATCAGCCCAGGCTCCGGCCATCTGAAGGCTTGATTGAGAAGATTCACCTTCAGGATTGCCCACTCATTAGGCTATTGGAAAGAGGCTGCAGTTCTTCATCTGTGGACTTCTCCATAAAGTTGCTTCATAGTCCTTACAAGGCAGCTGGCTTCTCCCAGATAGAGTAATCCATGAGAACAAGACAGAAGCCACATATCATTTAAGATCTAGAGTTAAAGACACAATCATCTCCACCATACCCTACTTTACACAGCTCAGCCCTTTCCAGTGTGCAAAGAGGCTGTATAAGGAAGTGAATACCAGGGGGATAGAACCTTGAAGGCTGGTCTCGTGCCTGACTCCATATATTCATGGCTTCCCCATATGGCCAGCTCAGATGTAGGCAGAACAATTACCTCTGCCGAGGGCCATCTTCTAGCTCCTTCCTCCCACAGCCTCTGTGATTCTCTCTATATCCCTTTTGTCCTCACTCTCACTCCTTCAACCAGACCCCATAGTCTGTCCATGGGTCAATTCTTGTTCAGCTCCTTTATTTCCATTGCCAACTGCTCCAGAGATTTTCACTGCTGAGGGCAGAGAAGAAAGGAAAAATATCTTCACCGAGGTCGGTCTTTTAGATTCTCAGTGTAAAGCCGTCAGCATCTTCATGTTACCAAAATTAACACTGTTTAGTATATCTCCTGCATTTCATTACACTAAAGAATATTTGTCAAATTTCCAAAAACGCTGTTTTCTTGGTCTCAATATGAGTCAGGCTCCAGATAGGATGGGGAAAGAGGTGGGGAATGAGGAATGGGGAAGGGAAAAAAAATATTACCATGTAACAATTGTAATCCATAAATTATTTCTGAATTATTCCTTTGGTATACATCTTACCCAATGAAATAAAAGCTCCTCAAATGCAAACAGTGTCTACTTGTTCACTGCTTTAATCCCAGTACCTACCACAGTGTCTGGCACATAATAGTTACTCTAAAAATCACCTAAAATAAAATAGGCAGTCACCTCAAAGACTTTACCTGAGAGACTAAAATTGTCTCCTCATGATAATTTAAGTAAAAATTCATAAATCTTTGTTAAAATATAACTATGTGATCTCAGACATAATATATTAAATAATGTTAATACATTGACCTCTTAATTAGCTAGCATAAATGTTCATTTCTTGGTATGTATTTATAATGTATCATAATTTAAGAATAAATCTGAACTTTATCATCCATAAAGTCATTTATTGGGCACCCACTTTGTGAATGAAATCTTTTTATGATTGGTCAATAAATAAAGTTACTCCCATTAGAAGAATTCGTTATCGGAGCATCAATGTTGTAAGTATGTACACCCTAATGGAATGATTCACCAAGGGATTCTGCCTTGATTTAAACCCACAGCTAGACACAAAGTCATCACCTGTGATGGGGCCAAGTCCACAAGCATGTTGGGCATTTGGCACACTACTGTAGAATCACACTCAAGAATAGAGGTCTCAGGGGGAAAAAAGGAAAGGAGAAGGGGGGGGAGGGGGAGAGAGAAGGAAAGAAAAAAAAAGGCAAAAAGAGAAAAGAAGAAAGAAAAAACAAAAAGAATAGGGAGTCCTCAGTGCTACTATTCTCAGTGCACCTTTTGTGACGTTTGGCTCAAGCCAAGAAAATAGAAAATATACTACCAGAAATGGTTCACTTAGAAAGAGAAAATATACCACTCTGGGTCACAGCCAGAATTAAATAACATTCACCAGATATAATACAAGGAGAAGGGTTTATTTTAAAAGGGACGAGTTATAAAAATATGGCGGGATGCAAACCAGCCTTAAGAGAAAGTGCACATCAGTGGGGCTATTATTGCTAGACTAGCCCAAAAGGCCTAGAAGGAGGATGGGCTGCTGGCACCCAGATGGTGAGGACTGTTGCCAGCCTTCTGGAGAAAAGCTATGATCTTTCATGACCAGGCTCGTTCTTCCCTTCTTCATTCTCCTACCGGAAGACAGATGAGAGGGTGCCCAAAACAGCTTTATTTTATTCCTCTCTGAATCCTTCACACATAACACAGTGCCAGCCACAACCAATGAGTCCTTAGGATATGTTGTTTGTATGAACTGAACCAAAGCCCCCTCTCTCTCCCCCATTACTCATACCATATCCGCCATAGGACTTTAGCCTCTAGATGCTCAGCTTCCTCACCCCTAGCATGAGAATGATAATAATATAAGAGATTCTTCCTGAAAATAAAATGCTATAATGTGTTGTTAACTCTATATCTCCAGACAAATACATGTCATAGAAGATCTCTAAAGAAATGCTATCTCTATCTTAATAATATTAACATGCTATCACCTTAGGATCATCTTAGTATTGAAAAAAGTGCTGATTTTCTCCTTTAAATTATTCTACTCGATGAAGTAGATAATCTAAAGCAGAAGAATCTATATTTAATTCCATGTTACTCAATCATTCTATTTTTATTTTTCATGGAAAAAAAAAAGTCTTACAAAAGAATCCAAAGTTGTTTAATTATACTTTAGAGTTACCCACATCTGTGTAAAAATAGAACCAAGTTATCCAACATAGTGGCCACTAGTCATGTGTGGCTATTTAAATTTAAATTTTAATTATTTAAAATCAAATATAATTTAAAATTTGGTTCTTCAGTCACACTAGTCACACTTCATGTGCTCAATACCACATTATGTGTTGAACAGTGCAGACAAACATTTTCAACTTTGCAAGAAGTTCTACTGGACAGCACTGAGCCTAGATAAATGACCTCTCAAGATCCTTCCGGAAATATATTTGAAACTCATATGACTAAAACTAAAAATGACCACGCTTTGGTTAGGTTATTCTGACCATGGTTGAGGTATTATTGCAACATTAGATGCAAACTATTAATAATGGCTGTCAACTTGATTGTTAGGAAGACTAGTATTGCTCAATTAGTTGCTGTTAAGTTATATTTAACAGGAATGATGTGAATTTTAAGTTCACAGGATTATGGTGATTTTTTTTGTTTGTTATTTCTCTCTGCTCATATAGCAAGGGTTCTGTAATAAAAATAATGATATTTTGCTAACTGAAATCACACATCTGTGTTAACAACAACAAAAAACAACAACAAACATGATTCTACGTAGTCAGAGCACAGATACATTAGAATTTAATTTGCCACATTATTTAACCCTTATAATAATAGCACAAAGTCCTTTTAGCCTTTTATTCAACTGCTGATGTTAAAATTAAATACCAGTGTTGAGGTTTTTTTATCCGAGAATAACACTTATTATTAGACAGCATTTATATCACCACTCATGCATTTTCTCATTACCAAGGCAGATCTATGAGGAAGAACATCCTTCTTTTACAGACTGGTAAGGTGAGGCTCAGAAATATTTAATGATTTTTCCTCATTGTCAAACAGCATAACTTATAGCAAGACAAACCTTAAATTCCTGATTCTTACTTCATTCCTAATATAAATGTTAACATATACCAGTCAAATTATTCTCACTAATTGATCAAATAAGTATTAAATATTTGTCTTGCACTGTATCATCGAGCCTCATAAGGATGCAAAAAAAGTAACAAAGCATGACCTCATAGAATTTACAGTCTGGTCAGGTAACTATCTAATTTCAGTTAGTGTTATATTTTAAATACAGATTTTTTACTTTTTAAGTTAGCCTTTTTAATAGTATTTCTCACGTGAGAAATACTACAAAACTAATGATTTGATTTCTTCAACAAATGAAAAGCATGAAGAATAGAGAGAAAAAGAGGAAGGGATGTCAAATGATTAAGGATTGTTAAGGAATTTCAACCAAATTTAATGTGTGGGTCTTACAGAGATCCTAATTTGAACAAATCTACTAGAGGAATGTGAAGACTGACGGGGCATTAAATGATAGCAAGGAATTGTTCATTTCTGTGAGAAGTGACAATATTATTTTAGTCGCAGTTTTTTAAAAATAATTCTCAACTTAAAGAGATAAAATTAAAAGGTTAGCAACCAGTTCATAATGGCTAGTTTGTACTAGACATTTCATATGTTCCAAGGACTGTTCTCAGTATATTACATGTATTATCACTCTTAAAATTCATAACACTAAACATTAGTTCTAATTTTACAGATGAAAAAATGGAGATTTGGATTCTTTATGGATAATGCCTCAGATCATAGAGCTAGCAAATGTCTGAGCTAGTGTTTGAATCAGATTTGTCTGATTATGAAGTCTATGCCATATGCACTCTACCTGTAGTTAATTGTTTTTGTTTTGTTTCAATCTACTGCAGCATTCTAAACTATGCTTTTAAAGGTAGAAGAAATAGGGAATTTTGTGATTTTTTTTTCTAAAACCTGAACAATTAACGTTTACTGCTGCTGAGTATGTCTCACAAAGGTAGCCCAGATTCTCCTTTGTCACTGTAAGGAATTTGAGGAATTTCTTAGGAGAGACAGAAACATTGTTCTTCTCCCAAATTGGTTCTATAAATTCAGCAAGTGAATGAACGCATTCAAGAACAAGGGATATGGGAGAACAGACATTTAAATCACTTCACCTTTGAAATGCTTTGTGCTCTCTAAATCCTTTTGATCATGAATCCAGAAGTAAGTGAATGCCTAAGTTAGAACATTTTAGGAATATTTTCCAGAAAGTTTATAAGAAATCCTATTGCTTTGAATTGAACAAATTTTCTCCAGTAATTTATTTGAAGGTAGATGAGTTTCTGCTCCATAGAGATACCCTACTGTCATTAAAGCACTGAATTCTTTACAATGTCTTAGAGAAAAATTAAATGTGTAAAACTTGAGAACAGAGAGATAGGATTGCAGAGATGATACTTAGAGGTGCAGAACAAACAATCTCTCTCAAATAAATATATTTGTTCTAATATTACTCTCATGTGGGACAGTAGTGTGACCTAGCATTAACACATTTTAAAAACTGAGAAATAAAAAAAGAACTATATTTCCTGCTCTCCCATCCTTTCTCTTCTCTACATTCATACTAGAGTGTATACTATTCAGCATAGCAATGCTGTATGTATGTAATACTTTGTGTTTGCAAAATATGTGTAAGACAGGCTTAATAAGGAGAAAGCTAGCAGAAGTGCATTATATCCGTCTTATGATTCCAGCTGCTGGCTCTTATCTCCATCTCTAGCAAAACACTGTCGTAAGTGAATGTGCAGATGAAAGGAAGGAGAAAGAAACTAAAGCTAGTTTGGGAAACTATTAACAATTGGTAAAGCTACATAAAAGATACAAAAGAATTCATTCATTGTACTACATTTTAATTTTACAATTTTACTGTAATTTTGAAATTTTTCAAAATAAAATTTTGAAACAGTATCCTCCTCCGTATATAGCAGAAGAAAAAAGTAAACTAAAATTCAAATAAAGTAATCTAGGTTAAAGCTCAGAGGTGACAGAATTGAGTGATTAGACTGTGTTCATAACTGGAAAGCTTAAACCCAATCAATTTTATTGACATTAAGTATTTAAAAAACATATATGTAACAAGAATGCTGGGTTTCTAGCACCCTCTAGAGGACAGAGGGGTCTGACAGGCATAAAACTTCCCGTTTATTTGGTAGTTAAACATGGAAATGGAAATATTAGGTACCAGCATGGTGGCACAAGTCATTAAAATCAACTAATTTTCTGCTCATAAAGACCATTTTATAAATATTGGTGGGGTAAAGAGAAGAGAGAAACCATGTAGACTAGTTGATAATGCTCTGTCCCCTTAGCAGATGTATTTCTGTTGACATTCTGATTAATATATCAGTCTCCTCTAGTTGTAGTGAATACACATGGTTAAATATGCCTAGGTGATTAGGAAAAATTGTGTTTCTGAGAATTTAGATATGTCAACATGGGAAACAAAACCAGAGGCATGATAGATTCGGGATGTAGTAGTGCCTTTATTCTACTGCCAAATATTTCTGAAGAGACCTTGAAATTTAGTAATAATATCAGTAAGAAATTGATGTTGGAGGATAATAAACAGATCTTTTCATGTTATAAACACCTTCAGGAAAGACAAAAGAACTTTGACACCGTTTCCTGTAGAAGAACACACAGAATTTCAGTTGAGAGAGAATACAAGATAATTTTTCTAACTCTCATCTGTGTGGCTTTAAAGGATCTTTAACTCCAACAGAAATGAGTGACTTAATTCATGCAACGAACATTTGTTCGGTTTCTATTACATGTGAGGCTTCGCTCTGGGACTTCAGCACTGGTCTCTGCTCTCATGAAGGTTTTGTTACATTGTATATAATTTATTTTTAAATTCTTTGACATGGTGAGCGAGGTAATTTTCTTTTACATGGGCCCTTATTTCTCAAACCACACTCTTTATTTCATATGTTACACTGGCCTAACTAGTGTATCAAATTATATCAGTTTTCAGCACAACGCCAGAAGACAAACTAATGGGATCCCCTAATGACAAAACCAAGTATTGTCAAATCTAAGTCAGTCTTACAAGTAACTAAAGTTTTTAAGAGATGTTTTCCTGTCTGATGCGCTAAATCTTTAGTATTTATTCTTTAACAAATATAGGCTATATAAATTGTTTCTGAGACCACCTACAAGAGAGTTTGATGATCTCTTTAGATACCCAAGGAGAGTATTAGTAGTGGTGAATGGGAAGTAACAGGATATCAGCATTGGAATATGCTCAATATATAAGAATCAATTAAGCACCAAATAAATGTTATAAATGAAATCATTAAAACATAACAGAAATTATGGAACACCATGGGAATACCCTGGCAGGAAAAGGTTACAGGAAAAGGTTACAGTAAATGAATCAAGTACATTTTACGAGGAGATATAATGAATAGGATAAGAGCAGTCAGCAATTAACTGCATTTTCAGATACTAAGGGAACTTTACATGACAACAAGAAACAAATAGGAAATGCAATACACCATGATAATTGTTCTCAGATACCCATTCGGCACAAGCACAGTGGAAATTATTTTAACAAGAATAAAAGAATATGCATTAGAAAGCAGCCATGTTGTACAGGCTCAATTAGAATTTAGAGACAGATAGGCCCAGTAAATTACCTCTAAATGTTAGAGGCAAGGGAAAGAGTTAACATTTATTCCACCTTTGCAGAAGAAACTGTCATCTAGAGTAATTTAACAGCTTTAGTTGAAGAAAGTCTACTTGACAGAAGAAAGCCAGCTAATAACTGTGAAATAAATGATAGATTAAAAATAAAACTACTTAGCAAGCCATAATGAGATTATTAATTCAGCCAAGTTTTATCAATTGGTATTAAAAGGATTAGGCAAATGGCTATTGGAAACCCGAAACTTCACATAGTTCTAGCCAAAAAATTTTGGTCACAAACTGAGAAACATAATTTACAATGGAAGAATCAGACTTTCAAACCCATTAATCCTACAGCCAAATTTAATATCAACACTGGTGAGACTACCAGGCATTTGTGATGCTCAGTGTGATGTAATTGAAAGTACCGAATATCACCTATGATTTTAACTTTGACAAAATGTTTAACTTGAATTTTATAAAACCTTTAGTGAAGAGAAATTTTCCACTCAAAAGGCTCTAGATAACAGATGTATTGCCTTTGCTTGTTAAGAGCAGATGTATTGCCTTTGCCTGTTAAACCCTATAAAAGTAAGCTCAGGGCCCAGATCTTCAGCGTGCTAGCTCTTCTGGGACCACAGCATAATAAACCTGAGTTCTCCAACTCTCCGAGTGGTGCTTGGTTTCTCACCTGTCTTGTTTTGCAACATTTCTGCAACATTTCTGGAGGCCCCAGTGAGATTCCAACCACACCGGCCCTGATGGTGTTCTGGGTTCTCTTTCGGACCGGCGCCCCAACTCCCAGGATGGCCAAGCCCCCAACTGGACTCATAGGAGGGACAGACCAACTCACCAGGAAAAGCCACATGATAAGGTAAGGCCCTGGGGCTCAGCCCCCTACTCAGGTCCCATCTCTGGACAGAAGAGGAGCTTGATCACCACCTAGTCTTCAGTTAGAAGACACAGGTCAGGGTCTTCCCACCGAGGGAAGACTTCAAGGTCTTCCCAAGGCAGGGGAAAACATAGGTCAGGGCCTTGGAAAAGGGGGGAGGCAATGTTTTAACCTGATGTGTGAATGAGTGAGTAAATGCGTGTCCTGGCTGGATTGACTTGGTCAGGTACAGATTTGTGGCTCCACAGCTGAGCACCCTGTAGGTCCCCTAAAGGCAATGGAGTTTGAGTGGGCTCGTCTGTAGCTCCATGTTATATGGCATATGGTCTAGGGTGGCATTGGACTAGTGTCTGATAGTAAGTTACAAAGTTGAGTCCACTACCCTATGCTCTTTCGGGATGCCAACAGATGAGTACCTGAGTGGTCTCCTTTCTGGAGAAGGGACCCACCCTTGTTTGTCTTTGCATCACCGACACAGGGTGAGATACACAGGGGAGTGTAATTAATTACCGATTCAACTTAAGAATTGTCTATCTCCAAATGGCTCTTTTGACATAGGGACCCTCTGTCAAATTATTTTGAAATTTTAAGGTCTATATATACCCTCCATCAGGAAGCTCCCTAAGGCAAATATGGGGGGAGGTTCCTCTAAGCCAGCCGTCTTAAATTGTATGTTGAAAAAAAAAAATTTTTAAGGCTTCTCAAGGGATTACAGGGTCAGGTTGACCCCAGGAAAACTTCGTCCTCTTTGTGAGCTTGAATTGCCTGACTGACTCAGGAAAGAACAAGAAAGAGCCAGCAGAAGACATCCAATTTATTTCAGTCGCCTGCTGTACAATCATTGAAAAGGACTGCATTCTAATAGTGGCCCATCAGGAGGCAGTTGAGACCTTTGCTAGGAACCCCCAGTGCCATGCCCTTGGAACAGAGGTAGTACCTTTAGCTGATCCCAATTGGAATTATAACACCCAAGAGGGAATGGTTAGATGCACCAAATTTCTAGAAGCCCTCATGGGAGGAATGGAAAAAAAAAAAAAAAAAAAAAGGAATACAAAAGCCATGAACTATGAGAAGCTGAGAACCATTACTCAAGAAAAAGATGAGAACTCAACCAGCTTTTTAACCAGCTGAAAGAATCCTTTAGGAGGTATATTAATGTAGACCCCACTTCCGCTGCAGAGATAGCTTTGTTAGGCCAGCACATTATTAGCCAGTCGGCCCCTGATATCAGATGCAATCTTTAAAAGCTGCATATGGGGCCACAGACTAACCAAAATCAATTACCAGATATGGTCTTCATGGTCTATAACAATTGAGATCCTTAAGAGGGAAAAAGAGAACAGAATAAAGAAAATGATAAGTCAGGATTATGGCTGTCGTAATTAGCCAGGCCCTTGGTACCTGACAAGTGTCCCTTAAGAGACCGGGGAATAAGGAGACATTGAGTTCTTGCTTCAAATGCAAGAAAGTAGGACATTGAGCAAAGGACTGTACCTAAAAGCCCCTGAGCCTCTGCCACACGTACAAGGAAACGGGTACTAATCCTTGACATTGGAGAGTTGACTATGCACACTCCCAGAGAGGAGGGCAGCCAGCCAACACCCTAGTAGGCCAGGTCCGAGATCTGTGTGACTGAAGGGGCCTGGGGCCATCCTTGCCACCCTTGTCCGGAAATGTGGTCATCACTACCAAGGAACCCTGGGTAACTCTGGATGTAATGGGTAAGCAAATTCAGTTTTTTCTAGATACAGAGGCAATCTATTCTGTTCTCCCTGAATTTGCAGAAAAACCCCCCTCATGAATTGTGCTTATCATAGGAGTAAAAGGGTAAGGCAAGGTCAACCATTTTACTCCACCACTGACCTACTAATATGAAGATCAGATCTCTCAGTAGTTTTTAATATACCAGAAAACATTGACCAACAAGTTAATCGAGTGGCTTATTATAATGGTAAGCCCAGGCAAGCCAGGACTGTACCAGTAAAAGTTCAGCTTCTATGCTCCTTCACCAAGACCCAGACTTATTAGCTGGCCCAATGATAGGAGCGCCTTCCTAGAGATTTCAGTAATCAGGATATTTTCCCCCTTCATGCTTGGACTCTAAGGGGGAAATGAGTTCTCTCGGGACCCCATCTATTTCATCGCAGCCTTATGAAACTAGATACGCACCCTCAGGGAAGTTACAAATACTGATAATGGGAAAATAAGAGTATGTGCATGACCTCTGATTTATATTTGTCTGTTATATGTAATATGGTGGTTCAGTTAAAAATTCTAATGATAGAAAGGAAAATGTTTTTTGGTAACAGAAGGTATAAAGTATGGAGATTTATTTTGAAGGGAATTGAAGGAAAGATGTTTGTCTTAAGATTGGTTATTTCTGAAACAGTGGGAAAGGGCAAACTGAGGGAATGAAGCAAGTGGTAGAAGGTTTGTGAAGAAATCCTGAAGAAATTTTATGTGATTAAGCTAAACAAGATTGGAAATTTAAATGCCAAAAGTAAGCTAATGCAAAATTAGAATTGTGTTTTAACATCTTAGACTATTGGTCTCCTACTGATGTTATGAAAAAGTTTTCAGAGTAGGAAACAAGGACTCCGTACTTCATAAATAATTTCTGTTTTATGTTGCCTTAACCAGTTTTCTGAGAATTTTAGAGAATATACTAACATTGGCCGAAAGTCTGAGGGCAGACACTCCTGGCTATGCATTTCAAAACCTGGTCTGTGCCCAATATTCAAAGGAGGCTCCAAAAGTTGACAAGTCAGAGAAGCTATTCTTAAAAATAGGGCCACTATAGACTACCTATTACTTAGACATAACCATGGACGTGAAGAATTTAAAAGACTATGTTGTTGTAACCTCGCTGACAACTCATTGAAGTTGTGTCCAGTATTGAACAGAAGACAGGAATTTTCAGATTTTCAGTCTTGATCTCGCCCCCTCACTTCCTGGTTGTCCAGTCTCACTGAGCTAAGGGAAGCATTTCGTGTTTTCGTTGTTTACCTTTATAGGAGTTATCTCTTGTTGTTGCATCTAATGTGCTCCCACCTGTAGGTCCGCTGCCAGTTATATACCTAGATCAAAAACAAAACCGAAGGGAAGAATTTTCTTATAGTGGCAAAGCGATCAATTTCATCTTAAGCTGGTCTCATATGAGACCAACATCAAAGAAGGAGGAAATGATATGGGATAGCACTTATGAAATTCTTAATCTTTCAGCAGGAAATGATACAGGACATAATCAAGCCTGGTTTCCTTTACTCAATAATAGAAATATAACCAGTTTGTATCTTTTTTTCCTTGTCAAGGGACTGAGGTGGCACTTCAGCAGGAAACCCAAGACTGCTCTGATTAAGGCAGAAAGGGAAAGACCTCCATGAAACACCAGTAGGCAGGGACTACAACCCTTCTCAGCAGGAAGCAAATATGGAAGAAGAGACCTTCTGTCCCTCAACATTCATACTAATAATAAGGGGGTTCATGACTCTTAGAAAAGAGCCAGGCAGGAAAATCAGTTAAAGTTTTTCTGAGTCTCCTGCAATGACACTGAGGTCATCCTATCCTGGAAGAGGTAGGCCCTAATCCACCAACAAGTAAATGAGTCATGGGAGTCCTGGCCTCTCTCATTTGCAGGTCCTCTCTTCATGTTCTTCATAGCTCTTATTTGATCTCTGTATCCTGAACTGTCTCCTCATGCCTAGAGTCCATAAAGTTACAGATGATTGTGACATCTTATATTAGCCCCTAGGCCACCTTATAATAGCCCCTAGGCCAGGAAAATGAGGAGGTTGATGCCCTACACGAATTTAAAGGGCATCAAAAGGGGGAATGAAGAAGAATTTCCCACTTAAATGACTCTAGATAACAGATGTATCACCTTTGCTTGTTAAGCCCTATAAAAGTAAGGTTACCCCTAAGCTCGGGGCCCATATCTTCAGAGTGCTACCTCTTCTGGGTCCACCAGTGTAATAAACTTGAGTTCTACAACTCTCCGAGTGGTGCTTAGTTTCTTGCAGGTCTTGTTTCACAACATTTCTGTAACATTAGATTTGACTCTTAGACTACAGAAATTACTGGGGATGAAGGAACAAGTAAAACATCACCCTGATACAGGGATCAAACAATAGAAGACATTCTAAAAGACAACTGGGAGGACTTTAGCAAGTCAGAATGTCATCACAAAAGGTACTGTGGGAGAATAAAAGATACTCAGGGTTTAACAATTCATGTTCAGATTAGACCTTGTTTTTTTTTTTTTTTTTTTTCAGATTAGATCCTAAATCTAATAGACCTCTTACAAAGGGACAATAAGAGCAATTTAAATATGGATGTTATGCGCTATTAATAAATCGTTAGTTTTGTTATGTGCGATTTTGGCTATGTAAATAAGTCAGAAGAAGTTGAAAATCATATGATTTCACTCGTATATGGAATATAAAACTGAAAGCAACAAATAAACATGACAAACAGTCTCATGAACATATACTGTGGATTAGTGATTACTAGAGGGAAGGGGAAGAAGGGAAGTAATGGTAAAAGGAGTCAAATATTCGGTATTGGGAAGGAAATCTGACGTTGGATGGTGAACACACAATGCAATGTATATGACATAATGTTGAATTGTACACTTGAAACTGATTAGATTTTATTAATGTCACTCGAATAATTTTTAATTAAAAAAATTAAATTTAGTCCAACCTTTAAATATTCAGAGACTTAAAAAAAAAAATAAACATATTGAGGTAATAGGATGGAATGTTATATTTCTTTAAAATACAGCACCATAGGCAGTATGATATATATGTACACATTAGCTTTAATCAACTTTAATCTACAAAAGCAGAACACATATACCAGGGATAGTTCATTAGTATTTGGAAGACTATTCAAAGGCCCTTTAAAAGCAGCTGCTACGAGCTTTGACTATCTTTATCTCCAGCCACCAAAATATTAATTTACATAATGAATGTTAGAAATTATTTTGCATTAGTGAAATGACTGGTGTTCAATGTACATAGATTGGCTGGAAATATTTTATAGGCACACTGGTTCTGAATTCTGTTGCTCTAATGTTACATCTGCCTTGAGTAAACCTTACACACAAGTCGTTTGTCAGAGGACCCAAAAAGAAAGGGATCTGACTTCACTGAGAATACAGACAGGTCTTATGACTGTTGGAATTCACATGCTAAAAATGGTAGCTGAGATTCAAAATTCAGTCCGAGGCTTGCTTTATTTCTCACATTGTAGTATATTACCACAAATCTAGGTTGAAGGTAAAGAGATCTAGTCTTCACCTACATCTGACTATTCAAAGTCATTAACTACCAAAGGAATTGAATTGTGAAGGAGCACTGTAGCTTCTTCCTTAGTTTGAAATAGGATCTAATGGACTGCAATAGAGAATAACCTCAGCTACCCAGATATGTAAATGCTGTGTTAAGTGCAATAACAACGTTAAGCAGACGGAATTGTTCTCAAGGAGCTTACATTATGTAAAGAAAAAACTCAAGAAATAAAACTTTGATTTTTGTCAAATTAAAGGAAGTTTAAGAAAATGATCAATTATTATTTTATTTAGTTTTTTTTTATGTGAAAGTAACATCTGGATATCTATTTTCAATTCAAAATCAGCTCTGAGTTTAACTTCAACTAGTTTAATTACCAATTACTTGCCTTTTTATTTTACCTACAAATCACATCTCTCCCAAAAATAGATGCTGATTCTTTTTTTTTAATCAATTATATTTAAAACAGTTCTTAAAGTTAATCATAAAACATATTAAACTTATAATTCCTATCAAAGTGGAAAAAAAACAAAGGTTTTATAGGACTTAGTTTCCATCTAATTAATCGATCGCTAATTATTGCTTGCTATTTATATGCTAACTCTAAATGAGGGCAAGAAAAAATTTTTCAGTTTTTTTGTTGTCGTTATTCAAAAAAGCATTCCTGGTACTGAACTTTGTCAGAATAACTCCCTGCTTTGTGGAGGAAGAAGCTGCTTACTCTTACTTAGATCATTCAGGACTTGACACTCTTGTAGATTAAGCAACATGTATTTAAAAATCAAAGGTCAGATGTCAAACCTTCCTGGTTAAATGATGAATCGCTTTAAAATTTCCTAGTCATCATTTGTTAGAGCATTGTGGCTTAACTATATTGTCTACTATTAATCCTTTGTGCATGAAGTAGTTTATACAATTAAGCAACACATTTTATGTTATTTTAACTTGAAGCTAATTAAATGATATTTAAACACAAAATTTTACCTGATTTTATAAAATAGGCCTATTCCTGATAAACTGTCCAAACATCAAATATTTGTGGAGTATATATTTTAACTTCACCTGGAGCTCTTACTTAAAATAATGGCATCTAAAATATGCAATAGAAAAAAGTTCCTTATGTAATAAGAAAACTCATCTAAACTAAATCTGTTTGTGCTTTTAGATGCTAACTTTATGTTTCAGTATATTTCAAGTGCACCTGGAACTTCTAAATAAGGTGATATTTTTTAAAGCTTGTTATTCCAGCACAACAAGTGGGAATTTAAATTTACTGTTATTTCTTATATATGAGTTGTGGATGGAAAAGAGGGAAGGGAGATCTATGGAAAGTAACCTTATAGAGTGATCTGATCATAAATACTTAACTGGGCAGGTCATGGCGGGTAGTCATGCACCAGGCATTCAACTTCTTTAGTAAAATGTTCATGTTTGCCTTAAGTAACCCTTGTCCATAGTTTCTGTGATCCAGGTTAACAAGCCTTTGAAATTAGCTGTTATCACTCTCAAGAGACCACATAATCTTGTTAACAATCCTGTAATCCAATCCCCACCTTGCTTCCTCCTACCTCCACGTAACCTTTCCTAGTTTCTCTCCTTAATTTCAAATGCATAAAAGAAGCTGCAAAACTGTTATTTTCCCAAGCATTTGAGATCTTGCTCCCCAGAATGTCATAAGTTTGGCTCAAATAAACTCAGAAAACTCTCTACAGGTTTGGGTGTTTCTTATGTTGACAGAGTTTATGAGTCAAATTTACAGGTGAATGATCATTAGTTTCTTCTTGTGACATTTGCAAAGTTAGGGTTAATAAGGCCAGCTGAAGAAAGGTTGACATAGTTTCTCCAGGTCACTATCAAAGCCATTCTTGTTGCTTCCACCAGTGAAAGGTGATCTTTTGATATGAACATATACTTGAGTTTTTCTCTGCTAGAGCTAAGAAAGAGCAGGAGTGGCTCACAGGTTGTTCAACTATTTCTATTTTATTGAAAATTTTTTATTCTCCACAGAGTAAATTCTAATTACTAAAATTTGCAGAAATATTTAAGGAAATTCAATAAACGTGAAGCACTATTTCAAGAAACACAGAAAAATGGGTAATGTCTTCCAAGATCACCAGCTCCAAGGTAGACGAACTTTGTTCAACCCGATTCTTTTTTTAAACATTTCCTCCTTCCTATTTTAGTCTACTTTCAGAGAACTTCCTTTTGGCAGCCAATGATGTTAATTGTACTGTTGACTAAATTGCCCTAAGGAAAACTATCATGTGTTTAACTGGTTTATAATCCTTCAGAACCTCAAGTCCCCACCCAGTGTTTGCCTTGAGGAAACAACTCTCCCTGGAGAGTTTCTTTCTCTCCTGACTGCGTCCTGTCCACAGGACTTAGACAAAAGACTAAGAAATGTGTATTATGAGTAAGTTTCCAAATATACCTGTTCTCTTTTTTAAAATCAATACACAGTTATATTTGGTGATAGTTACACGTTCATCATATTCCTGAGCCTTCCTTTTCGGTTCAGTACTCCATTTTCACTGAATAGCTTTTGGCTTTCTACAGAAAAGCCAGGTCTTAAAGGACCCAAACTTTTTTTTTTTTTTTTTTAGTGTGTATGTGTGTTGATTAAGAAAGATAGTGCCTATTTGCTTTTTTTATCATAATATTTTTTAAGGTTATCATAATATTTTTAATTATAAATTGATATACTTCTGGTAAAAAGCAGATAAAAATCACCCATTATCCCATGCTCCAAAAATAATAGAAATAAAATTGTGTGTATCTTCTCAATGTTTCTTATAAATGGAAAGACTTTTTATTTAATTTTTTTCTTTTTAACAATAAAGTTTATATTATACAAATATTTACTTAATCTATTTTTCCTTAGCAATATATTATAATATTTGCACATTTCAAAATATATTTTTGTATAATATGATTCTGATGGAATTATAGTAATAAGGGTATTTTAAAGTAGCTGTACAGTGTTGATCCTATGCCTATCTTTAGAGGAAGAGCAACAGAAAAAAAAATCTAAAATGACAAAAGGAGATTGTTTTTTATTTATTTTTATATATCCAAGCAATTTTTGTCAAGTGCCTACCTACTATTGGCCCCTTCTGTGCTAGGAGAACAAAGATAAACAATGTGTTCTTAGATCAGCTATAACATAGAAAAGTCAGTCAAATATTGTTTTTCCATGTACTGGGTACTATGACAAAGATAGGCTTAAGTAGTATAGGAGCACAGAACAAGGGCATCTAAATCAATATGAGGGTTGCTTGTTAAGTGACACTAAAATTCTGGAGGACAAGAGGGAAGGGTATTACAGAATGAATAAGCGACATATGTAAAAGGACTGCCTAGAAACACTGAGGTACCATTTCGCAAACTGGTCCCATCATAAGAATAAGTAGTGATTTCTAAGCCCAATCTCTGAAGATTCCAATTCAATTCATTTAGAGCCAGGCCAAGAATCTGCAGGTTTAACAATGTTGTCAAGAAATGCTTAGATTCAAAAAAGGTTACAAAATAATTCTAGTTCTTCCAACTAGAAGCTTCGTTGTTTCATAATGAAGAGGTAAGAAATTGTCCATCAATAAGGCTTAGAAAGTGGCCAAAGACAGAATGTGTGGGATAAACTTTGTAGATTATGCTGAAAGTTAAAGGACAGAATCCAAACTTGCAGAATATATTAGTATTTTAGGAAGATTGCTTTGAAAAGTGGAGGGTGACATAGAAGGAAAACTGGTTTTGAGGAGGTTGATGTGACAATCTAAGTGAGAAATTATAAGACCTTCATTAGAAGAATGGTTGTAAGTATAGGAAAGAAAATAATTATTTAGGAAGTAAAAGTCATAGAGTTTAGTGGTTGATGACTAATTAGTGAGTATTAGCTGTAAGGGTGACCTGGAAAGACTCCCAGGGAAGTAGACTGGAAAACTGCTAAAATTGGGAAACTGATTTATCAAAATAGAAGAGCAGATTTGAGAGAAAGAAGAGTGTTCTCTTTTAGATACACTGAATTTGATTGGATATTCAAGTGTATAATTCAGTCCAAACTTCAAGGGAAAGATTTGACAGGGGGTATAGTTTGTAATATAATAATGGTGGGAGTTGAAGCCATGAATTTAAGAAGAATCACAGAGCCATGGGCAAGTCAACATTTAATGTTTAAGCAGGGAAGCTACAATGGAGACCAAAAAGGGAATCAATTTTTTTTTTTAATGGCTAGAACAATGTCACAAAAATCAAAGAAAGAGAAGAACTAAGGAAGAAAATGTTCATCCTTGTCAAGTGCTACAAAGAATCAAACAAGATAAGAACAATGTCTACTGAAATGTGTCATATGGAAGTCAATGGTGAACTTATCAAGAACATCTCCTCTACATGTGTTTCTGGTGGGCTAGGCCAATCAAATAATTCTTTCCTGGATGCCAAATCTTGAGAGGTGACACACAGGGAGGGAAGGTGGCTGAATCTGAGTTTGTAAATATATGTGTCCATGAAGGTCCATAGTTCATTTTCTATGATCTTGAACTTTCTGCCCTCAGGAAGCTTGGTTGTTTAGCATTTTCTTCTGTGTTGTGAGTTATACCAGTGTCTTTACAGTGAATTCCATTTTTTCTATAAATGATTCTAAGTTGGTTTCTTTTGCTTATAGTTAAAAACCCCAAATTGATAAGGCAGTCTTGCTTTTTGTTTTCTTATTTGTCGAGATAAAGCATTGTTCTCTTTGTTTTCTGAAATAAAAGAGAGAGGATGATAGATATATAGTGAACTCATTGAGTAAGCAGGAGGAGATAGAATCCAAGCCACAGGTTGAGAAATGAGCACCTGTTCAGAAGGGGAGGTACAGATGCCAGTAAAGTTTATAAGTAAGAGGAAGAGGAAGATGCAGTTCTCACTTCATACATTGGCTTTTATCAGTGAAGTGGTAGAATTATCGTCTGCTGAGTCTAAGAAAGATCAGTGTCAGGACAGAGATTTGAGAAGAGAGAGAAGATTTAGAATAACCACTGTCAGTCGATTAGACCTATATTAACCATAACTGAGGACCCAACGTTAGAAAGCAGTGATGTGTAGTGACATTAATTGTAATGGCTATACGATTTTTCTCCAGAAACTCTGAGATTCTCAATTCTGGGGCTAAAGAAACAGGATGACAACATTAGAATTGCAAGTAATATTGAAAGCATGACTTAAGCAGTGGACATCAGTGTCTGGGGCTGGACAGGAGAAAATTGGAAGACCAAGGATATGATTAATTAGGAGAAAACGGAAGACTCCAAGCACACTGGGTCATGAGGTCAAAGAGCGAGCGTAGTTCAACTGAGGATAAGAAAGTTGCCGGAAACTAATGGTGGCAAGAAGCAGATGTCTTGCTTAAACATGAGGCCTGACTCTGAACCTCTCTACAGCAGGAGGAACTCATTTCATCCATCTTCTGCCCTATCATTCTTAGGATTCCTAATCTGTTTTTCTGTGACTTTCACCTACAGACTGGATGACCACTTGGTGGGGCTCTTACAAAGAGAATATCAGCCTGTTGGCTGAATGTTAAGATCCTCTGAAAAACTGAGATTCTATGCAATTACACAATTTAGTTTTATCCCTGTACATTAAGTGATGGACTTATTGAGAAGTACTTTTTAAAAAATTTTTTATGAGCTACCCATTCCCTATTGCTTCCCATAGAAAAATAGCTGACTTCCAGGATGCTAAACAACCAAGATTTTAGAAGGTTCTTTGAATCGTACCTCAACAAATACTGTTTCCTGTATTACTAACCTAACCCTAAACCTTTCTTTCTAGTCCTTCATTGGCAGTAGAAATTATTCTTAAGAGAGGATCAAAAGAAAGATCATAAGGAGACATTGCTGTTTTAGTCTTAGTCTATTAATATCTTTGTTATTACCTTGCCAGTTAAAAAAAAATTCTATTTCTTAGGGTCACCTTTCTTTACTGCTGACTATGAAACAATGATAGGTTGCATAAATTGCCACCTACCTTTTACTCTGTAGCAGCCATGTATTAAAATTGTAAGGCCAGCAATTACCAGGAAAAAAAAGTAGCACCATCTGCTGTGACTTTCTGTTCAGTTTTACTCAGGTACTATATGCTATGGATTACTTATTCTCCTGTCTGACACAGTCCCCCAAAATGTGCCTTACCTCTACAAGGAGAAAGTGTGGCTGAATTGCTGCATATTACCCACTATGACAACTCAGACCACAAGTTCACATTACATGCTGTTCATAGTTTCATCTCGCTTTACGACTGACAGCATGCACTTTCAATTGTGTGAGAAAAGCAAGAATATGTAGTTAAACTAGTAACTTTGCAACAAAATGCTTGTGTACTCCTCACAGCTGATATCCGGCAGTCGAGATTATTAGACTGAAAAAGCCACTTGTTAGGTATGCTGTGGAGAGACTTTCTACACGGGGCAGAAGGCTGGATAAGTTTCTCTCTGTTCTCTTTCAGATCAGAGAGTTTACGCTCGAAAATGTCAACTTAATTAAATTACAATTATTGTCAGCAAGCCAAGGGCCAAAGTTTGCTGTAGGCCTACAATCCAGCCTTAATATCTTAAGGGAGGTGTGACAGAATATAATACAACCAATGTGAAAAGAAAGTAAGCCGTATACATGCATGATTATAGGGGTGGAGAAGAAACCTATTACACTCTATTGTGGATTCTTGTTGGATCACCTAAAAACATGTCAAAATTATATTATCTCATCTCCAACTTCTATGATAGATAAAGATAGCTATATTATCTTTTAATTTAAAGAAGAGGGAATTGATTCCGCAAGTTTTAAAATTTAATCTATGTTAGAGAGTTGAACTGGAAGTAATTGTCAGTCTCTCTAACGTCCAAGAGAGGGAATTCTCCAGTTCTCAAAACTTTTCATTTCACAGACCTATCAAAAGGTCTTCCCTGATTACATCAGCATCCAAAATTATTAGGTGCTTAATCGTAGTGTTGCTTTTTTCTTGGAAACGTGCATGTGCACATGCACATGCGCGCACACACACACACACAGAATATTGGGCTGTGTTATGTTATTGTGCAAGAATAAATAAGTCTCATCTTTTCTCTGTTTTATTTTCTTTTCACAAGGAGAATGAGGTGCCTGTCAGAAATAACTGAGGAAAGACAAAGTGAAAATAATTAGTGGGATGAAAAAGCAAAGTTGAAAGACAGGACAGTGAGAAAGAAGAGGAAAATGTATTCAGTAGAGCAGAGGAATTATCTTCATTGAGCCTTTTTTATTCTCTTGCAATGCCCTCAGGGTTTAGTTTGGAAGACACTGCACACTGGTAGGGGATGTGGAAGGAAAAAAATGTGGGACTGGAGAGAAGTGTCAATGGCATATTCAGCCTAAATAGAGTGGCATTAATGTAGAAGAAAATGTGTTTTATTTTGTGGATAAGAAGGAAGTTCTGGTCAGGTCAGTACCTGAGAAAGATGCAACACTCTATTTTGTACTAGAGTATTCTAATTTGTTCCCTCCCTGATCCACTAACCCCAATAACCTGCAGACATAGTCATTTTAGTCAAAGTCCCTTCAGAAAGAGAAGAGAACATGAAACGAGGACTTATATGGAAGGAATCACTCTGGAAAATGATTGTAAGCATCAGGGATAGAGGGATTCGGGAATGACACAGAAGAAAGAAAAGAAGTACATGGGACATTTTCAAGTTGGACATGACCGCAAGCAACTAGGACATGATCCACTGGGACCCTCTGAAGAGCCATGTAGAATGAGCTTCAGAATTATGCATCTAAGGGATAGAAAAGGGTAGCATTTATTCACCACAATCTGTCCTTGTTTTGTCAAGAGTTATCCCCCAGGCATTAATTTTCTGTCATACAATGTGTGTAAGGTAGGTCTCTTACTTGCCACAGGCATCCAGCTGATATGTAGAGGAACAATAGGGCATAAATTTAGAGAATCCCAGTACAGGTGAGGAAAATAAGGTCCAAGATACTATTAGTTGGGGCACACCAGTTGCCAATACATCAATTAACCCCATTGCATATTAAAAAATAAAAAAAAATGCCCTGAACTCTTGAAAAATATCAATATCACAAAATGAAAAGAAAGTGAGGTACAATTTTGGAGTTAAAGAGATAAAAAGATATAAAAATTAAATATAATGTGGGATCCTGTTTGATCCTGAACCAGAAAAATAGTCAAAAAAGACATAATTAGAAAATTTTGCAAACTCTTAATATATTGATCAAAGTATTATATTAATGTTAAATTTCCTAATTTTGATACTTTTACTATGGTATATAAGTGAATACCCTCGTTCTTAAGAAATATACACTGACATATTTAGGGTTAAAGGAGCATGATGTCTCCAATCTACTAACAAATGGTTAGAAAATGATAGACAGAGAGACAGCAGAAAGAAGGCAATCATCTGCAGCAAAATGACAACAATGGGTGAATCTGTGTGAAGTGCACAGGTGTTCTTTGCACTATTCTTACAATTTTTCCATGTTTGAAACTATTTCTAAATAAAAAGTTAAAAAGTAATTAAACTCTGAATTAGATTGAATTACACTGAGGTTTCAAAAGTCCTGAGTTCTAGTCCAAGTCATTGATGCTTGTCAAGTTTCAGCTATCTCATCTGGAACCTTGTAGAACTGTAAGAACTAAATAAAGTAATGCATGCAAAAGAGGTTTGAAAGTTTAAGATAACATACAAACGTAACGTTGTTAGAAATAAGAGTCTGACATTTGAAAGATGGCTTAATAAATGAGTTATCTGATCATGTACCATCTAAGCTATAACAGACATATCCAGAGAAATGAAGAATATGTGGGATACATTTTATAAAAGGGAGCGTTTTAGGTTAATTTCAGTTACCAACTTCCTATCCCTAATTGGTTCCCTTCGACAGCCTTTTATTATCTATTATATACTAGACAATGTGCACATTGTGAGAATTGCTAAGATGTGTTCATATCCTCAATGAACTCAGTCTACCATGGGATAAAACTACAAAAATAATAATAAAAAAAAATCTATAATGCGATACATTAAGAAACTTCCACAGAAACACAAATAAGAAATAATAAATCTCAGGTTTGGAGACAGAGTTTCTGACAGAAAGTAATATTTAAACTGAATCTTGATAAATGAGATCACTTAAAAATAAGAAAAAGACATTTCAGGCAAAGAGAATGGCTGAGGAAGGTGTGAAAGTAACTCACAGGTTTAGTCTCTTGGTTTCCTCTATGACACCTCCCCCACATCACCCTTCCTGACACCTACAGTGACATGAGAATCCCCTCTACTTTCCTTTCTTTTCTGTCACTATCTTAAAGTTCTTTAATTGTATTAAAGTACTGGGTTGCCCACTATAGTCATAAAGAATGAATGGAACCTCTTGGTAAAAGTTTGTTGTTTCGTTTGTTTATTTATTTATTTATTTGTTTTAAGGGAGTGGTAGCACTAATTAATTCTCTTAAATGTGATCCTGGATTTCAAGAAGATTATGGGAATTTTTAAAATAAAGGAGAAGTAAACATCTGTATACTGTGAAGTTCTCTTCTTTGCACTGGGATTTGGGTTATTTCATAGAGCATTTCAATAAAGGTACAAATTAGTATAATTACCAAGTCAGACTAAAGCTCTCAGAAGTGCTATCAATACCTACACATACTATGGAAAGAAAAAGAAGCAAAACTCTTCATAAAGCTTCTAAAAACTATTTTGGGTACCCATAAGATGACTTGGTTATTACCGAAAATAGTGAGCTATATCCTGATTTAGGACATAAGTGAAAGACACCTCTGCGGTTAATCTTTTCACCTGCAACAAAAGTTGTAGAAGCCCATGGCAGATACACTCCACTGGTGCCACAGATAAGTAGAAGTAGAGTTTCAGTTTCAATTTTGTTCTCTCTTTCTTTGAAATGATTCTAGCTTCTGCTTTTGA
Source organism: Rousettus aegyptiacus (assembly GCF_014176215.1). Taxonomy (NCBI): domain Eukaryota; kingdom Metazoa; phylum Chordata; class Mammalia; order Chiroptera; family Pteropodidae; genus Rousettus; species Rousettus aegyptiacus. The sequence continues at coordinate 52,584,864 of NW_023416311.1, forward strand.
ACAAACAGTAGCAGTTTCTGATCCCTGTTTTACTGCCATTGAAGACCAAATTGAGAATTTGTTTTTGAGACAGGAAATGCTGGTAAAAATCCTAGCTCTGTCAACACTTTCAGGGCAAATTCTGGCACATTGCTTCTATTCCCTGCACTTTGATGTCTTCCTCTCTACAAGACACTCGTTGGAATCTGGAAGCTAAAATAATCCAGACCTGGGCATCAATAATCCAATCTTTTGGTTCACATCTGGAAAACTGAAATCACACTATTTCTGAATTTTTTTTAAGTGGTACAAAGATATACTAGGCAAGGTCTAAGAAGTATTCTGTTCATTTGGAAGAAAATTATGTACTCTAAAATCATAATTTGGAAGCCTTTGTTAGAAATGCGTTCCAACTCTGCAATGTATGGACCAAGAATCATTTGCAGGGCACAGAAAATTAAGATGGGAATTCCAGACCTATAGTTTTGAAAAGTCACCAAAATGCAACTTGTTAGAACGATTTTAGTTCTGTAGCCTTTGGCTGCCAATTTATGCTGAAATAATTCATTTTTTATATAAAGTTTTCCATTTTTTCTACACTCTTCACCTAAGCAATTTATATGAGTAAGATTATACTCAGTTCAGGCCATTTCTGGCTCTTTTGGAATATTCTATTCCCCGCAGGGCTGCCTTTGATGTGCATTTTTAAATGACTTTACCTGTAATGAAAATGATAGCAGCTCGCAGACAGGAGAGGGAGGCAGCAAGAAAAGTTTCTCAAAATCTGGAATGCTCAGGTTCCATCTTTCTGAAATCCTCAGAGAATTACAGAAATTCTCTAAAGGCAGTGTTGTTAACACACAGCCATTTGTAGCCCATATTGTTTTTTCTCCCTTAGGGTGCAAGGCCTTAATTAACACTGTTTAACCTAAATAGTCCCACAGTGCCGCAGCTACACATGCCTTTCCCAGGTAAGCCAGATGGGCTGAGGGGACTCCAGGGAACTCCTGCTTCCTCTTTCCAAGGCCCTAAGCAAGACTCTTCCACAGTTCCCTCTGCTCTACGGCAAATTCTTTTAGTTCATCTACTCATTTTGAGCTTTATGCTTTGGCCTGAATTTTAATTTTTGCTAAAGTTAAAATGCTTTCTGCACGTGTATTAAGTATTTTCACTCTATTGTGAGGGAAAAATCCGAACGACAATTTTGATAGGCGACCACTTAAGACTGAGAGTGAGTTAGCTATTACTTACTGATCATTCTGGAAATGAATTAATGGTTACTACTCACTTATTATGTTATAAGCTCTAGACTGAATACTTTTTCAAAGGTACTGTTGGTATATTACATTTTTTAAGTTTCACAATAATTCTGCCAAGTAGGCACTCTTATCTCTATTTTTCAGAAGAAAAAATTAAGGTTCAGAGGTCAGAAAGGTTTACCCCACCTATTAGTGGCAGCCAAAAACTAAACCCATGTCTGTCTGTCAGGTGCTAAAGCTAAGGCCACTGTTTGGCTTAGACTCAAAATGGTGCACACACATTCTTCTCTGGGATAGGAGCGGGAAGAAAGCGCAGATGGAACAGAACCAGAAATATAGAGGAAGACTAGTCTGGAGCTGTATTGGAGGCAAGACAAGAATAAGATAAAATGGAGTGAGAGAAGTGAAATATGAAAAGAACATCTAGTCACTTAATAACATTTACTGAGTGACTACTTTGAGGAAGGCACTATGCTAACTCCTGGCACAGGCAGGGATAGACAAATGCTTCCAAGAGCTCAGCTGAGCACGGAGCAAGGACAAAGGCAGTGTGCAGATTTGTGGCCCATTCGGTGCTGGCCTACTTAGAGTTTTTCAAATTTTTATTTAGTTGCCCATATTTCTTTTGCTATGTTTTCAAATAAATCATATATGTACATGAAGCAAGCCTTAAAAAGTAACAACAAAGTGCTCCCAACTTTGTTGTTACTTTGTTGTTACCCAGCAATGGGGACATCACAGAGACAAGCCTTATTTTCAGTTTTTTATATTTTTCCATGGGTAATTTTTAAATATGTAAAATATAATAGATATACATATGTATTATATAACATATATAGTACATGTGTATGTATTATATATAATATGCATTCTTTAAGATAAAGCATATACATATTATTTAAAAATTTTTAAAGACAAATGGCAACCTATAATATAAACTGCATATTCTACATCGTGCTTTTCTTAACAATACATATCATGCTAGTACATATAAGCTGTCTTATTCATCCTAATGGCTACATAGCATTTTATTGTATTCATGTACCATAATTTATTGAACCAGGTCTTTTTGATGTACAGTTAGGATGTTTCCAATATTTTACTATTGGATAAGTGCTATAATACGTACCCTTATGCACACATTATTTTGCAAATATGTAAGTATATTTATAGAGTCAATTCCTAGCAGTAGAATTGCCAAGTTAAAGACGATGCGCATTTGTATATATTTAATTTTGACAGGCATTACCAAAATGCTCTCTGCAGAAGTCTTCTCAACTCACGTTCCTATAAGTGATACATGAGAGCCTCTATTTCCTCATACAACATTATGTGACCTTTGCTGATCTGTAGACGGAATACAATGTCTCTATTGTTTTTATTTGAATAGCTAACATTTTAAAATGTAGGGCATTTCAGGAAGAAAAAAAAAGAAGCAGGATTTCTAATTTCTTTTTAAAACATCTGAAACCTGGCAACTCTGGACCACCTTTGCATGTGGTTAATAGCCGAATGGTGACTACTCTCCTTAGACAGAGCATCTGCGCTCAATACTGTGCCCCTTGCTCACCTCCGCCAACTCCATATTCTCCCCTGACACTGAAGTCAAGAACCAGCTACCATTTGTCATCTTTCAATACATCCTCATTTACTAATTTGTATTATTTTCCTAGCATTAGATATTTGAGTTTCCCACTGGTCTAGAAATAGATTATTAATAAAAAGAGAAAACAAATGGAGCAAGAAAATAAGCAGATAAAAGAGAAGGAAAAATAGGTAAATATAGAAAAAAGGTATGTTAACATAGTTCATGAAAAATAAATTTTAAATTCTTCTGAATGAACACCTATGTTCCTAGAATTTATTTTCAGGCTATTCACACAAAGTGAATCCAACATTGAATAACTTTATGCCTCTGGTACAAACATTCAATGGTTACACTGAAAATCTTGGGGACTGCTCAGGATATGAATCTAATCTTACAATAGCCCTGGCCATGGCCTTCTAGAAGGCAAATGTCTTCTAGATATCCAGGTGCTGGAAATAGCACATTGCTTTGTTTTCTTAAATTGAATTACATTAGGAGTCATGTCCACATTCACAAGAGAAGTAAAATTAGCAGATATTAGTTATCATGGAGTGAAGGAGAGGAAGTCCTTCCTGGGGTGGGTTGATGCTGCCCTGATAACTGGAGAAGGACTCTGGTCTGCATTCTGTCATGATGTCCGTCTAATGATGAAGCCACTCCGTTCATGGCAATTACAGGCTCAGGGAACTTTGGCCATGATTCAGTTTACTTTCCTCCTGACAAAGTAGAAGCAGGAAGAGAAGTTCTAGCTCAGTCCTTTAGAAGCAAATTGCTGGCTACTCTTCTCTTGATCGGGGAAAGGGGATGCCTTATTCTTTCCTTTTTAACTCACAGTGGGAGAAAATATCTCTTTGGCTTTAATTTTCTTAATAACTACTCTGTCGCTTAAGGAGGAAAGTACTGCAGTTTAAGAGGAGGCTAGATCTTCTTTAGATTGCAACCATATAACAGATCAGGTCCTAGATCAACCAAGCCCATCTAGAGAATATTTAGATTGCTATAGATAAACCTGACTATTGAGAATTCTCTGATGTTCACTGGGTCCTTTTTCTACAGAACAATTTAGGGAAGTACAACTGGCCTGAACTTGAGTCCCACCTCCTTGGAGTTTTTACAATGTATTAACCTCTTCAGTGCTGATCTGTCATTTTTCTATTCTCTTCATGAGTTTTAAATGGTCTGTTTGGAGTTTAAAAAAAAAATGGTAACACTATCTTTATGCTTTCTGCTCAAGAGAAGGATGGAGGAAGATAGGAGAGAAAAGTTAGATTCAGGCTCAATTAAAACTTGAAAGTAAATATGAATCACAACAAATCACTCATACAGATTTTCCACTACTGATAGACTGCCAAATAAATATGTATCTAAATAAGTCTTTCTTTCTTGTAATAAAGTTATTACCAGGGAACGAGGGCAAAGAATAAGAACATGTCCAGGAGTTTCCCTACTTTTATAAGATTTTGGCAATAAACTACAATTAAATATTTTGCTCATTGCCTGTTTCTGTCAATATTTTGTGACTTTTCTGATAAATAATCTGAAATTTTTGAGGCCAAAAGAAAACAGGCATTTTTTCCAATGCCTAAACATTTATACATTTTCATTTAAACTACTTTTAGTTACAACATTAGTTGACTTTCAAAAGCCAACTTATCGTGACTGTTTCAGAGAGAAGTGTAAAAGGTTGGAATCCTGATTGTTTATATCCCATGTGGGAGAACAGTTAAGCCTCTATAAAAACTCAACTCTGCACCTCAACTAACTCCAGTGTGAGCTTGCACCCAGAATTCAAAATTTGAGAATATAATTAAGTTAGATTTGTACTGATTAAATCTTTAACAAGAAATTTAATATTTTGATGAGAGATTTTACTCTCATCAAATGAAAATTGGCTATAGATAATTTTTACAAAGTGAAGTTTTTCAAAAATAAAGTTGTTTTCAATGAGAATGATGTCATAATAAATAAAGCCGTTTATCAAGAACAATTACCCAACATGTAGTCTGTGAAAATTAAATTCTTTAAAGGTTTTAGGTGATGAATCACCACAGTTATAGTCACTGGACAGTGTCAACAGTGCAAATTTTGAACAGACTTTCCAGTTTATAGAAATTTTGGCACATTTCATACATAAAACATTGCAGATCTCTCCATGCCCTACTTGTTTTGTTTTGTTTTGCTTTGCATGGATTCAGCCTAGAGCTTCTCTAGACCTCTCTAAGGGACAACAGAGCTCCATCCAAGGCTGCTGCAACTTCTCTGTCCGTCTGACACAGTTTGCCTTCTACCTGCCACGTATCACTTATATCTTACCTACATAAGAGAGATGCTATAGTTTCATTACAATAAGTAAATAAATAATAAATAAATAAAACAAAAGACAAATTAAGTTTTCCTGATATTTCAGAGACACCCTGACAGTGAGAAAGTGGGGAAGATACATGAGCTCAGTCCCACTTCTTCAACATTTTCAGTGGCTCTTCATCACCTATTTGGAAAAAAATATTTTTTTCTCAGCCTAGTATTCATGCCCTGGAAGCTCTCTCCAAACTTACTACATTACTCCCAAGCCACTGTTCCATAAAGCTGCTGTCATGAATTCAATTGTATCCTCCCAGAAAAATATGTCGAAGTCCTGACCTCCAGTACCTCAAAATGTGGCCCAATTTGGAAATAGGGTTGTTACAGAGACAACAAAGTTAAAATGAAATCATTAAGATGGGCCCTAATCCAACATGACTGGTCTCTTTATAAAGTGGGGACCTTTGGACACAGAGATGGACATGAACAGAAGGAAGATGATATGAAGATATAGGGAGAATGCTATGTGAAGATGGGAGATTTGAGTGAGGCATCTACAAGCAAAGGAGCACTAAAAATGGCTGACTAACAACCAAACGCTAGGAAGAGGCAATAAAATGTTCCCCAAGAGGTTTCAGAGGGAGCATGGCCCTGCACCTTGATTTCAGATTTCTAGCTGGGACAATAAATTTCTATTGTTTTTAGTACTTGTTACAGTAGCCTTAGGAAACTCAATAAATGTGCAAAGTAAATCACTCAGATGAGGCATGTATTGGCTACAGAACCCTGAGAGGCCCACAAAGCATTGGATGTCTTTTTTAAAGTTAGTAGGTAGAAGATACATCAACTTAACTCTTTTTTTGAAGTAGCCATCTCAGTATATCCCAGGCCTTCGGAGCCCTGGAAATCCACCAACTTTTCAAGGGGTTTATTTCTTACCTTCTGGCACATATATATCTTACTAAAGCTTCCAGGTATTTGCTACTTCCTGCCCAACATCTCTATTAGCATGATTTCATAGATTACATAGCCTAGAGCTCTAGAGCTAAAAGCAACAGCGAATATGTTTTGTCAGTGTGACCATGTGAAAGCAAATTGCTTCTTGGTTGATGTAGGGACAATAAAACATTTGCCAGAGCAATAGCTGCATCCCAGTCATCAAAGATGATGTTGTTTGCTCCAGTGAGAAGATTACATCTATAAAAGTAGCAGCATTTAGAGTCACCATCTGATAAAGTTTATAAAAACCCTTCACTGCTCTCCACAATCCCACTACCGTGTATATAGGCCAAGACAATATTCTTGCACCTCTCAGGATGTTTATGGTGATGTTAATCTCTGCCCATCGCCTTAGAAAAGTAGTGTTGCTTTTGCTTGAATATTTTGGTTGAGCAGATCAATTCCAGTGGTTTCCACTTGGCCCTTCCTATCATAGCCCTCGGTCCATAGGCCAGGGAATCAACATGAAGAGTCTGTTGGTTTGCAAATGTGTTCTTGAGAACTATAAATTCAGGTACAAAGAGAATTACTATAGGGCTGTACATGTGACCCCACTGTCAGAAGGAATCAAACCAAAGCTCCATTTGTCATCTAGTCTCTGTAAGTCTTCTCTTCTAATATTTGACCAAAGATCATTTGGGATTCCCAGGAATTAGCATCAACTCCAAACCTATTTTAGTAATTCCAAAAAATTTGAATGTTTTCCTCTTTCCAGTGCACAGAGACCTTGGTAAATGGTCACTTTCAGAAAGGCAGAGGAAGATTTACAGTACACTCTAGTGGCAGAGTCATAGCTTTCTTCCTCAAAGAAATATCACTCATATTTCAATTTTGGATATCTATTCTTATACCAGTACCAAATTGTTTCTACTAATACAGCTTTATAATGTGTTTTGAAGGCTGATAAAGCAATTCTCAATATCTTCAAAGATTATTTTGGCGTTCTTATACATTTACTTGTCCTAATGAATCTTGGAATTCGTTTGTCAAAACCCACCAAAAAAAATCTATTAGCATTTTTATTGAGATTATTTGGATTTATAAATTAATTCAGGGATTATTAGAATTTTTATAACATTAAGTTATTCCATCAATCAAGATGATATATCTACTTATTTGGATATTTTATATCTTATACTAAATTCTGTAATTTTCTTATTAGAAGTCTTGCACATTTTTATTAGTTTTATTTCTAACTGGTAGTATGTAAAAAAATTAAAATTTTATAGACTCACATTCTCATCCAGCTACCTCCCTTTTCCTCTCTATAGCTAAACTTCTGAAAAAGTTATCTATACTACGTGTTTACATTTACTCACCCCACTTCTTGTTAAACATCATGTAGTTTGGATTTAATGAGTCCTACTTCACCAAAACTGCTCCATTGGAACCAATGGCATTCATAAAGAAACTCAACTTTTTTCTCAATCTTTATCTTGCTAGGCTTTGAAAATTTTTACATGTTTTGACTTCATTTCAAGTTCCATGTGAAGGGGGCTTATAAATTGCCACTCTATCATGTTAAAGAATAAAAATTCAGCTGGGTAATTTCAGAGATCTAATTGGATTTATTAAGCAAATAGGGCAGCATCCTATCCAGCAACTAGAAGAGTGCTCTGGGGGATTGTTCAAAATGGAAGGCTTTTATAGGAAGAAGGCTGTAGCAAGGAAGTTGTTAGTAAAAGGAAAGAAAGAACAGGTCCTCTTCTTTGGGGAAAAAAGAATGGCAGGGGTTTTATCATGCAGATTACCTCACTAGCATTGATCAGGAAATTCTAGACTGATTGATTTGAAATTCCACTCCATGCAGGAGCCTGAAATTAAAATTAGGTTAGTTATTAAATTTTGGTTTGTCGATGCAGTTTAGCAAAAGTGACTCCATGTTCGCCTTTTTTAAAAAACAATTCTATTAAAAAGTACAAAACTAAACAGACTGAAAAATCAACAAGTCTTCTTGGATCTTTAAGAGAAGGGAGGACACAGAGCAAACTGCTGCCTGCCCCAGATTAGACAGATAAACAGGTGAATATAGGGTGCAGCAGCTTACCAAAGCGAAGGTTTGGGAACCAGTGCCAGAGTAGGAAAGCCTGAACTGTAATGGACAAATTGCTGGAGGCTCAGTGTAGACAACTCTCAGTTAAAAACTCCAGAGTGATCCAATTCTAGATGGGTCCCCCACAATACTGTGAGATTTACCTCTAAGAACTCAATTGGTTACAAGTTATCAGAGTAAATATCTGACAAAAATCCTCTTGTGCTTCTGGAAGGGAGTGGGGAGAAGAAACCATTTTTAAATACTCCAAAGTGTTCTTTTTCATCAAGGCCTGCCCTTAAAGGAAACTAGTTAACTGAAGCTGGGGTATTATCAGAACCTAACTGACCTAGGGGAAGAGAAATACCCACCTTGAGCCCACTTTAGCCATCCTGTCCCACCTGAGGGAGCAAAAAAATAAAAAACCTGAGAAACACTCCTGAAGTCCAGAGGCACAGGCTCACTAAATGGCTGAACCCTGATCTAGACCTGAGGACTAGAATGCTTTCCCTCTTTCACACATTATCACATCACTAAAGGCCTATTTACAGCAATTCCTTTTACCTAGTACACCATGTCCAGCTATTAAGAAAAATTATTGATGTAAAAAGGCAAAAAAAAAAAAAAACAAACAATTTTAAGAGACAGAGCAAACATGAAAGGAATATGAGAATTATCAGAACAGAATTTAAAACAACTCTGGTCAATATACGAAAAGCTCTAATGGATAAAGTAGACAGCATGCAAGAAAAGATGGATAATATGAGCAGAGATGGAAATCCTAAGAATCAAAAAAATGCTAGAGCCAAAAAAATCACTGTAACAGAAATGAAGAATGCCTTTGATAAACTTAGTAGACTGGACCTGGCTGAGGAAAAAAATCTCCCAGCCAGAGGAAATATCAAAAGAATCCCTGAAAACAGAAGAGCAAAGAGAATAAAGACTGGAGGAAAAACAAACAAACAAAGAAATATACAGAACATCCAAGATCTATGGGACGACTACAAAACATATGTATAATGAGAATACCAAGAGAAGAGAGAAAGAAACAAAGAAATATTTGAAACAATAATGACTGGGAATGTCCCCAAATTAAAGTCAGACCCAAACCATAGATCCAGGAAGCTAAGAGAATACCAAGCAAGATAAAGGGAAGAAGAAACAAGAACAGCAACAACAACAAACTGCACTGAGAAATATCATCTTCAAAGTATAGAAAATCAAAAATAAAGAAAAACATCCTGAAAGAAACCAGAGCAGAAAAAGACCTTACCTATAGAGGAACAAAGATAAGAATTACATTCAACTTCTCAGAAACCGAGCAAGTAAGAAGACAGTGGAGTGAAACATTTAAACCATTTAAAGAAAAAACATCAGTCTAGAATTGTATACTCTGAGAAATTATCCTTCAAAAGTCAAGAAGTAAAATCTTTCTTGGGCAAACAAAAATTGAAGAAATAGAATCCCAGTAGACCTACTTAACAAAAAATATTAAATGAAATTCTTTAGAGAAAATAAAAATAATATAGGTCAGAAACTCAGGCCAACATCAAGAAAGGATAAAGACTAAATATGGAATAAGTGGAGGTGAGATTAAAACTCTTATTCTTCTTATTCTTAATTGATCTAACAGTTAACAGTTTGCTCAAGATAATAGTAACAATATATTTGATTATATATGCTTATCTATATGTCATATATATATACTTATGTATGATTAATACATAATTGAAATAAATGATAACAATAATACTAGGAACAAGAGAAAGGAATTCAGGTTATTTTGTTATTATAAGGTAACTCAAATTAGCCAAGAAGTGGTATAGTGTTATTTGAAAATGGACCTATCCTACTTTAAAACCTCATCTTTATTCGTCTGTAATTTCAGATGGCATAGAGAAGAAGAAAAGTGAGGAACAGAGGTGAAGGGGCGTTGTTTAAGATGCCTACCTAGAGTTTTGGTAACTGATACACATCCCTTCTCTTTTAGTCCTCATTTTCAAGGGCAATTTTGACATCTTAAGCCTGGTTAAAAAAAAAAAAAGTGGCAAGTAAGAGGAGAAACTGATTCAATGTATATATAAATTTTAAAATACCTTAGACAATCCCCTATCAATAATCAAAATATAACACCTTACTCCTGTATGATGTTTACAACTTACAAAATATTTTTCACTTCCTTTATCTTATGTTATGCTTTATGACAACCTTGTAAATTCAGCAGGGAAAAGCAGGATGGGCAGGACAGCAATCATTATTCCCATTTCACACAAATATTTTTTGAGTGTCTATGTTATAAGAGGAATAGAGTATTGCATGTAGAAAAAGGCTATAATCTTCTAAGCATTTGAAAGAGATAAAGTTCTAAAACTATGTGCTCAGGCAAAGAGTTATTAGACTGAGTTGGAAAAATATATTATCTAGATATTTCCAGGATATCAAATTCTTTTTTTCCCATCACAAATTGAGAGTTATTTTTTTTAAAGTTGCTACGTATCCCCTCTTGATTCTTTAAATTTTAATTTTGAAATAATTCCAGATTGAAATTTGCCCTCCATATATTAATTGAAATTTTTCTATAAGGAGAAGCTGTCCCTCCTCCCGCAATTATTTATTTATTTACTCACTGATGCCCTTTATTTTTGCTCATGTGTTCTTTCTGTTTCCCTTCCTTGCCAGGCTAGTAGGAATTCAGCAAAGCAATATAAAAGTCAATACCATTTTAAAAAACGACTCATAAAGGTTTTCAAAATGTTCACACTATCCTCTCAAGCCAACTGGATTAGTGGGGGGAAAAAGTTAGCTTACGGTCAGACACATGAACACTATTGATTAAAGCAACATGAATCCATAAGAAACAAATTGACCACAGAAAAACAAAAGCTCTTACTGACTCTGTGTGCGTGCGTGCGTGCGTGCGTGCGTGTGTGTGTGTGTGTCTTAAGAGCAAAGTTAGGTTGATGCACTTTGATGACTAATGTTCATTTTGTTCTTTGACTCTCTTACTGGGTAAAGTTTCTAAATAAAAGAAGAAACTAATAACTTTATTTCAAAATGGATAGTGGTTTTTAATGGTTTATTTTGGTTTGGTGCTTTTTCTCTTCAAAAAGGACATTTATTATTTTTCTGAGAACAATCCAGCAAATAAATTATTGGTATTGTAGTAGTATAAATACTGATACCATCAAATGTTTCTACCTTAAGAAAAATTATTTTTATATCTACATCAATGAGATGTTGTACAAAATCGGTTGTTTTGCAACAGATTAGTATATGGTGAATCAAAAAATTTGTTTGAGTGTGATGAGAATAAGCATTAATTCTGGAAATAAGCCACCATTCATTCCTTGGGTGGCCTAAGAACAAGTTGCTGAACTCGTCTAGACCTGATTTTCCCATCTATAAAATAATAATAGTTTTTATCTACCACATTAAGAGATGTCAGGCATTAATTAATATTCATAGTGGGCTTAAGATCTGTGATTAAAAGCTGTTATCCTTGATGGAAAATAGAACCATTCAACCGTTGAGGAGTAATAAACAATCAGAGATGTGTAGTCCCTGAGAAGAAATATCGAAGAGAGAAAATTTAGTCAGGAATGAGAAATGGGAGCTGGGACGAGAATCTCTTTTGATATATAAATATTAGTATATATTTTTTCTTCATAGAATGAAGTAATACACCTCTATAATGTCTCAGTAAGGGGACTATTCTTCTCTACATTAATGTTCTTAATTGTGTGTGTGTGTGTGTGCGCCATGAAACCTTTTTAACATTTTAGTGGAGCCACAGATCATTTCTCATAATAATTTTTAAATGCATTAAAAATATACAGGATTATGAAAGAAAATGGTTTTTTAAGAAACAGTTACCAAAATGTTTTTTAAAACTTAATTTTAGAGTAATATGGGTGCTTCTTTATTAAATTAAATAGATCTAATTATAGTCTAATAACTACCAACATTTCAAAGTAGTGATGGTTGTAAACATTTCAAGATATTAACAACAACTCTAATGCAATATGAAAATATTTGTTTTTATTAGTGATAAGGTTAGAGAAACTGCTCTTATTTCTGTGGCTTATTGACAACAATTATAATTTTTTAAATGCTGATTTAATTAGCAGCTACTAAAAATGAAGATGTATTTTTTTGTTCCTATCCAAGTTTGTAGACTCTAGATTTTATCCATGGGCTCCTTGGGAGTATTCAGATCTCAGTTTAAGAAACCCTGTTCTATACCTATCCTGGTCCTTCAGAGAGCCAAACACTTAATATTATTTCTTAAAGTGTGATCAGATGATCACAGTTATGGAGTGTTTTTTAAAATGCAAATCTCTCGATCTTTTCCTAGACCTGCTGAATCTGTATTCTTAACAAGCATCCAGGTGACTGATTGATATACACACTAAAGTTTGAGAATAGCTTCAGAGATTATAGTTATCTTCAGTGGAATCACAGTTATCAGGCTGGAGATTCTTAAATATTCATGTGAGATATTATAATATATTATATTGGTAGGTTTATAGTAGGCCTGGAAGCGGCCTAGAAATTTTAATTTTTTAATAAGCATTTTAAATATCGTAATAAATATGTTTTTAATTTCATTATGGGAAATAATCCTAAACAAAGACACCAAAAATCAAAGTATAAAATCAGCCTTAGAATGAAAGGAGCTGATGAGGAACTGTACATTAGAACATCATAAAAACACTCTACTTCCCTTTCCTTTTCTGCACTAATACCCTTCGAAAGAAAACCTTTACATAAAACAATTAATTTATGGAATCAGTGCATTATATCACAGAAGATATAAAAGGTGTGACATTCTCTCTGCCCATTTTTAACATCATACTTTAAATTGGTAGGCAAAAATTAAAATTGTTATTGGCAACATGAAAAGCAGTAGTAATAGAATAATAGGGCTGCAGAAGATTTAAAGATCGTCTTGAGCTTTCATCTTCTTTCTTTCTTTTGCCTCACAAATCTTTATCCCTATTCCAGAACTCTGTAACTTGAGTTTCAAATTAGTATATCCAACTGCCTACTAGACATTTACCCTTGGATATCACAGATGATTCAAACACAACAAACTGAAACCAAACTCACATCACATTCTTCCACAGAATGGCTTTCTGTTTTATATATTTTGTCTTGGATGTTGACACCACCATCTAGCAGGATAGCCGGAAACTATCCTAGATATCTCCTGATTTCTCACTGCTTTTCTATATTAGGGGACACTTTTTGGAGTGATGATCAGTGACCTAGTGTTCTTTGAGTCAGCATTTTTGGAGTGTCAGTCTCCATTGTGGCTCATGTAAGGTAGACATGGTGATCGGAAAAGTGCTTCTGATACAGTTGTCATTTCCCAAAATGCAACGACACGACTATAGCACTAGGAAGATTTAGGAGATTGAGTTTATACCAGCTCAAGTTTAGGCCTCTGAAAGAAATGCCTTTTGTTTCTTTGTTTCATATTTCTTTCTATTCATGTTTTCTTGCCCCTCATTCCATCCAAGCAGTACAATTTTGAGGTTCAAGTTTAGGATGCAGATCTTGGAGAATGGTCTCTCAGTCTGCCTCTAAATCAGGCACAAGAAATCCTTGTGGGCTCACAGAACCCTGACTGAATCACAAGTAGACTGCTTAAGTGTAGGGTGCTGAAGCCCAACCTAATAACCTATATTTCAGAATTTGGGACCCCAATAACCAATATCTGGTGTAGTTAAACTGACCAAAGTAAGCACATAGCTAATGTCTGGAAGGCAAGATCACTCCAGAACCTTAAACTTGAAGGGCTGTTGCACTATTTATGGGTAAATCCCCACAAGAAGAGCAAGGTTTTTGAACCAGGACAGGATCAGGTAAGTGGACCATGGACTACATGAAGACAAGATTTAGCTCTAGAATATCAGGCCAACCTCAAGGTAGAGTCTCAGTATGCAAATTTCTGGCTTCGCAGCACCAATCACATTGTAGGACTGCTTCACTCTCTACCCTAGCATCTATTTTCACTTCATTCTATTCTTCAACCAGGTTGGAAGGAGCAATATGTAACTCCAGAGAAAAACAGAGCAAGTTCCTGATGGAACAGGAAAAGAGGTGACAGAAAAATATGTTTGCACCACTATGAGAAGGAAAAGTTTAGCCAAGGCTATGTGATTTCAAAGCTCACAAAAGGTAAGATTTGGGAATGAGACATGGCAAAGGAAATACATTTCATAATGAGCTCCTGTGTATACAGTAGTAGGAAGAACTTAGAGCTGCTGTATAAGCAAACAAAGCTGGAGTTCTGCTGGAAGAAGCAGCTCACAGAGTGGGGTCTATGTTACTGAGCAGAGGCCACCCTCAGTTCAGGATTGTGGGGCCAAAACAATAGGAACATAAGGGAACAATAGAAATAATTCAGAAAAAAAAAATGAGGAAGGTCTCAGAAAAGCCTGTATCATGGAAGTACAAACCTTGCAGTCAGTGGAAGTGAACCCTGAATAACTGACAGAAATTAAATGATTTCTTGGTGAGCTTAGAATACAAATAGCTTGTATTCATCATTTCACTCCATTTCATTTCATTTCATTTCGTTTCATTTCATTTATTTCATTCTTCTGTCTATTCCCTTACTCCAGAAAATATCTAAGCTCTTTTGACCTGTGGCTGATAACAACAGTGCGAATTTAGACCTGCTTGCTTCAGTCTAGTAGGCACAAACCCCACGTGGCTATTGACTACTTGAAATGTGGCTACTTTGAACTGAGAGATTCTTTAGGTATAACATTTCTATTAAATTTCAAAAAGTTAATACAGAAAAAGAAAGTTACATTTTATTAATTTATATATTAATTACACGTTGAAAATACATTATTTTGGATATAATGGTTTAAAAATCTATTACCAAAATTATCTGTATCTGTTTCTTTATTTTCTTTTTTTTAAATTACTTTTTGTTTAGTTTCAAGTATACAGTACATTGGTTAGACATCTACATAGTTCGTAAAATGATCCCCGCAATTGCTCCCTCCCTCCACTGACCCTCCACCTAGCCAACGTATTAACTGTATTCCCTATGTTGTGATCCCCATCCCCGTGATCATCCATCAGCTACTAATTTGTACTTCTTTAACCCTTCACCCCATTCTCCCAGCCCCTCAAACACCCCTCCCTTCTGTCTGATACCAAATTGTTCACTATAATTGTGAGTCTGTTTTTGATTAGTTTCTTCTTTTTATTCCTTAGATTCTGCATATAAGTGAAATCATATAGTGTTTATCTTTCTCTGTCTGATTTAAATCCCTTCTAGGTCCATCAAAGCAATATCTTTCTCCATCCCCTTCCTTCTCATATGTAGGGGTCTTGTTTTCTTATCCTTTCAGCCACTCTATCTTTTGGTTGGAGCACTTAATTCTTTTCTATTTAATGTACTTATTGATAGAAGTGTAGGTGTTACCATTCTTTATTCCTGTTTTTGATACATGTTTATTCTTCTTAAAGAAGTCCCTCCAACATTTTCTGTAATACTGGCTTGGTGGTGATATATTTCTTTAGCTTATTTTTGTCTAGGAAGCTCTTTATCTGTCCTTCAACTCTAAATGATAGCTTTGCTGGATAAAGCGTTCTTGGTTGTATATCCTGGGTCTTCATCCTGTTGAATATTTTTTGCCAACCCCTTCTGTCCTGCATAGTTTCTTCCGAGAAATCAGCTGCCAGTCTTATGGGTTTTCCATTATAAGTAACTACCTACTCTTCTCTTGCTGCTTTTAATATTCTTTCTTTGTATTTAACCTTTGGCATTTTAATTATAATGTATCTTGGTGTGGGCCTCTTTGGATCCTTGATTTTTGGAATTCTCTGAGCTTCTTGGGGTTTTATGTCCATTTCCTTCACCAGATTGGGAAGTTTTCCATCATTATTTCTTCAAACAGCTGTTCGACATATTGATTTTCTTTAGTTACGCTGATCAGACAAATATTTGGAGCCTTAATAGTGTTCCATATTCTTCTTAAATTATTTTTATAGTCTTGGCATCTTTTTTCCTGCCATTCTGCTTCAGTGTCCTTTCCTGTCCTCTAGAAAGGCCATTCGATCCTCTTCTTTAGTCACTTTGTTTATTCCTTTATTTATTCCATTTAATATACTTCTCATCTCAGATACTGTGTTTTTCATTTCAGACGGGTTCCCTTTTATAATTTCCATTTACATTTTGATGTTTTTTATCTCTTTGTTGAAGTTCTCTACACTTCCCAAAATTCATTGAGCATCTTTATAACCAGTGTTTAGAACTCTGTATTTGTTAGATTACTTGACTCCATTATATCTGGATCTCTATTCTGTTCTGTCATATGGATTCTGCTTCTTTGTCTTCACATCTTGGCTGTCTTTCCATGTCTGTTTCTACGTACTAAGTAAAGCTCCTAAATCTCCCAGTCTTATTAGTGTGGATTTGTGAAGTAGGTGTCCAGTGGAACAGTCCTGAGAGGGGTTCAGCTGCAGGCCAAACTTAGCCCAAGCCTCTACCTTTCTGGGGCCACCTGTTAAGACTCAGCAAGCAATCCACAGATGCTGTGCTTATAGTTGCCTCGAAAGCTTACACCAGAAACTGAGGCCAATTGCCTCCTCCAGTGTATCAACAAGGAGGACGTGACTCACTGAGGATAAACCTGGATGTGACTTGGTGGAGCCATGAGTTGGGGGTGGTGCAGTTTCAGGGAATCCTCTGGACAGAGTGACTCTATTATCCAGTTTGATGACGTCAGGGCTATGGCAGTGCTGTGTCTTCTCACTGGGAGGGGGAGGGCTCAACAGGGAACAGTGGATACCACCTGGCACTTCTGTACAGAGTGAATCCCGCCTAGGCCCTCACTCTAACAATATCTCCCTATAAGTCCCTTGTACCCCCTGTGGGCAGGTGAATCGGCAGTGGTGCTCAGAGCAAGCAAGCCCATCACCATGAAAATCTGATCACAGAGGCAGCCTCTTTAAGAGGCTTCTGCCTCTGCCCCTGACACCACCTCTGTCTCGACCAGCCACTGGAGACCCAGCAACCCCGCATCCTTGCCCCATTCTACCTTCTGCCATTGTAGGGTGATTTCTTGGATTTCTCCCTAGTTGTATGACTTGTTCATCCCAGGTGATTTTTTCCTTGCTGCTGCTTCTTGTTTTCATCACAACTTTGATTTGGTTGTCAGAGGGATGAACAGAGCCTCTATCATCTATGCCATTTTTTTTTTATCTTTATTCTTCTTTAATGTAACTACTAGAAAATTCAAAATTACATATATGGCTTGCATTATTTTTCCATTAGATAATGCTGCTCTAGACCATAGAGTATATTAGTTCTGGGGCCATTGTTCCTTTTATATATGTGATAAATATAAAGGAATTAGTACTTAACCAATGGTTCTAAATTTAGTATATTTAGAAATCATCCGGGGAGCATAAAGAAATGCCATTCTTGCTCCTACCTTCCCAGCAAGATTAAACTACAGTATTTGGGATGCAAACAACAAATTTGTATTTTCAAACAGTTCCCTAGAAGATTCTGATACAGAAGGTCCTCTGACCATCCTTAGAAATACTGACGTAGGGTGTACAGGGTTTCATTGATTATGTTTGATTCTAGGATATTCTGTTTCTCTAAATTTTGTGGGTGGGAACAGCTTCTGTGATAGCTCATGTTCCTATTAACCCTCTAGAACTTAGGCTAAGTATGTTTGATGAGGGTTTTCGGACTGGATTAACTGAATTTTGGAAATGCTAAAACCTCATATTTAGTGGAAGATAGCCCAGGATACAGCTGCAGAGGAGAAGCCTCTGGCTACAATGAGGCCCCTGAATCAGTCCCCTGTAGGAGAATGCATGGATTAAAAAGAAAATGTGCAACTCCGTAACCACAACTGAGCAGATCAAACTCACTCCTTCTCGCCATCTTGTTCTGCTTGCTCTGTAACCATATCTGACAAACCCAATAGCTATGATTGAGAAATTCGATAAGTCAGAATTGAAGACAGAAACACAAGAGAAAAATTCACTTCCATCAAAAGAAATAATTGAACAGGAGAAGCAAGCAGGCGAATCATAATGAGGCATGCACCGCCAATATGCACTGTACGTTCCACAAACATTGTCTTATTTTACTCCTTTCAGCTGTTTAACCTTATAAGACGCAAAGAGGTTGGATCAAGTTTAAATGATTGTGCTGTCCCCTTTTCACATCCAAGAACTGACAAAGAAGTCCACACCTGCCTCCCCCACCTGCCTGTGGCTGACAGGGAAGGAAAAGGGCTTGCATGTTGGGAAAGGCATATGCTGGGTGGGACAACAGTGAAATCTAGAGTGAAAACCAAGCTGGTGCAAGGTGTCCTGAAGGCTGTAAAATGCAGTTTAATCGGAGTGCCATTTTTGTTGTCGTTGTTGTTGAAGTGATTTTCATTATTAGAATGCATAATTTTATAATATGCAAATTAAAAGTTTTAAAACCTGAAAAGGAAAATGTGCATGGGTGCAGGCAAGCAGGAGGGAGGCATACAAGGAGACCTGAGACACTGGATCCTATCCTAGACCTCTGACTTCTCTGTAGGAGTAAGGAATTGGCCTGATACGGGGCTGGGAAGAGATTTGTATTATTAAAATGTATATGGTATACACAGAAAATGACTGCAGGCATCAAGGGTTCATTGCATACCATAGTGGTTAAGAGATGGATTTTGAAGCTAGATTATCTAAGTTCTAATACCATCTCTACTTTGAGCAAGTCTCTTAACCTCTTTCTTTTTCTTTGAAATAGGAAAAATAATTGTATCTACCCATAAATTTGTTGTGAGTATTAAGTGATCTGATGTATACAGAAAACATGAAATTGTGTCTGGCACATAAGTGTTATATGAATGTTAGGTGATGTTATTTTATTACGGTGTGATATAATTTGTTGGGCTCTGTAAAGTGGAACACAATTTAAAATAAGGCAAGGAACAGAAGGAGACTGATTTGCCCATCGTAGACGGCAATAGGAAGTAGGAAGCCCAAATGCTTGCAGAGAATAGAGAAGTTGTGCAAATATATGTATATAAGGTACACTGAGGGATGAGGAGAAAAATAAATAAAATAGGGGATGATAGAATCTGGGGGAAGAAGTTGCTTTTTGCAAATAAGAGTACTCATGTCTAGCCTAAGGACCTTCAAATTCAGTATTTATTTAATAAAAGAGCTGACCAAATATAAAAAATGTCTTTGAGTCAGATTACTCTAAGCTCTCATTCAGCCACGTGTAGTTTTCAGAGTTGTCATATGTCATCTCAGTTAAAGTACTATCCCTTTCTATTTCAAAAGTTTCTGGAGGAAAACTCTAGTCCTCAAGGAGGCCGAATGGCCCATCTCTAGATGATGCAAGAGAGCCGTGGTAAGCATTATGTACAGCTGAGGCATTTTCAGTACCCTGCAATCTCCCTGGAATTGAACAGCAACATTCCAAGGCTTGAGTGTTAAGTCCATCTGGGACAACAGGAGGAGGACAAAATACAGGCTACTATTGGCTACATACTTAGGAAACTCAAGGTGTTCTTGCTTCACTTCACCTCAAATGAGGACAAGTGACAAAAACAAAAGTAGACAATAATACTGGGGGCTGGAGTTTTTAATGTGACAAGTAGAAAGCGTTATACAATATCATCTCAACATTTTTCAGTTTATGTCACAGCCTGAGACAACTGGCGCAGGGTCCTAGCTGTCTGGCTTCCATCCTCCTACCTGCCCCGAAAACACACTTCTCACCTTTTCTTTTGAGAAGCACTATTTAAATTTCCATGATGCAACATTACTTACAATAGCCAAGATATAGAAACAACCTAGATGCTTACCAATAGATAAATGCATAAAGAAGATGCAGTATACATATACGATGAAACGTTACTCAGCAATGAAAGAGAATGAACCTACCATTTATGACGGCATGGATGAACCTAGATGGTATTATATTAAGCATAGTAAGTTAGGCAAAGACAAATACCATATGATTTTACTTATATGCAGAATCTAAAAAGTAAGTAAAACAAATGAATAAACAAAACACAACAGAAACAGGCCCATAGATACGGTGAACATGCTGATAGTTGCCAAAGGGGACAGGGGTGTGGCAACGGGTGAAAAACACAAACAAATGTCTCAGCAGTAGATATTGATTAGAGAGAGAAAGAGAGAGATGATAGATAGATGATAGATAGATAGATAGATAGATAGATAGATAGATAGATAGATAGACAGACAGATAGATAGATAGATAGTCCCATGAATGAAGACATGTGGTATTACATCTGGCTTTTCCTCACTCAGTTTTTCTCTAAGAAATTTGATTTCTTTACGGATAAGTGACAGGTAGCCCCGGGGCTCCTCCTAATTGGCAAGGTGGTTTCTCCTTTTCTTTCTTCTCTTGCATTTCTAAAACTTGCCTTTTTAAAAGATCTCATGGGGAAAGAGATCAAACAGATTATTTGAGTTTGCTGTTCTTGATCTTCAGGAAAAAGCTTTTTTTTTTTTTGCTTGTGATATACTTTTGCTTGGGGTAGTTCTTCCTAATCCCTCTTACCATCTCATCTATAAGCCACTGAAAGCCCAGATTAGAATGTGGGTTTACGATAAAGTGATCATGGGTGACAGATGGACATTAGGGAAGCGTGTGATGGTATAGACACAGAGGAAAAGGAAAGCAAAGTTGCCTAAATAAAATACAAAATTGGGAATCATAGTATTTACCTTCTTCTACAAAGAGCTAGAATAGTTTTATTTAATATTAATGAAATACTAATATAACTCTGGGAAGATTATTTACCCTGGGTTTCAGATAGTCAGAGGTTTTAAGTATGGGAATGCAGGTGGTATATAAAACCTCAATAGTATTCCATAAATTAGTATTCCATAAATTCAGTCACAGGTGGCTCCCTTAACTGACATTTACTTAACTCTTCACTCCCACTGGCTGATGCTCATGGTTTGATGAATCTTGCATTGAGGCTCCTTTCTAGTGCCTTCTAATATTCTACCCTCCCAGAAGAGCTGTAAGCTTTCTAACTGTTATGCATGCACTCCCTAGCCTATTTAACCAACTGTGCTTATCAGTATAATATTAAATGTAATAAAATATTTATTTTTGTTATATTATAAACAAATACTATTTTAATAAAATAGTCTTAAATTTAATGCAATAGTTTCCATTTTCTTATATGATAAATAAATGCCAAAACATAGGAGTAAAATTTAAAACCAAAGAAATATAAATGTAAAAAGTGTTATATATATATATATATATAAACTAAATTTAATACCTTGTAAAGGCTCAGTAAAAGTGAGTCATTTTGAAAATATTGCTGTCAAATTAACAGTGTTTAAGACAACTGTAAAATTGGGGTTAAGTTTTAAAAGTTGAAAGAGACTACACTCAAATTGATTTATAAGTGTCATTAAGTCCTATTTTACTTTAAAGAAATTGTTAATCAGAAATGGTGCAATTTGTGTATATTCCATCATGCTATTTTGGATGTCTTTTCATGACAGAAAGAAGACATCCACAGACTCGTACTTAAGGAAAATTTATGAATGAATGGACATGTACATTTTAAATAAAGACAAATGTTTAGGAAAGGTTTTACTTTTTTTTTTATGATTTCCTAATCTAAATTGACTTTTTTTTTTTTTTTTTGGTGTGAACCAAACAATTCTAGGTCATCTTTAGGTCCCAATCCCGTGGAGTAAGATTGCTACTATTGAATTTTCTGAAATTTGTAACTGAATGCATTTATGTAGTTGTTTCGTGCGGTTGCATTTTGTTTTGGGAGTAGGGGAAGAGGGAGGAGCGGCACCAAAACACTAGAGGATTTTTCGTGGTACCTAAGAAACAATGCATAGGTGGCAAGAGTGATAGGTAACAAATACCTATAGGTAAATGATGAAATAGCCTTCAGAACACCAATAAATCATAACTTTCAAAGTAGCTGTAAATAGCTAACTGAATTTTTCAAAAGGTCTTTTGTTACAGCATTCAACTTTTTTTAATTTAATAATATTTTTAATAAAATATCTCAATAATATTACATATTGATTTTTATATTGAACCCAAATTTTAGTGATTTTTGTAGGAATTAGTGAAAAAAAGTTATTTAATATAAACTGGAACTTGCAACATGATTTCTAGTACAAATTCACATTGTTATTGGAGATCATCAAAGTTTTATCAAGGTTGCAATCAGTACTCAGAGTTATTTTCCTTATTTCTACTCCAAATTATATTATTTAATTGTAAATTCTTATACAATGCATAATGAATGTGCTAATTTTGAAGGTGACTTTCAACAGACTCTAATTTTACTAGGAAAACTGTGTGTCTGAAAACGTCATTACCATTCATTACCTTTTATTGCTCTAATACATTTTAGAAGCCAAAAGATGAGAAGTAGTAATATTAAATTCAGTATTCAAAATTAAGAATTTTTACATTAATGTCACATAACTTTTATTCATTTAATATTTATAAAGTTTGATTTTTGTCATAGATAGACTTTCTTATATTAGGCATAACAGGATAACTTTTTTAATCACAATAACAAGTGACTAGGGGAAAAATTTTATGCCTAAGAGACATTTTGAATTCTGCTTATATTTAATTAAATATGAACAGAAAAAAAAAAGTCCAAGTAATCTTCTGTAATAACTCACCTATGTCCCATTAGAAAGTATCGTCCTTATCTTTTTAATTTATATTGCCAAGAGTAGTGATATATTTAACAGAATGAGTTTTAAATAAAACTTTTCTCATTAGAGCAGTTTTATATGACAATTATGCCTCAGAAATTATAAATAAAACTCCTGTCTTTACTTGGAGACTGTAAAAGAATATAAACCATATTATGAGGTTCTACAATGATAATTAATTATAAAACTTAATCAGCACTCTTTACAGCACGTTTTTAAGTTGCCCCCTCCTTTTTAAAAAATAACCAAGGACATACAATTTTTAAATAACTGCATGTCTCTCTTAATTTATAACAAATATAGAAATAAATTCACTTTGCTCTAACTTCCTTCATTTAAAAAATATTTATCACATGCTAAATGTACCTGGCACTAGTCTAGATGCTAGAGATAGAGCAGTAAACAATATAACTCTTATGGAATTTATATTGTAGCAGAAGGACATAAACAATAATAAAATTAACAAGTAATTAAGTATTTCAGCTAGTGACAAGGACTAAAAGCAGAGAAGGGAGATTGAAAGTGTGAGGTATACACAGGAACACAGAAGGTAGTTTGATTTTTTAAATAGGATGGTAAAGAAAGGCTTTATTAAAAAAATATTGGTAGGGCTTGTGGACATTTGTAAAAACTATGACTTGTATATTAAGTGAAATGGGAAGTTTTTGGAAGTTTGGAAAAGAGGAGTGGCATGATCTGACTTCCTTATAAAAGTATCCCTAGTGCTGTGTTGAGTACAGACTGGAGGGTAGGTGGGCTGGGGTCGGGGGGAGAAGAATGCAGAGAATGATTTAAGAGGCTATTGTAGTAATCCAGATAAAAATTAAGATGGTTTAAAAATAGTGAAAATTTTCTGGAATTGGGATATCTTTTGAAGGTAGTTCTGAAAAAAAAACAATAATAGATTAAATGTGGATATAAAAAAAAGAAAAATCAATGATCGCGTCAAACTATAAATTCCCTTTTGTAAAACATTCCAAAAAGTTAAATTCAGCTGTTTTTAATAAGAACATCTTTAAAAATAATAATAATAAATACCTGTTTTAATCAAGAGAGCCTAGGTTATGCTGCTATAAGAAAAAAGAAAGAAAGAAAAAGACAAATCTCAGATAAAAGTTAATTTCTTCCTTTATGCAAAATTCACTGCAGGTTCTGGACTTGTAGGGCAGCTGTGTTCTAGACTTTCCAGTGGCCCAGATTGCTTTGAGATGTTGGCTCTTTCATCTCAATCTGAGGTGACCATTAAAGAAAGATGAGGGATTGTGAATGGACTTTTCACTACTTCTGCATAAAAATGATTTGCATCACTTATGCTCATATATCATTCATCAAATCTAGCAGCATAGCTCTACTCAACAGCAAGGGAACCGAGGGAAAGTATTCCATGTGTCAGGAAGGGGAGAAGAATGTATACCACTAAAAGCTAACTTTACATGAGCTAACATTATATAGCATTTTCTATATGGCCGGCTATGTGTATTACGGCACACAAATAAAGATTTCCAGTGATATGTTCTCAATGCTTTCTACTCTGATTAGAGTGGCCCTTAAGCATGTCCCATCTGGGCTCACTGTCCTAGACCCAAACAGATGTGATTTCTAATGCTTGGAAATCCTCCATGACCAAATGCTCTGGGAAAATCCAATTACTCCCAGATAAGTACATGTAATAAGGGAACAGGGATTATGTCTACCAGTTCCACCTTTATCTGTGGGTCATAGCATAACCTGGGAATGGGATTATGGTACCAACTAAAGACATGCTCATATAAACAAGCCACAGCTCTCAGCCGTGTCCATACTTAGGCATAAACATTCATGGACACTATTCTCCCAATGTTTTAATATCAAATTTCATGTCTTGGAAAGCTGATGCTGTGTCTGAAAAAATTAATTACCAAAGTGCCTAGGAGATAGCGCTACCCTAGGGCCTCCTCCAACTTCATGAATGTTACTCCCTGTCAATAAGCAGTTAACTTTTATACCTAGTAGGGAACTGAAAGAAATCCAAGGCTCCCAACATGGCACCATATGCCACCAGGATTCCTGTACCAAGGGCTGAATTTAGGCCCAGTGTCTCTCTTATGTTGCCTCTCATTTCCTTCAGATCAGTCATTTGGACTAAAACACAAATGTTTATCCCAAATAGAAACCTAGAAGTCCAAGAGATTATTAAAACTGCTTCTGATGCCCTAACATCTTTGAAGGGTATCCCTTTATGTTAATTGTTCCAGAGCTATGCTGCATAATTAAGTGATGGGGAAGAGGCTGATTCTGATCAACAATTTATCTTTTATTCAAAGCAATGCCCAGCCCTAGACATTACAATTCTTTGGTCCTCCATGGTATACCAAAAGATACTCTGTTCAAGTTCAGTTTTTTAAAAATATAGACTCATTGTAAAGATAGAGATTTTTATTATCTTAGGAGTGACCGTGAGAATTCCTTTGAGAGAGAAAGCTATTTGGCATTTGGAAACTACTTTTCTTAAAGCCAGGGGTAGAAGCTGGGGTCTTGAAAGTCTGTGTATTAGCTGGCATGAAAATTTAAGAAGAAGTAGAAAGTAACTCTTTATAACAGAAGCACAGAAATTTGAGCTTCTGGGAAATATTCAAGAGTAGGGGGCGGGGGGAAGTGAGCCAACTTGATGGATATGTGAGAAAAGAGCCAGAGATATAAAACCTCTATGGCATGAAATCTGAGAAAGAATTTGGGAAATCAGTGGTGTCTTACAAAACTACAAACTGTGAACTGGCCCAGCTTTGCATCCCTGTGGGAGCTTAGTAGACCTTGGCATCAAGTACGGGACACTGTAAGATCCCAGCCTGACTGGGATTCGCCTAAGCCCTGAGGTCACCTTGCCTTTGTGGAGGCCCGTGTAGAGCCTGAGTTACCTAATGACTATTTCTCAAGTCGATGTTTTATAGATTCTATTGCATGTATGTAAAATTCAAAGAAAACACAAAAATATAAAGGAAATTCAATGCAATGATCACTCAGGATTAGATACAGGGGAAGGATTACAAATTACTTATGTTCCTCTTATTTATCTCCCAATTTTGCAATTAAGTAGAATAAATATACATGATTTTATTACATTAAAGAAGAATTTGAACTGTAGCATGCAAACTACTCCTCCTTGTCCCCTCTAAGAGATCAAATAAAGTCTAAATTTCTCACTAATATGTTAGCGCAAGTTGATTTTGATGTAAAAGAGCTGAGTTCTGCATCTTGAATGAGACAAGAGTAAAGCAAAGTAAGCATACAGCAGTACGGCAGGGAAAAGGAAAAGACATTTCCTTTGGTATCTTTGATATTACATCTTAAGACTTCCATATCTTGGTTCTCCTCATCATTATCCAAGAGACGGATTGTGTGAAATTTGTTTTTAAAGGAGAAGTACAAAACATTTTTAAGGGAGAAGACAATGGTAGCGACCAAGAGAGATTCACTAGAGCATTTTTTGTGCATATGTGTGAAATTTGCTTACTTGACTAAGGCTCAATATTCTCTAAACTTATAGACTATCTCAAAAAGTTTGGCAGACACTGACTGCCTAGATGTCCACAACCCATATCTGTTCCTGAGCACGCAGACGGACAATATTTCCCAGCCTCTGTTGTTTGATAAGACTGAGTACTAGCCAATGGGATATGGGTATAAATGACATGAGTCACTTTCAGCCTGACCCATAAAAACTTCTCATGTAAGATTTTCAATCTGCTATTTGACTGGAAAGGTCTTGGAGGACCTAAAATAGGGAAGAGTCTAGGTTCCTGAAAAAAAATATTTAGAAGGCCTCCCATCAAGGCCACCTATATGAGACTGTAGAAAGAGTCAGAAATAAACTCAATATGTTAAGCCACTAAAATTTGGCATTTATCTGCTAGAGGAGCTAGCATTACAACTTAATACAAAGAATCACAGTTTTTAGTATCAAAAAAAATTAATATCTCCTCTATGCCACTTAAAACTATAGAATTCTGGAGTTAATAATGAAATAAAAAATCTTCTAGTCCAACCTCTATTCTGCATTTATTGAATACCAAATTTGCTAATAATTCTTCATGAACTCATTTTTAAGTGGGATTATAAATTTGCTTCATTTCTCACATCCTTCCTCCATTCCTTGGCTGGGTTTGGTATATGTTCCCCAAGTATGAAATTTTAACTGCTTAAGAATGATGCTTCTTTTATGGTTACTCCCAAGTGGCAATGGAAACTCACAAGCAAATTACATTAGATTATAAAAAAAAAAAAAAAAAACAACAACAACAAATTTTCAAGGTGCTAATATTGTTCTGGACAAAGTTATGCTCCAAACATTTGTGTAAGCATAAAAAAATAGGATTTAATACTCTCTTTCCACATGAGCAATATCTAGGAATTTACTATCTCTAATATTTGTTTCTATTCAATAGTTATTGTGATGTTCCATCCTCTTACCTTAGGAGTTTTTTTTTTCTTTCTTTCTTCTGAATGCATCTTCCCATTATGATTCCTCCGTTACTTCAAAACAAACTCCTACGTATCTGTCACTGATGAAAACTCTAGAATCAGTTTTGATCTTTGGCAAGCTATGATTCTTCCAGAAGAATGTTTTTTCAATACTGGCTTTTTATATATCCATGATTATATACATGTAATTTATTTTTTATATCACAAACAGGTATTCTTTATGTAGGAACCTTAGTTCATTAACATTAGTAGCATCAATATGTGATGTACTTAATTAAATATTATTTTGGGATAAATCTTCTCAGATCACCTTAACATTCTGCTAAAATGTTCTATTCTTTTTCCTTTATTCCCCAA
Source organism: Rousettus aegyptiacus (assembly GCF_014176215.1). Lineage (NCBI taxonomy): Eukaryota > Metazoa > Chordata > Mammalia > Chiroptera > Pteropodidae > Rousettus > Rousettus aegyptiacus. The sequence continues at coordinate 52,612,573 of NW_023416311.1, forward strand.
GCAGTTCATATTTAACATTAAAGGACTCCCTAGTTCACTTCTATTGTGCAAAGTCCTTATATCTTATATTATATTACTATAGTAAGAACTTATAGCAGTTAATAAGCAAGAAAGTATATCTTAAGCAAAATGCATATTAGATATTCTATTCAAATGTCAAAGTAAAACTGTCATTTAAACACCTTATAACAATAGCACCAAATTTCAAATAGTGTGTATCTCACACTACAGAGTGAGTAATCCATTGAAAAGCCATGGAGCACCAAAATGGTTCTATAATAATTGAAACAACTGAAAAGAGAACTATCTTATGACCTGGCAATTCTACTTCTAGGTATTTATCCAAAGACATCCAAAACACTAATGCAAAAAGATATATGCACCTTTATGTTCACTGCAGCACTATCTATAACAGCCAAGACATTAGAGCCACCTCAGTGGAAATGGATAAATAACTGGATAAAGATGACATGGAACATATCTACAACGGAATATTATCTGGCCATAAAAAAAAAAAAGAACAAAATCTCACCATTTGCAGCAACATGAGTGGATCTAGAGAGTATTATGCTAAATTAAATAAGTCAGACTGAGAAAGACAAATACTACATATGAGCTCACGTATTCTATGTTGGATCTAAAGAACAAAATAAATGAACAAAACAGAAACAGACTCATAGATAACACAGAACCAACTGATGGTTGCAAAAGAAGGGGGGGGGTGGGTTGGAGGGGGTCCAGGTGAAAAAGGTGAAGGGATTAAGAAATACAAAGTGGTAATTCCAAAGTAATCATGGAGACATAAAGGTTACCTTAGCAAATACAGTCCATAATACCATAACAACTATGTATAGTGCCAGCCGGGTACCAGACTAATCATGGGAATTATTGCATAAATTTTATAAATGTATAACTACTGTGTTGTACATCTAAAACTAATATAAAAGAACACTGAATGTCAACTGTCATTTTTAAAAATAATCACATTGAGGAGGAAAAAGACAAAAAGGGGATTATAATTCTTGGCAAAAGAACACAAGACTCACGTCAGATTGAAAGACATGCACGGACTGTAAGTGAAGGGATGGGAAAAGATATTTCACAAAAATGGAAACAAAACAGCAGGGGAGGCAAAATTTACATCAGACAAAATAGACATTCAAGCAAAGGCAATAGGAGACCAAAAAGGACATTTCATAATGATAAAGGGATCACTCCAAGAAGATATAACCCTGGTAAACATTGATGCACCCCACATAGAAGGACCTAGACACAGCAACTATTGACAGACATACAGGGAGAGAGCGACCATAATACACTCACACTGGGGGACTTTAACACTCTATTCACATCAATGGACTGATCTTCTGGGCAGAAAAGCAACTAGAAAACAGCAGTATTCAATGACAAATGAGACCAGGTGGACTTAATTGATGTTTTTGGAGCTTTTCACCCCAAAGCAGCAGAATATACAGTCCTATCAAGCACATATGGAACATTTTCCAGAAAAGACCACACGTTAGGCCACAGAAAAAGTCTCAATAAATTTAAGAAGACTGAAATCACATCAAGTGTCTTTAACAATTATAATGGTATGAAACTAGAAATCAATACAAGAAACACACACACACACACAAATGGATGCCAAATAAGATGCTACTAAACAATAAATAGGTTAACAACAAGGTCAAGGAAGAAATCAGAAGATACCTTGGGACAAGTGAAAAAAAAATGACCCCAGATCTTCAGGACATGCTGAAAGCAGTCCTAAGATGCAAATTCTTATCAATATGGGCCTACCTCAGGAAACAAGAAATGTCTCAAAAACAATCTAAACTTATACTTAAAGGCATAGAAAAAGAGGAACAAACAAAGAAGAACAGAAACACAATGAATCATTAATGAATACTTAGAACAATGATAGGCCAACAAATTCAACAATCTATAAGAAATGGATCCATTTCTAGAAGCATGGAACCTTCTAAGACTAAAACAAGAAGACACAGAAAATCTAAACAGACCAGATACTACCAATGAAATTGAGGCAGTCATCAAAAAACTCCCTACGAATGAAAGTCCAGAATCAAAATATTTCACAGGTAAATTCTACCAAACATTTAAAGGATTAATACCCATCCTTCTTAAACTATTTTGAAAAATTGAAAAAAGAGGAGCTCTTCCAAACTCATTTTACGAAATGGGCATTGTCCTGATACTGACGCCAAACAAACATCTTAGAAAAAAAGAAACCTGCAGGCCAATACTCTTAATGAACATGCATGCAACATTTCTCAAAAAATATTGGCACACTGGACTCAAGGATACATTACAGGATTATACTCTATGACCGAGTGAGATCTACGGCAACACTACAAGGGTGCTTCAGCATCCATAAACCAGTCAATGTGACACATCAAAGAATGAAGGTTGAAAATCGTATCTCAGGAAAAGCTCAAAATCTTTTTGACAAAAAACCATCCTTTCATGACAGAAACTCTCAAAAAAGTGGGTATGGAGGACATAACTTTATGCCATAAAGGCTGTATATGACAAACCCACAGCTAGCATCTTCGATCATGAAAAGCTGACATTCCTCTAAGATCACAGACAAGTATGTCCACAATCACCAATTCTCTTTCATATCACACTGGGAGTCCTAGACACAGCAGAAAACAAGTAATCGAAGGCATCGAAATCAGAAAAGAAGAAGTACAGCTACTATTTGCAGATGACGTGACACTACATATAGGATACCCTAAATACTTCACTGAAAAAAACTATCAGAATTGATCAATGAATTCACTAATTTGCAGGATACAAAATCGATAGACACAGGTCTCTTGCATTTCTCTACACCAATAAGAAACTATCGGGAGAAATTATCCCATTTACAGTTGTATCAAAAAGCATAAAATACCTAGGAATAAATTTAAACCGGTGAAAGACCTGAACCCTGAAAACTGGAAGACACTGAAGACATTGAAGAGTATACAAATAAATGGAAGGATATAACATGCTTGTTGATGGGAAGGATTAATATCGTTAAGACATCCTTTCCACCCAAAGTGATATACAGATTCAGTGCAGTTCCTCCTGCAAAATAGCAATAGCCGTCTTCTCAGGATTGGAACAACTAATTCTTAAATTTATATGGAACCACAAAGGGCTCTGAATATCCAAGGAAACCTCGAGAAACAAAGAATGAGGTACCACACTCCCGAATTTCAAAATACACAACAAAACTATGATCATCAGAGTAGTATGGTAATGGCATAAAAATAGATATCTATCTATCCATCTATCTATCTATCTATCTATCAATAGATAGATAGATGGATATATAGAGAGATGATATATTTAGATACATATACAATGATGTATTATTGAATTGTACACTTGAAACCTATAGAATTTTATTAACCAATGTCACCTCAGTTATTTAATTAAAAAGAAAATAAAAACTATAATTAGAATGTTTCGTAAAAATTATTTTTAATATTATTATTTAGAAATCATTTGATGAATTTACTTTATTACAGTGCAGTGTTTGTTTTCTTTTGTTTGCATGTTTGAATCTCTTTTCATATAACTCAATTGGAAACACATTCGGTTAGGTTAATAAAATATTGGTAGGTTTTTGTTTTCAAAATTTACAAATATTCCTCCTAACTGTGTGACTTCAAAACAGCTTCCCTATGTATTATGCTTCATGTACAATATCTGTTAAAAATAAAAGTTTCTAATGCTTTTTTAATTTTTAATCCCATATGTATTATTACTCTTTTCCTCTTCCATTGAAAGATCCTGGTGGGCTTTAGATCAGAATGATTACCACAGATTCCTAATTATTCTCTCTCTTTCTCTTTCTCTCTCTCTCTCTCTCCATCTCTCAAAATTCTAGTCTCTCCTGTACATAATTGCCTTATTACTTTTCCTATAATTATTCCATTAAACCATTTTCTTATTTAATAATTTGCTCTTGAGAGAGAAAAAAATGGCGTAGATGATAGTGGCTCTGTTCATCCCTTTGGCAACCAAATCAAAGTTGTGACGGAAACAAGAAGCAGCAGCAAAGAAAAATCGCCTGGGATGAACAAGTCATAAACTAGGGAGAAATTGAAGAAATCACCTTGCAACAGCAGAAGGTAGGACAGGGCGAGGATATGGTACTGCCCGGCGTCAAGTGGCTGAGTGAGACGGAGGCTGTGGAAGCAGCCGCGGCAGTAGCCGCAGCAATGGCAGAAGCCTCTTAAAGGGGCTGCATCTGCTAGCAGATTTTCGCAGTAATGGACTTGTTCTCTATGAGCACCAGTGTCTATTCGGCTGCACGCAGGGGTACCACGGACTTACAAGGAGACATTGTCGGAGTGAGGGCCTAGGTGAGACTTGCTCTGTACTGAAGTGCCAGCGAAATCCATTGTTCCCTGTTGAGCCCTCCCCCTCCCAGTTGAAGGACACAGCACCGCCATTGCTGTGAGGTCATCAGACTGGATAACAGAGGTCGCTCTGGCCAGAAGATTCCCTGAAACCCACCTCCCCCAACTTGCGGTCCCACCCAAGCCTCATCCAGGTTTATCCTCAGCAAGTCAGGTGCTCTTTGCTGAGCAGCGCCTAGACTTACACTGGAGGCAGCTGGCCTCAGTTTCTGGTATGGCCTTTCGAGGCAACTATAAGCACAGCATCTGTGGATTGCTTGCTGAGTCTTAACAGGTGGTCCCAGAAAGGTAGAGGCTTGGGCTAAGTTTGGCCTGCAGCTGAACCCCTCTCAGGACTGTTCCACTGGACACCTACTTCACAAATCCACACTAATAAGACTGGGAGATTTAGGAGCTTTACTTAGTACGTAGAAACAGACATGGAAAGACAGCCAAGATGTGAAGACAAAGAAGCAGAATCCATATGACAGAACAGAATAGAGATCCAGATATAATGGAGTCAAGTAATCTAACAAATACAGAGTTCTAAACACTGGTTATAAAGATGCTCAATGAATTTTGGGAAGTGTAGAGAACTTCAACAAAGAGATAAAAAACATCAAAATGTAAATGGAAATTATAAAAGGGAACCCGTCTGAAATGAAAAACACAGTATCTGAGATGAGAAGTATATTAAATGGAATAAACAAAAGAATAAACAAAGTGAATTTTAAAAAAAGATCAAATGCTTTATGTAGAGGATGGGAAAGCTAAGGACACGCAATCAGGACAGCAAGAGACAAGATGCCAAGATTTTAAAAATAATTTAAGGAGAATATGGGATACTATTAAGGGTCCAAATATCCATCCGATCGGTGTAACTGAAAAAATCGAGATGTTGAATAGCTGTTTGAAGAAATAATGATGGAAAACTTCCCTAATCTGGTGAAGGAAATGGACATAAAACCCTAGGAAGCTCAGAGAATTCCAAAAATCAGGGATCCAAAGAGGCCCACGCCAAGACACATCATAATTAAAATGCCAAAGGTTAAATACAAAGAAAGAATATTAAAAGCAACAAGAGAAAAGCAGATAGGGTTTACCCTTATAAGCAGATATCTCAGAAGAAACTATGCAGGACAGAAAGGCTTGGCAAAAAATATTCAACAGGATGAATACCCAGGATCTATAACCAAGAATAATTTATCCAGCAAAGCTATCATTTAGAGTTGAAGGACAGATAAAGAGCTTCCTAGACAAAAATAAGCTACAGGAATTTATCATCACCAAGCCAATATTACAGAAAATGTTGGAGGGACTTCTTTAAGAATAAACATGTATCAAAAACAGGAATAAAGAATGGTAACAGCTACACCCCTATCAATAAGTACGTTAAATGGAAAAGAATTAAGTGCTCCAACCAAAAGATAGAGTGGCTGAAAGGATAAGAAAACAAGACCCCTACATATGAGAAGGAAGGGGCTGGAGAAAAGATATTGCTTTGATGGACCTAGAAGGGATTTAAATCAGACAAAGACAAACACTATATGACTTCATTTATGTATAGAGTCTACGGAATAAAAAGAAGAAACTAATCAAAAACAGACTCACAATTATAGTGGACAATGTGGCAATGCACAGAGGAGAGGTATATTTTGGGGGTGGGAGAATGGGGTTAAGTGTTAAAGAAATACAAATTAGTAGCTGATGATGGTCATGGGGATGGGGAGCATGGCAGAGGGAATGCAGTCAGCATTAATACGTTGGCTAGGTGGAGGGTCAGGGGAGGGAGGGAGCAATTGGGGGGATTGTTTTATGAACTGTATAGATGTCTAACCAATGTATTGAATACTTGAAACTCATTTAAATAAATGAATTTTTATAAAAAGGAAAAAAATAATAATTTTCTCTTTCTGGTCAAAGCAGTAATTTCTTTATCTGTCAATTATATCTCATTCATTTTTGTAACCTTTGCACCTAGGACCAAGTACATTCATGCTAAATTATTTTTTAAATTAATGGCTTCAAAATTATTCCAAGTAGGTGCTAGAGGAGTTATAAAGCAGAAAGCAATACTGCAAGGAAAAAGGAAAGCAAAGAAAAATAATATATAATGAGCTCTTACCATATCATGTATTCTTCTAAACGGCCTATGAGATAGATAGGCTTAAAAGTTAAGTGATGACCAAGTGCATACAGCTAAAAGTGCAAGCCAACAGTCAGTGACAGGTCTCAATATAAAACCTTTTTACCTTTTTTGTTTTTTTGGCCATCTGTTTTGAATCATGAGTATTGGTTTCTCAGCTGATAGAGAGGGGTGAATTCTATTAGAGAAAATGGTATGAAGAAATAGGTACATGTACATGGAGTGTTTGGTAGAATTTGAGTTGTCAACTATTTTTGGAACGTAGTTCTACCATCACTTCCTTTGATGGATCTGGTAGACAGATCAAGAAACCTAACGGTGGTCTGGAGCAGGACTTGGGGTAGAGGGTAGAATTACTCACTAAGCAGTTGGCCATGATAGTTAACCTGTGTTACCTGATGTGTTCTAAAGCAAAATGGAACTATTGACTCTCTTATCTTCAAAGGTAACCACTATTCTAACTTCTAATGTTTAGTTTCTAAAGTTTATATTAATGGAATCATGAAATTATATTATTTGATGTCTGCTTTCTTTCAGTCAACATTATAAGATTCATCTGTATTGCATATGGAGCTATAGAATATGTTCACTTTCACTGCTGAATGGTATTCTATTTTATGAATATGCAACACATTTCTTAATGACTTTTTATTTTTATTGTGTTGAGAACAGTTAACATGAGCTTTCTCTTCTTAACATTTTAATACTGTACAATACAGTATTGCCGACTATAGGTGTAATATGGTACAACATAACTGTAGAACTATTTCATCTTACTTAAATGAAACTTAACACCTGTGATTAATTACTGCCATTTCTCCATCTACCCACCCTGATAACCACCATTTCAATTTTGACTTTATAAATTTGACTATTTTAGATACTTCATGTAAGTATAATCATATAGTATTTGTTTTTCTGTATCTGGTTTATTTTGTTTAGCATAATGTCCTCAAGGTCCACCTATATTGTTGTATATTGCAGGATTTCCTTCCTTTTAAAGGTTGAATAGTATTCCACTGTGTGCGTGCATGTATATATATCACATTTTCTTTTCATTAATCCATTCTAATTCTATCTGAGTTGCTTCCAGTTTATAGTCATAATAAATAATGCTGTTATAAATTTCTAGTATAGCTTTGATGTGTGTATTTCTGTTGGGTATGTACCTAAGACTGAAATTGCTGTTCACTGAGTGTGTATATGTTCAAGTCTATTTATTTATTAGCAAAAGCATATATTGAGGCAGTGTAACCTAGTGGTAATGAACACAGGCTCTAGATCCAGACTATCTAGGTTCAAATCTTGGCTTTAACATTAGCTGCGCAACTTTGGATGAAACATTTAGCCTTGTTTACTTCATCTCTAGACTGGGGATAATAAATGTGAGCCCTGCTTCTATGGTGTTCATGTGAGACTAAATGATTGTGTAATTAACATATAGCAATTGGCTCAACTAATATTATCTAGCCATATCTTGATTCTGCTTTCCTCTGCATTAACTTCAATCTCAGAAAGGCTCTCTTTAGACAGACTCTCCACAGATGGTACCAAAATTGCCACCAGGAGCTCAAGATTTTTATTATTAGGTTTAAATCAGGTGTAAGGAGAATTCTTCTGCCCCAACAATTTCTACATATAGCTCAGAAATGATCTTCCTCATTTCTATTGAATAGTTTATCTATGACCCAAGCTCTGTGGCTAGGCTAATATGATTCTCTGACTGAATCATGTTATCACTCCTGGATCAAAGCTGGTGGGATCAGTCCCAAACCAACAATGTGAATTGACAATGGAAGAGAGGCAATGCCCTTTAAAAAGCTGATGCCTTTATTATAATAAAGGAGAATGTTCTGGCTAAGCTAAAACAGCAAATGTCCAAGAGCAGAGGAGATACTGTAGGTTTTCTTGAGCAGCTCATTCATGTATCAATCAGAGACTGTTCTTAGAGGGGCAGGAGACAGGGAAATAGGGACGGAAGCTGAGATAGCAATGAATGTTGTGATTAGCTAAATGGGTAGAGCAATACACTCTTAAAATTTCCACTGTAGTAGATCATGCCTTGGGTCTTTATAGTATGTAGCAGTGGAAATGGTATTCTAGAATATAGTTGGTACAGTAATTAGTGTAAGATGGTAGGTGGTGGACAATTGGATATGGAAATAGAAAATTTTGAGCACTGACTGCTGGAAGCATGAAGAGAAAGGTCTCAAATGGGTATGTTATCAGTGTTAGGCAGTTTTTCATAATAAATCATATGACAATGACTAGGGGAATTGGAGGTTCGGTGAAGAGAATGAAGTCTGCCATTTTGTGAGTGCATCTACCAAGACTGTGATGTAATCTTTGAAGAGATGCAAGTATTTTATGAAATCTAGGGTGATGGTTTTACAGAGGGGCTAAGGAGTTGGAGTAGATGAAGAAGATCTTCCAGAATTTCCTAATCCCAAAGAAGTAGATGACTAGGTGGTGCTATAGCATAGAGCATTGTGTCAGAAAATGAAGCACATGAAATTTCTAAGAGCAACATGAGCATGAGAGTACCATGAACACCCACATTTGTATTGCCTCATTTGAATCATAGGGCAAGATATTTTCTGTCTAGTTTAAGACCTGATTGGGATTGTGTCTAGATCACTACAAGATACTAAAAGGCATAATCTCCACTTGCTATTTCTGCCTGATCATCTCTGTCATTGCAAACACTGATCAAACAGTGGACTCACAGTCTGGGCCAGCTATCCAGTCAGTGCTCTCTTTAGGTCCTCCTGATCTAAAGCAAAAGTGTGGACTAGTTGCTGCTAGAAGAACCTAAATTTTACCATACCCTCCAAGACGGATATGCTAAGTTGTTCTGTTAGGGTAGTTAGATTCTTCAAAGATAGCCTAGAATATGGCCAGAACCCCCTACATTATTCTCCAATGGGAAATGCCAGGTTATCTAAATAAAATCATTTATATATGTATGCTTAATTAGCAAGAGAGTTTAAAATGTCACTTTTTAGATTCTATATTCACTCACTAAAAAATATTTATTGAGTATTTATGTGCCAGAAACCCTTTTTAAGGTGCTGAGAATATTTATGTGAATACAGAAAATAGAAATTGTTGCCCTCGCACTGCTCATGTTCTTCTAGTGAGGTAAGACAGACATTAAACAAAATAAATAAAACATATAGTATAGATGGAAATGCCACAATGTCTGAGATTTGCTTTAAAATGTACCAGAAATAAAAGTAGTGGGGGTATAGGGTAAATAAGATTGATAAAATATTAATAATTATTAAAGCTTAGTAATGAAACATGGTGTTCATTATGCCACTCATACACATACACAGACACAATTGTTCATTTGTGATAAATGCTATATAGAAAAGTAAAGCAGAACAGGAGAATAAAAATTAGGTGGGGTACAATTATAAACAGAGTAGTCAGGGAAGGACATTTGAACAAAGATCATATGAACAGAGTCAAACATTTACTCATTACATTCAGATGTATATGACGATGAGGTCTTTTCATTTTCTATAACCTATCTGATTTTTTGTGAGTCCCTAACCTTTTGTAAGACAAGTAAGAAAAAATATATAAATTTAATCAAACCTAGGAAAATGTCAGCCTAATCTACTTGTTGCCTCAAAAATGTAGGATGGGACACAGTCCTTAGGCAATGTGGAGACAAACTATTATCTATAGTAAACACCACCTTGTCAGTTAATTATAGCAGGCCTAAGGCACCCAAGTATTTTCTATGAGTGTGCAAATCTTTACATTTTTATGCCTAGCCCAAGTTTATCATTCTTATGCTCTCATCTTTCTTGCACAATTTCCCTTCCTCTCACCCCTAAAACTGCTCCCTAGTTTTCCCTCAAAGTGACACTAACTAGACCACAGGTTGCACTGTTTAACAATTAGTTCATTTTCTTATTGAAATATCATTATCATGAAGAGCAATTCCATTGCCTAGGCCATCTGGAGTGGGGCCTCTACAGTGTACCATCAGTTATAGCTTGTCTTTCTTTGGTCATATTCCAGTTGTGGTTTTAGCTCATTCTGTGCTTATCGTTATAAGAATGTAAACATTCTACAGTTGCCTCATCCTTATCTATTTTTCACAATGTCTTGGTGACCAGGATTGAATGACTAGATACATTCTGCTTTTATAACTTACGTTAATACAATTTCATTCTCCAATATAAGATATTCTCCTCCCGATCAATTCTACACACCAAGAAGTTGTGTAGTCTCTCCCTAAGCACTGCTCCCAACCCCTGTCTATCCCTCCAGAAACTGACTTAACCTCCTTTTTGTCTCATTGAATTTCCCTTTTGAAAAATCCTAGGCTAGTTCTTTTCTTTTTCTTTTTCCTTTTTAGCTCTGATCATAGTTCAATGTGTTGTAAATAACGTATTAAAAAGAAATGAAATTGTAGTGGATAGAGTATAGCAAAATACATTACAAATTATAAGAATAAGTTTTTTTTATGTGAAACTTTTTATTTCAGCAAAAACATACATATACTGAATATTATACATACACATGAACTGGGTCATAACACAATATTTCCTATTGTGGTTACTGGTGCTTTGAAAGCCTAGCTATCAGGCTTAGCTTTTGATATGTTAAATACAAGTAAAAGGACTTTGGGAAAACCTTTTCACTCACTAGGTTTTTGCAAAACAATTATCTTCTTAGAGAGGTCAGGAAAGTCAGCCTTAAAGCCTAAAGCTCATCAATGTCCTTTTTGGTGTATTTTCTTTTTTGTAATAATAGCCTTTGGCTCCTTTTGTCTAATAAGCCTCAAATTCAGGGGGAGGAAGGCTGCAAAGAAGCACCAGGTTGTATCAGTATAATATTGTAAAATATTGCCCTATTAAACATACCAATTATGAGTCTTGGGCTTCCATATGGATTTGTAGTTGCTTAAGCAATAAAGGCAGTTTTTCTTATTGACCCCAAGACATATTTGAGAAGATGAAGCAATGATGGCTTGCAGATCCCTTGGACAGCTGTGGGAGGAAATCCTGGTACCTACAGAACAAGCTGTTTCTCTTTTTAACAAACTAGTTCAGCCAGGTGTTTATGTATAAATATTGTGGTCAGCATTCCCAGCCTCCCCCTCCCCCCCGCCCAATCTTTGGGTTTCAACAGATGTAATTATTCCACTAGAGTATAAGGATTTTTGTTGACTGCTATACCATTAGTAGCCAGAACAGCATCTAGCATATATGTGCTCAAAAAGTATTTCTTGAAAAAGTTACTGATACAAAGTGCATTTTTGCATGTATCTTCAAGAAAAGCATGTTCCTAGAATCAACAGTAAGCAGCAAAATGTCCATTGTCCCCACACAGGGATTGAGTGTTAGGTTGTCTGGGCTATAGGCCACTGGGCATGAGAATGACAATGGTGACTGTATTACCTGAAGATGTCAGAACAGAGAAATCCAAGTCAGAATCTCAATACTAAAGATTTAAGAACCAGAACTTAGAAATAAATGCTAAGTTTAGGAAGTAGAAGAGGTGAAATGAAGACTCAGGATGTATATAATAAGTGAACCAGAAATAAGGAATGGGGGCCCAAAATGTTTTCCGTAAATATCATTGGGTGCTTTCTTTTAAAGGCCTACAGTTAAGTGGTACACAGTGAGTTGGACTCCTTAAGAGGTAAAGGGTTGAAAGAGAAAATAGGAAAATGGTTAAAGAAATAAAATTAGATATGTAGGTAGGTAGGCTTTGGAGAAAAATAGAAAGAAAAAAAAGTGAGGGCCCGAATAAAGCAGAGGAAAAAATAGATTTTAGACACATTTCTGATAAGAATTTTCAAGACGTGGTGACAAATTGTTACCCTGATATAGAGGAAAAACAATAATTAAAGTAATACACTTTGGGGAACTGGAAAAATAGTGATTACATTAAAAAGAGATGGAGGCTCTATGGGGAAACAGCTTTGTTACCCCACAGACCCATTATCTTTAGGATTAGTTTTGAACACAATGAATTTGAAGTGTCTGTAGAAAATTCAAGTTGAGAGTTCAAAAAAAACTTTGGAAATTTTCGTCCAGATTTCAGAAAAAAAGGTTAGTGTTAAAGATTTAGGAATCCATTTGTGTGTAAGTATTATTTAATTTTATAGGACTAATTTGAATGCAAAGATTGCTCATGGAATCATATAGGGAAAAGAGAGTGGAGGATGGAAGGATGAGGTTGTCTAAAATTTGGGGGTAAATGGAAGAAGATAATCCAATAAAAGGAATATAGATTAAATAGTACCAGTGGTATTTAAGAAAATGAATTTCACATCCAATCCTTGTTTTCTTATTGTTTCCCGTATGATTATGCCACATGTGATAGCCCAAATTAATCAGCTCACTCAAATTTCTTTCGTTTTCTTCCTTTATTTCCATATACACATATCTTTTTACTGTTGCACATTAGAATCCCAGGAAACAGACCCCAAGATTCTAAGATCTGCAGGTAGGAGGCCTGTTGGGAGGTATGGGTTACTCTCGGGAACAAGATCTGTGAGAGGTATGAGAAGTAGGATTGGACAGAGGAAGAAGCTAAACTATGATGCAGTTGTAACAGAGGACTCAGTTGACCTATGGGAGCTCTGAAGCCCTTTGGAGAAGTTCTGAATTATAGCAAGGGGGCCTCATCCTTGTATTCCACATGGACAGAGAGGGTTTAAACTTGGATGCAATAGCTTCTTTAGGTCAAAATCCATTTCCAGAAAAGAATGTAGCTATGAGCAGTCAGCAGCCAACATTCTAGGCAGGTGTGGCATGAGTGTCTCAGTACTTAAGGAGTTGGAATCTGGGTGTCATAGTACAATATCTACTTTAGATTCACATTTACATCTTTATAGGTGTGTGTGTGTGTGTGTGTGTGTGTGTGTGTGTGTGTGTGTGTGGTATGTGTCTCCCTGTGTGTTTGTGTCTCTGTGTGTTTGTGTGAGATTTTGTGTGTGTGTGTGTGTATGATGAAAATGATTACTGATAACAGAAGTATTCTGGTGATATAACAAATATGTTGAGTAAACTGACTATGCCTACTGTTGTTGCTGAATCTCCTAGTAAGAACAACTTTTCAACTCTATCCCAGACACAGAGGCAGCATAGACCTGGATGGAAGAAGCAAAACTGAGGGTATTCATCTCTTTCCTAAAAGAAATATGTTATTACAAAGTCTCTCCTATCCTTCTGATCTTCACGGTTTCCTCATATTGCAGCGTTATGCTGGGAATTATGTTATATTACTTAGAATGATTTAAATAATAATATAAATTTTGCCAGAAATTTTCAAAGCCTATCAAAGTTCTTGCTAAGGATAATTTTACTAGACATATAGAGGTCACCATAATGAACTGGAAGTAATGATTTCTATAGATCATCCTAACTTAATACTATATAGTACAAAACAAACCTAAGAATTTTATGTTTTTTAAAAATATCTTTCTGGGTTGTCTCAAATCTTCTTTGTAAAGAATTCACATGTATATAACTATTAATATATTAATAGAAAAATAGTTAATGAAAGCTAGGTAACAGGACCAGGAAAAGGCATCTGATTTGTGAATCCAGATAATGTAAATTAATAATTTTTCTACTAGAAATTTTTATTAAGTAACTCTGAGAGGGTAAACCTGACCTTACTCAAGTCTAAATTTCTTCAGATCTCTTCTAAATCCACTACAAAATTCACAAATAGTTTCCATTTCATGGACACATTAAAGAAATGGTTTGTTGTGGAAGTGGAAATGATAGTAAGACAAAATTAAACCAACTCTGCCATCAAGTGGTTAGGTAAACTTGGAAAGATCATGTAAGCTCTTTAGGCTTTCATTTTCTTTCCTATAAAATGAGGGGGCTAGATAATTATTAAGGACCCTTCATGCTCTAAGGCATATATTGGAGATATAAATTATTCATTAGCAATGAGTTCAAATAGCGTGTAGCACATGTTAATGAAGGAAGTGCTTTTAAAGCAGAATTATAGGATTTTGCCTCTGAAATATATATAAGCTCTATAGAATTCTTGAAAGTAGTCTATGACTGCCCTCTCCTGTTAATTATATGGTGAAGATAAGAAATAAACCAGATACAAAGCATTTTTATTTTAAGCTAACATAAGATTCCTACCACTCCTCTCAATAAATATTCATTTACTCAGAAAGGAGGACATATATTAAAATGTTACATTCAGGTGAGTTTGAGCAAACACTGTAAATTTTTACAGTTAATGAGAAAGAAAGCCCATCATTGCATTATCATTGCATTAAGAAATTGACCCAAGGAAATAATATAAAACATATTAGGCATCATGAATTCATGTATTTAAAGGTAAGTGTAATACTTGCAAAACATAAAAATATTTTTAAATGCCATGAAGGAGCAGAGCTGGTTTAGTCACTATTCTGCCTCTGAAAAAGCAACAAGAAAATGTCTATTGATGCATGGCAAAATCTCCAAGTTCAAGGATGTATCCCAAATATCTTTAATGTGTCCTAACAACTAATGGTGCTATTAGGTATTTGATCTAAATTTATTTTGTTGTTATTTTTAATTTTTTTGGTTGTTGCGGTGGTTTTATGCCAAGCATCAGAAATCAGCATTTTAAAATTGCAACACAAATTCCCCTACTTCTACATTCAAAATATAACTATTTCATTCATTCATATACTTCTTTTGAAATTGAGATATAACTCATATACAATAAAATTGACCCTTTCAAAGTGTATAATTCAGTGTTTTTTTTTTTTAGCATAGTCACAAGGGATGACAACAGTTTATTGAATGCCTTCTATGTGCCAGGTTTATGTTCCATTTGATTTTCATGTACCAGAAATCAGAGTATTCAATTTACAACATAAACATTCCTTACCTGTGCTAGATAAATCAGGTAATGTTGGGATAATTCTTGACCAGAGATAAATTTAGCCAATGTGGAAAATGGAATGCACTTCTAGAGTTAAAGACAATGCAGAGTGCAGAGTCAAGAATTGTTTCCCCCTTGGCCTAGCCTGGCTTGTTCATGAACTTAGATTAAATCTCTGGTATTTGCTGGACAGATGTGGAATGGTTTGTCACCAGGTAGAACTGGAGATCATAGAATTTTAGAGCTGGGAGGTGCCTTAGAGATCTATATCTTATATCTCCACTGTACAGATCGCAAAACCAAAGACCAGAGAGAGTTACTGATCCCCTAAAAGACACAAAGCCAGAGCAAAGCTTTCAGATTCTTAGCTAATACTTGTTTCACAATTTCCCAGCTGTGTTTCTCAGACATCTAGGATTCTTAGAACCACCTACAGGACTTCTAGGATTGAGGAGTACTGACTGAAAGAACCTCTGTATCCCTCCCTAACTTCAAGTCTAGCATCTCTACTTTTACTTCTTTCACTTCATAAGACTCTAAACAAGCTTTTGTTTGAAGATAGCTTCACTGCTAGAAAATAAATACATGAAAAAATTTGGAATTGCTAAATTAACCCATATTGCCCAGAGGAGATATGTGCCTATTACTACACACAGTTTAAATATTCTGTCTTGAAAACTGGTTGACACCACCTACATATTTAACAGGTTTCTTAGTAAATGGTACATGTTTTAGGAATTGTTCCTTTTTCGTGGTAGCAGAATTTAAATATATATATTGTACCTGTTTGAAAGACCAGGGAAAAAAGCATTTTTCATTTACCGACCTCACATTTAGGTATGAAAACTATAGAAAAAAAATACATGTGAGCAGATGATTGTATTTATAAACTGAATTCAAATCTTGTCTATCCACATTTCAAAAACATGTTTCTGAGCATAGTTTCTATAATATTAATCTGAATGGAAAGAGTAACATATGCCCTAAAATACTTCATTTTTAAAAATATGGTATTTATAAACAGTTTAAAGTCAAATTATACCTAAAGGAGTAATAAAAATGCTTTTCCAATAGTCTACTCAAATATATATTCTAGTACTAGCATAGTCCTACTAGTATCATAGTATTTATTTCTTGGGAGGAACTGGTCTTTAAGGAGTACAAAAGTCTGACTTGGCATCTGGATTGCCCAACCGGTTATTAAGTGTCATTGAAATGCAGTTGGGTCAAGACAGTGGGGTGCAGACACTATGTCAAAGCTCATTGAAAGCCTTTTCAATACATTTACTTCTGTAGGAATTTTGATACTTTCTTGGATCACTTACTGTATTAGTTTTCTAGAACGGCCAGAACAATGTACCACAGACTGGAGGCCCAGACAGCAAGAAATTTATTTTTTTCAGAGTTCTGCAATGTTAGGAGCCTGAGATCAATGTGTCAGCAAGGTTGATTTCTTCTGAAGCCTCTCTTCTTGGCTTGTCCATGGCTGTCTTCTTCCTGAGTCTTCGCATGATCTTCCTTCTGTACCTGTCTCTTTCCAAATTTCTTATAAGGACATGAGTCATATTTCATTAGGGTTCACCCTAATGAATTCATTTGAACTTAATTATCTCTTTAAACACCCTATCTCCAAATGTAGTCACATTCTGAGGTACTGGAGGTTAGTACTTCAACATAGGAATTTTGGGTGGACATAGTTCAGATCGCAACACTTACCGTGTAGCAATAAATACTGCTGGTAAATGTTTAACAAGCAGCAGCTCTTCAAAAAGAAAAAGACGTGAATTGTAGCATTTGCTTATGTCTGTAGTAAAAATTCTCCATCGCAGCCAATTTCAAGTCACCAACAAGATTCCTCTGAATGCAGAGTTGAGAAGAGATATGCAGCAGCACACCATTTTATAGTATTTGTGCCTCAGAAATACAAAAATGTAAATAAACTTAAGAGCACAGATCAGGAGTCAGCAAACTTTTCCATATAGGGGCAGGTAGTAAATACTTCTGATTTGCTCAACTCTATTGTAGCATGAAAGCAGCCATAGATATGTGTAAACAGATGGGCATGGCTGTGTTCCAATAAAACTGCAGTTTGCAGTTGTCCTTTGCCTAGTGATAATGAGTTAAGGTGATCTAGTGTTCCAATTGCTTCTTCAGCCCCTTTCAAACAGCCCTCCATGTTTCAGCCTTCCTCTCCACCACCCTGATCAAGTTCTAGTTTTTAGTTGGTGGCAACCCCTGAGCTTTCTCAGGCTAGATCAGTAGGGAAGTGCACTACTTAGATGTCCCTTTAAGATAGCACTTGCCATTAGGCTGCAATGAGTGCTGATAAGCTAACTGCCTCAATCTGTAGCATTTTCAAGATCTGCTCTAGTTTTTCAGTTAAGGTGACCTCTTCCCTGGTAGCCCTTAGCCAATGACTAAGCATGGTAGTGGTACTAGGGCCTAGCCATTTCTGCCCAATGTAGGATTTCACTAACAGATAATATTTGTTCCAGTGCGCCACATTCTGTTGGCTGAGATTTCATCAGTTCTGTATCACATCTGAAGCTTTCCCTTCCCAATCTTTCTTCCTCTCTCATTTTTTTTTCCCCAGTAGACTTCGTGTATTCCTAATTTCATGTCATCTTCTGTTTCTTAGAATACCCAAAGTGACACGATCAGTAAAAGAAGTAGTCTGAAAATATAGACAGTAAAATGGGGTTTGGGGAGCTAGATCAGAACTGTCCCACTTAATCAGAACTGTCAATGAGCCTCTCATCATAGGTGGTATTTGGTAGAATGTGTTTACTCTGTTACTAAAACTTTCACTAGTTTTGACTTGGGAGATTATTCTAATGCAGAGGAATGCCCTGGCAGTTCAAAAGTGTGTGTATATGTATGAACAATGGATACAAGCTATATTATTGGCTGGCTATTATTATGTTGCACTGAGGCCTAGAGAAGGTTAACAAAAACCTGAGAGCAGTTAAATGAGTGAAAATTCACTTTGTAGGTCAGATGGCTTCTTTTTTTTCTCTTTTCCTTTTTTTTTTTTTTCCCTTGGCTTCTTTAGTAGTTTCCAAAGAAGCCCTTATCTCCCACCCTGGGAAAATAAAAAAATCTTGGACACTGGACTCAGAACTTAATCATCAAGAAGCTTAAAAACAATTTAAGTCAAGGATAGGTAACTTGTTGGAAAATTTGGGACCCTGACACATGGGACGGGGACAGCTTAGGTTTATGTCCTCTAAAATTCTGGCTCCTGAGACTCCTCTGCACAGAGTCTATAGAGGTTGCCCACCTTTCTTATTAAAAGCTATAACACAGCAGAGAGCCACTGCAGAAAGCACTTCTGAACAAGGCAAGAGAAGGCCCTCTCTGAAACTTACCCCTCCTCCTCTCATGGCTGCCATGCCAATAACTAGGGGTATGTCACGTGAGAAGGTGCTACACCTGAACTGTACCCCAAAGAAGCTGCTGCAAGAATTAGTCAGCATATACTGGCTGGAAACAAGAGAGTATTTGGGACTGAATTTTGAGGGTGCTTAATCAAGAGAGCTGGAACATGAGACTGAATGAGGGTGAGCTTATTGATTTGGAGGCATTCTTGGGCTATGAGATTTAACACCCTATCCTGGCAGGATCCCAGAGGATGGTACAAACTCCCTGTTAGGATGGTTCCTAAAAGAAAAGTAATGGTCCCTGCTGAGAGATTTTGAAATGCCTGAATTGCCATGGCAGATAGTGAAGGATGAAATTAAAAAGCTCAGGTAAGTATGCTGGCTAGAATAGATATATAAGATCAGAAGCCCAAAAAGAGGAGGATTATGTTCTCTGCAAGGGGCCAGAGGATACACCATTCACCAAGGCCATATCAGAAAAGCCTTGGTGAGACAACAGACTCACTAAGAAGTTCAGTGACAGCCCACCTCTGAAGGTCAGGGCTCACAGTAGGAGATGCTGTCAATAGAGCCTGGCTTATTAATTGCAGTAGGAATACTGAGGCCAGAAGCACATTAGATCCAGTAGGCAAAACTTAATGCCAGAGTCAGGGGGAATCACTGTTATCACAATGATTGGCAAATCAGAATGACAGCAATGGGAACTCAACCTGGAAAGAGTTGTGGAGACGGTTTATAGAAGCCAATGTCCCTAGTGGTAAAATAGATGGGCAAGGGTACTGCCTAACACTCTTAATCGAAGAAAGCAAGAATGGATGAGGAGACTGAGCGTGGTCACTACAATAAAAAGTGTCATGATCCCTTGCCCAATTCAGAGATCTGAGCCAATTTTAGACTCAGAACCTGTTGACTATAGAGATAGCCAGGTACTGTAAGAAAGAACTACACAACACTATGACAAGTATACATTTTAATGGCTCTTCTAATCCTTCCCAAAAATTTTTCTCAAATTTTAAGTGGTAATGGAAGAGATTAGTGCCACTTATAATAATCATAAGGATGCCTGGGTGGTGGTCTGTGATAGTTAATTTTATATGTCAACTTGACTGAGCCACAGGCTGCCCAGATATTTGATTAAACATTCCAGGTGTGTCTGTGAGGGTATTTCCGGATGAGATGGGTGGGCTTCGTCCAATCTGTTGAAGGCCTGAACAGAACAAAAGTGCTAAGTAAGGAAGAATTTTCCTTCTCTGCCTGACTGTCTTTGAGCCAGGACATGTTTTTTCCTGTCTTCAGACTCAGACTCAGAATGAAACTTATACTATCAGGTTTTCCAGGTTCTCAGGTTTTGGACAACGACTAGAATTCTACCATTAGCTCCCCTGGGTCTCCAGCTTGCTGACTGCAGATATTGAAACTTCTCAGTCTCTACAATTGTGTGAGCTAATTCCTTATAATACATTTCCTTTTAGATATATACTATTGGTTCAATTCTTTGGAGAACCCTGACTAATATATGATTCCTAGCATATCTTCATTTAATTTACCTGTTTGCCCCTGCAAAAACTGGATGAATCCTGAAGAATGACCATAAACTAGTGCAAGCCTAACCAAGGAGTAGCCCTGACTGTAGGTGCCGGACTCAACCTGTTTCTTTGCTAGAGCATATTACTAATGCTTCAGTTATAATAAAGCAAACTGAGCGCAGTCTTAGATGTTTATGCTATTTTTTCTTTTTTTTAACAGTTGTTTCATCCATACCTCCTTTACCTGAATATTTTTAACCAGTTGTCTTTCAGTTTTTGAAAAGCATTTCATGAAATTTTCATAGAAATTGTTTGTCTGCTTTATTAGTTTACATAATTTTTCAATTATATAATTGCAATAACAAGTACAACCAGCATTAATAGATATAAAAACAAACATATAATTTCTTTAAATACACATTTCAACTTACAGGAGCAGAAATGTAGGTTGTACTAGAGTAGCTTACCACCTGTAAGTATTTAGAAATTCAACATGCCAATGACATCAGTGTGTTTTACAGATGGAATGGAGAGAGTTGGTTGTTCATTCCAAAGAGTTACAGTGGCCTTACGATTAAGTGGAGCTCAGTTATGAGTGTGTTTATACTCAAAAAGGACATGACTCTCTTCTCTTTTTTCCTAGCTACATATGTGTGTATGGGGGCAGGGCGAAACATGGAAGGTAGTGGCAGCGAAATGTACTTTTGCTCTTTTCAACACTAAACAAATTTGATCTTATCATTTGCCTGACACCAAAACTATCATCAGTTCAGGAGTTTTTATTTGTTTGAAAGGCTAACAATCAAAACGAATAGATTGTGTCTCATCTTTCTTCTCTCTGTCCCTAGTCCCTGTTTCCTAGATGCAAAGACTTTTTTTAAAAAAAAGTGTTTGAAGTGTTTAAAGCTGTTTCTTATGCTAGCAAGCTCCATTTTTCTAAATAATATATATTAACAGCTTAGATAATATCCAATTTTTGTTAAGAGTGAGTAGGATTTTGTCAGTTAAGATGCTTCAACTTCTATTAATCCTAATCCCAGACAGAAGAAATGCATCGATTTCCGCAGTTTCTGATGAACCCGAATCAGCTTTGTTCAGTGGTTCTAGCTCCATTTCTTTGTGGTTCCCTTAGTTCTCTTCTCCTTTGTGTGATGGCTCCAACCTTAGACTGATTCTCTTGCGGGGCGAACAATCTATAACAGTTCCTGGTTTCACACTGACACACCCAACATCCAGAGGAAGAAAGAGGTTCATAATCTGATCTTTCACATTACAATAAGGACATCTCTTTTCTGAATTCCTTGACAACCTCTTAGATCTCTGTACTACAGACTGAATAATATGTTCATTCCTGAACCATCCCCTATGGTCTAGAGAATACCAAAAATTTTTTGGCCTAGCCCTGCCCATCCATCAATTTATTAGAGTGGCAAAGGGACTGGATTACACTAATGAATTTAGATTAATGAAGCCAACCTCTACACCTGGACTATGTAGCCATATGCAATGGGGGAAAGGTGGTGGATGTTGGATCAATAATGCCACTTTCACAGGGGCATTTAGCACTCACGTACTGCTTTCACCTCTACCACTCCAATAAAATTATGTCACTATATATATTGAAATCGATAATGTGGCAATAGGATACTATGATTTTATTTCCTTTCTGTAGAACTTATATGCTTTACTAGTAATTTTTTTTTTTTTTTTAATACCTACAGCACCTGGTCTTCCTAGGTGGTCTCCCATCCAAGTACTAACCAGGCCCGACCCTGCTTAGCTTCCAAGATCAGATGAGATCGGGTGTGTTCAGGGTGGCATGGCCATAGACACTTTACTTATAATTTTAAATTGCTTTTTAAAAATCCTACAAAATTTACTTTTAACAAATCCTCAACTTTTCCAAATCTTTCATCATGTCAGCTTATGAGGGAGCTTACCTTCCAGTGGGAGAAAAGACAGAAGAAAAGTAAGACAAGTAAAATGAGGTAATTGTAAATTATGATCATTACTCTGAAGAAAATAAACATGGTAACTAGAAAAAGTAACTGAGGAAGGCCTCTTTAGAGAATGTTGTTTAGAAGGCCTCTCTGAGGAAGTGACATCTAGACCGAAAGTTAACAAATAGCCTGCATGAGAAGAGCTGAGAAAAGCATTCCAGGCCTAGAAACCACCAGAGCAAAAGCCTGTTAGTGCAAAAGAATTTGGCAGGTTTCAGAAAAGAAAGGAGGCCAAGTGGCTGGAACATAATGAGTAGAGGGGGGAGGATGAAGGGGGTAAGACTTCGGAGAGTTAAACTGAAGTGAGATTATGCAGGCTCTTGGAAGACCATGGAAAGGAGGTTGAATTTTCCATGAAAGGGTGTTAAACAGTGGAGCAATGTGATTTGTTTTATGTTTTTAAAGGCCCCTCTGGTTTCTGTGTTGAGAATAGATTTGGGGGCCAGGGGAATAGGGCAGAAATGAAAGTATGAAAAACAGGCAGGAAACTATTGCCACTCTCTTCCTTGTAGCAGTTTTACTGCACTGTACTTTTTGTCCTATAAAGATAGTTTTTTTAAAAAGAAGTTTGTCTGAACAGTTTTGAAAATATCCAATGAGTTTTACTTATC
This sequence comes from Rousettus aegyptiacus, assembly GCF_014176215.1. Classification (NCBI taxonomy): domain Eukaryota; kingdom Metazoa; phylum Chordata; class Mammalia; order Chiroptera; family Pteropodidae; genus Rousettus; species Rousettus aegyptiacus. The sequence continues at coordinate 52,635,525 of NW_023416311.1, forward strand.
AATGTATCATCATTTAAAATTAGATGTTAGATTAACTATGAAGACCCACGGGATGTCAAACTTAGACAAAGTACTTGTACTTATTTTCTCTTCCTTTAAATATGTCTATTTGTCTTGGCTAATTATTCCAGATGAATCACACAGGCTCATCTATCGTTTCACCTAGAAGTTTTGTTAATGATATATATGAAACAATAGTTTCATGTAATTTTTAGTTACATTTTTCTAATTAAAGTGATATTAACTAGCCAGAGAAAAAAATAGGTGATCCACTTTAACAAATAATATTAAGAAACCATAAAGTCAAATTGATTTAAAAATGTTTTAAAAACTAAAGCATTTATGCCTTATTATAAGTATTATACTAAGTCTCTAAATACTTCAAATTTCAGATTGAAAAATTACAATCTATGGAGAATTTAAATATGAAAGAGACAGAGAAGCTTCTAGCTAAATGAACATTCTTACTTCCTGAAATTAATACAAAAATTAGTATGATTTTAAAAATTTAATGAGAATGCTCACTTTACTGAAGTACCATTAGATTCTGTGCTGTTCCACAAACATAATAAGCACACTCCAGCCTTGAGGCTTTTGTCCTTTCTCTTCCTTCTATGTGGAATGCCCCTGCCCTTGCCTCTGTCCCTGCCCCCACCCCCGCCCCCGCCCCTGCCCCTGCCCCCGCCCCTGCCAAATATCTCCAAATCTCTCATCACTTTATTTTGTTGTAGGCTCACACATCTATTACCTTATTAGAGAAACTCTCCGCGACCCTGTTTAAAATACCATTCCCATCACCTTCTATCCCTCCCAATGTATATATATTTTTCTTCATAGCACCTACCACTACCAGATTTAACATATATATTTTCTAGCTGCCCTCAAAGGGATATAAGTTCCAAAAAAACACAGAGATCTTTTTTGTTGCTATTGATTGCTCTATCTCGGACACCTAAAACAAATGGCACAATACACAAATATTCAACATATAGTTGAATAAAATATGTCCTTATTGAATTAAGACCTATATTCATAGCACTAACTGACTCTAGGCTGTTTAATAATGATTCAACTTTATCTTTTTCAAGTGAAGACTTTCTTTTCTCCTATATTATGAATCTCAGGATCAGGATCTGGGGCCTGTGTCTTCCTTGCCTTCAAGAATATAAGTGTCTTTAAAGCTAATGTCATCGGCTCTACCACTTGTCAGTCCTCTATAGCTGTCTATTTCTAGTCAGTCCCTTGCTTATAGCCAATTTTAGTTCCTGGTTTACTATCATATTTTCCCTTTCTAAGACTGACTATACATACTCATTCTCAGTGGCTTACAAAATATCTGTAGATGACCCATCCAACAACATAGTCTTTCAAATTTTTTTCCATTACAGTGGTTTTTATTTTTTTTCCATTACAGTGGTTTGTTTTTTTTTTTTTTTTCCTGGCACTTCTTTTTGGTTCTTTCTTAGAATTCCCATCTCTCTGCTTACACTATCCACCTGTTCTTTTACATACCATCTGCTTTATCTATTAGAGTTCTTAGCATATTAAATATTGTTTTAAATTCCCGATGTGGTCATTCCAACATTCCTGCCATGTCTAGTTCTGATGCTTGCTCTATCTCTTCCAATTATGGTGTTTTGGGTTATTAGTTTGTTTGTTTTGCCTTTTGTTGTACTGGGTAAAAGGAACTGTTGTAAACAAGCCTTTAGTGATGTGGTGGTAAGATGTGAGGGGAGGAGAAGCATTCACTAGTCCTATGATTAGTCTCAATCTTTTAGTGGGCCTATGCCTCTGGACTGTGACTCTCACAAGTGTTTCTCAGGTTTGGTTTGGTTTTTTCTCCTTTAGGACAGGGTAGCTAGAGTGGGCTGGAGTTGGGTATTTCCCTTCCCCTAGGTCAGTCAGACTGTATGTATCAAGGTAGGCTTTGGTTAACTAGTTTCTCCTGAATACAGGCCTTGTTTAGAAGTGTGCTCTGACATATTTCAAAATAATTCCTTTTATTCTTCCCACTGAAGCACAGGGGATTTTGTCAGATATTTACTGTGAGAATCGAGTTGAGTTCCTAGAGGTAAATATCATAATATTGTGTGGGCCCCTCTGTTTGATTGGGTCTCCTGAAGTTTTTAGCTCTGATTTGTCTGCACTGAGCCTTCATCAGTTATACAGCTCAGATTTTCCTATCTTGGACTGGTTCCTACAGTGATTTCTACTTGTTTCTGCTCAGGTAAACTATGACTACCTATATCTATACTTGCCTGTCTATCTAATCCTATGGGCAGACGTTTATCCTATGTCTTCCCCTCTCTTATTCATCCAAGAAGATTTGTTGATTTTTCAGTCTGTTAGGACGGAGTGGCAATTTCTGAGCTACTTAATATGAAATATTGGAAAAAGCTTAATTCTTTAACTTCACCACCTCCAAAAACTATTACTTAACCTCATTCATACCCTGGACTGACTCCGGACCGTGTAAACACTGATAATTGCACTATCTGTGAAATATTGATTTTGAACATACTATTTAGTCCACCCTCTCCTGTCTGCCCAGCTCACTTTAACTTAGAAGCCAAACTAGAATTCCTACTGTACTTCCCTAGGAAGTTCATCTTTATATTCTCTGAGGTGAAAATGTTATATTTTTTTTCCTGTTACCGCAAACTCCTTCACTCTACAGCTTTTCAATGAATGATCCTACTCCATAAGTCACTGTGAATACAGAAACCATCAGAAAGGATTTATTTCATTTTCATTCCAACAAGTATTCAAATCTCTGCATCTGTATGCACTCATCTTCTCTTCCTTCTTTTCTGTTAAAATTGAAAGAGTGTCATTTTTCCTATCATGGGCAAGTCCAACTCTTGACACCTATATTTTCTCCTCTCCTCAATATTTTGCTTCTTCAGTTATTCTGTTTGTCCCCTACACATCATCAAATTTCATTCTCTGTTTATTATTCATGCCAGCCCACCAACATAGTATTTTCTACTCAAAACAAAAGTCCTTTGACTTCCTCCACCTACCACCGCACACCTCTAGCCTTTCACAGCAAAGCTTGTGCGCGCACACTTACATATACATATATAATTTTTATAAGAAAATAATATCGAATGTTAATAATTAAAAACAGTAGTCCCCCCTTCACTCTCAACTACCTTCAATATTTCTAGTTTTTTAATTTTTTATGTCCTCATTTCCAAATAATATGCTTGTATTGTTATTAATATATTTAGATATTGTATAGTAAATGAGGACCTCAACTCAAGTGTTACTTTTACTTACCAAGTTTATTTTGGATTCCATCTTCTCTACATCTACTCCAAAGCTACTCCTGTAATTCTAACAACCATTTATATAGCAGAATAGCTTCTTAAATGGAGACCTAGAGAGTAGAGACCACTTTCACTCTTGCTACTATTATTCATTTTCTACAGAGCAGCTAGGACAATCATATAGAAAGTAAATTAGATTGTTACCTTTGGTGTAAAAACTTCTAATGGTATCCTCTTGTGTTTGCAATTAAACCCCAAATATTCCACAAGACTCTGGATCAAAGGAGGTTCCTTGACTGTCTCTTCAATCTAATATCAACTCAATTTCTCTATGCTTTTCCTAAACTTTAACTATACTTGCAGCTCATCATACGTAACAAACCCTTTCTTAACCTACGGTCTTTGCTCTTGTTCTCCTTCCTGTCCTCCTCCTCGTTCTTCCAACAATAGATTTCACCTCATTTTTCCAGTTACAGCTCAGAGAAGCTTTCTCTGACCTCTCTACTGCTCTTCCCATTTATTGTTCTTTACTCTGATAATATCTTTTCTTTACAGAATCCATCCCACTTTGTAACCTTATTTCCTTATTCTTCTCTTTTCTCCCTCTCCCCAAATAGTTTTTCTTAACTCCAAGTGAGGAAAACCCTTATCCATCTTAATACTGTTTTCATGTACCTAACCTGAGGATAGGCATATAAAAAGTACATCTAAGAAATATTTAATTTAATTCTGCAGTCTGTGGATTAAGTATAAATTTAACTAGCTCAACTAGAATATATGTTGTATACAGCTGGAGTGGGATAGTAAATGACAGACCCACAGAAGTCTTATAATGCGTGAGTTAATTGACTCACTTCTAGACAGTTTTAGAAAATCTGGCTGCACCCAATTTGGATCCTCTTTTACAGACTCCTTGAAGGACATTCCTGATGAGGGACACCAGGGTTCTTCGTTTGGGGCAAGGGTACCCACTTTCCGATGGTGCAGATTCTTTTGTACTCAAGAACAGGAAGCGCTTGAGGGTTTGAGATAGCCTGTGGTCTGAGTCTACATCAGAATTTTATGGCATGCGACTGCTCTACTGTGGAGAATTGCCTGCCAATTTTCTTTTAGGGAGATTCCTTTTGTATTTAGCTAATGCTTAAAACCTTAGTGGGTCAGGTTTCTCCTTAAGTTGTCAATTCTTCTGAACTTCTGTTTCTTAGCAACAGCTGGGACTCTGCCCATCCTCATTGTTCTCTGCTTTAGCCTCAAAGCAAAGAGAAAAAGTGGGCATGGCAACTTGCAGTTTGCCATTTAGTAATATTCTCAGACATAGTGCATTCCAATCCTAGTGGCCATTAATAGACAATGTGACGGATCATCACACTTTTGTGAGGTATGAAAGGGGATGGGCAGTGGAAAATGTTTTGGAGGAAGCTAAGGAATTAGAGTTTTTATATCATTCACTCCTCCTTGTGAAAGTCTTATTCCTATTGCTGAAATTTCACTTTCTGGTTTTCAATGTAAAAAGTCATTAGAAACAAGATGGCAAAAAAAAAAAAAAATTGTTGCAATTCATTAGCTCCTTGAATAATTTCTGGATCTGGTTAGATATTCCCAGATCAAAGGCAAATTGGCTTATAATTGTCAAATTTGCAAAATTTGGCACAAATTGCCAAATTTGCTCCAATCTGCTTTCATCTGAAAATTTTGTTTCGAATTCCTCATTTCTAATGTATTTTTCAAAACTCCACATATAGTAAACGAATGCACTTCACATTTTTTATATTTGGCTACCAAGTTCTCTAATGCCCTACCTCAGTGACTGACTATATAGTCTGAGTTCTAAGACATCACTGGAGAAAACCTGAATAAAAGATTTACTATTGCATAACAAGAGGTAACAAGTTCCCATCTTAGGGCGAGAAAGTCTTCATTACCTGCTACTGGACCTTAACTCAGCCAGTGTGTTTCTTTGAGGTTATTCACAGCCTCACTCATAGTCAAACTGAAGCAAGACTTCCAATCGCAAATGGATAAAATCCACTTCAGTCAGCTTAAGCAAAGACATTAAATTTTATTATGAGGGTAAATTATGATAAATAATTCAAAGATAGAGAGCAGACTCAATCTTCTAAGGGAACTGAGTTCAGGAACTGGAAAGCTATCAAGAACCAAGACAATTATCATATCTGTGTTTGATGTCAGCACTGCTTCATGAAAGCACTGACTATGAAGTCAAACTGCCTAAGTTTTATTTTAGCTTTAGCACTTACTTTAGTCAACCTTCTCAGTTTCCTTACCTGTAAATTAGGGATAATAGTACCAACCTCAGAGAGTTATAACACTTAGAACACTGAGTGACATAGTAAGTAATCTGAGATTATTCCTGTTCTGCAACATAACTCTCATTCTCCATGTGCTGCTCCCAAACAAAGTAGCCCTGATCTAACTTAACATGTTTCCCAGATCAGATCAACAGTCTGATAAATTTTCTCAATCTCAATTGTAAATTCTCAGGACCATCTAATTGGTCCAGATAGGATTCAGTTGTTCATCCTAGCTAAAGCCAGAACTGTTAAATCACCTCATACAAATAGCTGCTGTGGCCCACCCTTAAATATCTGTACATATTTTTCAGTAGTGGGAGATCATGAATAAAGGCTAAAAAATTTTTAAAGGCCTTTCTATACTTCTCTCAACTCACTAATCCTCCTGTTCTAGTCATAAAAAAAAAAAAAATCCCAATGTAAGTAACTTGCCCAATGTCATATAGCTAATAATAGATTAAGTTGTGGTTTAAAATTAGGTCTGACTCAAAATTCAAACTCTTTAAATAATGCATTAGATTTGTTTATATTTATTGAGAATATATTGAGTAGGACTTGAGGTATGTGTTCAAGCAGTCCAAAATCAGGTTTCCTGTTTTTTCCCCCTAATTTTTAATTTAAAAACATTTGGGCACAGCACATATACAATAAAGTTCACAAATTTAATGTTCAGCTCGATGGAGTTTTTCTTATGAATACACTTATGTAACCACCACCCAGATCAAGATAGAGTACATTTCTAATATTTTATAAGGCTTCCTTATGCCCCTTCTAAATCAGTACCCATGCCTAGAAAGGATAACTACAATCCTGACTTATATCATCATGAATTAGTTTTGTTTGTTCTTGAATTTCATATAAATGGAATTATACAAGATGAATTCTCTTGTGTCTATTTCACTCAACACTATGTCTATGAGATCAACCTGTTATAGTGTGTAGCAGTTTATTCTTTTCTATTTCTAGGTAGTACTGTATCGTATGAATTAACTTCAGTTTGTTCCAGTTTGAGGCCACAATGAATTAAAGTGCTATGAACATTCCTATACAAGACTTTTAGCAGACATTTGTCTTGAATAGACTCAGGAGAAATTGCTGAATTATCGAATAGGTATAAATTCAGCTGTAATGGATACTACCTATCAATTTTCTAAAGTATCTGTAACCAATTTGTACCCCTACTAGCAATGAGTTTGTTACACTCTAATTTTTTTTTTTTAAACAAGGAAAATAATGTAGTCTATTTCAAGAACTACATCTTAGTTCTGCAAATGTACTGGTTTTTTGTTGTTGTTGTTGTTGTTGTTTTTTTTTTACTGGTTTTAAGCAAGGCTGAGTTTAGGCTAAGTTGTTAAGTAGAGTAGATCCTCATTCATTAGCAAGCACCCTTACCAAACCACAACCCCTACCCATTAAGATCTCACTAAAAAATACCACCTAGAGCTTGCTATCCTTGATAGTAGTGTTTCTCTAAACAATGGCACTATTGTCATTTTGGGCCAGATAATTCTTTGTTGTGGCAGACTGCCCAGTGCATCGTGGGATCTTTAGCACTATCCTTGGCCTCTACCCACTAGTATGTCAGCATCATTCCTCCTTCACTGTGCCAACAAAAAATAATTTCACATTTTGTCAAATGTCCCCCATGGGGCAAAATCTTCCCCTGCCCTATTAATAACCACTTTTATCAAAATAAGTGTCTTTGCCTCTCCATATTTCATCTAAACTAAATGTTACGAGTCAATGCAGTGTTCCTACAATGATGTCCATAGCTTTTCAATACAAACAGCACACTAGAATGATCTTTTAAAAAGGGAAGCTTTTAAAGAATGCATATATCAAGGCCCTACCTCAGAGCAAAGGAATGGAATCTGAAGTAGGGCTTGAGCATTTTTAGTGTAAAATTTCTCAGGTAATTCTAAATTTTGGCAGTTGAGAACTACCTTAACATATTACTCTTCCAAGGAATATATGCTTTCAAATAGATTTGTATGAATGACTTCAGACATTAGTAGAGCATAAGGCATATATCTGAGAAGTAGAAAGCTTACAGACACTCTCAATCATACCAATTAAGTGACTACTTATAGCCAATAACTATAAACAGTGGCATCTCATTCTCAAACTAGTTTTTAAAAATATTTCCCTTTTTGAATGATTAATAGTGTTAATCATTTTAGCTAATTCTTATTGCTAACTCTAATATATCAAAAAGGGCATTTTTAATTTTTTAAACTCATTAAGTCCATCACCTAAATAAATAACCCCCTCCCCCCTAAATTCATATTCCCTCTCAAGTCAAAGTCAAACTATCTGAGAGAGAAATTTAGACTCACTGATTCCATTTCTTGATTTATTAATTCCACTCTGATCTGGCTTCTGTATCTATAACTCCAACAAAATAATTCTTGCTAAGGTAACCAATGACCATCATGTTACTAAATCCAGTCAATATTATTCAGGCCTTATTTTATGTGACTTTTCAACACCACGGAACACTATTCATCACTCCTTCCTTGAAGCACTTCTCCCTTTGTTCTCCATTGCACGACACCATTCTCACATCTGCAACTCCTTATCCAGGTTATCCTCCTGTACCTAGCCAAAAATTAATTGAAAGTTTTTCACCGCACACACCAAGGCTGTCTTCCAAATCTACTTCACGTATGCACAAGACTTCATAATTTCACCCTACACACTCAGTGGTTTTAAATATCAGTCGAGATCTTCCTTCTCAGTTCTAGACTTCTATCTGAAAGTCTTGTGCATGACTCAAAGGCATCAAAAACTCAGTAAGTCCTAATTTTTTTCCACACCTACCCATCTTCAAACCTATTACCATTCAAGTGGATGTCATTAAGTTCCATTTCATTTCATTGTATTTACAGCTTCCCTCCTTGTCCTAACCCTAAATCTGATTCAGAGGAACCAACAAATCCAATGAATATTTTTCTATTCACTCTCTCCACTTTCATAACACTACCTTGGTCCTCAAATTATTTCTAATCTTTTGACTACCTCCTACTTCATTTAAGAATATTGTATGTATTTTGACCTCCTAATCCATTTTTGGAATTTACATCTAGAGTAAAAAACTTCAATTAGTAAATTCCATCATTACTATCCAGTTTAAAATCTTTCAAAGGTTTGTTTCCACTTGTTCCAAGGAAATAACCTACTTCTGTCCCTAACCTCTGGTTCCTTAATGGCCTGGCCTCCATGCAGCTTCATTGTCCTCAGTTCTGTCTTCTCCAATAGTATTATGCTCCTTGTAGTCCCTTATAGGTATGGTGACAATGTAACTTATCGTCCAAACAAGGACACTTCCAAAAGTAAAAAAAAAAAAAGGCCTATCCTTGGCAAACTGGGATGTAAACTGATATCATCATCTCTCTGGCCCCAGAATTTTTGCCCATGCTTTTACCTCATTGCTTCCTTTTTGCCTAACTCATACTAATTCTTCATTTCTCAAATCACATCACTTCCTTTGGGTAGACTTTTCTGACTAGGGTTCTCCATGAATTCCCACAGCACATGTTTCTCCATACTATTTTTATTATGACTTTGCAGTGTGATTGTTTCCTGCACAGACTTTAGCTATTTAAAGTATCTGGTTTTTGTGCTATTATAATTCCTACTCCCCTTCCTCAGCAGTGTTTAGTATGCAACTTATTGAATGAATGTCAAAGCACTGGGGACACACTGAGTCTGTGCTCAAGGAGCTCACGATGTAGTATTAAAGGAAGGTGAGAGAGCTGACATGTCTCATAGGGCGTCAGTACGACTGTATTAGGGCATTCGAACAGTTCTTGATAATTTACTTAACCAAATCACACTACAAGAAACTGATTCATAAGATAGACAGACTATATACATCTACAATGAGAAGGATACCTTTCCAGTGACCTAAAGGATGTGTGTGGCTACAGTGTAAAGTGTCTGCCAAGAATGGAGAGAGGATATTTTGGGGTCAAATTGTGAAAAGAAAAGACTAAAATATTACATATGCAAATATATGTGATATATTTAAATATACTTATTTAAATCAAGTAAGTGATTTCAGAAGATTTCAAGTTTGAAGGAACCCTAATGAGTGAGCTTGAAACAAGCCCTAATGAACAAAGTAGTGAGGATTAAGAATAAAAGCTGAAGACAACAAATAAATGGTAAAATGGACAGTGAATAAAAGATTTGGGAGAGAAGGAGGAATGATATAGCATCAATGCACCAATATGATATTTTGAGGTTAGCTACTTTTTTTTACTCTGAGTACACTTAATTTTTTAAGAAGAGAAAGCAGAATCTTTGTATCTACTTAATGTCTATTAGATTTTATCCAAAGTTGCCTCTTAGTATCATCTGCAATAATCTCTAGTAAAAATCCCTGAACATAATGGCCATTAACAAGGTAGACGAGCTGTTGGTGGATAGCAGAATAAACTAGGAAATTTTCCCAAACACTACCTAGAAACTAGAAATTCTGCTTATCAGAAAAGGGAAGAATGAAAGTATCAGGCATATGTAGTTAGGAAAAAACTTCCTCGGTGACTGACTCTTACTCCCTACCCAAGAGTGAGAACCATAACGTCTCAGTTTCTCTTATAAAATTTATGATTAAGAGAACAGAAAATGTTCAGTAAATTTTCACTATAAGGTGACTTGAAATTCTACAGGTTCTATTTATAGAAGACTTGATAAATTTAAGTATCATATTTGGAAAGCTCTTCCTCTGTTTGGCAAGAACATGAGGGTTGATGTTGAAGGTTCAGATTCTAGGGTATTTTCATATTGTCCTGATTGTTTTAGCAGTTTCTCATAGGCAAATCTTCTAGGGAACAAAAACATAATTATAAAATTAAAATCCTACCTTGGCATCCAAACATTAATGGAAAAGGAGAGTAATTACTGTTTTCATGTTACAATCTCACAATTATAGTAAGTGGTTTTCAATCTATCTCCACCTAAAGGTACCCACTGGTAACTTGCCCTAGTAAAGCATATCAGAATTAAAGACCCAGAAAGTGCTGTCCCAGATTTTGCAAAAGAAATTCTTTTCAAAGAATATGATATTTCCCAAATAGGAAATCAAAGAGTTATAAAGACCACCTGGTTGATGTTAATTCTCAGGAATTTTTGCAAGTCATGTGTTGAGATTATTAACTTTTTCTATTGTTTTCAGTACCAGTTGGTTGACATAAAGTTTATTCAAACAAAATGAAACTGAGAATTTAACTGTGCAGATAACAAATGGTAAAAAGATTGTTCCAGTTTTTCACTTACCTTGTATTTCTCTACATTCTCAACAGTCATTCTAAAGGTCTGTGGAGTCATAAAGTATACAAGGATTATACCACATATATAAATCTCCAGCATACCACGTATGTATATATGTAGCGTATCACATCAAAAGGGCAAATTAGTACTTTGAAGAGGTTTGAGATGTGTCTTCATAAAACATATAAAATAGGTTATATCCAAACAGTAATGATAAAAATGTAGTATAATTATATTTGAAAACTTTACCTGAATACTTCTGATTACAAAATTCTTTATCTCCCATGGTTACTGCTTTTCTGGGGCTTTCGTTTTTTACTTACCACTCTAGTAATCCAAGAAAGAAATCAGTAGGAGGTATAGGAAGTTCATATTATTAAGGCAACTTTATTATACTTTTAAAGCATAATATTAAATATTAGAATTCAGTTCCCACTTTTATGGACTTCAGAGATGGAGATTTGCAAGACTGTTATTCCTCACTACCTGCCATAACTGAGAAAAAAATAAAGAGACTGAGCACAGACAACTTTGGAAACTATGGTACTGTTTCAATTTTCACTATTCATTGCTCAGGGACATACATTTTTTTTAATAGACCATGTGTATCTGTTTGCTTTCCCCTACTCCCTAAGAGTAAAGACACCTTTCCATATAATGAACACATAGTTGGAGTTACGATACTAAACTGTTTAAAAATCTGGTACTAAAACCTGAGTATTTCTCACACGTTGAAAAGAATTATTTTAGGAATATAGCTACCACATTCAAATTCATCTGACTTGGAAGGTGGGCCTTTACACCAAATCCAACAATTTAAAAATGGGATTAGAAAGTTTCAAAAATTATTAACTTCGAGTGATTCAAGATTGACCTGCGGACCAGAAAAATAATGATGTATAAAAGATTTTTGATTAAAAAAAAAAAAAAAAAAGCTTTCAAAGAGTGAAGCAGGACACCACCAGGCTTGAAACGTAGTGTTTCCTTCAACACGTCTCAAGGATTGTATCTGAGGCTCGCAGTTACAGTTATGATAGAAACGGTCAACTAAATTGCAGAACGTTAAACTAATACAGTTACTAACGTCCCTCGAACTGCTTTTTTTGTAGCCATTCTGCACCGTACCCTCTACTCAGTCCTCCAGAGAGGGATTGTAATAGGATTTTTTGTTTGTTTGTTTGTTTGTTTTTTCTGAACCAGGTTGGGGCTACCCACAAACGAATCTGGGAACTGCACAAAAAGTCAACAATTCGGTCTCTATTTTCTGTCTTCTCAGGTGCCCCGCCCACACGGGGCATTAGGCCCCCGACGGAGCCTCTGTTGTAGGTCGCCTAAGCGTAGAAGGCGGCGGGAAGTGACCACAGTTGCCCAACAGTTGGGTTCCCAGGCCGTCCGGTGTGACGCAGCAGTCCCCTCCCCGCCCCTCAGGACAGACACTCAGACCCGGCCGAGGCCTGGGCGATGGGCCTCAGGCACGATCCAGCTCCCAGTTTAGCACTGCGTTCCTTCTAAGGCTCCCCAAACTCCATCATCGCCTTCAGCATCTCCCTAACCCCCTGCTTCTCCAGTTCCTTCTCAATCTCTCCGCTACGACATCCTTGCGCAACCGTCCCGAGTCACAGCAGCGTCCATACCAGCACGGAGCGAGCCTGCAGCTCCCACTTCCCGGAACTAAACTCAGGGCAGCTAAGGGAGGGCGCCCAAACAAGGATCAGCTGCCCACGACCGTGACCAGAGTCCGGCGGACTCCGCGCGATCGCGATCGCGTGCGCGCTCCCATCAGTGCGCGTGCGCGCACTCGCTCGCCGCCCGGCATCAACACCAATCGCTTTCTTCCTACGTCCCACAACTCCACAACGTAGCCCCTCCCACCGCCCGTGCGCGCCAGTCCGAGGGGTTCGGCGTGCTCGCGCCCGCTCGCTTTCCTCGCGCTGAGTGGGGAAGGGGAGTGAGCAGAGGAGCTTACGTCGCGCGGGAAGTAGAGGCGACGGCGACCTCGGTAGCGGTGGCGGCGGCGGCTGCGACGGAGACGGTTACGCTCGCTCTTTCCGCGTCATGGCGGCTGCTGGGAGCCGATAAGCGGCGGGAGCGCGCGCGTGGCCGCGGCGACGACGACGGCTGGTTACTTCTTGCTCTTGCTGCCCTCGCCGTTGGTTCTTCAATAATGAATTGATTGTTGGATCCGCTCCGCAGGGGATCGCGCGTTGGTGCCGGGGGCTGGGGCTTCCCCTTCCCCTTCCCCTCCGCGTCCTTCTCCCCCCCCCCCCCTCCCTTTCACGGACTTCTGCTTACCCCGAGACTCCCGGAGTCCTAGGACTCACTCGGCGGCGGAGACCGCGGGCCCGGCCGCGGGGGAGGCCGCCGATCTGAGTCGGCTCCCTCCGCCCCACGAAGCCTGCACGCTAGCCGGTAAGAAAGGGGGAGGCGGGCAGGTCAGGATGTGGTGGGGAGGACGGGAACCGGCCAGGAGGAGGGCGGAGGCGGCGCGGTGCCCAGGCGGCGGCCCAGCGGCCAGGCGCCGGGCGAAGGCCGGGGCGGCTCGGCGAGGTCGGCGGCGGCAGACGGGCTCGGCGTGTGGGGGGCGTGTGAGTGGTGAGCGCAGGCCGGCGTTGCTTTGCTGAGTGCATCCTCCCTCCGGACTGGCCGGCAGCTAAGCGGTCGATTCCCGGCCGCCTCGGCTTGGGGCTGGCAGGGCAGCGAAGGGAGAGCTACGAGGCACCAGTGGCGAGCATTTGGCTGGTGCGTGGGTCCCACTGCGACCTGGGCTCCCTGCACGTGGGGAACGGCGGGGAGGGGGAGGGGGAGGCGGCCCAGGCGAGCCTGGGAGGGCGCGGGGCGGGTTTGCGGGAAGTTTGAGGCGGGAAGAGAGACTACGGGACCGGGATGGAGGCCCCGGCAGTCAGGCGGGCGGGGGTGGGGGAGCGGTGGTGCGTTTGGGTGGGAGGCTAATAGGAGCGAAGCTGCGATGGAGAGATGAGAGAGGAGGAAGGTTTACAACCTATCAAGTAGCACTTTGAAAACTTAGGAGAAGCAAAGCAACTGCTAAAAGACGGGGCATAGAAGAGAATTGAAGAGGTTTAACGATTTAGGGAAGTCATTGTTAAGACGCTTAAAAGGCTGGAGAGAGCTGCGTGCGCTTGGAACTTAAGAACTTATGGTTATGAGAAGAGTCTCAGAAGGAGGACTTATTCGGAGAAGGAAGATGCGGGGGGAAAAGGAAGTTACAGTGTACAGAAGGCCATTTTGAGAAGCTAAACGAAGGTGAAAAAGAGTTAAAAGTGAACTTTTTCAAGGAAGAGACTTTTCAGGAAAGAGGCAGTTTGTTAGAATACTTAGATTTTCAAGATTTGCTTAATAGTAAAGCTCTTTGACTACTGGGAATGAATATTTAACCTTAGGAATAAATGTTGCGTGGAATGGTTACTTTTTGGATAACCAGTTCTTGGAGAGTACTGAGTAGTCGTCTCTGGAGAATTAAAATCCCAATCTAGATGTAGAGTTTGCTATGATTGAGTTGTCAGCGTCCTATTTCCTTTTCTCTTTTGTGGAATGGAAATAATCGTGAGAGAATTCTCTTTTCTTGAGGTCGGAGGACAGACAGCTCTGCTCTTAGTCGGCTCTCGGTACTTTCTGGCTGGGGAAGGATCTGACGTCTCCTTCCCCCGCTTCTTCCTCTCCCTCCCCTGCCAGAGATCTCCTTTGTTTATTCGTGGATGGCTTGTAGGTGACTTTCCAGTGTTGTGCTGAAATCTTGAAAGGTGGAAATGCTGTGTCTTGGTCCATGATTTTTTGCCTCAAACCCCTGACTTAAAAAATATTAGCGTATATTCTGTTACTTTTTTTTAAATGGAATCTCTGCAAGTCCAAGCTGGATATATATTTTTTCAGTCTACTGTCGGTTTACCTGTAAAAGAACATTTATTTCGACCTATACATTTTTTTCGGTTAAGGTTATAATACACTTTTATTTTTTTTTTCATGTGATCATTTCAAAACTTTCACTCGAGTGTATGAAGTTCTTGGTGATAGGAATTAGTGCTCGATTAAAGCTAACCTTTTTCCTCCTTTTTTCATTTGTTTGATCAAATATTTAACAAGATTCCCTTTACTATTATTAGGGTGTTATATAGTACCACTTTGCTTTAGTTATCTATTACATATATTTACATATTTGGTATACAGTTGCAATTAGTCTAAAAGTTTTATCACTCCACAAATATTTTAATTTCTGTCAAAAATAAGCAGTGGCATGTTAAATTTTAGTAGTCAGGAATGTAGTTAATAGAAGCCTAGGTATTTTGAGTAAAAGACATCTACCTCGTCCTTACTACCTCTAATCTAAGTGGCTTAGATAGATTTGTGTAGGTTCTAAATAGACTGTCTTTTTCTCTACGGAAAATTTTCTTTCTTAATTTTTTTTTTTTTTTTTAGGTGAATCAAAGAGGGTTCCAGGAAACCTGTGAATGTTGAAGAAAATTCATCTGTGAATTTTTGATATTCGAGGAGGAGTCAGTATTTATATTCATCTTTTAAACTGGGAAGATTTATATTTTATTTTAGAACTTGTTAATATTTACAATGAATGGACAGAGTGATGAAGAAAGTGTTAGAAACAGTAGTGGAGAATCAAGGTAAGCACTTTATTATCAAGTACTTATTATGAAGAGAATTGAAAACTTGTCTGATTTTTTTAGTTTTCCTAATAGGCAGCAGAGTTTGCAGATTCAGATACTTTTTTTCTTAACTATCCAAATAGTAAAGTTCCTATACATGAAGCTTTGTTGATAATACAGATTTTAATTATTTTTTTCCATTGCAATACACAAAGACCAATTTAAATATAGAAAGTTTGTATTAAATTTCTTTGGAGCCTTGTAGTGTGTGGGTTAATAATTGAAGCTAGAGCAAGTCAAAAAAGAGACATTGAAATTGATTTGACTGGTAGCGTACTTTCTAAATAAAAGCAGTACGAATTTCTATGCTCATCTTTTCCTGGCAGTTTGTCTTCTACATCTCTTCTGTCTAATATATAGTAACCACTAGCCACGTGTGGCTATTTAAATTAAAATGACAGTATCTAAAATTCATAAGTCAGACTAGACACATTTCAAGTGCTGAATAATCAGTTGTGGCTGGTGGCTACCATGATGGACAGTGCTGACAGAAAACATTTCTATCACTGCAAAAGTTATTTTGCACAGTGCTGATGTATTGTTAAAGTATTGTTGCGATACTCTTTCCCCCTATTTTCTCTTAAATTTGAGTTTTAATTATATATGAATGAGTTAAGAGTCCTTAGGCCATGTGTTTGCAAAGAAGATATAGTTTATGGGAATAAACCATATTAAGTTATTTTAATGAGTAAGAAACCTCTTTAAATACAGAGGCACTAAATTCTTCTGTAAACCCCATAGTTTGAGTTATCTGCATATTAATAACATAATCCCTGTAGTTATGTATACTTTTATGTAGAGATCAAGAACATGAATGTTGTAGTCAGACTCCCTAATTATTTACTCTAGTTCTATTTCTTAGCTGTGTGAATTATGGCAGATTATTTAACCTCTGAGGCTTTGATTTTTGCACTTCTAAAATGGGGGTTACAGTATTATTTATTTTCAAGTGAGATGCTACACGTAAAGGACTTAAAATAGTACCTTTCACAGGCACACTATTTGGATAACAACCATCATAGAGGAAAAGGAGCAGTTATGGAAAACAGCATGATTTAGTTGAACAAGTATTGGTCTAGGAGCTTGACACTATCTCTGTGCTAACTAGTTCTCTGCATGATTTCTTAACTGTAAAATACGGAGAGTGGAAGTAAATGTAGGATGAAGTTTCATCCTATGATGTAATTTACAAAATATAAGGTTTCAGATGAGAATTTGACTAGAATCAGAGCTGAGAGGCTAAATTAGAAAACTTGACTCTCACTTTTGATTCAAATCTCTGCAAGTATATTGACCTGTAGTAAGTAAATGCTAGAATCACTTTGTTCACATTCTTTTATTCTTTAGTGAACAATGAAATGGTTAATAGGTAGAAATGTCTAGAGGAAACATAGGAACCAAACTACCCACAGAATAGGAAATACGAACAAATCTTCTAGGTGAGTATACAAAGAAATCACATGCTGTTATATTCTGACCCCTTACCTACTCCGGTAATCTTCTATTTATTTTTTCTGCCATATCTAGAGCAAATAGGAGTACAGTAAGTAGTAAGTGAAATTTGATAGTATAGATGAAAAAAAAACTGAAATCAGATTTATTTAAAGGACTCTTTCACAACACATACTTATTTTAAATAGTTGCAAAGCATATTCTCTAATAATTCTGAGTCATTATTTCTTATACATGGGTTTTATGTGCTTTTGAGAAGTGTGGTTGTTGCGTTATCTAGTTCTTCCAACTGCTTTGGTGTTTATCAGGAGGAGGACCTTCTTCTATTTTGCTTTCATTTTCTTCCTTACTGCTGTTATGCTATCCTTTTTCTTTTCTCTGTTGTCATAGTCACTAGCCCTCAGGTTCTCTCCCAACACCCTCAAGCTTTCATAACAAGGCAGTACAGAGAAGGGAGATTGTGCCTAGTCAAAAAAGTGAGGAGGTGAACTTTATAGATATAGGGATTTTTTTTGCAAAAGAAACAAAAGTTACCATAGCTATGTGAGGAGAGGAGAAATAAGCTCTGCTTTTAAAATTGATATACATCGTAAATTTGATATTGTCTAGAATTTTTAAATATTTTTTTTCTTGGTTAAGTTAATGAAGTGAAATAAAATTAAACAAGAAGTAATTTGGCATTTTTGGTTGATATAGCTTTCCACTAAGAAATGCTTTTTTGATTCTTTCCATGTGAAAAGCTCTCTATAACCGTTAACTGAAAGGAAGAAGAATATACAGAAAAATGTCTCTTAGACTATGCAGTAACTGTCAATTTTGAAACTTATTTACTGAGAATGTGGGTCAGGATGCACCTGTACGTCACTTTCAACTCAGCACAAACTATTATTTAACTGAAGTTAAACTTTCTAAAGATTTCAAAGCATCATTCCCAGCTGTAAAGATTTGTGTTGTTATTTGCAACTAAGTTTTTCAAATTCTACTTAGATATTTTTTATTTAAAATTTATCTTACTTCAGGAATAGATTTATAGGTAAAGACCAGAAATATATAGTCACATTTTGCTAATTTTCGAATGATTGATAGTATGCTTCATACTCATTTGACTCTCTCGTGCCTATAAATTTTCAATAATGTAATTTAGTCCGTGTAAATTTGAGAATTTATTTGAATCACTGTAATTATATGTTATGCTTTTGAAAAATTCTTTCACAGTGAAGAAACTTGGTGATGTGCAGTAATGTCCTTAACCATTTAGAATTAATCTATAGTTGACAACTGATCTTTGTCAAACTGATTCTTAAAATTCTTTTTACTATAGTTTTTATAGCATTAATTATGCTTGATTTAGTATATTTACATATGTTTTAAATATATATGTATGTAAGTTTTATATTTATTTAGAAGAACTCTGTTGCACTTACATTTTCTTGGCTTACAGAAAATATTTTCATTGTTTTATACAAGAACCTTTGGATCTCAACTTCTAAGGTTTTCTTTTTTGTGCAGGCATTAAGTAGGAATTAGGATAAATGGAATATTCTAATGAAAATCTCCTTTTTAGAAATTCAGTCTATGATGTAGTCCAAATGATGTGTTAGCTTTAGGAAACACCAAGTCAAAGTTAAATTGAACACAGACCACATTTTTCACCATCTATCTCTTAGTGTACAGATGAATTCTACTATGGTATACCATTTTTGGAAACATTGCATTTATGTGGACACATACCAGAAAGATTTCTTACCATCAGAATCAGTTCATTTCTTTCACTAAATTTGAACAGCTTTTAAAGGCAATGTCAGTTAACGTAATGTTTCCTGAACCTGCTTTGCAATTGCCTAAGTTTTCAAAAAAAAGTCAATTCATTCTTAAAAGTCAAAAGTTTATACCAAGAAGCATTTTAAGAAAGATGGGAAAATGTGAAATTACAAAGCCAGAATGGCTAGAAATCACTCAGCTAAGGAGACCCATTTTAGAAATTTTCTGTGATGTCATTATTTGCAGGAAAATATGACTTTCCATCTCATTTTTTGTTAATTCGTATTTCTCAGTTCGGTATGTGCTTTCTTCATCTTTTCCTATTTTCTCTTTCTTCAAAAATCCTGTGCATGCTACTGAATCTAAGATATTTCTTATCCTCTGAAAACTCAAACTGTTAAGCAGGAGCTTTAGTAATGGGTTACTCTGTCTCCAAATAGAATTTACTAAGTTAAAGTTTTCACAGAATTTCTTAGGATTGTGGTTAAGCTCAATTACTGTATTTAGACTTTTAACTGGTAAGGATAAGATAATTGTGTATGACTTGACTTTCAAACATATTTTATCTACACTGGCATGAGATAATGTGGGGGCAAACATTAATGTGTAGTTGCCCCTTTTTAAATACTGCCTAAGTATTGCTTATTTAAGATCTTGATGGCTGGTGGCTTACATTTAGTACAGTTCTGTGTTTAAAAATAGAAGTACTTTTTTGTGGCAAAGAGATGAAGAATACATGAAGAAAACTTTTATTTCTTTTATGGATAATTTGAAAACATACAGAAATAGAAAAGTTTGAGCTCCAGTTGTGATCCTTGGACTAGCAGCATTGGCTTTACCTAGGAATTTGTTCAAAATGTACAACCTTAGGTCCCACCCCATACTTTCTGAATCAGAAGCTTCATTTTAACTGGATTCCCAAGTGATTTGTTTTCATATTAAATTTATATGCATATATGTGAAGCTGTTTGCCTGAAGTCATGAAGTAGTACCTTGTCACTCTTTTTTGTTATCGATGCTGTTATTACATACACTTTTTATTTTTAGGAAATCCTCCCCCCAAAATGGTGTAATAGGCCATTCCAGCAAGAGGCCAGGTACATTTCATTTTTCTAAAAACATTAATAATGGCAAACAATAACTATTGAGCCCTTACTCTGAACCAGGCATGCTATACACAGTGCACAGTGCATTACATGAATTTATCGTAGTTCATCATCACAAAACACCTGTGATGTACACAGTATTAATGATTCTCACTCGCCTGAAGAGGAAACCAGATTTATAGCCACGTTTTAATGGAAAAACTTAACTAAATTCTAGATTTTACTTGGATTTCATTGTTTTTTTGCGTTTTGTTTTGTTTTGTTTTGTTTTGTTTTGTTTCCATTCATGGGCTCTTTTTATTACAGGATTCAATCCAGGCTACCATGTTGCATTTAGTTGTTAACTCTGCCCAGTGTCCTCTGGTCTGTCAGAGTTTCGTCTTTCCTTAATTTCCTTAACAGTCTTGAGAAGTACAGGTCAAGTATCCTGTAGTATATCCCCCAATTTGGATTTGTCTGATGGTTTTATTAGGATAAAGTAGGATTATCAGTTTTTAGAAAGAATATCACAAAGAAGTCCTCTTCTAGTCACATTGTATGGGGAGCATAACTTCCACATGGTATTACTGATCACTTGGCCATGGTAGTATTTGCCAGGATTTTCCATTGTAAAGTTACTGTTTTTCCTCTTTCGTATTGTATTCTTTGGAAGCAAGTCACTATGTCTAGCCTATGCTTAAGTGGGTAGGCTTTGGGGCTGGGAATTAAGTTCCATCTTCTGTTGAGATGGAATATCTACATATATTAAATAGAATTCTTCTGTGAAGAAGTTATTTGTCTTCCATTCAGTCATTCATTTCTATAACCATGGACTTATGTATATGTATTTTGTACTTTGGATTATAACCCAATAGGTTATATATTTTGTTGCTCAAATTGTTCTAGGCTTGCCCATTGGGAGCTCTCTTTCAAGTTGGCTTCTGTGTCTTTTTATAAACTCCATCCATTTTTGCTCTAGAATCAACCATTTCTCCAAAGAACCCTGATTGCTTTTGTTGGAGAAAAGGGTATTAGAAAACAAGATTTGGGTGCTAGAGATGTTTGTTGCTACCCAAGTGTCACTGTTTAAGTGTCACTGTTTCTCTCAGCAGACAAAGCAGACAGAGCTAGGTAATACAGGTATATATACTAAATCACATATATCTACATATCTATAGTTGTTCCTGTATCTGTCCATCTGTGTAAGGTAAATACAAGTTTCTACTGATGTCTCCAACTCTAATCCCGTACTATAGAATTCATCCCAATCTTCCTTTCTTGCTCTTTTATAACTTCCATCTCCAACAGAGAGAAACCTGGCTCCCACCATCCACCACTCATGTACTTCAACCTCAGTATACAAGTAAAGCAGTTTCAGAATTTTTAGGCCATACTCCCAGAAGAAACAAATTACCAGCTAGAATATAATGTTCACATACAGTATATAGTTCCTATTATATTTAGCCTTACAGTTCTAGTTGAAAAACTGTTTCTCACGTTACTCAGGTTAGCCTCCCTTCCCTTTGTTGTGGTTATAGCATAAATTTGTGATAAAGTTAAATTTATTTTTCCCAGTTTCCATTCCATCCTGGGATCCTTAGCCATGCGAATTGGTTTGTTTTTTGTTTTGTTTTTTTTTTAGCCTGCATATATTACATTTACTGTGATATATAATTTTATAGGTTTTGACAAATATATAGAATCATTTATCCTCCATCCCAGTACTGTATAGAAAGATTTCTTCACCCTGAAAGATCCAGATCCACTGAATCAGAATTTTTATTTTAACAAAATTCCCAGGAACTTTGTGTGCATGTCAAATTCTCATGCATCTGCATGAAGCTGTTTGCCTGGAGTCATTTAGTATCTTGCCATGTTTTAAAATTATAAATTAACTTGAAGAAAGATTATGATCTAAGGGTGATAATGGAATAGCCAGGTTTAAATACATAGTCAGGAATAAGTATATTCAAATTGATGGGGCCATATAGGTATGCAAGTGAAGTGAAAGGAAATGGAATTGGGCAAATTACTAGAGTAATGTAATGGGCTATATGGGAAGTATACTTACGGAGCTCTTAACTTTGTAATCTTAATGATAAGAAATGATGTAGTTTGGAAAGAAAGTTAGAATAAATGTTATGTATTTAGCAGTGTGATAGAGAGAAAGGTTTTTACAGAAGTCATAATCTCCCAGTAAAGAACTGCAAGTTCCCAAATAAAGAGAATGTATTTGACATTCTAGCTTTACAGTTCTTTACCCTGAGGTTTATCAGTATTATGGTGAAGTTTTTTTATGGTTTAGTCCCAAGTGGCGAGATGAGAAAAAAGAAAACGTAGCTGAATAAATGCTGCATGTTTTGAGAGATACCCATGAGAGGAGTGTATACCCATGTGATTGGACTGTTCAGAATGACCAGTTGTAGGTAGGGACTCTAGGAATCTATATTGTTCCAAAATCAAGTTCTTATATATGAAGGACTGAGAATATTGCTGTTTATGAGTATATTATCTATTACCTATATGAAGTGACAGTTTATTCGAAAAGTCAACTTTAAGTAAATGTTAAACTGCATCCAGAAGTTTCTTTAGTGTGTATGGATTGAGATCTAAGTTATCATGGAGATTAAAATATAGAGACACTCAACGTTTTTTGACCTAACAGTACTGGCTTGTGGGACCCAATATCTACAGTATCTCTCAGAGTTGAGGCATAAAGTACAAAAATAGTGGGGAACTCTTTTCTTAATGAAAACCACTCTTGTTAGCTATTTTACATTTCTTCTGTTGCTGCTTTTAGAAATACAGTTCTCTGTTCTCAGATAGTTATTTTATCATGATAGAGCAACTGCTATGTGCTAGTACCCTAAATTTTAGATTCTTCTCTAAAGTTTATAATTAAGAAAGAGACCTTAAATATTGGATATGATAAATACAGAGAAATACAGCCTGCAGAGTCCAAAGGTAGGAAACAGAAGTTTGATCATAAGACAAATGGTTAATTTCTGTGTCAAGCCCAATATCAAAATGAAGTTTAAAAAAATTGTTTTTTGAGAGATCATTTAAAACCTCAGTAATATTATGTGTGTTAAAAGTCTTGACAATGTGACTTTTAAAAGGTAAGGCATTTTGATAGGCTTAGGCAAAAAGCAAAGAGTAATTTTTATACCCAGGAAAAATGATGTTAGAAGGTAATAAATACTATGCTGAAAAGTGTTTATGTAAAGGAATGGGGACATTGGAGAAGAGTGGCGTTATAGTCTAAATTCCCTCAAGTAAGACTATTCTTGTTTTTGTGCTTGAGGTAGATTATTTATTATATGATGATTGCCATTTGATGCAAGTACTATAGTATTCCTAGTTCTAAGTGACCGAATTCTGGGTTACATTAATAAAAGGAAGAAGTTTGATCTGAAAGGAGATTTTATGAGGAAAGAAGAATTACAATTAGTTGTGCATCAGTACTCAAAATTTTTGTGACAGCGTTCATTAAAGTAATTAAAAGCATATAAATATTTTTAAAACCTTTTTAAAAAACAATCAAATGGGTAATCTTTAAAATTGATCTATTAAATTGTAGGCATTTATTTTGTTTGTGCTAACTTAAATAGTGTGGTTAATTTTAAGCATATGCAAAAGTAGTGACAACAGTAAAAATGAACCCTCATGCACACATCATCTAGCTTCAAGATATTTTATCTCATGGCCAATCTAATTTCTAAATTCTACCTACTACCAGCCCCTCCCACTCAATTATTAAAAGATTACTTGAAACATCATATAATTTCTACATGTGTTAGATTTCCACATGATAGGTAATACCAATGAGAAAAACAAAAGTGTTATTAATTTTTACCTACTTGTTATAAGTTATATAATTAGAAATTTATCATGTCATTAACAAATTTCCTTTATCGAACTATTAGTGACTTTCAAGTGTATATATGCCCTTATTTCTCATATGATTCCTGAATGCTTACTAAACTTTGAATTTATTATCTTTACCTCATATTCAACATGACTAAACCCAAACAGTCACCTTCGATGCTGAATGTTACTCTTCTTAGCACCTATTTTAGCAGTTTTGTTCTCATTTATTCAGTTAGAAACTTTAAGGTGAGAGAATCATATGATACTTTCAGAAAGTTTATAAGAGAATATTGTTTTGGATTGGTGATTTAGAATGTTAAACGGAATTGTTGTGTTTGTTCAATTCCTAATAAAGCAGTGATACTGTTTTTCAGAACCATACAAGTAGATACTTTCTGTATTTTTCTGAAATCTTTAATAGTTATTTTTGATTTCTAGTAAAAGATAAAATGGATAACAGATGTTAATATAATATAGTATATAAAGGTGGTCTATCTAATATTAGTTATCTAACTGACCCTTATTTCCTAAGTGACTTGCTCTAGGCTAATATATTTTAAATAGTGAGTTGCAACACATTAGAGTATTATGATCAGGTATATTTTTTAAGCGAAAGTAAATAATGTAAACTGAATAGAAATACAGTGTTTTTCTTATAGAGTATTATTTCATTAAACTTTTGTTATTTTTACATGTGTGCATACCTGTGTACTGCAGCATAATATAAAATATATTTGTTATATAAGTCATGGTTCAGAGAAGGCTAAGTGAAGAAAACATACCGATACTATATTAAGTGTACCAATTATGAATATACATGAAGAATCGAAATAAAATTTAAAAAAGTGAATGTGCCTCATATTTAGGATGATAGGAGTGCTTATTTTAAAACAAGATTCTTTTATGTTTGTATCATATATATGTTGTCTACTTGCCCCTCCCCATTTACCCTGTATCCATTTTCTGTTTTTTCTTTTGTATTATATAACTGTCCCTCTGGTTTGCAGTGGCACATGCCCACCTAGCTATAGATTACATTTCTTAGGATCTCTTTCAGCTAGATACAGCCATGGGAGCAGGTTTTGGCTAATGGGAGGTGACTAACATGGAATTTCAATATCAGCTCTTACTATATGTCAGGCAGTATGTTTTACATCTTTTAATCTTCACAGTAATACTTAAATGTTTATTATTTCCATGTGGCAGAAACCTGAGCCTCATCTAATGAGCATACAGATTTAAATATAATTATGAGAAGAAAGGGCTCAAAAGCTAGGGGAAAATAAACCGGGGTTGAACTTCGGATCACCGTCAAATTAGCCCTGAATTTTCCTCACAAGTGTCTGTCAAAAATTTTTTTTCAAAAACTCTCCCAAGAAGTACTCCTGAGTGACGTTGACATTTAAGCAGTAGGTAAGGGAGAAGAAAGCAAAGCATAAAGTGAGAATTTAGTGCAGTATGCTTGTTCTTTTGCATAATCAATATAATTCCTTATGTACGTGTTTACTGTGTTTATCAGTCACACAGTTCTCTGTTAAGTCTGTGGAAAATCAGTTTACCTTCTATTAATGTATGACATAGCATTCCTACTCCTCCTCAGAGTCTTAATCCGTGTATATACTATTACCCATTTAAAAAAAAGTATTCTAGAAATAGCATAAACTAGAAAGAAAGTCTTTATGTACTAGAGACAAAAGAAGTAAATAAATGGATACATTATTTAATAGAATTAACATGAGAAATCATTGATTAAGACTTTGATACAGGTAGTCTACATGACATGATTAGTCTTTCTTTTAATTTAGTACTACTGTTTTGAGATGTTCTTTGTATTCTCGGTATTCCTACACCCACTCCAATATCAATTTCTTGACCCTTTCAATCTATTCCAAAATTTATCAGTGTCAGTTTCTTATATTGGTGATCTGATAGTCAGGAGAGCTGTATGCAGTTTTTATACTTCCATTGCCACCATTGTTTTAGAAGGTCACTTTTTAAATTTAGTCTTCCTTTATGTTCTATTGCAGATTGGTTTTCACTTCCTATGGTTAAAAAGCAAAGAATACTTGAAGGTTTTTTTTTTTTTTTTTTTTTGTAATATAGAAGAATCTTTGTTTATTCATTTGAGAACACTTTATTCTCCTATATCTAGTATAGGTTTTCTTTAATTCACGGGACCAATTTGAGTGGAGAGTTGTGTACAGAGAAAGGAGGTTGCTATTCCATCATATGCTGGTTTAGACTATTATAGACTCACTCAAGCACTTTCTACCCACAAACACATGAAAATGCTAAATAAAATAGAGCACAAGGAAAACAAGTAGGTGCATGGCTAAACTTTAAAGAAAACTTTCACATTCACATGCCAACAACAAAAGGGAACACAGCAGTAAGAAGCAGTAAGCTCTGAGCAAACATGGTAGCATGGGATATTTTGAGGAGTATAGGCCTTCAGGACAGGAGGTTGGGGTTGGGGTTGGAACTCAGTATTTGACTAGAGTTAGATCTCTTAAAGCTGAGACTTTGGAAGGGTATAGACAAACTGCCTATATGTGCCTTCAAAGACAGTTTTGTTGTGAGGATAAAATGGAATACGTTATGAAAATATTTTGGAGGTTGCAAAGAAGAATTTTAAATTTTCTCTTAATTGGAGTATAAGAGGCAATAATAAGGGTCAAGCAGATAACAAATAAATGAAACTCTCCAGGTATGAGAAATTTGTTGGGATTGAGGCACAACAGCTGGCTTGGAGATCTTATGCGTCATGGAAAGGAACTGGTGCTACTTAGGTATAGATAATTGTGACCATGTGGGAAGTGGATTCCATGTTTTCAGATGTTTCTGATTCTTCAAAAGAAGCTTTTAAAAATCATTTCCCCTTAATTTTAAATTAAATGACTGGAGGAAGAAAAAATAGAAAATAAGAAAAGTAGAGGAAGAGAAACCAAAACCAGTAGGAAAGAAAATTTTATATGAAAGACTTAGGTTTATGGTGTTTTTGAATAAAAAGCAAAGAGGAGGTAGCATTAATCATTTATTAATTCACAAATATGTGTATTTTCAAAGTCCAGTAAAGTGCTAGAAAGTAGAGATACAATTGTTTAGTAAAATACTCCTATGCTTATACTAGTTTATGTTAAGCACATACTACCAAATGCCAGGCATTTTAGGTAATCTGGGGGAAGGAGGTCTAGGAAAGGGTCAGTTTGAGAAGTGAAGAATGAGTAGAGTTAGGAGTACTAGGGAAGAAGGTGGGGTGAGGATTAACAAACTTTCCAGGTAGGCAGAATTGCTTTTTACGAAGGTTTTAAGGTGAGAAAGCATGGCTGATTCAAGGGCTAGGATACAGAATATAGTGCTTTGAAGATGAAGTTGGAGAGGTAGGCAGAGATCAGATTTTAGTCATTTTATCCCAAGAACAAAGATATGTCATTAAAACCCTCAAGGTAAGTTTAGGCCTGGCTTCATCACAGGATATGGAATGGGGCCCAGGCATATTCAATTTAAAAAACTGGAGAGAGCTCTTGATATTAGAGTTTGAGAAGCAAATGGGTAGATATATAGAGTCATGACATTTTAGTTATATGGAACTCATGAGAAAGTAAACCACTGATGACAGCTGCACTAAAGCACCTAAAATTTAACTTGAAAAAACAATTTAAAAATGGATTACATGTCTTTATTATTGAACATAATATTAATTTTTTCTGGTCACTCAAATTATTAAGGACATATACTTATAATAACCTTGAGGATACTGGGGAAAAATTATGACCTCTATACTAAAAGAACCTGTACAGATGTAAATTTTGAGCACTTTTTTCGTCTTTTTCTTTTGTCAGCTGCAAACTTTGAAGGCACATCAGAAGGGCCAGAAAAGGGAGTACGTCCTAGCTTAATGAGCCCCCTGAACAGCCTTCTGGGAAGTACAACCCAACATTTCTGCTTATGTTCATTTGTCAGAACTTAAGCTGATAGTCACACTTAGTTTCAGGGAGTTTATGCTATATATACTCTTATACTAGATGACCATAACATTGAGATTTATGTTGTTAAAGAGAAGATGACATACTGAGTTAGGCAGCTAGCAGTGTCTGAGGCAGCTGTATATACAATTGGTTTTTAATTTCCCTTCCTTAGTATTTTACCTTTCCAGGTCTCTTCAGGAAAGCTCCGTGCAGTTTTTATACTTCCATCTGTCTAGTCTGGCCATTTTTTTGGTTGATTGTATAATAGATACTTTTATTTTTCAAGCCACTGAATGTTTACTTACTTGCCTGTTTCATATTCATTTAGCTTCAGTGGCTTTTAAATTTCCTGGTCTTTGTACCTTTTTACTACCTGCAAATGAGATTTCACAGTATTGAATATTAATGACAAAAGTTTGTGGTATTGGAATAATATTTTTTCTTATTAATATTTTTTTACTTTGAATTAATTTCCAATTACAGAAGAGTTGCAAGAATAGTACCAAGAACTTTATATACCTTTTGCCCAGATTTAACTTTAAAATTTTTGCCACATCTCTATATCTATATGTATTTAATATACACAGTATATATGTAATACATATTTTTTTCCTGAATTATTTTAGAGTAGGTTGCAAAATCATGTCCCTTTACACATTAGTACTTCAGTATATCTTTTTTTAAGGATAAAGGTATTCTCTTACATAAGCCCTGTATAGTCGTTAAATTCAGAAAAATTTACATTGAAATAATACTTTAACCTCAGTCTGTACTCCAGTTTGGGCAGTCATCCCAGTTATCTTTCAGTATAGGGTCCGGTCTAAGAGCACATATTGCATTTGGCTATCATGTCTTTTTAATCTTTAATTAAAAATCTCTTTAATCTGGAACAGTTCCTCTATCTTTGTCTTTCATGACATTAGCATTTTGAAGGTTATGGGCTAGTCATTTTATAGACTGTATTTCTCAGTTTGGATTTGTCTTGTGTTTATGTATGATTACATCCAAGTTATGCATCCCCCTACCCTATGCACTCTGGTAAGAGTGTGTGTAAGTGATGATACATCTTTCTCAAAGGTATCGTGTCTGTATTGTTCGTTTGTCCCTAATAGTGGTGATACTAATTTTGATCAACAGGACAAGTTGGTTTCTGGTTTTTCCACTGTAGTTTCTGATTTTTTACCTATTATGGCTAGTAAACAATTTTTGAGAAGATACTTTGAGACTGTGCAAATGTCTTACTCATCAAACTCTTCCTAAGTTTGGCATTTCTTGATGATTCTTGCCCAAACCAGAATTTTTTGTGATGATTGCAAAATGGAAGTTTTCTAATACCACTAACTACCCCATTCATACTTACCAGTTGACATTTAAAGCTCTATCAGAGTCCTCATCTGTCTGTCTATTTACCTACCTACCTGTCATCAGCATGGACTTGAGGAATCCCGTTTTATTTACTAATTAATAATTTTTTGCTCTTTTTTGAAATCACATTTGTCCAATGGAAGCCCTTTCAAATTGGCTCCTACGCCCTGTTCTTCCCCACCCATCCTTTTGCTATGCTCCTATCTTTTTTATTTATTTATTTATTTATTTATTTATTTATTTATTTATTTTTTAATATTTTGTTTTTGGCCCAGCAAGACTGGTTAGGTTCCTTTTGCGCCTTCCCTGCCCCAGCCTTAGAATCGACCATATCTCAAACTACTCCTAGTTTATTTAAGTGTGGAATAATATTTAGAAATCAAGATCTGGGTGCTAAATGATTGTAAATTTAAAGCTTCAAAGGGGCTATGCTTACATTTGTTGATAAACAACAAATCAAGAGATACACTGCCATAAATGCAAAAAAAAAAAAATTATGTAAAGGGCCAATTTTTGGTATCATTACTTGCAATAAAAAAACTAGGAGCAAACATGATCATCATTGAGGGTCAAGTTGAAACTATTTTGTGTTTACAAAATAGTGTATGCTTACATTTGTAGTTGCATAAAGAAATGGGGGCTATATCTACTTCTGTGAAATGATCTCCAGGATACAATGTGTGACAGATGCTCCTCAACTTAAGATATGGTTTAATCTCTATAAACCCATTGTTAGTAGAAATTATCATAAGCTGAAAATTCATGTAATATGCCCAACCAATCGAGCATCATAGCTTAGCTTAGCCTACCTTAAATATGCTTAGAATACTTATATTAGCATACAGTTGGGTAGTTATCTCACTGCTACTGCCGGGTGTCATACCACATATTGCTAGCCTGAGAAAAGATCAAAATTCAGAATTTGAAGTACAGTTTCTTCTGAATACTTAACATTTTTGTACTATTGTGAAGTTGAAAAATTGTAAGTCAAATCATTTATATAAGAGTGTAAATATGATTATGAAAGGGGATATAAACATTTACTCATAATTTGCTTGTATTGAGAAAAGGGGAAATAAAACTTTTAAAAATAATTACTAAAAGGGAGAGAGGATGTAGTGTAGAGGAGACAAAGATAGAAGCTGGATTTTGACTATAACTTTTGTAGCTCTCAAGTTGGATCCAAGTAAATAATCAACATTAAATCAAAATGAATAAAAAGCAGTTTCTAAAAATGAAACAAAGCAAATGACACCAATTACATCTAAATTGGTAGCCAGACAGAAATAAATTATTTCAGTTGAATTTAATAACAATGATTTAATTATGAGAGTGAGTGTCCCTGAAGGACTAAAAGAATTGTAATCTTAATATTTAGTAATCATATTGTTAGTAATAATGATAGTTATTTTGAAACCATTATACATCTTTAAGATAAAACAAATAGTTTTACTAGTGTCATTTGGAACCGAACAACTCAACCTGAGTGATTCTTAATTATAAAATCAAAGAATTAAAAATCCTAGAAATATGAATTGCAAATACTAGTATAAATTCTTAATGTGATCTCTAAAAATAGTAATATCCAAGCTCATTCCATTGAAAAAAAATCTTTAAAAAAATGACTCATCCAGTAGTGTAACAGGCTCAGCTAGTACTCAGATTGCAATTTAATTTCCTATTTAAATAGAAGCAGAATTTTTAGGGCTTTTTTGATGAAATGGCCAAGTTAAGTCTAAAGCAAGAAATACACAAGATGAGCCTAGTTCATCTTGTCAAACCAGAAAGTGAGGAAGCTGTCAAAAACTACTTGGAAATCTTGTCAAAAGGATTCAGGAACTAAAGGTTTCCTGCTGACTAAAGATGGGACAATTTGGGCATCCACAGTGATACTGATAATGGATTAAACTAAAATTCATCAAATAATTTTACATCCTTGAGTTCATAATGAGACTTGAAAACAACATAATTTTATCTAAGTACTCATGATGGTAGGTTCTCTTTTGTAAATTGAGAAAGGTGAAAAAAATTCAGTATTTTTAATCTACAACTTATTACTATTGTACTATACATATTTAATATAATTAATTAGGATAACTCTTAAATGACATACGGATATTTATTTTGTATAAAATGTGTCTCCAATCCCTGGGCTGCAGACTGGTACTGGTCCATGGCTTATCAGGACCTGGGAAGGAGGTGAGCAGTGAGTGAATGAAGTTTCATCTGTATTTGTAGACGCTTCTCAGTGCTAGCATCATCGCCTCAACTCCACCTGAGATCATCAGGCATTAGATTCTCATAGGAGCACCGACCAGTCCCTGGTGCCAAAAAGGTTGGGGACCATTGAATTGTATATGCATCCATCCAACCATCAGACATGTATTAAGCTCTTCATTTAGCCCTTGACATACAAAGGGCAATAAGTGAAAACTAGAAACATATGGTAGAATACCAAAGGTGTAGGATACAAAAAAAAAAAAAAGAAAACAAAATTACAGTGATTACTACGTTGTGTTCTCGTAACTAAGATAGTGGTATGTATAGGATGTTTGTGGAGTGCTGAGAAAGAATACCTAATTTAATGTTCATTTGAGAATGGAGTTAGAGAAGTACCTGTGAGGTGAGCTCAAGTAGGAATTATATAGTGGGGGGAGGGGGAAGTATTATTGCAGAAGTAGAAAGTGGAAAGAGAAACTGACTCCTAGAGAATTATAAGTAGTTTGCTATCACTAGAACTAAACATTTAAATGGGAAACTGGCAGACAAAAATTCCTGAAAGACCTCATAGATCTTTGAACTTTGTTATAGAAACACTGAAGACTTACAAAAGAAATTTACACAATATTTAGGCTTTTAATCTAGAAATAGAAATATTTTGTTAGGAAGAAGCTTTTTATCTATTTAGCTCAAAATTTTATGTTTGAATGTAGATCCCCCCCACACACACACACACCAAACCTGTATACAATTTTCTTTAAATTTTTAGGATTTTCTTTTTAAATAAACAATGTAAAACATTTACGTGGTTCAAAAACTAATGACTTATTTCAATCCATGTTCCCTTCCTTCCCTTCTATGTAGGTAGCCATTTATAACTTAATTGTTGTTTTACGCTATCATTATTGCTTTTTTTTTTTTTTTTAAGTATAAGCAAATATGTGTAAATGTTTTCCCCTTATACAAAAGAAGCATACTGTAAACATTGTTTTGTGTCTTGGTTTTTTTTCCACTGTATCTTGGAGACCACTCTATTGCAGTATATAAGGTGTTTTTTTACTTATTCTTTATTCTTAATCCTTATTTACTAAGGTAAATTCTTTATTCTTAATCCTTATTTACTAAGGTAAATACTTCATATTTTTAATGTCTAAGGTAAAGATATTCTAGGCCATTAGAGTAGCCTAGATTCAGGCTATTTGCTTTTATTTTTAGCCAGAACAAACTACTGCCTAAAGAAAATGAAAGGAAAGATTCCTACATTCACTTAAGAATTTTGATTTATTAACAAGGAATTTTGACAAGCTGTTCATTCTAAAAGGCTAATCCAGATATAATTAAGAATATAGGCTCATAGTAGCTCTCCAAATTCAATCATTTATCTACTTTTAAGTATTTACTGAGCACCCACTTATGAAAGGTACTATGGTAGATACTCTGGAAAAAATAAACAATACCCTCAAGAAGCTGATAAGCCATTAAAGTGATACCGCTTTGGCCCAGTTCTTCTTTCCTAAAGATTAGTTCAACTGCACTTTCTTCTAAATGTTCCCCTATTATTGTACCAATGTGGTTCTATCTTCAGTGCTCTCCATACACCTGGATCGATTATCTTAAACATAACATAGAACAGTATTTATTGATTGACATGATGATCTCTCCATACCAGGCTAGAAGTTCTTTTAATGGTAAGGACTGTCTTATCTCAGTCTTCCTAGTGCCTAACATGATAGTTCTCAGTAAAGTTTATTGAATAAGTGAAAGATGTCTCTTACATAGTGGGTTGAAGGAGAAATGAAATAGTATGTAAGGAAATATATCTAATTTAATTCTTGCTGAAATTTCTCTCAAGGAACCCAGTAAAATATGGAAAGTTTTTTTCTTTGTTTTTAAATTAAAAGGCACTTTGCTGTTTTTGGATCTCAGGACCATGTGACCAGAGGGTAGACGTGGCAAAAATGATTTTGATATCAGAGACTTTATGATGCCAATTTTTACCATTTCTATGAAGAAAAATAGTCCACCAGATTTCCAGATTTTAAAAATATGCATATATTTGTTTGCCCTTTAAGCATTTTGATTTATACCTAACTTTTGGAATCAAAGGTCTTCTTGCATATTTTTAGGTCTGTATTTTCATGTAGAAACTATTAACTCCTTGCTTTAGAAAAGGAGAAATTACTTTTAGAAAGTAATATTGCGGTCTATTTTCATAGAGTAATACCTCCATCTGGTGGTTTTTCTGAAAATTACAGCAGTGGACATGAAGCTTGAGTTTTCTGCATATACTTAAACTACCTCTCTTGTTCCTCATAAAGCCAGATAAAATAACATCAAAAGCTGTCTACCATGTGTATCAAAAATTTAATGCCCAAGTTTTCAACAGGTCAGATGTGAATACCATATGACCAAATTGCTTTGAGGATAATAATACTTAATACAATCTACTGTTTAGTTGAGACCATTTCTAGATTTCTCTGTACTGAAAGTTAGTAATAGAGAAAATGATAGTTTCTCAACTATTAATTGCTTTCAAGTATGTGAACGTGTATAGAAGTCAGGAAGATCATGAGATTTGCTGTTATTTCAGATTTATTACTGTGGAACCATGACAGAATCAATGATTTTCTTAGAGAAGTAATTACTGATTTGATTCATTAATACATTGTATTTTATCGTAGCCTAATTATAACAATTATATTTCCCTGTAATGATAGGACATAAACTTGAAGTAGAAACTAAATATAAATTTATTTTCTACTTGTATGAGAATTTTCAACATGTTTTTTAACCTTTCTTTCCTTTTTACAATTTTTACTTTAGATTTACCACAGCTAAAAGCCTTTTAAGGATATCCCTATGGCTTAAACTTCCCAAGTTTATAGCCCAGGATTTTGTACTTGGTATAATATGCTCATTATCTTGGAGGAAGATTGTGATCTGATTGCTTATGTTTTAGCCCAAACTATTCAAAATCTATTAACCATGCCAGTTATTACTATAGTAAACATTAATTCCTTTTTCTATTTGTTTGGCTATAGAAAATTGAAATATGAAATGTTTAATGATTTGGGGCTTTCTGCTGACTTTTAAGAAAAAGTCAGTTCCTAATGAATTTTGTTTGAAATTTGTTTATTTTCAAATTGTAGCCAGTCGGATGATGATTCTGGGTCAGCCTCAGGCTCAGGATCTGGTTCGAGTTCTGGAAGCAGTAGTGATGGAACCAGTAGCCAGTCAGGTAGCAGTGACTCTGACTCTGGATCTGAATCGGGCACTCAGTCAGAGTCTGAGTCAGACACTTCACAAGAGAACAAAGTTCAAGCAAAACCACCGAAAGTTGATGGAGCTGAGGTAATAAATAAAGTATCCAATGAAAGGTAGATTTCTTGTATTGCTTGGGGAAAATTTATAACATTAATTCATAGCATTCTTAATCTGGCTTTTAGAAAATATTAATTTTAAATGTTAAAGTTTACTTTCAGTGATTCTTAAACTTTTGGTTAAATAGTTGAGAATAATTGACTTGGAAGAGAAGCAGTCTGTAACTGTAAAACAGCAAGTACCAAATAAACACACAATTAGAACCTTTTCTTCGACTTTCTGAGGCAGAAATGTGTTTCATAAGTATTTGGTGTCTCACAGGTAAAATTAAAGGCTTTGTGAGGTCTTTATTTGATCTTACAGTTTCTGATCTCGGCTTTCAAGATCATCAAAGCAAATACTTTATTGCCAGAGCAGGAGAACTCTGCTTCCTTAAAGGTGGTAGAATAGGCTCAGGGACATTCTGTTCGTAAAAAGCTACTACAGGACTAAAACTTGTCTACACCTCATAATAGTATACAGTAGTGTTACTTAGGGTACCAGTCATGATAAGATTCTTGGGCCAGAATAGAAATCAACACATAGTTTCCATCATGGAGAAAATATTGCTACCAAAAAAAATAAATAAAAGTCAGCAGAACTAAAATTGTGCTTAGTGACATAGTTGATTTACATTCTAACTCAAGCTCTTCATCTTCATATCACATCAATTTAAAAAAATAGGAAGCCACACTTTGAGTAAAACTGGTGTCTCATGTTATCACTTTGTTTTTGAAAATAATACTTATAACACCAAAGAGCATGTTGATTAATATTATCTATGAAGCTTACAAATTTTTTATATACAACTAAAGCTCAACATTTTATCTTAATTATATTGCATTAATATTGTATTGCATATAATGTAAGAAAGATAGTGTTAATTTATTATTTGGGGGCACTGCTTTTCAATAAATTAACCTCTTTTTAGTTTTTTCAAAACTAGCCTTCACTGGTTAATATTTGTATTACAGTTTTGGAAATCTAGCCCTAGTATTCTGGCTGTTCAGAGATCTGCAATGCTCAAGAAGCAGCAGCAGCAGCAGCAGCAACAGCAGCAGCAGCAGCAGCAACAACAACATCATCAAGCTTCATCTAATAGTGGATCAGAAGAGGAGGTGAGTTTTCATTATGAACACTATTATTTTAAAAGTAGACATGCTCAATCATTAAAGTAGGTGGGTACTTATGAAATTAATTAGAAGCGTTACATTTTTAAAAAATAGGAAATGATATTTAAATATATCAAGAATCTTGAAGTTTAGACATACTTTATCCAGTAATTCCACTTTTAGAGATTGATCCAAAACAGGAGGTGGAAATTTGTGTGCATTGGCTCATCAGAGCAAAACTAGACGTAAACTAAATGTGAATATTAGGAAAATAGACATAGACAAACACATGTATGCACACATATATGAAGAAATATTGTATTTAAGGCATATTTGTATAGATTAACAGAATTTTCAACATATTTTTGAAAGAATAGGCTACAGCTATAAACAGTGTAGTTCCTGTGTGCTTGTGAGTACATATGCACATGGTTTTGCACAAAAACGTTGAAGAATTGTATTAAAACCTATCTAGTGGGAAAGAAAAATATTAAAATTTGATGTACCAATAATTAGGGTTTCTTTTCAAGGCCATACTAGGCAACAGTAATGGTCTCCAGAGATGATAGACATTTTTTAAAATTACAGTTGACATTCTGTGTTTTATTAGTTTCAGGTGTATACCATAGTGATTAGACATTGATGTAACTTATGAGGGGACCATCTGGATAAATCTAGTACCCACTTGGCATCATACATAGTTATAATTGCCTGTATTCCCAATGCTTTAGTTTACATCCCTGTGACTATTTTTGTAACTTCTAATCTGTACTTCTTAATCCTTTCATCCTTTTTACTCAGCCCCTCCCCCTCAATCTGACAACCATCAAAATGTTCTCTGTATCTGTGAATTTGTTTCTGTTTTGATTGTTCGTTTGTTTTTTAGATTTCACATATAAGTGAAAGAAATCATTTGGTACTTGTCTTTTTCTGTCTGACTTATTTCACTTAGCATAGTACTCTCTAGGTCCATCCATGTTGTTGCAAATGGTAAGACTTCATTCTTTTTTATGGCGGAGCAGTATTTCATTGTACATATGTACCCACATCATCTTTATCCAGTTGTCTATAGATGGACACTTAGGTCGCTTCCGTATTTTGGCTATTTGTGAAGCGTTCTTCTTTGTCTCTTGTTATAGTGTTTGTTTTAAAGTCTGTAACTTTATAGACTTTATGTAAGTATTGCTACTCCTGCTTTGTTTTCATTTGCAAGTATTTCATTTCCATTTGCGTGATATATCTTTTTTTCATCTCCTTACTTTTCTGTCTGTGTGTGTCTTTCAATCTGAAGTTCGGTTCTTTTGTAGGCAGCATTTTGTATGAGTCTTGTTTTCTCCATTCAGCTTTTGATGGGAGCATTTACTCCATTTGCATTTAAAGCAATTGTTGATAGGTATGTAGTTATTGACATTTTATTATATTTTTTTACCTTTTTTTCCCTTCTTCTTAAAGCTGTTTCTTTAACTTTTCTTGTAATAATGGTTTGATGGTGATGAACTCTTTTAGCTTTTTCTTGTCTGGGAAGCTCTTTATCTATCCTTCAATTCTAAATGATAGCTGGGTAGAGTAAACTTGGTTGCAGGTCCTTTCTTTTTATCTCTTTGAATAGCTCATGCCTACTTTTCTGTTGAAATCAGCTGACTGTCTTTTGGGAGGTTCTTGTAGGATTTTAAAGTTTTATACAAAATGCTGACATTGTAATATTTACTTAATTTCACTGGCTGTGTTATAAATTTCCAATAAAAGTGATATTAATAACTTTATGTGCTAATAGTATAATTATAACAAAAACAAAAACATGGGAGAAAAAAGTTTTTATAGTTACTGTTATTAGCAAAGTAAACATTAAGTAGTATGGCAGCAGAAATTTGATGTCATGGTTAAATTGTAATCATTAATAATATTAACTTTATTATTTTTTTCTACAGGATTCCTCTAGCAGCGAAGATTCTGATGACTCATCAAGTGAGGCCAAAAGGAAAAAGCATAAAGAGTACGTCATTTTATTCAACTGATAATTTACTTTCATATCAGGAAAATTCTAATGATTTTGTATTTCATTCTTTATGGGAAATAATTGTCATAAGTGGACTTTTGTAAATTCTTGGTTCATGGCATTTTATTAGGTTAATTTAAACCATTCTTAACATTTACATTTCTGTGATGACCTGAGGTTTTTGTGCCGCTCATTTATTTCCTATAATATGTCACCCCTATGTCTCTCCTATATATTTTTAAAAGATCTGCTTATTCATGTCAGGAAATCTAAACTTCAAGAACCTATATAGGAGTGTAAGGGACCAGGTGATGATGGATTTGGGGTGATTCAGTTAATTTATGTTAATAGTTATCCTTACTATTCATCTGCAAAGAAATTTACTTCCTTTGTAGAACTCATTGAAGAACTCAATATAATTTCCTAAAGCTCTTGACCTAGAAAGTGTTAAGAGTACTTTAGGTTCTCAATTTAGATACCTAGATGGTTTGAGTTTTTTTCTCTCATTTATCAAAATCGTTGTTCATTTGTATTATCTCTTATATTTCAATTGTCTTTGATATTCTTCTCTTTCACTTTAGTGTGTCTAGCTTTGAATTTGTTATTTATATATTTCACTTTATGTATTTAATTTAATGCATCTTTAATGTGAAGACTCGTATCTTTTACTGGTTTCTGAAAATTCAGTCCTTGCATCTCTGGACATTTTCTCTCTGTACATTTGGTAACATTTATATTGTATCTGTCTTGACCATATATGTTGCACATATCTCTTGTATCATCCATCCTATCCTCCATGAATCTTACTGTATCATGTTTTTTATTTCTTTATTGCTGTGCTACAGTCTGTCTAATTTCCTCAGATGAGTCTTTTTGTTTACAAAGTGCATTTTCAAATAGTGTGTCTCATCAGCTATTTAATTCTTCCCCCAAGTTAAATTTCTAAACTCAGCATGGGTACAAAGAATATTTTTAAAAACAAGAGTAATTTGAGATGATGGATAGACTTGCTTGGATCTAAAAATCATTATAATTTATATTATTAAAAATATAAAATGGAGACCTTTTTATGTGTCCTGCTTCTTGCTACTTCTGATGAGTAAAATCTGAAAAGATCTCAAGATACTAAACTGGATTTTATCATATGTACTTGTTTATGTAACTGTTAACATAGTCATCAATGTAAGAGAGAGAGCAGTAGGGTAGAAGTGGTGGCTGTGAACAGAATAATAGTGCCTATGTAAAGACAATGTGTATCTTTCATTTGAAGTTTATATTATAGCACAATATTAACATGCATTCAATATTTTTTCTGTGTTGATTGGAATTAGACTGAATAGACTAAAAATGGTAATGTAGTCATTGAATATTCAGATGGACTGATTTTATAAAAAACATTTTTCTGTACTGTATTTTAAGTTTCTTAATGAACATGTACTATTTTTAAATAATCATTTGAAGGGAATAATTTTTTAAATGATGATCTCCAAAAATTAAAATGAAAGATATTTGAATCTTTTTTTTTTTTTGAGAAGTCAAGTATAATTATACAAGATTTTCAAAATTAAACCCTGTGACTCTTTGAATGAATATACTATGTTTTAATCTATAGTGATAATCAAAATAACTTTTGCTTATTTGCCATTCATTGAGGTATAAACTAAATAATTAACAAAACCCTGGCGTTCTGGGAGAAATCTACAAAAAATATCTTCCAGCATTTCTCTTTCTCTATAGACATTTAAATATTTTTAGTATGGGTGAAAGCAACAATATTTTTAATATAAACTATAATGTAATTTAATTTACTTGTTATTTTTGTGTTTTATCAGACAAAATTTGCTATATAATGTAGGTACAAATAAACATACTTTATGTATTTTACATACAGCGAAGATTGGCAAATGTCTGGGTCAGGAACTCCATCTCAGTCTGGTTCAGATTCAGAATCTGAAGAAGAAAGAGATAAAAGCAGTTGTGATGAAACTGAATCTGATTATGAACCAAAAAACAAAGTTAAAAGCAGAAAACCTCAAAATAGGTAAGTATAGTATGTTCTTAGTTTGATGAGGAAGATTGTTGGTAATAGAAGCTATTCTTTTTATATATAGTTTCTCAAATCTGGTCTTATGCTACTGTTTCTATAAGACACCTCTCGCCCGGTCTTCCCTAGATCTAAGTCAAAAAATGGAAAGAAGATTCTTGGACAAAAAAAGAGACAGATTGATTCATCTGAGGAGGAAGATGATGAAGAAGATTATGATAATGATAAAAGAAGTTCTCGTCGCCAGGCAACTGTCAATGTTAGCTATAAGGAAGACGAAGAAATGAAAACAGATTCTGATGACCTACTTGAAGTCTGTGGAGAGGATGTTCCTCAACCTGAGGAAGAGGAATTTGAAACTATAGAACGATTTATGGATTGTCGGATTGGGAGAAAAGGAGGTATTTTTTTTTTTTTTAATTCATTGGTGGTTTCAATAATGATACTAGTAGAATAAATAAAGTACTTCTTAAAGATATTTTAATTTTGAAAGCCAAGAGGGTAGATTTTCTTCTGTTTTACTTATTAACTGTAAAATATACTTTGCTTAGCTTGAGTATTTTTTTTTTCCAGAAAATGCCCATCTGACTTCATTTCATATATTGCACATAATTAGAAAATTTTTATCCTGTGTGTTTTCAGTTTTTCTGATGCCATGCTCATATAGTAGTTATTTGGGTACTTTGAATTTCACAGATGGTTTGTTTTTTAAAACTATTTTTAGATTTTATCTCAAATATATAGGTTATTTTTAGTTATCTTGCAATGCGTTTTCCCCTTTTCTGTTTTGAAATATTATTGCCAATACAGCTTTGCATACATTCGAAGTGGACAACATAATGATTCACACATATCGTG
This sequence comes from Rousettus aegyptiacus, assembly GCF_014176215.1. NCBI lineage: Eukaryota > Metazoa > Chordata > Mammalia > Chiroptera > Pteropodidae > Rousettus > Rousettus aegyptiacus. Next base: position 52,676,147 of record NW_023416311.1, read on the forward strand.
AAATAATTACCACAATAAGTTTAGGTAACATTCATCTCGTATAGATACAATTTTTTAAAAAAGGAATTTATCTCTTGTGTTGAGAACTTTTAGAATCTACTGTCTTGGTAATTTTTCAAATATACCATACATCATTGTTAACTATAGCCATGTTGTATATTACATCCCCAGTTCTTATTTTTCTTATAATTGGAATTTTGAACCTTTTAGTAACTTTCATCATATTCCTGCCACCTCTGGTAACTATAAATCTAATCCCTTTTTCTGTGAGTTTTTTAAAGATTTCTTATATGAGGGTAGACAGTATTTGTCTTTCTCCATCTTACCTATTTCACTTAACACAAAGCCATCAAAGGCCATCCATGTTGTCACTAATAGTAGGATTTCCTTCTCTTTTATAGCTGAATAATATTCCGTTGTGTATATATGTGTGTGTGTATATGCATGTGTGTGTATGTACATGTATATATACTTACATACATATATATGCATGTATACACATACACACCACAACTTCTTTATTCATTTATATGTTGATGAACACTTGGTTGTTTCCATGTCTTGGCTATTGTAAATAATGTCGCAGTAAACATGGGGGCCTAGATATCCCTTCGACATAGTTATTTCATGCATTTTTCAGTTTATTTGGCTATTTTTTATTTTATCAGAAAATTTTAATTTTTTTTTTACATAATTTTAAATTATTTTAATTTCTAATTATGTCTCCCAAATAACAGTTATTATAAATTGCTGTATACTCTTAGGTATGCCTAAGAGTTTTGACCTTGTTTTTTCTAATTTTAAAACCGAAGGGATTAAATGATACAATCTTTCTGTTCTAAAATTCTGAATGTGTAATATAGCTTCACATAAATTCTTATGCCCTAACACTTTCCTTATTTAAGGGAGCATATATTTTTCTGTTTACGTTATTGAATTTTTGAGTTGAAAGGAAGTAATTCTGTAACAGAATTACAGGGACTATATTGTGCTTTCTTTTTCAGCTACTGGTGCTACTACAACCATCTATGCAGTTGAAGCAGATGGTGACCCAAATGCAGGGTTTGAAAAAAACAAGGAACCAGGAGAAATCCAGTATTTAATTAAATGGAAAGGATGGTCCCATATTCACAATACTTGGGAGACAGAAGAAACCCTTAAGCAGCAGAATGTTAGAGGAATGAAAAAATTGGATAATTATAAGAAGAAAGATCAGGAAACAAAAAGATGGTAAATGTTTTGTATTATACTTATTTTTTTATAGATCAAAGATTATTAACTAAGCTTTTTCATTGTTAAGGAATACCTTGTCAGGAATCAAACCTAAAATAACTATTTATATCCTTACTTGTATTTTATCTCAAGGTAAAAGCTTTTCAGAATAGCCATACCTAAACCTCTCCTTGATAACGGTCACATAGAATGTGTCTCATATATTATAAATTTTTAAAGGTAAAAATTAATGATGCTTTATTTCTGTTTCAATTTCTTTATTTAAACTGGCTCACATGATAAGTGGCAAAATGGGAGATTTTCGGCTACTGATAGTGTTTGGGGGGGATAGGTTGTTTAGGAAAGATTCTGAAGTCTGTTCCTGGATTTAATAATCTTTCAGGTTGAAAAATGCTTCTCCAGAAGATGTGGAATATTATAATTGCCAGCAAGAACTTACAGATGATCTGCATAAACAGTATCAAATAGTGGAACGAATAATTGGTTAGTAACAAATGATTCTAATTAAACTTTTCTTTTCATGCTTGAAATGATCTGAAAAAAAAATCTTAAATTTAATGCTTATATATCAAATACAGTAGCTTTCTCTTACTGTAAATAGAGTATTGTAAACCAGATGACGAATTTTTACTTGTGTTGTTTTTACTACGTATTATTCCTTAGATAAGATTCAATGTAAAAAAAATAATAAAATATCTGATTTTTCTCACAGCTCATTCCAATCAAAAGTCAGCAGCTGGTTATCCTGATTATTATTGCAAATGGCAGGGCCTACCATACTCAGAGTGCAGCTGGGAAGATGGTGCTCTCATTTCCAAAAAGTTTCAAGCATGTATAGATGAGTATTTTAGCAGGAATCAGTCAAAAACCACTCCTTTTAAAGATTGCAAAGTGAGTAATATTTGACATTTTTAATTATTGAAAATGTATTTATGCATCATAAATATTACAAGCCTAGATAGAAAGTTAGATTCCAATTTCAGATAGGTTAAGGAAGAGAACTGCTTGGTTTTTTTTGGTAGGTCTTAACAGGAAATGATATTCCTGTAATTACTATGTGATCTTAGATGTGGTACTTACAGCCTTGGTGACCAAAACCATGTCAGAAAGATACTGAATGGCTGGTGTTAGTTGTGAATAAGTTAGAGATACCAAATAGGGAAAATTCCTTGGAAACTTGATGTATGTTATTGATTTAAAAGGTAGTGACTATTTTCTTTGAAGGCAAGAAAGGAAAATAGGGATGTACCCATAAGAGAGTATCCAGGACTATCTTGCTTGATATATCTTTGTACTGTAACTTATTATTAGTGATAAGTTTTAGGGTATAAATGCCACTGGAATTGGTTTTCTTATTACAAGATATAACTAAACTCAAAATTGTAATTTAGAAATAGAAATGAAATGGGAAGTTAAAGCCAGTTTTATGTTTTATTTCTAGGTCAGGGTGGAGCATTGGTTAAAATGAATGAATTTAACATAGCTGTTGCTTGTGGAATACATGAGACCCAAATATTTCAACAGAAACTTACTTACCTCTTTAATTTTTTTATTAAAAAAAGAGGGCAAAATATTTTACTGTACATTGTTATAATAGAAAACAGTCTGAATCCTCAGATATATTTTGAGTCACAGAATTTCTGAGCTTGATTTGAGATGAAATTTCAAAATTTATGGTAAAAGCTGAGATTTTCATCTTTTAGTATAATTTCTTACATTTAATAATTTTTCATATTAACAATTATTTCTATCAAAGGTATTAAAACAAAGGCCAAGATTTGTAGCCCTAAAGAAGCAGCCATCCTATATTGGAGGACATGAGGGTTTAGAATTAAGAGATTATCAACTGAATGGTTTAAATTGGCTTGCTCACTCTTGGTGCAAGTAAGTATATAAGTCATCTGTTTAATTTGAGAGGCTAAGAATTTTACAAATACAGGATTTGGAAAAGATTTTTATCAACATAAAGGATAAGACCCCTTGATATTTACATGCAGGTCTTTTGAATTTCCTTGTAAATAAATAATATTTATTACACACTAAGAAAATCCAGTGGAGTTGTGAGTTTAACCTGATTGTCTCAACACTTAGAGTTATTATTGAACTTAAAATCAGAATATAAATACATTCCTATCACATACTAGTCCTGTACTATTTCTAATACCCAGTAAGCCCTCCATGTTTTTCCTTCTTTTTTATGTCCTTTGATCCATTTCATTATTGGCAATATAAGATGACCCTAGGATGCAATTTATTTTTTAATTTTATTATAGCTGTAGTTTTTTCTGCTGTATGTTCTTCCTGCTTACTTTTTACTTACTATATCTGGACTCTACTACTTATAGATGAATTGGGTTCTTGGCTACATAATTGATTAAAGATAATACTATCAATCTTTAGGCTTCTTCTGGCCTAAACTGGTAAACAACTCCACTATTATTACACTATTACAAAAGTCTTTACATTTATTATTTATAGCAAATAAAAGTGGTATATTTTATATAATAGCTATCCGAGTGATTTTATTTAACTGTAAAAACTTGTACATGGACTACGTAAAAAGTTTCCTTTTGTAAATTTGAATCTTTATTCCATACATGATTTTTGTTTTTAATTTTTTAGAGGAAATAGTTGTATACTTGCTGATGAAATGGGCCTTGGAAAAACAATACAGACGATCTCATTTCTGAACTATTTGTTTCATGAACATCAATTATACGGACCTTTTCTATTAGTAGTACCACTCTCTACTCTTACTTCCTGGCAAAGGGAAATTCAGACATGGGCTTCTCAAATGAATGCTGTGGTTTATTTAGGTGACATTAACAGCAGAAACATGGTAAGTTCTTTCTTCACAAATTTAGAAATCTGGGCATACTTGTCTGTCTTTGAGGACAAGGATTTTATTTGTTTTTATAGTCTTAGTTTGTAGCATAGAACTTGCCACAAAGTAAGTGCACAATACATTTTTAATTGTCTATACTAAAAATTAATTTTTGGTTTAGTGCTACTTTACATATATACATATATGTATGTTTTCTTATGGAAAGTTTCAAATATACACAAAATCAGATAGAAGAATATAATAAACCTCCATACGTGCCTATCTCCATTTTTACAATTCGAACTCATTGTCAGTTTTGTTTTATCTATACTTCTATATGGTCCCTTCCTCCCAATTATTGTGAAGCAAACCTCAGATATCATGTTCATCCATAAATGTTATTAAATGAGTTCATCACTAGTGTTTTGTTAATGTCCTTCAGTGAAAAGTGTATAGTTTTAAAAACATGTCTGCTTTATTTTTTATAGGAGATTTTGATATGGTGTGGTATTTTTATCTTACGATATGGTCAATTTAGCTTTCTGGACTATGTAAAGAATAACTTAGACTTATTACATAAACATAATTTTTGAGTTACAAATGGATTTAATTTTAGGTATTCAAGTAAAGGTATGCTTTTCTTAATCTATATTTTAAAATTATCTTTAAAATTTCTTAATAGATAAGAACTCATGAATGGATGCATCCCCAGACCAAACGGTTAAAATTTAATATACTGTTAACAACTTATGAAATTTTATTGAAGGACAAGGTATGTTTTACTTACATTTTTCTGTTCGATTGATATCAGTTTTTCCTTTACAAATGTGTTATAGGTGGGATGAGAAGATAAGTTAAATCATGGGTTGGCAAATCATATTTCTTGGAACTAAAGTGACTTTCATAGAGGCTTATACTAGACTTAGGCTAAAAACCTTTTGTAAAATTCTTAAGTAACACTATTGTTTTTCTTCCTTTATTTCCACTATATAAGCTAGCAAAAACTTTCACTTGATATTATGCCATGTTTTCTAATTGCTAAATTAGTCATGGAAGGAACTTTATTTTACATGTTGAATTACTTGATTTGAGTATTCCAGTAAGTCTCGAAATAATGTAACTTTTATTTGAAAATTAGACAAAAGTTTGTTTTTAATTTTAATTTGCCTCATTGTAATTTGAAATTAGGTCAAATAAAAAAACTGAATTTGAGTTCAGTTTTTCTCTCAAAATATTTAACTGTGTTCTGTTCTTTTTAAGGCATTCCTTGGAGGTCTTAATTGGGCATTTATAGGTGTAGATGAAGCACATCGATTAAAGAATGATGACTCTCTTCTATATAAAACTTTAATAGACTTTAAGTCCAATCACCGTCTCCTTATCACTGGAACTCCTCTACAAAATTCCCTCAAAGAGCTCTGGTCTTTGCTTCATTTTATTATGCCGGAAAAGTAAGATAATATGGGATATACAATTTTAATGTTTTGTATGACAGGTTTAGGATGAAAACAATTAGTGTTTATAATAAGATCAGAAGTTTTCTTGCCCTAAAACATTGGACCATAGATTATTAGTAAGAGAAAAAAAGGAAGTGTGATGGAATATTTATATTTGTGGTACTGTTTTAATTTTTTTATTTGTAAATATCTTGAGCCCATATGTAATAAGTTAAAACAGTTGATTTTGCCCATGTTCAAAATAAATCTTGCTTAAAAAACTGAAAACAGCATCATTTTTAGTATTTAACAGTAATAACAATAACAAGGTGCTGTTAATCTCATTTTTTAAATGAGGAAAATTAGCCCCAATAAGATTAAATAACTTGTTTAAGGCCACACACGTATTCTCTTTCAATAGTTTCAGAACTTTAAGATTATATTCTTAGGGAAATATTGTGTGATAATTACTCCCATACTTGAGAATATTTTATTTTTATTCAAGGAGAATCATAATTTTTGTAAAACAACTTCATACATTTAATCTTTATATAGGCATATAATGGACTTCTTGGAAAGGATAGTTATTAAAAGTGACTTAATTTTAGCTAATTTTTTCCTAAGAATTTATACTGTGTTTACATGACTACCCTGAAAAATCACATACGCATTTTGAACTTTTTTCATGATTCTTCCATTTTCTTAAATTTGTAAGGTTTTCTTCCTGGGAAGATTTTGAAGAAGAACACGGCAAAGGCAGAGAATATGGTTATGCAAGCCTCCACAAGGAGCTTGAACCGTTTCTGTTACGAAGAGTTAAGAAAGATGTGGAAAAATCTCTTCCTGCCAAGGTTGAGCAGATTTTAAGAATGGAAATGAGTGCTTTACAGAAACAATATTACAAGTAAGTTTAAACTGAGCACTAGTTCAGAACATTTAATTCTAAATAACCTCCCTGTACTTGTCTCATTGCGGTGTCTCCCTCCCCCAAATAGGATCTAAGAGCAGTAACAGCTCTTGAGTTTTAGAATAGGTTTATTTCATGGTATTTTGGGGCAAAGAGATTTAATGGCATGTCCACACCAAGGGTTATATAAGACTAATTTACCTTCTAAACACGTCATTTATTTTCTCATATACCATACCATTACCTTATGGAGTGTTTATTTTTTTAAGTGTTCAGCTTTCCTTGATGCGAAGGTATTATTATGTAATTATGACAGTTATGTAATTGGCAGAGGTAGAGGCCAGGAAAAAACTTAGAAAAAAAATTTAGGCCTTTTTGATATCAACATTAATTATTTCAAATAAATTATGCATGTCATGTCTATATAGTAACACTTCAATGAGTCAAAAAAAACCTTTTCCTAGTATCTGTTTGAACATATAATTGCATAAAATGCATTTCTACATGCATTTGAATCCTCAGAAACATTTTATGGTAAAATCCATAAAAGAAGGTAATAAACTACCAATGCTCAGCTTAATTATTTTTAACTAACAGTCAGTCCTATTTTATCTGTAGTCATTCCCTCTTCCCCTTATCATTTAAGGCATGTCAGAGATGTTACTATTTCAAGTCCCTTTGAAAACTACTTGTAAAAAGGAAAATAAAATGTGCTATAAAGGTAGGTCATAGTGAGAGAAAATGTTACATATAGTTTGGAGTAATAAAATAACCACCTATAATTTTTCTAAAACTTGCAGTTAGTGTAATTGTAATTTAGAGTAGGGGTTCCCAACCTCTGGGCCACAGTATTAATTGTGAAAACAATTCACTAATAGTGATTATACTGAATTTGTGACATGTCTGTGGCCTGTTAGGAACTGGGCCACATAGCAGAAGGTAAGGGGCAGTGAGCAAGCGAAGCTTCATATGTATTTGCAGCCACTCTCTAGAGCTAGCATCATTGCCTCAGCTCCACCTCAGATCATCAGGCTTTAGATTCTCATAGGAGCACCAGTCCCTAGTGCCAAAAAGGTTGGGGACTGCTGATTTAGAGAAGGCAGTGTGGCTAAATCAGATATCCTCATGAGGTTTCTTTTAAGTCTATGCATTAACTGCCTAATGTAGTAAAATTTATAGGAAAATTATGATAGATAATACAGTTCACCATTTTTAAAGTCAATTTTGGGGGGAAAGAGTTAATACACTATACTCAGTATGTTACATTAAGTCTTTACCATCTATAGTTAATGGTTCAGATAACAAGTTATGTGTTCTCTTTAGTCTTTTGAACAGGGTTCATCAGTTTTGTCAACAAGGTTTGGTCCATTATGTGTCCAGCTGTGAACTTCATAATGGTGCAGTTTGGCTTTGGTGCTTGATTGCTTTTTTATGGTTTTAGAATTCATCTGGTAATTGTTCTCTGTTAAACATTGTTATTTTTTTAAAACAGATGGATATTAACTAGGAATTATAAAGCCCTCAGCAAAGGTTCCAAGGGCAGTACCTCAGGCTTTTTGAATATTATGATGGAGCTAAAGAAATGTTGTAATCACTGCTACCTCATTAAACCACCGGATAATAATGAATTCTATAATAAACAGGAAGCCTTACAAGTAAGAATATTAAAATATTGTAATTTTGGTAAACCACAACTCTAGATATGGTTATTTCAGTTATAACTGAAAATGGCATAATGTCATATTTTGATTAGAAGTTCTTTTTGGTTAATGGTATAACTAAATAATGCTGTTTATTATTTTGCAGTCTTTGTAAAATGCCTTTAATATTATAATTTCTCCAGGTGATTATTTTGATCATTTTTCTAAAAATGGATGTGATTATGGGCTGTCATAATTTATCCAGCAAAAATCTTTTAGTGTATTCTTAATTGTGAAAACAATTCACTAATAGTGATTATACTGAATTTGTGACATGGCAAATGGTAGTTTTAAGAAGGACATCATGGCCTCAGATCTTCCTTTTCCTCTCATGTCTAGAAGACCAAATGAGAAGTATAAAAAAAGCACAGTTGCCATCTAGTCACAGTAGTGCTTTGAAGTGCTGGGGTCATGAAATTCTGTATGTATAAATGAAAACACATTTTCTGACTCTTTTAAAACCTTTGGTTGCTTCGTTGCTGCTGCTTCCAGTGTATTTTTCAGCTTAGATTTTTGGAGAAATAGTGTAATAACTAGCAAATAGAGTGAAACTGTGTGCCTTTTTTTTTTCTCCTAAAAATACAACAAAAACCTAGCTGCTAAAATGGCAAGGAAATTTTTAACTTAAATCCTAGAGCAAAATGATAACTGTCCTAGAAGATTTTGAAAACTAGTAAACTGATTTCTAACATTATGAAAATTTAAAATCTCAATTTAAAGTAAACTAAAGGGTTAAGGGGACATTTGTTTCAATTTATTCATTCTTTTAACATATTGTAACAGTTGTAATTTATTGTTTCCTTAGCACTTAATCCGTAGTAGCGGAAAATTGATCCTTCTTGACAAGCTGTTAATTCGCCTGAGAGAAAGAGGCAATAGAGTTCTTATTTTTTCTCAAATGGTGCGGATGTTAGATATACTTGCAGAATATTTGAAATACCGTCAATTCCCTTTTCAAGTAAGCATTTCATTTGTCATTTTTGTTAATGTAAATTTTAGCTAATTCCTAAGCATGTTCTTCAGAACACTGGAATTCTTTCGTACATGGAGATTTTTGTATAAACTACTTTTCTTTTTAATAATGTTTTAAAAAATTGTTTGTAATTATTCCCTTTTTCTTCTTGACCTTAAATTTAGCAGCAAAGCAATTTTTCTTTTCTCTAATTTTTATTTTCTGTTAATTCTGTATTTCTCTTCTGTGCTCAAGTCTAAAGGAACAACTTTATGTATTAGGCTTTAGTCCGAGGAAGAAAAAGAGAGCAATTCTTGTGCATGTTACCAGGATTATTGGAGATTCTGAAAATTTATGTGCTCATAATTATTCTAATGTATAGTTTGCTGAATAAAACTAGATAACTTTAGGGAAGATATCAAAGACCAAAATGGGCTTATAGTCCATCTATTTAGTATTTATTTTGAAATTCATTCAACATAAGTAAAGCTAATACAGACGAGTATTTAATGTTAGAGTCAAGTGCTATCTCAGTACTTTATATCTAATTTTAATCCTTATGGCAATTTTCCGAACAGTGCCTGTAACATAGTGAACACTGGGTATATTTACTGTAGACAGTAGAATAGAAGTAGAATTATAATGATCAACCTCAGCATATATAATTCCTGCTCTGTTGGAGCTTACAATTTGGTGTAGGAGATAGACATTAAATAGGTAATTACAAGCAAATAGAACATTATACTCTAGAAAATTCTGTGAAGGACAGGTATTTGCTACTATGAACATGAAATATGTAGTCATTTAATGGAGAAGGGTAAAGAGTAGCATATTTTTTAAACAGCTTTATTGAAATGTGATTTTCATACAATTCATCCATTTAAAGTGTACAGTTCATTGGGTTTTTAAAATACATTCACAGATACGTACAACTCTCACCATAGTTCTGAAATGTTTTTACCACCTCAAAAAGAAACTACCCTTTGGCTATCATCCCCCACCCCCATTCCTCCCCTGCCCCATCCCCATCACAGCCCTGTGTTGTTTTCTTTTTAGACAAATGTTATGTGTACATGGTTAAGCAAAAAAAATAGTACAGAAGTACTTGTAAGCAACTGTTCTCTGCTCCTAATCCTTTTTTATTTCCAGATCTCTTTCCAGAGAAAATCATTTTTAACTTCTTTGGGTTTAGGTCATGCCTCAATATACAATATGCCACTATTTTTTTTTTTAAGTATTTTTTCTAGTTGTAATTTTTAGTGAAAAATAACATTTTAATTTTTTTTTTATTTTGCAGTGTTTTTTTTTTTGTTTTTGTTTTTGTTTTAGGCAAGGCAACCCTTGGTTGACCTCACAGATTGCAAGGACCTTGTCAGTTTACAATCCCTTATTTTTTCAATTTTTTACGCCTATAGCAAGCACCTGGTCTTTCTAGGTGGTCTCACATCCAAGTAATAACCAAGCCCCGCCCTGCTTAGCTTCTGAGATCAGACGGGATTGGGCTTGTTCAGAGTAGCATGGCCGTAGACTTTTTTTTTTTTTAATTTTGGGAATCTATTGTTTAGCGAACGTTTTGTAAGCACTTGGTTAAGTGTTTTACTACAGTCTCACACTGAATCCTCTGTACTCTATGAAGTAAGTATTACCATTATATCCATTTACTGAAGAGGAAACTGACAAGGAGAAAAATCAAATCACTTGCCCAAGGCACCCAGGAATACTCACTCGGATGTGAGGGCTCTTTGCCTATAGCCCATGGTGCCCCAAATCAGTGATTCTCAAACTTTAGCTGGAGGGCTTTTCCAGGACCTCCCTCTAAGTTTCTGACTTCGGTCAGTCTGGGATAGAGCTCAATAATTTTTGTTTCTGACTTCTCAGGTGACATTGATGCTATTGGTCCAGTAACCACACTAGACTTAATCAGTGTTTTTAAACTGGGCTGTAACTAGTAATGGATCTTGGAATCAGTTTAATAAGTTGTATCAACATTTAAAAAAAGTGAAGTACGTTTTAAAATATGAGGGTATATCACAGTACGTTGTGTCATGAACCTTTCTTTGAGTATACAGCTATGTAATCATTCACACATAAAAAGTATTTCTTTAGTGGGTCTCAGGCAGAATGACAACATAAGTGCTATTTACTGTTCAGGAAAGTAGTCCCCGTGGCTAAGAGCACAGACTCTAGAGACAGTGCCTGTGCATTGTTTTACTGCCTAATAAGTGTCTTCTACTAATCTTACAGTCTTAGCAAAAGCACTGGTACATTTTCATACTAGATTTTATAATTGATTTTAATTCTTTAAAAAACTTAATTCTGTTACATATAGTATTTTAATGTGTTTTATTCTAGAGATTAGATGGATCAATAAAAGGGGAGCTGAGGAAGCAAGCTCTAGATCATTTTAATGCTGAAGGATCAGAGGTATGAATGCTTTTAAAATTATAATTGTGTTTGTCATTATTTTAGTTATACTTGTATTTTTTTAAGAGTTTTATTGATGCTGGCCAGCTTTGATTTGCAAATGAGGTTTTTAAAATCAGAATTCCATGTTAAATTTGAAGAATTTTTCCCTTTCTTATCAATACTATTTCAGCATAATAGTTAATTTGCTTCAAAGTAAATTAGCCCACTTTTATTTATAATTTTTTTAAAATTTGGTATTTATTATTTCCATGTATAGCTGTACTTTGGAGTCTCGTTTGGTTTTGTTAGAGGTTTATATATTTTATTAATATTTTCAAAAACTACCCTTTGGTTTTATTGGTTAAAATGTAAAAAAACAATTATAAAATTCTCATATTGATTACTTATAGTCACAGTTTAAAATAATTTTAAAATCATACTTATTTATAATTTCTTATAGGATTTCTGCTTTTTGCTTTCCACAAGAGCTGGAGGGCTAGGAATTAATTTAGCTTCTGCTGACACTGTTGTTATATTTGATTCTGATTGGAATCCACAAAATGATCTTCAGGCACAGGCTAGAGCGCATCGAATTGGGCAAAAGAAACAGGTATTTTTATTCTCCTATATTACTCTTCTAGAATCTTTTTATGATCACTGTGATTTTGGTTTGTCTTGTTAAGATTGTTGGAACACAGCCATATTGCTGTTTAACAGATAGGGTACTGAGGAATTCAAATTTACTAAAATCATCTGGCAGGTCTGACAGAACTAAGATAACTATGTCTAAAGGGGATCATGCACTCTCTTTGAATCATGCATTCTGTTTACAGCTGTAGAGTAGTGTTTTTCATTTGACTATATAATGTCTTCATTTACTTTTTTTAACTATTGAAAGAGATATTGCTTAGTACATAGCTACCTTTTTGTTAGCCTGTATTTTATACATGTGCCTGTAAGATTTTATATGCAAAAAAAGCCATTCTCATTTTATAGTTTTTATACAACTGGCAGTTGTAAAAGGCCTTAAGAAAAACTGTCTGTCATCTTTTTGATGCCTTGGTCCTTATGTTTTAATTCCTTTACCTCTGTCTAGAGTAGTGTTTCTCAAACTTCTCCAAAGCAGGAGATATGAACAAGTAGCACAAAAAGGCTTAGCATGTTTATAATACTTTTAAAAACATATCCTCTACTGAAGAAACATACGCATAATTTAAAACTAAAAAATAGTCAAATAATTTTAATAAAATTTTCTCACCAAGAATGTATCTTGCTTCTTTCTATAATTTTTTCTGCTCTAGAACATCATGTACCCCTAAAGGAAAGCTTGGTTAGAGTAGTGGTTCTCAAGTTCATCAGACAAAGTGACCTCTTTTATAACAAGTGTTTTTAGTACTTTTTTCTATCTTGAAATGGATACGTGAAAAATCAGTCTAATGTTCTAACAGTAATTTAGGCAAAAAAGAGAGTTCTTCTCAAATAATATATATTTCAATATATATGACTAGGATGTAAAGAATAAGTGTTGAGTTGAGAGCAGGATTCATTCTCCATAAAAAGTATAAAGGAAGGAAAGAGCAGAGGTTTATTGGTGCAAAAGAGGATAAAAATTAGATGATAGAGTGATTTGTACATTGTAAAGAAAGGGGTACTTGAAGTAGGATAACAATATGCCAAGAAAAATTATAGGCTGTTAAAAAGAGGAGAAAGAAAATAAGGCATTCTCACAGGTGAGCTTGGCCTAATGTATGTGTGAGGAATCAAAATATCCCTGTATTATGAATGAGATGGGCAAATAGTGGTTAATTGCACTGAACAGATCCCTCCTATATTGAAATCCTCAACACATGCCATACATACAATTTTTTAGGCATATTACAAATATGGAATGCACTTTTATTAATAATTATTAGTGAGATAGTCTTTATTATTATTGATGAAATACAGTAAGATTCTTTATGGTTCATGTGCCTGCTGTTTAAGTAGTATTTGGTTCTAAATCTGACAAAAAGAGCCTCAGATCTCCTTAAGTATTCGTATGCAGCAACTGCAAAATGAGTAGGCATAGGTGATGAAAACACATGTGTTATATTGGTGACACCAATATTGTCAGCTGTTGGAAATTATAACTTTTTGATAAAGATCTCAATGAAACAATATCTAGTTATCTTCCAATTTACACAATAGTCACAATCCTGAGAAAATCAGTGTGTATCGTAACTTTGTAAAAATGCTTTGTGTTTATATTAAGATAGAGTAAGAATTTAGGCTTAAGATAATTTTAGAAGGTTTTAAAAAAATCATTTGAAAGATTCGAGTGACTGAGGATAATGTTTTACTGTGTCAGAATGTCCAATTTAATGCAGAATGTCTAGCATCCCAGGTTCCTGTACTCTAAATACTGGTAAAAGCCCAAACAGTCTTTGTGAAAACTAAAAATGTTCTTAAACATTTCAAATTATCTCTGTCTGGTGGTAATGTTTGTTATAGAACCACTAACTTTAAAAAATAGGGCAAAATTACTATACATTAATTTTTGTCTATTTTGGAAAGCTTTGTTTTATGTCAAGGTTTTATCATAACTTGGGGGAGTGAATCATAGAATTTTAGATTGTGTGCAATGATGAAACGTTAATCAGAATTGAAGAAACTGGTATAAGGCTGTTATAACTTTACCATTTTTTTCCAGTTGAAAGATAATTTAAAAATTAGTGCCATTCTTTAAAAAAGAAAAAGTAAATACCATCTCTAACCAAAATATAAGAAGAAGGGACATACCTTCAAAATAATCTTTAATTTGAAGATTGAACACATTATTTATTTTTTTAGTTTTCATTTTGGTTTTAATTGGTGAAAACTTCATGTGGGATGAGTTTCCATCTATATACCAATATTTGGGCACTTCAGATTAGCAAACAAATCCTTTTTATTTCAGTTTATGTTTCATCATGTTTATCTTTACAGGTGAATATTTATCGTCTAGTTACAAAGGGGTCAGTTGAAGAAGATATTCTTGAAAGGGCCAAAAAGAAGATGGTTTTAGATCATCTTGTGATTCAAAGGATGGACACAACTGGGAAGACAGTACTACACACAGGTTCTGCCCCCTCAAGGTAGTTACTGTAAAAAAATGTCATTTTAGAATCCTACTACACTCATTATTTTTGAAGTATCACATACTGTGAGCAAATCATTGAAGTACTGTATTTAGCATTGTAATAATTTTTTATTTGTTAAAGCACTAGGCTAATTTCTAGTCAAAGGCATACATTTAGTACCTGGTTTCACCACTCTGGTTTTGAAACCTTCCGGGCAGGGGTGAAGCCGGCTATTCACCATCTAGGCTTAACATTTTTAGTTTTAAAATAAGTATATTGCTAATACTTCACCTATCTAAGTTACAACAGTTATGTAACTGTTGTAACTGGTGACTATTGCCAGTAATTAATAAAAGTGCTACGTAAGTGTTAAATTTTGAATTGTGGGTATTAAGTATTTTTATTTTTATTTTTTTTTCTGATTTTAGTTCTACACCTTTCAATAAAGAGGAGTTATCAGCCATATTAAAGTTTGGCGCTGAGGAGCTTTTTAAGGAACCTGAAGGAGAAGAACAAGAGCCCCAGGTAAAAAAAAACAAAACAAAACAACTTGCTCAAAATGTGTTGTTTTAAACCACATTTAAGTTGTAAATTATATTTGCTTTAAAATATATTAAAGTATATTTTTAAAAGATTTCTTCATAATTATAGGAGATGGATATAGACGAAATCTTAAAGAGGGCTGAAACTCATGAAAATGAACCAGGCCCTTTAACTGTAGGAGACGAATTGCTTTCCCAGTTCAAGGTAAATTTTCTTTTTGCTTTTCTTTATATAAATTGAGAGGGACTGATTTCAATTTCTTTAAGCGTGATCAGCCAGATAATTTTTAAATGAAAGTATTTCTTAATATTTTTCTTATGTTCAAATTTGCTGTGTTGTATAAAATTTATTTTTCCTTATTCTGACCAACCAGTAGCAACCTGATTTGAAAGGGATGAAATCACTTATGAATAATTACATTTAGTAAATGGAATGGGATGTTATAATCTTAAATTAGCACCTAGAATAGTGCTTGGCACAGAGCATGTCCTCAAATGTTTGGGTAATATGAATGAATATGATCTTTTACGTAGATTTCCATGACCAAAGACTTTTAGCTGATACTTATTGGAGAAGTTTTTGACAGTAGATCAATTTAAGCATTATCATAACTAAGAAAACTCAAGTAAATCATTCAGGTAAAGAAAGCAATAAGCTTTTATTAATACTTAAAATACCCCTGGTTTGGTGAGGGCTGAAAGGTTGTAAGGAGTCCTAAAGCAACGCAAGTCAACTGACCTCAGAAAATCAGTTGTTTAGTAAAGAAGCAGGTTCCTTTATATCCTAGCCATTTTCCATGAATTAAGAATTTTAAGGATCAATTCAATTTGTCATTTGTTCATTCAGTGAATGTTTATTGAGCACCTGCAATGTGCCATGCAAAGGGCTACAGCAGTGAATAAAAACTTTTGTAATTTTAATGGATCACTCTGGCTGCAGTGTAAAGGATATACTACTATATTGAGGAAAGAACTGAAGCAGAGAGATAAGTTGTAAGACTATTTTGGTAATCCTGGTGAGAGGTACAGGTGTCTAGACCTTGTACTGACTATGTGTATGATCTAATTAACTTTATACATGAGGTTATGCTATTTGCTTTTTAAATTTGACCAATCGAAAATTTGAAAAAAATTAACTAGTAAGTTAACTAGAGTATATATTTACTCTCTGTTGATTATTTTTGTACCAAGGAGTTGATACTTAATACATAGCTGGCTTTACGGGTATCATCATGTTGAAACAGCAAACATGAGAGAATAAACACTATATTTTGAGCTCCATTCCTTATGTAGGATAAGCATAGTTTTCTTTTCTTCATCTAGTTATCTATAAGTTTTTATATACTAATATTGAAAATTAGCTTTAATAAGTACTTTATATATATCAAGCTGCATAATTCCTTAAATATTTAATCCTCACAAAAGTTAGTGAGCTGTTACTGTCCCTCTTTTTAGAGATGAAGAAACCAGGGCTTAAGGAACATTAATAAATTTATCTAGGGTTTCAGAACTCCTGTGTCTTGTTGGTAGCTCTTTAGGCACTATTTTTATGATTGTAAGAATAAGAATTTTGGATTGTTCTACAGAACTTGGTAGTTAATAGACTGATATAATTCCTGCAGAAGGTGAATTAGTATGTTACTACTGTAAATTATTTTGTTGTTCTGTTAACTTTCTCTAGTTCTTTTGTAGTAATGATTTTGTTGAACAGCAGGACAAAGAATCATTCCTGGAAGAAAATTCTTAGAAATCATTTGGTTTGATCTACTTTGACTTAAACAAACTTAGTATAACCTTCATATTTGGTTTAATCCATAGTTATATATTCATTATCCTGAGGATGTTTAACTTTTCTTGTATTGTTCTGGTATGTCACTTCTTTTCCCCCTAAAAAAGAAAAATAAAATTTAAGAACGAGGTCTTCTTTAATGCTTATTCTGTTAAAATTTGGAATTTATCAGGTTGCCAACTTTTCAAACATGGATGAGGATGACATTGAATTGGAACCTGAAAGAAATTCAAAGAATTGGGAAGAAATCATTCCAGAAGATCAGAGAAGACGATTAGAAGAGGAAGAAAGACAAAAGGAACTCGAAGAAATTTATATGCTCCCAAGAATGAGAAACTGTGCTAAACAGGTGACTTTTTAATTTAAAAGATATTTTTATAATATAAGAATATTCACATCTGGACTGATCTATTTTTGTTTATGTGACATATTGATCTGTAGTTTTCTTGTAATGTCTTTATCTGATTTGATAATGCTTGCCTCATAAAATGAGTGTGAGAGTGATCCTTCCTCTTCTATTTTAGGAAAGAGTTGTGTTATTAATTGATATTATTTCTTTATTAAATGTTGAGAGGCATTTGTCAGGGAAACCATCTAGACCTGGAGTTCTCTTTGTTAGAAGATTTAACTATAATTTCACTGTCTTTTAGAAATATGAACTATTCAGAATATCTCTTGAATGAGTTTGGTAGTTTGTTTCTTTCAAGGAATTTGTCCATATTATCTAAGTTGTTGAACTTACAGGCATAAAATAGTTCATAATATCCCATTATCCTTTTAGTGTCTATAGGATATTTGATGATTCTCCTTTTTCTATTCCTAATATTGGTCATTTTTTCTTGATCATTCTAGTTAGAGGTTAATTTTATTTATCTTTTCAAAGACCACCAAAGACCACCTTTTGGTTTCATTGATTTTGTTTTAAATTTCATTGATTTCTGCTCTTTATTATTTTTCTTTTGCTTTAATTTTTTTAGTATCTTAAGATATTTGCTTAGACCACTGAATCAAGACCTTCCTTTCCTAATATTAGCATTTAATGCTACAACTTTTTCTCTAAACACTGTGTTTTCTGAATCTTTAAATTATACGTGTTGTGTTTTTATTTTCATTTATTTCGAAATATTTTCTTATTTCCCTTATGACTTCCCCTTTAATCTAGAGGTGCTGTTTGTTTGTTTTGTCTTGTTTTAAAGTATGTTATTTAGTTTACAAATATTTGGGAGATTTTCCAAGTATCTTTGCTAACAGATTTCTAGTTTGATTCTTTCATGGTCAGATAGCATACCTTGTGTGATTTGATTTTTTAAAGATTTGTTGGTGTTTATTTTACGACCCAAACCAACAAAATGTTAGACTTAAAAATAATGGTAATAATGCCATGCCAAGCTATATTGGATCCTTCCACATAAGAAAAAATCCTTAATACTAGATGTTTTTTGCATTAACTTTTGTTTTTTACAGTATTGCATTATAAGATTAGTTGTCTCGATTACTGGGATTTTTTTGGTGTCTCCTGAAATTTTGTTTGAGGCAAATGAAGGAGGGACTTGCCTTACACTAGTTCTTGTCCTACTACCCCTCTTACACAGTGATAGAGGTTTTTGTTCTTTTTCTTTTCATACAACTATATTAGGTTTCCTGTGCCCTCATAAGGCTTAGGTGAGATAGGTCTGGCAAGGTTTCATGCCTATCTTCTCAAAAGTGACTGCTTCCTATTTCCAGGGCTGTACCATGGAGGAAAGTTTCTCTGATTTTCTGCCCTGCTTCTAATCTTTCTCATGAGCACTTGTTGGAGGTTCGTGGAGAATCGCCTGAGAGTGGGTGCAGGTGTTCACTGTGTCTTTGGTTCCCGGGTATTCTATAGCACTCAGGGTAGCCCACAGTCAGCCTTCAGCTTTACCTAACTCCCTTTTACCTGCTTGTATGGTACTTAACGTCTACCATTCATGCTCTTCACAAGTGATTCAATGTCTGGGTTCTGTCTCTTCTTACAAGCTACTATTTTTCCATATATTTGAGACTACCAGATTACCTTGTGATTTTGATGTATTTAAGAAAAGTTATGATTTTGTAGATTAGATTTTGTAGATTCTGGTTTTGATGTTACGATGGGAGCAGCCTACTAACTTAATAACAACCCTGGGCAAAAATGGAGCCAAATAATGTGTGTTTGTCTTGAAAGTGATTGTGTACGTAGTTTCTTATTTGTGTTTATTTCTTCAGACTCCATCATGGTTTCCTTTTATAGTGCATGGGAAACACAGCATTAGATTAGTTCTTATGAAAGGAAGAGAGGAGGTTAGAACAAGCAAGAACTGGATGTCTATCCTTGACTTTCAATAAGCTTTCAGCATATTAGGCATTCACAATATGTAGGAAGACTTTGGAAGACCTCCAAAGACTTGCAGAAAATATGTTTCGATTTATCTGTTAAACAACTAATGGATGTTACAAGTAGGCTTTTATGTGGGTTCAACTGACTTTTTATATATAAAATATATATTATGTTATATATAAAAATATATATATTTATATATGTATCTGATCAGCCTAATTAGAATACCAATAAGTGGATATTTAGAACAGGAAAAAAAGACACACAATTAATCTTAATTAAGCTGTCCATCCAGAGACACCACCAGCAATATTATGGTATGCATAATTCCAGTATTTTTCATATATGTTATTGGCCCAATTTAATCGAAGTCATTAATTTGAAAATTCCTTTCCTTTGACAGTATATAATGAATGTTAATTATTTTACAACACAATTTGTAATGACTTCTCAACTTTTCATCATATAGATATAGAGTATTACCAAATTGCCTTCTCTCTCAGCTTAAATATCCACCAGAGTTGAATTATTGTTCATTTTTCTGTACCATAACTGATTAGCTATTATTGCTTAGTTGGTATTGGTCAGGTTGATTGGTTAATAAAAGAATTGCATTTTATTGTTAGTTTAATTCTCATCTTAAAAAATGTGTATCAGTGACGTTGTATAACCTTTTTCATATTTTTACAAAAGGACAGTAGGCATTTTCCTGCTGATTCATAACAGTGCTTTAAGTATTAGGGCTATTAATAACTTATTGTCATTAACGTGCTATATTTTTCTGTTTTGTTTGCTTTTTAATTTTGTTTATAGAATATTTTTGATATATAGAAAAATATTTGAATTTGTTAATTCTGTCAATCTTATCGTGCTTTCTTTGCTCTTATAATGGATACCTTCTTTAAGCTTGGGTACATTTTTGTTATCAAATTCCAGATTAGTTTCAATGGAAGTGAAGGGAGGCGCAGTAGAAGTAGGAGATACTCTGGATCTGATAGTGATTCAGTCTCAGAAAGGAAAAGGCCAAAGAAACGTGGAAGACCACGGACTATCCCTCGAGAGAACATTAAAGGATTTAGTGATGCAGAAATTCGGCGGTAAGATGACTTAAGACCATTTTACTTCAACCTGCTTTTTATTAGAGGGTGAAACTAAAATAGAGAAATCCGATGGGTTTCAAGGATTAAGATAAAAGTTTTAGAGGAGGCAAATATATGATAACTGTACAGATTGGGTGTTACTGCTTTTGGGTGTTCATTATAACCGTGAGAGAAAAACCAAGTTTGGCATCTGATCTCTGCATATTATTTATTTATTAATCTATTCAGACTACTAAATTTCTTTTAGTTTTATTAATGTGTTCAGAATAGTATTTTTGAATATGAACATATATTTCAATACATTAGGTTTATTTAGTAAATATTCTCACTGAGCTTATGACTCCCAACATTACTATTTTTATGTGAGAAGAATTTAGTTCCATAGTTTTCTAGCTTTTTAACTCTGAGGTGATTTGCTTTTTGAAAGTAACTATGTTAGTATCACTTCTGATATGTCCAAGTGGGAATTGAGGTAAGGTTGGCCACGCAAGATAAGTTGTAGTAATTTTCTTTCAAAATATGTTTATGTCTATATACAGATTTATTTAAGGGGACTACAATAACAGTTTACTTTTGTTTATGTAATATTTTTGCTTGTAAAATTTGTTAAAAGGTTGTTTATTGTTGTATTTTGAGAGTTTGTTGTTTCTTTAAAGCCATTGTAACTCTTTTCTTTTACATCATAGACCTGACCGATAAAGTTCTTCCTCATTCTTTCTACCAGAAAACTAAATATATTGTTAGATTTTATTAAGGGTACTTTTTTGACCACCTGATTTGCTGGACTTTGTCTTTAGTTGAAGAGGCATTTCAACTTCTACTTTTCCTGGATATTTTCACTCATCCATCAACCACTTGGGTAGCTTTGTTCTTAAATAAAATTTTTATTTTTCCATCGCTGGTACAATACCATACATCTGAATTAAACCTATATTCAGTAAAATTTTATCAACACTTGGAATGTGGGGAGGTGTAAATATGATTGACAATTCTGGAGCCACTTCCCATGGTAGTCTTGAACCTTTTTTGTCTTGTGAAAATAATAAAGTAATTTCTAAAATAAAATTTAGCTTCTATTGTTTTATTTATATTGGTTTGTAAACATCATCCTGGTTGTTAAACTATGTCTTGTCTTACTCGATATATCTTAATGTTTTAACAGTTTGGTTTCTAGCACAGATTATTCTTTTTTTTTTTTTTTTTTTTTTTTAGTAATGGTGCTTTGAATTAATTTTTTCACTAACAAATATTTTCTTATTTCTATGTATTTACAAATGTATTTTTTAATAGATTGTGAAGCCACCATTTAAACTAAACACTTATTTTCTATTAGGTTTATCAAGAGTTACAAGAAATTTGGTGGCCCTCTAGAAAGGTAATAAATACATTTATTATTCTCATAGAATTATAGCATGAGTTATGTGCTTGTCATCTTTATTTGTTTATACTAATATTCAGTTTAGCTACTTTGTTAAATTTGCATTAAAACAGGCATTTACAAAGTTAATCTGTAGAAAACAAAGTTCAAGTATATTTTTTTAAAATGTTTTTGTACTATTCTTTAGTCTCAAATTTTATCTGCAAATTAAGGATTCTATGAAAGACATGTTTGTACATTACTTTTCATTTTTGTAGTATAAGATATTTTTTAAATGCTCTATCTCGTTTTGTTTTGTTTTTTTTTTTTTTTTTAATTATAAACTAGCAGTTATTCTTAGAGAAGCTGAATTGCTAATGGCCTTCTGCTTAAAAACTGGTTTTATTTTATTTCCTTACTAGGGAAATTTTCTTAAGCTTCCCTAATTATAACTTCTTTTTATACTAACTCTGTCAAAATTCAAATTGTCAGGATGGGTTTTTTTTTTTTTTTTTAAGTTCTTGGTTAATCTCAGTAATTATTGATGATTTGGATATTCTTTGTCCTTTGTTGTGGCAAACCCCCTGGATGTAGAGTTGTAAAGACGCAAATTTGTTGAACTCTATTTTTTCTTTTTTCTCTCCAAAACTCCCTCTTAAAGATATTTTCTGTTTTAATTTAAGGTGACTTTCATGCAGTGCAATGAAAGACTTGCATAATTGTTTTATATGATGAAAAAAAATTTTGAACATTAATAATAACTCATTGCGTAGTAGTAAAAAAACAAGTTTTATAATGTCTTTTTCATTTATAATTATCATCATGCTTAGCCACTTCTTTTGAACTTAAGATCTGATCAATTATGAAAAGCTTTTATAGGATTATTATATAATCTTTAAATCTGGAGCATACCATTTGCTCTGTTTTGAATTGGTTAACTTTATTATTATCCTTCAATATATAAATGGATCATTTACCCACCAGATCTTGCTAGTTTTGTGTACCCTGTGCCAGTTATATAAATTAGAATTTGTAGGACATGCAATAGTGTGTTTTTTAGAATTTGAGATCAAGTGAAACTTTTTCTGTCTTAAATAGAACCACTTTATTTTACCTATTTACTTGAAAATTGTATTTTATTACAGATTAGACGCAATTGCTCGAGATGCTGAATTGGTTGACAAGTCAGAGACAGACCTCAGACGACTAGGAGAATTAGTACATAATGGTTGCATTAAAGCTTTAAAGGATAATTCTTCAGGAACAGAACGGACAGGTAATACTAAAATGAGAGTGATTTAAAGAGGTAAATGGAAGTTTCAAAATATGCTTTTATTGAGTTAGGTAGGTATTATTATAACTTATCTATTCATCAGTCTTTTTACAAGATGTTTTACAAAACAGATCAGCGTCATTCCTGGGTAATAGGAAATGGGGAACAGAATGATATTATCAAAGGTAATAGAATCTATCTGCCTGGTATAATTCTGGCTGGGAGGTAACATCAGGAATTAGTTGTACTATATTATTAGCATAGGTGACTGGGAAAAGATTATAAGGAGACACATGTGATATTGGTTTTGGGTATAGTAACTTCATTTTGCTTATTTTGCAATTCATCTACTTAAATAAAAATATTTAGAGGAGGTAAAGGGCGACAGAAAGAAATCTAACTATTGGAGGTGAACACACAGCGTAAACATATATATATATATGCCTTACTGTTAAAGTGTACAGCTGAAACTTACTGGATTTTGTTAACCAGTGTCACCATAAAAAAATTAATTAAAAAATATTTAGATGAGATTTAGTAATCAGACTTACTGGGGGAAAAGAGCACACTAGAACTTTTATTTAGAAGCTGGCCATATTTTAATAGATCAATATATCTTGTACAATTGATAAAACACTTAAATATGTGAAATACTTTTTATGAATTCCTTTTGCTATATTATAATCACTAATTTGTACTGAAAAATTTTATAAAATTTAAGGTTTGCCAGCAAATCTCCCCTTAATATAAATAAGTAAAGTTTATTAATATAGGTAAATAATATGTATTCATATAAGTAATACCACATGTTGCTTTTTTATGTTGTAGAATTATATAGTTTATACTTTTTTATATTCTTTTTTTAAAAAATTAAGGTGGTAGACTTGGAAAAGTAAAGGGTCCAACATTCCGAATATCAGGAGTACAGGTGAATGCCAAGCTAGTCATCTCCCATGAAGAAGAATTAATACCATTGCACAAATCCATTCCTTCAGATCCAGAAGAAAGAAAGCAGTGAGTTGTTTACTTTTTCCATTGTAAAATATTCATTGTTATTCAATAATTTGGATATAAATGTAGGTTAAAATGTTTTTTATGTCATTTGTCATTGGTGAGTTTGACTCAAATGTTTTTAAACATAAAATACAGTATTTTCAGTTATATGTTATTCAAAATTTTTAATAAGCCAATTATAAAGTTGACTGTTATTAACTTTAATGCTAGGTATACTATCCCATGCCACACAAAGGCAGCTCATTTTGATATAGATTGGGGCAAAGAAGATGATTCCAATTTGTTAATTGGTATCTACGAATATGGATATGGAAGCTGGGAAATGATTAAAATGGATCCTGACCTCAGTCTAACGCACAAGGTACTGAAATATTTGATTCTGTTTATCATTAACGTTGAATTTAATTTTTGCTTTTAAATGATGTTAGAAATAAACTCAACCAGGAGTCAGGAAATCAAGACTCTAGCTAGCTGTGTGACCTTGGCTTTTTTAGCATCTGGTTTTCTTGATGGGGTTGAATTTAAATGATCTCTTGAGATTTTGCTTTATCGCTGAAATTATATTTTCATTATTGAGATATAAGTGTCTAACACTGGTTGCTAAATACACTATTGTATATTTGAAAGAAATCTCCAGCCTCATACTATATGTTCTCATTTTGAATGGAGGGAGTTTTTTTTCTTGTGTATTTAGGATTCATTTCCAGGGAAACTAAATCTTTGGCTGTGGCATAGGTATAAAATATGTGTTTTGCATTCTAGGTTGTTTATTCCTACAAACTTAAAGAATAGTAACTTAATTTTACATTTTAGCTTATAAATGTCTCATGTTTATTAAAGACAACCTGAAAAAATTAATTGCTTTTCAGATTCTTCCAGATGATCCTGATAAAAAACCACAAGCAAAACAGTTGCAGACACGTGCAGACTACCTCATCAAATTACTTAGTAAAGATATTGCAAGAAAAGAAGCTCAGAGACTTTCTGGTGCAGTAAGTTAAAATTCAGATACTTAAGAGTATCTTAAGTAAGATAAATCTATTTCATTGATCACTCTTGACATCTGGTTAATATGAGCCTGTGAGTGTATTTTTCTGTACTTTAGTAACATTATTTGCATATGGTAATATTGTGCCTTAAATTATCTCAACATTCATGTTAATAGTGATGAGTCAGAAGTGGGGTTAGATTCCCCCCCCCCCCCCCGAGTATTTGGAGAGGAAGTGGGGCAGCTTAGAATGGAGTACTTTTCAAGAGGTCAAGCCTCCATTACTGTTTTGTTTGGAGACAATTGGAGAGCTTAAAGATCACTAGCTTATTTATGAAGCATTCAAAACAAGTAAGAAAAAGACACTAAAAGAGGTAATTAGAAACTGCAGTGACCTTTAAAAGTTTACTCGTGATCACAATGTTATAACTACCTGTGTACCATTAAAAATAATTTCTAATGCTATATCTGGTCGCATTGAATTTAGTTGAATAACTTAGGATAGTGAAAAACTTCTTCTATTTCTTTCTACTTCTCATTTTTTTTAAAGGAAAAAAAATGTTTGTTAATATTTATTATTTACATTAATATTTAATTTATTAAGTTTTATGACTTTTGTCGTAGCTTATTATTAACAGGCTAAGAATTGGCTAGGAATATATTTTTTTAGCTTTTTAGATTTAGTATTTAAGAAATTTTTTTTTTAATGGAATCTGTGGAGTTGGTTAGAATAAATATAATTATTTTTAGGGAGGTTCAAAGAGGAGAAAAGCAAGAGCTAAGAAGAATAAAGCAATGAAGTCTATAAAAGTGAAAGAGGAAATGAAGAGTGATTCTTCTCCCTTGCCTTCAGAAAAGTCTGACGAAGATGAGAAGGTAAGAATGTGTTTTAGGAAAGCAACCTCATATAGAAAGGAAACATGGTATGTTTTGGTATTCTTTAAATATGAAATATGAACTAAGGTCTGAAATTTAATTTTATGTATTGAAGTTTTCTTTTATAGTTCAGTATGTAGTCTTATTTACAGAACAATATTCTACCCATCCAGTAGAATATTATATATCACTAGGGGATAGAACAAAGGTCCTTCCTTTTCAAACATTTGCCATTTGAAAAAGGTTCTGTCTCCTTTAATTTTATTATGAATTTTGAATGGGACTGGCTTACCTTAGTTTTTATAGGAAGGTAAACATTGCACGTATCATTATTAATAGGATTCTGGGTTATTTCTTTCAGAATCCACATACATGCAAACCATAGACATGCAAAGAAAAATTAATCTTTGTCAAGGTTTGGTTAGTAATACATTGGCCATACTTGCACTTTCCAGGATGAGATCACTTCTGTGAAACATCCAAATAAAAAAATTAAAACAGAAAGAGACAGTGAAGAAAAACCTGATTCAGATGTTTGTATAAAGAAGGAACCAGAAGAAAAGAGGGAAGCAAAAGAAAAGGAGAATAAAAGAGAATTTAAAAGGGAGATAAAAGAAAAAGAGGATAAGAAAGATGTAAAGGAAAAAGATTTTAAAGAAAAAAAAGTAAAAGAAGCTATGCAGAAAGAAAAAGACATAAAAGAAGAAAAGGTATGCAAATCATAATGTAACATTTAGATAGTTACACAATCAACTTACATTTTAGGAAAATAAATTGCCTATCAGCCCAAATTAGCCTTAGTCACGTAACTGAGTTCTTTTAAAATACATGTGGGTGTCTAGTAGAGGAGAAAAATAGGTTTGAATTTTTTTTTTAAGTTCCTTTAGGTAATATTACTGAGTAGTTTTATTTTTAGTTTCCCCAAATAAAATTGGGAAAAGCTAAAATAGATAAGAAGAATAAATGTAAATAACAGTTGTGAAATATAATAAGAGAATAATTGTTTTCTGCAAGTGTTAATCATTTTGTTTTTGTTGTTGGGTTTCATTTTTATTTTCTCTTTTTCTTCAGTTGAGCGAATCCAAGTCTGATAGCAAGGAAAGATCTAAGAAATCTGCAGCGTCAGATGCTCCAGTTCATATCACTGCAAGTGGTGAACCAGTTCCCATATCAGAAGAATCTGAAGAGCTGGATCAAAAGACATTCAGCATTGTAAGTAGTGGACTTTCTGGTTATTAGTAGTAATTCTTATAACATTTAAATTGCAATTTCATCTTTTGGAGCTTTTAACTTAGAAATATATTTGAATTTGATAGTACTGCAGTTCAGATTAATAAAAATGATATATTTAAATTTTGAAAGGTATCTTAAATTTAGAATCAACTTGGGAAAACTTTTTAATAAAATAAAGACTTTAAGAGGAGGTGTTTAGGAACTACTTAGAGCAAACTTTTTCCTCTACCTGTAGACTTTTAAACCTTTCAGTCCTGAACCTATCATCTATATAACAGTAGTACTTATCTATGGTGAAGGACTAGGTTCTTTTCTAGTCTTTTACAATCTAGTATTTTTAGAATATACGATGAAAACAAGAAGTGAAAATTTAAAGAATATATAGAAAATGTATGTTTTATTACTAGATTAAGCAGACAGAAAATTGCACTGTCAAATTGATAAAATAGTTCTAAAATTTCTGTACCTATCCCCTTGTAGACTATCATAGGTTCATACACTACACTTTGAGTAACACCGTTCTACAATAAACTGGTTTTACTTGCTACCATGCTTTTCATCAAGTAAAGGAGAGTCTCTCTTGTCCTTTTCCCATATGGTTTAGTTACTGGATATAATCAGGAACCCAGAGTGATCTCAACTGGAAACTGATTGCGATATGAATTTTGAGGAAAACTTTAGAGTGAGGTTGCAGTGTGGGAAAGCAGCATGTATGCTGGTTAAATGTACTGACTCTGAAGCCAGAGTACCGCTGTGTTAGGAAAGTATGAGGATTAAATGAGTTGATAGATGTAAAAGTTTTCAAAACAGCTCTGCTCAAACAATTGGTAGTGGTTGTGTTGGATGTTTTTATTGAATTCAGACATGCTCGTAGACTGGTAGATGATTCAAAAAGTCTAGATATAGAACAAAATCAAGGAAGTAATAGTTTTAGAGAAAAAAGACATTGTGAGACAGGTATAAATTATCAGGACTTGAATAGAAAATATATAATTGCAGGTAGCAATTGAAGGGAAAATTTATAGTCTGCTGCATACATATAAATGTATCCCATTTATATGTATGCACAGATGTATTTATATACATGGTCATATAAGAATCTTCAGGGATTTCTGGAATCTGGATCTTATACTATGTGGAGCTATTATCATAATCCCATCACTTGTTAGATAGACTTCAGGATAATCTTAAATCGGTTTTATCACTGGTATAATCAAATGCCATACTTGAAAGAGAAATTTTCACATTTTAAAATGTTTGTATTTGACCTCTACTATGCCATTCTTGATCCCAGCTCACCTTGTCCCATTTTCTTCTATTTTGTATCCTGACTAGAGAGTGTTGATTAATGAACCCATTTATTCATTCCCTACTAATCCTGTGACATGCCCTAATTTAGCTTTAAATATTTTTTATGCTCTTTAAATATAATAGTTCCTGTCACAGTTTTCTTTCTCACTTTTGACTGTTGACATCCCTCCAATCCTGAGAATATTGGGAACTTTCAAAGTAAGCTGTTCTTGCCCCTATCTTCCATTTTATTTACTTGAATGTGTACTTTATCTCTGGATTTTCATTTTTCTCTCTTTATGTTCACATGCTGGGATTCCTTATCACCTTTTTAAGGCTAACCTTCCCATTTGTGATCTAGATCTTCATCTAGCCTCCGTCCATTTTCTATTGATTTTTTACACCCTCACTGTTGGCTTGGAGCGGGGGGTGATAGTGGAGTGCCTTTGCTTTTCTGAGGTGAAAACATTGAACCCTTTTGAACTGCTTCTCCTACTCTGCCTGCTTCATTACTGAGTTAGGTGAAATTGCACCTCTTGCCTCTTGTCTTTGCCCACATTTCCTCATTAGCCTTTTTTTTTTTTTTTTAAGAGTCAAAAGGAAGGTTTATTAGAAAAGGGATAACACTCCATAGACCGAGTGTGGTCTCTTCTCGGAGGCAGAGAGTGAGTGGGACAGTGAGAGACAAGAGTAAAGGCACTGAGAGAGACCTCTCCTTAGCTTGTTGACTCATTCATATAATGCTGAAAAGGAAAATTGCCTGATGTATCCAATGGATTTCTTCTCCATTAACCTTCACAAGTAATCTTAAAATCTCTTTAATTATGGAGAGAAAGAGTTGAATAGTTTTAAACATAGAGTCTGGAGCCAGACTTCTCAGCTTGCATGATTAAGACTTTACTGCAATATACAGTTGACCCTTGAACACACAGGTTTGAATTTTGCAGGCCCACTTATACTCAGACATTTTTCAGTTGACCCATGCAGTTCAAACCCAAGTTACTCAAGGTCAATTGGTGGTTGGGAATCCGTGCATATGGAGGGCTAGTGGGTGCCCCTAACTCCTGCATCAACAGTCAACTGTAAATTTTACTAGGGAATAGCTCTAAAATTATTAAGTAAAGAGGCGCCTTTTCTCAATATTTACTTTGATATCTTTGCCTTATTTGACACCTCTTGATTTTCCTTGTGTCTTACAGATTTGTTTTTCTAAATATCAGTATAATTTAGCAGTTAAGAGAGTGGAGTTTGAGGTTGTACTTGGTTTGACAGATGCCATTTCAAGCTTTAATTTCCTCTATAAAATCAAGTAGTATTGTGAAGGTCTGTTGTCAGAATCAGATGAGGTGCATTTTTGAAGTAATGTATAACTTCTGATAACTAAGTACTTTACAAGTATTTGTCATTTTTCCAGTTCTCATCTCCAGACCTTGACTTCAGCATAGATTTTAGTCATCAATTCCTCTCCTTTTTATCCACCCACCGTCAATGAGCAAATCATATCAGCTCCACCACACTGGTTCAAGCCCCAGCTATCTCTTTTCTGGATTATTTCAATCGCTTTATAGTCGTTCTCACTGCTTCCACCCTTCTCATCTTGCCTATATGCCCTTTTATTCCTCAGTTCATACTTCACACAGCAGCGAGAGTGATAATGACTGTTATAGGGAGAATAAAGTCACCACATGTTACTTTTCTGCCTAAAATTCTCAAATGGCTTTCCCTCTCATTTAGGATAAAAGATTGCTAACAGTAGCCTAAACAATAGAGCATCTGGTTTAGTTCCCATCATCTCCTGCTAGTTTTCTCACTTACTTGGTTTCAGCCACACTGGATTCATACTGTTCTCTTGATCAAGTTTAGGACATTTGTTTTTGTTCTTCTCTTTGCTCAAAATGGCTTACTCCTTCTTTTTCTTTAGATATCTGCTCAAACATCATCCTTTTCTGAAATCTTATATAAAGTAGAAAGTTCCATACTCTTTCTCGCTTTATTTTTCCGTATAATAGTTGGCATCCTCTAACACACTGTGTCTTGTTTATTGGCTCCCTTCTGCTAGAGTACAGGTCCATAAGGCAGGGTCTCTATTTATTTATTGCTCTTTTTCTTGATTCTAGAACAATGCCTAGAAAATAGTTTGTACTCAAATTACATATTTTGAATAAGTATTTTTCTGGTAGATTATAAATTGAACAAGAAACAGGAAATATAGAGAACAACTATGAATAATGCTAAAAATTAGAAAGGATATTAAAGATTTTGCCTTTTTTTAAAAAAAAAAGACATCAGGCCAGCCTGAGTTCTAATTTATTTAACTAAAGATTACAAAATTCAAAGCTTTTTAAAGTATTTCTGACAGAAAGTGGACAACTTTTCAAGTAATTTCGAGTAAAACTGATTACTTAGAAACAAATCCACAAATATATATACACTTAATTTATAATAAGAATGGCCATTCATAGTAGTGATGTGTGAGGATTTCTTTTTTAAAATAAATGGTGTTGGCTCAACTAAATATATTGTCTATAGTTGATCCATCCTTACATTCCTGGAATTCACTACTTGTGGATATAATTATTGTTAATTTTAAATTTGTTTTGCATTTATATCTATAAATTTTTATAATTTGCTTTTTTTAGTAATATCTTTATTCTGGCTTTGGTATAGGTTAGTTTTTATTACACAAATGGGACTTCAGCTGAATCATATAATTTGAGTATATCATTCTTTTGTTAGCATCTCACTGATAATATAGGCCAGGGAAAAGGTTGGTTTCAATCAACTGCCAACTCCCTGACCACTGAAGTATGATACTAGCAAAATTCATTATTAGCTGTTTTGTCCCAAAGGTTTAGAAGAGTAGACAGTTTATACTTGCAGCCATTTTAATAACTTATTTTTTATATTTTATTCTATATTATAGTGAGTACAGAATATTAAACTCTGAAATACTTTATCTTAAACATTCTGTTTAAGAGTGCTTATAATGGTGTGGTACAGTGTAAAAAGTACCATTTTTATACACTGTAAAAATCCAAAGCTTTTACTTAAAGACTGATTTTAAATAATAATGGAAAGCTTTGCTTTCTAGAGAATCTGTGGGGAAAACTCCAGATATTTAAGAGCTGTGCTTAAATGCTTATTTTAGCATCAAACAGTGTTTTTTTACTCATGTAAATATCATTGAAAGAAGATCTTTGTTGAATTCGTGTTTTTAATACTTGTATTTATGTTCTTATTTTCCCATTTTAAAGTGTAAAGAAAGAATGAGGCCTGTCAAAGCAGCTTTGAAACAACTTGATAGGCCAGAGAAAGGCCTTTCAGAAAGAGAACAATTGGAGCATACTAGACAATGTTTAATAAAAATTGGAGACCATATCACGGAATGTCTGAAAGAGTATACGAATCCTGAACAAATCAAGCAGTGGAGAAAGTAAGTGATGTACTTTTCAAGAAGTGTTAAATTTGTGGTTAGGAAACGATCTATTTTGTCTCTTATATTTCAATGTATTTTTCTACTTCTGAAGTTTAGGTAACTTATATAATGTTTAGAGAGGTAACCTGAGGATGTTTGTTTTCATTTTTTCCCCCTTTAACTTTAAAGCTTTTTATTCATAAGCGATTGCTTAATTATGCATCTTGATAAATCACAGTTGCAATCTCTGCCTTTAAATAAGAAATAGTGAAAACTGTTTCATTAAAATTCAGATTACATTTTATTTTTAAAAATCTTATGTAATATCTTTTAGAAATTGGTATGCCAAACAAATAAATGTATTGTTACGTAAACTTAGCAATTCGTCTTCTGGGTATGAGTATAAATAAAGCCTTGTAAAAATTAATATCCTTAAGCAATGTAAAATGCAGAATTCTATTTTCCCCTTTATTTTAGAAGCAATAGCACTATAGTTGATCTTAAAATTCTAAATCTGCACTGCTTTACTATACAGATCACTTAGTGATTACCAGATCCATATCAGTATTAAAGCAAACTACTAGAAAAATTAGGAAAAAGATAAAATGAGCACAGACCAGTCACTGATATCAGTGTATTAGTATGCTGATTTCTCTGCTATATGCATTGCCAGCTACACATCAAAACAAAAACTAATTCCGTATTTCTGAAGGATTGATGATGATTAAAGTAAAAAAGGGGGGAAAAATTCTATACTTGTCTCCTTTTTCCTTAAACTCAACCAGGACCCATTTTAGAGAGAGGAGATAAAAAGTGGATCATGGTCACCAGGCTTTTGAAAACAAGTGAAACTGAGCTATCAAGGTTAAAGAAATTAAAGCCATGCATGGAACAGTAATAATAGCCTGAAGTCATGTACCTGTAATGCCGTGGAATGATCACTGGAGTTGATATCAGAAGATGTGCTCAGTCTCCATCTTGCCTAATTTTTGGCTTTGTGGCCTTGAACAGTTACCCCAGTATTTTTCATCTGTGAAATGGTAACGTCTGTACTTGAAGCCCTTTATAAACTGTGGGGCACTACATGTTTTCCAATTATTGAATGATAATGATAAGATATATTATGAGGAATGAGAGATAGTCCTAAAGTACTATATTTATACCATCTGGCTTAATCTCTTACTTTGGTTTGAATATATGTACTGGAGCTTTAATGCTTTTCTTAAATACCATAAAACAATTATTTTATTCTTCTCAAGCTCTTTCAACACACAATGATTCCCAAAACACAGAACCATAGAACAAGAGTACAGTAATGTTCAATTATATATATTAGGGTTTAATGATAATATAGCCAGTTCTCTCTCTCTTTGTACATTCGAGAGCCAAAGTTAAATTTTCTGTTAGTGACTCCCAAACGTGTTCTTAATTGTTGTTTGTGATAAAGTTAGGAAAATAAAGGCAATGCAGTGAATTATTCTTAAAGTTAAATTTAGTTAAAGGAGTATGTTAAAATTTCCCCCCTACTTTTTAGTGTAAAGGAACCTGGTTTCTTTTTCTTTTTCCTTTTTCTTCCTTCCTTCCTTCCTTCCTTCCTTCCTTCCTTCCTTCCTTCCTTCCTTCCTTCCTTCCTTCCTTCCTTCCTTTCTTCCTTCCTTCCTTCTTTTTTTTTTGGCATTCAGTATTGTATTAATTTCAGGTATTATTGTATACTGCTTAGACTATTATATAATTTACGAAGTGCTCCCCCCGATAAGTCTATATCCACCAAGCACCACACTAAAAGAGCATGATTTCTATCCAAAAGTATGTCATTGTGTACTACCTACCAGTTTTTAAGGCCTTGTAGAGTTTAGATTTTTGAGGTTGTAGAGAGGGAGAAATCTTTTTTATTTGTTTTCTAAGTTAGAAATAAACAACATCTTATTGAAATTATATGGTGACAAATAAATGCTATTTCAGATTTAGTTTGTTATTAGAAAAGGGGTGGGGATATATGAAAGAAAATAGACCAATAGCAAGGAGTCTTTTCTTCATGTTTGTCTTTACCTCCAAAGATTTGATCCCTCTTTTTACCCAGTTGGAAAGTACCTTTTTGTTTTTCCCTCATTTAGTTTCCATCTACCTTGACTTCATATTCCTTGGTGCTTATTCCTACTGCCACTGTCTCTGGTTATACCAGATTTCTTTAAAGGGGAAGGGAGAACAGAAAGACCCCTGGTTGAGAAATATATCAGAAAATAAATTAGCATTTACTCTGAGTGCTGTCTCAGAATAAGATTGTGAAAAAAAATCTTGGGAGCAAGGAAAAGAGTTCCATATATTAAAAGCTGTCTTTGAAATGCTAACTCCTCTTACCCCAACCCCGCACCCCACCCTAAGAACATAGCTATAGTTACTGATTCTACAAAATGAAAGAAGACACGGACCTTACCTCTAATTATAAAGATAGGGACTTGACCCATAATTACAGAGCAGTTGATATTAAGCAGTTTTTACAGTAACCATAATAATTGACTGCTTTATTTCTTACTCATAGATATTTTTATACATCTGTTGAGTAAATGAATATTTGGTATGGAAATGGAATATTAGTTTTTATTTAAAAATCACTTTCAAGTGTAATCTTATATAATGTATGTTTTTATTTCATTTGTCTTTCAAAGCACTTACATATTCTTTAACTGATCTTTTTAATAATTTTATGTTTAGGAAATCTGAACAGTTACTTCTATTTTATAAAAGAAAAAATGGACTCAAGTGAATGACTTTGTTGGGCTGGGACCTGGGGTATGGCTAAGGAGGCATCCAGGGCTGAACTTTAAAGAGGGACTCACTCTTAGGTTTGTGTAAGTGCTAATGCTAGTCCTGACTTTGGTTTTGACCAAGATTACAGAGTTTCTACAGGTGACATAATTAGGAACATAATCTAATTCCTGACTAGATTTTTCTAGGGGAAAAATATTTTAAAAAGAAATTTATTATGAACTAAGGGTGTGGAGTTGATTAATTCATACCCTTTACGCTTATGAGTTAACTATAGAATGTAGATGAATTAGTCTGTTAAGTTCATTTAAAGGCTAGATGAATTTTCTCAGCTATTGATTTCAGTTCTGTCATATATCAGTTTTCTCAACTAAGTTTGCTTTTAAATTTTATTTCCAGGTTAATATCATGAATATAATACATATTTATGTCTTCTGGTGACCACTACCCTTACATAGCATTCTTCCCCCTTCCACTTTCATTTATTTACTTTTATTTATTTTTCATTTTTTTCTTTTTTAATTACATGGTATTCTTAACAATTTAAAGATGATTCTTTTTTGCCTTTTGTTGTAGTTAAAAAAAAATCTTTAACAAATGTTTAGCTATTTTGTGTGCTAAAAGAATCCAGTGAACTCTGTGAACACTGCAGTCATTTTAATTTTATAATTGTTGTTTTGATATAATACCAAACATTGGATAATAACAGGATTTGGATAATTAGATATCAGTTACAGAGATTTTATTTAATATTCTTAGTGTTGAAGCTAATGATTTAATTTTCCCAACTGCTACCTGATAACAGACTTTTATAGACTTCGTGTAAAGAATTATCTTTTCATGACTTGGCATTAGCTATTTCTTTATCCTTTCACTCCCTTGATAATTGATTACATGGAGTGATGTAGTCTAGAGAGTGTGTCTCAGTTTCTTGGACTATTTCTAATCCCGTTGTCTTTTAAAACTCTCCGTTGGTAAAATAACTTAGACATTGCGAAAAAGCAAAACCAAACTTTCTCAATATGTTTTTGAGTTATACGGTGTATGTTAGTTTGCAAAACTCAGCAAGTGTAAACATTAAAGCTGTGAATTTTACTGTATATAAGTTTTATTTTAAAAGAAAAAACTAAACAGGTATTGACTAGTTAATGATATGAATTCAGCATTTATTTAAATGTTTAACTATTTAGGGGGTGATATATTAATACTTGTATTTTTCCTTGAAATGCATCAAAGTTTAGATGGATTGACAGGGATAAATGTGTGAAATAATATGTGCAAACATATAAATAAGAAGGCAAGTATAGAAAATATTATTAGGATCTAGGTAGTAGGTATATGGGTGGGTGATCATTGTAAAATTCCTACATCTTTGATGTATGTTTGAAAATTTTCATGATGTTGAAAAAAATTAAACAAAATGATCTATGTATATGTATTGTGAAAGTGTTTTCCATTAGTTTAAAATAGCCTGGTAATATGAGTCTCGAACCTTAATATGTTGCAATTTATTTAACTAGCCCAATTTTACAGGCTGTAAAGTATCACTAGAGAAGCAAATTTTGAGAGTATAATGCATATTTATGTACATTAAGTATATGTCTGGCTGCTCTTTAAGCAGTGCATTCTTACACTTTTGGTTTTCTGTAAAATTGATGAGGTGTCATATGCTGCAGTTAAGTAAACAACCTTCACAAACTAAATTGATAATGCTAATGGTATTATATAATTAGTAAAACAAAGCCACAACAGACTTAACACTGATAAGAATTCTTGTGGAAAATCACCAGATGTCCATCTCTGTATGCACATGTGCTCTCTTAATTTTGCAGTTAATAGATAACTCAGACTTACGCATTCCAAAATTTTCTAACACTTATTAAGGTATTAGTAGTTTACGAACCAGCAGCTATTCACACGTATCGATGTCTAAAATCAAAAGGCTGGAAATTACTGATCTTAGTGAAAAGAAAA
Source organism: Rousettus aegyptiacus (assembly GCF_014176215.1). Lineage (NCBI taxonomy): Eukaryota > Metazoa > Chordata > Mammalia > Chiroptera > Pteropodidae > Rousettus > Rousettus aegyptiacus. Next base: position 52,712,658 of record NW_023416311.1, read on the forward strand.
TTATCCTGTCTTCAAGCCTAACTTAGCTGTATGAGTTTAGGCAAATCACTTAGCCTTTGTACCTCATGTGCTTATTTTGAAAATTATCTTCTGTATTTATTGTGCCTTCCTAAAGGTTGATTATTCATGGAATTAAATAATAGAAAAGAGTTTCGAAAATATAAAACTTGTATGAAGTACCTGAAATCAGTAGTATCGCATTCAATCAAGGCTTTAAAATCCCCCTCCCCCCATAAGTTCTCCCCTTCCCACTTCCACTTCTGACCTATGGATGTTGCCATTTCCCCTTAAGAACTGGATCACTGAAGGTAGGGCATCTCCTCCCACATGCTCATGGTGTGCACCTAGGGCCTGCTGCCTTCGGTGCACTCAGGGGGCCTGGCACACCCAGGGTATGGTCAGTGGTTCCACCTGGGGCGCAAACCGAGGACCTTCTTTCTGCGTGTAAAGTAGACATACCACTATACTATGGAGCCACACCCAAGGCTTTATAATTTAATGCGTACTTTGTAACAATAAACAATAGAAGCTTGATATTTGAGAGAAATATGTCTCAGTTGTTTAGAAATGTTGAAATTATGTGCTTCTGTGTAATATTATTTCTCCCATAAAATAGAATGAAGTTATTTTCTACTAAGAATTTTTGCTCTTAGACCTTCTTCCTTCCATCAGTGTCACTGGAAGATGGCTTTCTTTTGGGAAGCCATTATTCATACACAGAGGTTTATTTTCTAATCTCTTAAAATCTATCACTTGACTTATTAAAGATGTTGATATCGGGTAGTTTGCTAAACTCCAGCATTGACTAATTAGTAATTTCTCTATTCTGTTTGTATAAGCAGGATTCAAACTCATACTTTAACACGCCTACTGAAAAACTAATCATTTAAGAAAAAATTGTGGCTATGCGAAACCATTATTATTTCTGTGATGGCAGATAGACTTCAACTCAGGCATCACTGATTATGAGTGCCTGCTGAGGAAGCTGTGCTGAGAAGTATTCACAGGCTGTATATGAATTTCTCATGAAAGAGTACTATGATCAGTTACTAAAGCTATCTTGAGATGGAAAGAGAGGCCTAAAGATACCATGTTATACCTGATTCGTACTGTCTGGTTGTGTTATTCTCATGACCATTATATCAATTATAAAATGACATTTGACTTTTAATGTATTTAGGCTCTTCTTTCACAAACTTAATCCATATTATCTGATGTTATCTTTACTCAAACTACTAATATAGCTTGTTCCTTTTATACCTGTCTGAATCACATCATGAGTCCCTTCCTGATTTATAAATTTTTATCTCTTTGGTTTCAAATTAGGATTGATTACTACTTTTTCACTCCAAAAATTATAAAATGAAGGGATTTGGAAGAAAAATAAAACTTAATGTTTAGTTTCATTTGGAGTTTTATCCATATATGAAGTTTTTAAAAATAATAGAAATAATCTCCTAAGAGTTTATTTCGTAGAGGGCTAAGTATGTGTGTCTGTGTATGTTTATCTAGAGGCAAGGGATTCCATGAAAAAGCTAAATATTTTCCACAAGACTAATTCGCCCTTTCTTTTTCTAGAAACCTGTGGATTTTTGTTTCAAAGTTTACTGAGTTCGATGCAAGAAAATTACATAAATTATATAAGCATGCTATTAAAAAACGGCAGGAATCTCAGGTAAATTAATGCATATTTTTTTCTTTTAATTTATATAATTAAACTGAGACATTCTTCCTTAATCAAGTAATGTAGAAGAAATGAAGGAAATACAAAATTACCATTAGAGCACCACAATAAAAATTGTCGCAGGTAAGATCTTCTGAAGGAAGCTAAAATTAATGGACAAGAAAATAAGATACTGGCATAGTTTAAAAATATCTCCTCCAAGATGTTTACTAATTACAAAGAGAAATAATAACTTTTAGAAACCTGCCTGACAACACTTTAAAGAAGCGATAAAGATTAACATCACCAGTAATAAGACATACTGACATCATGAACCCCCTGATATGATGCACTTTGAAAGGTACATCATTTCTGTGGAATTCTTGGCAAAAATGCATAACCTCAGTCTGATCATGAGTAAATATGAGACAAACCCTCAACTGAAAGATTCTACATGATAACTGTGTAGTACTCTTCAAAAGTGTCAAAATTTTGGGAGAAAAAACTGAGGAGCTGTTTCACATTGGAAGAAACAAAGTTAGACATGAAAACTAAGTGTAATGTGGAATTCCAGATTACATCCTAGAGCAGAAAAAGCACCTTAGTGGAAAAATGTGAAATCTGAATAAAGTCTGTAGTTTAGTTAATAGTGTTGTACCAATATTAATTACTTAATTTTGATCATTATACCATGGTTACATAAGATATCTAACATTAGGGTGAAAGGCATATGAGAACTTCCGGTACTATTTTTGCAGCTTTTCTATTAAGTATAAACTTATTTCACAGTCAAAGTTTTTTAAAATGTCATTGGACAAATAGTTTATGCTTTAAAAAATATATCTGCAAATCATACATTATACATTCTAATATCTTATGTAAGGACTTCTTTCAGCCTCAAGTTTTTCCTTTTAGGCCTTTTTTTCCTGCCCCCTCCTCTTTTATAAGGGTATTTGAAGTCACTTCAAAGATTCTTACATATGTGTATTTATTTTAGCAAAATAATGACCAGAACAGCAACTTGAATGCTCAAGTGATTAGAAATCCAGGTAAGTCTTAACTAATTGTTTTAGAAAGTAAATTTTAAAGTATTTTCCCTTTTTAAGTTTATTTTAGGTAATACCTACATTATTATATTGAATCTATTATCTTAATAATTTTTTTTTTTGCTCATTATCAACCTTCCAAAAAATCAACCTTTTTCCATTTTCTAGAAATTGTAGAATTGTTAAAATGATGGGGAAAAATGTAAAATACAATAATTTGTTCTTTCTGTACAAGAATCACAAAAGTATAATCTGTCTGAGAAGGAAATGGGCCATATATTTTCTGTTGTGATTTTTCACATTTCACAATAAAGTGATCCTTTTGTAAGCTTAATAGATCTTTTCTAAAGTCTTTAGAATACAGGCATTTAAAGTCTTTAGAAAAGATCTATTAAGCTTACAAAAGGATCACTTTATTGTGAAATGTGAAATGATCTATAATCTGCTTTTATAGATCATTTCTAAAGACTTTAAATGCCTGTATTTGGGACCTGATTTTATCTAATTGGAGTTAAAATAGGAGTACTTGTAATCTAGCAGCAAAGTTACGTGTGTTTACCGTGTATTTTTTTTTTAAGTGATTAACAAAAGCTGGATTCTTTTATCTAACAGAGGTAGAAAGAATAAAGGAGAATACAAATCACGATGATAGCAGCAGGGACAGTTATTCATCTGATAGACACTTATCTCAATATCACGATCATCATAAAGACCGACATCAGGGAGATTCTTACAAAAAGAGTGACTCTAGGAAAAGACCTTATTCTTCTTTTAGTAATGGTAAAGATCATCGTGATTGGGATCACTACAAGCAGGACAGCAGGTAACTGACAGTCTATTTTGAAATTTTGCTTATTCATGTCTTCTCTATTTTATGTGCTGTGTTTGACCTTCTTAGCCAATTTGGTCTTCAAGTAATCAAGCCTTATGTGAAATAAAGATATTTGTTTATAAATAAGAAAAGCCCAATATATAGTACTTTTTTTAATATTAAGAACTGAACTTGTCTATAAATGTTTTTTCTTAATTATAAATTTAGGATCAAAATACAATAAGAGAGGAAAGTGTAGGAAGTTCTGTAATTATAAGTCACAGATTCATTGCTAGTTTTTGGAGAATATTGGCTCAAAAACTCTTCAGATGTAATAATAGGATAAAATGAAAGCTTGATGGGATATGACTGGATTTTGGTGGAGGGAGTTCTGTATTCTGTTCCATTAAAAAGAAAACTCGAGGGGGGAAACTAATTTATGTGAAAACACCTCACCGAGATTAAATTTTAAGTATTTTTGTGTTGTTTAAGAAGATATTATTTGGAAATATTTCATTTGCATTATTAATTTAAAATTTCTCATTTTTCTTTTATTAGATATTACAGCGACAGAGAGAAACACAGAAAACTGGATGATCATAGGAGTAGAGATCACAGGTCAAATTTGGAAGGAAGTTTAAAAGATAGATCTCATTCTGATCATCGTTCTCATTCAGATCATCGTTCTCATTCAGATCATCGGTCAAGTTCGGAATATACACATCATAAATCTTCCAGGGATTATAGGTATCACTCAGATTGGCAAATGGACCACAGAGCTTCCAGTAGTGGGCCTCGGTCACCACTAGAGCAGAGGTCTCCTTATGGCTCCAGATCTCCATTTGAACACTCAACTGAACACAAAAGTACACCTGAGCATACCTGGAGTAGTCGGAAAACATAACAAAAACTGATATTTTGTCTTTCTGGACTTTTCTTTTAGCCATATATCATAAACCAACACAGTAATTGCCTTACATGACTTGAAAGACATAAACAGATCTTCTATCAGTAGCAGTATTGTTACTTCTTTCCAGGATGCAAGGTCTATTACCCAACAGAAGAGAAAATATTTTTATATTTAAGGATTATGCTGCACTGTACTACAAATATTGTAGTACTTTTTTTTTTCTTTTTTAAAGAAATGGAAAATGTTTACTATTACAGGGACCTCAACACTGCCCTTCCATGTAGGCTGGATAAAACTGTTTTTAGGTCAGTGATTTTAGACTGACCTCCATTTAAATTATGTTTGTATATGAACTTTACTCTGACCTGTGATCATGTTTCAGGAAGGAATGAAAGAGAGTTCTTTTCTTAATAAAGAAAAAACACTCAAGGACTTTGTTCACTTTCCAAAGCTACTTGTTTACATTGTACACTGCGACCACCTTGCCGCTTTTCATCACAAGCTTGAATATTTAAATTCTGTACTTATATCTGTAAAATAGTCAGGAATTTCCTGTTTGTGATCTATTATTATGCCTTTTTACATACACACAAAAAAAAATGTAAATTATTGTAAATGGATTAAATGAGCTTTCCTTATTTTCTTTCCCTTCTCAGGCTTTTTTTGACTGTTCCTTTCCCTACCAACTCAGGCCTTCTTATTTAAAAAAAAAAAAAAAATCAGTGTAATAACACTTTTTAATGATTTGTCTTGATGGAATCATTGTTTAGAATGTAAAAAATGGGGAAAGGGGCCACTTAATTCCATTAGTCCTCTTTTTATATTGACTATTTTATTAGATACATGTTTTTTCATTTTCTTTTTCCTTTTTTAGTCAGTATTGTGTTTGTAATAACAAAATGGTAAGATAATATGTCAGCTCTAAACTGCATGCTCTGGAAACATTTTCAGATGCATTTGGTTTAAAAGGGTAGGTGTATGAACACTTCAGAATCCAAAATGGCCAAAAGTTATTGTAAATCCATTTGTTTTCCCTTTTCATGTGGGCAATAATGTCAAATGTGCTATGCAGCCAGGTAACATTTTAGATAAACTTGATTGACTTTTAATATAAACTGTTACAATGCACACTGATTGTATATAAAAACCTTATATATGACAAATTAAATTTAAGAAAAAGGATATGTGGGCTCCTGTAATTTTCTGCTGCATTCTTTTTCCCTCAAGCACTTAACTTTTTTTTTAATAGTAACATTTAGCTGCCAGCAAAAGGATATTTTGGTAAGCAGTTGAATATAATTAATGTGTAGCACTACAACTAAACCTATTTTGAAGGCTATATGACTTTATGAAGTAAAATTTAGATCATTGAAATTTTTGTTGGACTCTGGTTTTCTGCAGAGATTATTTTAGAATGGCTTATATTTATTCACAGATTTTTATTTTGTTATATTCAGTGGGAATTTTTGACTTGTAGCATACACTCTTGGATGTGTGCTGTAATGTAACGAATTTGAATCTTAACTTTTACAAATATATTGATATGTTTCAATAATATTAAGTGTGCCCCTAGTTGCTTAGCTATGGGAGCACTCTACCGAAATTTGTTTATAGATGTATTTTTTAATATTTTGCTTTTATCTAATTAGGTCTAATTTTTTACACTTTGGGTACAAAATGAAGTTTTGTTTTCGTTTTGTTTGTTTTAAGCAGTGACTCCTCTTTAGATAGTTACCCTGAAGAATGATGATCTGGTTTTTCTTGGTATAATAGATAGCATATAAGGAATAACTCAATTTAAAAATATCTAATTTATCGTTAAGTACAAAAGTGATAAAACAGTTCAGTACCGGTACACATTTTTTAAGCTTTTTCACTTTTTTCCACATTTAATATAAGTGATTATTCCACAGAGTAGCATTTAACAAAAAAATTGTAATACTTACTGAAGTCATATTAACAGAAAACAGATCAGAGTTGGCATTTTTAGTTAATCACTTTGTAGCTGGGACATTTACATTATGTCCTATTGTGCAGATTTCATAAAAGAACAGTATTACATTTTTTGAGACAACGGAATGGGCTCTTAATGCTACATTTAGTTGAATATTTCAGTCAACTAATTAGCTGAGTTGAATGAAAAATCTAAAACTATGTAACTTTTTAATTGATGGAAAACATTTTCATTATTTGGAAGAAGTCAACGATTATACAGAAAAGGAACAAGCCATAAATTTATTATGACAATGGAGAAGAACATTAGTGCATAGATTTAACAGGGAACATTATAAAATGTGCTTAATTTTTGTCCTTTACATGCTCATTCTTTGCCTTTTTATCCATTTGTGTTTAATATTTCAAAGATGAGAGATTATGCATAGTACTGTATCAATTAATCCTCCACTTTAATAATATACAATAAATGATTCTTACTAAAAGCAGTGGCCTGTTTGCTTATAAAGAAAATATTTTTGTTTAGGATGTATTAGAAAACAATTTCAGACTGGAAAGCTGTGGAAAAGTGAAGCGCGAATGATTTGTTTATTTCAGAGTGAGTGGCTTAAACCTTTACAGTTGTGTGCAATGTCATAGATTGCATATATGATAATTTTTCTTTTGTAATGTTTTTGTAGTTAAGCAATGAAAGTTGTGTATATTATACTGATTTACACAGATTGCATTTCTTTGGGATTTATCAAGAATATATAGTAGGGGTAAATGGCATAATTCTGATCTCTGTGCTGACTAGAAAAATGGTTTTTGGACCATAAATAATTGCCATAGCTTTATGACAGTTTTGGGGGGAGGTAGAGGGATGAAAAGCAACTAATTTTTAAATGTGAGATTTTTTTTTTAGGTTATCCCAGCTTCATCTGAAACTTAAGTCTGAACTGGTAAATGTGGCTTAATTGTCACATTTTAAGTAGTTTATTACTTAGCAAATAATATAAAAAATATTTTGATATTTCTGAATAAATATATTTAAGCATATTAATATAGATACCTCTACAAACATTACTCAAATTCGAGATTCAATTTAAAAATACAAACAAAACTTGCATATTATTGCTGCACTTTACGATTTGTGATGGGTAGAGCATGTTTAAGGGGAGTCTAGGCAATAGGACGACAACAAAAATCTTGAGACAGAATACCAAAACTCGAGGGTTAAAATTCTTAAGGCATGTGATTTTAAATATTTAAAAGAAAACAATTGAAATTATATTTTCTCTTGGAATGACTAGTGATTTTGTAGAATGCTTTATGCTAATTTTTAGAACCTAATAGATTTATTTTATTACAGGAAATCTTTTGATTCTTTTTAAAGACCTAGAAATAGAAAATAATAGCGATGTTAAAGAATAGAACAGGATTACTTGGTAAATTAGGATTTAAAAAATGCTTTTCAGATTTTTATACATATCTATACAAATTCTCCAATGGGGCTTGATGTACCAGATTCTCTATCCTAAATGACCATTAGCTACCTTGTCCTTTAGTTCAAAACAAAACAAAAACTTCTGTTTGAAGCAGGATTGGTAGTTCAAATTCCCAAATGAATGAGAGGCTTTTAATTCCATGTCCCACTCTACATTTGAGTCTTGATCTAAATGTTAAAGAGTATGTAAACAACAAAAAATGTAGCTTGTAATGATTCTATTAAATTAGCTAAGAATATTGATTGCATTGATATTCATGCTTCATCTGACAAATGTGGATTGTGTTGTAATTTCATTATTGTAGGCTAGTATTAGGTTTTTCATGTGTAGAGCAAGCTGTGGAACTGATAACTCTTATTTTTACAAACTTTACTTTTTAAGTCTTTATTTTGTTTCTGGTGTTCTGTAGTTGCACTATGCTAGGTCTCTATGTGGTTTTATTTCCTTTACTCAGGTTTTGCCTCTTGCCCAATTCTTTCTACTTTTGGAGTTTCTGTGGTATTGCTATCATACAACTTTTGATTTCTGTCTTCTGTCTCAATAGCTTTACTATTTTTCCTTTTTCCATTTCTGTGGACTATCTTCAGGTTCAACCACTCCCCTGAACTCATCTCCATTTAGATAGCTAATGGATATCTAATTTCAAAATCTGTAAAACCAGATTCAACCCTAACCCACCAATGACATTTTAAAAAACATTTTCCACAATCTTTGCTAAATTAATGTACTCAAGTTCATAGCTCTCCAATCTGTGACACTTTCTCTCTAGCTATTTCTGTTCTTTTCTCCTCTTTCATGTTACTCCCATTGCTCTTCCCAAGAATACTTCTGGGTCTTCATATTGTTCCCTGTATTAAGAATGCTTTCATCCCTGATTTGTACAAACCTTGTTCCCTCGCTTAATTCAACTCAGCTCAAATGTCATCCCAGGTCTCCAAATTAGTGTGTTTCCCCTATCATTTTTCTTCTAATTTTGAGAGTTTATTTGGGCAAAAATCAATTAGAATTAGGCAATGCCAAACCAGAAGTGGTTAGGAATGCTCAACCAACAGCATCTCAGGGACAGACTTCCTAAGAAAAGGCCAAAGAAAAACAAGGAAATTATTGATTGGCTATAGCTTAAAGCATAGTTGGTAATTTGTGATTGCTTGTCCTTAGTGTATAGATGTAACGTTAAGGCATTTACAGGCTCAGATTTAGGGTTGCTTATATAAGTGACCGCAACATAAGAACCACCTCAGTCTAATGGTCTTGTTTAACAATTCTGTGTTAAAGTTCACCATGGCCACTGTAATTCAGGATTGTGTTTAATAAAGTTAACTTGCTAGTTCAGCCTTAAAACAGTTTACCTGAGGTCTCATATAGGGCCCAGTTCAGCTTAAGGTGGACAAAGTCTGACTCCAGATCCAGTCTGACTCAAGCCAGTTTCCAGTCCCAATCTGGAAAAAAAAAAAAAATGTTCAAATAAAGTCTGAAGGCTTATAACGTAAAAGCGAGGATTCGGGATTCAAGAGGAATTTACCCACCAACTACCTGCGGAAGTGGTGAGAAAGCACCAAGCTCAAGAGGCTCAGCAGCCTTTGCCTGGTTGCTCATTGTTCCTGGGGCCATTGCGGGCTGGGGGATCGGGGAGAGCGGAGAGGGAGAGCCTCCTTTGGTTTCCTTTTCTGACACCAGAACTGTCAAAAGAAACAGACATATTAAAAACTTTAAGAATTTATTTGAGCAAAAATTTATTCCAATTGATCAGCAACAAACCAGAAGTGGTTACGAGTGCTCACGCCCCTGTCATTTTTATATTATCTTGCTTTTTCTTCTGGCACTTTCTAATACTTGTCTTTGTTTTCATTTGTCATTGACTCCCTCCTTGCTAGAATGTAAGCTCCATTAGGGCAAGGACTTTTTTTGTTCACCACCGTGTCCCCAGCCCCTCAAACTGCATTATATCAATTGTTTTTTTCTTCATTATTTTGAAATGCTAGGTCCCATAAATGGCCTGCATTACCAAATTTTTTGTCTTGCCATCTTTAGTATTATTGGAAACTTTTGTATGCCTTATCAGTTTCTCTATTATTAGGATGTGTTTACTATCTCCTAGCTTTTAAACTTGACCAGCAAGAATCACCTGAGGTACTTGAGAAATATAGAAATACCTAAGCCTCACGTTTGGGAATTAAAATGGGCAGAGAAAGGCCCCAAGTAATATGATTTTAGAGATTTTAATATTTAATTTATTGACTTGAATAGTACAGAGATTAATTCTACTGTTATAGATAATACACTTAGGCTTATGCTTACATATAAATGGAAAATTGGTCTCTGTAATTTATGGCTATTTAGGAAGTATAATGATACTATGTGAAGAGATATTCAGAGATGTGTATAAGAGGAAATTGTAAAATGTTTCGATTTGTGTTTTTTTACTTATTGAAAGAACATTTGTTTTTAGATAGCATGATACACTATCTTTTTCTACTTAAGAAAATAAAAGACTACACCTTGTAAAGACACTATAATACAAGAGAAATATGTTGCATTTCCAATGTTTTTCAAGTGAAATAGCAAAAAAAAAATCCCCTCTCTTACAGGTACTTGCTGTTTTCCTCTCATTTTAAAAATTTAGAGCCAGGCTGACTCTCATCGTGGTGGTTTCTTTAAATAAAAATACTGATTTCATCTAAAAAAAATAAAAATGAAAAATGAAAAACTTAGGTCATGTTTACATAAGGTGAATTCATCCTTTTTAGATAAAATTTTATTAGTTTCTAAAAATTTCTAAGCTTTTAGAGGTTGTACATTTAGACTATTGATCAGAAATTTGCTTAATATTCAACACAATCAAAATATTTTTCCTTTGCTCATAGTGTTTTCAAGTCAATTGTGCAACCACCAATGTATTTAAGATATAAAATATTTCCAACCTGGTCCGTGCAACCACTGATTATCTCTAGTGTTATACTTTTTCCATAATGTCATGTAAATGGAATCATACAGAATTTAAGATTTTGAGCCTGACTTTCACTTAGCATAATGTTTTTGAGGTTTATCTATGGTTTTATTATCTATGGTTTATTATTAGTTCATTCCTTTTTATTCCTGAGTAGTATTTTTTGTATTGGATGTACTACAATTTGTTTATCCATTTACCAACTGAGTTTCCAGTCTTTTGGCTATTATGAATAAAAATGCTATAAACATTCATGTACAAGTCTCTGGGTAGGCGTATTTTAATTTTTCTTTGGTAAATACTTTGGAGTTAGATTTCTAGGTTGTATGATAAAGTGTATCTTTCACTTTATAAAACTACCAAACTCTTTTCCAAAGTGAATATACCATTTTACATTCCTACCAGATACAGATGGGGGTTTTTATTACTCTGTATCCATGTGAGCATTTTGTATTGGAGGTTTTTTAATTTTAGCCATTCTGATAGGTATGTAGTGGTAACTTAACTTGCATTTACCTAATGACTAATGATATTCAACATATTTTAATATTATTAGAATGTCATATTTATCTCTTTGGTAAAGTATCTGTTCTGTTCAAATTTTTTCCAATTTTATAAAATAGAATTGTTCATACAAATCATCCACCAGATTACCTGCAAATATTTTCTCTGAGGCTATGGCTTGTCTTTTCATTTTCTTAACAGTGCCTTTTGAAATGCAGAATTTCAGATTTTTCGTCAAGTACAGTTTGTCCATATTTTCCTCTTATGGTTCATTTTCTGTGTATAGACGTCTTTGCCTAACTTGAGGTCACAAAGATTTTTCTCCTATGTTTTTTTCTAGAAGGATTATACTTTTGCGAATTGAATTTAAGTCTATGATTTTTGTCTATAGTGGATCAAAGTATGTATCAAAGTTGTGGTGGGGGGGGGGAGTGTTTTGTTTTTAGGCTATGTGTATCCAATTTTTCCAGCACCATTTGTTGAGAGATTTTTTTCCCCCTCTTTAATTCTCCCTCTACCCCTGCCCCGCTCCCCATGTCCCACCCCACTTCCACCCCTGACCTGTGGATGTTACCATTTCCCCTTAAGAACTGGTTCTCTGAAGTCTGGGCATCTCTTCCCACAGGCTCACCATGTGCACCCAGGGCCTGGCACACCCAGGGTATGGTCCGTGGCTCCATCTGGGGCGCAGGACCTTCTGAGTGTTAAGCAGACGTGCTAACCACTACACTATGGAGCCACCCCTCCCACTGAGTTTTTATTTCATCTTGTTATAAATCATATATGTGTGGGTCTGTTCCTGGGCATCCTATTCTGTCCTATTAAATTATATTTCTGTCCTTATGCCAACACTACACCATCTTAATTGCTTTATTTTATGATAAATCATGAAATCGGATAGTATCACTTATAAATTTTGTTCTTTTTGAAAACTGGACCTTCTAAATTCCTTTGATTTTCCACATATATTTTAGGCTCAACTTGTCAATTTCAGAAAGCCTACTGGGATTTTGATTGAAATTATATTGAATCTATAATTTGGAGAATATTGACGATTTAACAATATTGAGAGTTCTGACTTACTGACACAGAATATATATCTATTATGTAGGTTTTTAAATTCTCTCATCACTGTGTTTTTCAGTAAATGATTCATGCACATACATTATTAGATTACCAGTTAGTAGTTCATATTTTTCTATTATAAATGATTTTTGATATCAATTTTTAAGTGTTCACTGATATTTAGATTTGACCTTTATTCTGTGACTTTGTTATACACACTAATGAGTTCCAATTGCTTGTTCCAGATTCTTTGAGATTTTCTACATAGATTATCATATCTTCTATGAAAGTTGTATTTATATTCTCACAATCTTTATTCTTGCCTTAATGTAATATAATGTTGGTAAGAATGGTCAGAGGCTTTATGCTTGTCTTGAGTTGGGGGGAGAACTCGGTTTTTCACCCCTGAGTATGCTATTAACTGTAGGTTTTCTTGTAGATGACCTTTATCTTGTTAAGGTAGTTCCCTGTTAACCTTAGTTTTCTGAGAATTAAAAGAAAAAATATATTTTTTATTCTTAAAAATAATATTATAAGAACCCATTCATGGGGTATGTGTACCTGTTGTATAACTTCTTTAATCATACTCAGATTGGAGACTGCCACCCTCATAACCTGAGAAAAATCACAGTACTTGCTTTTTATCAAAGAAACCATCAGAAAACAGCTTTGTACTATGGTGAGATCTAATGGTGAAACTGAACTATCTCAAACCGATAGTTAAATTATTTTGTATCAGTGGGCATTATTACTATGTTTCTCTTGAAAATTTAAAATTTTCTACAGCACCCCCATGTTTTTGCTGCATTTGTAAATTACAGCACCAGCCCACACTCAGCCTTTAAGTATTTATGAAAATATAACTGATTCATTCTCACCTCCTTTACTCTCTTTCTGTCATACTGTGTCAAATATATGGTTCATGCATATCAGTTTCTCTTGGAGAGCCTTATTCTGTAGAATTCAGCTTACTTGGTTGCCTGGTGACCTCTGCTCTCCAATAGTTTCAAGAAAAACTATGATTGTTATTAGGCTAGAAGGAATGTTCGCTTACAGTTATTCACATCCTAAGAGGGAAACTCTACTGGGTGTGTTTTTTAAGTCAACTTTATTGAGGTATATTATACTTTATAATAAATTGCATTCAGTGTAAGTGTACAGTTTGGTGAGATTTGAGAGATGTATACACTAATATAATTATGATATAGAATATTTCCATCACCCTAGAGGTTTTTATTGTACCCCTTCTCAGTCAATCCCCATATTTAAACTGTGGCCTAGGAAAACAATTATTATCTGTTTTAAATTACTACAGATTAGATTTGTCTAACTAGAGTTTAATAAGTAAATGAAATCATATATTATGCATTTGTTTTGTCTGACTTTTTTTGCTCAACACAGTGTTTTTGAGATTAGTTCGTGTTGCATGCATCCATAATTCATTCCTTTTTTTTTTATTGATTTGTAATATTTGATTGTGAATATAATGCTCACTGGGTTTCCAGTTATTAGATAATGTGAATAAAACTTCTATGAACATTCCTTTATAATTTGTTTTTGCATGTTTTCATTTCTTGAGTAAATACCTTGGAAAAGGATTGCAGAGTCATATGGTAAGTACTTAATAAATTTTTTTTCCTTGGTCAATGCCATGTTATAATTAAAGGTGAACAAGCTGATTTTTCACCCACTATAAAAGCCAACCCTAGTTTTTAAAATACTTCTACTATATTGACATTTCATAAAACGTGGTAATATGTGAGATGTAGTCATCCGTACAACAAGTTGCTATTTATAATGCAACAAAAAGATGGAATTCCTGTTTCCAAAATTCCATAGCTCCAGATTTGTACTTCATTGTAATCATTGTAACCACCAGAGGGCAGTATGAATTCACCCATTTAAATTGAACTACCTTACTTTTGACAGGTGCTCTACGAAATTTTTGCTCTAAGATATCTAAAATAATTTCAAAACTCAGCAGTTTAAGTTGATATTTAAAAACTTTCAAGATAAGTACATAGTTTTTGTATGTTAAAAGATATAATTTTTAGTATGTTTTAAATATTGACATTTAAAAATGAAATTTATATCGCCTTTTCCATATAGCCAAAGAAATCTAAATACAATGGCAAATCGATACCCATCACTATCCATTTAAAAATTACATGGTCGGTGCATAGAGAGAGGGCTCCAAGGGACTTGTGCTTTGTGGGCAGTGCCCCTCTCCCCCTACCCTGCCTGGCCTCTCTTTGTATTTAATTAATAAAACACCACTTTTTTAGTCCCTAAAGAATTATATGGTAAAGCTTTCTCTTGCAACTGAAAATTTGTATTTTATGACTTTCTTCTTAACTTCCATTACAACATATATACCTGTAGAGTTTTTGGATCACCCTCTTATACTTCCCTGAAACAAAACAAACATATATATGTAAATTAAAATGCAGTTTAAAAAAATCTCAAGTGACCTTAATAGTTATTACTAATACATAATCACAATAGCATAAATATATTATAAACATTGATAATTATTAAACCTAAAAAGTAAAATTGTATTTGAAATGTAGATATTAATGAGATGGATATGATGTGTTTATTTTAGAATGAGAGAGGAGTCAGCATCAATTTTACTTCTATCATTTGGAAAAATTTGAACTCCCATGTTATGCCAAAAGACACATAGTGATTGATTATTAGAAATGTTTTAATGGTTAGTTGATGACGGAATTAGATCCTCCTATTTTGTGGTAAGAAAAACTTTAAAGCTACTTGATTCGTAAAATGGTTGTTACCCATTATTGGAGTTAGTCACTTGTTTAAGCAATATTTGAATTGTCTGTTGGCTTGAGGTCCCAGAGGTTTTACAAATTGGCACTGATCCATGCTAAGGCTAGGGATGGGTGAGGGAGATGCATTTTGTTTGTAAATTGGGAGAAGAGCAATTATAAAGAGGGAGTGGAGAAGGAGAATGAGCATAATCTTCAATGCCAGGGATGGCTTCAGGCAGAACAATTTTAAGAAATACTACATATAAAATGAGGATCTGGAGATCACAGTGCAGGTTCCCCTTAGAAAGTCTTCACGTGAGCCGATTGGAAAATCGTTGTCCTGACCAACTTAAAAGCAAATGAAAACACAGGACTTTTCACACTTAGGGATCATTGAAGTCAATTGAGTTGAGAATATGATGAAAAATGAGAAATATGCAAGCACGAAATTTTATTTTTATGTAAGTAGACATCATTTTAAGACTCAGGAAAGAAATTTCTCTAAATCAATGTGTTTATTAGTCTGCACCTTGTAATTATTGTTCATATGAGCATACATATGATTTTGTATTTGGCATTTTAACTGTTGGAAACATTTTAATTTTTATTAAAGTTTAAAATACATATAAAGACAGATAGCTCCACAAAGCTTTTATGAAAAAGAACAGTTCTGTGTCTTACCCTCTTCACCCCTGGCTTTGTTTCCCTTCCTTTTTAACCCTCTTGCCTGGTTGTAACCAACATAATAAATAAAATGTGTCCCTACTTCCTCACTCTTACAGTTTTAGACATTAACTGTCAACTCTCCATTATGAAAGATGAGGACTTACTTTCATTTTACTTCTAGCTGCACCCCACACAGAGCTCCCATGCTCCAATCTTTCCTATGTAGATGTAACTTTGATAAGAACAGTGTTGACTTTTT
Source organism: Rousettus aegyptiacus (assembly GCF_014176215.1). Taxonomy (NCBI): domain Eukaryota; kingdom Metazoa; phylum Chordata; class Mammalia; order Chiroptera; family Pteropodidae; genus Rousettus; species Rousettus aegyptiacus. Next base: position 52,728,740 of record NW_023416311.1, read on the forward strand.
TCATAATGTTGACCACGAAAATTGTTAGCTGCTGAGCAAGCCACACAGCACACGGTGATTACTGTATCCTGCCCCCACAACATTTTGTTTTCCTTGGAATTTGTTGAGTGTCTTGTTTCTCACTTACATGCTCAATTCAGTTCCAAACTCTCCCTGAATATTATATTCAGACACATTAAGCACTCTACCAATTTTTATCTTCCAAAGCCTTTGTTCCCTTTTGGGAGGGTGCGCCTCTTGGCGGCTGCGTGGCTGTGGCCTAGGAAACTTCCTTCACCCAATTTAGGGATTCTGGTGGCCGCCCTCTTCTCTCCGATCCTCTGGTTCCTGCATCCTACATGTTTCTCCTTAGTTTATCCCCCTATTTTGGTGGAGCATATTCTACAAGAGCATTCTGAGAAAGGATAAAAAGGAATTAAATTTTTGAGAGTGAATTTCTTAAAATGTTTTTTTAAAAAAAAACCTTAATTGATAATAGGGAGGCTTTATAATTCTAAGTTGGCAGTCATTTTCCCTTTTTTCTAATCACTGTGTTTAGTAAAAAGTAATACTTTCTAATCCTTGTCCATCTTTATGACATTTTCTCCTCCTTTAATCCATTGTGCCACAATCTGATCTGGAAATTCTTTTTTTTTTAAGAGAGAATTTTTATAAGAGTTTATTTGAGCCAAACTGATGACATATGCAGGGGAGCAAGATCTCAGATGCTCTGGAGAATTACAGTTTTGAGGCTTTATTTATGCATTTAAAATTAAGGGATGATCCGGAAATTGTTTAAGATCATATATACTTTCACCTTTGGAAGAATTTTGGAAATTTTTAAAAACCTCAAAGCTTCAAAGAATAAGTAAATAGAATTTAGATTTCATCACTACTCCAACAGAGTAATTCAAAGAATTGCTCTTTGAATTACCCTCGTAATCATTTTCTGTCTCCCATCTACTAATTTTTCACTCCCAGGAACTGGTCTACTCACCAGCCCCAAATATACCTCTCTTTTCGCACTTCTGTGCCTTGGCCTCTACAATTTTGGGGCCCTGAATATATCTATTAGCAAATGCTTACTTGTCTTCAATTCCCACTTGAGTTCCTATTTTCTTCATGACATTTTCACCATTTACTTATTTATATGCCACTTGATTTGCAACGTTTAGCCAACAATTTTTAGGCAGATTAAAAACAAAGAATTCATCGCAATTTTAAAAAGGGAACAATCCTTAAGACATTAATGATCTTTATTTCACACCATGGAGAGGAATGACAGTACGTGCAGTCTTTATGAGGGTAGCACAGTAAGGTTTCATATCTGGGGAATTTTTTATCTTGAACTCTGTGTCAATTGAATTAGAAAATCGCATTTGTGTATCATTAAGAATGCAAGCAACTGTTTGATCACAGTTTTCCATATTTGTACTGCACGAGAACCTCAAAGGTAGAGAAATTGCTCAATGAAGATGACTGTCGTCATTTTATTGAACATGTGTAGGTGAGTTATCCCACTAAAAAAACCATAGCAACAATAAAAATCTAAAAGGTTGATTGCTTTGACATATATATTTAAACCTATAGGTTTCATTTAGTTCTGGAACATTTTCTTCATGTTCTGTTTTAGTACTTAGGTGGAGCCAAAGTTTGCCCAATAATGTATCATTGATTTCATTCTCTGAATAATAAAGAAAAAATCAAGTGCTTGCAAAGACTTAAACTCAGCAATGCAATAATTTAAACGACAATTTTGTCTTAGGAAAATTTACATCTTATTGTCAACATAAAAGCTTGTGGAATTTTGGTCTTAAACTGTTAGAGCCTGGCTAAAATGCTGTCTTTACTCGCACTTTTAGTGTCATGGTAAAGTGTTTTAATTTCATCCCTCCTTTCAAAAACTCACACAAGCAACTTTCTTTTCAAAAGCCAGTCTACTGTGGGATGTGACAGCAGAGTCATTTACTTACTCATTACTTCTTTGCATAGCATGAAGAAGAGAGTTATAATCATCACCACGACTTAATTATTATTAATAATTTTCACAGTTTCATTCAGTGCTGAATCATGGTCGAATGTCATATTTCCCACATAACTTTTCTCTGTGAATAATGCAGTTTGTACATTGACAATAACATATAAATTATTGGCCATGTACATCTCTTCCTTTCTGCACATCAGCAAGAGTGTTTTGAGGCACACATTTATAGTATATGTCAGGGGGTCAGAAAACTCTTCTATAAATGGCCAGAGAGTTAATATTTTAGGCTTTGCAGGCCCTGCATTGTCTATTGCAACTACTCTGTAGCATCGAAGTAGTAATAAAAAACACATAAATGAATGTGCCTGTGTTAAAAAAAAAATTATGTATGGACTCTGAATTTTCAAGTTCATATAATTTTCCCATATCAGGAAATTCACTCTTTAAAATATTATTTTAACCATTTGAAAATAAAAAAGCTGTTGTTAATTGAGCTAACAGGTGGGGGTTCAAATTTGGCCTGTGAGCCATGGTTTGTTAACTCCTGGCCTGTCACGGCTCAAAAAAGAAAGCCAATTAACAAAATGAAAATCCTACTCTCATGTAATCTGGGTTTTTAGTGACAATAAATCATCAAATCCTTCTACCTTATGTGTACTGCACAGGTACCAAAATCTGAAACAGACCTTGACCATCAGTGATTAACAATGAAGTATCTGTTAGCTCACACAAAAATGATCAACCTTCCACATACTATATTGTAATATAATGCCATTTACATTCTATAACATCTAACAGTGTCCTTCGAAAAGGAATTTTACCAGTGGCTTAATTTTTATTTGTTTATTGGCAGGCAGATAAGAATATTTAATTGTTGATGTTCGAGTTTTTTAAGAAATTTGTTCCATCCTAGACCAGACACTTTTATTCTTTCGATACAAATTATAGCCAAAAAGATCCCAGTACACACTCGATTGTTCTTTAAGGAAAGGGTGTATTCATGAGAATTCACCAAAGAGTGTGTCTGTGTATAAATCTTGATTCATGTCTTTCATCAAGTTTAGCAAATATGCAGTCATTATCTCTTGAATATACCACTCATTCATTCTCTAGCATTTCTTCCTGAAACTCCTATTTTATATATGATGGGCCTCGTATTCATCTACCATGTCTCTTAAGCATTTTTCCTTTTTTTTGTACTATAAACTATTTTAAGCATAAAACAGAAATTATAGAAAACAATCTAATTCAATCAGTAAGTCAACTTTGTCAAAAAACAGCATTTTGTCATATATGCTGAAGCTATACATATTTTTGAGAGAAAATATTATAGATATAAATTGAAATCTGATACCTTCTCTGAATTTATTTCCCTTCTTGCCTTTCTCAAGTTAATAATTCATTTTTAAGTATTTTAAAATATTTATCCTAAAATTTCATATCAAAGATAAATAGTTCAGATACATCAACCTTTTTCTTCATGTAGTTTGCCTTTTATTTTTAGTATATTATTTAAGAAATTTTTAATTTAAGATCATAAATAAATAAATCTATATTTTCTCCTAACCTATAAAGAGGTTGTTGTTTTGACATTATGTCTTTAAACCATTTGAAATTTATTTTCATGTAGACTGAGTTAAGGATACAATGTTATTTTTGCATGTGAATAAGCAGCAGTTCAGGCACATTTAATTAAATACCTCTTTTTCCATCATATATCAAGTTCCTACGTATGCTTTGGTCAACTTCTTGCCATCACTCCTCTCACTAGCTTATTTTTCTCATTTTGAGGCAGTATCACATTGTTTTGTTATGGTGTTCTATAAGTCATTGACACCTGGTAAGACATGTTTGAACGTGTTTTTCTTCAAAATTATTCAGCTATCTCTCCAGTATAACATATAACACTGACCTTTTTTAGGTTTTAAAGGCCTCACAGCAATAAAAGGTAGGAGGTGTATAAATATGAATAAGTATCAGTCTGTAGTTTGGTCATTTATTTGCTTAAAAATAATTTAAGCAAATAGCATTATTTTGCATAGTTTCATAAAACCGTGATTGATTTTACAAGAACAGTCATTATGCATGAAATCCTCTAGGGCTATGTGCCAACATAGACAAGTGTTTTAACAGATAATGCACAGGAACTGGTGGCAATGGATCAATTTTGCAATAAAGTTCACTTACCTTATATTCGTCATTGTACTTAACCACACTTTTTTTTTATTGGCTTCTTGTGCAAAATCGTTACAGGTTTAGCTTTCCTTGCTCTAGCTCCTGGAAATTCTCATTCGGTATTCACACAGGAGTTCTGCTCCCTATTTATAGTTCCACTTTTATTCCGAGTCACAGTATTTACATTATTATTTTTATTATTCCTTTTAATCTTTGATGAACTATTTTTTAGCTATGGATCTATTTTCTTTGAATTAGGATGATAATAATAAAAAATGCAAATTTAACAAATTTAAATGATGATGTTCACTTGGCTTGAAAACTCCATGAGCAAAAAGACAATATTTCGGTTGAGTTGAATGCTAAGCAAATTTCTGATCAATAGTTTAAATGTACAACCTCTAAAAGCTTAGAAATTATTAGAGACTAATAAAATTTTAGCAAAACTTATTATTAATCTTACATTTCAAATTCATGAAATATATCTGAATAGTTATAAGTTTTAAAAAAATGTTTTAACTGCCAAAGAGACCCAGGGTCCTTCCTAAACCACAAGGAGCCAGCCACCCAGGGTCTGAGGTAAACACTTTAAAAATCACTGTTCTGAGGCATTTGCTTCAGAGTTTAAAAGCATTCTCCTGTGTTGTAGAGAAGTAAAACTTCAACAGCCTGAAGACATGTAAGTTGACAGAAGAGCTATACTAACCTCAAATGTAGCCAGATCTAGATTTTAACATGTATTGCCTTAAATTTCACTTTGTCACCCAGGAAATCCCTGTGATGCCACCATATTAACCATATGCTGTCAGTGAACAATAGCTCTTTATCAAAGGATAGTCATTTTTGTGATCAGAGACATTTGTGTAAATGTTTAAATCATTTTTAAAAATTTTCAGAGTGATCATGCTTCTGGTTTCAAAATTTCTAGAAGTACTAAGAAACTTAAAGAAAAAAAAAAAACACACACACAGTTTCCATGACCCTCTCACACCCAAATCCCACTCTGTAAAAGCAACCACTTACAAATTTTTGTTCCTCTGGTATTTACGTCCATATTTCTACATATTTATTGCTTTCTCTTAATTCGGCATTTTTAAAGCATTTTTAATTAAACATTTGTAATAACAGATAACAAGTTTTGCACTCTTACATCCTTCCTCTACTGTTCTTTTCCAATATGGTACAATTACAAGTTTTAGTTCAATTCATATGGTGTTTCTGTTACTATATTCAAATCTTTCTCCTTACTGGGCCAAGTAATATAATGACTTTTCTTGTGCAACTACCCCCTCCCATCCCCACTCTTGCAGGAAATAACTGTTTCATGTTTTTATTTGCTTGGCATTCTTCAAATCTCTTCCTCCAAATTATTCTACCTTCTCAGGGATTTCCTACACTTATTTTCCAGTTCTCCAAGTGATTTCATATTTTTAATTTCCCAGAGCTCCTTATTTGCTCTTACGATTTGAAAAAATAGATTCCAATTCCTTGACTGTGGGTGTGACATACTGTATGCCTGAGGATATCCTCCCTGCATTGTCCCCATTTACACGCATGCGCTAGCTTTTGCGCGCGCTCTTCATTCTCGCTCTAAAGCTTAGGGTGGGGATAGAGATAAGGCTTGGTCTCATTCATGTATGGTGTCCCTTGACTTGCTAGAGATCCCAGGTCTCCCATTCATGTGCAGGCATGTGCGCTCAGAGGCTCACTGAAAGTTTTGTATGCACAGTCGGTCTTACTGACCCAGTGAGTAAGCTTCACTGTCTGGCAGCAGGGTGTTCAGTTGTCATATTTTATGGGTCTCTCCTAATGGCAGTATCTTTAGGTTGTTTCTCTGGGCACGTTTTTGAGTGAAGAACTGGGATCTTATTTCTTCATACATAATTTCCCCGTGTTCAGTTGCCAGAATCGCCCAGACCTTTCTTGGCACCAGACTCGCCCCCACTTCTGAGACTCTCAGAAATGCCGCAGGGCAAATGGACTCGCTTCCAGTGTGTCTCCCTTCATCTTTACTTGCGTTGGACGTTTCTTCACTCTGGCTCTTCCCCTATTCACGTCTGATTTAGATGGGGTTTAGGGATTATGGATTTATTTTAGAATATTGTTCTATTTCTGTTCTCATTTTTGAGCTGATTTAAAAGTAATTAAGGGGTCAAAAAGTATTTTCTTCGCTATTTTGTACCTGATAGTGAGATTAGTCTTGTCTACGCCAATAATGCCTCCTTTAGCCTCTGAATTGTCCAGTCAAAATCAAGGACATAATATCACCCCAGGAGAGAAGCGCTGTGCATTGGGAGAAAAGAACTCATTCAAGTTTACTCTGCTAATTAACCCAGATTTCCCATAATTTTCAAAAATTCAAGAAACTATTCACAGCATGCTGCATTGCAAACCTCAGAAAGACTCCTTCAAATAATCATGGGAAAGCAGTTCCTGGGTTCTCAAGGTTTTGGAGACCTGGATCACTTATTCTTAGGTAGCTAACAGTACTCTTAACCAATACAATGAACAACTGAGACCATTCACCAAATGGTAGTTATGTCTCATTATATCACATGAGCTGAAAGCTATGTGACCACAGCTGCCAGCACAGGTACAGGCACCACAGACCGCTTAATAAAGAAATGGGTACAGGTCCCTCAGAAGGCAGGAGGAAGTGTACCATAAACCATGAAATCACTGTAGCGCTTTCCCACCCAGGTGTCTTGGATTAGATCATGCCTCAAGGTCTTCAAAAATCCAATAAACATTTTAAAATCACTTGAGCGTAAGCACATATGTATATCCCTATACCTATATATCTCTATCCCTATTTATATCTATATCTATTTCTGGTATATTCGACCTTATTAGGAAATAAGGATATACATATAAGTAAATTATTTAGTTAACTTTATTAATTATTTATGGATTGCTGAATATTTTTTATTTCCCAAAATGATTGTATTTATTTGTTTGTTGTTTGTTTGTTTGTTTACTTTATTATGATGGTAACATTGGTTAATGAAATCCAGTAAGTTTCAGGTGTACAATTCAACAGTAAGTCATATATATTTTACATTATATGTTCACCACCCATAGTTAGATTTCTTCTGTCACCACATATTTGACCCCTTTTATCCCATCTCTCTCCTCCCATCCCCTATCCTCCGATAACCACTAATCTATTGTCCATGTCCAAGATCCTCTTTTATTCGTCATGTTTGTTTGTTGCTTTTAGGTTTATATCCCATATATAAGTGATAGTATGTGGTTTTCGACTTTTTCTGTCTGGCTTATTTCGCTTAGCACGATTATCTCGAGGTCCATCCATGTTGTCTCAAATGGCAGTATTTCATCTCTTCTTATAGCTGAGTAATATTCCATTGTATATATGTACCACATCTTTATCCAATCATCTGTCGTAGGACACTTTGGCTGCTTCCATGTCCTTGCCATTGTGAACGATGCTGCTATGAACATTGGTGTGCAAATAAAAAAGATTATACTTAGTTTAAACAATACATATTGCGACATAACAAATGTCCAAACCTATAGTAAATTTGTATGAGCTTATATGAGCCAAACTGATGACATACGTGAGGGAGCAAAGTCTCCAATGCTCTGGAGAATAACAGTTTTGCAGTTTCTTTTATGCATTTGAAATTAAGGAAGATTACATGAAGGTGGGAGAAAGTAAGGTGAGGATTGAATTACAGGATAGTTAACAAGAGTATGTGCTCTCCTGAGTGTGGTTATGGCTTATTTTAAAAGTGTGTTAACCTAGAACCACAGAAAAAAAAATGAACAGGGCTTGCTTAAGGCAAAGATAAACCTTTTGCTAATAAGTTATATGCTTGAGATGTGACAACTCACCATGACCTGCCCATTTAGGAATTTATGATCAGATCACCCTCTGAGCTTACTTTCCATAGAACTGCCCCCCCCTTTTGCATCTACAATGTGATAACTAATCTCTCGGTGCCTCAGTTTTTAATTATCTATAAATGCCTTTATTTACATGTATGAGAAGTGGATCACGCTGTCTTAGCCTTGAGCTTTCTGGTACCATAGCAAGATAGGAAAAATGTTCAGTTATTATTATTCATAAAACCCATTACTTAAAAACAAGAGATAGTGTTATTTCTCATATTTCAAACAGAGAGAAATACATTCCCAGGTCCTAATATCTATTATTTCTACTAAGTTTCTCATAGTTAGTGAAGTAACAGGTTTTATTGGGCCATATCTCATCATCCCCTCAGTCACATCATAGTCCACTGAGAACAGTCTACAGAAAACCTGTGAAAGGTGGACACTGGTGGGCTACACACTAAATGGCCTGGCCTGGTCTAGGAGTAACTCTGAGAATGTCATTAGGAATGAGTAGATGCTTATCTTCTAGGTCTCAGTTATCTAAAATTAAAAACAAAAGGCAGGAGATGATAATGGAACTTGGCACATGATAAACAGTCTATGACTATTTAATAAAAGAGTGAATGAAATCTTTTATTTCAGCCGTTTTTACTGAAAACCTTTATATAATGGGAAATACACATTTCACCTTTTTATTTGGTAGATTCCAAATATAATTTAACTTTTCTCTTGATGACTTAGTTCCACTATAATGAACATCAGTTATGGCATCAGGGGATGTTGAGATGTATAAGTCTCTTTGCTCCCCAACCCTAATCCAGAACGCTGTGTGTTTTATTTTGATGTATGTTTTGAAGTTCTCACTTCTGCATCCAAGGCTGGTTTATTTTTGGTGATTGCCAGTGTGCCTGTTTCTACCAGTCTTCTTTTTACCCTCTTCACATTTGTTGTTATTCTTATGATGTTGAATATGAAGTTGTTTGATTAGGTTGCAAGAATCGTGTCTAAAATAAAAGTAAATAAGTCCTGAGTGATGGCCGGAGAGAGTCTCCTGTGAATAAAATGCACAGGATTTTGTGCATATATTCCATAAGATTCTTTTTGTGGCTCAGATGGCTTTTTATCTATTTATTATTGGCTGTGTACTGGATATTGAATTTGCCAGATAAATGATCTTGGGACAAATGCAATATTAATCTACACAGGGATACAATGTTATTTTGAATAAAGTATCAACAGGAGAGCTTTCTTATTAAATATTTCGTGAGAGATTACAGAAGTGTTGCTTCAAGCCCTGTACATTATAGATTACTTAAGTAGGAGTCCCAGGTGAGTGGGGACCAGATAAACCAGACTGTAGAGTGAGTCATTGTTGTATTTTGCCAAGAGGCATTGAAAGCCCAGGGCTTGAAGCTTGAATGTCCTAGATACCCATCTGTACCCATCTGAAACATCACTTGTCTGTCCTTGGAGAAAGAGTTTGGTGGTTAGTCAAGACTTCTCTTTATCATTTTCACATTCCATGGGTGGAGTGAAGAGAACACTCCTTTCTTCTCTGAAACTTGGGCATGTTGCATCTAATTTCTGTTTAATGATTTCATTGTTTACCTTAAACATTTTTAGGTACCTAGGGATATTTGAGAATAGCACAACAAAATATGTGGACAATATAACACAATATGACCTTGAAGAGTTCAAGTTTAAGCAGCATGAATAAGGAATACTGAGGTCGGTTTAATTTTTAAACAGGTCATTGTAGTTCAGTAAACTTGATAAGTAAGATTTTTAAGAGAACAAGGGATGTGTAGTCTGTAAAAAAGCAAATCCTTGAGATTTTTTTTCTTGCAAAAAAAAAAGTGTGATTTAGCATGACACAGAAAAGAATGCATTGAGAGGATTTTTAAATCCTCTTTGGGCATATTCTTTCCATTTTAATCAGATAATCATTTGCTAGCAAATGCTGCTGCCAACTTGATTAATGAAAAAGAGTGTTTGGAACACTAATCCATTTATTCCTCTAAAAAACAAATCATTTATCTTTGTTTCTGAAATTTCTTCCCACTTGCCTATCACCTTGGTCCCTATCAAGTTCTTCCCAAAGATCTAAATGTATCTCTTTTCTGTAAAAAATGTGATTCATAGTGGGTGATCATTTCATTGTTCCATTTACTTTAAGGTCATGTTAAAGCTATTACATTAATCCAGCTATAAATAAATTGCTTAAATTGAGGTCAAAAGTAGCCCCAGGAAGTAACCTTCTTCACTGAGCCACCCGAGACCACTCCCAGAATTCATTGACCGACATGTCCAACCCATGTTCACAATTGATTCAAAGTGCCCTCCAGTGAACCAGCCTCCTGCTTTTTTCTTTTTACCCTCATCATTCAGAGAGCATGGGAGCCATCAGGACCATCCATACTGATAAATAGCAGCGGACTTACACTGGGGATGGGAGCCAGGAAAGGGGGCTGAATCTTCGCCGATGGAGAACATGAGGTGAAGAAAGTATTCCTCTTCATCGTACCAAAGTTGAGTCAGGAGTAAGTTCTTGTCAGGAAAAACCGCAACCTTCTCACACACTTTTCTCTCTTCCCACCATGCCAGAACTTGTGTATTTACCATTAGGAATTTTCTAAGCCTCTACTTAAGTAAATTGTATTTTTAAGAAGATTAAAACATGCAGGGAATAGAAATTTTTGAGCATAAGGAGAATATTTTGGTGTTTTCCAAGCCTACCTAATGACCCTGTTCAAACACAAAGAGTTGATAAGAGTTTTCTCAAAGTTCATTAACAATAGTTATTGTCAAAATTATTAATATTTCTGTTATGTGGAGCATTAGCAGAAAATGTTAACTTTCACAATGATCTTGTCTCTAATGATGGGCAAACAAGAGATGCTTAAATCTGTTTAAAAATTAATACAGGTTAAAAGGCAGCCTACTCAAAGTTAATTCTATATTGTGTGCTACTTATTCTGGGGCTAATTGGGGGGAAAAATCCAAAACAAACACACTCAACATGAAGGGACACATCAACCAATGCTGAGACTAATTTTGATGAAGAGAATATTGTATGTCCTTTTGCATAGGTTGTAAATTTCAGGAAGGCATGATTTTTGAAAAGCTTTAATACGCTAAAAATATATAACTTCAATAAATTAATTTCAGTTGAATTGCTGAAGAGCTGAAAGGATATGACACTAAGACATAAGCATTTAGATTTATTGTCACTGAAGACTGTTTGAATGCGTTATCTTGCTCTGGATAACGCATTCAAACAGTCTTGTTTCTGCACTACGTTGGGTGAGGGTGTGTGTGGTATATGAGTTAGACCCAAACCAGTACTTGTTTAAAGATCTGAGACGAGTTCTTTTCCCAACTGAGGCCTTTCCTTCTTTCTCTTAGGAAAGTGTAGATAGAATAACCTTGTTTGCCAGATAGGCGATGACTTAAATAATTAAAAGTTTTAATACGAGGTTAACATAATATGAAATTAAACTTTGCTCAAAACGAGGCTTTTCTACCTGTGGCAGATGGCAGTTTCCAAGAATATCTAAGGATAACTCTAATCCCACATTATCTTCTGCAGTGTGATCTTGATAATCCCTCATCAGGAGATAGAGTTCATTTCTCTATTTTCTTAAAGTTGGATAAGGCCCATGACTGTTTTGACTGATAAAGTATGGTGGAAGTGACCTCTGCTAGTTCCTGGTGTAGCCCTTAACTGTGCTTGCTTTATGATCTACCCTGGGTATTAAAAAACTGCTTTTGCACTATGCTCACTCTTAACATGCTTCTTCTCAGAGCTGCCATGCTATATATGAGAAGCCCAAATCAAGCTCATGGGAGAGCCATGTACAGCTGCCTTACCTCACAGCCCTAGCCGACTTCCCAGCACACAGTCACCATTGGCCGTCAGCCATTTGAGTAAGGCTTCTAAGATGTCCAGCGCAACTGACCCTTCAGCTCATGGCATCCCCAGGTGACTTCTGACCACCACTGCAAGAGAGATCCCAAGGAAAAACCACCCAACTGAGCCCAGACAATCCACAGAACCATGAGAAAGTACTTTACCTTACTGAAATTATAGGTAGACATAGAAATGAATTATACTTGATATATGAAAACCATATGAACCTATTTAAAAACATTTCCTTTCAAAGTTGAGCACTGAGGGTTAAACATAATATTCCTTTCTGCTAGATTATAAATTCCTCTAGGTAAGGAAATATGACTATTCAGCTTTGTATCTCTAGCATTCAACAGTGTTTTGTACTTAGTAGGTACTCAATAAACAATTGTTAAATGAATACCTCTTCCCTCTCATGTTACACTCAGTCCAATTTTCCTATTCATTGAAATCTCTGTTTAATTGCAATAAATTATTTTATAAATTGAATTCATAATCTTATCTCATAATTGCCAAAGAATGTAGTTCTGATAAGTTAATGAGTTTCAGCACATATTTGGGAAGTGATTAGTAATGTTGAAACTTATATTAGGATTTTTAAGATCAATGTTTTATATGTACACACACACACACACACACACACCACACATATGTGTTTATATAGTTATTTATACCTAAAACAGGCTAAACACTATTTTTCTTATCCCACTGACTCAAATAAAGATAATGAAGTTCATTTTAACAACTAAACAAAGAATTGATAAATAAGATTATAGATATACTATTTAATTTCTTATAAAAATATTCTCAAATATTTTAAATGCCCATTAGGTAACAATTAAAGTGGTAATTTGTTGAATTTAATTATTCATAAAAGAAAGTCTGTTTAATAGGGTTATGTATACAGATTTCGTTAGCATTTTCTTTTAAGTAGGTACTTTAATGTAATCACATAGCAATAGTAAAACATTACTGAGCTGAAGCATGATTTCATATGGAAGGCATGGATTAGTCCCACTGAGCCTGGATTTTAGCGTAAGCTCACTTCTTAATGATCACAGTCTAATTACTCACTCTCTCTGCTCAATTTCTTCAAATCTCATAGAATTTGCAAGGTGCCTGCATTGTGTCTAGGACAGAATAGATGACCAATAAATATTAGACCCCCTTGCTTCTCCTCTGCTGGAGGCAGGATCAGTCCAGTTCTAGAATCAATTCATTCCCTTTCACACAGCCTCCATCTTGATAGTGCTGATAGATGTATCAGAAAAAGTAGTTATCCTGATCATAAAAATCACATCAGTCAGCTTATCCTTATCTCCCCCATTCTTTGTTTCTTCTAGTTTCAGCCTTTGTTTTACTATCATTAAGTTGAATCTCAGCTTGTCTCCCTCCCTTTCTTCCGCCTTCCCTCTCCTCCTTTCTCTTTTACAAATACTCTATTTATACACAGTAGGCACCATTCCCTTCTCAAAAGACAGAATGGTAAAAAGACAGCAACAACAATGATGTCTCTGCCCTCATGGAGTCTACATCCTAGCAGGAGAGACAGGCAATAAACACATAAACATGAAATGCAGTATATTGTAAGATAATGAAGGAACAAATAGAGCAGGGTTTGGAGGTAGAGAGTGAGGGAGGGGCTATCGCTTTAGGTCAGGTGAGTGTGGTTGGCCTCTAGAGCCTGAACAAAGTAGGCTGTGACACCAACACCCCAGGCTTCCAAAGCGCAAAAACCTCACGAAGGCCTGCGATGGAGCGAGGAAGATGCCCGCTGCTGGTTCTGTGTTATGCTCACCTACCAGGCCTAAGCCTGGCTAAAGGGCTGCCCCACCCCCACCAGGAATTTGAAATCTGTAGGTACATGGAACCATGATTCTGTGAGGTGACCATGTTCCAGCAAGAGTACCTGGGTACTCAGTCCTCAGAGAGAGAGAGAGAAAAATGCTTGTACCGCCAGAAGCAGAGATGAGACTCCTAATCGCTTGCCAGACTCTGTTTCCAGTCTGTGGGCCTGGCTCTAGTCCTGCCCTTGGGTTCCATAAGATACCTCTATAACCTTTCAACAAATCTTTCCTTTCCCCTTTTTTGTGTTTGAGGTAGTTCAATTTGGATTTGACGAAATAAAAAAGTCTTGACCAATTACTACCCCTTCAATAGCTGAGGAATGTATAATAAATTTTTTAAAAGTGAATATATAAAAAGAGAATGTAATGGTTGATTTTATGTGTCAGCTTGACTGGGCAAAGGGATGCCCAGACAGCTGGTAAAACATTATTTTCAGGTGTGTCTGTGTGAGTGTTTCTGGAAGACATTAGCATTTGATTCAGCAGACTGAGTAAAGAGATCTGCCCTCACCGATGTGGGTGGGCCTCATCTAATCCATTGTTGGCATGAGTGGAACAAAAGGCAGTGAAAGGACAAATTCTCTTTTCTTAAGCTGGCACATTCATCCTCTCCTGACCTCAGATAGCTCCTGGTTCTCAGGCCTTCAGATTCTGGGACTTAAACCAGCAGCCTGTAACAAGTCTTGTTATAGGCTTTGGCTCGTGGGGGTATGGAAGCAGAATATACATATCCTTCCCAATAGAATACGTGTATAGACTACTGGTTCTGTTTCTCTTTTCTCAAACATTCCACCTTTACGATTTACTCCTCTCTTTCTCCTTCCCATTAATATTATTTTTGTAGTTTTCTTCAACATCTTTTCATTAACTTTTTTCCATGCTGCCTTTTTATTGTCTGTGACAATTTCTCATGATTCCTTTCCTGTCACTTCTTTCATCTGAAAAAATCCTAAGGTCAGAGAGCAGAAGTATTTTGCTCAGTTGAGCAAGTTTAAATCTGTCAGCTGCCACAGTAGGCCTCTCCTCTTTTCTTTCTTCCTTTTCTATTACAAGCAGTTCTGAGAGAACAGGAACACTATATCTGGCCTAGTCTGAACAACTAGAAGGGATCTATGGATAAAAGTTAAGGTCGTGATGTGAGTACTGGGGTCTGTGTTTTCAAACCTTCTACATGCAATCCAATCTATAAAGACGTTTCAGAATGTCCTTTCCCAAAGCCGAATACTCTCTCCATTGGGACTCCTACTTGCTGAAGTGTATAATACATGACCAGAAATCCCCACCAATAATTTCACTGATAGCAGCTTTTCTTCAGAGTTCTTCTTGTTCCTAGGTCACCCAGAATCCCTGAAGTTCTGTCCAGGGCAAATGGTCGCTCACAAATCAGGATTATTCTCTTCATAGGGGCTTTAAAGAACTTATTCTGAGATCTTGGGGGTTACTGCAGTGAGGAAGCAATAGGAGGTACCAGATATGCACCGTTTTTGCATTCGGTCTTACCCATTTTCCTAGGAGCCATGAATAGAGTGCGTCATCCTCATGGATACGTCTGCACTCAAGGGCTATAGAACTTTGACCCAATCCTAAATTCTGGAATATTTACAGGGGCATAAATGCAAATTTAGTTCTAGGAATAGCTCGAAAATTTTCCAGTTCCCAAAAGTAAACATACATTTTTCCATTTCAGGTACATTTTTTGAGGATTGTATATTGAGTGCTAAGTCTGCACTAGGTGCTGTCTAAGAACTTTAGATGTGGTACTTAATACATTAATTCTCACAATGAATGAATGTTGGAGGTTTGAAGTTCTAATAGGCTCTCCATTTCAAAGACGAGGATATGGTTTGACATGTCTCCGTCTGCACAACTAGGAAAGTGGGTGGATTTTGACTCAGAATCTTGACCCCTACGTTGTGCTGCCTCCTGTAAGGTAGTGTAAATACTTATACACAAATGAATCCTTAATAATGGTCATGTGGCCCCAAATGTAATCAGTATGCACTTTGTATTTGTCATTTCAGTTTGTGAGCTCTTCCTGTCCTGTTGTTACTCTTGCTCCAACCTCCCCAAATATACTTTTCTTTCCTAACCTCTAAATATCACCCAAATATCCAACATGACAGGATGCTGAGAATTAGATATTTGTGCTGTCCCAAGTTGTTTCACCACAGTTTTCTTTTCTCTCCCAAGAAGAATATGAACATTCGTGTGGTGACTCCAGCCCAGAATCCTTCTCTTGTACTCAGAGCAAGCCAATCAATAGCTCTCCACACAGCCCTCACTGCACTGATGGCCAACGATGCATTAATGACATTGCTGTTTGGCAGTTCAAAAGAAGGTCTCGCTAGAAAATAAATTTATTGTCCTCCCTCATGTTCTCCCTCAGTGACTCCCACCTCATTGCTTCCTGTGAGGCGGCCTTGGAACCCTTTGCACCATCCAAAGTACCATTTCCTTTGGCGGTGCTACATTATTGATTGAGATAATACTGGTTTTTAAAAATGTCTTTTATGGCAGGTGAATTTCCTATTCAATTAATTCATGTGTGGTTGATCTCATATATTCAATTTGGTAGCAGAATGTTTACTTTTTTTTCTTCTTCTGGAATTAGAGTTTTCATTATTGAAATAAAAAAAATAGATCGTATAATTGTCACCCACGAAGAACTCTCAGAAAACATCGTCCTGTTGCCTTCTTCTTGCTGGAGTTTGGACTGCCTTTAATATATTCTAGTTGACAGGACTGGTTTATTCAGATGGTTTGAACATCATTCTAATGAGGCCAAGGGTGTATGTCCCATCTCTGCAGGATCTGAGTGTATCCTCCTGGGCACTGGATGCGCCCCCTCTCCTGCCCTTATCAGCATGAGAGGGAGGAGATACGGAGACATCCCCACTCCAAGCACATACCTCAGACATCACATGTTGGGTCTAAGGAACTGTTTATGCTATTATTTAGTTGATAGTGTCAATCGTCTTGTTTACAAGAGGTACTTAGAAGGAAGAGCAGTAAATTCGAAGGAAAATTGAATCTAAATAATAATGGTACAAGTATGACTTGTCTATATGGAAGACACAGAAAATGGATATAAGCAGGAACAATATGGTGCATAGACAGTGAAATAATAGCTGTGAATTGCTTCCTTTTTTCCCAATGTCTTGATTACTTTCTCTATGGGAGTGGTGTTCCTTGGTTGACATACAAATAGATATTTAAGGGAACGGGGTGCGGGGGGTGGGGAACTGTAGCAAGGTACCTTTGCTCAGAAAACCCTAAACAATCACATTGTGTTATTACAGCCGACTCCAGGCAGCAGATTGCTGTAAATTCCTCCTCCTTTTAGGTTTTGGACAGTTGCTCAGTTTCAACCTTTGAAAAGCTGGAGATCTGAACATAGCATATAACAAAAAAGAATTTTTGCCTTTTAATCAGTTTCGTTGTGATGTAGACCATTTCTTAGTGTTCATTCAGTACAGATATATGTACTAGGTTCTCAGTGGCTGTATGACTGTCATCTTTCTGTGGTTCGGCTGACATAATTTTCCTGTTTTATTTGTTCTGAGCTGCTATCTACAAACACTAAGCGTAATGTTTAAGCTTTCTATTTAAGAATGATTACGTGTATGCTTTCTTCAATCGAAATTTGCTCCATATAGTAGTCTATCTAGCAACAGTGATAGTGCTTTCCTGTGCCTTCATTTTGGGTTTAATCCTTTTTCGTGCTTATCTATCTTTTGGCATATTTCTTAAACAAATACCAACTTGTAATCCTGTTATGTTTCTTTTCAGAACACCGAAGTAGCAAGGATTTACGAAAGTTTCAAAGCCAGAAAATCCTGCCCCTAAGATCTTCCCCACCAGGAGCAAGTTCTTCAGGCCATGTTGCCTTAGAAGAACCGAAGCGCAGGTCCCATATCTGCGAGGGACCAAAACTGTTACTAAAGACAAAACCTTTGGGATAACACCAGTGGACCAGTCTCAGAGATACTGATTTATTTGCAATTGCTTATCATTTTTTAAAAGTTAAAAACTACAGTAGTGATATGGTTTAGAAAATAAGCAAGTTTGTTGTTAGATGGTATGACTTATTGTCGATAATCATAAAGGATTTTGCACAAACACCCTCACTTCTTTTCTTCTGCTCCTGTTTCTCTACTCTTCCAGCAGGTGTCACTATAATCACAGAACAAACATTCCACAGCATGGTATGTAGCTTTATTTTTCTAGCATAATAATTTAAAGTATTTACACACTGCACGCTCACTGTTTTACACAGATACTTATTCATATACCTATGAACCACATCTAAAGGTTTCTTTGTAAAGACTCGACACACTGTGAGGTTTCCAAGCATAACAAAGAGAAGGACAAAAAAATGTTTTGAGTCTTTTAAAGACAGCCATGTGGAGCATCTGTGAAAACCAGTATTTTCCTCCAAGTTTTAAGCTCCCCCAGGAGACCTTTGAATAGCTACAGTCTGTCTATCCATGTGTTGTTGGTATGCCCCCAAACTCCTCTGGTTAAGGATTTCAGGAACCAACATGTGTAACTAGCATTTTCTCTAGAAATCCTAGAAAAGAAACAGGAGAAAATAAAGCTGGCCCCTCTCTGGAGAAATACCTGTATTTCTGAAACAGTTATCTGCGGGGATTGTGTATGTTGAACAGGGACACTGGCTGTAAAGGGAGTAGCTAAACACACTGGTCCTGATACTAGTAATGTAGGATGCTTTTAAGCATCCTTTCCAGTTAAATGGTATGACAAAATGACCCAATTTTCTTTTCCCAACTATTAAAAGAAGTGGTAGTATTGGTTTCCCCGCAAAGGACAAAGGTGTATTAATCATATACACTCCAAACCCAGATAACCGTAGAAATTTGTTTTGTTCACTTTTATACTATTTGCACAAAAATAGTGGTTAGAGGTATCCTAATATTTTCTCTCCTTCATTCTACTCAATTCCAAAACAAAATCAGTAGCTAATTATAGCTTCTGAACCCAGCACTTGGTTCCATAGGTGAACTAAAGCAGCCAGTTCAGAACTGATAATGAGGCAGGCCTCTCTCTGGTCCAGTTTTTCTAAAAGGATGACAGGTTTAGTTTCAACTGATATTGTAACTTTTGAGTAAGAAGTAGGATGTTTTCATTATTTTCTCATACTGGCCAGATTATTCTCTCACATACCAGATGGTAGAGAGGAGATTTCACCGCTTCTAGATGAACTCACAGATGAGCTAAGAAAATTTCACAAAACGACATTCTCTTTTCTTGCTGTTTGGGCGTCTGGCGGTGAGAGCTACTACTAATCAATGGGACATGGCGAAAGGAAGAAATTACCTGGCCACCTAAAACTTAGCACTATCCTGACCCAAATTACTATGGTAAAAAACAAATTCCATCACTTTTTCTCGGAACCAAACACTCACATTTTAGATCTAACAATGTAAACCTACCTACCCTGGAGTTTACTTTCTTAATTACTGTGCTTGCCTGCTGGTGTTGTTTTCCTCTTGCACGAGGGTGCTGACGATGGAAGAGGTAAGGAGATATTCTACTTTATAGAGATTTTACCCAGTACGTGAGCAACTGACTAAATACTATTCACCTACAGATGTTAAGGGGAAGAGTATCTGATTAAAAAGAGACCACTTGGGGAGCAACACTGCTTAATAAGAATGTTTAGATTAACAAGCACCCAGATAGCCATATTTTAAGTCATGCCAAGGAAGCTTTTGTCATTTAACACCATAGTCCATTCAATCTTGCATATGCACATGTCAAGGACTGTGATGAACATGGTGTTGAAGGCAAGAAAGAGAGGAGAACTTTGTGATGGGATCTGGGTCTTATTGTAAAGACTCTAGCAATCCCTGGTACCAGGGCTCCTAAAGTAAGGTTGAGGAGGGCTCACGGGGTGGCGACAGAAAGCACTGTGCTTCTGGGCCCAAAGAGCCAGAGAAGGAAAGGCTAAGAACGGGGGCTTGCATGAATTATAGAGAAGAACAATGCATGATCACTAAAGGTATGTCTGTGTTTTGTTTGTTCAAGGCGGAATGGAGCTAAAAGAGGAAAAATCTATAGTTTAACAGGGATATGAGATAAGAAAAAGTGAAAGCTACTGGAGTCTAGCAAAATGAAACTGCCATCAGTACCTCCTTCTAACAGATCAAAACAGCAGTTTAGTATGGTTCAACAACATACAGGAAGTGCTCAGATATAATGATCCCAGTTAATAAGGGTTATAGTAATATTCTCCCCACTCTCTGAAAAAGTGTCAACTGTTAAAGAGGGAGAGAGGGCTTCCTAGAGATCAGTGTTTAACAGCCAAAAACACCTGTTAGGGTGAGTTAATTATCCTTCCAAATCAAGTGAGTACAGAAGAGGTGAGGACCAAGCTCAAGGGAATGAGGCTCTACCAGGAGGCAAGTAAAAGCTGGACACTGTGGCAAATCAGTAGCAACAGGGAAAAGGCCAGAGGGAATAGCCAAAAACAGCTACAAACATCATCACTGGTCATCTTCAAAGAGGACGCTGCGTATGGTGTCTGTGTATATGTACTATACGTACTAACCAGGTACACACATAAATATTTAATATATAAAAAATAAAGTGCTTTCTAACAGGTCCCCAGGCAGGGACATTATAAAACATTTCACAAAACTGCAAAATAAAATTGATACAATCAAAGAACACTACATCCAACATACTTGAAAACAGTCAAACACAATATGTACAAACTGGTGGGTGTCCCAGCACAAACATCCTATCATATACATGGTATATACATATATACTCTTTGACTCAATATATTATGACAATATATATTTTAAATTTTGTTATAGACAAAAAATAAAAAACAAAAGACAACCCCTACAAAAACGCAATAAGGATCAAGCATGAGAGTCCTAGACTGACAGACAAACGGCCGCCTCCCCGGGGCGTCCCGTGACCACTGCTCGGGAAGATGTGCCAGCGTTCCTTCCTCGGGTGCAGCGCCTCCACGTCCCCCAGGGCGCTGTGGGCTGCAGCAGTGAAGTTGGCATCACCGGTGGTGAGCAGGTCGAAGACACAGGACTGGAAATAGATGTCCTTCACTGGCATCTTCTCGTGGCACTGAGCATTGGCAGTCTCCAGTGTGTAGCCGGGCCAGGCCTGCGCCGGGGAGGAGCGGGGCAGGCTGTGCCCCAGGATGGCAGACACCTGGCCTTGCCCATCATCGATGCGCTCACTCAGGGGGCAGCCGTTCACGCACAGCTGCAGATCCTGGCTTTCCTCATAGGACATGGCCAGGTCTTCAGGCATGCGGATGGCAAGGGTCAGGTAGCGACCCAGCTGCCGCACAAACACCGTGGTTCCTATGTAGCGGGCGTGCATCTCCACGTAGCGGCCGCTCTCCCTTTCCACGATGCGCAGGCTCTTGGCGTCACCGTCCCCACCACTGGTGCTGCCATCCACAAAGGCTGCTGGCAAGTCATCTGTCACAGCTTGGTATACTTTCTGATCTGTACACTCATGGTGGGCTTTGAAGATGATCGTGATCTGTGAGAAGAAATGCATACAAAGGTTACCACAATGGGAAGGAAACAGGATGGTGCATCCCTCTGTGGCAAAAGCTCCCCTCCATTCTGGAACTGAACGGCTGAAGACAGAATCTCCAATTTCAACCCCTTTGTTACTGTCTCACAAAAGAACAGTGATGGAAAATGAAAGAGTCCTACTTATTTAGAATGAAAATTCAACATAAATCCAGGGAATGTGCAGCAGGAAAAGTTTTCTTTGTTAAAATTGAACAGTGTTGCTGTTGGGATATAGGCAATTTTTATTGATAATTTATATCTTGTCTCTTTCCAAAAACAGAACAGTAGTATAGCTCTGAGAGAAAAAAAGAAAAAAGAAAAAAAAAACATTCCTAAGTTATGCAGAAACTTTAAGAGGCTTAATTAACAATACACCTACCAGAACTTTGATTCCTAAATAGTTTCTTCACTGGACTGTAAAACCATATCCCATGACTAATCACTACAAACTTACTTATAAACACAGAGGGATGAAGCACAGAATCCAGGAGGGGGCCATCCCAGCAGCAGCTACCAATCATGTGCCTGAGGAAAGATTTCTCTAAGTCTGTTAATCAAATGTTTCACATGACTGGCTAATCCCTGTGACAGAGAAATCACTTGGCAAATACGGCTCCCAAGCACTGGCAGAAAATAAAAACCCTAAACCTAGTTACAGCAAATGTTTTCCCCAAACAGCACATGGCCCTTTAACTTCTCAGAAATTTTTTACTCCAGACAATTCAAGTCTACAAATTAAGCAGATAATTCATGCAGAAAAAACTACTGATAATACAAAAGCTTCCCTTTAGTGAACCCACTCTCTTTCCTTAATTAGAACAATTATTTAAAAACTGAACCTTTGAGCCCTTTCACCTCTAATGCACTCAGCATCTCTGGTACAGGTGTTGGAAGAAAGAGGACTGTGAAGAAACACGGCCTTCTGGGTCACACAAGGTGGGAAAACTATCCCAAAGGAAAAAAGCCTACATTTTGAGATTTGTGTTATTGTCAGTAACTGAGGTAACAGCTTATTTTTCTTTCTTCTTGAAGGAAAAAAAAAGTATCAGGTGACTTCAGTCAAGGAGGAAGGTAGACAGGCCAAACACTCTACAAATTACTCTGGATGGAGGAAACCTTCTACCTCCTGCAAGGGAACTAATCAAAACAATAGAGCCTTGTTAAAAAGGCCAGAAAATGCTCTGGCCCCCCTCCCCACCCCTCTCCCTACAAGTCCTCACCACCACCCCTCAAGTTTATGTCTGAAGTTTTTTCCTCGACTCGGCCAGCATTTGCTCACACTATTTAATTCCACATGTTCCCACTGGTGTTACTTGACTGGAATTTTCCAGCCATTTCATTTTACTTCAGCCAGTTATAAAGCCAGATCTGAACCAGCTGCACTGCAGCAACTGGTTAAATTCATATCCGTTGTTTCCAGCTGCAACTACAATCCAGACAATGTACTATGAAAATGCTTGGATTTCTCCCTTCCTAATTATCCTGAGCCACAATTTAATTTCACTACAACCCTTCTCATATTTCAACACCTTCTTAACAACCCAAAGGAAGTGTACCAGAGATGATTTCAGGAAATTTGTTGTGCATCCAACCATAAGACCTTCTAGAGTGAATGGGATTTTGAGCTTGATATCTAATGGGACTATAAAATAGATTTATTTGGTGGCTCTGAAGATAGTTTGACAAGTGCTTTCTTTTCTTGTGTTTTAAGGTAAGCTAGGAGGTGAAAAGATTAATTCAAGTAAATTCTACACCTGAACGCTGAAAGTTAATACAGATAGATAAATAACAGTAATGGCCTTTTCATATAATCGCTATCTCCATTTTCAACTAGAACATTCACACTCACGGATTAGACGAACTCTTCTACAACAGCTAAGTAATTTGTCTTTCTAGTCTAACAAATCTCACATTTAAATCAACTTGGCATTATTTGCAAGAATTAAGTACTTTTTTGTTCACCTTAAGGAAAACGAAGAGAAATTAGTTTTGTTGGGGCAACAAAGAAGAGAGATTCAATTCCAAACAAGTTTCCAAAAAGGGAAACAAGGGTCAATATTAAGATGAGTGGAATCATTCCACATGCCTTACCAAGTCTGTTGTTTTCATTAAGCACACCAGTTCCAGGCCAGGACTCATTTCAAACCCTCACACATTATTGTCCTTTGCTATGCCTGTGGCATACCTTAAGAAGATCAAGTACGACTCAAAGCTTAACCTCTACACAAGTATCTACATTTACAAAACATTCCAGTTTACCTAACAACAGATTTTTATCTGTCCAATTTCTTGGGAATGATTTTCTTTATGAGAAAATGAGGCTATTTCTCTTGTTTCTCTTTTGGGTGAAATAAGTCTCCCAGAGCCTATGCACAGAATTAGCCCTTGAATCAAAGTGCTGAGGGTGATGAATCAATCTGAAAGCATGAGAAGGGTTCCTGAATGGTCCTCTGTAGTTTGATATCATCGATGTAAAATGTAGAAAAGTCTAGGTAACAATTTCACATGACTTAAGTTTTATAATGTAATTTCATTCCTCATACAACACTAGCTCTTAAACAGCAAGCACTCAGCCATGAAGGGACAATTTATTCATTCTTAATAATTCTTACTTTTAAAAACATTCAAAATTCAATCAGAATTTTTGGAAATTCCAAACGTTTTCTATTTCCAACTAGCAGCTATCGAAATCAGAGCATAAAAACAGAATGTTCAAAATTGTATTCTAAAGCTAACAGATAGTTTAAAATCACCAGTGATGCTGCTTACTTTCCCCCCTCTATGAACTGATCCATATGCTGTAATAACTCAATTTGGCACATCTGTTCTATGCCACACCATTTATTATTGATGGATGGCATTTCTGTGCATTTAAAACATCAATGCCTTTTGTTAAACCTCCCCCAGCCCAGCCCCTCTCCACCCCCACCTCAGACAAACTACTCCAGTTCTCCTCATTCATTTTTAATGTTTCACTCCCTGAGATCTTTACCACCCACAAGGTCTGTTAGGAAGAGAAAGATAGCAGCTACAAATCAACCTTCCCACACACAAAAGGCAATGAGGATTTAAGGGTTTCTGATAAACACCAAAATTTAGAAGCACCTGCCTCTCCTTTTTTACCAGGGGAGAAAAAAAGAAAAAAATTACGTTAAATGAAAACGAGGAAGCCAACGAAAAGGAAAATCCAGCCATTGCCTTGCCAAGATATAAACATCTTCATCTAGCTCAATAGCTTTGTAAAGTGCTGCACACAGGTTTTTGAACAGCAGAATTCCCCAAAGGCCGTGCACTTGACTATGTGTACTTATTGCATTTTGGAAAAAACATTTACCGGTGTTTAATCAGGCTGTTTGGCACTGCAAGTGCAGGACCTTACTGGAATCCTCCAATACCAGAATTGGACGTTTAGATCAAGGGACTCACATCTCTTGGATTAAGATGGGCCAGCAAACTAAAGTGAAATAGGCACAGAAATTAGCTTGGAAAATAGAGAAACAATTTTGATATGTACCCGGTTAAAGTTCTGCTTGTGTTTAAGGAAGCTAAATGAATTTTATTCCATATAATGAGCTAATAGGACCACTTCATCAGATCCTGTTGGTGTATTTAAATTTGAATAAGTAGGTGACTCTGAGGGAGGATAAGAGATCACTGTGCTCATAGCTCTTTTGCTCTTACACAGGTAAATGGTATACTGCCTCTACATTCAGCCCTCTGGAGTAAGCAAACAAGAAACCATTCCAACAAGAACACATGCTTCCAAAACACACATGCTCTATATATATCCAGCTCTAAAACACCTAATCTTTACTTTTGAGGGTCAGTTTTTCTAAATGTTGAGAAATCAGAGCCTAGAACTGAGCAGTACCAAAAAAAGTAGAGGCCTTAGAAGGCACCTGCCCTCCACTGTTTCCCTGATGCAACGCCCCCCCCACCACGCCCCCCAGCCCAAGGAAACCTGGGAGTGTGGATCTCCATTGGAGCTGAGCCACCCATCCAGGTGGGAGGTGCCTGTTCTTGATTACATAAGGTGGGAGAACTCCGTGTCTCCCCTTTTTCTTGGAGCATGAAAGAAAAATAGCATATTCATCTAAAATAACTTTGTTTGAACATAGGGCTAGGACAAGATACTAACAGGAAGACAGTACATGTGATTAAGAGGAGGGTAGCAGATTAAAAACCTTATCCAAGATTCCTTTTAAGGCTTGAAGGAGACTATAAGAATCTGCTACCTTCAAAAGAGATATCAAAATAGGTTTCTCTGCCCTCACAGACTCTTTCCACAGAGCTCTGTGCTAGGAACACATGCAGGAATTCAGAGAAATGGAATGGATTGGCTTTACTTATTCTTCAATATTGCCCCAGGTAATACATGCAGGAACAAGGGCTGCCTTGGCTGCTGGAGGGGTTCTTGGCAGCAGATAGAGAAAGAAGAAACCAAACTAGAGGGAAGGACACCCACAGCTGAGGCTGCTAGGGTGGTCCAGGGGAGAAACATTAGGCTCAGTGGCTGGAAAGAGCATGCCAGAGTGAAAGGGAAGCAGGCGGAGAGACGACACATAACAGGGACAGGCACAAAAATGTCGACTTCCAGAGAGTAATTTCTGTACACTTAAAACAAGGAAGGCTGAAAGTGTAAATAGGCTTAGAGACAGGGAAATTGGCTAGCTTTGTTGTGGAGACCAGAACCTCACACTGTGTTGAACAGGAGGAAAGGCCTCTGGTTCTTAAGGTCCTAGCCACTGAGTGAACTCCACAGGGAACTTCTCATTTGTTTGTTTGTTGTGTTCAGACTTTGCATTACAAGGTGCTCAGCAAATGTAGGAATTCACTATGCTTCCAGGTGTTAAGTTAGGCAGTGAGGACAACAATACAGCCTTGCTTCAGACCAAAGGCTAAAAATATTTTGAAAGGTGAGAGCCAGGGCTGAGGCATTCAACTCTAGGGGTAGCTATCGCTTTTAGGGACCTCACTCCCCATGGGGGGTAGGGGCAGGGCCACAGAACTTGAGCCCTCAGAGGAACGCTGGGTAAATACTCTGGTCCTAGATTCGGCACAGCTGTTCTCCAAACGGATGAGGATTAGGAATTCACAGCCTTTTTGATCATTTTTCAGTTTGGGGAGGTGACTAAAAAAGTAAAAGGGCTTGAAGATCTTCACAATACACTCACACACACATATACACACAGGCATACTTACATATACCTTTAAATACAAAGATTAAACCCTGACCCCCAGATCAGGGTTTATGAAAATTAGTGTTTCAGTGCTGTCATATCAACTCTATCCACAGTATACATACTACATTCCAATACTGAAAGAACCCTACCAGAATTAGCCAAACCTTCTTTTGGCTCCATTTCTTAAAATAACCAACTAATTGGAACACAAAAAAACCCTCACCCCACAGACCCAGATTCACCTAAAGCTCCTTCCAGACTCAACAAAACCACCATATTTTCATGGCAAGGCTGTCCAGTTAAATTCTGTATCTTAGATGGGCGTTGCTACTCCACTTAGTTATCACTTACTGACAAGTTGAGCAGTTTAAAAAGTCCTTAAGTTACCCCATCCACAAGAACACAACATTCAAAACAGTGGACGAGCAAGTTCTACTGCAGTCAAAACAAACAAAGACAAAATGAGTAAGGTAGTATTTTCATTGTTCAACACTGTAGGTAAGTCTTCTTACATACCACATTCCGCACAGGCAGAAACTGTTTGGTTAGCATTAATTGAAGCCAACAAAAAAAGTACCAACCATTCAATGTTTCCTTCTTGCCCCTTCCTCTCAGAATGTTGACTCAAAGAAAATTTAACAGGGCAGAGAGAGACATTTGGAAATGTGACAGAAAAACAAGTTCTAACTCTCAGTTGTGTATCAGACTTGGCCTCATGCCTCTGGTTTAAACTATGGAGGAGTGTGGATTTGTTTTAAAGCAGCAGAGGCCCGCAGCACTGCATGAAATCCTGCCTGGCTCGGGCAGGGCAGGCATGGGGTTAATTTCACTTACAAATAGGGGGTTTTTGGAGGTTCCCTCCTCCTCCTAGATCTGGGACAGAGTGGCACAGTCTTGGAGATTTAAAATATAGGACTTAGAAGATACGCAGATGCGGACTTTATACCATTTAGACGGTTTCTACTAACATCGGCTAAGTCTCTTCATTCCAGAAAAAAGACAGATGGTAAAAGATGTTATCCAGAATATTTTAATGTGCATGGACAACATAAAAGTGTACCTTGTTTGGAAAGTACAGCACAATGCATAACCGAGGTAGGCCTATTCATCTTACAAAATGATGTTTTACACTTATTGGTACATCATGCAGCTAATAATTTCTCCTCTTTCTGCTTTCTTTCTCCACATACACTTGGAAATCTTTTTACCTTCAGGCAATTTGCTGAAACTATATGAAGCAGAATTGAGTAGTTCCTGGGCCTAAGACCTTGTAATCCAGTACAAACAAGAGCTATAGTGGAAACAGAAAAGAACAAATAAGAACATGACCACCTGGAATTATAGCTGATTTCTGCTATTCCAAAAACTAGTCTTTAATGTTTCCATATTGTTTCTATAAAACATTTAGGGAGGATAAGGATATCTAAGACATGCTTTCATGAGTTTTAAAGATAAGCTGGGACCCTGAAAAATGAATTTAATTAAGAACTGGTGACTCCAATTCTAGAAAGCTTTTTGATATTAAGTCCAAGACCAACAATCTTTCAAAAGTACCATCAGAGTTCTGGACACTACTAGGTTGTAGGGGAGTGAGGAAATACAGAGTAGGTGAGGGGCCACTTTGACTATGGGGGGCTCGAGGTGGGGGGTGGAAAGGGAGACTGTGTCAAATACCAAGAATAAAAAAAAGGGACCTGTGACAGTGACCAGGGAAGAGGAATGTGCCCTGGGTACAGCAGCCCATCTCTCTGGCCTATTCTCCAGGCCCTTGACATCTGTGACAGTTTGCTAAGTAGCAGCACTTGGAACCAGCTTATGAATGTGGGTTATAAAAAGAAATCCTAAAAATGGCTAGTTTTACTTACAAACCCCACAATGCTCCACTAATTGCTGCAAATTTTAGTTATATACTTAGCCTGAGGCAGAGAATGCATGCTTCTCTGTATCTCCCCCATGCAGTAGGCCCTTTAATATTTGGTGGTTCAAATGCAGCATCAAATCAATTAAAGATTTTGTCAGAGAAAGGATTATACTTAGTAGAGAGATCAAGTGCAAACTTCTTTCCTATCTGTTCCCCAATATGCCTCAACTGGTCCTATAACTTTTTTTTTTTTGGTAATTTTTGCAAAACAAGGAGGACCATGACAAGGAGCAAATGTTAAAAAGATGGCAAGAATCACCTGCCTAGGATAGTGGTTGTCTACATTAGTACGTTTTGTTAACTTACATATTGGAAAAACAATTTGTTATTTTATAAAATTATTGAATTTTATAAAAATACTTTATGTGCATAAAAGATATGTCAGTTTTTATTTTTAATTTTGTTACATTTCTGCTTGTATCTACAGCAGTAAAGCATTATATAGTTTATGCAATGTTTACTTGTCTATTGAGTCTTTAAAGATTTACCATTAACAATTAAAATAGTTTTACTATTAAAAAAAAAAAGAAGTACCTGCCTAACAGACAAATCAGAACAAAATATAGATTTTACAAACTGGTTACAATGTATCTGCAAGGAAATTTGTGTTCTCTGGAAGGAAAGGGCTCTACATTTTCAAATCGACAAGTGTCTTCTCTAACAACACTGCATCCAAAAACAGAATCCTGCCAATGGGAGGATGCAGCATCTTCCTTATTCTGTAAAAATAGGAATGACAACCAGAGGGTAGCTCACATTGTCTCCATAAAGACACAAAATACGCAATGGGTGACAAAAACTTGGCTACGAAAAAAAATTTATTAGGCTTGGGGTCAACAGAGGACAGATTTCCAAACCTTGATCCAGTGATATGTTTAAAACAACAGTTGAAAGCCTTCACAGTGTGGGCATGTCTGGCTCTGATTTTGCAACCAACAGGGAATGATCCAGAAGCATTGGTTTACATGCCCACATACTGCTGTTGAACACTAGCTACATACTGAGAGGCATCAGAAAGGAGAGGAACCAACTCATGCTCTAGGAGCCAACAAGCTAATAGTATTTTATTATAAGAGAAAATCTTGGGTTTATAGTTTGAGGAAAACAGTAAGCAAGAATGAACGAAATCAACTAAGTCTTCTTACAACTCGAGTATCATCATCCGGTGAAAGTTTTCAGAAATTTCCAAAAAGTAGCTAGAGTTCAAGTATTAGGGATAATTATGGATTTTAATAAACACATAGATGTCTGATGGGCAGGGCCTCTTCTCATGCTTTGGACAAGCTAAGTGCTATTGCCAATGGGATAACCCGAAGCTGGTGGGCCATGGGAGGAATAATATATGAGGGACCTTAGAGTGCCCACTTACCTGCCCAACAGTCATCTGGCTTGGTCATGCACAAAGGACACATGTCTTTCCCAAATGCAAACTGCCTTAAGGTGTACCACCTTCTCTCATAAAGGATGAAGCAAAGAAAAATCTGCAGCAGATCTATAAAACGACTTGCTGTCATCCAGTTACCCCTCCCACTTGTTAAGTCTGTCTTACTGAGATTGAAGGGTAGGATAAGAAAGCTAGAGTAATGGGAAAAGACATGATTACATTAAAATAAAAGGAGAAAGAAAGCAAAGGTATACAAATTATTTATGAAAAGTAACTTAAAAATATTGTCATTGTTTACATGTGCAATAAATGTATTCTTGAAATTTTGTGGAAAAGTAATAATTTTAACTGCACCTGAGAGACGGGCAATTTTAATATATGCTATTAGGAATATAACATTATCTGTAAAAGTACAGAACCATTTCATAAAATAATTTACTTCAAAATCACCTTCTATAATCACGGCATATGCAAAATTCTTATTGAGTCCACTTTAACAGATCCATAGATACACAGAAATAAGTAAACAGGAGTTGAGACTGTGGAGCTGGTAAAGAGAATATGGAGAAGGTACAGAAGTCAAGCACTGCCACAGATGATCTGGTTGGTGTGAGGCCCAGGACAGTTACTGACATGTGTCCTCTCTGGAGCCGTGTGAGCTACCTACCGCCTCCACCCAAACAAAAACTGCTTTACTTTTCCTTGTAGCCAGCCCTGCCAGTTCTAAGCCCGCCCTCTCATCTCTCTTCCCCAGTGCTTATAGGTCTGAAGCACCTCTCACAAAGGTGTGGAAGATGGCCCAGAGCTGATGTGGATCTCGGCCCAGGTGTGTAGGTGTGCCAGAAACCCTTGCAGCCCCCAGGGTGGAGAGATGAAAAACCAGCCCTGGCCTTGGAACGCACCTACGTGGGAAGGTGAAGAGGAGGGAAGACTGGCAAAGGGCATAACAAAAACCCAGCAGCCCTGAGAAAGCACATCTGTGCTCACCATGACAACTAGAAAACCACCCTGCATTTCCCAGGGGAAAAGAAAGTAGAATAGGGGAAATAGGGCCATATTGTCCAGCACTGCAGGCCTACACTCACTGCTGCCATTACTACATCACTATCCTCATTATACTCACTGTGGAAAAATGAAGTCTTAGCTAATAAATGGTACCTTGAATAGAGAGGACTTCATTTTTCTTTGATATTCTTCCTCCTAAGCTTTGTCACTTTGTCATGAGGGAAAGGTGGGTACTTAGGGACAGGTTGAGCTAACCTTACAAAGACAGGCTTAAAGACGGCTTGCTTGAGTCAGGTCCCAAGATGAGGGGTTGTCTTAGGGACCTCACTGACCAAAAACCCAGGTCTAGTGCTTCAGTTCACTGCTGAAGGCAGGGAAATGAATGGATGCTTAAATACAATTTCAGTATCACAGGTGGCCAGCCTCATCGATTCCACTGGTCAGTCTTAAAGCTAGTGACACTAAGCACATGGGTCATTAAAAATGCCTGACCACAAGGATGATACAGTATCTGCAATGTGTTGTGCTAGGTTATCCAATGGCTGGTCTATGGTATGTGTTTCAGGTCGAGTAAAGCTGGGACTCATACAAACAAATCTTCTGAAAGATTTTTTTTTAAAGTATTACGGTAGACATCAAGAAAAAAATCAGATTTTTTTGGGAGCTTATTTCATAAGCACGTTTTGCCTCATATTGTTTTTATTTTTATTACCATCATTTTTTTCATGCTTAGAATTTTTTTAAAGGTTTCATTTTGGGCCTGAGTAGGTAAAAGGAAATTGTACTGCAAAATTTTAGGCCTTTGCTTAGTTTCATCAGCACAGGCTCTACTAAGCATTGAGACAGACCTTCAACGGTAACTTTCCAGATGCTTCTGGGGGCTTTGGAGAAGTTACAAAAAGAAGGAAAAAAAAAAACAAGTACTAGAGGTCGTGAAGCCATAGAGAAATTTGTTGCTGAACAGCATGGTCACCAGATGTGTGGAAAGTTTTCCAATAGTGCAATTAAAGACCAAGCATTCTCATCATTGGCTTGAATTTATGTCAAAAAGACAACTACCCGTACCAACCCCTTTTGGAATGGGTAAAATCTTTGATCCTTAACAAACTGAGAGAGAAAACAAAGTTGTACTTTTTATTTATTTGCTACAAACTATGACAGATTTAACCGCGACGGAAATTGAGTGATCTAAAGTACTTCAGTGTCAATTGTTCCACTGAACCAATACTTTCCCATGCATACAGCACTTATTAATCTCAACAGTATTGCTTGAAGGTTACTTCTCCAAGCCCTTAATTATTTTCACAATCGATGATGATTTTCTCCATTCCCAATGGAAATGGCTTCTTGAATTTCCAGCGTTATGTTTTCCCAAAGACTATTCCCAGGTTTTATGCCCTATGATTCTTGCTGTAATGATGAATTTTTGGCCATGGTTTGTCCTTTAACTTCATAATTATATAACTTTATGTCATAACTTATAGCAAACACATATTTTAATACACGGATAAAAAAATTATTTGCATACTTATAAAAACCAGAGGAAGAAAAGTTTGTTTTGTAGGATTTGGAAAGGCCAGCTTGGGCTTGTATTGCAAGCTGAAGTGTAAACATTTTTGAGTTCCCCTAAGATGTCTGGACCAATGTAATAGTCTTCTTTGTTCAGGGCAATGACTTCTAATCTCAGACTTGTGACACCCCTGGGTATCTCCAGGTATCTCCAGAGGTGTTGTAAAACTCCCTCCACAAAATGCCAAGTAAAATATTTAAATTAAAAATATGTCACACATGTTTGGGGGCAAGGGAGGGTGTCCTGAAATCAAAAAGAACAGTCATGGATATTACAAAAACTTGATCCTTGGTCAATTATATTTTAGTCTAAATCAATGATGAATAGATAAAATAAACAAAGGAAATTAAGCAAGATGAGATAGTCTATGTGGTGTGATTTTGTGGTTGGAGTTGATAGGGAAGGAGCTGGTTACTTGAGACACTATCTTTGTGGAAAACTCTTTTTGATCTCTTCATTTATTTACTAATAACTGATTAGAGCTGCCTGGCAATTGAAAACCCAGTTCACAGCTCCTCTCTACTTACTTGCACTAGGGCATTGGTGGCTTAAAGCTGAGTTAGAGGATTTAGTATTAGTTTCTTTAAAACAAACAAACAAATTGACAACAAATAAGAACCACACTGTAAGCTAGGCAGGGTAAGCTTAGCATAATCTTGCCAGTTTTCCCCTGAGCTTCTGACTTACATTGTTATCTTGACATTATATGGGGGGTGGGGGCGGGGGTGGTGCGGGTTATACTTGCTGTTCTGCAATATTCAATTCTTAACTTTCTTGGTCACTACTTGGTTACTAAAAAACCTTTGTGGGCTTGCCATTGGGAAGCTGACTTACAGCCATTATGTTTTATGATAGCTTCCAAATTTCCAATAAAATATGCTTCTTGATGGATTATTGCCCTCAGGCTTCAGAGGTCTCTTTAGTCAGAACATCCACTTTAGTCACTTGATAAATCTAAACATGGATTTCTGTAAAGAAGAGTCACACACATATGCACTCAAAAAAGACATCACTAAAAGAGTACACATTTTTTCATTAAACAGGCTTACCTTTTCTCTACAGAACTGAACTTCCCTGTTTATTTTCCACATCATGCCTATTTAAATTTAGGTTCATATTTTGCATTAAGCCCTAGAATTCCAGTGAGAAATTCCTAATTTTCATTTAATCCTTTATCTACTCTGTTAACTGCCTGCCAAGACCAAGCAAAGTTCCTTTAAACTAGGTCATTTGCATCCCACTTACAAAGTTATCTAAAGAAGCAGACACCTGAAAGGTATAAGAAAAAGAAGAAAGTATTCTTGCCTTATTTGTAGCAGTAGCACTGGATCCAGGGACCACGGGCACATTCGTCACTTGAACTGAAAGATAATTATTATCTATGAGTGGCCAAGCCCCTTCCACTTTGCAGGTCTGGAAATGATCCTTGAAAGTTCTAAGGTGAGGATCTCCGAACAAGCCACAAAAAAGGTAATTGGGAGGATTCTGGTCCCCTCCTCTGTGTTCTCTGGCTCCTGTGTGGCTGTGATAGTTACAAGGGTCATGGGTCACTTCAGGGTTGGTAGAGGATGTGGGCCCATCTTTGGAACAGTTCCTCTGGCTCATAAGGTCACTGATACCCAACACAGCAGAATGGTACACCAGGTTGCCACGGCAGGCTTTTGAAGTTCGCTGGGTGCAGCCAGCATAGGCACGCAGGGCCTTGCAAAACTCAGAGTCAAAGCCATCAATGGCAGAGTTCAGGTGTGAAGTCAGGGACACAAAGTCCGTGGTACATTTCTGGATTCGACATTGGGCCGGCTGTTGGCAGTCACCTATGGGAAAGAAGATAAGACCACACATTTTTTAAACGCTTCATAACTTCCTGAGCTACATGAGAAAATGACATTCTCCTCTGGGAACTGTTTGTTCTATTTCATATACTCCTATTTTAAGAAGGCCTTCAGAAATAGGATTGCATTGTGCTTCTCTGATTCCTACAAATTAAGTCACTGGGAGAAAAATTGCATGCAGTTAATTAACTTAAAACTTTAAAGCATGGGCCATTGTAAGTGAATGTAAGTCTAGTCCAATGTTCTTAGGTTAAAACTACAAGGGACTGGTCAATACATATTTTATCAACTTTGCTATTGTTTACAGATTTTGAGAAAAATTCTTCTTCTGTAAGGACAAGAAAAAGATGTGAACTCTGCTTTGATTTTGGAAACTGCATAAGTAATTTGCTTTGGAACGCACTGTCTATGCACAAAACCATGAAAAAAGCTTCCACACCTCAGGTAGGGGGAAACTTCTAAATTACAGCACGATTGGTTAAAACACTTTTACCTGTTTCTAGTATGGACACAATGTAAGAATATCAAGAAAAAATCCAGGCACTAAGTTATTCTGCATTTCTTGACAGAAAATTTATCAACAAATTGTATATACACTAACGCTTAATCTCCTGGTTTCTACAAAGTGTAGATGTTCCTTTTAAAAAACAAAGTGATGCATCTGACTAAATTATATATTCACTTCTCTCGACATCCATCACCCTAGGATTCCAGCTCCCACACAGTTCATCAGTAAAAGTACACTAAATTAAAAAAGATATAACACTGAAATCATGTTGCAGAAACAGATAATTTCATTTTTTTCCCCCAGAAACACAAAGGACACAGACATTTTAGGGTATATAAAAAGCTCAAATGAAGTAATGAAAAACAAAATATTACTGCCTTTGTTTTTAAAATTAAGCCAGTTTTTACACGATGTTTTGCCATTAGCTTCTCACATAAAAATTTATAAAAACTCTCAAAGCACCCCTCTCCCCCCAAAAAAACACACATACACAAGAATTGTCAACCCTAGGTCAGGCGTGTGTGCCAATCAGTTTAATATTCTGTTCTATAAAGCAGGGACACTACAATTAGTGAAAAGAAAAACCCTTTTCTTTTTCATCCTCCTCAAATTTTATAGACATGAACTGGAAGATATATTTGTGTTACATAAACATTCTTTATAGGTCTGTAAACTATGGAGGAAGTCTCAATCTCTTCAAGTCTTAGGTTCCTCATCTGAGAAATGAGGAGGTTGTTCTAAAATGAATTTTGTAACCTTTTTCATGCATAAAATACCTTATAATTCCTATTCTAGGTGGGGAAAAAATCAGTAGAGTATTATTAAACATGTAATAACTTAAAGATGTGGATACAACAAGCTCTAGGATAATATCAAGATTTAGAACTTCTGATAAAAACTTTAAACCTATTAAAAAGGTTTTTAGGTAAATGTAATTAAAAATATATTTTGATCTTTTCAGTGACAAATTGTTTTTAAATCTGAATTAAGAAGCCTGTAATCTCTGTTTCTGGCTTCAACTGGGGAGAAAAAGATAGGAGATGACTGCTTTTCAAGATACTTCCCCCATTTTTTCATTTCAAGAACCAAAATGGGAAAAATGTAGTCTAGATTGGACATTCGCCTTTACATGAGTAAAAGAGAAGATTAAATTAATCACAAAAACACTCTCATGTTTGGCCTATTTGGTTTTTTCACATTTCAAAGTTAACAAAAGCAGCTCCGATATTTATAGAGTTCCTCTCTCCAAAGCAGATATATCATTTTCAACTCTTTTTACTCAAAAAAGCAAAAGCAAAAACAAAACAAAATCAAACAAAAAACCCCCCCAAAAGTCATTAAAGCCATTTTACAGATGGGAAAATCAAGGCAAAGGATTTTAAGGCCTTGTCCTGGATGGTCCATACACAGCTAGTATGAAGCCTTTTCTCCAAACCTATTTTTCTTTCTGCCATCTCCCCCAATTTCTGACTCCCACAATGGTACTTGATAGCTTTAAAAAAGACTTAAGTAACTGTTGTATCTATTTCTTCTTTTCCGTTTTAAGTCAGAGTCAAAGCAAAGAGAAAGCAAGAAAATAAAAACTGGACCAGTATCACTCAGTAATGAACAGCCTTTAGACTACAAATAAATGACAGCACAAGAACTTTCCGCTAAACTTGCAGTGGCTATTTGTTCTTTTTATGGTCTATAAAATCTATCTGAGCATACATATACTTATAATTATTTCAAATAGTCATAAAATATTGAAAGTAAGAACAACATGTAAATGCAGATGCAACTGTTCAGAAGAGAAGCAGAATTTAGATTTCAGCCCCTTTCCTTTCCTTCCTCCTCTCCTTCCCTTTTTTATAGCAGGTAGGTGGTGATTCTTTAGAGAAAATTCACATAAAACAGAGATCCTTGGGTTCTTTTGTTTTAGATGAGGTTTCTAACAGCCTTTTTGAATAGAGATGCTGGGAGGGAGGAGGGCTAACTAGAGATAAAGTGCTTTTGGGTCAGCAGTTTCAGCCTCATCGCAGGCTCCTGTATAATGACTAATTTGCAGCATTCCCCCAGAAATATCCAGGCTTCACAAATTTCTAATGACAATAAACACTTTGCTTGTTACAAATGGTAAAGTAAGCCTCCTGTCAAAATGCCAAAACAATGCGGAGCAGAAATAATCTCAAGGAGGTAGCCAAGAAGGCCATGAAGTGTATGAGTAAGCAAGTAACTCCCATTTGGATCTCCAGTCAGGAACTACATAGGTTTGCTTAAGAGAAGAAAAGTAAATGAAAGTACTCTTTTCATTTCTCATGGGCAGGATTCAAAATCTGCAGTTACAGATCTCTATTTTTTGAGTCAGATCATCTATGATAAGGGTGACAGTATTTTCATTCCAGTTAATGAAAGTGCTAAAGGATTTTCAGATATAGAGCTCTCGATAGTGATTCAGACAAAAAGATCTCACCATTCAAGTCAGTTTCCTTAAGGCCAGGACTGCACGTGTGAATTTGCAGCACAATCACCAGTTTATAATAAAAGAAACAAGATATGCTGAAGCTGAATTAAGTGAAATGTGAAACCATATGGGGTGCTGAGGCAAATTATATAGATCCAGACAAAAAACATATGGTAGCCCATCTGCAAAGAGCACTCTGCTAGGCTCCCTGCTCTGAGAAACAACCTCTGCATTTGAATAGCACCACTCTTCAAAGACATCTCCCAAAAGGAGGCCTCGTTTCTATAACCAGATTAATTGCTCCATTCCAACATGTTGTCCACAGAAATCACTCACCACAGCAACTTTGGCTAGAATCTAATGGTGACTTTAGTGACAACATATTAAGATACTGAGAGGAGGTTCACATTCCAAGTTTTTGAACTAAGTAAGGAACTTTAATTTTCTAAAACTTCAAACCAACTTCTTAAATCTTTCGTGAGCCACCAAAGAAGTATTCGATGACCACATTCCAATTCTGTCATAAGAACCTATGGCAACTAAGAGAAACAATATCCAAGGAGTCAAGAGGGACACAGTCCCATCTAGCACTTCAATTCTCATTTCAAGAAACCTAAACTGACATTCTAGACACATATCTTTCACAGAAAACACTTCTGAATATACCTCTGACACGTCATGAAAAATCTTCCTTATAGCTGTAAGCAGATTGGTATTATTGTCTAAGGTTCTAAAGTCACTAATTTAATGCCATTACATTCTTTGTTAAGACTTCAATTTGTTTTCCCAAGTGACAGTGTTAAAATGCAGATGTTACATCAGAAAGCAGAGTTACACAATGTAAATTAAGCTGTCTCCTCAAATGCCATATTTTTTCCCCCATTATTTAAAAGACCTCCCAGATTTTTAACATGGGCTGGCACAACTTAATAAATACAAATTACTCCCCACATTTGGGTAGCATTAAAGTTCAGGATTCTCCAAATCAGAACATTGTGACTGTTGCCATACAAACTCAAGACAAAAAGATCTCGCAGAATAAATTATCTGACGCTATAGTTGTTCTCAAACTAAAAGATGATTTATCTTTCAATTTGGCATTTAAAAAATTCTTTGTCTAGACAAACTCCTATAAGTGATCTTATTTGTACAGAGCGTCCTAGAAACCCCCAGCTTTATTGAGATAATATAATTGACATTTAACGTTATGTTAAGTAAATGGAAAAGAAAAACAGTGTCAGGCTAGAAGGCTCATCTTCAGGCGTACTTCGCTAAGAACAGACTCCTCACGGCTTCTTCCATAGCGGAAGCGCCGACCTCCAGAAAGCAGCAGATCTGTCAACTCCTGGAACACGCCGCTAGCCACAAAGCACGAGTTTCTCCAAAGAAGTTGTAAGCTGAATTAAAAGCAGCTTTCTTAAATACTAAAGAGATCCCTGCTTAAAGAAGTTTAAATTATTTCGAGATTAACCTCCAAGTTTACAAACTCCTGAAAATCTTTCCATCTGGTGAGATTTCTTCGCCTCGCCACCACCCCCCAACTCCAGAGCAGCAGCACAAGGCTCCTTGTCTCCCCTTCGAGGCGGCGGCGGCGGAAACCTGATCCCAGCCTGACTTTCGGTAAACACCAATGCAGAGAGCAATAAAGCATCCTGAACATTTGTCTCGGGCTCGCAGCCCCCACCGCCCGCTAAATCTTTGATAAGCGGCTATTGGAAGGGAGATTTATCAACGGTCCTAGCCGAAGGCGGGGAAGGCCGGAGCACGGGAAGAGGCCTCTCCTCTGCGCCCTTGGGCGCGCCGCACCGTCGGCGGGTGTGTTCCTGCAGCTGTGCCGCGAGCTGGGCTAAGGTGCGTGTCGGGGGCTTGCGAGGCCTTTCCCGTCGCGACGCGCCGCCCTTCCGCCCCAGCAAGCGCCTTCAGAGCCCAGGGTGTTTGGGAACAAAGCACTTGGCCCTGGGGCTGGCTTCCTCCCGCGCGCGCCTCGTACCTGCGTGGAGCAGCCCAAGGCTGAGCAGCAGCAGCAGCAACAGCGCCAGGGGCGGCGGGCAGAGCCGGGGGCGGCGGCGCTGCTCAGCCCCGGCGGCGACGGCGGCGGAGGCGGCGGCGCAGGAAGGTGCTGCTCTCAAGCCCATGCCCGTCCATGCAGGTCTCGTGGGCTGCGGCGAGGGCGGCGGCGCGGGCGCCGTGGCGGGTCCGGGGCCGTGGCTGCTGCATGGGCCGGGAGACGCGCCTCGCTTCCTCTTCTTCCTCCTTCAGGCCCGCGTCGGAGACGGGCCGCCGCCACCGCCGCAGCGAGCAGCGCGCCGCGGGCGGAGCGAGTTGGCGGCGGCAGCAGCGGGGCGCAGTGGCATCGCAGCGACCAGAGGCGGCGGGCAGAGAGAGAGGGGGCGGGAGAGAAGACACAAAGACCGTGAGCGAGTGCAGACCCCGGCTCCAAGTGCGCGGACGTCCGGCCCCGGACAGCGTGGGCCCTGCGGGCGTGGAGCGCGGGCGTGGACTCACAGGAGGTGCGCCCAGCCCTAGCGAAAAGCAGCCAGCCGCCCGGATATCTCTGCGTCGCGGCCCCCGCGGTCAATCAATCTCAGTCCCTCACTGCTGCCCCGCCCACCCAAAGGTCACCAATCTGCGCCGTCCACGCCCAGCGCGCGCCCCGCCCTCCAGCCCCATTGGCTGAGAGCGCGGTTCCGTGGGACCCAGCCCGCCACTCGCAGAGCCCGAAGTGCCCGCCCCCAGCGGGTCCTCCAGACGCCTGCCTGCTCCGTGTAATATGAGTTCCGCGTCCGCCCGCTGCGGGTCTTGTCTGCTGATCTCGGGCCCACCCTCCCTCTCGCTACCTCCTGTCTTCTCCCATCCACCCGCTTACGCGATTTACTGTTTCCTCGAACCCTACAAAAACAGGCGGCGGCCTCTTTCTCTTGCTGGTATTACAAAGGAACCGGCCTTTTAGCTTATCCTTGAATTAATGTGATTGGGTTCAACTTCCAAGTTTGTTTGTTTAGGTCACCCTACTTGCTCTCCACCTCTGGCTGCGGCTCCGGCTCTTTGGAGACAACCGGAGCTTTTACCGAGTCCCTTCGCAGCCAATCATATCTGCGGAACGGCGTTTTGAGCTTATTGCGAACATTTGGTAAAGCTAGCATCCAGCCGCGCTGGAAATCCGAATGTGACCTGCGGTACGGAACAGATCAGATGGGCTGAGAAGGGCCCCGCCAGCTCCCGGGAATTTGCAGGCAGCTGTACGAGGCTCTGGTGTTCTTGTTCCTTTGACATTTCCCTTCCTGAAAGCAGTCGAGAGAGGTCTGAGAGTGGGCGAACTTCAACGTGTTGGGTTACAGTGTAATTAGATTAATGAGGATTGTCAGTTTTTAATCCAGTGTAGAGTAATTATGCCATGATTTGTTGCTGCTCAGTGGCTTTTCCACAAATTTTCATAGTCTATTAGATTAATTCAATGGCAGATCAGTTTCTACTTTTGTGATTGGATGGATCCAAAGATGAGAGGAAAAACCAATTGCTAGAAAAGAAGTTGCTAAACAGAGACATAGGAAAGAATGTTATGACATTGATAATAGGTTCTAATTTATTTTCAGTAGGTGTGAAGTGGTATCTAATTTCAAGGACGGCCTCAAAGGATGAAAGCCACTTCCTAATACCCTCGCCTTTGCTGTTCGCCTAACAACAGCTCAGGGTTGCCATTTTAAATTCACTTACAGTATACCCAAATCGTAGTTTGCTACTTTACCCGCTACATTACTCAGAACCTCTAGGGATTTCGTATCAACCATGGACACGTTAATATTCCACATGTTCCTATGTGCTAATCAATGGACCAAGGTAATTGGGGACAAACCTATCACTCCAGCTTGCTTGTTAACACTTTATGAATTGTACAAACCAGTACGTCCCTAATGAAGGATGCCAATCTTTTTACTGTAAGTTTTCATTACTTATTATACACTAAGATGACTCAAGTGGTAAACACATCTTTCACTGTCCAAGATATGATCCAAACCTTGTGTATATCCATAATATGCTTAATAATAGCTTCAGAGTAGCCTGGAGAAATGACTTTTTTCGGGAGAATTATCTGATATGATTTTTCGATAATACTATGGAGTAAATACTATTATGCCAAAAATTTAGTCTCTTGCAACTACTACATATAATCAATGAAGTTAATGAAATACTGACAAATGTCTTTTAAAAATAATCAAATGTGAATACTCTTTTTCAAAGTATTTTGCTAACAAAGCCAGACTTACAGTAAAATGTTTCATTTTATTTAACCCAACATTTAATTCGCCCTCTCAGAAAGAAGCATCCCACTTTATTAAGCATATTTCAGAACACACAACCAAGAGTTAAGGATCAAAATCAGTTTAGTTGGGTCTTTTCACCTGTCACTTTTCTATGATTTCTCCCCCTTTTTAGTCTCCCCCCCCCCCCCACACACCCATCCTGTTCCTTCAGTCCACGGGTGCTCTCGATTTTCTTATCAACAGAGGGCGCCCTCGAGTCATCGCAAATCCTAGTGTGAAAAGGAACTGCTCTAGAGGAAAAACTTCGTTTCTTCTAAGGTGCTTTATTGCCCCTCTGTTGTAAAATTTGACAAGCTCAAGATTTATAAGCCTAACAATTCACTTTTTATTGCTGCATAAGTGTTCAGCCGGCTAGAGGAAAATGTTAATTTTCACAATTAAAC
This sequence comes from Rousettus aegyptiacus, assembly GCF_014176215.1. Lineage (NCBI taxonomy): Eukaryota > Metazoa > Chordata > Mammalia > Chiroptera > Pteropodidae > Rousettus > Rousettus aegyptiacus. Next base: position 52,770,618 of record NW_023416311.1, read on the forward strand.
CGCAAGTTGGTTCCTATTTTCAAGACTTTAGGTCAATGGGGACACACTCTCTGGGTAAATTCGGCCTGCTAGCAAGATTCTGAATCTGCTTGGAAGAGCAAGAGCGCGGTTAATGGTCGCTTATAGCGGATCCACTCCTCCAGCTCGTATGCGTCAAGTTAAGGAGGATTTTAAGACTCCACAAAGAACAATTTGTGGAGGGAGCTAGAACACAAACATAAAATCTATAACTTATAAAACTTTTACATGTTAATAAGAGAAAATATCGTGAACTGACAGTTTATACAACTCACAAATACATCCTGTTTCTTGCCACTTGTACTCTTTCCCTTCGCCTTTGTTTTCAAGAAGGAAAGATGAATCCAGAACAGTACAATTAGGGGACCCAGCAAAGCAACAGTGCAAGTGGATAGAAATAAAACACATGCTAGCAACATTAAGAATTCTAAACAAGATATGGTTTCTTTTCCTGCCCCCTGTTAATATATTTCTATTTCCAGAAATCTAACACGAGGGGTTCTGTCTGCTAAATATCTAGTTTAACCGGGGCAGAGGAGCCAGGAATCATACTCAGGATTGCGATTTGTGCAACTCATTCTAGAGTAAGGGCTCTCTGGCTGCTCCCCAGTCCACGGTGTACGCCAAGCCAAGGCTGAAATAGCCAGGGAGTCGGACAGCCCAGCGGCAAGCAGCTCATGGATTGTACTTACATCATTCTTAACCCTTCCGCTCCTGGAGGGTGTTTGTCGGGATCAGGGGGCCGCCGTGCTCCGGAACACGCAGGACCTGGGTGTGAGAGAAAAGCCCCAGACCCCGGCGTGAGCGCTGCGCCCCCGGAAGGAGAGGGCCCGGGATGTGCGTGCGGCTCATCACCCGAGCGTACACACCGGGACCCCGCGATCCCTGCGGGCTCCGCCGCGGCTCGCACTGCTCAAAGCGGCAGGTGCAAAAAGCATTTGGGAGCCGCTTGCCAGCGCGCAGAGGTAATGTGCTTCCTGTCCATTTATCTCAGGAAACCAGCACAGCCTTCCCTTCGAAACAAAATTAACCTCTCATTAGCCAGCCACTCACTCCGGAGAAGGCCTTAAAAGCTTTACCAGCTCGCTAATGTATTTAGGCTTTTCTTCCAGGCAAACGCAGCCACGGCCGTGACTGCCATCAGTCCTGGCGGTTCCTCTGGGTTCCCCCGGGAGCCAACCGCCAACTTCCCCACAGCCTTGAGTCTGAGAAACTGGCTAACTCGGATCCCAGTTTGTAGCACTGGGCAGACCCGATACCCCAGAATGCACGTCGTGCCAGAAGCAGTCAAAACAAGTTCCCGTCTAATTACACAAGCGCCCTAATATCAAAACCTCAGCTCCCCTGTCCTCAAAGGTAGGGACTTCCATGGCCATCTGTTTCTCAGGTCGTGGGCGCTAATTGCCCTTAGGAGCGCCAGCCCTGTCCACAGAGGGTTCTGGGAGCGCTGATCAGGGACATGGAGGTAGTGTAAGCTAGGATCTAGACGATTCCAGGAGTGGGGAATCAAATGTGGTTCCTGATCTGCAAGTGACTGAAAAGGGGCTTTTGGAGCAGCTTCAGTTTTCTCACTCTGGCCCCAACCGCCCTGAGGCTAGCTGATTTATACCACACAGGTGGACGGAGACCTAAACAAAGCAGTCCCGGCCGCTGCCTGCTGGTCGCCCCCCACGTCCCCGTGGCCCACCGCAAACTTCAACAAAATAAACAACTCACCACAGGCATTCCCTTGTCTGCAGCGCGACGCTTGCCAGCTGGGAAAATAAGCCGCAAGACACGCGGCAGGGGCGCAGAGGGAGGGCAGTGCAGCGCCCGCCTCTTTCCCCCAGGTTGTGGGTAGTGGTACCCGAGGACTGGAGGGAGGCTCCGCCTCGAGGGCCGCTTTCTCCGCACCCCGAAAGCGGAGTGAGCGCCAGGCGAGGGGCTTCACCTTTCCAGCCAGCGCGATCTCTATGCCACCTAGGGGATGGTACGGGGAGGTAAATCCCTCAATTTTCTCCTGCTTTCTCTACCCGCCACCCTCTCCCCCCGTCGCCGCTACCTCCCACACCCCAGTGTCAAAAAAGACCAAACCCAAAGGCCTACACCCCACGGCTACAGCAGCACCACACCGCCCCCTGCCGGCACTACCCGGATCTCTCCAGTGCGGCTGACGAGTAGCTACTAACCGCGCCCCAGAACACCAGCCTCCAGGTCCCCACTCAGCTCTCGTCTCTCTCAACGCCCCTGCACAAAGACGCCTTTCACGCTACCAGAGCCACCCTCCGCGCCGCCCTGCAGGCGAGCCGCATTGCCTTTGCCCACCCGCGGCACCACCAACTGATTCCTGGCTGGTGATTGTGCCAGCCGTCGTCGGGGTAGGAGGGAAGAGGACCTGTGCAGGCTATTCCTACTCCGCACCTGGGTTCAGATGCGGTTTTCCGCCCCCCCCCCCCTTTCTACTGCTTTCACTAGCTGTCCACCAGCGACCACAAAACACACCCTTTCCTCTCCAAAAGTGATATTTGAGGGTCTTCCTGGTGTTTTTAAATGGAGTTGGGTGAGTGGCAGGAATGGTCCCTCTGGACTTTCGCCGAAATTTAAAAAAGTAAAAACAACAATAACAACAACAACAACAACAACAAACAGTGGTGATCTTTCCTGACCACCTAAGGTGCCAATGTGGCTTGGGTTAACAGTTTAAGGAAGCCCAGAGTAATGATTTGCGAATTATAGGAGAGGGAAGACTCAAAGAGACATCTAAGACACGGGAGAGGAAGCGTGTTAGAAAGAACAAGCCCGCGAAATGTCCAAGGAACGAGTCACTTGTATGTGAAGTATGCGTGGAAGGTGAGAGGGAAGCAATTCACTTTCTTCCCTACCCTGATCTTCCAAAATTGAAAATAAGCATCACAGGTATTCGTTGCTATTCTGTGAGTTCATTACCTGAGACAAGCAGGCAGCTTCTCTTTATCCAGGCAAATGTTCAAGCATTTTGATTTAGGTATTTCAAGTATCTCTGACCCCCTCCAGCTTTTCTTCACTTTCTCCCGCCTCCATTCCCCTGTACAGTTTCTCGGTCTACCGCTAGAGGCAGCATAAGGCAGCATAAAGAGGGTGCATTGGGATCTAGGAGGAGAATCTCCTCCTGGCTTTCTGAGTAGGAATCTTAGGCAACTGATTTAACGTCTTGAGACCTTAAGGTCACTATTAAAGGGTGTGTTAGGGGCAATGATTGGATTCCTTTCCGTTCTGAAATTCTATGACAAGGGGCACCTTCTCGCATCCTCTGTAGAGTCCCTTTTAAAAGTGTTTTTCCAACTTGCTAATCAAATTGGGGAAAAAAATACTAGGGATGTTTCAGGGTAAATGTAAGATATGTTAGAAAATATTCCTTTTGCTACTGGGAATTTAAAAAAAAAACCTCTCAGCTCTGGGTCTACAGAAGCAAGTGTATAGTCCCCACTTGCTTTGCCTTTGAAAAGCCACTCCAACAATCAGCAGAGCAGAGCTATGATTTAGAACCTAAAGGCAGTCTCCCGTGTTTTCCTTTTCCCTTCCACCAACACAAAGACAAGCTGCCACATAAAATAATGATGAACAAGAGTTCAAAGCAAGCCTAGAGAGCCCGCCTAGAGAATGTTTTCTAATGCAGCCCCAGTCCTTCACCACTGGCTTTGGACAACACAAGCTACCAGAACCCCTCTCCTCTGTACCGCTTCCCATAAAAAATTGGGCCTTGGAACTTGGATGATAACTCGTCAATCATCATGTAAATTCATTCGGCAAATCAATACATGTAATTTTTCCTTAGCATCATGATGCTTTTCAGGATTTTCGATTCACAAATCACTTTAGAAACTTGAGGCTCAGTTTTTCCCCTGAGCAACCTTCACTGTTTTCTCTGAAACCTTTTCTGAAATTAAGACAAAAAAAGTTAATTTTTTCATAATGAAGTATTAATTTTTTTAACTACAAATCTTTTCTTCAGTTTCAACAAAAGAATTTCAAAAGTGCTTAGCTTTTATCACAATGTACACTGTAAAATTTGCTTATTAAAAAGAATTCTTAAGTAGATTTTCATTGGGAAAAAAGTTTCTTTAAACAATAGTGAAAAAAATATTTTGAGCTTGTCTAATTCTGTTGCTTTCATTTGTAACAACCCCCTCGCCACACACACACACTGTCCCATTCATATATGCAAAAAATGTTTATATTTCTAATTAGGCACTGGATGTTTCATTTGTAAAAAGACATAGCTTATTTTTTTGTCCCAAAATTCTTTGTCTTGCTCAATGCTCCACAACTTTTTTCTCTTACCTCATTTTAATCTTTATTTTTGTTCTCATACCAACCAAAATAATCAAAGATGGGAATAGAAAAGAAACAAGAAATCACTTTTCAGTAAAGTTGACATTATTTCTTTGTTGACTGCAAAGAAAACTTCTGATGTTACAATGCGTATTTGTTCCATCTTTTAAATTTCCACTTAAAGGTGATAAAATGTTCAGCTAACGTTTACATCCAACACTCCAGTTAAAATCTACTTACTTTCGATATTTCTAAGTTTCTCCTTTTACAAATTGGGAGAGTTGTCTTAATTATCAAACAGTATATTGATCTATTTTTAAATATTTTCTGTTTTGTTTTTCTGGCATGTTCTGTTGAAATTCTTTTCTAGCTTCAGATTGATGCCCAATTTAATTATTCCTCTATTTATTCATAATGTTTGAGAATTATTATTATTGCTAACAAATTACACCATATTAAATATTAGTAGCACTAATCAAATTGGTTAAGATTGAAATATTTATAAAATAATAGTAGAAGAAAATGCTACCTATTAAATGTGATTAATAAAAATATTTTATTTAGGTGAATGTTATTGAGGTTCATTGAAATCTTTTTTGTTTTATAGGATCAGTGTTTAAATTGAGTAAAACATAAAGAATCTAAAACATCTACTTTTAAAGGGATGAGAGTTTGCTTTGCTTTTTTTCCTCTTCTATACAATGATGTAAGACAGCTGTCTTGAACCATCAGCTCATATGATGGTTAAGGTAAGGAATTCTGGTAAATTGTGAATTTAAAAAATTAAACCTCTAGACACAACTACTAAACGAAGGGAATTAAAAATATATATATACTTCAGAAAATGTTCTATCAGCAATACAAGCCTAATTTTTCTAGAGAAATTCTGAAATTCTAAGTATTCTTACATTTGCACACAATAAAATAGGCAAATGAATGCATACTAAATTAATAAGTCAATATTCATAAAAATATGTGATAAAAAAGAAAATAGACAATAATCTACTCGAAGTGCCAGGTGAAAAGCTATTTTTTGTCTGCTTGCTTTTAGGAAAGTTCCTGTCATGAATCTTTTAATCACTCAGGACAGTGTAGACAGTAGAACACGAAACATTGGGACTGGACTGTCCCCTATTGTATTTGTTGATGGTTTCAATTGCAGTCATTGTAGACAAACACACTATCTTTTCTAGGTCTTGTAATGTAAGTCTTAAAAGGCAAAATATATATTCCTAAAACAGTCACTCTTTTACATAACATTTGCTCTAGAAAAAATAAACTTCAAGAAGCTGGAAAACAGTCTTTTTAGAGAGGTAAATAACTGAAGTTGCTCTTCTGTAAAACCAACGTAGACTTACCATGGTAATTTATAGTTTTTCTTAGAGGCAAAATCTGTCTCTACACTCATCTGTATACACCAGTAGCAAGAACATTATTAAAACATGACAGAATGGAATATACTGCAATCCTTAAAAGTCCATGAAATCTAAGATATTTGGGAAATTGAATACCCTCGATTCTAATAGCTAATACTACCAATTAAGAGTTTAAATAATATTTAAAAATCTTGGTGTATTCTAATATACAGATAACATGTGTTTATACCTTACCAATATTAGAGAAAATTCCAAGGAAATGGACTTGAACTCAACTTAATAAATTGAAACAATAATGAGACCAAAGAAATCTATGTTCAAATAATCGCAAGTACAAAAATAATAAGTATTCTTTTTTTTTTCTCTTCTTGTATTTCATCATCTCATCATTTCAAATTGTCCAAGCCACATAAAAAGACTCAGGTTGTGTTTATGCCAGAAGCAAAGTTAGATTCAAACCTGAGAATGAACCCAGAGATGAAAACAAAGCATGTTCGTCAGAAGTTTGAATGAAATAAATGTGGTTGAATTCAGGAGTGGAACTTGTTTCGAAAGAAAAGTAATATAGTTTAGGAGTAGGAAAGGATTTTCAGAGGTCAGTCTCTTGCTGTTGAGTTGCTAATGTGCTCTTCAGCTGTCCCAGCTGGGACTGTCCATCAACAAAGAATGTGAGGAATGCATGACCAGTGCAGGGATCTATGCGAAATAGATGAAGTTTCCTTTTCCTCTGTCCCCTGTGAGGGGTGCCCCCCTGAGGGAGATGGGGGTGCATACCCCCCAGATCCCCTGGTAGTGATCAGCGTCCAGGATACTTACTTGCTCCTTATTAAAGGTCTGATATTGATACTTTTAATTCTTTCATTAAGCAAATGAGTTTTGAGTACCCACTCCTGATCCTGCCAATCTTCTAAGTACTGAGGATACTGCTGTAGACAATTCAGACAAGGCTCTTAAGAATGTACATTCTGGTAGTAGGAGAATAAACAGGTGAACAAGTCAATAAACAAAATAACAGTAATAATGCTATAGAGTTTAAGAACTAGGGGGCTATGGTAGAGAGTAGAGAAGGAACCACCATTAATGAAAAGGATTTTCTGAGATATCATACCAACGACTGTAATGAAATGGGATAAAGGGTTCCAGGCAGAGGTCGAGGTTTCAAGGCATTGTCAACAGTTCAGAAATAAACACAAGCAAAACCAATGAATCACTGAAGTAGTAATTGGTAAAAATTTATTGTGTATACACCAAAGGCAGTTTTCAAACTGGGAACACTGAAACCAAAACATGCAATGAGGCTGAGAGATATATATTATAAAACAGCTTATGTAGTATGGAAGCAGTGACTGTTTATTCTTCATAGCTCTTGGTTACAATATTAGAATTTTCTTAAATGAAAGAGGATTGGTTAGTGATTGCCTTATGTCATTTTTGGGGAACAATTTAAATTTCTACTTATGATTTTCAGAGGCATAAGCAAGAAATGACCCCGGTCAATTTAGCTACGCTTGTCTTGCAAAACAAGCTAAATTAAGCTTTGCTTGTCTGACTAAACTGGGTTTGTCTGCTCAGGGAATTTTCAAGTCTAATATATTTGTGTTGATTTTAACAGCATGGCCAATATTGGAGGGTTCAAGGAACAGAAAAAACTACAGCAGAAAGCACTTGCTGGAAGTTTTAGCAATCTAAGGCAGAGTTCTTTAATTTCCAGTTGGCCTTTGAATGAAAGACCTTGGTTGTTCCCAAACCTCAGAAAGATAAGAAAAAGAAGTAGCATTTCGTTAATTACTATTAGGAGGGACATCTGGTGTCTGGCTCTCGGGGAGATCTAACTGCCCCCTCAAAATCTCCCTCTGAATCACAGATTATCATTCTCATTTTGTAGAAAAAAAAAATTCAGGTTGAGAGATTTAAAAACCTACTCAGAGATACATAACGAATAGTTGGCTCAGGATTTGAATTGAGCCTTTCTGATTCTAAAGGTCTGTTGTTTCTTAGACTTCATTGCTCTATATCATTTACTGAAAGTCCTGGTGTTAGAATGCATGGAGATTCATCATAAAGACTTTGAATCATTGACAAATAAAATGAGTGTAATAGGGAAATTGAAAATGAACTGGTTGGAAAAAAAACTTAAAAATTATTTTCAGAAATTGTAAATTAACTCTGTGGTCCTTTTCCAGCCCAATCAAGACTCTCTTATCAATAGTAGAGAGAGCTGAAGAGTCTCTTATTTTCTCAATTTACATCCTGCCGCTCTATACAGCTCTTGTCAAGACATGAATGGACATTCTTGGCTAGGTGCAATGTCTAGTATCATACACCTTGATTTTGGGATTATAGGTTTTGATACACACTTCTTCAATGGGAGGCGTCCAAGTTTCTGATGAATTCACATGTAGAATTATCTTATGGACGTACTCTTGCCTGTTTCACATCTTAGATTGTGCCATTTCCTATTTTCTCCTTATTTGGGGCTGTGTGACCATGTTAATTCATGAGTGGTTTCCATGGTGTCAGGTACACAATAATACTAGTGGTTTCTTACCACTTTCAGAGCCTGAGAAGAGAACTAGGAGTAATGATGTGGAAAAAGTCCAATAGAATTATGATGAAAAATAATCCTGATCATCAGTGTGCAGCTTCATTACTGTACTCATTATTACTTTAAACAGATACTAGTATTGTTATATCCACTTATTCATTCATTCATTCATTCAGTCGGTTAGCTATTCAGCCAATCAATCTTTCAACAAATATTAATTTAACTACCTACTATGTTCCAATGCTCTTCTAGGCATTAGGAATATATCAATGAAGGAGAAAAGAATGAAGAACTAAGAAATACATTAATGAATAAAACATAAAAATCCTTCTCTCTCTTTGAGGGAAGAGACAGACAATAAATGTAAACATGAGAACATTCAAGAACAAATTAAAAGGAGTAAAGTGAGCTGGGAAAGGTAGAGCATGACAGTGAGACGTAGAATGCTGGTTTGTATGTACAATTTTTAAAGGGTGGGCTTTACTGAGAAGGTTACATTTGAACAAACGCTTGGTAGAGTTGATTAACTTTGTAGCTATTTGAAAGAAGGGAGTTCAAGATTCTGAGGCAGAAGCATGGTTAACATATTCAAGAAAGAAAAGAGGCCAGTTTTGTTGGAATAAAGTGAGCAGGAAAGAGTGGTAGGTTATGAGTTTAGAGACATTATGGGGGCCCAGATCATAGAAAACTTTAAGCCCATTGTAAGGATTCCAACTGAATTTGGGAAACTTTGAAGAATTTTGACTAGAGGAATGACATGATCTGAATTTTAGGAGTTCACTCATGTTGTTTGTTGAGACTATTCTATAGCCAGGCAAGGGGGAAAGCTGAGTCCAGTGAGATGGTTATTTCAATAATCTATGTAAGAGATGATAGTGGCTCAGATCAATGGTGATAGTAGAGAAATTATTTAGAAGTGGTTAGATTCTGTAAATATTTTAATGTTTGAATCAAAAGGATTTCTTGACAAAACAGATGGGGATATTTGAGAGAAAGAGAGAAGTCAAGGATCACTCTTTGACTTTTGGCCTGAGCCATTATCCAGATGGGTTACCATCAATTGAGCTAAGAGCTCGAATAAGTTTTTGGTCTGTGAAAGATAAAATGCAAGACAATTAAGAAGATGATTTTACTCAGTTTGTTGCAATAGGGAGAAAGGTTATTAATGAGGATCATCTCAAAGAAAAAGAAAGGGGCTGTGGGACAGAGCAGGTAGGCAAGGGAGTCATCAGGTCTTCTTATGGGAGTCGTGGGGGAGGATGGAGAGGGCTCTTATCTGAGTTATTGAGGAAGGGCGGAGATGAGTTACCTTGGAAGGCAGAGTACTTTGTGGCTAGCCATTTCTTTGAGCACAAAAGGATGGGAACAGAAGGCTCAGCAAAGTTAAATCTTGCTGGGGAGTAAAGCAAGAATTTAGTGTTGGACTGATTAGATTTAGGTATGAACTTATTTCTGTTAAACTTCCTAGTAAAAATCCCTTTAATATTTCCTTGCCTGACATCAAGATGTTTGCTGTATCCAGCTGCAAATTCTCACATTGCATGTAAAAATATGAGATTCAAAGAATCAATTTCATTTATTTGCAGATGAAATCTAGATTATTTTCTTTCATATATATATATATATATATAGTTTTTAACAGCCTTTCTATTATTAAATGATCTATTCTTAATCAAATGGAGTCGGGTTTTCCTTCGTCTGAGACTTCGGATAGTCCAGGTCTTAGTGATAGGATTCACAAATCATGGAAGAATGCTGGGTGCTTGCCATGATTGCTTTCATATTCACACCTAACCATGTATATAATATGTTCTCTCTCCTCTAGGCATGCAGATGTCCAGTGTATTAGAAAAGATGTACCTTTTTTCAGTAAATTTACCTTAAACTACACAAAAACCTTTTTTGATAACTATACATAGTAAAATACATGAAATGCTGCAATTAGTTATAGTTTTACAGGTTATTGGTCTACATTCTTCCGAAATGTCCCACCAACACTGCTCATAGAGTGCCGACATTTCATATGCAAACTAGGACAGCCAAAGTTTGATCAAAGCAGTCAGAGAAGCGATAAGCAATGTAGGCTTTTGGGGGAAGAGACTAGAAAAAAAGTAGACTGCAAATTATATGTATGTGAAATGGGAAAAGAGTGAGGATATACAGGTTTTAGGTAGGGAAAAACATGTCAAGTTTAGAAATTTTAGAAGTTAAATTTAAGGCACAAAAGATGAAAAGTGAGAGCAAACTGTAGTTTTGTCCAAGAACAAAAGGCACTTGTGACATATAATAAAATATTATAAACGAGCTCTGTTTACAGGTTTGGAATCCAATTTAGACCATTCCCTAAATTTTGAAGTAAGAATGACTTAGTTTTAAAATAACCCATTATTGGGATATATTTTAGTATTACTTGTTTTGGGCTATAGAAAAACATAATTATAAATAAATTCTCTTAACTCAGGAAATGAGCTCGGAAATCAATATACACTATTATCTCACTTAATTCTCATGGAAATCCTACAACCTTAGATACCATTATTTTCTGCATTGTGCAGATGAAGAAATTTAGAAGGCGAGGTAGCTTATCAAGTCATGGTCTTTTCTTTTGCGGACAGAGGGATTTGAAGAGGTAGTATTCAAACTCATGTCTATGACTTAAGTCTCTTAACCATTACATCTAGTATTACTTTCTATTTATAAATTATCCAAGAGTTTCATCATTTTTGTTATATCTTCTTTTTTTCTGGACTAACAGATTTTATGTAACTTTTGTAGTGAAGGGATTTCTTTCTTAACCTTTTATTAATTCTTCTATTTTTTTCTGAATGATGTAATGTGTTTCTTTTATTACATATACTTCCAGAATGAACTTCACTTGGTACTAAATGAAAACAATGGATAAAATTCAATCAACTGTTTTAAAGCAATATTTAATAAAGAATAAAATATACAATTTTTTTTTGTATCAGTGATATATTATTGACATCTTTAATTTTTCTCATGCATTTGGTGGTCTTTTCTCATTAGTGTTTTACAGCATTCACTATTTTCTATGTGAACCACACTTTTGCTTTAGTGAATTAACTATTCTTACTATTTTAACCCATTTTTCCAAGATATTCTATTTTAGTCTTAATTTTCAAAAACATTGTAATTATCTTAATGATTTATAAATTTAATTAATATTAAAATCTTTACTCCAAACATTTTTTTTTTTTAGGCGAGGCAATCCTTGTTTGACTTCACAGATTTCAAGGACCTTGTCAGCTTGCAATCCCTTATTTTTTTTTTATTTTTTACGCCTACAGCACCTGGTCTTCCTAGTTGGTCTCCCATCTAAGAGGTGGTCTCCCATCACAGCCAAACTTTTAGTAAAAATGTTGAATAATAGTGACTCCTAAAGAATTTCTGTAGAATTATAAGTAGCATTTTCTCCTACTCGGTTTATTTTATATTTATAATTTACTTTCTGGGCTTGATTTTTCCAAATGGCATTTTTTTTTGTTTTTGTTTTTGTTTTTGTTTTTTACTCTTTTTTTACAGCATTGTTGTCTAACCAATAATTTAATTTTAGTTTCTTCCAGCTCTTGTCACAGAAGAAATTACACATACTTAGTATCGGCTTGAATGATAATACCTTGGTAGAGTTATTTTGATTACAGGTGGTTTTTGTCATTTTGCCTTCCCAGGTGCCAAAATTGTAATTGCCCTCAAGGGTTACCTGCAAGGGCTAATTCACTTAAAAATATATCAGACTGTGTGTACCTGCAATACTCACAACCTGGTGACTTCAGGAATGCAGTTTCAGGCATGGATCCTGGAGCTGGTCAATACTGGGTAATCCAGTTAATAAGTCAAGAAAGAAATTACAAAACTGGTTGCATACTGTAGCTAACTCTGAGAAAAAGACAATTCAAAGTTTCGCTGTTCAAATTTACCTTTCTATCACAAGAAATCTGAATCTTGGTAAATACACTTTGGTTTTTCTATACTTTTTTGCAAGGCACTCCATGTTAACTCACTGATTTTCTTAAACCGTCAAGACTGATGTCAAGCAAGATGTCAATCAAATCCCATTTTCAATGTGAAACTTCTAGTTTCTGTTTGGGTTTCTGCCAGAATAGATTTATTATGAGTAAGACCTCCAGTCAATCTTTGTCTTCAATTTTCTTAAAAATAACTCAATAAAATGGAGCTTGAAGGGAGATTTTTCTTTTTTCTCTTTGGTTATCCTTCAAAGGATGTTTCTAATCAGAAGTGTTAAAAAAATAAAGTAATTTGACGTTTTAAATTGAATAGGAGAAAGAACTCTGTTATGTACCTTTTATTATTCTCCTTTATTCTGGGAATAACAGGGAATTAATAGAGCACTTGGAGCTTTCCAATCATCCACCCTCCCGTGTCGGGTTTGACAAGCATACAGTTTGCATCTTCATATATAATTTAGACCTGTAAGAATCCATGCTATTTTGAAGTGAATTGTACAATTGTTTAGGATTTTTTTAAAAACAGTTTTGATTATATTATAACCATATGAATGTTTAACTAATTCATAGAAGAGTGCTAAGCTTGCTACTTTTTTATATCTACATTAGAGACAGTTAATCATATATTATTTGTTAGTTTCTGGATGTCAACAAAATAATTATTGAATAAACAAGTATTTATATAGGGAAAATAGAGACTTCTGATCTAGTATTTTAAGCACATACTATTAATAAGGCAATTTAATTAATCATTTCTCAAATGATACACGGAAAAAGGAAATAAATGGTATTACATCAGAAATATATATAACGGATGAAGCATAATATATCGGTTAACTTTTTGTTATGTAGATGAGCCCGAAAGAAAAATATTATTCAGAAAGATGTTTACTGAGAAACAGTTAGTGCTGGAAGAGCAATTCACTTTACTTCTCTTTATAGTACTCAACTCTCCTCAGTTTAGTAGTATATATTTTTATTAGTTTGCATTATAGGGATGATAATAAATAAGAAAATAAACAAGTAAACAGGATAATTACTGATCACGGTAGGTACCAGGAAGAACCTAAGTAGGCTTTTTTTCCAGAACGGACTGGGAGAAACTGAGTACACAGGGAGGGCATTGGATCTGAGTAGAGACATAGAAGTTGAAGCTCCACCCCTGGAATAAGCCAGGGGAAAAGCACTTCAGGCAGAAGAAATAGAAGGTGAATTCACTCCCAGATAGGAAAACTCTCAGTGACCAAGAAACATAAAGGGGCCACTGGTCAACGAGGATGAGAAAGGAGAGGAACAAAGGGTATGAGATGAGGTGGGAGAGGTACATAGCACCAGATCATGCCGAGACTTGGGGAAAGGCTTAGATTTCTTTCCAAGTGCAAAGGCAAGTGACAGGCATGAGAGTGATAAAATCTGATTTACGTTTAAAAAGATCATTCTGGCTGCCTAACCGTTACAAATTCCTGTAAACATTTCTCACAGGAATGATTTGTGTTGCTTCTCTTGGTCCCACCCCACTAAATGTGCTCTTGTTTTTCTGCATTCTTCTCCAGAAGGGAGCGTAGAGCTGAAGGCAGTGCTATGATCGGATCATTTTAATGTAAGGTGAAATAATCACCTTTCTTACCTGGGAAGGTCTCCTTCTATTAATATAGCTGAAGGTTAAGATTTCCTGCAATGTTAGAAATCACATAAAGAAGCTTGTTAGAAATAAAAGTAAATAAACTCTGTTTGAAGGCTTAAAGCAGGGTTTCTCAACCTTGCCTGAGTATTAGAATCACCTGGGAGCTTTGAAAACTCTGGCATCCAGATAACATCACAGACCAGTTAAATTAGAATCACCAGGTGGTTTTATTATGTACTCAAGGCTGAAAACCATGACAGAATGGCGAGCCCTATGGCCCCAAACTTTAATGTCTAGAGAAATTATCTGAAGATCTTGTTAAAATGCATGTTCCGATAGCATAGTTCTGGGGTAGGGCTCAAGAAACTGAATTTCTTAATAACTTAAGGTGATACCTTTGCTGCTAAGAATCACATTTAAAGTAGCAAGGGGCTAGCCCCAAAATTCTCATAGCATGTACCAGAAAAATTGGAAGGCTTGTTAAAACATAGGTTGCTGGACCCTGCCCTCAGAGATTCTGATTCAGTAAGTTCAGAGCCAGGGCGAGACCTGAGAATGTGCATTTCTAATAAGTTCTCAGATGATGCTGATGCCGCTGGTCCAGGTATCATACTGTGAGATCCACTGGGCTCTCCAATGAGGAGGAAACATATGAACTATGGGCTCTAATGTTCAAAGCACAGACTTTATAATTTTGATTTTCATTAGCATGAAAACTTTTCATCTCTTTTTGTTCTTTCCTGATATAGGGATATTGTTTAGAAGAACAACTTTTAAAAATTATTTAACGCAGTCAATGAGCCAAGATATTTTTTTATTTTTCTTTTCAACAAAGTAGATTTAAAGATAGCAAGTTTGCCATTTAAACACATCTCATAACCGTTCATGGTATTAAAGCACCAAAGGCCTAGTGACTTTTACACAGTTGTGAAGATCCACAGGAATGACATGGATAATCTCTAGAGCCTTATTTTCCACGCCACCTGTTTTTGTTGCTATTGGTGTTGGATTATTATGTAAATGACAGGGTGTTCAGAAATTTTATTTTGGATTATAATCTGCTGATGAAATTTCATTAAATGTCAAAATCACCTGGAATCTCTTAATGCTTAGCTATTTATAGATGAGTATCAGGAAAAAATCCTGAATTTTTCTAGGCACACTGCCATATATATTCTCTATAAGAAATTCTTTTAAATTATTTTTTTTGAATTATGTTTTTTTCCATAAAATGTGAGTTTGATGAGGACAGGCACCTTATTGGTCTTAGTCACTATTATATTTCCTATGTCTAGGGCAGTGCCCAGCACAAAGTAAGGAGTAAATAATGATTCATTGAATGAATGAAAAATGAAGAAAAAGAGAAAACCCTGGGGACCATGATAGTTATTTTCAAATATTTAAAGAACTATAACTGGCATGGAGCTTAGATTTGAATGGTCTCAAGGGCTATCACTAAAACCAAAGGAGAACATTGTAAGGAGAAAAATAAGCACTTTACAAAATTAAAAGGAAGAAGCAAATTGTCCTAAGTGGGTGGGTACAAGATTTAGCTGGATGACATTTGGCAGAATTGTCAGTGAGGTGACTTGAGCATTCAGGTATTTGTTTTCAATAATCACTGACATCCTATTCAATCTCATGATTCTAAGAATGAAAATGGAGGAGGGCTGCTAAGGACAAGTGCACTGTCAATAATGTATAGATAGAGTAGGCAGCCCTACAGCGATGGAGAAAAGCAGAAACAAAAGTTAGGTGCAAGAACTGAAAAGGACAATAATAGGGCCTGTTTTGTGTGTGTGTGTGTGTTAGAGCAAACAGCTTTATGCTCATCAGGAGGTCTTAAGGCCACCACTGTATCATTGCACAATATCACAATTAATATTTTCATAGTAACATTTATCTTTTTCTTTCTTAAAATCATGACATGTTCATTGTCATTTTTCATTTTGTAAAAATATTGTAAATGTTTTGTATTTATCTATACTATTTTAACAGCTTTTGAGTGTACCTTTCATCATTTATGAAACACATCTTATATGAATATCCTTATAGTGAAAACTTTATGCACTTTTCTGGTTATGCAATAGAGATAAATTCCCCGTAGTGAAAATATTAGTTTAAAGGATATTCAAGTATTTCAGGCTTTAATAATTGTTATTTATAATGACAAATTTGGGTCATTAATATTCTTTTTTTAAAGAGTCAGGCAAGTAAGTAATTTATTTTAGACAGACTTTCACCCAAGATAATTAAAAGAGTATGTAAAATTATGAAATCAATTTTTTTAAAAAGGCGGTCATCCTGAAATACCCATTCACAATGGTCCTGTAGTCAAGATGTTACACTCTTTGTCTAAATTTGTGCACATGGATTTATATTGCTTGAAGAAAAATGTGGTTAATACTACAGATAATCTACATATAATCTCATTGAACTTATTGGCACTGTCCACTCCATCAGCAGAAGTGGATTGTCATAATTAAGCTTAACTCTTTTCTTGTAATGAGAAAGATATACGTGGGCTAAAATAGTTCACTCATTGATCTGTACAACATCTGAACAGATGTTTCAACCTCTACTTCCTTTGAT
This sequence comes from Rousettus aegyptiacus, assembly GCF_014176215.1. Taxonomy (NCBI): domain Eukaryota; kingdom Metazoa; phylum Chordata; class Mammalia; order Chiroptera; family Pteropodidae; genus Rousettus; species Rousettus aegyptiacus. Next base: position 52,787,049 of record NW_023416311.1, read on the forward strand.
ATTTAGACTTATTTACAGTAAGCAAATCTCATTAGAAGGGTTCAGAGGAAGTTCTGTAGGCTGGCCTGGGACCTTAAATGCTTAGGAAGAGAATGGTACCAACTAAATACTAAGGTGATTTTTATAAGGTTGCTCTGCTTCACTTTGGATATTCAGCTGTTTGTTTTTTGTTGTGGTGGTATACTGTGTGTTACCATCAAATTGTTTATCAATGAGCTTAATGCTTACAGCTAATTGGGGCAATTAATTACTGGAATGTCTGATGCAGACCCTAATAGAGGATTAAAGTCTGACTAATCAACGTGTTCACAGCAGTTCAATTACAGTGTACCGTTGCTACTTCCAGTTACATTATTAGATCATTGAAGGAGGACTTCTTAACCAGCTGATAACATGGTCTGTGCTTTTTCTCTCGGTCATGATGAAATCATCAGTGATCTCTCTCTCTCTCTCTGGGTCCTTGAATCTTCTTGGTTATATTTAATTATTTGTGTTCTTCACTCCATCTATTTAGTCCTTTTTGTTTTTACTTTACATTATCTCTTAAATTTCGTCTTTTTCCTCCCATTTAACTATAGTTTTCTCTATCAGGCACTTATTACCTTTTGCTTGAATCATCAACTTATACAATGTTTATTGCGAATGGAATCGAAAACAAAAACTAGGGATTATTGAGGACTTTCTGTAAACTAGGCATCATATAGATATATTTCAAACATTATTTAATTTTCACTGCAATCATAAAAGTTACATTACTATTTTTATTTTATATGTGAGGACAGTGAGGTGCTGAAATGATTGCAAGTATAGACAGGTAGCCAGTATGAATCTAGTTGTGCTTGCTTTAAGCTCTCTCCACGGCACCATACACACTGTCTCTACAATTAGTTCAAGTGCCTACTATGTTCCAGAAAATAAATTGAGTAGGCTCTGTGGTTATAAAATGAATAAGACACAATCTTTTTCCTGGTAGAACTCATATTTTAGAAGGAAAATAAGCCTACACGCAAATAAGACAATTGTGGAATACAAGTACATTGGGAAAGGGGTAGAGTGAGCAGACTCACAGAAATTAAGGAGGGTGGTTTTGAGGACAGGAATCATTCATGGATGAGTGAAGAAAAGAAAAAGGTATATCAATGAGATTTGGTAACAGCAGAGAAAACTGAACGCTGCGTAACATGACAAAAAAAATCATTTTTCTTTGCTGAAAGCTATGTTTCAAAATAACACTGAATGGCAGACATATGGTTTGGCTGGATACAGGCTTTAGAGCTGGGGTTTTTCTGTCTCTCATCTCTACTTCATCTTGGTGGACTTTGACCCCAGGACGCCTGTCCCCTCGTGATCAGCAGCAACTGTTAATCTTTTTGTGGTCTGATCTTCAAACCCCATGCAACAGAGTGAGAAACGTTGTCCTTGGATATCTAGAAGCATCTGTCTATTACTGGGTCAGGTGCCCATCATTGAACCAATCAATCTGGCCCAGAGAAATGTGCCGTGCTGATTGGCTTAGGTCTGTGTCACACAAGTCCTAAGCTATCTGTGAAGGTTCACCTGAGCCCATGTGCTGAGAGTGTGGGAGAGCAAGCATCAGAGCACGATTACCAGTGAGTGCTGGGTAGTGAAAACAATCATTCAAGGATGTCATAGTTCGCCACGCATGCGGCTTTCCTAGTGTTCCCTTTGCATTTCAGATCCAATTAAATGCATCAATGCCTTCTTACTTCAATTCCACTCAAGAATCAAGTATGGAGTACCTGTTTTATGCCTGGACATGTTTCAGTCCCTAGAGGAACTGAGCTGAAAAAGACATCCCACGTTCAAAAAAAACCTCATAGTCAGGAAAAAATTTAAACTCTCTTTTCTATAAATAATTAACTTTTTTTTTTGTATTTTATTGATATAATTGAATCTTTTGGCCTCATCAGTATTGCCTGGCTTCAGTGGTAGGTTTATATAAGATAGGATCCTGCTCTTTTTAGCTTGTTTTGTACAAATTCTAAGCTTTTCAGACATTTGCTTTTCAGTAAAGAATTTACCAATGTCCACTGATTTTTTAAAGGCTAAGAAGATACTGAGAATTCATGAATTTATCTGTTTAGCTTTGGTGACAGATCGAAGTAATAGGAAAGAACTCAACAACCTTTGTGAACTGCATTACTATTTAATTACCTCTGTTTTCAAAGCACTAAATAACTTAATTTTTCTTTAATTCATCACATAAGCTGTCAGATTTTACATATTTTTGTGATGCAGCTCATTTTGTCTTCAGAATTTAAGAAAAGCTTCCACCAAAGCGAGTGCCTTGTAGAATGACCTCGTAATGCAATCCAATAAAAATTTATTTTTTCTCAAAAGAGACTTCAGGAGATACTTTGGAGCTAAGGATTATGTCTATTTTAATGTTGATAACATGTTCATTTTTTGAAATAGTCAAGAATGTTGCTCGTTATTTACTATGTGACTTAAATAACGTAAGCTCCCAAAGAAAATATATTTTTTCTCTTAATTCTTTTTTTGTAGCTCTTTGCATTCAGACCTTTGTAACTAGTTCTTTCTTTTCTTCTTTCCAGTGTCCATCATGACTTTGGTAGTTCCTTTCTTGTCCTTCCTCCCGATTTACCCATTTCCTCTGTGCAAGCCTCTGTACCTGATGGTACTTAAATTTTTTTTATGGTGGATCTTTTCTATTTCTTTTGTTTTTTCCTTCTTTTCCTCTCATTTTGTGTCTATTAGTATCACATGTATAAATATACATATACACATGCCTACTTACATACATATATATCAATATATATGTATATATGTATAATTATTAAGCTTTAACTAGTTAAATCTTTTAGTAAGACAAAGGTAAATATCACCATTTCACAAAGGGGGATTAGAATTTGATTGATATGAGGTATCATAATTAGTTCTTCAGGCAGCAGGAGAAATAAGTTTTTTATATATATTATTTTATTTTATTTTATATTTTATTTTATTTTATTTATTGTTTATTATGGTGATACTGGTCAATGAAATCCAGTAAGTTTCAGGCAGACAATTCAACAGTAAGGCATATATATATTGCATTGTGTGTTCACTGCCCATAGTTAAATTTCTTTTTGTCACCACATGTTTGACCTCTTTCACCCCATCTTCCTCTCCTCTGCCCCCCAACCCTCTGGTCTATTGTCCATGTCCATGAGTCTCTGCTTGTTTGTCCTGTTCATTTGTTGCTTTTGATATATATTTCTAATAAAGGTATTTAAAAGTGTCTGCTTTTTATGTTTATGCCCATGCTATTAGGTACATACAAATTCATGAATATTATTTCTTAGTGCATTCTTCCTTTTATTATTATATAGATTTCTTCTTTATCTTGGCTAATGACTTGATCTTATTTTGCCTGATTCTAATATTGGTAATCAAGCTTTTTGCAAGACTAGTATTTTGATAGTGTCTCTGTTCCTTTACCTTTATTTTCAATTTTCCAGTTTGGTTTGGTTTTAGTTAGGTGTTTTGAAAGCAGAGCATAGGTTGAAATTAAACAAAAATCAGGTGATTATTACAATTTTAACTATTGAAGTTTTTTGGTGGTGCTTCATATATTTGGGCTTATTTCTACTATCTTACTTTGTATTTTGTAGTTATTGTTCTTTTTATTTTTGCCTTCCTGCTTTCTATTAGACTGATACAATTTTCTTTATTCCGATACTTGAAAGATGAATTTAGTGAGTATTTATATGTGAAGTAGAATATCAAGGAGAGGAAGGGAGAGTATATGTGAAGAGGAGACATAATCATTTTGGGGTTAAGATAACAGACTGGGAGCTACAATCCTGGCTCCACTATTTACTAGTTCTGAGATGCTAAAAGGGCACCAAACTGCTCTAAGTCTCATATTTTTCACCAATAGCTGGCTGGTAATAGAATTCCTATTATTGAGGAAACTTCTTGTTTTTGTTCAGAAAAAGACCTTGATGTGCCACTTGGTATAGACGATAAAACCCTTAAGATATGAACAAACATATTGCTCCAGGGCAAAATAATGGAATAGTAAATTTCTCTGTAGGAGAAAATAACATACTTGTTTGTTTGTTTGTTTGTTTGTTTTTGCTCTTGTGTGAAGCATAGTGGTGTGAAGCCAAGACGTGATGAAGGAGGACTAAGCCCTGAAAATTCTTTAATGATGGTGTGGCTGAAGGATATCTTAAGAATAAAATGCATAATGTTTACTATAAAGTTGCTTATTTTCCTGAACTATGATTCTGTCTTGTTTCCACAGCCCCAACACTTCAGTTGACATCACTAAAGTTGTCAATGGCTTATATGAGATTTTTGTGTATTTATCATTTTTGATGGAAATGGGATGATAAGGCAGTCCATGGACTGAATGAAATACAGAACCAGTAGAATGAGCCAGAGGTGAGGAAGAAAACATACAATCCTTGTGTATTTGTAGAATCCCAGGAGGGCTTCAGATTTCTATAGGGATTTGAACCTATTGTATTAAGTAGGAGACCCCAAGTTAACAAGTGGTTACAAAAATGAGGTAGGGGTGGGAGGTAAAGTGAGCAAACTTCTTGGTTAAGTGGGAAGATGTAAAAAATTGACTTAAGGCACCTGGGGGATCTTATTGAAAAGCACCTTGAGAGTATATCCATCATCTGATCATCTGTAGACTAATTCTGACCACAAGTATTTATAGCAGATTTTTGTTACTCATAATAGTGGTGTTCTATAAAGTTACCTCAAACATTTAATTAATGAATAACAAACTAGGGCAAAACAGGGTTAGGTCCCTATGAGCCTCTTGTCACAACATTGATCAATGAGTGATTAATAAATAGCATGTGTTTCTATTTAAAGACACCTTATTTAATATATACTGTTGATTCACTAACACTGAACTTCTGGCCACCAGTATTATATAACTCAGCTGTCCCCAAACCCCAAGCTGCGGACCAGTACTGGTCCGTGGCTTGTTAGGAACCAGGCCACACAGTAGGAGGCAAGTGGCAGTGACTGAGGGAAGCTTCATCTGTGTTTGCAGCCGATCCCCAGAGCTAGCATCAGTGCCTCAGTTCTTCTTCAGGTCAGGCATTAAATTCTCATACACGCATCGGTTCCTAGATTCTCATAGGAGCACCAGTTCCTGGTATAAAAAAGGTTGGAGACCGCTGCTATAACTCACATCTGATGGAAGCTTATCCAACACATGTATTTTCTCTGTGAGGCCCATCAAGCATTCTTGTGCTTATGAACACTAGACAGAACTTTATTACTTTGCTTGGGGGGCTATTTTAAGCAGCAAAATAACCAACAGAAGCAAACGTGAAAAACGTGGCACTAAATAGACCATTAAAAGGACACTTGTTTATAATATGAGAGCTGAAACAAGAAGGCAGAGTGTCTCCTTGTTCAACTTCAACTGGGAATGTGACCATTGAATGACTGATTTTTTGCTGCTCTGTGCATGTCTGTGAATGTGAGAGCACAGCAAGTATTGATTTTGGGGTTACACGTAAATTTTAGCAAGTCAATGAATTTGCAAGTACAGAATCCATAAACCTTCCAAGTGAAAAGATAAAAATAGAATATGATCTTTAATGATATACTTTTACTTAAAACTTGGTTAGAGAAAACAAGACTAGTTTAGCAACTCTGTTTCTTTTAGAGGTTTTGTTTTTTTGCAAAATGTGCATCTAATCTAGAAACTTGGTGAAACAAGTTCTTATTAATTTATAGCTCATAAGTTTAAAGCCTTATGAGTTCTTTCTAAGTAAAAACAGTTAAAATCAATTTCATTCTGTACTCCCAAAAGTCCCAATTGCTTTTTAAATTTGAATACTCAAAAACATTTATGAAAGTGCAATAATTACTAACAAAGTATATAAAAATTTGCACAAACTAAAGATTCCTCCTTTGCACCCTAAATTTTAAAGTTGAACAGTTATCTGACTCAACAATTCAGACTGCACCGACTCAATCAAAAACATAATATTAACATGAAAAAAATTTAAAGACATTAGTGATAAAAATACAGTATTGGTATCTAATTTCAGAGAAAGAATAATATTTTTAACATTTTGGCAAACAGAGCCTATCAACTGTTCCGGCATCTGATTCTCCTTCCCTTTTATTATTCTCGTGCAGCCAAGATTCATCTAATATAGAAATTATTTACAGTAACAGGGAATACTTTTATTTTTTAAAAAGTACTTGTAAGTGGTATCATTAGGGTAAGATGCAAATAAAGATATAATAAGGCCTCTTTACACAGTGTCAGCATAAGACTGTTGAGCAGAAGAAAAATTAGTAATAATAACCTTTTAAGGGTTAGAAACAAAGCTCGGAGGTCCTGGCATGTTGGCTGCTGTCTGAGTGTGGTAGTAAATGGAAGTTTTAATCTGACGAAAGCTTTAAAAAGCTCAGAATTATAGGCACCGAATTAGTGATCAGATTTCTCTACTAGGGACGTGAAGGGAGAGAACTTGAAATTATAATGAGTAGATGACTGATGTCTTGCCTTTAGAGGGTACTAGCTCACTCTGTAGGATTTGCGCCTTGATTCTGTCGTCTAATGGAACCATAATCTCATGCTTGGTCTTCCTTTTCTCCAAGGAATGGATGTCTTCAATTTTATAGCTCCGGAGTTAGGAACCAGGGTTAGGAAAGCACTCTGTGATATAATATAGATAACAGATCTATATTAATCAGACCATTTGGAAGCTTGGTTCTACGAATGTGGCCTCATTAGCACCATGCTAGACCTGAATAAACTAAATGTAGCACCTAATACTCTTGTCTGCACATGGTAAAAAGTATAAGCAGCAAATATTTGTTGACATGAATTGAAGTGGATACAATATGGATTTTTAAAAAAAACAACCTATTTGGGTTTTGTTTGTTTGTTTATTTACCACTATTTGGATTATTAGATAGTAGACTAGATGACCAATGAAGGGCATTAGCTAAATAGGAAGGTTAGATACTAACTTATTTCAGACTTTTGACCTGTTGAAAGGCAGAATCACACATGCCAGAGTCTTTGGAAGCTCCTTTTAGTATGATTGTAGTACCTCATTTTATAGATGGTTGGAGGTGTGTGTGTGTGTGTGTGTGTGTGTGTGTGTGTGTGTGTGTGTAGGGAGAGAGAGAGACCATCTGACAAATCTATGAGAAATGAGTTTAATCAGAGATAAAAATTGATTTAAAATATACAAGAACACAAATGATTAACTCCTTTACCTCATTATTTACCTAACTCCTTTGTTTTTAGCCTAGAAAGTGGGTTTTTGTATTCTTAAGGATTCTGGTTAGAACCTGTCAAAACTAATGACCAAGGGCCATGTGGACTGTTAACGAACAGTAAGATACATGCTTTGTCTTGGTTAGAAATTGCGAAGAGCATTAATCACACTTCCACTATTTGACTAAATTGTCTACCTACCTGTTTAATTTCAATCTCCTTTCAATTGTCAATAAAGAGAATGCATCCTACAGTGCTATTTATTTTCTACTTATATGACTTCTCTTAATGCATTCTGTTTCATCTTTGAAAGATAAGTACAGCAATTTGCAATGATTTAAAGGAACAGAGAAACTTCCCTTCCAAGCCAAATTCTATATTTTCCTATGTGACCTAGAAAGAGGGAAAACTCATTAATGTAGAATTTAATTTTCTAATAGAAACACTGGACCTATCAAAGCAGACATTTATAAGTAGTTCATTTACTCAAGGTAGGTATCCCTCTTGCCTCAGGACCCTTGCATACAAATGGCAAGAATAGTTTAAATTTCTTACTTGCAATCTGATATGATCTACCTTTCCAGATCATGCTCAGCATTAACTCATAGTTTCAATTACTTACAGAAAGATGACAATAAAGGAAAGGGAGAGACTCAACATATTAGTGCGTATTTATCATATGAGAAATCATATATTAGACTATTCTCAGCACATTATCATAATTGATTATTTCAATAACTTATGGAAGTAAATACTATTCACATTTTATGGTGAAATGTTGGGACTCAATAAATTTAAATTATTTGCCAAAAATTATATGGTTAGTAAATGGAGATGATTGCAAAATCTGGGCTCAAAATGAAAACAAAAGCATGGCATGAAGAGAGGGTATAACACCTACGAGGAATCAAACCTGCTTGAAGTTCTTTTGGAAAGTTCAGTCACTTCTTTTGCAGAATTAGATGAGTAAACTTATCTGTGTCTTTGTTCTTTTTACTAAATTCAGTTCCCTCTCCCAACAGGGAAAGTTTTGTTCATTAAGGTCATATTTTTAAAGCTATTAACCTAGAGTTGTCATCACATTCTTCCTACTTCAAATAGTCTGAGTAGTAAGATAAATATATTCTCTGTCATTTTATGGCTAGTCAGACTGACTCTTCAAACAAAGGGAAAGAGCTAACTCATTTATAATAATATATAATACGTACTGATATGCTTGCCTCCATGTCGGAAACTTTCTCCCTAAATTATACATGGGTTTAGTATCTCCACTCTAAAATAAAAATAGCCCATATGATAAGGCAGGAGTCAAAAACATTTTAAAAATGGAGTAAAGAAAAATATTAAATACAATGGGTAAGTAGAAAAGGCCTAAGGTAATTGGGGTCAGGAGAGGGAAAGGGGTAGAGAGAAGTAGAAAATCCCTCTTTGGACCTTTCTCTCAAGACATGCTGGAAGAAAAGGGGCCCATTAGAGAGGCTCCTCTAAGCGGAGCCATTTCTCCAGCCAAGATTGCTCTTCTTATTTCATGTTTCTCAGGGGTCAAGTTTCATGCTACAGGGCTCTAACTTCTTAGCACTTTTAGGTTGTATGGTCCTTACCTGGAATGACCATTCAGTGCGGCATTTCATGTGAATGTGGAAGTGGAGAGGATCACAAAGTGTGGGGCATAAGGGCCACGCAGGTATGAGAATTCACCTGGGGCTTCAGCAAGTTTGGAGTACTCATCAGCGGAACGAGTAAAGGCAGCTGTGGAGTGCTCCATGCAGAGATTGGATCTTTGGAAAGAATGAGGCAATGAGACGTTCTGAGAAGGCACACAGCATTGTCTACAGTAAGCAGGGTTGTCAAAGTCTTTCCGAGGGTCATCTCCTTTCCAGTCAGCCAGAAGAGAGAACAGAAAGGTGCATATCTGGGAGGTTTTTTATGAGATAGGCCTCCAAGGCAAGTGTTACTTCTGCTCACAGTTCATTGAGTAGAACTCAGCAATATGGCTGCATTTAATTGGTGGGAAGCTAGGGAATGTAGTCTAGTTTTGTACCTAGAAAGAAGAAAGAAACATGAGTTTTGAGGTGTAGCTTGGCATATCTTCTATATATTTAAGAAAGTGAAGCCTAGAGAAATTAAGTGCTTGCTGAAAGTCATACTGCTTAGAGTTCAACTCCTCCATACAATGATGTGCTTCTTACTTTTTGCTTCCTAAGTTATCTGCAAATCTGTGGATATGAGCATCCATACTCTGTTCCAGACATGAGGACTGACCTTTTTGTTTGGATTTAAAAAGAAATCATAGCACTTAGAAAATGCATTCAATAGACCTAGCCATATGTTTCTTCTTTTGGTATTTTAAAAGAAAATCTGGAATAATAGGAGAAGATTCAATTTACATGACATTAAAATTTAAGTTAGTAATAACTGGTTTGTCTAATAAAAAGAAAGAACCTCTTGTTTGACATTCCAGTGAACCATTAAACCAAAAGACTCAAATCATGGCCCCTCTGTGATAATAAAGAATAGGTAGATGCTTTACTTTTCCTGGTCTTTGAGGAAAAGCAAGGCATTCTAGTTTAGCAAATCTGAGTTAGACCAACCCAAAATATGTGGCCACAAAAAATGTAATAAACAAAGTATTTCAAATATTATATAGCATAAAATAAATAAGTCTTTTCCCGATAGTCCCAGAACACTGGGTAAACCTCAAAGTTGAGGTCAATGGATAAAAAGTACTTCATTATCTGAACAGATGTGCTAGATACATCTTTGAACCATGCATTTAACAGGTAACCACATAGATCTAGTCTACATTAGAGGGGGTTAGAGATTTGTCTAATGAATTACGTGAAGAGCATTTTTAGGTGTGGAGAATATTATATTTCTTTTCCTCTTACTCATAGAAAAGAAAAGAGAGACTAGGGGAGGGCAGTCCATTCCCTTTTCTTCAAGCCAAGTAAAGGCAGGCTCCAAAAACCATTCAGAAAATTGAAGCTGTTTGCAAAATGAGGAGACCTGTACTTCTTGTCTAGAAAGCCATGAAGGCAAGAATCAGGCTGGTGTGTTTCCTCTGCTGGTGAGGCGAGAATGGAGCCAGCAGTTGGTTAAATCATACTCTGTAATTGGGTATGAGTTAAATATTCAAGAGTCTGTCTGCAGCCAAATGGGCACATAGAAAAAATAGTTAGGCTTGAATTTTCTCAGGACCCAGCTGAATGAAGCTGTGTTGGGGCAAGAGAAACTCAGCAGGAGGTCCTGCGTCAGGGAAGTGTAGTGGGCCTTGGGATATTTATGAAAAACCCTCCAATGTACCCCACGGAGATCACTGGCATCAGATGCCTATCCTGACCCCATGGAAGATGTCCTTGGGTTCCAGATTCTGTTCTGTCAGGCTTTTGTTTCCTTAGCCCTCATCCATCTTTCTCTTTTCAATTGTCTCTCTGCTTTCCTTCCTTTGCTTGTGGAGGCGAAAGAAGAAAAAACTAGGAATTCTTTCAGGCAATTATGGTGTTATTTAATTGTAACAAAGGAGATGACCTTCGCATAGGGTATTATAATATTCTTTCACCAGGTTGGTTAAATTTTTAGTGTGTTTTCTTTTTTCCCTTTTCTTATTCATTTCTGTTAAGAATTTGCAGCGGGTGTAATTACTTTTGGGAGGTCACTGCAGGATCTCTCTTGCTTTCTTTTAAGTGAGAGAGAAATGAATTTGTGACTTAGAGAGTTTTTTGGCTTCTGATGTGTTATGGTCACATTATTGTGGGGAAAGAATTTCAAATCTAGAAGGACATTCTACATCCTGTGCCTTGTTGTCATGCTTTCCTCAACATCAGGCCACATCCTTCAGACTGGAGGGTATCAGTGAGATTTTAAAAATATATTCATGACTTCCTTCTTCTTGAGGGAATAGAAAAAGGAGATGCATCATTTCCAGGGTTCTTTACTTCCTTAAATATAATAGGGGATCATCATTAAGACAGACATTTTTAGATTCACAACAGCACCTGCAAACAATCGACCCATGTTCAATTTGATTGGGGAAAAGGCAAACTAAGTTCAATAAAAAATTCAATCACTTTCTTGTCCTTTTAAGATTGGTAGATGTGAATAGAGCCATTTAACTTAGAAATGATTTAACCTAATGAATTAAAATTGCTACTCGACATAATAACATTGTGAAGACTACTCACATAATTAAAATATTTTTTTTGGAAAAGGTAATTTGTGCATTTGTACATGAAAAAAAGAAGGTTATTTTTGAGCTCTGGTGAATATATTAGCTGAAAAACAAAACAAATTAAACACTTTCCTTCTTTTTGAAATATTCTCTTTGGTAAGGAAAATTAGATATTTGAGATTTTCTCCCTCTTTAGTTCTTTTAATAATGCATCATGGAAGAATATGGAAATTGTATTCTACAAAAATTCTCTGTATGACTTGAAAACAAAAGAGTGATTTACATACCTTTTAAAGAAGAATACTAGGAAGATGTTTGAGGAGAGAATCAGTTTTATTTAACTGTTAAACTCTCTCTACTTCTATGGACACGTAGAACAAAGCCACTTCATTTCACAACTTCCAGAGGCATTATTCACATCATAGTCTATATAAATGTTTTCTCATGGAGTTGTATCATATTGTGAGGTGTGCCATCTAAGCCACATGACTGTATGTGGAGGTCCTGCCTTAGAATCTCTTTTACATTACCTTTAGAGGACTCCTTTGCGTCCTCCTTCTACTAATGATAATAACAAAAAGATAATTCTTCTCATGTCCAATAAATTTGAGCTTATTCTCAGTGAAATATAAACTGGTTAGGTAGGAAATCTCAAAAGAACTGCACCTCAGCTACAGCAGGAAGAGCTCTAGGTGGGGCTGGTTGGCTCGTAAAAAAAACTGGGGGAGGCAGAGGATATGTGTGGGCCTGGCAGGAGAAGAAACAATACCGCTTGTGCCAAAACAATGACAGCTGGCATTTTGTGGGTTTTTGCCATGGATGAGAGTACTCAAAATTGGGCAACTTCAATATTTTCAATTACGGATGGCAGCTTCGATGGTCAGTTGTTGGTCAGTCTTGACTAGATCCTCAACAGATGTACATTGTTCACTATTATCTTTAGATCTACTCTTCCCTCATATCTCTCCACAATCCTGAAATTTCATATTGAAACATGGACAGGAATAAAGGAACTTACCTGTAGTTGGCCAAATTGGTTCTTTGTGTACAGCTTTCATGTTGGTATAAGGATGAGGGAAGAAAAAGTTAAACAAATTTGCTTTGATGTTTATGAAACGATGTTAGTGTAAATTAAAAATGTAAAATATCAACCTTAAATAAACAACTTAAGATTTAATATAATATCATGTTTTCCATTTGCAAAATGTCCAAGACAAGCAGACTTTGGGTTATGAAAATTTTGTCTGTCTTATTTTCCTTCTGTGGTTCAGACTAAGTTTCCCTGCTTATGGGTTAGTTTTTAAAAGTTTTTGCTACTGGAATTCCTTCAGTAATGTCAGGTATAACGGTTTCTCTCTCCTTCTATACAATTTCTCTCAAAACTTCCTGAGAAAGATGAGTTGGGAATGCAGGTGTAAGCTCACCTTCCATGTATAGTGAACTCATATTACCATTGCCAGTCTTAGCCATATTTCATTATATGCACATTGTATCATACAAAAACCTGTTTATTTTTCTTGAAAATACATGCAAGATGGGGCTTTGGGTTAGCAGAGATTTAAACAGTATAAAGTTAAATATGTCTTTTGAGTTGCTTTCCTAAGGGAGATGATACATTTTTATAGAACACATTACCTTTATTTTCTATGTGCCCTTCTTTTTTACTAGCAGTGTTTGTGAGATAGCTGGGTCCATGCAAGCCTAGAATTCCTGGCATTATTCTCTGGGTCATTCCTTTTGACAGGTGATCTTAACTGGCTTTGGCTTTACTACTTTCAGAATTTTGGATTTCATATAACTGAAATTCTAGCTCAGTTCCTCCACTTAGAACTTAAAAGCTCTGTAATAGTTGGCTGTTCTTAGCTAAATTATTACTGTCTCATGGTTTTACATTCTTCTATGTTATTTTTTCTATTTCTAGTCCCAATCCTAGCATGTACCTAAATTTCTCTGTAAGAGTACAAGATTTCACATGTTGAGACACTTATCAGAATTTAATTTCAATAGTAGTTCAGATGAGGAAATTATCCCAATTTTTTTCCCATCTATTTTCCAGAAAAGAGGAATGACCATGCCCTCCTTAACTGGAACTTCCCCACTGATTGACATAAATGTTATAATGATGCAGACACCCCCATAGCTACCCCAGCTTTTTGTTGTTGTTGTTAATGTTCTAGATAGGGAATGATAAAAAATATCTTATAAGAGATGACCAGGCAATCATTAGAAATGATCATTTAGAAAATAAATTGAGTAAGAACAGCTGGGCAACAGTGACCCAGGGAGCCAGGAAAGATGTACGAGGACATATTTTGGCCCAAAATAAAATGAAATAATGGTCATTACGGACAGACAAGAATAGTTTCTCTTTGTTCGATGTTTTAATAAAAGAAGTTCAAAATAATTTACAAGCATACATTAATAATTAGTTCTCTGCACACCTGCCTTTTTTGAATGCTTAAATTGAGGCAGATGGATGATGACCGACTTACTCAAAGCACTCAGCACATCAGCGGTTGAATTTTGTTGAGATCCTTATTCACGATGGACCGCACTGCTTCTTAATGACCTATGTATTATTCATCTCGACTTCATCCAAATTAGGAGCTGACGTTTTTTGGTAACACAAATCATAGCTTCTTGTCAGTAAAAGAACCCCAGTGGGGAAACTCAGACTGCTAGGAGGCTCAGTGTGCTGCTAACTTTGTTGTTTTTGTACAGATTTGAGAGAATCTAATAGTTTGCCACCTTTATGTTGGCACATGCATACATATGTTTATTGATGAGTTGGTTTTTCTTCAACCCAGGTATTTCCTGGGCAAGCAGGAAAGGAGAACTTTTTAAGGATTTTCTTGTGGGTGGTTCAATATGAATTAGCAATAAAAATGCATTAAAAATGCTTTCGGTTCAATTTTTCAGTAACAATCTTTCAATGATGCCTATGAACCTCAAAAAATGGAATCGAAATGTTTTATTTCAATTTTTTAAACATTTTTGAAATTAAAAAATTTTTTCTCCCTCAGAGCTATGAGACCCTTCTTTCCTTTTAGTCTCCCCCTGTTGTGAGAGAGAATACCAATGATCAAAGTCTCAATTTTCCTTCCTTAGTGTGCAGAAGTTGTGGATGTCGGGACAATATGAGATCAAGCTGAGCTAGGCACATGTAAAGGGAGAGAAGAAAGCAAGACTCAGAGCAGGACCCAGTGATACTGGAAGACATTTTTGAACTTTGATTCCAAATGTTAATCAAGTCTTTTCTCTTTCTACAACATAAGAAATAAATTTACCAAAATTATGCAATGCCCTGAATACTAAAAATTCTAGCTAAAAATGGTCTAGATATCACATATACTTTGCTGCAAGAGTATATCTTAGAGAGTATATCTAATTTTTTATTAGATATACTCTCTTTGAGTATGTCTTAACATTTTTTTTTTTCATAGAATGGTTTTCTACTTTATAGCCTGAGAAATATCTATGGTTAAATTCTATTTGTTTAGAAGTTTTCTTAGACACTTCCTAATTAGTTATACTTGTTTTAATGTATTACAAAACTGTTTCAGTAAAATGAGACTAAAATAGTGCAGGCCTAATCACGCTTAGGGTTTTCAATGATAGATATTGGCTTTACCTAGCCAGATTTCTTAATGAATGAGAATTTAAAAATATTATTGTGTTTTCTGAGAAAGAATCAAATCAATAAAGCTGCTATTAGGGAGTAAAATTTCAAAAATTAACTTAGAGATTTTGCCTTGATCAGTTCATGCCTAGTACTTGTCTTCCACATCGTCTATGTCTATTATTATTCTCTCTAAAATTGTGATGTTGACGGTGATAACCTTGATGGCCTAGAACATGTAAAATCAAAAGAAAGATTATATGATACTCACTTACATTGCATTGACTAGACAATATGAATGTTAATATATTTTTAAGACCTTAAATAAAAATGATTAAAGTGAAAAAAAAAGGAGCTTAGGTTAAGACTAAGACCATGAGAAAATTTGAGCAGTCATAATCGGCCATGACCTAAATAGTAGGAAAAATTGGGTTCAGTGTTTGCCAGAATTCTTTTATTATTTTTAGCAGTCTAGTTTACTACACATGTAATTATGACATATCAATAAAACAGGCTTGTATATATCTCACAGTATCATAAAAATGATCCCAAATGGCCCCATACAACAGCAAGAAAAAAATAATTAATTTATTCAAGGTCACCTGGTGTATTACTAATAGAGGGAAGAGCCATTGGTAATGCTACTATTTTAAATCTAAATATATGTTTAAAATCATAAGCCAATATTTAGGGGTCAAAATCAAATGCTAGTAGTACAAACCCCACGAAATTATACACATTACTTATTACACTGGAATTTTACTATGTTTGAAATAAGAAAACTGGAGCTTAAAAATATTTGCTAATAGTGAAGAAATTATTGTTGAAGTCACATTATAACTATGGCATCTAATTCCTCACGAATCAAATTTGAATGGTTTATATATTTTCAAATATGTATGATTATATAATCCATCCACCATTCACTATTTCATTCATCTAGCTAATATTGAGAGTTTGCATTGTATATACTCTAATATTAATATATACATATTCTCATGTAAAGATGATTATGAATGAAGAGATAAACATTCAATTCTCTTTTACTGATTCTATTTTATGTTTACTCTGTGTTAAGCACTGGGTTTAGAATTGGGTATATAATAAGAGGCACACAAAGGTAGATAAGTACAAGGCAAGAAACTTCAAATTCATATTTGAGAATATAGAAACAGGGATATAATGCAAAAGATTAACTCCATATGTCCATGACATGAATAATTAATCCAAATATCTACGATTTTTCTATTAATTATTATTATTAACAATTTAACAGTAAGTCATATATATGTTGCATTGTGTGTTCATTGCCCATCGTTAGAGTTCTTTCTGTCACCACATATTTGACCCCTTTTACCCCATCTACATCTCCATTTCCCCCCTAATTTTTTCTATTAATTAGATAAAAATAAAATTTCCTACTTTAGGTAGTTGAAGAGAAGTCCTCAGAACAACCTCATGATTTAATTATTGTATTTATGGCCTTAATTAAGCCAAGTAGTTAAGTAGATACATAGTAAATTCTACATAAATTGGCTGTCTTTGTAATTTTATTAAACCTGCCGGAGAGAAACAGAGATGAGGGTGTCGATGCAGAGAGGACATTATCAATTACATCTCAAAATTCTTAACAAGGCAGCATTTTTGCAAGATAATAGTTGATGGCTGTTTTTTTCTAAGATGTTTTCCATTTCTGAAATATAGCAATAATTTTAAATTACACAAGACAATATGATACATTAATATCAAAAGGAAGTGTTAACAATTATTTTCATAGCTCTTCCTTATACTCATAATTAAATATTTGTGAGTCATAATTAAAGCAAAATATATTTATTTACTGGTAAGTCAGTTGTCATTGTCTCTTGTATTTCACCACAAAAGGTACATTGATCATTTCATAAAATATTGAAAAGTTGAAAGCTTCAAATAATTTTTATTTTATCGGCATTAACAAATATGATATCAACCATAAAGATATATAATAACTTCAAATTAAACAGACAAATCAAATTAATGCATATTTATTGAAGACCTAAGCATAAAAGAATCTATATATACTGAGCACAAGTCAGTCCTGATTTTCTATATTGACAAAGGGTTTTCAAGTGGCCATAGATATGAGATCAACATATTTTTGTTGTGTTATGATGCTTTTCTCTTTGCTATCTGTCTATGAGGTGTAGCTACCATCAAAATGAGAAGATTTACAGCTGCTAAATATGAAAAATAGCACAAACAAAATAAATAGGAAACCAAAATATTATGTAGTGGAAAGAATAATGAACTTATTTAAAGTTTGTACTAAATTATTTTTATGATGATGAAACTTATCCCACCTCAGTTTCTCCACCTAGAAAATAAGGAGTTTGTTGATATCAATGTCTCTTTGATAAATATTATTTTATGAATACGGATAAAACCAGAAAGATAACTGTAATAAGGACTACCAAATTTTTCTTTATTTGGTTTTAACCCATAAATGATAAATATTCAATTTCTTGTCCAGTATTTTCTACATACACTTTTATAGCAACTTGGGCAACACAGATCATCTTATTAGACTTCATTAGGAAATACAAACATTTCCTAAAAGTGACCGATGTGCATATAGTATCTGTTCTCAGTCTTAATATTCCATAAGTAAAAACTATACTTGACATTTCATAATTTTTTTTGAATGCTTGGTGGACAGTGAATTGAATAAAATCATGATTAAGCAGTAACAACGCAAGTAGTAAGTAGAAAGTGAATTGTGCCATTTATGATTAGCCCTGGTGCTACTCTACTCACCTTGTTTTTCATCAAAAGAGTCATCCATGGGATGGGTGTACCTAGACCTGATGTATATCAGGACTGCTCAAAGATTTTTATTTCCATGCAGATTTGAAATCGCTTCGCAGGGGAATAAGAGGAATAAGATGCTAAACAGTTCGGCAGGTGGGAATGCAAGTAGTGGAATTCCAGAGTAGAATAGTGTAAAAGGTGCCCTTGTGGGCTCTCTCTCTGCTTACTGGTAAATAACACCAAAAAAAAAAAGGCACCTGGCTGGAGATCAACCAGGTAAGTCTTTAAGATCTATCAGCAAAGTCTAATTTACTTGTTGGAAACTCTTGTCCCATGCCACAATTATGTCACATTTTTGGCACTATATTTTATATCTAACGTGATATCCTATGTATGAGAAGAATTTTGTTGAAGACGTTTTATTAAATATATATTTTTTAAAAATATGAATCTAGAAAATTCACCTTTCCTTCCTCTTTTCCTCCCTCCTTTCTTCCATCATTCACTGAGAACCTATTCTATCCAAGAAACACTGAGCTCTAAAGCATTCAGAAAGTTCTAAAAGACATGGTTCACTTCTTGGGGGAAGATGGATATTCAAATAACTGTGGCACAAAACATGTCATCATTATTTTTATTGAATAAGCATAAAGAGCAATGAGGATTCAGAGGTTAGAGAAATCCTTTCCAGCTGTACTGAGCAGGAATCAGTCATCTCTCCAAGGAGTCCTTATGTTTTTTAGTGGACCATGGTATTTAGAAACCAAAATTTGACATGGGATGCTGCTGCCTGTTCCCTGCTTAATTTACAGTGCATAGAGGTAGAAAATATATGTATAAATATAAATATATACACATATTCACATTAACACATTCTATCTCTATTTTAAAATCTCTGTATATATATTTAAAATCATAAATTTATACTGAGACCTCCAATTCCAGTTAAAACTATAGGCTTCTTTCTAAAGTTCTCACTTTTCTTACTGTAATTTCTTTCCCTAACACTGAGGAACTGGCTCTCATTATCATGAATATTATTAGGTCAGTGTCCCCTATGTATAACCAATCTTCCTTTACGGTTCCTGGTCCCTCTCACATGCAAAAGCTTTCTGCATCCCACCCATGATTTTACTTTTTTGTCACCTTACTGTGTGATGTCCTACTCACCCCGGTGAGGCCACAACACCCTGCACCATTAGACCAGCTGTCATGTGGATTACTCAATCAATATTTGATTGATTAATGTATCTCAATAGTAAACTGTTAGGGGTTTTCACAGAGCAGCATATTGTCACAAGAACAGCAGCTTCCTATAATGCTAACAATTTTAGGCTTTATTTCTGTGTTAAAATTACATTATATTAGTGTCAAACTCAAGTCCAGTTATTTCATTCCAGACAATAGAAATAAAGTATGCAAATATATTTTGGATAATGAGGCTTGAAAAGCCCTCAGATCAATAAAGAGGAAGAAACAGGATTTTCCTTTGACATTTTAAACTGCCTTCTTAATAATTTAATTCTCTCTGGCTTATAAAAGAAAAATAGACAAGGTATTTGAAGATACAATGTAAAAAATGCAAATGATACAGATAGGAGAGTAAAGAGATTAAAAACAATCCTTTGGTTAATTTATGCTATTTCTTAGCCATAGCTTCATACATAAATAGAAAGAAGAAAAAATTGAGAAACAATTTATTCTTAATTAATGTTGTAGAGTTTAAGTATAGGCAAAATGTTTTGTTTATAGTAAAAAATAGTAGAAAGTTAAGATGTAGAAAACATTTATATTACATATTTATTTAACTTGAGAGATAAAGCCTAACATAGGTTGCAACACTCACACCAATAACAACCAGAATCTATAAACCAGAGTAACATTGATCAGTGTGTTATTAATGGAATGTCAGTGACTTGGTGATGGCCAGTAGATTCATTGTGGGCAAAATTCTAAAACTGTAGGTCTTCCGTTGATATTCCCCTTTGCCTTATTCATTGCTCTGACAGATTCAGTTTACTTGGAGTATAATGATTAGTAGCGCCTAAAGTTTTCCAGTGTGGATAATAAATTATATGGTTGTCCTAACCTTAGAATTTGGAGAGAGAAAGCTGAGAGATCTCAGTTTTTCTTGTCACTTTGACCCACAGGAAATAAGGCAATTTTAAGTAAACCATTTAAAGCCACATAGGCCTAGTTCCTCTCTGCACTACATATGAATGCAAATTGGACCAATCAGCTGTATTTTACACGAGCTGTAACTTCTGGGTGGTCTTTAAAGAAAACTCCATTTAGAGTGTATTTCAGTGATGCAAGGGAAATTTCACAGACTGCTAAAATGAGGGTGGGAGGTCTGTAGTTGAAAGAGAAGGTTTCAATCACAATATTATGGACTGCAGGAGAAAAGCTTTTTAAGTTACAGCTGTCACCTGAAACTCCAGCCACTAGTTACTCACCAATATACTTTGTTCATAGCATTCTACTATTTCCCCATAATATCTAGATAAATTCTGAACATCATGTTATCCAAGATGTTGTCGTGAATTAAAAATATAATTAATACTTTGTTCACAGTATTCAATGTTGTCAAAATATGCTGTCAATGTTGCCTTTTGTGCAAAAAAGGAAAAACAAGCTTTAATAGGATTTCATACTTCAGTTGTGTGATTCAATACTAATACAGTATGCTCAGGTGCAAAATTATTAGTAATATAATACTTTCACATTGAGTATTAAGATAGGAATGAAATTTCTGTCAAGATTAACTGAAAAATTCAACACTCGATTGTGAAATATAAAGTTTAAAGACCATTTTGTCTGAACAAATCCAAGAAGAGAAAATTCTATGTATAAAAACAAGAAATATTTGATCCAACAACACTTGATTATAAAGACACTGTGAAATCTTTAATCCATCTTGGATGAAGTGAGGAAAAACATATGCTGAGGTGGTATCGAGATGTGGGGAATAAAAAAATAAATTCAAAATGTAAGAGAAAGAGAAATCTAAGCAGGCAAGAGGAAAAATATAGTGGCTGAGAGTCTCCAAATATGAAATAAAAAAAAAAAAAAAAGAAGGAAACCAGCACGAAATTTGAAGGCTACTGATTTGATAAAGCAATAACATAACAATTTGCATTTTCTTGCTTATAGAGAGCTGACTTTTCAAGAGATAGTTTTGGAAATAAGCTCTAGGAATTTTTTTCATTTAGAGCAATCCTTTGCTGTATGGAAAAGCAAGGTCATGCAGGGTTATCCACATATCTCATATTTCTCATATATAGCTTATATATCTCTCTTGGAGACACTGATCTTCTCACTCAAGACTTTGCCTACCATCTAAGCGTGTCAGCTCTTCGAACATCAGGCAAGTTGGAGTTTTGGAGACAAAAAGGATGGTTGGTTTGGGTGTCACTTTATTCCACTGGCCAAAAAAAGTATTTTTGCTAAATAATGAAAATATCTTTTTAAATGTATGCTCGTTTATGTCTTGGCAAACCAAAAATAAGAGCTAGCAATACCCTCACTTGAATACATGAAGCCATTCTGTCTCATAGATTTGGACTCACTCTAACAGTGAGTCACTCAGAGAAGTTACTCTCTAAGGATGGGAGCTTCTTTGTTTACAGTGCCTCTTCAAGGAGGTATAGGATCACAGAATTTTGGAGGAGAGGGAATCCTTAGACATCCACTATGACAGAAGGATTTGCCCATATAGTATGTATTCCACTACTCCACGGATCAACGATCTAACAAAGTTTGAGAGTAAAAGGAAGTCCTTTGCTTAGCCTGTGCAATTGAAGGGTACTAGAATACACCGCCCCAAAATCTTCCTCTTTGGAATATGGATTATTCTGAGCTAAAGGCTGTTGAGAACCACAGATGCAGGAAAGTTCCATGTAAATGTGTCTCCCTTTCCCAAACTAGGAGAACCCTTAATAACTTTTATCAATGGAAAAAGCACTGACTGAAATCTGCATAACAAACATTATTGAATAACCTGTGTTACCACACTTTTTCTGGTTTCCTTCCCATAACTTGCCTTCCCTATCCAGAAACTCAAAAACTTTTCCTTGTTTCGCCTAAGACGGTATTCAAGTCCAAGTTCTAACCTGTTGAGTTACTTGCTTATGACTAGATGCTCCCGTGTGTATATGCGATACACAAATTTATACTTCTGTTTGTTTTTCTCTTTTTAATTTGTCTTTTGCCAGTCTAATTCACAGGGCCTCAGCTGGAGAACTTAAGGTAGGAAGAGGAAACAATTTTTTGCTTCCCTTACAAGATTCACCAGTATTTACTTCTTCATACATACACAGCAAAATATCAGCAAAAAAACTTATGATTTATTCTCACACAGAGAAGAAGATATGTTGTTTAGCAGCATAATAAAGCTCTTTGCCAAACAGTCACTCTGGAAGCTCTTTGAAGATTATGGATCAGAAAGCAGTACAAGTAAGAGGTGATATATAGAAATGATCATAATGTTAATTCAATTTTCCCCCAAATACTAGTACACTCAAAGATATCATATTTTGAATATTTAAAGTACATAATTATACCCCTAAATTGGTATTTCAAAGAGAAGAGAAAAATTAAACCATTTTAGTATTTTTCCTTAAATTTACAAACCAAAGCAACTAAATATTTACATACAAATATATATCCGAAGTGTCTCTATTT
This sequence comes from Rousettus aegyptiacus, assembly GCF_014176215.1. Classification (NCBI taxonomy): domain Eukaryota; kingdom Metazoa; phylum Chordata; class Mammalia; order Chiroptera; family Pteropodidae; genus Rousettus; species Rousettus aegyptiacus. The sequence continues at coordinate 52,809,546 of NW_023416311.1, forward strand.
ACCTTCCCAGCGCTTAATAATCAATAGTGACTACCAGTGACCAAGAAGTGCATCTAGACAAAATAAAACAGCAAAACTGAGCACTGATGCCTTCCTTCTTTCTTTCCCCATTTTTCTAACACTGTTTCTTAAAAGGTTATCTGACAATCTACCTACATTTGAATTTGTCAAATTCAGAGTTTTGGGGCCTATCAGAACTATGCAATCGTAATGTGATTCTTATACCTTAATCATTGTTAATATTCCTTTCAAGAGTCTTCTATTTTGCCTCCTTCTGGCAGCATATCTATCTTGATCTTGTTTAACTGCTTCATTTAACTGCTTCTTCTCAGCTTTCTTTGCTTATTTGCTTACCCTTAACACCATCTTTACATTAGAAAAAATAGTCATGATGTGTTAGACGGTCACAGACTTCACTTATCCCAGGCAGCCGACCTACAACCTGCTGATAAAAAAGGGAATGAGCAGTGGGCTGTGGAAGATTCTGTACAGTCATTCCACACTCCCAAAGAACAATTCAAAGAGAATGTCCCATCTTGGGACAGCACTATTATACTCACGAATAAAAAGACAGCTCATTAATTATTTATTAACTGTTAGGCTGCTGTGAAGGAAGCATGGTGGCTTCCTGAGAGCCATTAATCTCCTTCCCCGATCTTTGGTGACATTTAGAAGTTTGCTTAGACCTGATTTCTGGGCACCAGTTAAGTCAGGTATAGAGGTAGCCAGGTCAAGAAGGGTGGAGTGTAAGATAAAAGGATAACACATGAGGAGTTTGAAACATGACAGTGTTTTTTTCTGTTAAACCTTCTCTCAGTGACACGACTCTTATTCCATAAAGAGGGAATCCTGAGTGGCAAAGAAATCTTAGCTCCAAGGACCGTATTTCTGAACCCCCCATCCTGAGGAAGCGTTTAACCGTTCTTAATCTACTTTAATATGGTGACAGTGGAGGCTGGAACAGAAGGTTGCAAGAGCAGGACAAGGGCTCTGAAAGTTCTAAAAGCCATTGTGTGATGGAGTAGGGCCAATGGATTTTCTTGGTGGGGCGTGGGGAGAGGGAAGATGAACAGTGAAATGGTGTGACAGAGCAGAAAGCAGGGAGTCCTAATGGAGGAATTCAGGAACTGTATGGCAAGAATAAAAGTAAAGATTGCAGTGTTCATATCAGATAGAATGAGATAGACTGTTCATGTCACCAAATAGAATGAGAAGTTAGAATTAAAATGCAGGTGGGGCTGTATGGTTAGACTGGAGTACCCTGATTCTCAGAGGAAGTTTGAACACAGCCAGACGAGACGCCTCTGTCTTCCCTTTTACAGAAGACATGGTACATTTTAAAATTTCTTTGTAGCTCTCAAACTTTGTAGGGCTGTTGGTTAATTCATTTTCTCCCTGAACTTAACTTTAATTAACATTATATTTTTAAAATGACAACAAAGTTTATCTCATATCATAAATGACGGACAAATATGAATAAAATTGGTTTTCTCGAGTCTTTTAAACTTTGTAGTATATTTCTCCTTTTCACTTATGTGGATTCAAATATGTCATGAGCTCATAATGTTCTCTTACACAACAACTTATAATAAAAGTCTGTTGTGCTATCTTTAGCCTTTTCTAAGCATGTTAATTCTATATACCCCCATATGCTTTCAGCATTAACAAAATAATTTCATTTAATTTTAGAATAAAATATAAATTATTAAATACAATAGAGATGAAATAATATACAGGCTAAGGTTTATTACATATGTAATATAGTATCAAGAAATTAAATGAAAATTTAAAATATAGGTAAATGATTAATACTCTTTAGGAAACAGTGCTATCTCTATTGATACTGATTTTACTCCATATAAGACATAAAAGACCTAGTGTTCTCTCTGTCCCTTCATTCATTCATTCATTCATTCAATTCTAACTGGGGGATCTAAATTATGCAAGGTAGTGCACTAAGTACTTTAAAAGAGTGCCAGGAGGAATTGAAAATGTTTTGATAAAACCAATATTAAACCATGTTCTAACATGCAGTAGGTTTCAATAAATATTAATTGAATGAAATGAATAAATTTTCAAGATTTTCTCTATCTAATCTTACTCTTACAACTTGATTTTGTCCTCCCACCTATTTGCCTTCCCAGCTAAGAAAGAACAAAATAGAAACAAAAAACAATTATTAGTCTGATGTCATCTATCAAATTATTTTTTCCCCCTCTTTAATTCTACCCCCTCCCCTCACTTCCACCCCTGAGCTATGGATGTTGCTGTTTCCCCTTATGAACTGGATCTCTGAAGGTGGGGTGTCTCCTCCTATGCTTGTGGCGTGCATTCAGGGGGCCCTTAGGGGACCCTCAGGGGACCTGGGGTGCGAACCCAGGACCTTCTGCGTGTAAAGTAGACGTGCTAACCACTGTATTATGGAGCCGTCCTCTGTAATATGTTATATTTTACCTGTTTTGGTCCAGTTACTTGATAAATCATAAAAGATACTGATTTTTTCTAAATATAAGGAGATTTTGTACTCTTTTAAGATCAGCTTCTCCTTAAAACTAATTAGACTTGCCAACCAGCTGAGCTAAACCTACTTATAAAGTATTTCACATACATCAAGTGGACATGATATTCGGCATTCTTTTATATTCCTGTCAAACTCGTCTACACTGAAGTTTTGCTACAATGTTATCTACTCAGAAAATATTTTTCTAATCACCCTATCTGGGCCTCTGCTGATATCCTCTGTCACATCATTAAGATTTATTTTTCTTCATAAACATTTGTAAAAACAAAAAACTGACTTTATATGGATATTATAAATTTATTTGTTTGTTGTCCATAGCCTGACTATCTCAATAAAATACAAACCTTAGAAAGATAAGAAGACATCTTTTTCTATCTCCAGCACCTAAAACAGTTGCTGGTATATAGTAGGTGCTCAACAGATTGTTACTAGATAAATTAATATTATGTAATGTAAAAAGTGTTCTACAAGAATATTATTAAATAGAAGTAGCTTCAAAATACACTTTAGATTTAGAGATCTTATCAAACATATCTTTTTTATAGTGTACATCAATCAAATAAAGTTTTAGGTCTATTTTACAGACTTTTGTTTTATAACAAAATTAAGGATGTGTATTGTTCTTTAAATCCCTTAAATTCAAAGAGGTACATATACAACATACTGTAATTTTTTTTCCCCCAATCATTTTTTTCCATCATGCTCTTTTAGTTTTATTTCTCATCTTGGGATGATGTCATAGCTTACTAGCAACTGTCAATAATTAGGAGACCCCAGTCTAGTCAGTTAAACCTGCAACCCCCTCTCTTCCTGTCCTTCCTACTCCATGTTTCTGCAGAAGGTTTCACACTCTCTTCTCATTTCACACCTCAGAGTAGGGGTGGAGCCATTTCTCTTGCTCTCGTTCCACTCTCTTCCAGTTCCTATCCTGTCTGGGGTGGACTTAACAGAAGAGATGGCAGGGTCAGCTCATATGCAAATGGACTTGTCCTCCTTGGTTTGCCACTCCTAAGGCTAAAACTGATTGGTAATGCAAATCTTGGCTTTCTTTTGGTGTATGTATGTGAATTCTTCAGAGAAGTCTGAGTTTTTGCACTGTTTTCCCCTAATACGTGTAGAGTAGTTATTTAAAAACTTCAGTTACAGAAATAAATAATTTACAACATGCATGACAAAAGGCTGATTTTCTTTATGTTTAAACGATTCTTATAAACAGTTGGAATAAGTAACTAAATAAGAACTTTAAAAATGGGTAAACAACATAAACAGGAAATTCAAAAAGAAGAAACACAAATGGTCAATAAACATTTGAAAATATGTAAACAGATAATAATAATAAAAATAACTCTTTTTGGGGCCTATTAGATTGACCAGAGTTTAGAAATATAATGTATGTTCAATGATTTTGAAATGAGTATTCTCACATTCTGCTGATGAATAAAGAATGGTTTGACATTTCTGAGAACAAATTGACAATCAGCTTCCAAATACCCATGAATGTGTATAGAATTTGACTGAGATATTCTACTCCTGTAAATTTATTTCCCTTCAAAATAGTCAAAAATATATGAAAAGATATACATGAATATTAATTACAGTATTTTCAATAGAGAAAATTTTCAAATACCTTAACAGTGGAAGACTTGTCAAACTTTAAAATAAGTGACATTTATTACACATTTATTATGTGCCTGATATTCTTATAACTTCTTTATATATATTGACTCATTTAATCCTTACAATGATGGTCATTGTAAGGATTAAATGAGTCAATATATATAAAGAAAATTGAGTGTCAAGGAGTTTAATTATCTTGCACAAGATCAAAGAGATAGTCAATAAAACTGAGGTTCAAACCTAGGTAGTCAGATTCTAGACCTTAAATACTATGATATACAACTTCTCCAATGTAAATAATTAAGTAATTGCATATTTACTTGTTAATACAGACACACATTTAAGATATAATGTTGAGTAATAAAGTACCACATGTTTTGAATGAAACAAGTTAAAAATATATAATATATATTTAACATATTTTTTAATATTCTTAAATATATTAGAGTTCTATAGCTCAAAATAGTAATCAGTAGTTACCTTTAGGTAATAAATAATAGATTTTTGGTGATCATATTTTTATGCACGAGCAATACTTTGGATATTTATGAATATGCAATACTCAAGCTATAAAACAATACAATATAAAAAAAAAAAACCTCTGGTCATCTCCGTATTAACTTTTGTAAGTGTTTTCTATCTCTTGCTAGCCTAGTGTGGTGCTGGCAGCTGTGTACCTCCTGCTAGAGTGGGAGCTGTGATCCTATAGGAGTTGAGCAGAGAGTGGGAGAAAGAGATTTGGGTCAATGATGAGCCTGGAGATGCCATATATGCACCTGAGATCCTACCATGGAAACATGAATGCACGTTCAAAATTCAGTTGCCATAAATAATTTTCACTGGGCTTCAATTTCTCTAAAAATAAATAGATAATAATCTGTAGAATAAATACTTCCCCCCTTTTTAGCTGAGCATAAATTGGCCTTTAGTGTGTTTATTGGTAAGTCGTTTTAGGTGCAGAGATAATAATAATAAATATACAAAAATCTATAATAATAAAATTATAGATTACCCAAACCATATACATATAAACTGGTTTAAGTTAGACTTTCATAAATTCTTAAGAATTCTTTTGGGGAAAGAAAACATCAGGAAATCATAATCTTGGTGTTTCTACAATTTGTTAAATAGATTTTAACAGTAAGAGGCAAAGGCCCACATCCCAGAGTTCCCTAGATTTCACAATGATTTGAAAAATATATTGTTCCAGGTAATTTTACCATATGCTTTCTATTAAGCATATTGAGAATCCTCTTAAAGATCATGATGGTGACTACTTTGTTTTCAAAATAACGACTAATTTAAGAATAGATTGTAAAAAGTTGGCATCACTGTTAGTAAAGAATTTTAGTCAGTACTTTCTCATCACTAATGACAGTCAGATTGGGCCATTACTGATCTTTGGGTTTTGACCTCCCTGCAGTGGTCTTTTCAATTACCCACTTCTTGTATAATCAAGAGGGATCACACAGATTTCTTCAACCACAACTGTGCCTGAAAAAAGAAAAGGCTCTCTAACTCCAAGGTATGGAAAAGTTTTAGGTGAAGAAACTGCAATTGTAAGTCATTTTGAATTTATTTGGCACTTCCTTAGGTTTTATTGCAGTTTACCCTTTCATTTTACCAATTTTAAAATAATAGAAATAAAGACAGTACGACTTGAGAGTTCAAGCCATGAAAGTGAAAGAAAAAATATGTATTAAGTTCTCCATAGGACTCTTATTCAGGAAGGTGGAAAATTTTCCAGCTTGGGATCAAATAATTGATGCCCATAGGGGGCTACAAAAGAAGAGGAGGGGAAGTGTACTCAATGGGAATTGACTCGGGGTCTTGAATTTTTGTCACCAGTGTGTAATTCACAGTTCTTTCCTTCAGGGGTTCCTTTTGGCGTGTTCTCAGAAAGTGCTTTGAGACTTCTCTCAGATGGTCTTTTAACATCCTTCTATTTCCGCACTGAGTTTACAGCATTCCCACACAGAAACTTGTACAAACCTTCCACTGAACAATTTGCCCAACTTTATCAGCCTTGTGGGTCTCTCCAGGATGTGAGCAAACAACACTGAGGAAAGACATTTCACACCTTCCAGTCCCTAAGCCTCTACCTTTTATACAAAGCCAACATATTGTGCACACCTCAAACTTTTGGGTGAACAATGCAAGAAGCCTGGCACCAGCATATCAGCATTATCCAAAATCCTCACAGGTTCTCCTTATCACAGGGACAAGAGTAAATTTACTTTTGCTGCTGAAAAAAGAAATCATTCAACTTAAAGGATGAACAGATATTAAAATAATATTTGTGTAAGGGTAAGCCCACAGACTGGCAAACACTGAGCTCTCTTGAACGTTAATAATCTGGAGATAATACCTGCTGTACTTCAGAGACTTTGAAGGGAGTCTCTCAGTAGCAAGCAAATCAATGTGGATGATCAAGAATTCATTTTAAGAGTCTCAATTTTTAGCTGAATGATCAGAGACTAATGTTCAATCGTTGTACATTTTATAGCGATTTGAAAATCTCTAATGTGAAAACATCCTTTAAAGGAAAAATTCTCCTTAGCTTGCTCAGCTTGAACAAAAAAAAAATCTCATATTAAATTTCACAAAATTCGTCATCCAAAATAAAGAACTCTTTGTGTCATGTTTGATGAGTTACTGGAAGGTATAAGGGTCAAGTTCATTACATAATCTTTACAAATCACATACCGCATTATGCTACATTTCAAAGAATCTGCCAAACAACATTCTGAATAGTAATGCACAGAACTGGCAAAAATAATCTATACGAAAGGAGGAATTGAAGAGGAATTACAGGAAAGGTAGGGTCTTAGTTTGAATCATTCAAAAGCAGAGCTGGAGACAAGGGCTTGTTTATATGGGAAGGAGATCAGGAGTATATGACAGGTGAGCATGAAGCTGAGAAAAAAGGAAAGCCAATTCAAAAGGGTGTGTTTTTTTTTTTTCACTTGATCAATGCTGCAATCAACTAGGCATGATCCCCTTGGGATCTTCTAAGGCACTACCTCACAAAATTTCCCCCTTGCTCCTCTGCTTCTTTCTTCCCAACCAGGGAGAGAAAATAGCAGATATTCTTGACAAGCTCCTCTCCCTCACTGGAAAAGAGCTGTCCTCTGGGGTGTTAATTCCTTTACATACAGGTTACACATGTAAGATTACTAGCGGTCCTACGCTGTGGATTCTGTATTCTAGGGCTGGAGAAACCCTGGGGGCAGAAAGCAAGAGAGATGCTGTACAGCTTTCAGGTTACTCTTATGCAAAGCTCTTTGCTGTAGCAGTGGCTGGAGTACAAAGCGACTTAGAGGACATGAGGTGAGGCACAAGAAGTGTCTACCCCCTGGACTGCTCCTATCCGTTCGTGTTCTCCGAAAGCGTAATCAGTCACAGAGTCTTTAGTGTTATAATAAATAGCCAGAATCTCATAATTTCTATAAAAGGCTTATGACAAGAAGTCTTTTTTTTTTTTTTTTTGGAACAATTTATAGTCCCTACTGGGTATCCTTAGACTTTAACTGGTACAGTAGGTCCTCAAATAATGTCATTTCGCTCAGTGTTATTTTGTTACACTGTTGATGAGACGCTGTAGGAACTTAACTGTGGCTTATATCATTTAGAATATGGTAAAATTGGTTTCATTATATAGTATTTCACTTAAAGTTGCATAACCTATAACGATGTTAAGTGAGGACTTACTGTATTCATTATTTTCCTCCAGATTTGTTCCATTTACAATCAGCCCTTTGACCAGTCTAAGCTGCTTGCCTAGTGAGAAAACACAGACTTCCAAAAGGCATCTGAACCCTTATTTGTTTCACCTTCACTGATCCAAAGTGCTGTAATTTTCGACTTCTGTTTATCGCTGGGCATAGAAGCACCAAGCACCACCTCAGTAAATCACCTAGGTTCCAGAGGTACTCCATCCTTACCATGTTACAGGAACTCTACCCCTTTATGGTAATCTGGATCTATTAGCACTGACAATATATAGGAACTACACTCTTTGCCTCTTTTTTCATTGGCACAGGCAACTACAAATGTGCAGGTGGTAGTTGTGTCTTCAAGTGTTGTCTCTCAAGAGGTCTGGTGCATAGCATGAACTAACTGGACAAATATTTTTGTTTGCACTCTGAATTGGTACCTAGTCTTTGGCGATTTATTTCCTCTGGGTGTCAGTCAGAAGAGAACGTGCACTTATTGAATTCTGTCTGTATAAAATCTCTTCCCACTTTCTGCTTATAGTTTTCCCTCCTTCCTTTAGGTAGCAGATCCTTACCCACTACCTTTCCAGGCATTTTGGGCTTGCCTATCACAATCTTCTGTCCCCATGGCCATGAGCATGAACACCCACACTTCAAGTGTTCCATCCTCCTGGCCACAATGCTTGTTGAAAAGAGCAACAGGATCCAGCCAGATTGTCAGACGTTGCCCCTGGAGTTTTCTGAATTCAAGGCATCTTTCTCTTTACTCGTGTTTTTGGAATTCAAAAGACATGCTCCTTAGAGTGCCAAGATCCTCACCACACAGAGGAGCCTGACAAGATGAATCAGAGGAGATGGAGTGAGTCCTGATGACATGTTTTGAGGCTATTTATCTAATCTTGAGTGAATCCAGGTTCATCTTGTCCTTTCCAGTTACAACTATTAATAAATTAGGCGTATTTCATTTTGGTTTAAAATGGCTGATTTGAGTTAATTTAATTGCAAATTAAAGCATCTAGTAATGAGCTTATTTTCTTGCCCTTCCCTTTGCCTGTGCCAATGGAAAAGAGGCAAAGAATGTAGTTCCTATACATCGTTAGTGTTAATAGATCCAGATTACCATAAAGAGGTAGAGTTCCTGTAACATGGTGAGGATGGACTACTTCTGGAACCCAGGCAATGTCCACATAGCCTACTCTGGCAGAACTTCTCTTACGGTTTTACCTATCAATTTATTCTCCATGTTGCTTACAGAGTGAGTCATCTAAAATAAAAATTTGTTCAAGTTGCTCCTTGTTTAGTCCTTCAACAGTTCCCTCAACATCCAGTAGTAGAGTTTCGTTCAAACTGCTCAGTTTATCACATGAGACTGATCTTTCTACCTCCTAACTTCATCTCCTCTCTCTGCTCTCCTCTCTCTTTACAATGTAGTTTCTCAAATGCACTAACAGTTTCATACCTCCACACTGCTGTATATGGTGATGTATGTATACAACATACAACTGCTTGGAGTACTCACTTCTCTTTTCCATCTAGCTGCTTGATATTTATCCCTCAAATATGAAGGCACCCAAGACATCTTTCTTGAATCCCAGCAATAATTATATTGCTTTGCAATTATTGTTTTACTTATCTATTTTCCTCAGTAAATTCTGAACTTTAGGAAGGTGGAAAGAATGGTTTACTTGTCTTTATATTTTCTGTGTCTATCATAATGCCTGGCATCAAATAGATCCCCAGCAAATGGTGGTTGAATAGAATCACTCAGATACAGGGCTTTTTGGATTTATCCTTCCTTGTTTCCCACTAAGTATCCATATGTATGTTAACTGTCAATCTTCTTTCTCATACCTTTGATGATATACCTTGATTATAGAGCAGTTAAAATATATCAGCCTTAACTACATTGGGACAAATTCTTAGATGATTTAGCTTCCCAAAACTTCAAAATGGAAAGCATCATCAAACAAAGTATGAATACAGCTCTCCTTTTGTCCTCTGAAAAATTGTTTCTTACTTTTTGAAAGACTAAAACATAATAGGGTACAAAATCTATATCATAAAATGTTCATTCCTAAAAAGAATTATTCGACTTTGAAGTGTAACAAATTAGTTTGATAATGATGAGTCTTTCTATATATAATTAAGTCAGATGTTACAGCAGACATTTATTGACAAAAGGCATAGTTGTAGTAAATGTTGTTATTCAGTTTTCCTTCATAACTGACCCAATTTAGGAAAATGAAAAGTTTGATGGGAAAATAGAAAGAAAAATAATGAAGAAATTATTTCTTTTTAGTTTTAAGTGATTCACATTACTGAGATGTATTTCTTTAAGAATAGCTTATTTAAACAATTTAATCCTAGGTTTGTTTTTTTTTTTAAACGAACATTATCCATCACCCTGCCCATATCAAAATTAATCTTTCTGATAGAAAGGACATCTCAGTCTTTCATTAAAGAGGAGTGTCCCAAAAAATGATTTTGATCACCATTCCCTTTGTTAAATTTAAGCTAAATTCTAACGTGTTTGTGAGCGAGCCTGTGTATGTGTGTGTGTGTGTGTGTGTGTGTGCACGCATGTGCATATGTGAGTGTGCATTAGAATATGTGTGATGAAGGAGGGGAAATATCTCTCCAGAGATGATATGTGTACCCAAATCTTCATGTTATATCCCTTTAAATTAACTGGCTTCCTCTGGATGTATCTATTTTCTTCCCAGGTCTCTAACTTCTTAACCGCCTCACGCTCCAGGTCATTATGAAATGTCTTATAATTTCTCTACACCCTGCAGTAGTAAGAATCTTTTTTGTCTGGGCTCACTATCCAATTTCATTTGTAATTCTTTCCTAGGTGTCAGCTGAATTCCGACCTACCAAAATTTCCTACAAATTTTCTCTCACACTGTCTCTTATGTATTTTGGTAATGCAGCATCTTACTCTACTATCCCAGTTTGACTGTTCTCTTAATTTCATTCTTTTTCTGTCTTTTCCTCCAAATAGCTTTGATATTGGGTTAAACTATTCTCTCAAAGCTCCAAGTTTTTTTTCTGAACATCTTTCCTCTGTGTGTGTTGAGCAGAACCACTCCCTTCATCCGGAATCGCCTCCCCCCATGCTGCTGATCCTTCCACTCCTCATATAGTCGTTCTCTGACAAGTTCATGCACCAGTCCTTTCCTGTCCTTTAAGACAGTCATCTGTGATTAACATCTCTACAACTTCGGGTTTAATTTCTCTATTCCAATTTAAGGAGAATTTTGTACTTTTAGCTGTATTTATCTTTCAAAAATAAAATCTAAAAGATGTTTTGAATTTATTTTATATTATGAAAGATAAGTAGCCCATCATGTATACCCTGTAAAAATAATCTGCATCTTTAACACAGAAAGCAAAGGATGAGAAAAACCTTCCTTTCTCCCTGTGCATGTGTTTCCAGAGCTAACAAAGAAGCTGAGACTAACACGCAGAATGGAGCCTTCACTCTATTTGATGCTTTGTCGGCTTCCAGAAGTGGAGCTTCCTCATCAGCAGAGAGTATCTATATTTCATCACATGTAACCCTCTTTTTAATTAGACCAGCTCTTTAAGCAAATTTCTTCCTAAGCAACATTCTCTCCTTGTACTTTCACATCATAGAGCAGAAAAACAATGCTCTTAAGTTCTTCCTGTTGTTACAGGGTCACCAGCAAATTGTCTCTGGGGACTAGTTAGAAAGCATCTACTCACATCTATCTCAGCCTACACAAGATTCTGGAAATTGTACTGCAAATTAACTTTTTCAACTGATAATAAAAATAATAATAAAAAAATTAAAAAAACATAAATTGAAGTTATTAAGTAATAGTTACCTACAAGTTTTACATAATATGATTTGTTGGTGGAGGTTGTTACAAAAGTATAATAACATTCAAGGATTTCTTGTTTTTAGAAGGGAGAATTGTTAGATTAGAGCCTATTGAAATTCAGAGCACTTTCATAAAAGCATTGCATTCCCATTTTCACATTCTTAGAATAGAAAGGTAGCCATTAAAATTGGAACATTGTCTCCAGTAATTAGTGTTGAGTAAACACTTAGTATATGAGGCTTATTCTCTTTCTTGTATTTAGTAACAGATTCTATTAAGAAAAATGCTCATTAAGCTTATTAGAGCTAAGATATTAGTTGTTGGCAATGATGCACAAGAGGTTATCCTTACTATTATTTTAGCTATAGGTAGTTTGTCTGTCTACAGTAATTTGGTTTCCAAAGTCCAAGATCATATCACTAATGAAGGAAAGTTAATAAAAGTAAATAATATTCTTTTCAGTATGACTTTTCTCTTCACAATTTTCAATGCTCATTGACATATAGATTTCAAACAAATTTGTTGTGGCCGGATTTTCTTGGTAACTTAGGTAATCAACCAAGATAATGCAGGCTTTGGCTCTGCTTGTCACAGGAAGCAGCTGGATCTTTTATCTGTCCATACTATTGGCATTTCACAGGTAATTTCCAACTCAACTCTCTTTGGTTACCCAGAGCTTCTTAAAATACATTGGTTAGTTGGAGCATTAATTTTGACAATGAAACTTACCATGCAAGAAAAATGAAAGTCCTAATCGGGCCCAGGTGTTCCAGGTTGATGACACCTTAGGAAGTGATGGAGAGTGATGAGTTTATCTCAGCTTCATTCTGCCAGGCAACACCAGGATCCTAGGGCATAACTGCTTAGGAAAGAATTTCTTCCACGGATTTCTCTCTACACTTAGCGTATTATTTTGTGTGGAACTCAATATTCAAGTTGTTGCTTTAAAAGGGTTACTTTATAATTGAAAACAAAACTATTTGATTTCCTGGACTGAAGCTTCTCTTTGGAGGCCACATTTTGACGGTGACAGTCTTATGGTCACTTCTGTACAAAATGGCAGACTCTAGCAACCTCTCTGAAGATAGTCCAGGTATGAGGAGGTGCTGACCACAGCAGACAAAGCCTGCAGGTACAGACTGACCTGGCAAGTTGGTCCCTGTTCTTGCTTCTGCAAAACCACCTTCATAGGCACCTGGGGAGGTACGCTTTTCCGCTTTCAAGTCAATCCATCCACATTTCCTGAGTTCCTGTGTTCTGGAGGTGTTTTGTCTACTTTATCTTCATTGCTTATCCCTCAGTTTGACTACCATATTGCTTTCAGAGAAGGAAAAGACTTCAGACATCATCATTCTGACTTCCTCTCACATTGTATTGTATAAACAAAGGAATTGAAGTTTTGAAAAGGTAAACAATCTGTCCAGACCTCACAGTTACCCATGGCATTGCTAACACTAGGGGCGCCATGTTCTGGGTCCAGAGCTCTTTGCATGGCGTTGTGCCGTTACTAACAGACAGCTTGTCAAATGCTGTGTCTCTGCTCTGTTGCAAATGTTATTTTCCACAGATTCTCTGAACCTGAAATATACATATTTTTTTTCCCCATATGAATTCCTAAAATCTCGTTTCAGGTTCTATCTTGATTTTCAGTCTCAGTTTATAATCCTGATTCCTTGAACCATTGTTGTCTATGCAAGGCCCATTCTGAAAGTTTTCATCTTGGCCCCTTTTTCGCCAGAAGCTTTTCTCTAAACCAGAAATCCAAAAGAGAGATACATTCGATTTGTCTTTCAAGACTGTGCTTCTAGTTCTACCTCAAATGCTCCCCAACCCTACCTTTTCTGACCCTCTGCTGCAACTGAGTGACCACCCCTCCACTAAAATGCTACGGAGATTCCTTTCTTGTGGACTAATTGCTGCTGTGTGCTTTTCTTATGCTCGCTATTTGATTGTGAGTTACATGACAGTGAGCAGGTATACGGCCTTCAGATTTAAAGTCAAAGTTCATTATGAGTCATCATAGATGTTACAGTATTAAAAGTGCTTTTTGGAGTCATATGTGCAAATACAGATGTTTTTCAAGACGCATGTACTCTTTAGGACTACTTATTCCAGTATTAGCACACTGCCTTCTCCCTGCTCACTTGTCCAAAAGGATATTCTTGGTCTTTTAGCTCTCCTGAGTAGTGAGATTTCTGTATTTAGAAATGACAAGTTGTCCTCAACATAAACATTCAAAAATTGCCCAGAGCTTTAGTTTGCCTGTGTACCTACTCCCTCAGATTTTATTCTCCTTAGGTTCCTGTCTCTCTCCTGCACCTGAGATGTCTACCCACTAACTAAGAGGTATATTTGCATATTAATCCTGACTTATTGTCTCCCGCATTCTTTGGCTCCTAAGTCTGGCGAAGTTCCTCTTACAACCAATAATAGAATCTTCATTAAATGTGATACTTGCTTTTCTAACAGGTTCTGAGGTAATGATGCTGTTCCAGAACTTCCCTTTGAGAATTACTGATCTAGAAAAACATTTGATTCTTTTGTTTTTGTTTTAAAAACTACTTCTATTTTTTAAAAAAGTGTTTATCTTGAAATAATTTCAAATTTACTAAAAATTGTAGTAAAATACAGTGTACCCTGTACTCAGACCCCAATTGTTCATATTTCTGAACCATTAGTGGATATCGCTTTTGCATCTAAAGCAGCTCCTAGCTGTACTTGCCTAACATCACAGTGCTAAACTGTTACCAACTCTTCTATTAACTTCACTGTCTGCTTTTTTTTTCAACTACTGTTTTAGATTTTGATTTTAAAATTTGGAAAGTAATAGAAAAGAATTTTTAATTCAGAAAATCTCCGTTTAAAGGAGAAATTTCCTTCTTTCATCCCATTTTTGAAGGACAAAGGGTCAAATGTAGGCAGAAACCCTAGAAACCAGAATTGCTGAGTTTGAACCCATTGACAGAGCTACTCCTACAATGTTAAGACAATGTTGCTTCGTCTTCAATGTTCTTAGTGATTTATTTCAACAACTACATCAAAATATATAGGAGCTTGGCATCTGTTAATGAAGGATAATATTAAATTTCCTTTACAGAAAATCTTTAGAAAAAGAGTCTCTCTCACATGTTGGGATGGATTTGTCTTTCCTATCTTGAATCCAAGATATCTTTAAATATTATTTAATAGACAGACAGATTTTTAAAAAATTAGTTGCTAAGAAGCTTTATAAAACTACAAAATGTCCACAGTCTTTTATATAACTGTCAGCGTCTGATATCAGTAACTATAGAAAGCTTCAGCGTCTGATATCAGTAACTATCAAAAGCTTCGAGAAGTCTAGCACAGTTGCCAGGGGCAATCATTTTAATTTTTATGAAAAAACTTATCCTCCTAGGACGTGATTTATTTTAGGTGTGGCCCAATTTCTTTCAAGTCTTATAACCAAGTATCTGTGATAGTTCGTAAAACTTGGTGAGATAACCTGGAGTTTTCCGCATATCAGTGTAGAATTACTGCTTTTAATTTTACAGACAGAAAACCGAGAGACATATTAAAATGAAAGATTGCATCACAATTCAGCAGAATAGTTAAATTAGACCTAAATCACTTAACTCACTATTAAGTTAGAACATATCTCCCTTGTTAACTTCCTTTTCAGTTTGATTTCCATCCCCAGGTATGGGCCTCTTCATCTACTCCATGTGCAAAGCTTCATGTACTTCGCAGGCCCTCTTACATAGGGGAGAAAGAGCGAGCACTTGGCCTAAGATTGGTATTCTGCCCTGAGATTCGTAAAGATGTTTGTTGACTAGTATTATGAGATTGGTTAATGGTGTGTGCTCCCTGAAGTTGTACAGCACACGGAAGAAAACTCGGTCCTTGACCAATTATTTAAAATGATTCAGCCACATGATACAAATTTGATGGTTAAAATGATTAGTCATGAATGTCCATCTAAAGGCCTTTACAGCCAAACAATTTTGCATGATGATCTCCCCACTGTCGACGTGAGATTATGTTAAGGGTGTCCACCATTTGATTTTAATAATGCCTCTTCTCCTCATCCATCTTATATGCCAATTGATTTGTGCATATTCAGGGGTGAAAACCATTTTAATGTTGATGGTGAAATATCATTCAAAAGGTAAAGTTGCCATTCATCCCCACTGCTTCCTCAGATTATTTCACATATTTTAAAGTGAAAGAAAAATGACATCTGTTTTTACTTTCCCTGCATCAGTGAAGATCACCCTAATGTGGAGGTTAACTTTGGGTTTCTTTGTGTTCATATTGCCCTTTCTTCCTAGTGTGCTTGAAGTAAATTATAACAATTCAGTCCCACTACCAGCCCTCCCTCATTCCTTTACAGATTCTTTTAATAAGTAGCAACCGATAAAGAAATAGGCTGGTGTAAAATTTTGCACACCTGTTGATAAGGACAAAGATCAAAGACGCAGACTTGGAAACAGATAAGGAAAAAAAGGATAATAATCCCTTTCTTTATACTGATTACTCTCCTGATGGGTAAGAGGTAAGACACCTGAACACCACTTAAGAAATGGAGTTATTAGGCAAGAAAAATTACTGTTGAGAAGAGACACATGTGACTTCTGCACAGTAAGATGATCTCTTTTTGGAATGACCTGTTATCCTCCCTTATTATATCTTATCATTCCAAATAAATATGACCGAGTAATAATGCTATGGTATGTGGGACTCACAAAAGCATACGGTACATAGTTGGGGCTCACCCCAAAAAATCCCATTTAGCGCTCAGTTGAAGGGAGGCTTGTAGAATAAGATGGCGATATACATTTTAGGGCTGCCATGCTAATTCTATCTGCTCTTCTACTGATTTGACTGCTGCTGCCCTGCTGTGTTCTCACTCTAGGCTGTGCAAATAAAGACCTTTAGGGGAAATCATAAATACTTGATTTAATTAAGGCCATTACCAACACCACTTCTCGCCTCATTTCTCCAAGTGCCAAGGTATAGATTACATTTGAACACTGGTGATGCAATAAATACATGAGGATAAAATGCAATTCTTCTTTTATGGTTTGTAAAAAATAGAGCAACACAACAAGATGCCCTGTAGCAATTAAACATTTCCTGGTCAGCAGTTTCTTCTGGAGTTGAGGTCTCCAGGGCTAAAAGCTAGGGGAATGCACTCAAACCTTTCCATTTCAGTCAAAAAAGAAAAGAAAACAAAAAAGCGACAAGCAGTCCTAGCTTGGCCATCTGATGCTGTGTTGCGGTATCCAGTGCTGTTATTGCAAAGCCGCAAGATGCAGGGCCTGTGTTATTTTCTGCTCCAGCTGGACAATTTTGACTTTCATGCAGATCCAGATTAATGCCAAGAAGAACCGCGTTAGTCCTGTTCACTGGCTGACCCTCATATTTAGTTTGAAGAATTCACAGTTTAGCCAGATGCTGTTACTAATATTGGTAATCACTGAATAGAGTGAATAAATTTTATCTACCTTCAGATGTGGCTTGGGGTTAAATATACTTAATTTTTTTTTTTTTTTTGATGGGTAACTTATCCCAGTTTGCATGGTTTTAAAATTGAAAGTTTTGCATGCTGAGAACCTGTTCAGTCCAGGGCAAACCAGGTTAACTGGTAACCCTAGTTATAAATGACTTTCAAATTCTATTTGATTCTTCTGTTTTGAAAATTTCCTTTCGAGAAATAGTTTAAGTATAGCTAACATTTATTGAATGCTTTAATATATGCCAAGTACTGTCTAAATCCATTAAATGAATTTGCTTTTTTAATACCTTCAAATCCCAATGAAGAGGGTTGACTCACATAATTGCACAGGATGTGTGCTGTACAACTTCAGGGAGCACCGATCACATAAATAAAGTAGCCTTGCTGAAAAAGGTGAATATTATTACTAGTAGTATCATATTTTGTAGATGAGAAACAGAAGTGCAGAGAGATTAAATGACTTGCCTATGAGCAAAGAGCCAGAAAGTGGTAAATAGGAAGTTTACTCTGGCAGTCTTGTTTGAGAGTTCACCATGGGAATATTCTTCATAACAGTTGCAGTAGTAATCCTTATTCACATTTAAAATTCATATTTATATATCTTTTGTCTTTCTGTCTTTACTTGCTCAAAGCTGTCCTGAAATTGTTGTACTTACAGTTATCTAAGCCAGTAAATTTTCTCCAACTGAATGACTTAATTAACTATGTCTTTCGTTTTTTAAGTTTTTTTTTTTTTTCCTTCTCTGTAATGACCGTCCAACAGAACTTTCCGTGACAATCGAAATGTTCTGTATGGGCACTGTCCAGCCATGTGTGGCTATTGAGTACTTTGAAAAATAGCTAGTGCAACTGAAGAACTGAATTTTAAATTTTATTTAATTTTAAATTAAATTGAAATGGCTGCATGAGGCTCATGGCTACCATATTGGAGAATAGAGATCTTAAGCGTTTTTGCTTAATATTTATGATAAAAATATTAATATTTATGATACAAATTATATGAGTAATTTAAAAATATTAATTTATAATAAAAATTACAATAATTGCTTTACTAGTTAGAAGTATACTTGTTGACTAGCTCTTACATGACTAGAATAAAGAAGAGATAAGAAGAGAGAATGTAATGAGAGAGAAACTGCACCAGGAGAAAGGATACTCTCAACCTCCAATGCTTTTTTTACCTAATCATGTTTCTCAGGGTTCAAAGAAGACGACAAAATAGATTACTTTGGGAACCATAAGACCCCTATTAAGGCCTTTTCATGGGTACCAAACACGGTAGTGCTGAGAACTGTTAAGACAAAGATAAACACAAGAATTGTGGGTTTTAGCAAAGCGTTGCAAAAATTATCTCCAAAACATCAATGTGCCTTAGTTATGGCCTACTATCTTCCGCAATCTCTCTGTATGCATGTACAATTTTAGAAATTACATGTATAATATAAATGAAACTTGTTTTTTACCATTTTAATACATTCTTGACAAAAACTGTAACTGAGATTTATGCTGAAAGACTTGAGAAATTTCTCCAAAACAAAAATCTACTTCAAATAGTAAATTACTGTCATTTGATCTTTCATTTATTTGAACGATTGGGTGGAATAGCCAGAGATACCCAAAGGAGGAGTGATTATTAAAACAAGCTGGATGGCAAATTTCTCCATTTAAAGTTTCTTCCTGGCCTTGCTTGACTACTTTTGTCGCACATCATTAGTCCTGAAAAGAGTACGCTTAGGGAAACCACCGCATGGTGACGACGCATTGAGAGCAGGTGTGTGTCCTTTATTGAGAGCCCATGAGCACCACTGAGGCCTTTGTTGTTGGCCACGGCTCTCTCCAGAGCCCAGTTTAATTTACCTTGCCAGCCAGATCTCCCCTTGCTTGCAGGAAAAATATTTTTAAAAGCCCCTGTGCTGGCTACCACCTGACTTTCAGCTGGTAGTTGAAGCATCAGCAGCCATTGATCTCATCTTCTCTAGTTGCACCCGTCCCCTCAATAGTGATGTCATCAGGTGGAATTGCTAGCTGAAATACAGAATGCCTAGTTAAATTTGAATTTCATATAATCAATGAATAATTTGTTAATATAAATATGTCCAAAATTTTGTGTGGGACATAATTTTTAATGTAAGTATGTTCCAAATTTTGCATGAGACATGTTTACACTAAAAATAATTATTCATTGTTTATCTGAAGTTCAGATTTAATTGGACATCCTATATATATATTTTTTTTACTAAATCTGGTAATCCTACATCATGAGCATTTTCTCCAAATCTTAACAGTGAGGAAAGAGCTGATTCAACTGAAACTTTGTGGGAAGACATCACAAGTTATTTGAACAGTGTGGTTCATCTAACAGAGATTCCAAATGTGCTTTTCTTGGAATGACTCAGTTTGATAATGGCAATAATTATCAAATGTAGGTCTTAGCTAAAGAGACCAAACAGTGTTGATAGGACTTATGACTTACTGACTGGCTCTGACTGAGCGCCTCATGGAGCTTCATTTAATCACTTCAGAACAAAAATTTAAACTGCAGAAGAAGGTCAATGACTAATTCAGAGTCTGGAACTCTCTCTCTTTTTTCCCCTTCTTTTTCCTATGAAGGTATAAAGAGAACTAAAATGAAATAACTTCAGTTCTGGAAGTTGCTTGCGTTCAAGGATAAGACATGCTACTGTTAATTTTCAGTAGGTTTGTTTTATAGAACCTATGTCATTATACTTTAAAGTATACAAAAAAACACATTTTGATAGTCCTTTATAATATACGATGCAGAACTGAAAAAAGAGAAGAGAATGTGTCATAATAAAATTCTTGTTAAATGGAGTCAGTGATATAGACATCAATGGCATTGTTCATCACACTGCTAATGACAAAGGAGACAGGATCAGAAAAGCAACATGACCTTGCAGCCCACCTAGCAACTTCTAGCTCTGTGAGAGGTAACCCTAAACTTCAGGCAAAGCCACAATGTTCAGCCCCAAACAGCTCTTTTATAGCTGTCTGAGTTTGTTTCATCTCTCTTTTATTCTTGGATTAGTGGCTTTAAAATGGAAATACCGGACTCATTTCAGTTATTAGGCTGATGGAAGCATCGTAATTCTCCCTCTTGAATTTATAAATGTGTTAATTGTATTCTGGGAATTTTATGGTTCTTTTAAAAATACAGAAAGAGCTTTGCTCCATTTTCCTGAGGTAATTGCTTGTACTATTTAATTCCCAACTCTATTATATTTGAACTTTTGTAGAGGAATCAAAAAGACACAAAAGGCATTCTAAATGATAAATTTCCATTTCTTCTTTCAAAATACAGATAAATCTAGTTTGGAAGAACTAGAAGGGAAAGAAAACTGCTTTAACATGGAACTTAATTCTGAGTCTGAAAGTGTCAGTTTTTTAAAGAAATACCCTGGTGACCAAAACAAATGGTGGTGAATTGGTGACACAATAATAATTGGAAGTCTCTGGTGTCCAAAGCCATTTGCTTGAATTATTTACGTTTCAAAACTGACAGGAATTTCATAAGAGCAAATACGGCAAGTCCAGCGGGTGTCGTTTACATGATGCAATCACACATCTGATTGACTGCAGGTCTCATCTGCAGAGCTGATGCTTTAAAAACCCAGGGGAGGAGTTTATTTCAAGAGGGTCCCATACCCATCAAGTTTTGATTAGTCCTTCACCAGCTCGATTCCATTCATTGTCAAAAGCAGGTTGACAAAGAAGACCAATTCGCCTAACACAGAAGCAGGGATCGCTACTGGATTGTCTCCTTAGACTTTGAAATTACCTTTTAGTCCTCTAAAGAATACATTAAAAAATTATCAGGAACCCAGTGAATCATGATTTGTTGCTTTAGCGTACCTGGGATGTGGCTATTGCATCTGGCAACCTCTTAGAATGGTTTTTCAGCTGCGTCTCTGGGACTTAGCTGGTCTTTGATGTCTTCTCCCACTCCTCATTAACTTGGTTTTGTCCCTCGGCAGTGCCCTTCTGGCAAGGCGGGTGGAGATGGAAACGTGGTTGCATTGTATTGGCCTCTCGAGTTGGCATAGTAAGTGAGCAAAATTAAATTGCCTTAAGACAGTTTACATAGCCTTTATTATATGCAGATGAGTGGCTCTTTCCATTAATTTTTATGTGGGCTTTGGAGAAATGTTCATAGAGTTTACGATCCTTAAAATTTGTTTATTTTATAAGTTAAAAAAAGATTTTAATGCTTGATGAGAACAACATATTTATGAAATTTTCATTCAAATTTATGTTTATTTTTAATTTGGAATTTGTGTTAATTTTTTCCAACAAGCTTTGCTAATTAAACAAATGATATAATACTCTTCAGATTTTTTTTGTATTTTATAAAATATTTTAAATGTTTTGATCATCAAAACTCCATAAAAGTAAATTGCTCGGAATATCATGGCACTGTTCACAATTAAACAGCTATAGTTAATTCATTATCAATTTATGCCAATTGAAAGTTATTTCCTTTGAGTGAGTCCTGACATTTGCGACAACATGGACAAAACTTGAGGGCATTATGCTAAGTGAAATAAATAAGATAGAGAAAGACAAATCACATGTAGAGTCTAAAAAAGCTAATCTCATAGAAAGAGAGTAGAGTCGTGGTTGCCAGAGGATGGAGGGTGTGGGGGAATTTGGCATATGTTGGTCAAAGTATACAGACTTCTAGTCATAGAAGAATAAGTTCTATAGCTCAAATGTGGAGCACAGTGATTATAGTTACTTATATTATGTCATATACTTGAAAGTTAAAAGAATAAAACTTAAATATTCTCATTACCAGAAAGAATAGTAATTATGTTACATGATGGAGGTGTTAGCTAATGTATGGTGGTAATTATTTTGCAATATAAAGTATATCAAATCTACATGTACAACTTAAACTTACCCAATGTTATATGTCAGTTATATCTCAATAAGGCTGGACACAAAAAGCAAAAGAAAAAGTTGTGGAGATACATGGTAGAGATGGATACACGGCAATGTGAATGTACTTAATGCACTAGAACTACATACTTAAAATGGTTAAAATACTAAATTTTATGTTATTTATATTTTACCACAATAAAAAATTATTTTAAAAAGTTATTTCCATTGGATATTCATCGTGTGAAATAAATTGATGGCTGTTGGTGTCATTTATGATAAAAAGAGGATCTGCCTTCAAAAATTTTTGGAAAACAAATGTTGTCCTATTCACAAATAACAGTAATAAGGAAACACATTCAACTTTTACTCTTGGGTTGTGCTTGGGAAAGTAGATGACTGTTTTAGATTAAAGGCCATGTTAGCTCATCCAAGGGCCATTCTTAAGAAGGATAGTCCCTAAAGATTTTTAGTTTCGAAAACATTCCACTGGAGACAAAAAAAGCTATTTTCATCCTAATCCATTTCTCTGTTTCTCCTAATTACCTTTCTCAAGTCTGTGTTATATTATTTATTCTCTCTCATATTATATACAAATATTAATTTTTTATTGTTATAGGCCCAGTTGTTAAAGGTAATTGGAATAAAAGAAAAAAAATAAAGATTTCTTCTTCCAAAATGGGGCTTTTTAGCCTTAATCGAGCATACTACCTTTTCAGTAGACCTTCCTAGAATGTCTCACATTCATTTCTTCAGCTTGGAAATTGCTTCTCCTACTGCCTCGGACTGCACCCACCTTAAATGTTTGTGGTCTCAGTTTGAGAGGATAAGCCTCTCCATAAATTATGTTGGAAATTGCTCATACTTTTCTGAGCTCCTTTGGTCCAGGCACATGTGAAAAAGTTATGTCATAAACAAATGAGTTGTATTCATCTCTAACTCCTGTGTTTACAAAGATGTCCTGGGCACCTGGAAAAGCAGTCAAACCTCACT
This sequence comes from Rousettus aegyptiacus, assembly GCF_014176215.1. Classification (NCBI taxonomy): domain Eukaryota; kingdom Metazoa; phylum Chordata; class Mammalia; order Chiroptera; family Pteropodidae; genus Rousettus; species Rousettus aegyptiacus. Next base: position 52,832,634 of record NW_023416311.1, read on the forward strand.
TAACACTTGACATCCTCCTAAGGAAATAAGCACTCAAAATCTGCTGAGTCATCTGATTCTCACACTTCTTTTCATGAGGACCATAAACTGGGTGGTTTTGGATATACCCTTTCGCTGAATGCGGTTATAGTTGAAAAAATATCTATTATTTTTTTCGCTTCTCAGCCTGAGCTTTTGGAACATGGCTTCTTTAAACATATTAAGATACTTGAGATTTTTAGACTCTGTTTCTCTCAGCCACTCTTCCCTTCTAAGCCACCTCCCAAGGTTATCTAAAGAGCACATTTCTCTGTTGTGTTCAGAGATGACATACTCAGATCAAAAAAGGCAGGCAGATGACTATTCTAAAAACATTAGGCAGGTATTATTGCTTCTTAAAGCTGCAGGAAAGTCTACCTCATTAGAATAGTTATTAAGAAATACCTTTAACTGCATTGTGTTTATTCAGTCAATCAGCAAGATTTTCTTAGCATATACAGATAACACATTAGTGAGAGAGGATCTGGGAGATCAGACATGATTTTTGCCATAACAAACATACAAGGGGGGATTGTATAAAAACACCCAGTAGAAATATGTTCACGTGAAAAAAGATAACTATCAAGCAGGAAAAAAGTTTGCTGTTGAAACAGAGAGTTGAATTTAGTAAGAAAAATCTTCCAAATGGCTTTATTGCTAGAGTGTGAATATCAGTTTAAATATGTCAGAAAAAGTTTGTGAGTATTCAGAATTTATCTATCTCTGAACTACACCCGGCACAGAACTGACAATTGCATAACTATCTTACCTTTTGTGTATGTCAGATACACTGTGGAAATTAATAGTTTTACTATAAAGAAAATACACATCTCCTTCAGAGGGATTGTGGTATACTGTTCCCCAATTTGTCTTGTTTGCTTTGGCGGGCTTAATAGAAACTTTGCAGTATTTTGTGTAGGAGTTTGGGGAAAAGGGGCAATATCTCTGCTTTCTTCCCGTTATTACTAGATTGTACTTATTCAGGAAATGTGGAAAAGTGGTACCACTTTGTGGACAGCAGTACTACTACACAGATTTTAGCATAAATGTCTGTTAACATCAGAGGGTGAAGAAAGTCGGTTAAGAATTTTCGAATTACCTTGGAGGTATTGTAAATGTCTTCTGCTAACTAAAGACAGTATTCAACTTCTAATCTTTTAATTTTTTTTAGGCAATAAAGTATAGTTAGATTAATATCACACAGAAGTAATTGAAGATTACAGGGAAGAAAAAAAATCCAGTGTTCTGTAGGGTCATACATTTCTTTGAGCTACTATGGATTTGTGAACTGTGGAGTCATGTTTTTGTACTCTATTTTATTGTGAAATGTTACAGAGGATATGGCTGATTTAAGCTTTAATCGTACATCACTTCAAAATTTTAGATTAAACCACAATTAACAACTGAGTAATAATGACAACAACAATAATAATTAATTTTTATTGAGCTCTGTGCTAAATTCCTTAGATTTATTTTGGATTTAAAAAAAATAATTAGTTATTTCTAAAACCATTTTCTATGAATAAGCGATGAATAACACTAAAAGATAGCTGTGAAAGAGAGTGCTTGTTTCAGTTGGTCAGTAAGATGGCATATTCAATGCCCAACAGTCAATATATTCCTACTTTGGGATCTGCTATAGATGGAATGTTGTGTGTTCCCCAAATTCATGTGTGGAAATCCACACCTTCGATGTGATGGTATTTGAAGGTGAAGGTTTTAGAGGTGATTAGGTAATGAAGAGCAGGGCCCTCCTGAATGGGATCAGTATAATTATAAAAGAGACTCCAGAGAATGTCCTTGTTCTTCTGGCCATGCGTGGCTTCTCACCAGACACTGAACCTGCCAGCATCTTTATTTTGGACTTGCCAGGTTACAGAACTGTGAGAAATAAAATGGTACTGTTTTCTAAGCTACTCAGTCTATAGTATTTTGTTATAACAGCATGAGCAGACTAAGATAGGTCTGTTTTTCATTAGATTTCACATAGAGTAGCTATGAGACAAGTTGATATAAATGCTTTTGTATCAACTAAGCATAATGAGTCTGAGGCTGAAGTAGGCAGAAATTGTTTTCTGAGTAGCACATAGCTGATTCAGGCAGAATTCCTCTTGTTCATGCTAGCCATATAAATAAAGATAGGTAATAACATTTTCTTAGAAATATATAGAAACTTCCAAGCACCTCTAACCAATTTTTATATAAATTATTTCACCAGGTACAATATTCTTGGGGAAGAAAAAAAATATCACTGTTACATTTTTTAAATAAGAAAAGTTATGAGATCTAGATCAATTCACTAATAAAATAATTTTCCTAAAGCCAGTTTGTGAAAAGCTAATCTTTTACAAGCCAATTCACTAAATAATCAATTCAGTGACAACTACTTGAAAATAATAATAAGAAAACATGTTTATAGGCATTGAATACATTTTTAAAATGTTCTTTAAAACATGTCTGGTAAATTTTTGATTTAGATGAATTTGCCATTTGGCAAATTGATCCCTTAGTAAACTGGCCTATTTTCGAAGTGACAGATAGATTCATTTACTCAATATTAAAATAATACATGCAATGAACACATGCTATATGCCAGGAATTGGATGTTTAACATTGAATGAGGCAGTGTTCGAGAAATTAGAGCTTAGGGGAAGAGACAGTTGAGAACATTGTTATAACACATAAAATTCCATAATAATGAGCGCAGAGGAAGACCGTAGAGGAGAAGCAGCTTATTCCATCTGACTCTTGGTCATGGAAGGCTTCTAAGAGGAGGTGACGTTTGAAATGAGATTTAGAGGCTGAAAGTGACTTACCCAGTAAGCAAGTGATCAGAATGTAAATCAAGGAATCAGAATGTGCCAGGCAGTGCTTATCAAACTGAAATTGGTGAGTTAGTGATTCATGAAATAAATGTCCAATGAAAACAAAGTCAAGATTGACATTTAAAAAGTAAAATAGAATGGAACAGAAATTATTGGAAGGCACTGAATGTGTTAAGTATTGTGTTGTAGAATTCTGAATATATATGTACATAGAAGTAGAGACCAGAACATGAAGAGCCTAACAGACATTCCAAGAAGTTTAAACTTTAACCTGAAGGTAAAAGAAGCCACCAAAAGGATTCATGGCTTCAATAAACTATTTTTATTCTACTAAAAAGTTTGAAAAATTCAAATAGTATAGAATAAATATAAGGAGGAAAAATTCTCATTTCCGATGCTGCTACTTACCCCTCAACCCAGGTTTTTATTTCTTAGAGGCTACAAATATCGATTCCTGGTTTTGATTCTTTTGGTAGCAGAAGTCAGAACGTATATGATATGCTTTAATTTCTTGATTTTTAATTTTGGACAAGATCGTTTGATTTTTTTATTACAAAAGATGAAGAATCCAGAATAACTCACTGTTTACTACCTCCTTTTCCTATTTCACTCATGAATTGTGTTAGATGTTTGCTTTTTCATTTTTTGGTAGTTGTAGTTATGATTTTAAGTAGTATACTTAAATTGTGATATTTTAGTTATATAAGCATACTTAATGACTGTTATGGAAATGGCAAAATTTATGTAGTAAATTTTTGATAGAAAATTGTAGACTGAGCTACGTATTTGTTACCCTAAGAAAGTTCCAATTTAAATGATAGAAAAGATCTTTCTCAATCTCTCTATTATCTACCATGTATCTATTTATCTATTTATCTTTAAACAATAAGCCTACAACAGCGTTAGAAATCAAGAAGATGCTATCAATGGTCAGACATTATAAGGAGCTGCAGGAAGCAATAGCAAATGTAATCATATTGATAAAACTATCAAAATAGAGAATAGTGTTTTATAAATTATGACCTAATTTCTTGCTTCCCTCTGAGCTGCTTAAAGCTTTCTTTAAATCCGTGATTTTATTATCCACATACCATGTTGGTTTCCTTGGGTTAAGAGATCAAAATTTTTATTTTGCTTTTTTTTCTTTAATTATGTTTTGAGTACTGAATGCTTTTGATCTGAGAATGTAAACTGCTTCGAAAAACATTAAAATAAGGTGGCCACTACATATTCTTGAGTTTATAAAGCACTTCACATATTTCTAATTCAATCATGACCGTAAGACTGCAATATACAGGGCAGACATTATTATTATTATTATTCAGATTTTATTGAAATTTGAATAATCATTTCAGTAACAGAAATACTATGTTACTTGTCTAGAGTAACATGGATAGTATGTTGTGGCCCAATAATACTAATAAGTCTAATAATACTAATAAGCTTAATAATAACTAACATTATTTGGAAGCTTATTAAATTGCTAAGAACTGTTCTATTATCACAGCATTTGCAATTGCTAGCAACGTGCTCTGGGAAATTTAACCTCTTCCAATTTTAAATTCCTTACCGATAAAATGAGGATAATAATGATCCTATTCATAGATTATTCTGAAGGTTAAAGGATAAAATGTGGGTACAGCGTTTACACAATGCTTGGAAAATGGATAGTTCTCAATAAATGTTAGCAATTATTATTACCCACGTTTTACTATACCCACTACGCCCTAGCTCTGAAATGCCTGAGGGCTTCAAAGCTTCCTCAATAATAAAATGGAGCAACTGAGGCGTAGGGAGTTTAAGAATTTAACTAAAAGTCACACAGCTAAGCAATGACATACTTAGAACTTGAACTCAACTTCTAGTACATGCACTTAACCATTAGATTAGAAGCCAGCTTATCTAAAGCCTTGTCCAGTAAAATTGTGTTTAGAATTCTTGTGTGACAGCTAATAGTTAGCAATGATGACAACTTTGTTACAAATTTATACAATTTAGATTTATAAATTGTATAATTTAAAATCATGTAATTTAGAATGATTAATTTGAATAGAGACTAGAAGGTAAGTTCTAGTACAGATACTTGGCTTTTCCCATTTTTCTGTAAGTATTTTATTTAAATAATCAAACCAATGATCAATTATTAATTGCTCCCACTTTGGGGTAACTTTAAGTTCAGAATTTCATTTGAATTTTTGGCTCATGATGGTGATAGGAAAGTGGGAAGCTTTTTTTTAACTTCAGAAGACAAAATGACATAATCAAGAATAAAGTATATAGTATATATGGGTTCTACATAAGCCACCTCTTTTACCTGGCATCACTAGGAGACAAGATTACATGTAACTGTTTTCCTAGATATGTCCTCCTTATTCCTCTGAGCAACAGTAACAAAAATCTCTTAGTTCAATTACTTTTTAAAAATAGATATCTCTTAAAATGGATTAGAAACAATTTTACTTTGATTTCATAATTTGGACAAGATGCTAATTAAGGTGTGAACTATGCTTTCTTTAATCTGTAAAATAAGGGGAAAGGTGTGATAATGATGTCTGTCCTGCCTACCTCTCAAGGATCTTCTGAAACTCTCTGTAAAGTTATGGTATAATTATTGTTATGATCCAGACTCTTTAGTTTATATGTACACACATAATTATTCTAGCTAACCTTTACATAGTGCTTACAAGGTACTAAGCACGTTACATATATTAAGTTAGGTAACTACGCCAATAAATCCTATGAAGCAGATACTACTGTTACTCAACAGAGACCTGAGGCACAGGTAAGGTACCAGGTGGTACCTACCAGAATTCAGACTCAGGCTGTGTGTTTCAGAATTTGTGTACTTAATCACAGTGCTATACCATATTCCAGGAGACTCTTCAGGATTCTTGTGTCATGCAGATTTTTTTTTTTTTTGCCCCTAATTATATTAGACATTTAAATACAATGAGAAGACCATAAGCTTTTGAAGTTCTTGATGTTTCTAATACCTGTCCCACCTCAATCTGTAACGGGTCACTTCTCTCTGTTGTATGTGTGCCTGCCTCTGTGAATCTTTTTTCCTGTCCCCATTGTTGTTGCTTCTAATAATTACTGAGGGTCCTAAGACACGGTTTAGTAGATATCATAATCTGTTTCTTACACAAAACATTTCTGCCGCTAAATGACTGTGGCTTTTTTCCCATACCAACAAATTTTCCAATTCTCCAAATACCAAATGGATGTCTTCAATTGAACTCTGACACTAACTACAGGATGGAAGTGCAGTCCCACGAATTAAGGGCTCAGTTCCACAGGACTGTCCCCACTTCAGACACCAATTGTAAGTCCAGGCCACTGTGTATCTGACTGGCCAGATATAAATCGGGGGTTCCCATGACCCCCACCCCCAGGTTCAATAATTTGCTTGAAAGGCTCACAGAAATCAGGAAAAAAACTTTTTTTTTACATTTGCTGGCTTATTATAAAGATACAACTCAAGAACAGCCAAATGAAGAGATGTAAGGCAATGTCTTGGGGAAAGGGCCTGGAAACTTCATGTTCTTTGCATACATCACCCTTCCAGCACCTCAGTGTGTTTATCAACCTGGAAGCTTTCAGAACACCTGTTGTTTAAGGTTTTTATGGAGGTTCCATTACATAGGCATGGTTGGTTAAGTCATTGGCTATTGATGATTAACTAGTCTCTAGCTCCTCCTGCTTTCCTGGAGATTGGAGATATAGGGCTGAACCTTCCGATCCTCTAATCACATGGTTGGTTCCTCCTGCTACCAGTTCTCATCTTAAAGTTATGCTGGGGCTCACAAAGAATCACCTCATTAGCATAAACTTAAGTTATGATTTAAAAGGACTTATGAGTAACAAAAGATGCTCCTCTCACCCATATCACTCAGACAGTTCCAAGGTTTTTAGAAGCTCTGTGCCACGATGGAGGATGAAGTACAAACATATATTTCTCATTATATCACAATATCACAATAGACTGCTAGAATTAAGCCTAAAATAATTGAAGCGATCATGGAAAAAGCTGAGGCATGTTCTATGAGTTAAGTACTGTAGTATTCCTACATGGTGGTGACATCCAGATTTATTTTGCTATTTTTTTGACTTTATTCTGTGTAATCAGAGTTAGCAGATATCTATGATGATTATGTTGCCTAGATTTCAAACAGTTGTTTAGATAGTTAGAAATAATTTCAGTCCATTAGTTCCAATTTTGGGTAAAAGCTTTTGGTCCTAAAACAAACAAGGGACTTCTGAAGAAGAGAAGCAATACTGAATTTCATTATATAAATAGAAAGTCGGACCTCTGGATTGCAAATCATACAGGTTTCTCTGTAGTTGTTCATAGTCTTGAGTTTATTAGTAAGAGGAAAAAAAGAATATAGGGATCAGAGAAGAAAAAGCCCGTTTGATTGGGGTTATCCAGCTTTTCTTCTGACTGCCTAGTATTCCCCAGGGCCAGTTCCAGTGTGGTTTTAAATGACTCAGCTGGCAATGTTTCTCAGATCTCCCTTTCAGGAGAGTCCACAGCCTAATGACTATCACATCCAGGAATGTTTTCCTGACTCTGAGCAAAGACATCAACTCTGGAATCCACCAATGGCCCTGGTAATGCTAACTCAGGACTGCAATATTTCTTTGTTTTTATAGGTCCTCATACATTAGATGTAAAATGCTTTAGATGGATCATAGACCGAAAGTCTTCAAAACATGCACAGATTAATCACGCACTAAAGGAAGGCACAGGGCTCGCTTGCACTCTTATTATGTCAACAGGACGCCCCAAAACAATATCTTACTCTGAAAGAAATGCCCAGGCAAGAGAAAAATCAATGAGAACTAGAAGGCAGTCCAAAAATTTCTTTTTACTTTCTCCAGATTCTAGATGTTCTTCTTTTTCCCTTTCTAATCCTTTGCCAACTCAGTCTGCCACAGGTATCCTTGTAATACACGTTTAGCTGCACACAAATAAACTTTAAGCATATGCTTACTCAAGTATATTGTATTTAAGCACAGTTTTAAAATGTTGTTCCCACAAGTCTTAAGTTCAAATCTTTTGTCTATTTCGAAGCATCTCTGATCCTGTACTTTATATTTGATGCTTTGCAAACTGACCTAGGAAAACTGTAGAAACTGTCTTGAGTATTCTTCTGGATTTTTTATTCATTAGGACAGACACTAGCTATGGCTCTTTTTGGGTCTTTATTTAAAATTTTTCTTTTTTTCCAGGAATATTTAAGGAGCCATAACTCTGAAAGCCTATAACATTTGAATAATTCAAGCATAGAAGCAAATATATGAACTTAAAATCTACATAACACCAAATAAAAGAAGAAAACAACAACAAATAATCCTTCCATCTTGTACAAGCATCTACAAAATGTGTTGTTCTGGGCTTCCAATCAAGATGACAGAGCAGGTAAACGCTGTGTTCAGCTCCCCCCAAAACCACATTAAAATTACAACTAAACAATAGAACAACCATCATTGAGAGTCACCTCAAGTCCAGCTGAATAGAAGTTCTACAAATAAGGACCCCGAGACTAATAGGAGGGGTGGAGATGTGAAACGGGCTGGTCCCACACCTATGTGTGGCGATTAAAAATCAGGAGGGATATCTTGGTTACAGAGGTTCCCTTTGAGGAGTGAGGGGTTCCAGCTCCACACCAGACTCCCTAACTCAGGGTGCCACTACTGGGAAGAGAAAACCCCATAACTTCTGGCTGTAAAACCCAGCAGAGATTGTGGCCAAGTGAGATGGAGGGCTGCTGGAGTCCCAGATGTTCCTGTTAAAGGGCCTTCACACAGACTTGCTTGCTGACAGACTCATTCACTCTGAGCTCCAGTCTGAAGCTGCAGCTTGAGAGGCACCAGGGACATATAGGGAGGAACTGAATTGTCTGGTTTCAGAATGAGGACTGGAGGGGCAGCTTTCTCCCAGACAGAAGTGCTGGCAGAAGCCTTTGTTCCTTTGTTGAGCCTTTCCCACAAACCAGCCTGCAGGCACTGTGTCTGAGTCTCCATCAACTTCGCTAACACCGGCACATCCTGTCCTGGTGATTCCCTGAGACCCCGCCCCATCCAACTTGCAGGCCCACCCAAGCCACTTCCAGTGGCTTTTTCATACAAATGGTCTGTCTTGGCTCATGCTATGGACAAAGAACCCAAACAAACAGTATCTGGTCTCAACAAGCCCCATACCTCTTGCTAAACAGCCCCAAGTCCGGCACTAGCAGCAACTGGCCTCAGTTTACAACTTGGCTTCTCTCAGGAACCTCCAAGCCTAGCACAAATGGCAACCATGTGCAGATAACTTTGTAGCCTTTGTAGCTCATACCAAGTGGCCCTGGGCAAAGCACAGGCAGCAGCTGATCTTAGCCTGCACCAGAGCCCCTCCTGAGAGGTCCTAGAACCAACATACCTAGTGGCCAGCTTTGGACCACACAAGTGCATCACCCGAACAACATCTGCAAAGGACACACCCAAAGGGCAGACTCAGCAGGCAGCAGAGCCCTGCTAAAGCAAATCCTGCTCCCTAGGGTTAGCTCCCCCACAACAGCTCCTCCACAGTAGTCATTTCTCATAACCAATCAGCCTGAGGGTCGTCCCCTCCCATTGACATGCCAACAGCAATCAAAGCTCAACTACAACAGAAGGGCACACTCGACCCAATACAAGGGACATCTCTGGAGCATCTAGATCAGATGACTAGAGAGACCGCACCCTAGTCCCCACAGGACACCTACGATATAAGGCTACTCTACCAAGACCAGTAGACATAGCAGCTCTACTTAATACACAGAAAAAAACAGGGAGGTAGACAAAATTAGGAGACAAAGAAATATATCTCAAATAAAAGAACATAACAAAGCTCTAGAAAACAAAACAAAATGGAAACAAGCAATCTACCAGATATAGAGTTCAAAACACTGTTTATATGGATGCTCAGTAAATTAGGGGAGGAGGAGATAAACTCAGTGAGAACTTCAGTGAAGAGATAGGAAACATAAAAATGGAGATAGAACATAGAAAAATGAACCAGTCAGAAATGAAGAATACAATAACTAAAATCAGTAATATATTAGAGAGGATCAACAGTAGATTAAATGAAGCAGAGTTTTAAATCAGCAATTTGGAAGATAAAGTAGCAGAAAATACCCCATCAGAACGGCAACAAAAAAAAGAATCCCCTCCCTCCAAAAAAAGATAGTTTAAGGGGCCTCTGTGAAAACACTGAGGATACCAACATTTGCATCTTAGGGATACCAGAAGGAGAAGAGAGAAAGCAAGAAATTGAAAACCTATTTGAAGAAATATATTAGAAAACGTTCCTAATCTGGAGAAGGAAATAAACATAAAGCCCAAGAAGCACAGAGAATCCCAAACAAGATGAACCTAAAGAGACCCACACCAAGACACATCATAGTTAAATGCCAAAGGTTAAAGACAAAGAGATAATCTTAAAAGCAGCTAGAGAAAAGCAGTTAATTACCTATAAAGGAGCTCCTATAAGACTGTCTGCTGATTTTGACAGAAACTTTGCAGGCCAGAAGGAACTGGCATGAAATACTCAAAGTGATGAAAAGTAAGGACCTACAATCAAGATTACTCTAAGCTGCAAACCTATTATTTATAATCGAAGGACAGATAAAGAGCTTTCCAGACAAGAAAAAGTTAAAGGAGTTCATCCCACCAGACCAGTATTACAATAAATGTTAAAGGAACTTCTTTAAGAAGAAGGATAAAAAATCAAAAATATGAAAAATAAAAGGGCAATAACTATCCATCTATTAACAACCACTTTAAATGTAATTGGATTAAATGCTCCAATTGAAAGACATAGGGTGGCTGAATGGATAAGAAAACAAGACCCACACATATGCTGCTTATGACACTCACTTCAGATCAAAAGACACAGGTAAAGGGTTGGAAAATGGTATGTCATGAAAATGGAAACCAAAAACAAACAAAAAAACACAAAAAGTGGGTAAACAGTACTTATCCAGACAACATGAACTCTAAAACAAAGGTTATAACAAAAGACAAAGAAGGACCCAGTAATTTCACTTCTGGATATTAATCTGCAGAAACCCAAAACACTACTTCAAAAAGACATATGCATCCATATGTTCATTGCAGCATTATCAACAACAGCCAAGATATGGAAGTAACCTAGGTGTCCATCAATAGATAAAGGGATAAAGAAGAATTGATACATATACACAATGTAATATTACTCATCGATTTAAAAAAATGAAGTTCTGCTATCTGAAACAACATGGATGGACCTAGAGGGTATTATGCTAAGTGAAATAAGTCAGATAGAGAAAGACAAATTGCATATGATTTCACTTATATGTGGAATCTATAAAACAAAATAAATGAACAAACCAAACAGAAACAAATTCATAAATACAGAGAACATTTTGATGTTTACTGGATGGGAGAGGACTTGGGGGGATGGGTGAAAAAGAGGAAGGGATTAAGAAGTACAAATTGGTAGTTAAAAAATAGTCATGGAGATGTAAGGTATAGCATAGGAAATACAGATAATAATATTGTAATAATGATATTTGGTGTCAGATAAGTACTAGATTTATCAGGGTGATCACTTTGTAAGTCATATAAATGTCTAATCACTATGTCATACATCTGAAACTAATATAATATTGTATGTCACTGTAACTGAAAAATAAAAAATATTTTTAAAAAAGTATTATTCCTGAATTAATAAACTAGTTCTTAACCCTTTTAAGCTTTAATTTTCCAGGGCATGGCTGTAATGTTCAAGAGTTTTACAACTCAGTTTTGCTTGTATGGTTCTGGTGGCATCTCTATCATATCTCCTGATTACTTAAGCTTTGAAGTGGAAGAAGTATATCAAGATCATTCTGACGCGCAGTATCTGTGTTCTTGATCTATTAACTAACCGGGTATAAGAAAGCTTAGAGAAGATATAACGTAAAATATAGAGCACTTTCTACTTTTATTCTTGATTAAAATCTGGGAGCATCTCTGGCTCTATTTTGCCTTCTTTTAAAGCAAGCAATAGCAATCTAAAAACGCCAGAAAAGGATCTCGTTGTATTTTTCTTTGAAGGCAAAGAGACTAGTACTCATAAATTATCTACCCGTAGGGGGAAAAAAAGGATGGAAAAACAACAAAATGAAACTTCTTTTCATTCACTTTTCTGCAACTGTGTCTTTAGATCTGAAGAGAGTGTCTTACAGGCAGCATATGTGTGGGTCTTGTTTTCTTATTCATTCAGCCTCCTTTATGTCTTTTGATTGGAGCATTAATCCATTTACAACCTAAAGCAGAAGAAACAACTTCTGATGTCATTTTAGCGCATAACCTTTTTTTGAAACTAAATACGAAATTGTAAGAAGGCTCACTTAATATGCAAATCAGTATCATCATCAAGAACAGACGTGGGAACTTATTCAGCTTCTCATTACATACAAAATACTTATTGGTTAGTCGAAGTCATATCAATAAAAATGATAATAATAATAGCAAACATTAAATAATTATTATATGCTAGTCATTATAAGTGTATTATCTCATATTTACTCAGAAAAACTCCATGAAATAGGTACTATTTATCCCAATTTAATTTTATTTATTTATTTTTAAGAATCAATTTTAGTGAAGCATAATTTAAGTGCAATAAAATGAATGTATTTGATGAGTTTTGAAATATACATATCCTTGTGAAGCCACAACCATAATCAAGATATAGAACAATTTCCTTACCTGTAAAAGTGTCCTTGTGCCCCTTTCACAGTTTTTTCTCCTCTGTCCCTAACCCGACATATTACTTCTCCACTTTCTGTCACTATACATTGGTTACATTTTCTAGAACTGAATATAAATTTATATATATATAGAAATCATGCTGTATGTGTGTGGCTTCTTTCACTCGACATGATTCTGAGATTCTTTTCCATTTGGTCGTGTGTATCAAGAGTTAATTAATTAAATTTTTAATGTGTATGGATATGTCATATTTTATTTACCCATTCTCCTGTCGATGGTCATTTGTTTGTTGTTTCAAAATATTTGGCTTTTGCTAGGTTTTTATGAGGCTATTTATCTTTTTATACAGTTGTAATAGTTCTTTATATGTTCTGGATATAAATCCTTCGTCATATAGATGTATTACAATATTTTCTTTTAGTCTCTGTGACTTGAACTTTTATTCTTTTAACAGTAGTTTTCAAAGATCAAAACTTTTTAATTTTGTTGAAGTCCAATTTTAACGATTTTTTCTTTTATCAATTGTTTTTGTGTCTTATTTAAGATATATTTGCCTTCTCCACGGTTATAAAAACTTTCCCTTATGATTTTTCCCAGGAGTTTTATAGTTTTGGATTTAAGTCTACGATTTATTTCTGATTAATTTTTGGTATGGCGTGAGGTAAAAATTGATGTTTTTTCCCCATATATACAGTTGTTCTAGCCCCATTTTGTTGAAAGGAGTTTCCTTTTGCCATTGAATTGCCCTGGTACTCTTGTCAAAAAATCAGTTGACCACATGAGTCTATTTCTGAGCTCTATTCTGTTCCATTAATGTATGTCTACTCTTTTACCAATACTGCACTGTCTTGATTATTGTAGTTTTATGGAAAACTTTGAAATCAGATAGAATGAGTGAGTCCTACACATTTATTTATTTATTTATTTATTTATTTATTTATTTATTTATTTAGTGACTTTGGCTATTTTAGGTCCTTTGTATTTCCATATACATTTTTAAAACAGCTTGACAATTTTTACAAAAATCTGCCTGGATATTTGATTGGGATGACATAGAATCTATACATTAATTTAAGGAAGAATTGATATCAACAATATTGAGTCTTTTGAGCCATGAGCTAGTTTAATTCTATATTTGTTTAGATTTTAATTTCTCTTAGAAATTTATAGTTTTCAGTGTAGAAATCTTCTGCTGAAATAAATTTTTTTTGTTAAATTTATTCTTAAATGTTTTGTTTTTAAATATTGTAAATAGAAACTTTTGATCTTATGTTCTAATTGTCTGCTGATGATATATAAAAAAGACACGATTTTTGTATACTAACCTTGTATCTTGTGACTGTGATAAACTCGCTTACTAGTTCTAATAGTTGTTTTGTTGATTCCCTTGGATTTTCCATGTGAAACAATAAAAATTGGAAACTTACCTTATAGTAAATTTTCATTTTGCTTCCAAATCTCTAAAACCTTCAAGTAGTTGTCCTTTGTATTTTTTTTCCCAATATTTATCGGTATTATCTACAAAGGAATTAGAACACCTTATTATTATTCCTATTTTATAATGAAGAAATTGAGACCATGGGAAATTAATAAACTTGACCACTGTCACATAGTAGCAAGTGGAAGGCATATTTTAACTCCAGATCTATCTTAATTTAGAGCTTTTGCTATATAAGTGTATATGAAATTTACTCTACCACAGTGCCAACTGAATGTTCACTAACTATTAATTAACTTAAAATGACATTTTCTTCTTGTTTATGACTGATTTCTTGGATTCTGATATCTCAGTGAGAATGAGAAATACCATCTGACTGAAAGTCATTTGTTTTTGTTTTGTTTCATTTGTTTGCTTTTGTTCAGTTTTTCTTTCACTTGGTATAGACATGGTCAAGAGTTAGTAATTTTTGCTTTCTCCCACTCTTAGTGCCATTTGCTGAAGTAGAAAAGAAACATTCTATCTTACTAAGGGCAAGGAGAATTAAACATAATTTATCACGTATACTTAAAACTTAAAAGTAAAATTTTTCCAGGCAGCAATTTTCAGACATATTTAACATAAAGATGAAAGATATGCTTAAAAATACATATTTAGATATTTTTACTTTTTTCAGGTTTTTGATAATAAAAAGGGCATAAGTAACATGTACATCTTTTCACTATCAGCATCCTTTTGATTCCCCATGGTATTGTGGGACATGTATACTTTGTCTTTCTTTTCCTAGAAGAATGAATGTGTTAGAAATGGTTAATTCTTTTTTTTCAGCTTTAATGAACTCGGTCAGATTTAATTACACTTGTTAGAAGTTTAGTTTATTGATTTTTTTCAAAGAGCTAGTTTTAGATTGTTACTTTTTGCTACCGAATTAGGACTTTTTAAGTTGTGTTTACTTTTTTTGTTTTCTCTTTTATAAATTTCTGATTTTATTTTTATTAATCTCTTTTTTTTGGTACTTTTAGTTTTTCGAAATCAAAGCTTAGTTCATTTATTTTCATTTTTCCTTGTTGCCACACATCTTTTTGGCCATCTCCCAGCACTTTTGATATATAGTATTCTTATTTATGTTCATTTCTAAATAGACGGTAATGGCAGTTTTGATTTACATCTTAGTCTAGGGTTAGTCTGGGGTTCCTTGAAACAGTGCCTGAGACAAAGCTTGGGTGTGAGTTGTTTATTTGGGAATATAAACTTAGGCATCAGGTGTGGGGGACAGTGGAGGTGAGTAGTGAACATAGAAATGCCAAGACCAGGATCCTTTATCAAGATGGGCAAAGGTACTCAAACTCATGGGACCTTTTGAGGAGCCTTTTGAAACATATCTGAGAATAGTTTACCGGAAGATTAAATGGGGATACACTTATCCATCAGCTCCCAATTTTCAATAGTTCAAGGGTAGTCCTATGGGTCTAAGTCCCTTGCATTTTGAGGTTGAACAAATCTAAGTACAGAACAGATTCCTCTAACTGCCTCATGCCACAGCATCAGAGAAGCCCAAGGCAGGAAGAGAGATGATTAAGATGCATATGATCCAAGGGCAAGTGCTCTCAGATGCTGTGGACAAAGCTAGTCACACCAGTTACCACAGGTGTGACTGTAGTAAGAGAGGGTACCCAGAGGATGTGAAAGTATACCAGTGTGGGGAAGGAAAAAATAATTCTCCTTGTATTCTTCTAGGTTCTTGGGTGAGAACTCCCTGTAATAAAAGACAGATTAACAGGAGAAAAACAAACAGAAGTTTAATAACATAGACATTTGTATTACAGGGGAGACATCCAGGCAACTGAGTAATTCTTCTGAGTGGCCCAAGTTATCGCCTTAAATATCATTTTAAATTAAAGACAAAAGCTGTTGTGGGAGGAGAGTTGCAGTTATGCGGGGTTACAGGCAAAGCACGGTAGAGTATGGGCAGATTTAAATGTTGCCTTCTCTATTGATAATAGTTTTTCTAAAGAGATTTAGAGTTATTCCCTTCTTCCTAGAACAGAGAAGGAGACACTCATACGAATGGAGATTTTCCTTACAAATGTAAATTGCTCTGACAAAAGGGTAACTTCTATTAGTTTTTTAGAATTTCTCCTTTTTCTACTGTTTCTTATAAATAATAAGCCTAAAATAATTCTTATGCCAAAGAGGCATATTTTGAGTGACAAATTCTGTTCCCCTTCACATTTTTTTTTTTAAATAAAAGAGTTCTTTAGGACATGTTTTTAAAATGTTCATAGACTTATTTTTTGCTTCCCTTCTGCTGTTAATTTCACATTTTACCCATCAGCTTTTTTGGGTAAATTTCATACTTTCTTTGGATTGTTTCTTTTCTAAAAATCTAACCACTCTCAACATGGAAGAAATCCTTTTTGGAAGAGAAAGTCTTGTTTATCAGTAGGAAACAAAGAACCAAAATTTATTTACCTTAAGATCTAGTAACTGCTAATATCCAGAATATTCCCCCAAATCCTCCTAATCTAATAAACCAGTATTTATAGTGCATTGTGACAAATCCTACAGAAAGTATGCAAAGGGCAATGGGAAGATAGGGAAGTGAAAAAAAAAAAAAGAAACTAGACTTTATAGTTTAGAAAGGAGTCAGAGATAATATGATTTTTGAGAGGGGCCTTTTTTAGTGGGTAAAATTTTTTTGGCATAAAGTGCAGTATGAATAGAGGCACTGAGATTTGAATAAACTCTGTGTGTACAGAGAGTGGATAGTGCTTAATTTCAGTAGGGAATCAGCTTATCTGCTCTGTTCATTCTGGGCCCTGATATTTTTCCCATAATTTCCAGATGGGGTCTACCTAGTCTAATCATTCATCCAAAACAATAATTAAAGTGGCTTTATTATATGTAATTTGTGAACACAACAGAGGATACATACCTTTTGGCTATAGCAGACTGTGATTAATTTAATGTAATTAGTTTTTAAAAAAATCATTTTATATCCATAGACACACAGGTGATGCTTTGTTATAGAGACACTATGGTTTTTAGAGAATTGTCATAACTAGATCTGTGATTTTAAAAGATTGCTCTGGTAGTAGTATAAAGGATGAAATGGAGAAAGCCTAGTCAAGTGAGAGATAATGAGAGCCAACACTAAAATACTCTAAGAGAGAACAGAGATAATGGAACAGATTCAAGAGATATTTAGAACAGATATTGGCCTGAACCTGGTAACTGATTAGGTTTGGAAGATGAGAAAGAGAAGCCATGGATGATTTGGGAAAAATAACTGAGATTGAAAACATGAAGTTATTTCTCATTATTTGAAAAAAGCTAATTCTCCTGCAGAGGCTGTTTAATCTCTCAAGTTAGAAAGTAAATCACTTCAGTTTCACATTTTAAAGTGGAGGTAAAAAAACCTCAGTGGTATGAATGGTATGAAATACATGAACTTCAGAAATGTGAGTTAGCAAATCGAAGGGCTCTCTTTGAGCCTTTCAATATATTTCTTTTACTTTAATGGGATTGAAGGAAGAGAAAGGAAGAGGATTATCTTCAGAGTGAACTCAAAGGTAAGAAGAATTACAAGGAGACTACATAAATGGCAGGACTGTAGTATGTACTAAAAAAAAATGCAGAATAATTGACTCTGCTTAGTAAACAACAATTTTCTCTCACACTCATTTAAATATTAAAAGTGATTGATGAAAACTAAGTTTTCAAAAATCAGAAAAGATTTTCTAATTGTCAAGATTAAAGAGTTGAGAAAACATCGTTTGTTTCTTTGGATCTTTTAGTGAATGAGCACTGAGAAGTTATAAATTAATACATCTTTCACTATTATAGCACAATTTCACATGATAGATGACATTAATGTGTATTATTATTTTCCTCTCTTATTCCTCTCTTTACTTACTCTCTTTTCTGGTACCATTTTCTCTTAACAATCAGATTGAACTAGGTGTAATAAGACATAGAAAAAATTAGGGTGAACTGTCCACAAAAGATCTGCTCATCATCATGAAGATTCTCATAGAGACTGAATTATCCCAATAGGATGATGATATTTTCTTGGAAAAAAGACTTTACATAATGAGAAATATTTGTGTGTATTGATTTTTTTTGGAAAGGGATGTATTTGTTCTGGCTGAAAATCAGATGCTAACAGGCCATTATTATAGCTGACTGTGAAAACATCGCTACATGACTGGCCAACAACTTCCATAAATTCTTGTACTTTTCATTCTCAGTCAAAAGAAACCATCAGAATGATTTGTGTTCTCCATCCTGGAGTTAAACGTGTGGACTGCTCTTAGAGGCAATGCATCTACAATATTACTTTCTCTTTCTTTAATAACTGGTTTTTAGAATTCTTAAGTGGCCATAATTTTGGACTGGTAGAAAATATTTGTACTACAAATTGTCAGAGCGTGTATTAAGGGATAATTGCTTTTAATAGAGCAAGAAGACATGCCAGAAGTAAAGAACAATTTATATTATGAGAATTAAAGCAATTATCTGGCTACTTAGGGAGAAATAATCCTTCCTTTTGTTAGTATCTTGCAAATTTGAAATGTTTTCTGTCTTAAAGTCTCCAAATAATTTCTTCGGTTTTTCCACTGCATTTTATGTGTATGACTATATTATCTTAATGATCCTAGTGTAAGTAGATAAAAAGAGTCCTCCTTGCATTATTAAATCTATCTTCCTAGGAAATATTCAATTTAACAAGTAATTTGATAAAAAATGAATGACCTCAAATAATATTGTGTAACTCCTAGATACAAAGTTCTGAGTTAGGGTAAAATAACTGTTTATTCTGTAAGTAGAATTAAACTTTCTGTCATCAAATCTGCCACAGATATTCTCACCGCACAAGTGACTTTTGTCCCCCCAAGGAAAATAATTTTTAAAAAACAACAGTGGCTCTGCCTCTCCCCCTTTTCCTTCCTGTTCTTCTCTTCTTTTTCCTCTTAAACTGTTTGGTATGAAAGTCATTTAGGGCCAGAGAAAGGTAGGTATCTGGAAGTGGGGAGGGGAAGGAGGCCTGAGAGGACACTAGAGAGGGCTGAGAGTGGTATCATTGTAGCCTTGAGCAAGGTGTGGGACTCTGAGAAGTGTGAGGACATCTACATGGTATAGGAGTCAGACCCTGAGCTTAGTGAGGTGGGCATGTAGCCATGTGGTCAGCTTAGCATGGTGTTTGAGGTTAACCACTCTAAGGGCATCCTTACAAGGGGGCAGCTCAGAGTAGATAGTGGAATCCAAAGGTGTGAGAAGGGTTCCCTTCCCATAAAAGAGAGAATGAGGTGGTGATTATGAGCAACTAGTTAATTATGGGGGGGGGGGGATGATTAAAAAAGTATATTAAGAATAATATGAATTAAAAATTTCACTGTCAGAGGGACAGTTACAAACACAAAAAGAGAAAATTAAAATGAACCTCATGGTATTAGATCGCAATTAGTGTAAAAAACCTCATGTTGGTATAAGTATATGGTTTACAGTATGTAGATAGATATAAAAATAAACATAAATATATATGAATGCACACACACAGACACATACACACACAACCATGTATTCTCTAGCTTTGCCCATGAGGAGAGTTTGTGTTCAGCAATTCTCAATGACAGTGGCACATCTAAAGCCCAGATCTTGATTTCCTAACGTCGTTTTCCACTGAAAAAAAATCAATCGATGACGGATTCCAGGTCTTGGATGGGGGATTACAAGATGGCGTTGAAAAATCTTGTGACATGAAGTAAGAAAGTACTCAAAAAATAATAGGGACATGTCAGAAGGATGTAAGATCTAGATGAAAGGGACTCCAGTAACTAAATTTGGAAATCGAACATCAATATAAATAATGATAAGAATGGATTGTAAACTATTTAATAAAATTGGAATTCATGAGTCTTTTTTGATATAAATAGATGAATACATTAAAAACATTATGAGAAATGGAATTTTTACGTAGTTTAAAATAATACTAACCATATAGAGAAAAAGTTATAGCATCATTTTGGTGATATTCCTGCCAAATATGCATAATCTGAATCTCATTATGAGGACAAAACTTCAAAAAATCCCAGTTGAAGGAACTTTTATACAATAACTAGCTTGTAATCTTAAAAATGTCAAGATATGAAAGTCAAAGTGAGACTGAGGTACAGGCCAGAGTGAAAGACATTAAAAAGACATGATAAGTAAATGTAATATGTGATTCTTTTAATATAAAAGATATTATTGAGACAATTGGCAAAACATGAATAGGACATGTGGATGATTTGTAATATGTTAGTGTCAATTTCCTGAGTTTGATGGTTATGTTGTGATTGTCTAGCAGAAAAATGTTCTCGTTTGTGGTAACTACCTGAGAAAGTGTCTGAGGGTAAACGGGCATCAGATCAACAATTTACTCTTCAATGGTTTCTGAAAAAAGTTTTTAGTAATTATTTGAACATTTCTGTAAGTTTGAGAGTATTTCAAGATAAATATCCTTAAAAAAGAAAATAACTAATCACAATATTCCTCATGGCTTATTATTGAGTATGTCCATTATTGCATAGAAAAGACCACAGCACTCTGAAGTTGACTCTTTACCCCTTGTGCTTCGACTCAGTTTTTCGCCATGCAAAGCGACGTCTATAGGAGATGTTTTCCCAGACCAAATCAGCAGTTAATATTGTCTAAATGAAATGATTACCAACAAGCCAAAGTACTTCAAAACAGCTTGTGGAAGGGCTTGTGGACATTTTACTGTCAGGTTTTTCCTATTAAATCAAAACAGAAAGCTTTCTCTTAGGTCCCATGCTTCATGTAATTTTAAGAAGTCCTTCCATGTCAAGCTTTAACTGATACTTTAAGGCACTTTTTATATCTCAGAATTCGTGAGCTGCAGCTAATTGCTATTTGGTGCTGAACCTGATCCAGACTTACTAATACCTCTGTACCTTGACCTGTTTGTTTCTCCCTCATATCTTAGTTCATAACAGGGATGAATTTTAAAACAAACATGATTTGAAAATCTTCCACGAGTAAAAGACCCAAGGAGGAAGGTGCAAAGACAAATATACTTAAATTACTTAAGTTTCCTAAGATGATAACTTGATGTCATTTAAATAAGTTTTTGCTCATTATACCTTCTGAACAGATATACTTGAATATGAAATGGCTCACCTTCTTTAAACTGTACTATGGAAAATGTTGCTTCATTTCATGTAGATAAACTTAGTTTATTTGCATGTATAAATTATTTCTACATTTTTGGTTAACATGGTATGAAATGATTATTATAAAAATTAACAAAAAACATTTCCAAAATATTTGTGGGAGTAAGCATACTTGTGTTCTCTAATTTGTGGATTCACCTATTGAACAAGTCCTACTAATTTAAAGAATATATTAACAATATATATTTATAAAATGTTCTGATTTACCTGAAAATATTTAAGTTTTTAGTTTTATATTGTGACATGTTAAACCATTTCTTTATTTACTATGTCATATTTGTTGAATAATGATTGTGTACAGAAAGTATATGACCAGAGAATAGGTATTTTTAAGACTTATTTAAATCTAGTTAACATGCAAAAAATACATGTGCATTTTACCTTTTCATTACAAAATCAATTAAAATGTAAACTTGTTTGGTGAAATAGCTAAATCTGTGAAATTTTAATTATTTTCATTTAATTAAAGGCAAAAATCAGTGATACTTAACGATTGGTTGAAAATTATGAAGTGACTATTGGGCCTTAACTTGTTTTATTTTTCTTATTGTACCCTGAAAGCCTAAGAAGTTAGGTGCTTTGGAGAGAAGTGCTTTCTTACTTGTCCTTCTTAGTTGTTTTACTTCTGAGGAAGATAAGAAAATATTGATTTAGAAAAGGATGATTACTTCATTTGAATAGAATGGGAATTTAAATTCATGTGGTTTTTGTCTGTTTGTTTGTTTGTTTTGCTATTATCCTCGCCATCTGCCTTCCATGTTTTGTTTAAAAAGATCATTTCTTTTTTCTAATTCCTCTTTCCAAATTCCCATCAATAATTGTTTTTGAAATAGCAACCATGTTTGCATTGCAGAGATTCTTGGGAGATTTTGAGACTACTGATTAATAGTCTCTACCCATACCAGGAAAGACAAAGGATCTGGAAACTTAGAACAGAGGAAGAAAGACTGGTCTACTGTTGAAAACTCATGGACAGTTTCTGTGTCTCTGTATGAGTTTGGTGTACAATAGAAAATTAAAAATCTATCCTTATCTCAGGGCTGAGCAGTGACAATTGTCATTGTTTTCAACATAACCCAAAATTGCTGTTAATGTTCTCGTAGCTGAAGCCAAGATTCATAAATTCTTTCATTTACTGAACACAGCCAGGCACTTTGCAGAGGACTGAGGATAAAATGATGCCCAAGTCAGTCATGGTTCCTGCCCTTATGGGGCTTCTAGTCTAGTAGTGGAAACAGAGTAAATAAGTGAAAACAAAGCAAGAAAACAGTATACATTGTGCTGAATGCTATGAAGAATGATAGAAGTGAAGAGGAAAGATAGAGATGGCTGTAACCCAGAAGTAACAAGCAGAGAGAACAGCTTTTTCTCAATGGCCTGTGGGAGAATGGTATTGAGGGTAGGGAGTGTTCTGTTGGGCATACAGATTGGTAGGAACTCCAGACAGGTTTGTAGAACCAGGTTCATTGTAAGGGAACAGGGCTTACAACCAGGAGAAGGGGGGCATGGCAGTGAGGACAAACTTTGTCCTCTGAATTTTGGTGTAGGAGTACAAGAGCTTTTAATAAGTGGTTTTTACTCTACCTAAACATTTAAAAATGTGCAAATGGCTTCTGTTACTTAAAACCCTCCAATAGCTTCCCATGTTACTAGAATACATTCCAAGTTTCTTACCATGGCTTTCTAGGCTCTGATTCAGGCCTCTGACTATTTTTAATTTTCTCTTTTGTCTTTCTTCTACTTGCTGTACTTCAGAAACATTAGACCTTGTACACTTCCCCAGTGATGCCAAGCTCTTTCCCTGTGCAGACTCTTTGCACATGCTGGGTCTCCGGTCTGAAATCTCTTCCTCTCTTTCTTCACATTGCTGTCTTCTTTTCATTCTTTAGGTTTCACTCGAATGTCACATGCTCTAGAAGGCCTTTCTTAATCAAGCTGTGCAAAGTAGAAACTCCCCTGTCCCTCACAGCTTTATTTTTTACCCTAGTTTCTTGTTTGTTTATTCCATAATATATTTTATAACTTGTCATTGTTTTCTGTTTACTGTTGGCTTTTTGTTTATTAATCTTCTCTAGTAGAACATAAGGTTGTGAAGTCAGGTTTTTCTTGTTCACCAGACAGTGTCTGTGACATAGAGTTACTTTTATACCACAGGTAAGAAGTAAATGAAAGAAAGGAGCCAAACGGCTATCTGATCAGGGGTGCTGTTCCTGAAACTGAAGTGCCTTGGCACTATCATGCTGATAAGCTTTTTAACACAATGTAAGCCTCATATATATAAAGAACTCAGATGATCAAAATCAAGTGCATCATTTATTTTATAGTAGAAAGAATTTTACAAGTCACGTTTTGACAAGTTTCAGATAGCTCATCAATCTTTTCATCTGAGCAAGAGTTTATATGGTATATTTGTTAGATGGTAGTTATAAAAAATTTCCAAAGATCTATTTTTTATTTTTGTTTGTTTGTTTGTTTGTTTTAATCTGGGAGCTTTCTATTTAGTGGAAAGAAGTAGATTTGATAACAAGAAAACATGGCAGCAATTATTGGTTAGAGTAAGACTTGTTCAGAGGGACTGAAGTAGGCATGTTACCTGCAGCAGATATTTAGACATATGAAATCCACGGATGGCAGTGTCTTTGGAGTCAAGTCTCATTTATCCTCAACATCTTAGCATTACCACAATAAAACCTAATCAATATAGATTGTTTATGTCATATTAACTTTTGTTTTTTTGTGTGTGTGCAGTTATCATTGAAAATGTTTCGGGTTACATCTTTTCCTTATAAATATATAGTGTTCTTTATTAGATTCTCTCATATAAGGTTAGATTCCATAAAGGATAATGTTAACTTTGATCTCCCTTTGAGCTGCATCTGAAATAAAGATCTTTGAAATATATTGATATTCCTAGGTGGTTGGATTTTGAAACACAGAAATATAGAAAATGTCTGTGTATAGAGAGGGAGTGACTTTTTAAGTTTTATGGTCAGTATAAAGAGAGCCAGATATTTAACAATTATATATTTAATTTCAGGCTTGTACTCTAGAGTTCATTATTGCAAATAACCATCATTGTAATTTAGTCATTCTACAGGCGAATTTTCTTTCACTTCAATATAATCATCATTGTCTTTTATGTTCTTCTATTAATAATTTTAAAAATGCCATCCAATTCATGACTGATTATTTAAATAAAATGTGTCTCCTTCAAATAACAATTCCAAAGTTATATAAGATTTATTTATTTATGCTGATAGAAACTAACAGTGGGAGAGCTATAGATGAGTGGAAGAAAAGTTGTTGATTGGTTTAAGTAACATTTTTTGTGATTAATTGTAATGATTTCTGCTTTAAGTTTTATCCAAATGAGAGATGCTTCTGAAAGGGTTAAACAGTTGTGTCATAGACTTCTTTAAAGTCATGCTTTTAATATTTTCCTTATATATTAAATTATTATACCAAACATTCATATATATATATATATGAACTACATGATGTTTTTCAAAATTCAGTGGGGGTGCTGCTGGCACTTTGCAAAGTTGCAGATGTCCACCCCAAACTACAGAGGCAAATGGGGTAGTCGAAAACTCTAGGCAGCCGAAAATAAGCACCTCAGGTGATTCTGAGGCTAGTGACTCATGGTCCACTTTGAGAAATCCTCTTGTAGATGCTATATTTGGAAAAAAATGGAAGGGATCTCAAACCTTTTGATGATATTGCTTCATTTGGTCAGTATTGGAGAACTGGATCTAGGAAGTTAGACGAGCTGTTTTCAGAAAACTCTGTTGTCTCAATTGTGACTTTGTTTCAGACACTCCTCCCCAGAAAATGTCTCTAGGAAAAAAACAAGACTATAACTTCCTGTATATTATTAAGGCTATAGCTGTCAATTGGCTTTGGGGAGATAACTGGAGTCTGATTTAGAGGAGCTAAGCTCCAAAATGATTATGATATCCTCTTATATCTAATATAAAAGAATTAATTTTTCTAAATGTCAGAAAAAAACTATATGTGTGCTGAAAGTAAAATAGATTCTTAAAGATACTTTGATTGCAAAGAGTAGAGTTATGAGTAAATTCCTCAAGGCAGAAGTGTTGTCTGTCTCTGTCTCTGTTCAGTGCCTCAGTTTTGCTGGAGGCCTTAAAGTCTACTAACACTGCCCTGGCCTGATTGGCCGTCCCATTTGTTCTGATGCTCTACTTATTCATTCAATAAGTTAAAAAGCTGTCATATATGCATCAGTATCACTGAAAGAAACAGAGCAGGAGAAAGTCAGAGAGTATGCCTTAGGAAAGTACTGGTCAATCCGTCTAGGGTAAATGATGTTTGGGATGGGAGCTGGATGAAGCCAGTCTGGAAACAAGCTCTCTATTGATCACTTTTATCTAAGAGTGAAAACAATTAAAATGAAGAAGAAGAGCCTATATTATCATGATTTTCTTTGAGAAATTTAAATTTTTCTATATCAGGAAACAATTGGGAAGAGAAAGGAGAAGACCTAGAATAAAAGTCCCCTACCGAAAAAATGTTTTAAAAAATTGTTTCAATTGTATCTGACAGACTTCTGGAAAAAAAAAAGTATTATCTAGTTCTCCTTTTGGATCCAGGTTACCATTTGTTTTATGCTTAAATTTCAATAGGAACATTTTTTTGCTTCTTATGTGCATTTGCTATTTCTAGGATTTTTGAGTCTAAGTAAACTATTAAAAGAGGTATTGAAATCATAAAAGAACACAGGCTTTTCAATTTTCATTTAAAACCCTCCCTGTTGAAATACAGACCCTTCTTTTTCACATTCACTGCAACATAAAGGGCAGAAACAAACTATTTAATTTGTCTGGCAATATTGGCTAGGAAGTAGGAGTTTTAAAGAAAAGGGAGTAATAGGCTTTCAGCTGAATTTTTACTGCTAGGAGATGGCCCAATAGGGTGTTTCCTCTTTCTTTTTAAGCACAAAGAGCTGGGATTTAATTGCATTATAAACTATTTCATCAACGTTTCCATGAAATAACAAGCATCCATATACTTTGTTTTCCTCTTACCGTAATGTCAGAGAGTCAGCTGAAATTAGAGTGAAAAAACATTTTGAGTGAACCAGAAAGTTAATATTCCTAGAGAAATAGAAAGAGACGATCATAAATAAGATCAGGGCTCTCTCTCTTTTGTCCTATACTCAGAGGGAAGAACCTGTTACAGAAATAAAATTAGTTCTTTTGTAGGATCTTCAATTGGCTCTAAAAGGATAAATGAAGCAATGGGCACTAATGCCTCACTGCTTCCATCTAAAGCCAGTGTTTAGGGATAAAAATGGAAGAAAATCTTCCAGATGGAAAGGAATTTGGAGTTGAATTATGGCATAAACACTGGGCTTAGAAGGGAGAAACCGAGGCTTGTGTCCTTAGTCACTTCAGGAATGATCCAAGACATATGTACAATGCCCCTCTCTCTTTTTCCTGGCTCCCAAAAGGAAGTCTCTTTGGAGGAGTGTGTTCATTTCTGTTGTTACCACAGCGGAAACAGGTCTAGTTCTTCCTATAAACATTTTCCCACAAAGTGTTAGTAGTTTTGAATAACAAATGTTTAAAGAATTATGAAGGATTCTCCAACAGCAGTGTTCTCCTCTTGTTAATGTATAAAACCTTCACCTCTATTCTTTATGGACCTTCACTGCTCATTTGGAAAAATATAGTGGCTAAAACCTCAGGTTCTTCAGCAAGAATGTTCAGTTGTCAGAGATATTTACTGATCATTCTATCCAGCATCTGTGCTCCCTAATTCTGTTAATAGCATCCTGGAGTATTGCATCCTAGACTTCGGGTTGGTCAGTTAGTGCCTAACATTGCTAAGACTACAGTGATTCCTTCGGGAACAGGCTTGTGACCCAATCGCAATGACATGATTCAATGAGGCTTTTCCAGGATCTGCTGGGCAAGAGACAAATAGTTGTGTTCTGATCTTGGGTGAGCTGAGCTGTGAGGCAGGATCTGCTGGAGACAATTTGACATCACAAGAAGAGAGGCTGCTTGTTTGATAATGGCACCAACAGAGACCTCTGGGTAAGGATAAGAGAGGGATACTGTTTGCTGATGACATTGTGTGAGTTATTTGTTAAGTTACTTCTGGAGCTGGTTCTAGACCTGCTCCTGGATGTTATAGCTATAGGAATTCATAAACTCCCTTTTTCCTTAAATTGATTTTGTCTGGCTTTTCTGTCATTTGGCAAGAATGAAGCCTAACCAATATAATTAGATTTCTAACTACCTTCCTTATATTCTGCCATTATCTGTTTCATTTATTACCTTCCCTCCACCCCTCCCCTTTCTTTTCTCTTTTATTGTTACTGCTTCCTGAGTTGTTTTTCCTAAAGAAAAATTCCCATTACATTAACCACTTCTAAGGGTCAACATTACTTTTGGAAGCAGCCCCCAAATTTTGGATCTCATGAACCAGTGAGATAAAAATGTTAGGGAGCCCCAAACAGTATTGCCAGTTCTTTTCTCATTAAGTAAGAACACCAGAACCTCCTATCACACTGCTGTCTACTCTTACCATCACTTCATAGCAGCTATTACATTTGATTCCAAATATAGGAAAGCCATAATTCCAGAATAAAGGAAAGACCTTTGAGTCGAATGCATTTTGTTTCTCAAAAACAAAACAAAACCTTATAAATTGTCTTTATTTTTCTCATTTCTCCCCAGTGCAGTGAAAACTTAGACTCAAACCATTACTGGCCCATGGCCAGTTCTTGGAAACCACTGGCCTACTGAATAAAGTGGAAGTTCTGAGCACTGCATTTGAGACTTAATCCATCTGACCTATGGGAAAATGTAATTGCTGTTTCACAAATGTATCTGAAAAATCTCTCCTCTATACCCTGCCCATCTTCTTTTGTCTGAATTTGATTACTCTCCCCACTCCCCCAATTCTCAACTCCTCCTTACTGAGAACTAGCTCACATGTTGTCTCTCTCCCCACTAATGGGAATACTCCCATTCATAATTCATCTCTCCTTTGATTCTGTGCTCCATTACCCTCAGAAGTTTTATAGCTTCCACTTCTACATGCCATGTGCTACTATATTATTACTCACGCACAGTTTGCTCTATGGGCAGGAACTGTGTCTTACATTCATTAATATGCTGCATAGTAAATACCTGTGGATTTTGGGTAGAATTTAAAAATCTCAATATTACAGAAAATAAAGTTTTTAGAAGATATAAAAAGAATATAATTCATAGTGTCTCATTCATTATCAATGGTTTAGTGACAGAAGGTGGTTTAGCGCCAAACGAACAAGATACTACAGGGATGAAGAAGCCAGACATCTGATTCCAAAGGGTCAACAGAAACGAGTGGGAAGAGGAATAGTGATCCTCCCAAAGGAAGGACAAGTTTGGAGTCCTGTGGTTATTTCTGTCTGGTTGGCACTGGATGATGTGAGCTTATGGTCACTGAGGAAGTCCTAACAGGAAGGCAGGTGGCCAGGTTTACCCTAACTGACTTGCAGGCTGACATTCCTATGTAGTCCTGCTTGCTGATTAGAAGAAATGCCACGGTAAGCGTAGAAGTTTGGCGGGATGACAAACAAAAGTCGGGCCACGTGGAATGAGATTAAAGCAGAACAAAGGACAAAAACCTTTTCTGGCAATTCATTTGATTCCAACATCTAGAGAGAAAAATTTTTTGTTAGCCTGATTGGGAAAGAATTAGCAGTTTAGAGGTGTGTGAATGATATTTCTTCCCCCAACATGATATTCTTTGACTCTTTGCTCTGATTCACAAGTAACAGTACAGCAAAATAATGAAGTAGGAAGAAAGAAAAAAATGTGAACCCATCCTCCAAAAGTTAATAAATTCAGAGCAAAGATAGTTTTTTCTCTGGCCCAAACAAGAGCTATCTTTTCCATTTGCCATTGGATTAGAAGTCTGGTAGGCTAGTAGGAAGGTCTTTCTCTCTCTCTCCCTTTCTCTCTCTCTCTCTCTCTCTCTCTCTCTCTGTCTGTCTGTCTCTCTTCCTTCCCCCCACCCCAAATCTAATTACATACTTGGTAAATGACTTGCACTTTTTGCCAATTTGGCGTCCTTCACACTAAAATTCTATAAGAGCAAGAAGCTGCCACAATAGTCCTCTGGGCAAAGTGTTTCTTGTGTAATGCTCTAATTTTGAACTTGCTAATAGAGATTCTGGCTACTCAGAAGGTCCTAAATTAGTTGCATAGATGCTTAGAGGCATCTCTGCCTGACCAGTCTGCTACCGTACATAGTAGAAAAAATAAATTTGAGAAATCGATAGCATTTATCTTGATTCACCATTGTGGGGGCAGAAGGCTGTGTAATAGTAATATTTACAAGCTATGGTTTCAAATACGATAGAATGCTTCATTGTGTTAGTAAAAAATATTGATAGTAAACATTATAATGAGTTGAGTAGGATCTGAACCATGTCAGACAACTGAAATTCTAACAGAGTACATGTTTTTATGGAAGAGCTTTGTTTCCAGCAATCTTCCTTTCTATTGAATCAAGAACCGGATATAATATACAAGTTACTCCTAGTCTCTTGTTTTTCCACCTAAATCATTTAATGATTAGGCTTAATTAGAGAAGAAGAACAAACTACATTCCTGGAACATGCTACAACTTCTATCTCTATTATTTAATCTCTTCTCTAAATTCATTAATATATATGTGGGTAGATTATAACATATGATTAGATTAATAAAATTTTTTTTTCTACCATGATAGGTGAAAGCAGAGTAGAGTATATTCCATGAAGTGTGAAGGTATCAACTTGACTCTACTGGCTGATGAATTTATGTGGAGTCTAATTAGAGCTGACTTTCTAATGACTCAGGCAGAGCCTTACTGTTTTGCCTGAATTTTTACTTTAGTTCTTTGATACAGCTTCCCTCAGAGGTCACTCGTTGTTCCTCTATTCACTAAGTTGATATGACCAATGAAGAATCTCACTTCTTTAATCTATTTGTCCATATGAAGTCTGCAGTACATGCGCTATTGCAATTCTTTTTTAAAGGGAAATTGTGGAATTAAGAAGTACTTACCTGTTAACATTTTAATGAGCTTGGAAATTTTCATTTGGAAATACACTAAGTTATCTGTTGTTATGGACTGAATGTCTGTGTCTCATTCTCCTCTAATTTATATGTTGAAGCCCTAACTCCCAGTGTGGATTATATTTAGAGATGAGGAACTTTGAGGGAGTAATTAAGGTTAATCGAGGACCTAAAAATGAGGCCTTGATCTGAGGTAGGATCAGTGTCTTTATACAAAAGGGCACATAGAGTCTCTCTCTCTCTCTCTTTCTCTCTCTCTCTCTCTCTCTCTCTCTCTCTCTCTCTCTCTCTCTCTCTCTCTCTTTCTCTCTCTGTTATGTAATTATACAACAAGATGGCAGCCTCCTACAAGCCAAGAGAAGGGGTCTCAGAATAAAATCTACCATGCTGGAACTTTGATCTTGGACTTCACAGCTTCTAGGACTGTGAGAAAAAATATTTCTGTTAGTCAAGCCACACACTCTATAGTATTTTATTATGGCACCCCAAGCAGACAAATACATCTGTAAACTTGTATAAAATGTGAAAATTAGGGAACAAGAGTGAGTGGCTATGGCACATGATTAGTGTGGTAATTAAGATCTTAAGAATAAGAGTCAGTCAGAACAGCTTTCCTGTTAACCTCTTTTGTCACCTCACCAGACTTTAGTTTCTTTTTTTTACAAAATTAGAACAGTAATGGGTTCTACTTAATGCATTTGATACAAGGATTATGAGTTGGCATGGCAGGCATGGCCTTAAGTGCTCAGTTAATATTAGCTATTATTACTATTATAATAACCTGAAAGTAGGCAAAACATTCTGTCAACTTTATGTAAGTGAACAAATATATTTGCAATTCTTTATAGACTAAAATAACAAATGCTACGCTCATAAAGATAAAAGCATTAAAAAGTACAAACTGGCGGTTATAAAAATAGTCACGAGGTTGTAAAGTACAGCACAGAGAATACAGTCAGTAATATTATAACTATGTATGGTGTGAGATGGATACTAGATTTTTTGTGGTGATCACTTCGTAAGTTATATGAATGTCTAATCACTATATTATATACCTGAAACTAATAAAATGTTGTATTGATCAACTGCAATTGAAAAATAAAATATTTTTGAAAGATTTGGTTCTTCGATTCTGGATTAATAATGCAAACTAAAACTAGTTTTTAAAATTTTATTTTAGAATTATATTGGGGGTAAAACACTTTATTTTTCTGAAATTCTTTTTTTATAATGTAATAAAAATGACTTTTTCAGTGTAAATTATATAGTGTGTTAGATACATAATAACATATTCTATATTCTGAAGAATAATTACCTGTTTTGACAATAGAATATTCACAAATTTATTAAAAATAAGTTCTTCACTGGCATTGAAGTCACACAGTAGGTTTGTAAACAAAGCATGTGGGAAATGCCACCTTTCCAATCAAAGCCATTGGAACAGTGCTGCTGTGTTAAAGAGCGATGATGGGATTAGAACTGAGGAGGAAAATCCCTCCAGCCGGGACAACGGTGCCAACCCCGCTCCGAAAGGCAAATCTGCAAAGGTTCAGAGTGTGGTGCATAAAAGCCTACGTAGTTACCAATCTAGACTTTTGAAGGAATGGGTCTAACGAAACTTCTGCAATTCTGTCTACTTGGAAATTCAGTGTTTTTATCTCACAACTTGGCAAAATTCTATTTATTGTTAGTAGAATTAAGAAATGCAAAAGCCAGTGAAAGAGAAAAAAACAGAAAACTCATGTTTTACATTCTCCAAATCGCAAAATTTGTAGTTGATGGTTAATCTAACACCAAAAAACAAACAAACAAACAAACAAACCCACCCAACTTTTGATAGGGATTAGAGGCAAGATTAGTGATATATGCCTACCTTGGATTTGTGGAAATGTTTCCACAAAATGTTATTAGAAATTACCCTTCCTAAGAAAGAAATTAATTGAAGAAGAATAAGACAAATAAACTGCCATCCTTGAGATTAGAAAATTCTTCAGTGAATGGTGCTCCTTAAGTGAGGGGTCTGGGCACAGCCTAAATACTAATGAATTACTTAATTTCTTCCACTCGGAAGACATGGACTTTGATTAGTGTCTGGGGCTGTTGTGAAGGAACACAGTTTATGGCTTCTCTTTCTCTAAGCTTTATAAAAGGCAAGAAACATTGGTCAGTATTTCTCACAAACTGAGTATATCTCCTCCAATTATCACAACTACAACTGACACCAAGCAATTTAGAGGAGAAACTAATTTAACCTTCAAGCATTTCAAGGTGCTTTTTAAACTACTTAATGTAGATCTAGATATCAAATGCTTGACAAAGTATTATCAGTGTCACTATAGGAACCAGAAGTGTTTTACAGAGTCCTGAAAGGTACTGACACATTTTTCAAAAGGCAAGTCCCACTGATACACCTGCTGTTAAGAGATTTCAGTTCTTTGGTGTCTATTATCCGTAGCAGTCTTCCGTCTTCATAGTTTAAGATTTGTTTCATTGGTGAAAAGAAGAAAGGTCTTTTTCTATTGTTCAATAGTTTCATTGTTTATATCAGCCTTACATACGACAGTCGAGGAGAATTTCTGTTCCATTTGTTTTCTGATTATGGCTCTAGGTCATGACCCCTCAATACTAACAGTCTAAATGCCGCTTGTGAGCCAGGGACACTTAGGGACAGATCTGGCACTACAGGGTAGGCTAGAATTGGAAAGTCAGAGTCCTATTGTAAACAGCAGTTGAGACTCTTACAATAGTTGAAACTTGTGTTTTTCAGCCTTGAGGGTAGATAGCCAGGACCCTATATTTCCTGGGGGCTATGACTTAGGATCCCAAAATGTGTATCAGTTTCACCCCTAAACTCCCCACAACCAAATTTGCAGGATCAGCTATGCTCTCCTGTGAATTCAAAGAATCTTGTTACAAAAGGCAAATATTTTTCTTAGGGTGAGTAAATAAATATAACAAATCTGAGCAAATAACAGTTCATACTTCCTTTCATGCTAAATTCCATGCACTCTAAAACTCTTTCTTGTGTTTGGGTAGAGAGCTTCACATTTTTATTAGGCCTATTTTTAGTGAATTTAAAGCAATAAAATTCACTAGACTGAGGCTAACAAATTAGTCTACAGCCATTATGCAATCTGACTTAGGGTTTCTTGACTCTAACTCAGCTAATCAGCCTCATTTGGTGAGTAGTGTGGGCAAACATCTCCCCTATGTGGGAGGTGACTCTGGGGTCAAATTATTCAGATGATTTTGTTCAGTGACATCAATCTCTCTCTTTTGTTTTCTTCAACCTTTTGTTCTGAAAAATTCCAAGCCTAAGGAAATGTTGAAAGAGTAACATAATGAACAACCAAATATCCTTTACCTAAATTCACAAATTGTTAACATTTTATAACATTTGTGTTATCTCTGTTGATTATCTATTTTTATCTACTATCTATCTATCTATCTATCAATCATCTATCAATCATCATCATCATCTATCATCTACATGATATATACCCTCTCAAATTGCCTCTTTTTCTCCCTTGAGCCACTTGATAGTAAACTGTAACATCATGTCACTCCACCTTTAAATACTTCAGTATTTATCACTAAGAATAAAGACATTTTCCCGCATTACTGCAATGGCATTTTCACACTGAAGAATTTTCAAAGTAATGTGATACACAACAATATCTAACAGAATGCATATTACAATTTTTTCAACTGTCCCTCAAATGTTTTTTTATAGCTTTAAAAAATCTAATAACAATTAAGTTGTAATATGTTTTCGGTTTTTCTTAATTTGGAATCACTTTTTTGTCTTTTATGACAGGAATATTTTGAAGAGTCCAGTACAGTTATCTTTGAATGTCTCACAGTTTGGATTTTATTGGTTGTGTCCTCGTGATTAAATTCTAGAAATTTTGTAGACGAGAATACCACACAGGTGGTATTATATATGTCCCATTTCATTATCTCTGGAGGTACATAATACTAAACTTAATCACTCGGTTAACATAGTTTGTGAAAGATTTTTCTTTAATAAAGGCACAGTTTCTCCTTTGTAAGTTAGTAAGCAATCTATGAAGTGATTCTTTGTTATCACGTATATAATGGAAATATCCTGTTTCCTAATAACCTTTCACCAAATAATTTTAGTATCAATGGCTTCATCAACAACAGGCTGCCAAATCATGATAAGAATGGATATAAATGAAAAACACATCCAGTTACTGACATGAGAGAATGAATACTTGAAGATTTAAAAAAAGAGGATACACTCCCTTACCTACTTATACTTATGATTTCCTCAAATCACCTTCCATTCATTGCTTACTAGGCACTGATTCTGAAAAAAAATCACATATATTAAGCATAAAAAGGGTCAATTTTATTAAGAAAAAATTATTTTGTAATTTCAAATTTATAGCATTTGCTTATTATTAATTCAATTTTTGAGATCCATGCACCTGTTTTAACTAACATAGTGTTGAATTTTGTTTGGTTGTTAAGTAAGAAGAAAACACTGATTTAGATAAGTCATTGTAAAAGATAGCCACTAATTGTAGAATCTCAAGATACTTTTGATAAACTACTCTGGAAGCTTGCAGGGGATATAAATGACACTTTTTTATTTTGAGTTGCATGGAATAACAATATTTCAAAACTAGCTTGCATTGCTTATCAATAAACATGTCAGATTACAAGTAATCTAAACCTAAAATAATTAGAGCTAATTATAAGATACTATCAATATATTATGAATTTGCTCGTTGTTGGGGAAAGTGACATAAGCAGGTATATCTAAATAAGCCTTGTCTGGCATGTAATTAAACTTAACCCACATCTGTTATTTTAAAAATGTATAGTTTTTGCTTGAATGGGCAGATGTAGGCTTGATTTTAAGCAAGACTAGTAGTACAGAGATAAAATTTCATTCAGTGCAATGTTCGAATGTATATGAATAGAACACAGGAAAGTTCCACATCAAAGTACTATACCAGGCAGCTTGATCAAGGCATTAAAGGTTTCTGATGTGTTAAAAGCCAGAGACATTTGATGACTCACAGGCCTTCTCTGGCCTCCTCTCTTTCTTATCTCCCCCTCCTTCTAGTGATGCTGGTAGCCTGGCTGCTTCCCTAGTCTTCTGCCTTAGGGTCCTTACATCAGCTACCCCTCTGACTTTCTCTCCTCTTCCTTCAAGTCTTCATTAAACTGCCACTTTCTCAGAAAGATCTACTCTAACTTCTTGATTCATTTTGCAGCCTCTGCTTAATTTTCTTCTGTTGAGCTTATAAAATTTTAATATACTATATAATATACTTATTTTGTTTATTTATTTATTTTTGCTACTATTACTGGAATGTATATTTAGTAAAGGGCAAGAATTTTTGTTTTAGTTGATCTCTGAATCCTGAGACCTTAGAATGGTTCTCAACATTTAATATGCACTCTGTAAGTATTTGTTAAATCAGTAAACATAATATTTTTGAATTAAGATATACATAATTTATGTATACGAAATACAATATATATTTTAAAAAGTAAAATTCAGAAAGAATATTTGCAGACTCTATGAAAATTTTATAGAACTCTAGGGTTTTACAAGCTCATTTTGAAATGAATTGCTAAAGACTTCACTCTTCCTCATATTTCTAGCAGTTAAGCGGTGTGCGGGGAGCCCAGGAGTAAGAGGGGAGAACAAACTTTTGGCATTCTTTCAAACTGTTCCTTTAAACAAAAGATGCCACAAAATTTATCACTGCTAGCTACCAGTTCTTGCCTCTCTTTTATTCAGTTCCAAATAAAAAATATTAAAAACCATTTTATTTCTCTCTCTAATAAAATTTAAAGCTGCATCATTACAAAATTAATAGAATAGTTTCCTTCCTAAACTTTCTATAGGTTCTTAGGACTGGAAAGGCCCTTAGTGATACAAATGCCTCATTTCCAGGTGAGAAAACAGTGGCCTCGAGAAGCTGTAACTTGCCCTAAGTCATGTAACTAAATAATAGAAATTAACCAGGATTGAAACCAGTCTTCTTTAGTTCAGTTGAATTCTCTCTTCAACACTGTATGAAATGACATACTCTATTTTTGTACGACATCAAGTCATTTTAAAGGAACAGCAGCTCACCAGTTTGGGAAGAGATGGCTTAGAGATAAGATCACACTTAAAGGAAATGCTGAGGTGTTCTCCTGCTTTGGAAGCCCAGATCTACGTCTAATTTGTCCAGATGAGGAGTCAGAGAATCCACTCAGACACTGTATCATCATTGTGTTTAGGTTCACATAAGAACTTTGTACTCCTTAAGAGAGAACTTTTGTCAAGGAAGACAGAAGTACACAACACTCGTAATAAGTATTGGACTTAAAAAGGGAAATATCGTGCAATTTTCTTTTTGTTGTACCAAAAAAAAAAAAAAGCAATGCTGATAAGACAGAATTAACAACATTTCAGCAGATAAGCTCTTCTATATCACTCAGTAAAATCTCTGTGCTCTGGAAGAGTTTCAATGTAGTGGAATGTGGAGACCTGTGTAGGTGAAGTTTTGAAGATTGAATACTTTTTGGTTTCCAGATTTTCATTAGTTTAATTCTTCAAAATATGTAGGAAAGGAAATATGTGTTTTATTCATTAGTGGAAGATCACTATGAAAGTTTTGTTGGGAAGAAAAACTTTTTAAGTAAACATTCAGATTTAAATAATCATTTCTTATTATAAAATTCATATTTGAATATCAAATATTTTGAAAAGAGCTAAAATAAAAACTTCAAATGAAGTGTAAGTTTGTGAAGATCCGGTCCTCCTTATGCATGATCCAGACACAGCCTCTCTGGAGTGTGAAGAAAGGCTTCAGACTGTGAGGACAGTTGTAGGAAGCAGTCATACTCAGATATGTGGAGCACATCCCTGCATTTGACCTTTCTTTCTGTGTCATCGGCCAAGATGTTGTCAAGTAAAATGTATTTTTGCTTATGGACTTAAGTAATTTTAATGTTTTCATGCATGTTTATTTTAAATACTATTTCTATTTTACCTTTCTTTCTCACCAATTTCTTTTCTTAGAAAATTAAAAATAATACATAAGTAATCCACAAGAATATACTAGGGACATTAAGAATATAACAATACAGAAGAATATGGTGAAAACCAAATATCTCATCCTGAATCCTGCTTTCTGTCCAACCCTATCCTCCCAGCCCCAACCTCTCCATTCTTCATTGTCGGAAGCAAATAGTTTTTTTTTTTTTTCTTCCAGTGGTTGAATTCTGAAACGGAAGGGAGAACAGAGAAAATATTAAAGTGGACTGTTAGAGGTGTAGATATATACAGATGCTCAGTATTCCCACTGAAACTACTGCTACTAGAAGTATATAATCATACAACTACTTTGAAAAACTGTATAATGTAACTTATTAAAGTTGACACAGGCATACCCTATTAAATGTGAGGGAGCAGGAATGAGACAAAAATTCTTGCACTTATCACTTCTATTCAACATTGTGATGTAGTTCTAGCTAGAACAATGGGATAAGGGGGGGAAAAATAAATAAAGCTGTAATTATTAGCAAATGGCACATTTCTGTATGTAGAAAATCCAAGAGTCTGCAGAGATGGTCAATATTAAGAAAATCAATTTTATTTCTAAAAACAAAGACTATAAATTTTAAAAGTTTTAAATTTAAAAACGCCATTTATAAATAGTGTCAAAAGGCAGCAAATATTTAAGAAGATTCTCAAGAAGGAAGATTACAAAACATTTTTGAAATGAGTTTAGAAGATTTTAATAAATGGAAAGATGTATATATTCATTGATAGAATGATCCAACATTTTAAAGATGTCAGTTTCGTCCAAATTAATTTATAGATTTAACATATTTTCAATAAAAATCTCAGCATTTTTACTTTGTGTAAATTAAAAAGCTAATCCGAGTTCCATGTAGCCTGATGCTCAGGGCACTATCCTTCATTAAATGCTCTCCTGCTGCCATCTTGCAATTCTTTATGATTTTTGAACAAGGGTGTTCAGATTTTCATTTTGTACTGAGCCTGTGGGTCTGAGCTCTCTTTCAATACCATCTTGATTCCTTACTAGCTTTCGGAATTTCTCAAACATTTTCTTAGGCTATAGTAATTCTTTCCTCTATCCAATGCAATTACACTTTTTATTTTGTAAGCTTTATTTAGACATAAAATTTACTCATTTTAGTGTTAGTTTAATGATTTTTTTTTGTTGCAGTTATGCAGTCATCATCATGATGAATTCTAGAACATTTCTGTCACTGCAGAAAAATTTCATGTGACCCTTTGAAGTCACTCCCTATTCCCATCACCAGCTCCAGCACTTTTTATATTTTAAATCTATTTTTTAAAACATGAATTCTTATGGTATGTGTGTGGAGAGAAGATTCTAAATTTCTCTTCAAGGAAGTCAAAAATAAGAAAGAATTTGAAGAGAACGCGCGTCCCCAAAAGGAAAGTGTGTGAAACTATCAATCTGAGCAGCCAGTAACCTTTACCCTTTTCTTTGCAATAGGGAGTAAGAGGCCATTTTTGTATAATCTCAAGTTTGACGACAAGATAGTGAATATGGTATGTTTCAATTTAGGTCCTTCTACCTAAAATGAAACCTGTTTCTCTTCGTTTTCTTTTGGATCTTCAATGAAAAAAAAAATCACTTGAAAATATTATAACCATATTGCTTAACCTCATGCTGGTACATTGTCAGTATATTGCTAAACTCGACAATAATTAGATAAATATTATACCAAGCAGGATTTACAATCATTCTTTTGATTTTAATTTGTATAAATGTTTACTTTTTCTGATTATAAAAGTCCTGGATGGTTATTTTTATAGAATTGTACAATATAGAATGATATATAGAGGAAAATAAAATTTCCAATAATTCTAATACTATATCATATTTCCTCCTGATATTTTTCTTTGCATTTATGTATTTAGTGTTTTTCATTTTTTGGTCCAACATGGGCTCTTAAATCATATATCATTTTCTGCTTCATGTTTCACATATATGTTGTCATTTATAAATATTCATAACTATACTTCGATAACATAATTTATCTGTGTGAGTGGCAGCCGACATTGGACAAAGAAAGGGCCTGGGAGCAGGGTGTCAAATATGGGACTGAATATGAGAGTGATTAACACCAAGATGTGATTTGGATCTTTCTAGATAGCTCTGTAGCAAGGTGACTCAAGATGGTAGAAATCTTCTAGACCAGCTCAATACAGAACTCTAATAATAAAGCAGAAGCTGGAAGATTATTTCAACCAATTTAATTAGGCAGATTAAAATACCCCCATTCCTTGCATATGATTAGTGTGTGTGTGTGTGTGAGTGTGTGTGTGTGTGTGTGTGTGTGTGTACTTCCATTTACTTGAAATGTCCAGAATAGGCAAACCTACAGAGACAGAAAATAGATTAGTGGTTTTCAGGGCTAGGGGGCTAGGGGAATGAGAGAGTGACTGCAAATGGGTGTAAGATTTCTTTTTGGGGGTGAAGAAAATGTTCTAAAATTTGATAGTGATGATTGTATATTGTGAATATACTTAAACATCACTGAGTTGTGCATCTTAAAAAACCTAATTTTATGGTATATGAATAATACGTATTTCTTAATATATTTACATTACAATACTTATTTGTACATTTCTGCCCCTAAGAAATTGTTATTCCACAAAGAGGAGATCTGAACTTAATGCAATTCTTAACACATAGTAGGTGTTCAAATAAAAGGTTACCGGTGAGAGAAAGAGGGAGAAATGAGAACAAAGTACCATTTTTGATCTTAATCACTGAGTAAACCCATTAATTTCTCTGAATATAGAAAATGCATAGATACATAATTTAATAAGTTCCATAAAGTCATATAAAATCACTTGGCAGGGTGCCTGACACATAATAAATATAGGGTGCCTGGCACTCTATAAATACTAGTTACTATTATTAATAAAAATGATCTGCCTCCGTATAGTCAGAAGCCTGAACACTAGCACTGGAGGCCAGGAGCAAGTCATAGCTGCAAATGGGTAATGATTGTAGTGCCAACACCCAGGGACGGGATGG
The DNA here is from genome assembly GCF_014176215.1 of Rousettus aegyptiacus. Taxonomy (NCBI): domain Eukaryota; kingdom Metazoa; phylum Chordata; class Mammalia; order Chiroptera; family Pteropodidae; genus Rousettus; species Rousettus aegyptiacus. The sequence continues at coordinate 52,873,074 of NW_023416311.1, forward strand.
TTCCTCTCTAGTCTGGTCTGCTCGGACTGTCCCTTAGGCCACTCTTCTTTTCTTCTGCAGATATATTATTGAAAATTGCAGCTCGGCCCTGTCAGTCTAAATTACATTAGGAGGATTAGGAGATGCTCTGCAAGGAGGAAAACAGGATTTGGCAATTTGATTTCAGGAAGACTCGAAAGGTCAGAGACAGAAGGCCAAGGTGGAAAGAGAAGGGCTTTGAGCTTCAGCAGTGAGAACCAACAATCAGAACAAGAATGATAGTTATGGAAGTTTAGGAGTAATGTCTTCAGTAAGATTCATCAACCGTGATAGAATTTATTTATTTGAGGAGGTGAGAGATACACTAAATTGTCTAAAAGGAATGTTGTTTATTAATTTTGCTTTTCTCATATAATTTCTAAATAAAAATAGTATTTTTGGCTCAGGAAAATCACTTCCTTATTTAGCAAAGCTCAAAAGTTATTTTCAATGCCCCTTAGTGTTTTTCATTATTTTTGTCAAATTTTATCCAAAGCTGCTTTTAAACAGTGCTAAAACTTTCATGCTTTAAATAAAATCTGTTGCCTTCTTGTAAGCAATTGACAATCATGTAAGAAGTTAGTGAAATAAATACACATGTGAGGTGTTCTACAATACATTTTCACACAGTCACTTGTTTTACACAATATGTCTTTTTGTTGGTTGCTCGCAGATGAAAATTTTTTTGTTTGTTTGTTCTTGTGTTTGTTTTTGTTTTACCAAGTGTAGTTCTAAATAAGCAGACATGTAACTCTGAAATATAACCATGTATTCTTGTTCATTAAGTGGTTATTATTATGGGCTTGGCGTCTGACCCTGCATGAGTTACTCAGCATCTCTAAAGTGCAATTTCCTATAAAATCTAAAAAGTAAAAATAATACTTTTTATGTAGTTCTTGTGAGGATTAAATGAGAAAATGAATTTGAGCGTTAAGTATGGGACTTTGTGAATAATAAAATTTAAAAAATCTATTTAAGTGTGCGAATGTGAGAAATAGCCCAGCAGGCATTGTTTTCCTGATGGATTGTGTTTATATGACTGTGCAGGAAGATTGTAAACATCTGTGCTTTGGTTACCATTTTCCTGATTTATTTAACCACTTGGATTTTGTCAACTATTTTCAACTAATCGCACAAGAGCAATGCCATCTACGTTACTCAGATGATTTCTTCAATCCATTAGAAATGCCCGGGTGAAGCATTGCGTGACACTGGACATATTAGGCTAGAGGCAAGGAAATTTGAGCTTTCAAATTTTGAGTCTCTTTGAGTGCTTCTAAACTCCTATGCACCTCAGCTCTGGTAATGGAAAAGTTGATCATTCTCTATATACACACAGAGAACGGGAAGAAAACTTCCCATAATCTTTCCACCCAATGATAACCAATTACCCTTGACATTTTGATTATATTCTTCATTATGATGATTTATATACATGTCTATATAAACATGTATATATAGATGCATACATACATATATGTGTAGTTTACAAAAATGAAATGATGTTGCATAGTGTTTTGTCACATGCTTTTTTTACTTCATTTTAATGTTCTACATGATCCTTTTAAATAGATGTAAGCAATCTATGTCAGAAATAAAATGTTATTTTTTTAATCTAATTTTTGAGAGTTACTTTCCAATCTTATTACTATTTTTAAGAAATAACTTAAACAGCCTTGAGCTATAAGGGAAAATTTTGAAAGGAATTGAGCAAGTATCATCTAAGCTCTCTATTCTAGCAAGGTTATACCCATAAAATAATTGCATTTGAAATCACTTAACAGCATTAGAAAACAACACAAGTAATAAAAAACAAGCTTCCAAGACAAAATACATTAAAACCAGAAGTTACAACCTACACTGAATAAAGGAAGTAGGCAATATAGACACATGCTGAATTTCTCAGTACAGGTAATTTCTGCTTTGCACAGTAGTATGGGACTGAAAATGACATTGCAGACTGAAACCATTCAAATACTCATAATGAATTATGGAATTTAAGATTCTTTCATGACCTTTAAAATTTTCTGTCAAACACTGGAAACTCTCTTACCTTTTATATAAATATTGGTTATGAATATACTGTATAGTGAAATAGAAAAAAATATTAGCACATTGTAATGTAAAATGTTATGAACACTGAGGATTCAATGTTTTATTTCTTTGTAAAAAAACTTAATAAAGTAGTTTGAACAGTGCTGGCTTAATTTTTCTTGTGTGTGACTTATGATGTACACAACACATCATTTCTATGCCTTGGCAAATTTCTATTAGCTTCCGACATTTTATCTTTGGCTCTTTCAGTGTTATGAAGTGTCTCTGAGAGTGACTTCAACGGGAAGTGTTTTGCCAGCATTAGGCATTTCCTCTGGGACACCTTCATCCTGTTTGCTATAATTTCTTCCCTCATTTATAAATTTGTCATCTCTAAGCAACTCTGACTGCACAGCCTCTCTAAAGTGGCCATATCAAGATTCCCACCATCATCTATAGCTTTTATAAGTCCATGTTTAATTTTAATGTAATTTCCAGCATTATTATTTTTCATTTCTTTGCTGCACATGCATCTTTGTTTTCCAACTCTTTCTTTCAATTATCCATTTTCGTACAATGTCATGTGAGCTTATCACCTGGAGACAAGGAGGCAACACAACTACATGCTTTGCTGTTTATGCATGAATTGAGCAACGGATGTGTGGTGACCAATCACTGAAAGACTTTGAAAAAAGTGACATGATTAGTCATTGATCAAGATATGCCTGTTATTTGTGTAGTGATTTGTGGAATGAAGAGCTAGCAGCACAGTTTGTACTTTATGTTATTACTCAGTGTTAATATACCATGGTAATGGAAATGTGAACCAGGTTGCAAAGGACCAGTGTTATTTAACCAAACCATGCTAACGGAACCAGACCTATGCTGGCACTTTACGGGGAATCATGCTCATTAGATGGCTCAATGCAATGGGATGGAATCTAGAAACTGAATTTCCTCCTGTTTCTCTGAAGCCACAGCACCACTGAGCTCACTGATGATTTCAGTCTAATTCGAGAACATGATTGTTTCCTCCCATTCTACCCCAGAACTTGCCAGCCTCACACGCTCCACTGCCCACACATGTACCTCATGGACTGTGGCAAAAAGAGGCCCAAGTCCTGCAGGGCTAAGTCTCTAGGACAGTTTCAGAAGGATAAATCTTTTAAGTCAAGGTTAGGTCAGTGATGTTGAACACAGAGTGGGGACTGAGGGACAAGGAGCCAAGAAAGTTGAGGAATTTATAGCCAAGTCTGTAAATGAAGAGGATTGATGCTAACTGAAGACAAAGAGAGGATTCATTGGAAGGAGGGTGAAACGGTCTTAGAAAGTAGGGGTTGGGGAGTTTGAGGAGGTTTCTCACAGGTCTTGATACACTGTCCCAATTATCTTTGCACCACAGTGTCTGTCACATAATAAGTCCTTAAATGAAGCAAAAAATATTGTTGGGATTTCACCACAAAGGCAAGCATTTCTTATTAATATTAATTTTGAAAAAACACTACTTTCATAAAACTTAGTTTAAATATGACCAACTATATAGGGCATGCAAATAAAATAGATCAAAGATGAAAGTTAAGTCCAAAGATATTCAATGAGAAATTTATTTTTTTCTCTCTGTAGTTGATTATTTGTGCTTGTTTCCACTGTACTCCAAGTAGTCAGGGTGATCTTTTGGAAATGTAAATCATGTCATGTAGTTTTTTGCTTAAAATTTTCTAAAGGTTCTCACTGCCCCACAAATAAAATCTAAAGTGCTTCCCATGACTCATAAGGTCGGTTCCTGATTCTTAACAAATTTTCTGACCCTATCAGTTACCCCTAATCCTTCACCACTCTCCCCTGTCCTCTAATATTCTTTAGTTATGTTGACATGTCTTTCCATTTCACAAATATGCCAAGCTAATTGTGGTCTTAGGGACTTTACTTTTGCTGTTGCCTCTCTTTAGTGAGCTCAATCTGTAGATCTTCACATGAAAAACTCTAAGCACAGTATCTAACAGATGGAAAGAGTCGTGTTATTTTTTATAATATTGTTCTCTGCAAGTTCTTCTGTTTTTAGAATGTCCTATTTTTTTTTTTTTTTTTTTTGCGTGGGGAGGAATTTCCTCACTTTAATGTGTTTTTGGGGTAAAGGATGGATGATAACAAACTTCCCTATGAGAAAAAAGATGGAAGGTGTGTTTGCATCAGTCAGAATAAACTAGTTATGCCCCAATAACAAACAATCCCCCAAATCTCAGTGGCTTAAAACAACCACCAGCTTAAAAAACAAAGGTGTATTTTTCACTTATGCAGATCGGCAAGAAGGTTCTACTCATTAGAGAGATGCTAACATTTTATGAAACTATAAACTCAACATGAAGTTTGAGGGCTTGCCATGTCAGAGGAAGATAAGGATAGAGAATAGAGCACTGCCAATTAAATGGTTTATCCCAAAAATGACACAAATCGTTGCTCACATTTTAATTAACTATAAGTCTGGATCTGCTATCTCCTATCTACATTCTCATATTTTTATTAGGCCTTGATGCAAGGGACTAAATTTTTTATTGAGGCTTACGAAATAATTTTGGAGTACTTTTAACATTTCAGATTCCTAGATTTCACCTTCTAAGATTATGATTTAGTTGGTTCGGGATGGGGAGGGGTCGGTCATCCAGTTATTTGCATTACTTCTAGTTAACTCAGTTGCAGATAATTTGGAGACCACACTTAAAAAATACCTCTGGAGACTAGAACAATGGTTGATCTGTTGTAAGTGATGAATAAATATTTTTAGATTGACTATACAATCAGGGTTCTTTTATGAATAAGGATTTAAAAGAATGAATCAGTAATTTAAGTGAGAATTTATATATGCTAAATTTCATTAGAAAGAAGAGGAAAGTCCAAAGTTTTATCCATTTACCCTAAAATAACTCCCAACTTCTGGGAGAAGGTAATGGTGGGACTATGTTTCTTTCACTTTGTTCAAGTCATCAAGTTAACCCACACAGGATCCCAGCCATGTCTTATCTCTTATTTAGGAAGAAAGCCCATGTCGAAGGATATTAAAACAAAAAGTGAGTGAGTTTTTTGATTCATTCCATTTGAAAGAAACTATGGAGAAAGCAAATGCAATCTCTTGTAATTAGAAGTTACTTTAATTGTGTGACTCACAGCCCACATTTCTTTGACAGTGACAGATAATAGTCACTTTTTTTATGCTGTATTAAAAATCCAGTGGCAAATAACTTCAAAACCCCAACTAAGTGGGAACTAAACTCTTTGTCACTTATATCTGCAGTATTTTCACACTCTGATTACAGAATAATAGCACTAGAAGTTAAAGATCATAATGGTGTCATAGAACATAAATATATGCTTTTGAAATGAAGTTAATGTTCCATTATGATAGATTACCCATCCCCTTGAAGAGTTCAACTATTTAAAAAGCAGATCTGTTGAATTTTCAATAATCAGGCTTTTCTCTGAAAGAGAGCTTCAGGCTGAAGGTCTCCATGGGTATGTACCCACAAGCATTATGTTTTGGTTCGTAAAATCTGAAGGCTTCCAAAGTATTAAAACTTTCATGCAAAGCATTCAGAAAACAACAATACAAAAAAATTGATGCTTGAAATACCTATTAAAAATTAAGCTGTATCAGATTCTATTTGCATAATTGCTGTGAGGTCTTGCTTTAATAGTATCCTTCTCCTCTGGGCAAGTTATTCATAATGTTAGCCTATTTTATATAGGCACTTATACCTTGGAGTGTGGACTAAAGGGATGATAATAAAAGAATATTTGTTCAGTTACTGTCTTGCTGAAATTATTGGTATATTTTTTTAATATTTATATTCTGACCAGTGAATCTAAGTATCTTGGCTGGGAAGTAAGTAGGTAATTTTGCTTTTGCCTGAAAGTGGATCAAGTTTAGCTGATACTTCTCTAATAGATGATAACAAACTAAAAGGGCTGAAAGATATGCAAGAAAATCACATGTACTTAAAAGCTTTGTTTTCTTATGTTACTGCATGATAGTGTATGCCTTTTCTGGAACACATCTGAGAAAGCAATGTGCGAAGAGGACTCATGGTCTTCTTTCCTGTAGATTTCTCTGTAGTATTGTAATAAAATGGCTTTGTCCATTTAGAATATGCTGTGAACAATAATAGTCATGAGTTATATAGTAAGGAGATTATTTATGATGTGCTTGTTAATAGGCCTCACAATAGTATTGTAAAGCACAGAATGAGATTGGAACTGGGAATCAGAAATTCTAAGCTGTCTATCCTGCTTGGGATCTTAGTGTGGCACTTGACTTTTTTTTTTTTTTTTTTAATTCGGGTGCAAAATTGAGCTAATCATATGCCTCAGCCACAGCTCATTATAATTACTGGTCCTGTAAAAGCCCCTCTCTTTATCTTATTTTATTTCTATTTCCATGTCTATTTCTTTCTTTCACCTCGAAAAAATAACCTAATGTGTTTATGTATCTTTGTATATGTTCCTGAAAAATGTGTATTATTGTTTTGTGCACTTTCATATTTAATTTTCATAATTGGGGCTAGATTATAAATCTCAGTTGCTTTTTCCTTGTTTCACTCAGGTTCTATTTACATTTTTTGTATGTATTTCTACTTCTTAAGGCTGCTTGTTGCTGTGTCATTCAGTTGGATCTGTATAGTATTTACGCTTGCTTTTTAAAAGTAAAATTTTGGTTGTCTTCTCTGAGGTTCATTATTTATTAATTTGTTCATTCCCTATCTCCATCTTTCTAATAATCAAATATGTTTTGTAAGTGAAGATCCCAATGGACCAGGATGAGGGCAAATGAAGGTCTTTAATAACATTTTCCAGTGAGGTTCTATAATGGCACAGGAATACACAACTCCGATCAAGGAGAAGCCTTTCCTCAGTAGACATGATATACATGAAATATCCCATACTACTCTTCAGTCTCCCCTGTACTTTAATTCTAAATATAGCCTAACCGATGTTATGAAGTTATCTTTCAGAATGCTCGCTTTCAATGAAATATAGAAATTGCATGCACAGATGTGGGATCAGGGATGCATAAAGAAATACATAAATTTAAAATAGCATAAAGCCAGAGAGTCCTAGAATCAGACCATCTTGATGCTGACTTGCTCAGTCATTGCACATGGTCATTAAATGACTCTACCTTTTCTTTCTTCATAGATCTTGGGTAATAACCCAGAGTATCTTGAGTTTCTTAAGGAAAAGTGATTATTACTATTAAGTAGAACCATTTCCTGTTCGCTTTTTAAGATCTTTGGGACCTAATGAAGAATGTAAACCAGCCTGATGAGGACTTGCTCCTGAGAGCACTGGACCTCCGCCCTCTGGAACTGTGCCAGGAGGCTGTGTGCTTAATCTGCTCAGAAATCGCTCCTTTCTGTCTGTCACTGAAGCCTGAACACACACCAGGAATTAGGTACTAATTAATGTCAACACATTACAAATGAAAAAAGAAGGGAAATTGCTTGGACTCATTCCTGAGGAAATCTATAGCAGTTTGCTTCAGTTAAAGTTAATGTGTACCTCGGGGCAGAATTGAACCAAATCATAAAATGCTGCTCATGTGGATAAGTGACCTGGAGGTGACCTGTGTGAGCTTCTTGACCAGTATTTGTTTCCATCTTGTGTCTATTTTGTTAGGATGCTGCTTACACCATTGGGCGATCTGTTTGGGTGCATCAGACAGTCTAAGAATCCAAACTACTGTTTCATAAGCAATCCATTATAGAGTGCTTATAAAAAATCCTAGGAAATAACTTTCAAAATGGCACCTTCCTGATCTGAATCATTGTTGCTTTATGGACTTCGATGAATAGCTTTTCCAACAGTGGAACAAACATTGTTACATGGATCTTAGGAAGTCTTCCTCTTTTAATTAAAAGCAGATTCTGATATCTTATTTTTATGGTTATAAAATTAGGAATTGGATGCTAAAATCCAAATAACCACTTTGTGTAATCATGATAATAAATGTGTACCTCTATGTCTTGTATGATCTACAGGTATAAGATTGAGTCCAATATGTGAGATACCGAGATATCCATCGGGGGTGAGTCTGCAGTCAGGAATGGAAGACTCATTCTGTAGAAAAAGCTGTTAGAGTTGCAGCAAACCAAAAGCGGGTTCACTTTTATGTTCATCATTCTTTAGGTTTCCCTATTATATTTTTCCCTTTTAGGGGTCGTCGATGTGCACTTTTCTAGATTTCACTTGAATAAGAACATACAGGCTTAGACAGTTAAGCACACTGCTTGCTTTGCGCAGAACTTCAGCTCACTAGAGAAGACTCTATGCTACTGAATCTATCTCCATAGCTCAGCACAGCAAATGGCACACAGGATGGGCCCAAATTACTGAATAGGTAAGGACTACAGAGTAATGCAGACATGCCTGTAATGTCAAGCCAAGTTACGACTATATTAGTAAACTTTTGATGAACCTGTTTTAGTGGATAGACTTTGGAGTTAAAAACCTCTAAATTCCAGTCTTGACAACTGTATGGCCATGGGAAGTACTCCCTTACACTTTCAATGTTCTCATCTGTAAATTAGGGTTAATAATAGGCTAGTGGAGAAGAGGGGAGAGGTCTGTAGTGAAGACTTATTTGACCAAATTAACCCCAATGATTTTGTTTTAGTTAAAAAAAATTAAGTTCTAGGAATATGAGATCTTAATCAAATACTGCCTTGATTGTCCTCTAAGTTTCCCCCCTAAGTCTTAATATGATAACTGTAATAAAAAGATTTAAGAGCATGCATTTTTCCTGAGCACCTAGCACAGATTACATGTAAGTCTTAGTCTATGTGCTGTCGACAAACCACACTATAAGGGATAGATATGGAAGAAGATGCAAATAGAAATGAGGATTATTAAGAAAAGTCTGTTTGAAACTTTTTGGCTCTATCCATGCACTAGTATTCCAGCAAATAATGTGCATAATTTTCATTGTATTTTGATAAAGTCCTGAAAGGTAAGAAAGCCGAAGGGAAATAAGAGCAAAGGAACAAATAACAGAACTCGTTCTGGGAAAGTAGTAGGCAGACTAGCACTGGACAGAGAAGGCACCGCCAGGGGGATTAATTCATTTTCTAACAGCGATTGTATTGGAGGAGGGACTTTAAAAAAAAAAAATCAATAAATGTAGGAGCATAAGACACACTTTGAAATATTTAAAAGCTAGAAGAAATAGATGTTTTGGTCCTTTTAAAATTTAACAGACTGATACCACAAACTCATCAAATGTCTTACAGAGCACCCTTACAAATGAAAGATATATATTAAACCCATTAAAATGGCTTCCTATGTGGGGGAGGGAAAATGGGGCCAAAAGGGAATAAATACATAAATGTGAGGAGCCTCGTCCAGATTACTGGTGTTTGAGAGTTCTGAATTGAATATGAATAATTAACTTGACTCTCTGCACCTGGGTCCAACAAAAACCCACCACCGCCACTACCACCAAACCAACAATTAAACTAAAACACACTGTGTAAGTGTACAGGGTTTTTATGGGAGCCATTTGCATTTCATACATCAGGAAATGATGCTTTAGGCTACAGAGTGCCTACGACTCCCAGGTACAGGTGGTAGTGTGTATGTGTACGTGTGTGTGCTTTCCTGTGACTAAATTGTTATGAAGAGAAACGGAGCCTGAGAAAACTACTTTTGACTGATTTGGTTTTTGGAGTCAGGATATTCACTTCCCAAACATAGTCTTTCTTTTCAATAGAAGTTCTCCTTAACTTTCCCATGTTTTTTTTTTTTGCATGGAGAGTGTATGTATGTGTGTGTGCACACATGTGCATGTGTGTTTGCATAAATCTTTGGAGTTTACAAATAACAGCAGCAATCAATTTAAGACCAACTGATTGTAATGATTGAAAGCTGCTGTAGCAACAGCAACAACAACAACAACAACAACAACAAACCAGCACAACAATGTGCACTCCATTAAAATATAACCAGATAAACATTTGCTACAAGCTTGAAAAATCTGTCTCCTTTACCAGGTTGAATAGGTTGAAATCCATCCACAGTTAATTAAAAAGAAAGGATGTGAGGATTTGGCTGAAATGGAAGACAAAGGGAATTAAAATACGATTTTTCAAAAAGAAATGTACAGGGATGCCAATGCAGGAACTCAATCATAAATGTGAATCATTGGTTTGAACATCAGAAGATTTAGGATTTATAAATCTGTCTCTATACCAAAGGTATGGAACAAGTATAGTACATGCCTCCAATGGGATGATGTGATTGTGGTCGTAAAAATATCTCAAATATTGCATTATATTTTTTATGTTTTATATTCTTGACCATTTAGCTATATATCATTTTACTTCATGTTTGGAATGTTTAAGATAATGTGACAAATATACATAGAAGCATGTACGTGTTGGTGAGCACATACACTCAGCCTCTCTGCACTGCTATATGACCAAACTTTCCTAACCGCTTACTTAATCAGAGATTCAAGTTTTTGTTTGTTTGTTTGTTTATTTATTTTTTAAGCATTATCCCAAAACAATTATGTCAAAATCTGTGCTCCATCCATGTTTACAAGCAAAACAAGGCTGGGCCTGATCTTTGCATTTTGGGCACCAGGCAGCAGCTACTTATTATCTTCCTTCACTGGAGTGTTTTCTCATTGATTGCATTCCTTTTTTGACTCTTTTTTCATAAAAGAGACCGAGAGAAAGAGTATGGAAGCGGGGAGAGGAGGGAAGAGAGAGAAAGGGAGAGAAAAAGAGGAGAGAGAGAAAGGCAGGCTATCATTAAAACCATAGCCACACACACCACTAACAGACTAATGGATGCTGGGGGTGGAGGAGGCAAACTCCACTAGCAAAGCCAGAAGTCACCTGCCTACCTCACTTTTGTGTGTTCACAGCTACATGTCAACCGAGCATTGGATAGTTTTGCCAAATTGCAAGTTTCCATAAAGAGTTCCACTTGCAAGGATTGTGCTAGGAATATAAATTGGTGCAGGATAGACTTTCTGAAAGACAATATGACAACAGCTATTAAAAATCCTAAAAATTTGTTTGCCCCAGACGCGAGAATCTATTTTTAAAAATTATTCTAAAAAAGTTAAGTTGGTACAATGTAGCCTCATTTTTAATAGTACATTTTTTTAAAGTCCAAAAATAGGAGAGTAGTTAAGTGAAAGATTTTACATCCATACAATGAAAAAGGTAGCCTTAAACAGCCATGTTGTAAATAAAAAATATTTGTCATGGTGGAAAATGATCATAAAATATTAACCAAAAGAAGAGCCCTATAAACTATTTGAATAGATGTCTATTTTGTAAAATAGAAATGCAGAAATGTTTGTAGGGACAGGAAGAAAATTCAGCAAAATGAAAAATATTATTTTGCTTTTTATGCTTTTTAATATTTTTATATATTTCCCAAATTTTTTCTTTGCTTTCTTATGTGATTGGTATAATCTCATAATTGCTACTAAAAATACTCATTAATATTCAAAAGCCTGTCTCTCTGGGTTTAATAATTTGGTTCAAGTCAGAGGTTATGTCCCACATGATGTATTGTGAGTCCTGGGATTGGTTCATTCAAAGGGAAGACCCCCACAGCTGTCTCAGACTTTCACTATTTGGAGATCTTGAGTGTAAATGATGAATATGAATATACTACATTCTTAAGGAATAATGGTTCTCCCCAGGTTTGCCATCTTGTTTGTCACCCATAACCAGATACCCATACTATAACACAAATTGTAACAAACTATGAATTCATGAAATGAAAAGGACTATTATTTTGCTGATAATGAGGGGGGAGGAGGTCTGAGTTTAAATTGCTTTGGCAATCAACTCTGTGTTTCCTGATTCTGATGCAACTGAAACCTCAACTTTCTCATATTACAATGGTTTATATAATATATTTATAGATACGCACGGAAGTATATGATAAAAGTGTTTTATGGTTGGAGTAAGCAAGCAGCTGGATACCACTTTGTTTGATTTGTACAGAAGAGTAGAAGTTCAAACATAAACTGAAATGACTACCCCTTTGTTTAGCTATCATAGACTGTTTCTTTATCATGATCACATGCAATCCATTGGAAAATTGAGAGGCAATAACAAACATAGCACCAAACTCCATTATAATAAGTATTGTTCTAGAGTATAATCCCTATACTGGTATCTCTTTAGATTCAAGGTAAAGGGAACAGAATCTTATAGTCCATTTTCTGTTTTTGTTTTTGTTTTTGTTTCGTTTTTGTTTTTTTGTTTTTTCTTTTTTTGCACAGGGATTGCTTAAAGCACACTCAAAATGTGTTGGAAGAACACTCACACTCAAACTCACACTCAAAGGCTCTCCATGGCTGTGAGGATAAATAATAAACAACAAATCTGTATCTCCCACACTTTACTCAGCAGCCCTTAAAACCAGAGTTAATAAATGGCATACATCCTCTGACTGTTACCTTATATTTGGCAAGAATAAATAAATTAAATTAACACATTTAATGACAAAAGTAACCAAATAATTTTGAGTCTTGGACTGGACCTCATATTATTTAATGTAAAATGAATGAAAACATGTTTTTACAAACCAATTGTTTTTCTACAGGTACTTAGAAAAATTCTTTGCTGATGTTGATAAAATCTTTTCTACCTTTGTGAACATGGCCAGTCATGTTAGAATGCTTCCAATAAAGAGATTAAGAGAGTCAAACAAGAACCCCCCAAAGAAACAATGGGAAATATTGGGATTTCAGACTTTTTGCATCACTTCTCTGATTTCACACAATAAAGAGCATAACTCGTTCAAATTAAATCGCCTAGCATTGATTGTTAGAGATCAGAGAAGGCTGTTAATTTAAGGTTTTATCAGATTACCAAACACTTGCAATGTTTGATTGACGATTTTACAGCTGGTGTACTGAAATATATTCTGCTTAGCAACTAATGTTAAGCAGAAGAAAATTTTCTGACTATGTCATGGTTGTGAAAACAGGTGCAGGGTATCTGGAAAAAATTTAACTCTGAAGGGGAGGCAAAAGTGATCTTCAAACGAATAGCTTGAACCTAAAGAATGTTATTGCATATAATAATAAAAGCAAACAAAACTTTCTATTTCTAAAAGTTATGTGTATTCTAACAAAAATAAACTTAGCTTTCAGCTACCAGGGAAAACCCAATCAATAAATTGAGTAGAATAATTTTTCTTCAAAGATTTTATTTACGTCTAAGAACACTTTTATTATCATTAAGTAATCTATGTTATGTTTTGATTCTTATGCACTAGAGGTGGGTAAGCTGGTTTACACAATTTTTTGAAATGTTTACCTAAACATAAACTGTAGGAAAAAATTAAGAAAAATTGGAAGGCATTTTTATCTTTTTTGATTTTGTAGCAACTATATTTTAGTCTCTTTAATTTCAGACTCTTTAATGAACAAAATGAATAATGGCCATATCCTCAAAGTAACTAGAAACAGGATACTCCAGGGTTATTCTGATGATCTCTAAGATGTATTGGAAGCCTGACTTAAGATGAGTGACAATGTAATTCTCAGACATTAGATGGTATGGAAAATGTTAGCAGTGGTTCTTGCAACTAAGAATTCAACTTGTTCTTTTATTTTTAACCCAAATGTAAATTATCATGCCTCACATTACATCTTTTTTTAAAATTACTTTTGATTGATTCTGGCAGCATGGGCTTAAAAAAAAAGTATTTTTATTTTTAGTTAAAACTAAAACTATTTAAATTAAACCTCTAGTGTAGAAATACAAAAACTTACCTTTTGTTGGTTTGAAAATACTGGAAAAATGTCTTTTTAACATTTAATCAGGCTTGGAGGTCATGAAATGACTATATTCGAAGTTATCACCAGTGAATAAAAATAAACTCCCTTTTAAAGGTTTTTTTCACCTCCTGATATCTTCCACCTAACATTTTTCAGATTTTGTTTTCTCCCCTAGAGTTATTCCGTTTTGACTCAAACGCAGTTATCAGCCTAGTCCAGAAGCTCCCAAAGAATGATTTATTCATTTAGTGGCCTCTGTCTTCTTTTTAGGCAACCTAAGAGGAACAATTGTTGGGTCTCTTTTCTATGCTATTCTTTAGCTCAGTGGGAATGAACTGGCCTCTGCACCTCTCAGCTGAGCCTGCCTCTTTTTAGTTCTCCCAATTTAGTGTGAGAGCACAAAGAGGAGTGATGAGCCTGGGATATACCTTCTCCCACTCAGAGGTGCACAGCTGGGAAGAAAGGCAGGAAAGTTCTGCTCACAGACCACACAAAGTACTCCCCACCAGGCTGCAGCTGTGACAAGCCAGCAATTCTTCCCTCGACACCTAAGGCACATATTTCATAGTCTAAGAATAGATGTGCTTACACTGATCAAGAGTGGGGGAGGTTGACAGAATTACCCTCATGTGGCTGGGGCTCAGATGCATAAAGATGTCAAGAGATCTGGTTTTAATTGAACTGCAAGCTTTTGCGATGCGGTATTCTACGAACAGGGCCATTTTGCCTTATATGGTCAATAACATATGTTTTGGCAATATAAAAAACAAAACAAAAAACAGTAAATATGAGTTATAACAAGAACTTATCAGGAACTGCAGAGAAGAGTTATAACTAGTGAACACTACGTAGAAACATGATATCTATATTTTTGATTGTTATACGGACTTAATATGCCAATTAAAAAATTATTCCACAATTAATGGCTGTTTTACTTGCTTGTAGTGAGGTGATTCCCTTAGAGATAGATTTTTCTTGTGATCAATTTGTTAACAACTGACAAAATACTTTAGCATTTTTGATTTTCATTTGGCATTAGGATTACTTCTTTGAGAAAGTCTGAATAGTAAAGCAAAACTGCTACAATATTTTTATTATCATGATATCACAAAGTAAACACTGAGAACTGACTCACCAGCCAACTGATGTAGGAAGATCAAAGAAGACCCATATCATAATTTAACCTTAAGTGAAGGTTTGTGTGGAAATAAAAATTAGATATCAGATTAATCCTAAAATACAACTTATTTAGTCTATTTCTCCCTTTCAACATTTAAAATATAAAGTATTCATTGGCAATTAGTCTAGATGTCAACTTAGGATAGAAGCCAAGTTCCATTAGGAAATGGTATTTGTTTTTAACTTTTAAGAGGTCTGTACTTTCTCTTGACAAAATGTGAGACTTCTGTATTTGCAAACTTACTGGCCTGAAACTTGGTAGTTCTGTTTTCGTCTTTATGCAGCTCTTAATAAAATTGTTTTTAAGAAAAGTATATCACAAGGTAAAATTTAAATATATTCTTTGTAGGGTGAAAAACTTCTGGCTTTATTAACTGTAAAGAAATTCTTACACCCTTGGAGGTAGTACATTACATCTGTGCCCCAATAGGAGGTGGAGTTTATAGTTGAGGCAATGTTCTTTCTTGCTCTGTACTGCCTGAATCTCACCTGGCCTTCGGCCATCTATTTTGCCCAGACATAAAAACAGCCTACATAAAGAGAGAAGGTGATAGATAGGACTAATAATTATTTTACCTATCTGCATATTGTCGACTAATTTGTTGATTAATTAGAAGCTGTGTGCAGTGATATTGTGATTCAAGTCTGGATCAACTTGATATTCTGCTTCTGGGAGGTTGTAAGAACATGTTCTAGATTGTTCTCACACCAGATGTTGGATGCTTTCTTGAGATGTTTCATTGTTGGCCTAGCACAATTCACGGAAGCTTGAGAAAATCCCATCTCAGACTGCCAACTGGGGCAGAGAGAGCTAGATCTATAGTTACTGCCTCAAAGGAATTAATTATAAATGTCAGTATTCTTTAAGTTTTGTCACTGTGCGACTTAGTTACAGTCACCTTTGCCTCCTTTGACCAAGGAAGAGGCCAAGACTCCAAATGCCAGAAGCTTCCACAGAATAGAGCAAAGAGGTTTACCTGGTAAAAAGGCCAGTGAAACCTAGCTATAGCCAAACTATCTTCCCGTAGAGTTAGTGTCAAGCTGTGAGATAGCACCTCTGATCCCATGGAAATAGTTGTCTCTGGTTTTGATTCCAGTCTTTAGGAAGCACTGCAGTTAAACCTCAAAACCATTCACTTCCTCTTGCTCATCTAGCTCTTAGGTACTTGGATTTTGTTTCTGGTTAATTTTATGTTAACTTTACCTCAATATCTTTTTCGAAAAGGAACCAACACAAGGCCTAAACAAAGAAACTAAGAGAGAAATAGAAAGATAAAAGGAAAAATAAAAGTTCATGTAAGAATGGTCACAAGAAAAACAATGTATCCCAGTTAATAAAATCTATAATTGAATTTTGGCATGAGTTACTCAACTTAATAAGTCTATCACCTCACAAACAGGAGACAAATGAAGAGACTGCAGGGCTCAGTTAGGAAATGGAACGATGACAAAAGGAGTTGAAATTTACAAAGTGGCATTCAGTAAAAGAAGTAGTAAATGACTGAGAGATTACTGACCCCGCTCTGGGTCAGAAGAGGCCATCCATGGGGTGCTGTCAGGCGGAACACAAGCACACTTATGTTCTTGCACTGGTCTCTCTGCCTGGAAAAATCCCCTTTTTAAATTATCCTGAGACCCAGACATGGGAAATAAAACCCATCTTCTTCCCTATTGATGTATTTTTTTTTTTCTGAACTCTATAATACAAAAAATTGGGCGAGCAGGAGACATCGCATGCCATCTTAATTTGAGAGTAAATGGAACATGCCCCTGAGTGGCCTTCATCAATTATAACCAAGAAAACAAGCTTGGCACATCTCACTTCTCCCATTGACTGTATTGATGGCTTTCCTATACTTCCACACAGAAGGGTTCAAGAAGCAACAAACATTAGGCAAACTTCTGTTTCCTGGATGCTAAAAATAAATCACGATTTAATTGCAGTGCTACCTAAAGACTGAAACCAAAACCAGACACAAGTGCAAATGTCACTTGTTTTAATAAGAAATTATTAATAAGTTCATATGTCTCCTTGCTAAGTCAGACTGGACAATGAGGTCATCAATTTATAAGCAACGTAGACAAAAGGGAGAAACAGGTTCGTGAAGCAAATATATTGATCGGAAAGTCATAACTCAAGGTCCCCATCAGCAGAAACTTAGGCCATTAAAACAAGAAGATTCTAAAGATGAACTAGAGTAAATAAGATGAAGATTTAGGAGGCCAAGCCACAGAGGGGTTCAGTGGCTGCTGTAGGACCCAGCAATGTAGGGCTGAGTATCATTGTCTGTCTCCCAGATTTTTGGCTTTGCTGCTATGGTCTGCTGTTTGCTATATTGTTATGGTTTAGAAAAGTCAACTATTTCCCCAGAGTTGAGTTTTTAAGTAGAAATTACTGTGGCACTTGTAATGTTCCTTTTTAAATTTCCCTGCTAGGGTTTTTGACATCTATTTTCCTAGCAGGAGTCCCCGCCTGCCCTCTCTTCTTGACCTCAGTCTCCCACGTTGACATAAATCTCTGGCTTCTGATTTCCTCTTCCTCAGACTCCCTCCTCCTGAGCGTCTTGCTTTGCTCTCTGCACTAGTGTTCCAGTCCCCTCCTGTTTTTTCCTCTAGTCACACAGCAACATCTCCAATTCATGAAATCTCCATGGTGTATGTCTCAGTTGCCCTGACTCTCAGAATCATCTATGTCATGGTTCTCACAGTGTGGTCATCAGGACAGCAGTGTCACATCACCTGGGAACTTGTTAGAAATGCAAGTTCGGGGCTCACATCAGACCAACCATCTCTAGTGGTGAGGCTCAGCAATCTATGTTTTAATGCGCCTGACAGGTGATTCTGATCCCAGATCTGAGAACCACTAACTACATTATCTTTTGGGAACCGGAGTTCAAGGGCAAGAGCTCTGTGTAGAGAGCTGTTTGTGTGCAGATCCTACTTTCTGGCCATGTACTTTGGATAAATTATTTAACCTCTCTCTGTGTCTCATAGTCTTCATCTGTGAAATGGGAATAATAATACTTTGTCTCAGAGATTTGTTGTGGGGATAAAATGATACAAGCTATATAGGTAATGTACTATTGCAGAGCAAAAATTAGGAAATGCTAAAAAATATTAGCACTTTTTCTTTCTAAGATAGTTCTGCCCACAACGCATGAAATGAGTCACTTTCCATATCATACCTTTATGAAACTTGTAAACAAATATTAATCAGTAGTGAAACCAAGTTACCTAAAAATGTAAATTACATTCCAAATCAGTTCTTGATATTATCAATTTTATAAAACTATTTTCATGTTTGCATTTAAAATAGTTATATGAATAATTAATTTATATATTTTAACATATAATAAAAGCGATGACATAATACCAACTCAAGAGAATCAGTTTAGAGAAAGCTATTTTATTGCCACATAGAAATAAACCCAGAAAAAGGTTTGCAAGTTTGTTCTTGTAGCAGCTAATACCCTGAAAGGAAAAAACACGCATGTTTGTTGCTAATAATAAAGCACCCTGGTCTTTTTCAGTCTAGGACAACTCTAAACTTGCCTGTGCAGAATATCCTTGAGGCATAAAACCAAATTCAACAGATGGAACAGGACCCTGCAAGCAATTCTTCAAATCTGAATCACGCATTTTTCTTGCACGTAAATATCATTTCATGTCAATTGATACTACTAAACATGCATACTCATAATTGTTGCTATACTTTAATTATCATGAAGAAATGAGTTCTTAGTATCTCACATATAAAATGATCCCCATGTACGTATTTAAAAATATATAATTAAAGTTGTGGATTCCTTTACATATAAGTTTCTTCACCCAGTGCTAAAGTGTAGTTTGTTTCTATCCCATGCAGATTTCAAACTCCTTTAAATATTATGTTATACTTTTAATAAAAAAATTAAAATACTAGACACATCATTGTTCTCAGACCAATGAGGAGTGCTGGTAACTAGCAGAGAGCTTTATATGTAATATCCACACTTTGAATTAGCTATTATTGTCTATGATGACCATATCGTTAATGGATATTGCAACTTTAAAGCTCGTGTTACTTGGAACACCTGTATAGTGCAGTGTATGGTCCTGGTGAAATGGCTCAGATCAATAGTAAAAACAAAAAGCCCGCCCAGAAGGGATCTTTTTAAAGGCAGGCCAAAAACTGTATGTGCATAGCATGTTTTTGGCAAGTCAGTAGTGAAGTTTTGAGCTGTGAATATCTTGGAATTGTTAAGTAATTGTTGTTAGGGAAATATGGCAGTCGTTAATATAATTCTTAGCTGACCTAATTTCCATTCACATAAACTATGCTTTGGGGCAGTCATCAGGAGACCACCTTTACTTTGGTTTAAATGAAATTTCCCTAATTTTTATGCCAAATGTTTACTGAAAGATAGAAGAATTCTATATATATATTTAAAAAATGGCTTGAACAGGTAGAAAAATGTGTAGGTAAAGTTTTACGGTGCACCAGCAAAGTTTCTCACGCTGCAGCAGTTAAGTACAAGGGATTCTAAAACAAGAAAATAAACATTATGAAGTGGAAGCCATAGAAAAACAAGTCTAAAAATCAGATGTGAAAGAGAGTTGCTCCATTTGGAGGACACAGTTGCAAGCACAGCTCTCGGAGTTCTTTCTCAGGACTCATAATTTTAGCCTGGAAACCATGTTAGTGTTGGGGAGGAGATCTGGAAATCAGAAATCCTCATTCTGGTCCCCAAACACTAAGATTCTCTTTGGGGTTACTTATTATTAATTTTTGTAATACTCATCTTGGAATAAGGAATCTGTACTTGAATTCCTTGTAAAAATCAGTCCTTTCAAAAACAAAAACAAAAAAACAAAAACAAAACAGAACCACTGTTAAAATTGAAACACTGAGAGGATAATGGAATCAAAAGAGCTAAAAGGGCTCTGCTGTAAAGGAATAGATTTATAAAAACAAATAGTGCCAGACAGTCTTGATAGGGTTTACAATAGAATTAAAAACTTAGCCAGCACAATGAATGTACCTTAACACACATATGTTTATATTTTTGTAATGCATTTGATATAGTATCTCGATAAATCTTATTTGCCAACCTAATTAGCATTGGCTTTGCTGTGTTCTCTGTCACATGGACTGAGAACTGGCTGGAAGACAGTCCTAATGACTCAGGGCAATGTGTTGACTACAGAGTCTGCATGAGGTCTGGTTTTGTTTAACGTCTTTTTTAATGATCTGGAAGAAAGAGTAAATAATTCTTGAATGAAATAATATTTTAATGACAGGCACATGGGTGAACTGGAGAACACAATGAAGGAGAAGCATGTAAGCACCAGTTCCAGGCCCGCTACTGGTTTGAAGGAGGCCAGTCGCTTGATCTTTCTGGATGCGTTTTCCCATGTGGAAAATGGTGATAATGGCACTCTTGTGAGAAAACAAAGATAAGATTTCAAATACAAAGTGTGATAATGCTCCCTCAGATAACATTTGGTGCTTATCTACTGCTTACAATACTTGTTAGGAGTTACTTTAATATGGTTGAACATTGGGTAGGGCCGGTGTCTGAGAGAAACAGAACAATGTTGTCAAGAGACAACGTGTTTGGGGGACAAATGGCTAAAACACCCTGAAAAATCACCTATTTGTAAACAGGTGGAGGGAGCTTAGAGAGGGTAGAAAGCTGAAGAACAGCAACAGAATCTTTTGTGGGAAAACCGGATGGGAGGGTAAAGGATGATTCAGAAAAAGGTACAACTGTCTTAGTGTGTTTGGGGTGTTGTAGGAGAATAAGGGACCTCAGGGAGACCTCTCACACTGTCCACCTTTCTTTTCCTTCTGGTCTACATAGGGGATGTGTTTATACCCAAGTACTTGTTAATTGGGATTTAACTGTAAAGGTAGAGGCCAGTAGGCAATTTTAGGTAAAGCCTTAAAAGCAATTATTTTTGTAGAGTCACCTCTAGTCTGATGTGGAGTTAGGAACACTTTTCTCAGTTTACACTGGGCAGTTAGCTGGAGCAGGGTGGTGCTGCTCATTGACATAAACAAAACTAAACATGATTTATAGATTTATTTTTTCTCACTGAAATATGACTATCAAAGAGAATTCTTATAACAGCTGAAGTGTTTTATTTTTTTAGTAGGAAAGAATTAAAATCAGAAGATTATTGGTTCTTGCTTTGCAAAGCAGGCTCGCTCAGACTAGCCTGATCCTAAGTATTTTCCAGGATTGCTTTTAAAGATATAGCTCTCTGTGTCTCAGCCCAGACCCATCAAATCAGAATTTCCAAAGAAGCCAAAGCAACTGTTATGATCAGGCGATAAATCTTATTTGCCAACCTAATTGGCATTGGCTTTGCTGTGTTCTCTGTCACATGGACTGAGAAATGGCTGGAGGACAGTCCTAATGACTCTTCCTTTCCTGATAGGCTGTGGCCTGCACATCTTGATTTTTCTTTCTTCCTCCTCCTCCTCCTCCTCCTCCTCCTCCTCCTCCTCCTCCTCCTCCTCTTCCTCCTCCTCCTCCTCCTCTTTCTTCTTCTTCTTTTTTAAATTTTGAAACAGCAAAAATTTCCCTCAAAGAGAATTCAGCTTGTGCCGCATATTAGTATTGGGTAAATTCTGTCCCTATAACAGAAATGTGGTATTGCTACTCAATTGAATTCTGGTTACACGTACTTGGAACTACTAAACCGATGTCTTTCGGTACATTCCTCTCCATCTCCCTTTTCCTCTATGAGTAATCTCACGTGGGTTTTGCACTCACACATCTCTATGCTCCAGGAGAGGCTCAGGTAAGAGCAAGAATCTCTTTCTGACCAGGCCTTACCTCTTTGCCAGGGATGCTATCAGCTCAGCTCACTCCCTGTGTGTGAAAGGGGCTAAGAGAGTGAAATTCATTTTCTCATAAGTTGTTTCTACTTCTTTAAGAGTCTAGCCACTCCTTCACAAAACATTTAAAATAGAAATTATACTGAATACTCTCACCTTTTAATTTTAGCTCTTCTACCTACTGGCAGTGTGAATTGCTGGTAACTTCCGAATCCCTAATTTCCTCATTTCTAAAATGAGGACATTACCCAGAGTTTGCTGTGAAAGGAGCCAGTAAGCCTAATACATCCAGCACAGTGCCAGGAACATGGTTTGTGCTTAATAAAATGGTAACTATTATTATTATCATAAATTTTTATTTTCATTGGTTAATGTTTTTAGGTTTTTCTGTGGCCTTAGACTATTGAATTTTTCAGTTTTAAAAATTTTGATCTTTTTATATTGGTAATTCAACTTTTTGTGTCTTTTAAAAAATCAAACATATTTAAACACTTTCTGTGTTAAATTTTTATGGTTATTTAATTAGGTTTTAAATATTTTATTAATTCCCTTAAAAATTTCATTTTCCATTTATTATTCTATTTTTATTTTTATTTCCCTTCATTTCCTCTTCTATTTATGCATACACATATGTGTGCATGACTTTATTTATTTATTTTATGAGCTTGTTTTTATGATAGAGGCTCACATGAAAGCAAGGCAGCAGGAGTGGTAATAGCTTGCTTTTATCATAAAAGATTGGCGGCAGCCTTTCTTCCATCTGCTCCTTCAACTGTGTTTAACGGAGCTTTTACCCTGTGTAAGGAAGGAAGCAAAATCTTGAGAGGCTTAGGATAACCCTAAGTTAACTCTCTCTATGATTAAGATTTGCTTACTGCATACGGAACACTTATTTTTACCATAGTCTCATGACAATCATTAATTACACCAGTACTTTTATTGTCTAGTACTGTTTTTGCTATTATTAATGGCACTTCCTGGCAACACCAGTAATTAAACACATATTTGGAAAAACAATGTAAACAATTTATTTATATTTTCTCATCTGTTTAAAAAATTAAATACTGCCTTTTTCATTAATTTTCCTATTCAACAAATTAAGCACTAAATGCTTTGTTGAAGGGATAGTTCTTATACAAGTGTAAGTACCATTTAGTTCATACATTTCTACACTGACCTAAACGTAGCCACCAGCTACATGTAGTTAAGTGAGCACTTGAAATATGGCTAGTGTGACTGAGGAACTGAATTTTTAATTTTATTTAATTTTAACTACTTTAAATTTACATTTTAATACCAAAGCACTGCAAAATAATTTCCCATTAAGCACAATTTTATTGTATGTATGGTATCTCATTAATTATTTTTGTTTTTAATGCCTATAGCACCTGGTCGTCTTAGGTGGTCTCCCATCCAAGTACTAACCAGGCCCGACCCTGCTTAGCTTCTGAGATCAGACGAGATTGGGCACGTTCAGGGTGTCATTAATGATTTTTAATATTGATTAAATGTTGAAATGATATTTTAGATATATTAGGTTAAATTAAAATATATTATTAAAATTAATTTTCCATATTTCTTTTTATCTCTTTTAATGTGCCTACTAAAAATTACATGTATGGTTTGCATTATATTTCAATTGGCTGGTGCTGGCATAGGCAATTCAACAGGAAGAACAAAGTAGTATCAAAATAACATGTAAATAAAAGCATAACTAATTAATAGAAATTTTAGGAACTTATAAAAAGTTAATCATGATTCATAAAGAATTAGAAAGGAATCACCTAAAGACATGTCTTCGTTTGAGCTTGAGAGTTGGAGAGAGTGTCTGCAGAGCAGGAGAAAAAAAAAATATGACCCAAATCTCAGGTATGATACACAGGCTGACCAAGCTGAGAGGAATTAGCATAGAGAATGGATATCATAACATGTAAGAGTGAGAAGTTAAAGATTCTTCTCTAAACTCCAACCATGTATAAAAAACTCTTTATTCAGTCACCTCCAGCAAGTATTTACTGTATGCATTGTTCTAATCTAGATGTTGAAAACACAGCAGACAAATTCTTACTCTTGTTATATTCTAGTTAAAAGGGTCAGAAAGTAGACAATTTAAAAATAGCAAAACTATCTGAAATCTAAGAATGTGGACTATGTCGATTCCTTGAAATGCTCTCTTCACAAAAGTAAGTAGAAAGAACGCACAGAATTGTTCACACTGATTACATGTTATTTAAGGATAATAAATTAATAAAGTTTTGAACAGAATTTAAAAAAACAAAAGGACAAGAGAAAGGACATTTTTATATTTTTACAGTATTTAAAAGAAAATAAAATGGTGATAGGTATAAAGAGGTGGAGGATAAAGGAAGTCACTCTAAGCTAATTTACACAGAATGCTAAAGGATGGCCTCATGGAGAAAATGATATGAGAGCTGATGATTAGAAAATAAGAACTTTTCAACTCTACCAATGTCTTGTCAGCAGATCAACTGACAATAGAAAGGCATGAGAATGACTGAGTTTCATGTGTTTCAGAAACAGAAAGACTACTTAACCATAGCTGGTGCTTGGGGAGCACAAGACTGGGATGTATGCAGAAGTCAGATCACATCTGATCTTAGAAGCCAAAATAACAATTCTCAGTTTATCCTATGTGTAATGAAAAATTGTCGAAAAGTTTTGATCAGAAATGTAATGTGGACTGATTTCTTGCTGCTCTGTGGAGAATGGATTATTGAAAAACAATAGAATACTTCTCCAACATCCATGAACTCAAAGTCATGCCTCTTGCCTTCGTATTCCTATACAACATTATTTGTACATTTTGATTATTCAATTCAAGTCATAGCTCCATTATTTAGGAAAATTCAATCTAATTCATCTTTGCCTCCCTCATAGTCTCAGCATAGTGCCTTGGACATAATAAGCCCTCCATGAATATTTATTAAATGAATGAATCATTGAGTATATGGTAATTCAGACTCTGCCTGAATACTTTCAGTGACTAAAAGAGCCTAGCTTCATAAAGCAACTCATGTCATTGTCAGAAGTTTCTAATGGTTAAAAAATGATTTAAAACTGATACAAAATAGGTATTTTTTATTTCTGCTTATTTATTTTTATTTTTTCATTTGTCTGTGGAACAGCAGAGTGGAAATAAATTTTATCTTACAAAAGATCATCTTTTATTTCTGACAGTGATTATTTTCATAAATGTTTTATCTTCATCATTTCCAACCTTTTCAATATTTTTGACACATTTTTATATATTCACTCTCCTCATTGCTTTCTTTAGTTCACACTTTAGTTTATCATAACCCCCTTAAAATGATGCCCTGAAGTTAATATGATATACCACATGGATCTAAAGAGTCAGAGTATATCGAAGCTATTACTAACTTTGATGGAGATTCATACATGAATGCATGTTAATAGCTTCATCAAAACACTGGTTAGTATTCAAACATTTAATTAGATTATTAAGATGTGTCACCTGGTTCAAAGTGATGAGTGGGTATTTAGGATCTATTGCCCTTGTTAGGACCCACTGCCCTTGTTAGTGATTCATTGAAGCAACTGAAATTGGTAGGGTAGCATCAGAAACAGCTCGTAGAGCTCACTGATGGTATGATTTGAGTTTAGGTTAATAAATGAGTGCTAAATTTGTGATGGGCATTATTTGTCTAAGTCACAGGTATGCATTTGGTAGGGATCTTAATTCTCTTAATCCCCTACTTTTCAATTTAGACTTTGTGAACTACGAAATATCAGATGGCTTGCACAATGTTGGCTAAGTTTGGGGAGAATAAAATTTGGAGTACAAGAAAGCTATTTGAAACAGAAAGTTCTTTTTCACAGCATATCTTATAGATAGATGTTAATTGCACTTGCCTTCTGAGCTGGCTATGTAATAGAATTATAAAGTTAGAAGTAATCATAAAGACTGCCTTCCAATCTATTTAGGAATCTTTTCTTAAACTGTAGGAAATAAATGATGATTATTAGATCTACTTTTATGGATTTGTTCAACAATATCTTAAGGAGAAAAATAGTAAGATCTGTGCTATTTGTCAGAATGAAGTATGATGATTAATACATTGTATGGCTTCCTTGCATTGACAATTATAGCATGCATCACTTTACTCTAGCTAGCTTCATCTAATTATCTTTATATTTTTTCTTTACTCTGATAGCTTCTACTCTTTTAAAACTATACCTTTAGTTTCTATTTACATAAATCCCTTGTTTTGGGAACAAGGCATGATGTATTTCCAACTGGTCATGAAGCCCAAGGTAACTTAAGGTTTTACCTTTTTCTTGATAGAAGAGATCACAAAAAATATACCATGCTCTCAAATGAAAGCCCTGGAGGGTGAGCAGGGGAGTATGTCCCAAAAACAGAGGATGATTGAGCCTTTCCAAAGCTGAAACCCAGCCTCAACTTTGTTCAGTCAATGAAAATTTGAATATTATGAACTAAAGTCAAGAGAAAAAATGGAAAATGGAAACAGACTCAAAGTGATCCAGATATTATAATTAACAGACAAGGACTTTATAGTAACTATGATTCAGAAGTTCAAGAAATATATAAAAAGAGACAAAATAGAAGAAAAGATAGAAAACTTTCTTAGAGAATTAGAATCTACAAAAAGAGTCAATTATATATTGCCAAACTGAAAAGCACATTATAGGGAATCAAGAAATCAATAGATGTATTTGGTATCAGATTTGAAGAATGGAAGACAAGTTAGGGAACTATAAGACAAGTCATTGAAAAAAGGCATAAAACAAAATAAACATAAAAAGAACTAAGTACATAAAAAATGAGTATGTGATCCATATGGACCACAATAAAAAGTTCTAAAATACATGTATTGGATTACCAAAAAGAAAAAAGAAAGAAAGAAAAAGGAAAGAAACTGAAGAAATATTTTAAAAAGATGATGGCAAATAATTTTTCCAAAATCGATGAAAAACATTAACAGATTCAGTGGTCATGAACTTCAAACAGGATTAAAAAAATTAACTAGACATACAATAATAAAACTGATGAAAACCAAAGAGAAGAATAAAAGCGGCCTGAGAAAAGTCATCAGACTTTCAAAGGTATCAGATCTTCATTTCCAAACGATAATAACGGAAAGAGGAGATAATGGAGTGACGACTTTACAGTGCTGAAACGCAACAAACAAAACTTCCAACATAGAATTCTATCCCAGGAAAAAAAATCCTTAAAAATATTTTTAGAAAATAAAACTTGAGAAAATTAGTCATCTGCAGCCATGTCTTAAGAAAAATTAACAGAAGTTCATTACGCATTAACAAAATGATCTCAGACAGAAACAAGGACATTAAAGGTATAAAGAGCATAGGAAGCAATATGGATAGAAATAATTGAATATTGATTGTTCAAAATAATAATAGTAATAATGCCTTTGATGTTTAAAAATCATGTATAATTAAAATTCATAAGAGTAATACCAGAAAAGATGGAAGAAGTAAACCTAATGACAGTATTCTAAGTAAGTTCTAGGTGTGTTCCTTGTGTAGGTTGTGTGTGCTGTCTTGTTCTAGTTGAGCCTTGGAATGACAATGAGAGGAATTGGCTGTGAGGACTGCCTGTGAATACAGTGGAGGAGCCATTGTGCAAGGGCTGACCCTACAGAGCAGGATTCACTTTAGCAGGGCTCTGGTGCCTGCCAAATCTGCCCTGTGGGTGTGTCATTTGTGGAGGTGGTTAGGTGGTGCTCTGATATGGTCTGAAGCTGGCCACTGGGTGTGTTAGTTCTGGGACCCCTTGGGAGGGGTTTTGTTGTAGGCCAAGGTCAGATGCTGCTTATGCCCTGTCTGGGGCTGCTTGGTATGAGCTACAAAGTGATCTGCAAATGGTTGTCACTGTGCTGGACTTAGAATAAAGTGCCTGGAGGTGCCTAGGAGAAGCTAAGCTGTGAACTGGGTTTGCTGCTGCTACTGCCAAGCTTGGAGATGCTTAGCAAGGGGTACAGAGCATGACAAGGCCAGGTACTGTTAGTTTGGGGTTTGTGTCCACTAGCATTTACCAAGACACGCCATTAGTATGGAAAAGCCACTGAAATCAGCTGAGATGGGTTTGCAGGTTGAGTGAGGCAGAGTCTCAGAGAATAATCGGGGCAGGGCAAATGGTGTTAGCCAAGCTGATGGAGACTCAGATATGGTACTTGCCTGAATGTGCACCTCCCTGGGTGGCAGGAGGGCTCATCAAAAGAATGGTGGCTTCTGTCAGCATTTTTGTCTCCAGCCTTTGCCCTGAAGCCAGGAGATTCAATTCCTTTCCGTATATCCCTGGCACCTTTCAAACTGCTGCCCCAGCCCTAAAGCACAGAGCGAGAGTCAGTCAGCAAGGAAGTCTGTTAGCAGGCTCTTTAAGAGGAGCACTTGGGATTTCAACCATACTCCATCTTACTCAGCCACAATTTCTGCTGGTTTTCATAGCAAGAACCTACAACCAAGATTACTCAAACCAGCAAAGCTATCATTTAGCATCGAAGGACAGATAAAGAGCTTCCTAGGCAAGAAAAAGCTGAAGGAGTTCACCACCACCAAACCACTATTACGATAAATATTAAAGAAACTTCTTTAAGGAGAAGGAAAAAAGATACAAAATACGAATAAAATGGCAATAATTACATATCTATCAACAATTACTTGAAATGCAAATGGATTCAGTGCTTCAATCAAAAGACATATGGTTGCCGAATGAATAAGAAAACGAGACCTTTATACATGCTGCTTTAAGACACTCACTTTAGGTCTAAAGACACACACAGACTGAAAGTGAAGGGATGGGAAAAGATATTTCATGAAAATGGAAACAAAATAAAAAAGCCAGAGGAGCAATACTTATATGAGACAAAATATACTTTAAAACAAATGCTATAATAAGAGACAAAGAAGGACCCAGCAATACCACTTGTGGGTATTTACCCAAAGAAACCCAAAACGCTACCTCAAGGGGACATGTGCATCCACATGTTGTTCATTGCAGCATTATTTGCAATAGCTAAGACATGGAGGCAACCTGGGTATCTATCAGTGGATAAATGAAGAAGTGGTATATATATATATACCACTATGTAAATATCCACAATTGTACTGGGAGACTAAAGCAATTTTCTAAATATATAATAAAATAAGCAAGAATAAAATCAATAAAGGTTTGGAAGATCTGAAAAGGAAATGAAAAGAATGAACCTTTTTGAGGTATGTAAATTACATATATCAACAGAATTAAAATCCCTTACCATATGATGAGTCATAAAGCAAATTTCAATAAATTTCAAAGGATGGAGTATGTATTTTTACCTCAGTGGAAATAGCCTAGCTATCAGTAACAAAAAGTAAATAGAAAATCACTAACTGCTTTAAATTTAAACCATCTACTTATAAATAGAGCATAAGTTAAAAGAGAAATGATGGAAAATAGAAAATATTTCAAAGTAAATAATAATGAAGATGGAACATTTTACAACAAATTATAATTCCACAAAAGCACATTGATGAATCTCACGAGATGCCAGACACACATGAGAGTACATTGTGTGATTTTGTTTACATAAAGATAAACAGCCAAACCAACCTCTGATGTTAGAATTCAGATTGACTCTACTGGAGTGGGGAGCAGAGTATCTGGTAATGTCCTATTTCTTGATTTAGGTGCAGGATGTGTTCACTTTCTGACAATTCAAGTTGTACATTTAGAATTTGTACACTTTTAAAATGTTTTACTTGAATTAGAAAGTTTATTTAAAAAAGACACAATCAACTTTAAGTTTGCTAATGTACGGTCATTGAGAGCATTCCTGTATTTGAGAGTCATCAGTGATGTGGGTTAAGTTTGAAGAGAAGGAGCTAAAAGGCCACCGTCAGTAGAAGCTGAGACCCTGAATTAAACAGGGTGATTGTCAGTTCTTTGCTTAAATAGAGACATAACAGTAAGTCTTCCTGCAGAAAAGTTATTCTTATTAACTATCAATATTTTATACAAATAATCTCTAAAATATACCTTCATTGTCAAATGGGAAACTAGATGCAAGTGTACATATTGGATTACCATGATTTTAATTGAGATGCAAGGTTGAGGATTTCTTTTTCCCTCATCACAAGCATTTAAAAATGTATCCCTTTAAACCTGATCGAAGGAGGCTGAAACAATTGACAGGGAAGTAGTGCTATTATGTCTGATTTAAGAATTACCGATCATATAAAATTGATCATAAGAAAGAATGTGTTGTCATAATTCTATCAAAATTTAAAAATTTGTACTTAAGATTAGTAGTATGTTCCTAAACATATCTTCTTAAACAAGGTCGGTTGGGCTGAATAATCATGTCTACATCTATTCAGTAATGCCAAAAGTGACCTGGGATCACTAAAATACCTGTAATCATGTTTTCACCCTTTGCCTAATAAAAATGGCTATTTTACTTGCTATGCTATATCCTGTGTTACACAAATGCATGTTTATTAATTAATTAATTCAGATGCAAATTATGTGCCTTGCTATGTTTGCTCTGGGAAATATAACAAATAAGATAGACATAGGCCTAATCTTCATAAAAGTACAGTCCAGTCTGACAGAGACACAAGAAAAGTATAATATACAGGAGAAGTGGGAAATCTTGTTTATTAAGCAGGTGTTATACCTGAACCCTCAGCTCTGTGTTCTCTCTCGTAGGTGAGAACTGCTGTGCTCTCTGCTATTGAAAACAGTACTTTTGAGTTCCTAACCAAAACTATGAAGACTTTTACTATGAACAGGAAGGACTCCTAGTAAATAGTGGACTTGGGCCACAGATGATTAGGCAGCCTTTAAGTAACTAAAGGCTCTTTTTGGAAACTGTAGTTTTATTTTATTATAGTTTTACATATGCATAGTTTAAGGATGAATAACTGTATGTAGCTTATTATGAAAAAAATTTCTCTACCTGCCGTCTCCTCTCCTACACAATTCTTGCTGCTCTTTGCTGACCATTTACGTTTTTTTAGCTGCTTATTGTTTTTTTCTTAGTTTTTATTATTTTCTGGATGATATATTTTCTTCTTTGTTAATAGGTATTTGAGACTCCAGTATATCCTTCTCCAAATCCATTCTTTTCCTTCCTTCCCCGCCATGTATGTTATGCTTATCATTCCCTTGCAGAATTAGCTCTATATCTATGGATGCCATAAAGGACATATACTATGGTTCTATAAGAGTGTAATATCATTTGTTATAACATTGTAGTATTGTAATACTGAATATCATAGAATTTTTTTCCAGCTTTGTATAAATATAAAGTGTACAATATGTTAATTTGATACACATATATTGCAAAATGATTATCACTGTAGCTTTAGCTAACACTTCTATCAGGTCACATAATTACCCTTTTCATTTTGTGGTGAGAACATTTAACACCTACTCAGCAACTTTCAAGTATATAATATAGTATTAGGTAGTCCTCATGCTGTTCATTAGATCCCCGGAATTTATTCATCTTATAACTGGAAGTTTGTACCCTTTGACAGACATCTTCCCATTTCCTCCACCTCCCACTCTACTTACTCTCCATGAGTTGAGCTTTTTTTTAGATTCCACATATAAGTAAAATCATACAGTATTTATCTTTTTTCATCTGACTTATTTAACTTAGCATAATACCCTCAAGATTCAACTAAGTCACAATTGGTAGAATTTCCTTAATTCTTATGGCTGAATTATATATATAATCTCACATTCTTTTTATCCATCCATCATTGATTAACACTTGAGTTCTTTTCATATCATGGCTATTGTGAATAATGCTGCAATAGACATGGGAGTATAGATATCTGTTTGAGATCCTGATTTCTTTTCCTTTGGCTATATGCCCAGAAGTAGGATCGCTAAATCATATGGCAGTTCTATTTCTAATTTTTTTGAGGAACCTCCATATTGTTTTACATAGTAGCTGTAACAATTTACATCCCCACCAGCAGCATATGAGGGTTCTTTTTCTTCACATCTTGGCCAACACTTTTTATCTTTTGATTTTTTGATAATAGTTATTCTAATAGGTGTGAAGTGATATCTCATTGTGGTTTAGATTTGCATTTCCCTGATGATTCGCGATGTTGAGTACCTTTTCATGTACCTGTTGGTCAACTGGATATCTTTGGAAAAAAGTCTATTCAGTTCCTCTTCCCATTTTTTAATCAAATTTCTTCTTCTTCTTTTTTCTATTGAGTTGTATGAGCTCTTTATATACTTTGGATATTAACCTTTCATGAGGTATATGATTTGCAAATATTTTATCCTGTTCCATAGGTTGTCTTTTTCATTTTGTTGATGTTTTCAATTTAAAAATGGGTAGAAAAACTGAAAGCTTTTTAGTTTGATGTAGTCCCACTTGTTTATTTTTGCTCTTGTTGCCTTTGCTTTTGGTGTCATCAATTGTGGGAAAATAAGAAAAAAGCCTGAATTTCAAATGCTTTCTTCATCACATTTACCTTTGTGGAAGAGAACTTGATTTTTTCTATGTCAATTACTTAGATAAACTTCAACTTTTTCCAGTACAACATCACATATATTTGGTTGCTGATATTGTAATACCAATCACTGCACAAAATGGTTATCATAATTTATTTTCGATTATGCAGTCAGACATGTTCAACTAAGATTTTAAAAAGGAAAGAGCCTGGAAACAATTTCAAAACAAACTATATATAATGAATGTTATTAATAATGGTGAGATGCAAAATTAATTGAGTTGTTAAGACATGGTTTTTTCCTTTTATGGTCAAAGTGTAAAACTTTGTGGTGCTTTACCAGATGAACATTAATCCCATCATTGTACACATAAAAGATAAAAAATTTCTTTCTGCTAGCACATAAGCACCTGCAAAGGCACAGCAAAGGCTTTGTGTTGTGCATCAGTGGGAGACCCTCTCTTCATAGAACAGCTGCCTGACACAGAGCCCAAAATGTGGCTCCCTTCTGTTTTGAAAAAGATGGTGTCTCCACTGAATGGACAGACAACCAATAATGGAACTTTTGGCTTCGAGTTGTTCTGGCTGAATGACAGATTTTCACTGGTGAAAAATGGATTTACACAACCTGCTCTGTATCACAAACTCAGAAAACTCTGTTTGAGATGCCTAGGTTGACATCCTGCCTAGTTCTTATTTCAGCGTCAATGGAAAACATGACACTCAAGGCAGTTCTGTGTTTTTTGACCAAATTGAGATTTTCCATCCTCTTTCTCTCCTCCCTTTTTCCTTCCAAGGACAAATGTGTTTCCTTTCTCAGTGATTTATATTGTTACATAGTCTACAGTACAGCTCTACAGAGATATTTCTATATATGCAAAGTTTTATTTTGACAACCTTAAGATGATAAATAGTTCTTATGGAACTGAGGGGATTTAATTTAATGTCAAGAAAGACCTAGTCAAGTTGAGGCAATTTCATGAATTTCATGGATAGGTATTTCAAAACCTATATTTTAATCTAATCCATTGAGCTCTTTTGTGAAAGCATTAAAGAAGTATAAAGCTTTATTTATTATGCTAATCGTTCATAATTTCTGATGCCTACTTTAAAAATATGGAGGGGATATCTTCTATTAGAAGGCATGAGTTTTTTTTAAGAATAGACTTCTAGACTTTTTTTTTCAAACTTCTAATAACCGGCAGAATTCATAAATACGCACCTCTAAAACTTAAATTACTTGTAGTCTGACTCTAAGGTTTTCAGATATAAAACAGAAAGCTCAGTTAAATTTTAATTTCAGATAAATAATGAATATTTTTTAGAATAAGTTTGTCCCAGATATATTTTTCTCTGTGAAATCTAGCAACCATACTCTCTGACACCATTTTAACAACAACAACAACAAAAAAAATAGTTTAGGTGTCAATAGCTCAAATAACTATTAATTACAGCTTTAAAATGAGAGGGTTTCATATGTGTGTAATGAGACCTACATATTTTGCTTTTGAGACTTCCAAAAAACTGTTCTTTTGTGTGTCTCAAGAGAAATTTTAAAACTTTGGTCAGGTCTTCCATTTTCTTGTCTTGCACTTTACTTCTTTAAATCTACACTTTCTTTAGCACCCTACGCTAGTAGTTTATGCACTCATCATAAAGAAAAATAGCAAGGTTGTTTATAGGCAATTTGATGCAAGAGCAAATTCTTCAACATATAAGTATATATATAGCTGCAAAATTTATGAAATTGACCCCCACATTAGTACATACCTTTTTCTTTTATAGATTAATGATAACAATAAAATTATTATTATTATTATTATTGCTGCTGCTACTACTACTACTACTACTACTACTACTACTACTATTACTACTACTACTACTACTACTACTACTACTAAGAAGATAATTTAGTACCCAGATTTTGGAACAAGTGAATCTAGGTTTTAATCCCAGCTCTAACATATTGCAACTGTATAGTTTTGGGGGAGTTACTTAACCTCTCTATGCTTCTTTTCCCTCTATTAAAAGGAATAATAATGACCCACCTCTTGGGTTTGCTGTGAGGATTTATTATGTTGATGGAAACAAAGCTCATAGACCAGTTCGTGACACATAGTCAATGATACGTAAGTACTTGTTGCTGTTGATATTTTTTTGTTTGCTTTCTATGCGCATTTAACACATTGAAGTTTTTACAATAATACCACATTTAATCTTCAGAACAATCTTCTGAAGTTAATTTTATCATTATATTTAATAATGCTATGTAATTTGCATAATTAATAGAGCCAGGATTCAAGCCTAGTGCATTGAATCAACATGTTATCCTATATATGCTCCCAGGATGTGAGTGGGTCTTTTGAGGAATGTGTTCTACTAATGGCCCAACTAAATCTATATAGCAAAGCCCATTTAATAGTGAATGGTGTTCACTAATTCTGCTGCCTATTTCTTCCTTTTGTTAAGGGTAGATTCACGAAATCTCAGGAGCTCACAATCTACATTTTAATGGGCTCTTGTTTTTGCTTGTTGTATTCATTAAGTAATCACACTTACAATTATGTTACTTTGAAAAGTGCTGACACTTCTCTTGATTATGAATGATCCTTAACATTTCTTCTCTTTTGATTGGGGCTTCTTTTGGCTATGTGCCAATCTACTTTTCCAGCCATGGATACACATTCACAACCATGAATACACATATGTGCACACACCTGTGTATGTTAAACTTATTGTTCAGTTTAATGAGAAACTAATTACAAACTTGTGATGATATCCTAGATTTTAAGAAAACAAAAGAAGAGAATGTTCATTCACATGTTGGATGGTGAAGTGATGAAAAATACAGAGAAAACACTCGATGAAATTCATGAACCAAGATAGCCAATTAGAGGGAGCTGCATATCAGTCAAATGAAAATAAAGAAAGTTATTAAAACTATGCAACCATATTGAAACACATCCATGCCTAGTTTTAGAAGGATATTTTTGTCACTGCAGCAACAGGCAGATTTGAAAATAGAACAATTTAAAAAAATGAGTTTCTCAAAATACTGTGAAGACATATAATCCTTAATGATATTTCTTGAAGAGTAACTACTTTTTATCTCCACTTATTTAACCTCGTATAGATATTTGCATTGCTTTTCTTTCTTTCAAAGCAATAGGACTTTCTCCCCTTGCTCTAGATAAAAGCATCCCCTTCGACCCTCTCCCTGGCCCTTAAGATCTCCTTCTCAAACCCCTTTTTAGTATCCTCTGTTCTCTCCATATTCATTCTCTAGATTATGCATTACTGTCAATAATCTCCATCATCTCCAGGCCTCAGAGGACAGAAGAGGGTTAGAAACTGTTCAGGCAAAGTGGAGACCTTCAAGGAGAAGAAAAAGGGAAAGGATGAAAACCCAGGAACATTAAAGTACTAATTTTTTCTTTTATTTCCAGAAATGAAGTAAATACAATTTATAATTACCTACTCTACTGAGTCTTCTAAAATATCAGTTATTTATGACATTTATTCTTTTTTTTTTAGTCTCTCTTTGTCTCCACTTCCCTCCCATTTCTCTCTCTCTTTCTGTCTGTCTCATCTTGATTTCTCTCTTTATTTCTCTCACTCACTCTCTTGCTCACACACACACTCCAAAAATACTTTATTCTCCTCTAGTTTACATTGGAGCTAACCAATGCACCCTATTTATTTTGCACTGTAGATATCAGGCACATTATCTCCCAACCAGTACTAATCTTTCGTTCTCAGGCACTTTGTGGTCTGAAGAAGAGTGCCAAATTACCATATGTAACTGAGAGATGTGGCAAGGGGTAAACGGGGGGTTTATAATGATGTATTTTCTATAATTTAATATTTAGTGATACCTTGAAAAAAAGATGTGCCACATAGTCAAAAATTTGGTTTCTATACTCTTGTGGTAAACAAAAGCTTGATACTAATCAAATAAAGATTTAATGTTTGTAATGTGGAAAATAAGGTAAAGAAGTAGAGAAATTTGGTGGATAGAGAGACTTAAAAATATTAATATTAAATTAAAATTACTTTAATTAAAATATTAATTAAAATTAATATTAACAATAGCTACTGTTCATTGTATTTTCTGCTAGGAAACATGGAACGCTTCTACTGTACACTTAATAATTTGCATCTTGAGTCAACACTGATAGAGGTATTGTTATCATCATTTATAGAGGGAGGATCTGAGGTACACGTAAACGAAGTGCCTATCATCTACCACATGGCTTGTAAGTTGCAGAGTTGAGATTCAAATCCATTGCTATATAATCTAAACTTTATGACACATGTGTGCGTGCATAATATATATATGTGTGTATATATATATATATATATACACATACACACATACACACATTTATGATATACAGATATACATAGTAATTCCCTCCATAGACAGTTTGTGATTTTGGGTACGAAGAAGATGTTTAGGGGGTGGAGACTTTTTTCTTCAAGTGTTTATAGTATGGGATAGAGGGTCATAGTACAATGAGTAACAAAACTTTGTTTGGAGACTGGAGGATTAAAGAATAAAAGTAGAGTAACTTCACAGTAAATTCTGTCAGGATACTTCTGCTCTTTTCCCTGGTTTTCAGTTTCATCTGCTTATTTCCCATGAGTGTGTTAATTTCCTTTTCATTGATTCATACTTGAGTCAAATTCTCTTGCTTCGTGCTTTAACACAAACCATGTATAACACAAATTGGTACTGTGAATAGTGTCTGACTTTAATTGTCCCACCTCCTAAACTTCTATCTGAAATTACAAAGTGCCTATGGAGGCAATTACTACTATGTACAATTAATATTATGTATATCTGTATATACATAAATATGAATACATATATTATAGACACACATATGTACCACAGAGTATAAAGCACAGCATAATATTAGGTAGAGGTGGATTTGAATTTAATTTTCTTTCTATTTTTGCCCTTCTTGACATCTGCCTTCAATGTTGAGTGTCTTCACTACCTGTTGTGCCTGGTCATCAATGGATTGTAATAGAATTGAAGGATAGATGCAGGGAAGTGAATGCTGTTTCACAGGTGGTCTCACAGAAAAGTCTGTGCAGAGCATCACAACATTCCCAAGCAATGAGGACTGGTGCCTGTGGTTTATGGGCAGTCTAAGAGACACTCATTCCTGAAGGAGTAGAACAGGGAACCAGCCTGGTCATGCTTTAACATAAACCTTATATAACACCGTTTGGTGCTATGAAGAGTGTCTGACTTTAATTAGTCTCGGACGCCTCATATATGAACATCAAATAGCTAAATATGTCCCCAAACTTCTGACATGAGGATGGACTATAATTTTATATTTTACATTCTCTCTAACTGGTGGTAAGTCCAGGGGCTAAAGCACTGTGCGGAACGTCAGGCACATTGGTTTAGGTTTCCAGCTTGGCGCACTAGTAAATGACAGTGTTTTGGAATGGCTCAGGGCTCTGACTATCCACCGATAATAGGAAAGCCTCAGCATCACGGCATCTCACATCTGCTGAGTACCCCGAAGTCACATATGGATGCAATGGGCTTTACAGCATTTAGACATGGTCAGTAGTCTTCAAAATGTACTGTTTAGTGGGGAGACAAAGCAGACCACTAGAGAATTGGAACACTGTAAATGAGTATGTTAGAAGTTCCCGTTAGTTGGAATCCGATGAAGTGTTTGAGAGCAGGGAAAATTTATATCATTATTATAAACTCTAGCCCATAAAATAGGCCCTACTTTATCTGGCAGTAGTCTGGAAAGTAGTCTAACAATTACACAGAACACATTCATTATTTTCAACAATGTTCTAAAGTACTGTTTTGTAAACATAACAGAACATCAAATATAACAATATTGTTTTCCCACTTTCAAATTTCATGGCTAAAGGCATTGATAAAAAAAAAAAGAATAAAAACTAAACATCACTTCTACAGTTCTGGGTTTTCCTTTATTTTATCTCTAGTGCGCAAGCCAACTTAGCAGTTAATTAAGTGAATTACAGAGGGGAAATGGAGCTCTAGAATAAGGGCTGTCAAAACTCAGCCTGCATCAGCAGCGCTTGGAGGGTCTCACTCAAAGCTCTTGAGGCTCCAGCCTCTGAGTTTCTGATCCTTGAGGCCTAGAGTCAGTGCCTATTGGTATCCCTGACAAGTTCCCAGGTGATGTTGATGCTGGTTCTCTGGGGACGACCCTTTGAGGACCATTATGTTAAAATACAGAATGAAAGAAAATGGAAAACATACTTTTATGCTAGAGTGTTTTCCCGCTTTCTTTCTGAAAAACAGTGAATAAAGAAGGACTAAATGGCTAATTTATCATTCTTTTAAGGCAATATTAATAGGGCAAAGGCATCTTAGAAGTTTTGGTGGGAAGTCATGAGCCAGAATTATTTCATTTGAAGATATTATCTGCTGCTTGTGTTTATTTATTCTGAAGAAAGTGTTTCATTTTTTTCCCTCTTTCAACTCCTTTTTATTATACTGATATATTTTAAGAAAAATTATAGACATTGTGACATTCTACCTTCTAAATATATTCATACGTATCTTAAAAAAATAAGAGCATTTGCTTATATCATTAAAATAACATTATTTTACCTAAGAAAGTTGCCAATAATTACTTATCACTATCTAACACTTATTCCATACATAAATTTTTAAAAATAGCCCCTAAAATGTCCTTTTCAGCTATCTTGTCCATACTAGGATCTAATCTAAGATAACATATTGCATTTAGGGGTTATGTCATTTAAACATTCTTTAGTTTAGAATAGTTCTCTGTTTTGTGACACTGACTTAAAAAAAAAAAAGCAGGTCATCTATCCTGTAGAATACTCTCCTTGGTATTGTGTCGTGTATTGCTGATGGGCGGTATGGGGGGAGGTGAGGGTGAACGGAAAGGAAAACGGAAAGGCAATGGAAGGACAAGGAAAGGAAAGAAGGAACGGTGGGAGGGATGGAGGGAGGGAGGAGGGCGGGAGGGAGGGAGGGCGGGGAGGGAGGGAGGGGGGAGGGAGGGAGGGAAGGGAGAGAGGGGAGAGGGAGAGAGGGAGAGAGGGAGAGAGGGGAGAGAGAGGAGAGAGGAGAGAGAGGGAGAGGGAGGGAGGGAGGAGGGAGGGCAGGAGGGTAGGGAGGAGGAGGACGGAGGGAGGAGGGGAGAGGAGAGAGGGGAGCGGAGAGAGGGAGGGCTGGTGAGCTTTCTGTCTTATCTTCTTTCTTTCTTTCTTTATTTCTTTCTCTCTCTCTTTCTTTCTCTCTTTCTCTCTCTCTCTTTCTTTCTTTCTTTCTTTCTTTCTTTCTTTCTTTCTTTCTTTCTTTCTTTCTTTCTTTCTTCTTTCTTCTTTCCATAGAAGGCTTAATTAGATCACAGTAAATATTTTGGTAGTTGTACACACTAGCTGATGCCATGTATTCCATACTACATAACATCAGGGGACACATGGTATCTGGGTTTCCCATTGTTTGCATTGCTTTGGCTGCCATGTTAATGACTTCCTGATCAAATCCTCTTTGATATCACATTTTTTCCCTTGCTATCTGAAAATAAACTGTGTACTATTACTTTGGTACTACACAAATGACTGATCTCTCCATACATTTTTACCTTACAGATTTAAGACCACTTGATAATTCTTGCCTAGATCAATAATTTCATTAATGTTTACAAAGTGATAATTTATTAATTCTATCACTCCTACATATGATAGCTGGCATCCTTTTACTTTATTTTTTCTTTTGCTTTTTTACAATGGGAAACTTTTATTTAGTCTCAAAAGGTCTTCTTTTTATATAACTATTAACAATACTATAGCATGAGTCAAAATGCAACATTTACATTACAGTTGTCAATATAAAATTCAATTGTGTCTCTCTTGTCTACAATATATCTCATATCAAACAATAACATTTTACTTTTACATTTCTTAAAATAGCATTTAAATAAAATTTCCTCAAAGGATTAACATTCAAAACTGAATTTCCTTTGCAGAAGCATCCCATGATTTTAGAGCAAGTCTAACAAATCTACTCTATCCCTGTTTTACATGATTTTTAGAGCTCTGCAGAAATTGCACATCTGGCTCTTTGCCTGTGCACCTAATGTTACCTCAAGAAAAATTGTATAAATTAAAGACAGACACAAAAAGAGTCTTTTTGAATTCAAACCAACAAATTATATATCCAAGACAACAAAAGGAGTGATAAAAAAGCTAATAAACTTTATTGGTATTAGAAAACTAATGAAATGATTATAATATAAAATAAATGGTGTGAAAAAAACAATAAAAAACAATATAAATTAGTGCGGGAAATACATTGTGTAGGCCAAGAAGAATATTAATATCCTTTTCTTCCATCCATGTGTACAACTTAGACATTAGCTCTTTTTTATTTTATTTTTTTAACCTTTGAAAATAACGAGAATTTGGCATATTTGTCAAGATTGATATTGCTTGCTTTATTTCTTCCGCCTCTGTTAGTATTCTACAGAATAATCGCTTGTCCTGCAGATTTAAGCTTAATTTCTCCTTAATTTCTGAGCTGATCATTAGAGTCAGGGATATCTATATTTAGTAGCCCTCCTATGTCATTCCTCACTTTCTCCAGGTATTTTGGAGTTAAAAATGAATTCATTACCTCACTGCAAGTCCCTTGCCTTCTGATCCACCATATTGCACGCTGTTTAAAAAGATCAAATTGTTCAAGACTGATTCCTTGTAAACTAATCTTTCAGAGAGAGAATTGGCCTTTGAAGAGCTTTATGAAGATCTAAAAATATGACAGATTAAGATCCAAGGCCAAAAGTAAACTACATTAAAAAGCTATAATTATGAATCTTGGACAACATCTCTTGGTCACACCAGGAGATATTCAGGTTTCTCTCAACCATGAATGCTGAAGTGAAAGAATCAGGCTGCAGACTAGGAAACTGCCATATTATGCAATACTGCTTTTGGATTCCAGCACCCATGATGTCAGGGGAAGGTAATCATGCAGCCTCACAACAAAAAGGTCAGAGTTCTGCTCCCGGGGGCTGGTACCCAACCCTCCCAGATACCTGTGTGTTGCCTCAGAATTTAATGTCATTGTAGGACCCACATATCTGTGCTTATACATGTTCTTTAAGCCAGCTATGTATGTTGTATGGTTATTTGCCAAGGTTTGCTTCATTTTATTCACTGAAACAGCCTACTTGGCCAGTTAAGACTAAAGATTTTGTATACCTTCTCACTCATATATCCTTTAAATGACATATTTTTTATTGCCTCGACTCCCATCAACTCATTTCACAGTATAAAAAGAGATTACTTTCTCTCAAAAGGTTCATAGTCATATGTTAAAAATTTAGATATCAACCACAAGAATAAAAGCAACGGTAACATTCTATATCTTAGCCTAGCAAAAGATAGAAAACACTAAGAATTTTAAATTAATTTGAGTAGCAATCAACCATTTCAAGTAGAAATCTTTCTTAAGCTCCTATGACAAGCATTGTTTAGTGTTCAGAGGAATATCCCTTCTGTGCAGCATTCTTTTTAAAATGAGAGCTTTTGTTTACGACTGAGACTATTTGGTCACTTTAAGATATATTTTCTACTAGAAAGCTCACTCTTTCCTATAAGTGACTAATTTTCAAAGTAAGGAAGTAAATAATTGTTTCAAATGTTGATAGTCTGATGTTCTAGCTTTCTCTGTGTAAGTATCAACAAGAACATGTCGATTATCACAGATTAAATGTGGGTCTGTCACCTACCATTACCCTGAAAATGTTTTCCTGTGACAGAAGTAAGTTTTCAAGAAGCAATGAGCTGAAGACGGAAAGGACAACTCATTCTCACAGGAAATAGGTGACCACACTGCCAAGAAAACTCAAGGCCTCACATGTTCTTATTAGCCATTTTCTGGGTGAACCATTCACAGAAGACACACCCAACCAGTGAAATAGTGACAAGAGAGAGGACGTACCATTTGCTTTGAGAGAAATTCATTCCCATGTAGTGTAATAAAGCCAATGCAGACTGGGGAAGAGTGGCCACTGATTTTTATTAATAGAAATTAAAAAAAAAAAAAAAGTAAGGGTAATAAGAAAGCTTTCAGGGAGATGTAATCTTTGCAATCTGTTTTATTTGAGCCTATTTTGGGAATGGTGATGGTAGAAGAAATGATGTTCTTTATTGCATTTATAACATGCTGAGCTTGCAAAGGGAAAACAGACTAAAGTCATTAGATGAATAGAGCAAAGCAGTTAAATGTAAACATAAGGGAAATGATTTATATGGAAGTCTTCAGCATTTTTTTTCTATCTCTAGAAGTTTATTTGAAAAACAAAAACAAGAAAAATCTAGTGCGCAGAATTAGAAATCATTTCTTGTTATCTTGGGTTGAAATAAAAGTGCGTGCCAGAGTATTCTGGTTGGGTTGCTGGTGGCTGTCATAGTCATAAGTTATACCCATGTGGGTCCAAGTGGTTGAACTTCTAGTAGATGTTTCAGAATTATCTCACCCCTTCCTTTTGTACAAGTCTCAGCCAAAGAAACACAAAATGTCTGATATCAGTGCTCTGATTGTCTGAAGAAAGTTATCATGGGGATTCATTGATGTAAACTTAGAGTCCTCCCTCTTTCCCTCTCCCTTTGCTAGACACCAGGTACTTTTCCCTGGAAGGCAACACAGAGTTCTGGATTGGGTGAGCTTTCCACAGCAAATGCCATTAGCTTGGGTCATATGCACCTTTCCTAGGACCTTTATCCCTGGATTCGTCCTGCTAGCTTGACCTTAAACACAGGCCATGTTGATATCTTTTATCCTGCTGATAGTCTCCTGTCCATTCTCCAGTTTTGAAATGAGTTACTAGTTTTCCAAAAATAGGTACAAAATCACATCCTGAGAATTTTCCAGGTTGAACTTTCTGGACACACAAGGTTGTCCTCCAGTGGAAAGTTGTCAGTATGTTAAAGTTGACAGAAAATGGTAACTTGCAGGAGAATAGCAAAGATAACATTATTTCTTATTCCAGAAACATTTACTGAATACTTACTATGTATCGTGAAGGAATAGCTCTCTTAATCAAATATGGTGTCTATTGTCTTCTAACTGTCTTATTCACAGATTATAACTCTTCAAAGCAATTAAGTTTAACACTAAAGATGAAAGAATGTTTTGCCCTTCTAGGTAGGGTCTTCAATTTAACCTTCATCACATTCATGATAAGACAGCAAAGGATCCAAAATTCTTCTAAGTCTCAGCTTATTGCCAGTTATATAGGCCTTTTGAATGTTGATTTCATTCATACTTTAAGGACTCATGAAGAGCTTATAACATCACA
This sequence comes from Rousettus aegyptiacus, assembly GCF_014176215.1. Lineage (NCBI taxonomy): Eukaryota > Metazoa > Chordata > Mammalia > Chiroptera > Pteropodidae > Rousettus > Rousettus aegyptiacus. The sequence continues at coordinate 52,916,767 of NW_023416311.1, forward strand.
TAATTTCATAATAATAAGTCCCATGATTCATGTAGTTCCTTGCTAAATTGAGTTTCATTTGTATACTTTATCTTTAATCACAGTTTCAAATTTACATTTTTGCTAATTTATCTTTGGTTTAAAGACAAGAGAAAAGGAAAATGGGAAACACTTCGCACTTTTATAAATCCTTTGGGTACAATGAACATTGTAGTTAAATTGATAATTCCACGAACCCTGCAGTTGTTTTAAGAACAATTTTTCTCAGGTCGAGGAAAATATACAAATAAAAATGCTATCCCTGGTAAGGCTTCTGAAATCAATTAGTTGTTTCTTACAATAAATAAAGTCTTTTGTTGGAGGTTTTGATGTGTGAGTTATTTTGACTTCAAAAGGAAACTTCTGTAATGTGGGATGAAATATAATTTTAAGAATTTTAATTCTGTTTCCATTCAGAACTAGAGGCAATTGTGCTTAATATTTTCTGCATTGGAAAAAGTATTTGGATTTAGATAACCATGACCGTTAAAAATCAGAAAGCTTAATTGAGAGTTGGAGTTGTATAGAGTTTTTTGGGCAAAGGTTATGTTTCCCCGAATCCTTATTCTTTCATTAAAAAAAGAAAAAGGTTTGATATTTTCTAAACTTGCTAAAAAACAATATATTATAAATGAAAGCATCATTTATCTGATTATAATATATTTGTACAGAAAATTTGAGATCATTTGTAAGATATTAGATATAAGAAGAAATTAGTCATAAAATCTTCCAGATAATTCCAGGGATCACATAGGCCCTTTCAGTGTCTCCTAGGAAAATCTGCCTTCCCTTCTGCAGAGACAAGGAAATGCAGTGATGTCTGCCACAAAAAACAACCTTGCTGCCCTAGATGCCTTGCTTATGACTCTCCCAAAAGGCTCACTCTGGCTTCTGACTCCCCATTCTCTGAGACTTGGGACATAATGGGGTACTTATTCTCTCATTCTCCATCCTTTATTCTAATGCTAGGGGAAGATGCTCATCGTGCCTCATAAACAGATGGTACTGTGCCCTATATCTGCTGGAGCATAGCTACGAGCATACAGCTGGAGAAGACATTATGGCCTCAGGACATGAGCCCAGCCCAAGGTGGAACAAGCCTGAGAGTCACAGAATACCAGGCTTGGAAAGGTCTTTTAAGTTTAGGAATTTACCACCTCCCCTCCCCCATAGTACCTTCCCTGTGTGGTTGTACAGTCCATTTGATTTCATATAGCTTTGTTACATTTTTGAAGCCACTGTGGGAGAATCTCTGTATCGTATCCATTTTTGGTGTCTCCCAATTGGCCCTACTTAGAGAATTAGATAATTCTGAAGATGTATTTTGGCTTCGATAGTCTATATTCCCATGATGCGGAGGCTCTTAGCTTAATTACGTCTCTATTCAAGCTAGATTAGGTCAGTTGTACATAGTCTTGGGACATATAGTCTTGGGATATGGTCATTTATTCAACAGACATTTATAGACTGCCTAGTAGGTAACAAACACTGTTTTAGTTTCTAGACACAGGAGTAAACAGGAAAAAAAAAAAATCCCTGCCCTCACAGAACTCATACTGTGAGAAGAGAAGACAGCTCAAAAGCAAAACAAAACAAAACAAAACAAAACAATCTGGTCTGTTAGGTGGTAATAAGTACTATGGGTAAAAAAAAAAAAAAAAAAAAAAGGAAGCTCAGTTGGCAGGTTGCAGTTTAATATCGAACAGTCAGGAAAGATTCACTGAGATGGTGACTTTGATAATGACCTGAAGGAGTTGAAAGTGATCTCAGCAGATATTTCAGGAAAGAGCATTTAGGCAGAGGGTACGGCAGGTGCAAAAGCCCTAAGCCTATATATGAAGAGTGGCAAGGAAGTGGAAAATAGCAACTGGATTGGGTGGGGTCTTATATAGACAATTGTAATGACAGCCTTGGCTTTTACTCATATTGAGGTAAGATGTCATTGGACACTTTTGAACAGAAGTGTGATGCACTCGAATTTCCCTTTTTAAGGATGACTCTAGCTGCTTTGTCAAACACGTACTAGCAGGGGCCAGGGCAGAAGCTAAGAGGGCAGTTAGGAGGACTCTAAGTAATAACATAGATGGGATGTACTCGGGGTTTAGAGCAGACTGGCAATTGCAGAGATGGTTGAGAACTATTCAGATTCTGAATATATTTTGAAAGTAGAGCAGATATAGTCTGCTGAAGGATTTGATGTAGGGTATGAGAGAAAAAGAGGACTCAAGGTGACTTCAAGGTTTTTGTCCTGAGCAACAGAAAGGATGGAACTGGTTTACTGAGGTGGACAGAGTCCTGGATTAGAATCCCTATTACTTACTGAAAATGCGACTTTGGGTACACCAAAGGTTAACCACTCTGCACCCCCACCTCTTGCCTTCACGTATAAAATGGGACAACTTATCTACTCTGAGGTTGATAGAAGAATTAGATAGATATAATGAATTAAATGCTCTCGCATGGTGGTTGACACTGGTTAGTACTCAATAATAACTAGTACTCTTATCATTACTGTTTCTCAGAAACAACAACAAAAAAATGAGTTTGGGTTTCCCTTCATGATGGGCCTTCAGATATTGGAGATAACTTACATGATTCCTCTGAGTCCTGTCAGACTGAATTCCACAGTCTCTCCTTGTGGGGGCTGGCTGGCTTCTATGACTATCCTTGGTGCACACAGGTTTGAATCACTCTCTTGGTTTATATCAGGAAGGGGGAAAGCTTAGAAAAAGACTTTATTCACTTTTCAATAATGGGCTAAATAATCAGAAATTCGTGTGAGTAACCTGCATTTCCCCTCCTCTTCCCCCATAACATTTGTGAATGGAGAAGCTTTATTCTGGATGCATTTGACACAAACATGAGTCAAGATAATGGGAGGCATTATTTTCTTTTTGTCAGTAATTCTTTATTGCATCCCAGGGTCATTATGCAATTTTAGTACAACTAAACTTTAACACCTCTACGTTATAAAATCAATTCCAGCCAGTCATGATTATAATTACCTGCGGTTCTGAGTATGCCGCTTTGCTCCTCAATGACTGTCATTTACAAAAGAACTGGTGGCTGGCCTGGCCTTTCAGTCCTGTGAGCTGACTACGTAGACAAAGGTTCTAGAAAGGATGACAACATCATATGAGCTTTATTTGGTTGAGAACCATGCGTTGGAAGCCTGATGGTTGAAACAAAAGCCTGAATACGAAAGGAAATATGGGAGATATGGAAGACCGTATAAGCTCAGACTATGTCTTCACTCATTTTTCTAGTTAAAAATTAGGGGACTTGGCTAAGTTTTTTTAAAGTTCTGCCTAGCACTAATACTTTATATTCTATTTCTTTTCTTCTGGTGCCCTCTTGAAGCACAGTAAAAATGAATGTTAACACCCCACCCTACATGGTGGAGATTATAGCCTTCTGAAAGCTTTTCAGGGATAATCAAGCCTAATGGATCACACTTGTATTAGCAGAAAGGCTTGGCCCAAATTTTAAGCTCTGTTGGCAAAGCAAAGCAAGAAATTAAAGCCAATATGTGGAAGAAACAACCTAGAGATTCTCTTTGATACAAATTGTATTCTCATAGTCAACTATAATTTCAATGTTTTTAATCCAGAAATTTTTTTTTACTAATTTATTTAAACAATTCAATAAACTTCTAAGTCACTTTGCACAATGCCTGAAATATAGTACACATTCAATAGGTACTATTTTTAATAATAATAATGGTAGCATTTTAATTTTTTATATGTCTTTCTGATGCATTGCTTCTCTATATTCATTGAGATCAGCCAGTCCTTCGAAATGCACAGCAACGTTGACTTAACTTATTAATAAACTAGAACTTCACACCTGCTCCCAGTGGTCCCCAAGAGGCCCTGTGAAGTAGAGACACATCTGAAATGGCCCAGGGATTGCTGGCTGATTTTAAAATACTGTCTTCATGTTGGTCACACACATATTCACACTCCCAAATGAAATACCTCTTTGTGCAAGAGAAAAGAGGGTGAGTGAAACTGGCAGCTTGGCTCACAGATGCTTTATGCTTTTCATTTTTCATGCTCCACTCCCCTTAATTTTTACTTAAATCCAGAAAGGCATTCATTTGTGACTTTCTCTATATATTAGTAGTGAAATTCTGAGTGAGATCCCAGCAATTTCAAGTGACTTGGTTAGGGGGCTTGGTAGTAAGTGTTTGGCTTGAGGGCTGGGGAGCAAGCATGTGCACTCATCCAGCCCATGTATACCCTGGGTACATGCCCTGGTGCCTGTGTGCTGACTCACATGCTATCTCTTGGTGCTGCTTTTCTTATGGAATAAATTCAGATTTATGTTCATCACTAAGAATTTATCCTTCAGTGCTTTGTATTTAAAATATTTTAACTCAGAAAGTGGATATATTTTATAGCCTACACGTAAGCTTTTAATGTTTTGTTCCAAAAATATTCTAGAAGAATCTAAAGTAATATTCTAAGCAATTCCTAGAAAGTGGAAGAACATAAACTAATCACTCTAATTAATTTCTCATTTTATATTTTATGTGAATATAGAAATACACGTAAAATATATACATAAATGCACCTGCATATATATGCATGTAATCTATTTTCCAGTAAGTGACTAGAACTCTTCATCGGTTTTCATTTTATTATCTTGCTATGATGGCCACAGATCTATTATCCTACCAGAATGCAAGATTTACAAAGAAGAAACTTATCCATTCATTTTCTGTAATATCGCCAGTGCCTAGAAGAGCATATATCAAATACTATATCGAGTATAGAAGAAACCTAAATATTAGACACCCAATAAACATAGGATAAAGAAAAACTGCTTTTAAAGGGCAACAGTGACACATACGCTCTTAAACTTGAATGTGCATTAGAAAAAAAACTGGGAGTTTGTCAAAAACTCAGATTCTTAGTAGATGCTCAGAGATTTTGTCTCAGTCATTCGGGGGCAGAGTCAAGGATTTTATCAAGCAGCCCTCCCTCTCATTCACCCCTACCTTACCACAAGTGGTTCCGAGACAGGTGGTCTATTGAACCACATTGAGAAACACTGCCTTAGAATCTGATTTTTACTTATATGCACTGAAAAACTAATACTCTAAACTTAGTGACTTTGTTTCTCACCCCATTCCACTTTGTGTTAACTGTCTTCACCAAAAGTACTAATGAAAGGCTTTTTTTGGCTTTGTTCACCTCTTTATCCTCTGCATAAGGATTTGGCCATCTGTCATAAAAGAGCCTTCCATTTATCAACAGAAGATTAGGAGGGGCTGGGGATGACTGACATCAGGAAATGAGACCAGGACCCACTGTGACTGGCCAGGCTGGGGAGGAAAAGAGAACTAGTGAATTTGCCTGGAAATAGCAAAAAGAACGGAAATGAGATTTGGATTAAGAGCAGAAGGGGACAGGAATTGGTGGAAACAGACCTGGACTGTATGCTTAAGACAGGCACTCAGGAGGGTCTAATGACGGAACAATGAAAGGAGAAGTCACCAGTTAAGGGGTGCCCGTTGGAGGCTAATAAGTAAAGCCATGCCTCAAACTTAGTACATTATGCCTGGGATTCAGCCAGAAAGGATCTGGCATCTCCAAGGAATTGGAAATAAAGGAAATAGCTGGGCTAGCCTAAGTATAAAACAGGTTGTAACTGAAAAACAGGCTTGTCCATTGTAATTTGCCAAGTTGAGCTCTATGACTAAGCTAGGTATTTATAAGTGATCTGCCTGTGGGCACTTTATGCTCTGAAATCTTTTAACTCTCTAGAAGGGAAGTGTTTTTATTTTATTTTTATTTATTTATTTTTACTTTAAAATGGCTGTCTGACACAGAAGAAGGTATAGATCAGGAGCGTAGAGGCAAGATTGTTAGAGGCAAAACTGCAATGGAAAGGTTGTCTTGCAAGAAGAAAAAAATAAATCCCCTTTGACCTTGGGAGTTAAACTGTTAAGTAGTGAACAGGAAAATTTTGTGTGTATGCCTTAGGTGGTTTAGCACACAGCTCTTAAGAAGTGCTAATTGAGCAGCTAAATGGGTAACTGGTGACTTCAGGACACTCTAGCCTAGAGCGGTGAATGTGTATGCAAGATCATTTTTCAAAATGCACTTATATTTTCTGCTCATTCCATTCACATCTTAAATAGACCAGATGATTCCAGTATCTACCTGTGTGAAACCGCATAAGAAATTTACCTTCTTTGCATGTACATTTGCTTTTCTTCTCTCATTTTAGAGAAAAGCATATTACCCTTACAATGGGTAGAAATTAACATCCTTACAAGGATGCATTCTAGCTCTAGAATTCAATGTCCAAATGGAGCCTAACTCTAAATGAAAGGCTCCTGTTAAGAAAACATTTATTTCCTAGTATAAGACATGATGGCCAAAAGTATTTGCCCTCAAGGGCTTATAGTTAAGTAAAAACAAGATAAATCACAAACTCTGTTATAGCTCTAGAGTCTAGAACAAAGAATGAAAGTTGGTTTGTGCAACATTCCTAATGAGAGAAAAGAGAAAATGTCTTGGAATAGAATACGAAACAAGGAACCGAAAAAACGCATGGAATGAATACACATTTCCGCTGGACATACGTATGGGAATGGCACACAGGAAGTAATAGGTTAAACAAACGCAAAAGAATCCCCAAACAAATGCATGTCTGTGTGGCTTGAGCATTGAAGACAATGATGCGTATCCTAGAGGAGGTTAAATATATTCAGTATCTTCCTGTTCTCTTTGTCACTGTTGGGGCCCATTGGAGTTCGGTGTTACCTCAAAGGTAGAGGGGAGGGAGAGGGATAACCATGGCACAGAAGTGTAGTTTGCATTTTCCCTCCGTTCTTCCTCAAACGACTCAGTGAAGAATCACGGGGCATTGAGATTTAATAGTTGTATTAAAAGTATATTTTAGAAAGACGAAGAATGCCTCAAGGAAGCACATGGAGAAAAACAAAGTATGTCCCAAGGAGACACATGGTCCCCGCAAAATAATCAACACAAAGGGGCCAAAAAGGCCACAAATGGGCAAAAAGGCCACAAAAGGCCACCAGAAAGAGAAAGAGAACCCAGAAGGGCAAAAAAGGCCCAGAAGTGGGAATGTCTGCATTATATTTGGGCTGTGTTGGGTGGTTCAAAAGGCATTCCTAGGTGATTGGCAAGTGAGGTTATTTTGACTGACACTTGGATGCTATATAACTCTTTGCTTAGTGTACATGTGCGTACCTAGAATTCTACTACCATTGCGGTGTTCTTTGAGCAGTCTCTGGGTTGGGCCCCTATTCCTTTGTTCCCCGTTGCTCATGTCTGACTAGCTACCTAACACCTTTACTATTATTTTAAGTAGAATCACTCTTCATTTATTGTGCAAATGATCATTGTTCTCTGCTAGGCACTGTTAATGGAAAAAGAAAGAATGATAGGTAGAATTCAAGCCTTTAAGGAGCTCAAATTTAGAAAGCTTTGTTGTGAAGTAGAAAGAATGCAGAGTTTTACAGAGGTTCAGATAAGATGGTATGAGAGCTCACAGGAAGGCTACCCACACTCAACCAGAGAAATCAAGAAGGGCTTTTTGGATAACATGTGGGATTTGGGCTGCACTTGAGAGATGGAATTGGATAATCTGAGTTTGGAGAGTTGGCACGAGTTCCAGTTAGAGAGTCTATCAGGACCAAAGACAAGGAAATAGAAAGTGGCAGGTCACATTTGGGGCTAAACAATGAGCAATTTGGTTTTCTTGGACCAAATGGATTGAAGAAGTACTTGAATAAATAAACTGAGCGATGAACAGCATTTGATTACTCACTTGGTCTAGAGACTTGATAAATAGAACCAGAGGAGAGAACATGCTGAAGTATATTTTGTAAAAGAATTGTCGAGTTTTTTTCTGTAGAGGGGGACTTGCAAACTCAACTGTCCAAGAAAGTCTAGCAAGGAATGTAGATGAGCGCACTGAACCAGGTGTAGGAAAAACAGCAACTCGAGGGAGATGATTGATGCCCGCAGACCCTTGACCTGCATGTCAGGAGGTGTAGGGACTGGGATAAAATGTGACCAAATGGACAGAACAGATTACGTTTGAAGAGGGCAGCTGCTACGCAGCTCCAGATTCTTGTTGCTTTGTTGAAACTGAGGTCCGGTTTGGCTAAATATTCAAGAGAAACTATAAGCTCGAATTTTACGTTGGCAACAAATTCAAATTAAAAACAACAGTGGGCCTCAACATTGTGTGGACCAAACAAAATAGGTCTGCAGGCAGTCAGTTTGAGACCTCTGATGATTGCTTAGGAGCCCTTAGAGACAGGCAGAATAGGGAAAGGGCTTATACTTAAAGAAAAAATGAAAGCTCAACATTGCTCAGAATAACAGGAATAGTAAAGAGCCCTGTGGAAAAACCAGAGCTTCTCTGATTATTTGTTCAATGTCTGTCTCAGCAGACTGTAAACACCTTGAGAGTGGACACCTTCCCTGTTTTGCTCCCCGACACCTAGCACAGTGCCCAACATAACATGGCCATGAAATAAATATTTATTGAATGGATATTATTCTTAGAAATGTATTCTTAGAACTAATGAGAAGTGCTAGACTCTGTTTTTTCTTTAGATGAAGGAGTATATTGATATGTAAATAATTAACTATATTAATGACTTATAATTTTACTACATCAATGTTATTAATATACAATTAATATAATTTTGTTTTCAGCAGAATTCTTTCATATATGTTATTACATAACCCTTAGAATTTATAGCCTATATGGCTTTTATTAACTAACTGTGATCATAATGTTCCTCTAATTGCAATGCTCCAGAGACTTTTCATCACCCACTAAAGAAAGTATAAACTCAACATGATCCAAAACCACTTCATGATCTGGCTCTTGAATGATTCCTTAGGTCTATCTTTTCTTTCTGTTGCCCAATCTTGGAATAAGCGAGGAGGTGAATGGTTCTTGGTTGCTGAAAGCTGCCTCAGAGAAGAATTCCTTGGGGACACTTGTGTATATTTGATAGTGGTCACAGAATGACACCGAATAACAATACATATGTACCAGTTGTCAAAAGAATCATGTGAAATTGGGCAAAGGTTCATGATAGGGTTTAAAGCAACCACCGTTGGTACCTATGTATCATTGGCATTCTGAACTAAGCTGTACTTAGTTGCCCTTTATAGGTATAGGGCTAATCAATAAAAACACAAATAACTTTTAAAAGATTTGTTAATATACAAAGTTTTCTTGGTCAAACATTTTTTTTCTCTGATGTTCTGGTCAATTTTCTATTGTGTTCGTGAGTGCTATAGGGATGTATTCACATAATGAGGATGGCTGGAAACTCTAGGGTAAAAGTGTCTTTTATTATCTAGGTGTTCTTTTACCCACTTCATGTGTTGGTGGTAGTGTTTCTCAAAATACAGACTAAGGAACACTTACATTAGAGTAACTTAGAATGTTGAAAGCAGATTTCTGAAACATATCATAGATATATATTAAATTTAAGTCTCTTGGGGGAGGAGCTCAGGACTCTGCATTTTTATAAAGTTGCTCAAGTGATCTTGATGCACATAAAATTTAAAAACCACTCTTTGAGGGGATGTGGTCAACCTAGAAGTGGCACCATTTATTATCACTGGGTGGTCCCTCTCTCTTCTTTCCCCATACTAGTGTGGCGCAGGCTCCACAAAAATGCTACCCCCTGGAAGTGTGGCTGGGAAATATCAGTGCAAACACCTGCATACCAGATGGGCACATCTGTAGAGCTTGTGCTGCCGATCCAACTTCGCACATGTCATGGACCACTTGCTTAATTCAGAGTGAATTGGAATGATGATGAAGATTTCACACTGAAGTCTTCAGCACGGCAGAGTCCTATTCCTCCCCTTTTTGTTATTTTCTTTTTTATTTTCTATTTATTTTTATTTGCAGTCATTGAATACCAATGAGTAAACAGCTTATCTAGCTGAAGGCACTGCTCTGTGAGCACAAGTCACTTTAATACAGAATGCTCAAGAAGGTAGTGTTGCTATTTGCAGGGAGAGACTTGCTTTTGTTAATGGATCCAATTTTGTATTAAAACTATCTAAAGATTTAAATTTTATCAATTACTAAAAGTAAAAGTTACATAGTTGTATTAAAATAAGATCCAAAGGCAAAAGAATTATGATTTTTTTTTCTAATGCAAGTGACCTAAGTATCAAATAGATGGTTAAATCTCAACCACCAAAATGAGATACCAGTGAAAGGTCATATAATCTATTAGCCACACAAGCATGAGATATATCCAGCTTTCTTTTCTTTTTCTTTCTTTTTTCATCTGTACTTTCCCCTCTTATGTTCTTGTCCCACTGCTAGACCTTGAGAGAAGGATACTGCACTGCAAGTTAGAGGGAAATGTTGGAATCACAGGGAGCCAGGAAAACACTCTGTTAGAAATGGGTCAGAAGCCAGCTCATGGGTAAAGGGAAGGAGAGATGGGTGCACTTTGTTTAGCTATAAAAAAAAAAAAAAGCTGCCTACTGTTTGAGTACGAAGAGAAAATAAGAGGTTTCCAGAAGACTTTTTAAAAAGACCATTATAAAATATTCTGAAAATTAGAATTATTACAACAATAGCATAAAAATATATTCATATATATACACAACACACACACACACACACATATATATGTATACATAAATAGATATAAATAGAGCTTTTCTTATAGTGGTTAAAGCACTCTGCTTTGACTACATTAGCACACTGAATTTAATAAAAACCCTATAATGTAGGGTTCCCCCCATTTTATAGACGAGTACACTGAGACTTATACAGGATAACTGACTTGGCCACGGCTCCAGACTTCTTGCTCTTCACCGCTTCACTGTAACTGAGTAATGTAGAGAAGCACGGGTTGTTAAGGGTTAATGAATTCTGCTAAAGAAAGAGGACCTAAAGATATCCTAAAGAGAAATCAGTTTAACTGCCGATCTGGATTGGTCAAATCTGGATTTGAATAAAGAAAAGAAAAGCTCTCCATCATATGGTTAAATCTGCCCTTTGCTGAAAAGTGTGGAGTTAGAGAAAGGCAAGAACAGTCAAATTATTTTCATGGTATCTGTGCTGGTGTTGTTGAACAGTGTAGCGTTAAAACTTAGTTGGCAGAAGAATGAGCTGAATAAAGCTGAGTAAAGCTGAAAGACATCCACCAAGTCTGTCTGCTGTTAAAACTCAGCGGAATGTAGCTGCATTTCATCTTCTTGCCTTGATAAACAGGGATGAAAATGCTGAGCATTTGCCAGTCATTTGGAAAATGCCTTTTAAAGATGCAGAGCCTGCCACTGACCTCTTGTCTCCTCCAGTGGACTGCTGTCAAAGTCTTCATTGTTGTTTGCAGAGCTCCTGCTATTCCCAACAATATCACCCCGTGAGTCGGTTGTGGGTTTGGAACTGTGGCAAAGGAGCAGACATGTTAAGTGAGCAGTTTAGCCGTCCTACTGTGTTGCCTTCTTCACAATAGACCCAGCTTCACAACCCCAGTAGGAATTTCCTCTTTGGAATCCTTTGTTCTTGCCACAGAAAAATCTCTCAGAGATCTGTTCTGTGTGTGCCAGGTTTGGTGGGATAAAGGAATGTCAGGTTGCCACTGTGTTCCTTGAAGTTCCTGTCAAAGGGCTTTATGATCTGCTTGTATCAGGCACACATGGATTGTCTGGTTTCTTAGCTAGGGATAGGAACATCTTTTTGGGGAACAGGCTTTACCAGTAATTTCTAAATTAGAAGTAACACTCTTTTCTTTTCCAGGTCTTCACCTGTTGCCTCCTTTCTCAACATTTTCTCTAAGTCTTTTCCTTTTTCCTTTTCCATTCCCTCAAATATAAGGAATCGTTTCCTGTAGAAAACATTCTTTAAGGATGAGAGTGAAGTTACATTAATCAATTTAGTCATAAGAGTTATCACCAGTTGTCTGTTGGGTTCATCCATGTTGGGAAACTGTCAATAAAATAATCATTTTTATGTCACAGGAAGTTATGAGGAATAAATAAAGTTGAATGTGGGAAAGCATGATGCTCAGTGCTCAGCACAGTGGAGGTGTTCAAGGAAGAGTAACTTTCTAACCTCCTGTTCTCTTTTCGGTGTCATAAAACTCCGGAAGGCATTATTTTGACTTGGTCCTTTGTAAAGATAAACAACACATTGAGAAAAGAATGCTAGTGAAAGAAGTACATACAGTTTATCAGGTTTGACTTTAACATTAATGTGTACAGTAGCTTGTAAATAAAAATTTATAATTGCAGTGTGATGCTGTGTTAACTGACGTATCTCCATATCAAAACATGGCCTTATGGCCAGGCAATAGCAGGAATGGCAAACAGGTTTTGCATGGTGTTTGACCACAGAACTCACTAGGAAGTAGTTTACTCTGTCTTAGAAAGAGCTTCTCAGGGCATGTAAAAGCCAAGTCTGGGAGGAAGAGCTGATAGAAAGGGAGGGAAACAAGAAGGGAAAAAAGCCAAGTCTGGGAGGAAGAGCTGATAGAAAGGGAGGGAAACAAGAAGGGAAAAGAATGTTGACTTTGCATCATATCTCATATCACATCTCATGAAAGCATGCTTTCATGGCTCTCAAAAAACAAATGCCCCTGGTGTCTATAAGCCAATCATAGGCTCTTAATTTGTTCTTTCTTGTGTTATTGAAAGTTTGGAGTCCTTGGAAGAGATAATGACCACCATTGAGGCCAAACAAGAATCCAAAGTTCTGGAATATGTGTTATTCTTGACTGAAAGTAAAAAAAAAAAATCGACTCAGACTAGTTTGTTAAATTATTGGCGTATATAATCCAAAGCAGGCAAAGCAGTCAGACACAATACAAACACAAATGGGTGTAGCTGTTGTTCCAATAAGCTTTTATTTACAAAACCAGTTGGCAGGTCAGAGTTGGCCCATAGGCTGTGGTTTATGACCACTACTCCAGTCACATGGTATGGAGAAGCTGTTGTATTGGACCCCGTCCCCTATCCAAGATAGAACTCAAGTAGTTCTGCATTTGCAATGGCTCAATGGCTCCATCAATGATCTAGCTCAGAAACAGCAAGACAGCTTTATCTCATCTGTCACTTTCAAACAATTGGTAGAGAGTGCCTATGTAACTGTGTTCAGAAAGATTCTGAGATTGTGTCTGGGCTAAGCAGAAAAATATGTCATAATTAAATAGCAATGTTTAAAATAGGCACCGAGGAAGATGTAGGAGCATATGTATCACATTTTTGTTCTTTTTGCTTTAGACTGCAGGACTGACATGGCCTCATCTTTCTTCACATACTGAAAATTTTCCACTCAAAAGCTCGGAAAGGTTTTTCTAGCTTTATTCTTTTTAAGAGTCTAACAATGATCCAAGACTGGCTAAGAAGTCACCCAACACAATTGCTTACTTATTTTTTTTTTTAATTTAGTACAGAAAATATCACTTAAAATATTTTATCAGGTGAACTTCATCAGGATTTCAAAGCTAATCCATCTTACAAAACACTCAGAGATAAGTATTTCTTTACAGTATGCTGGATAGCAATATCATACACTATATATTTTTAAAAATCTTCCTTTAGCTCACAGTGATTTCGCACACATATATTTACCTGTGGTGTGCTCTTACTAACCTTTCTAACTTTTCTTTTCCTTTTCTGGAGAAGGCCAGAGCCATTTTGAAAGTTGGACACTGGACAATGCCAACTTAGCTGTTTTAGAATTCTGCCTTTAGATGAGCAAGCACCACCTGCAACTGTGCCGTAAAACAAATGGTGCTTCCTGAAAACGTAATCATTGGGAGGCAGTCGGCAGCTGTTAAAATTGGATCACTATTGCTCAGTGTCCAAAGAGAAGGAAATTTAATCATTAGTCTCTCCAACTTGATATTTAATTATCCTTGAAAAGAAGAAAAATATGAAATTTCTCTTCAGAATTCCTTATGAGCCATACCAAAAGTTTCACAAAATAGGTTTATTGTGGTTGTCTCAATAGTAGTTGTGTAAGCAGAGGGCAAAAGAGAAGTAAACCCATGGTTCCTTTTCGTTGGAGTAAATTAAAAAATATATTAAAAAATTTTTTTAAACACTTTCTTGTGATTAGATTGGAACCAATCTAATTATCAGAGAATGAGGTATGAGAAAATGGGGAAAAGGATGAAGATAGAAAAGAAAGAGAAAAAAAAGAAGGTTGAGACAGAGGTTTTTATTCTAGGCTATCTTCAGGGAGAATTTTATAAATTACCTGAAATTTTATGCAAAATTTTGCATTCATGTGTGTTTACATGTGTGTGTGTACACATACATGTGAGGTATATTTTGGGAGTAAATATTAAGCCTTCAGTTGAGAACCACTGTTCTATAGATTGAATCCCCATCCAGAAAGGGTAGACTGAATAAGTTCTGGAATTGGCAGGTGCAGCCTAAGGCCTGGTAAGGAGTAGGGGCCGAGGGAAAATGGATTTTAACTAAGGAAAGTATTATGTACTTCACAAGTTTGTCCAGGAGTGGCCCTGATCTTAGCTACATGATTATTAGTCTTAGGATCAAGAAAGAATCATGGTAGCCAGAGCACGCTTTTCTTGGGAATCGTCGACATATGACTGCTTCCCTCCTTCCCTGTTGTTAAGAGAACAGCTGGCATGCCCTGGAGAGGCCCTGACAGTGAACGATAGCTCAAGGACAAAGCACCAGCTAAAAGCCAGCTTGGCTGCAAATTAGAGTATAAAGGCAGAGTGGCTTCTGCTGTGAAGCAATTTGCATCAGAGCCCACCAACCATGGGCATTTGTAAGTGAAGGAAATCAGAAATATTGCATTTCTAAATAATTTAGAGGAAGATTCACCAAAGGAAGAGGAGCATGGGATATAGGAAATTTGTTATATCTGTTTTTAGGTTATGCTGCATAGTTAGTTTTGTACCATTTTCACCTAAAGAAGTAGATCTATATGAAATTCACCTCCATATACTTGCTAGTCACCCCTCCTTCTGTACTACCATAGTAGTTTACTCAGAACTCTATTTAAAACCGTATAAAGGCATTGCCTAGACATATATTACATTAAATTGCGTGTTTACAATTCTCAGGTGTGTTTTTCCAAAGATCAGATTACAATGGTTTTTACACTGACACCAGCATTCTAGGAATTTCATGATTCTTAGATATGTAATCATATCTTTAATTGTTCTAAGAAATGTACAAATGGCTGAACCTTGTGGAAGAACTCTGATAATGTGAAACATCAGAGGAGAGATCCAATAAGAGCTAAATGAAATTCTGCGATAATGGAGAAGAAAATGCTGGGGGGAAAAGCAGTTGGTAAGAAAGCAGTTGGACAAGGGAAGGAGAGAAACATGAAACATTCATGAAATAGTACAAATAATCAACATGGAGGAGCATAACATAAGAATGTGTTACAGCTATCAGCAAGATAATACATTATATTAGGTATAAGATAAACATACCAAATAAACAGTACTATTTTGTTAATGTAGCTATGAAGATCTGCTAGAATGGCATATAGATACATAAATTTTGATGGTTCATATACTCAGGTTGTCTTTTCCATCTGATGGTGAGTTTCATGTGGATAAAGACTGTCATTCTTTTTGTAATCTCCAATACTCAGCTCAACACTTCTCACACAGAAAGCATTGGAAAACACTTGTTGAAAAAAAAGAATGACATTAAGCTTTTTTATAATCAGCCTCGACTTATCCATAGTCCTTCATTTTCTGCTTCTCTTCATTCATGCCTTCTATCCTATTCATTACCACCTCATGAAGTCGTGCTAGAATGCTCTCTCTTCTATTCTCTGCCTTTGCCAACCCACTTTATACTCGTTTATGTTTCAGCACAGCTTACATCCCATCTGCCTGCATTTTGTATACTAATGTCCTCTTTTTTTGTAAGAACTCACAATGCTTATTTTTTTCACATTTGTTCAAGACTCATTTCCTCACCTAGACTAGTTCTTTGTCAGAAGGAATCATACTTCAAAGAAGGTAAATTTTTATATTTCCCATGTTGTCAAGCACACACACATTGGACACTTCATAGGCAGATATATGTCTGTAAAGCAGAGCATTCCTGGGAAGCAGGAATCTAATACCATGGCAGAAGTGATGCGTAAAGGACTTGAGAGCGTGCACGGCAGGTGAGTGGGGATTTAGACTCATAGGAGTTCCCAGAATTTGGGGTAGTTTCACCATTTGCAATGAGCTCACATCTATGGAGATTCGATATAGCAGGATCCTGGTCCTTATTGGGGATCACGCCTTTTGTTAAGCTTTCTGTTCATTTCCTATTTCAGCAGCTGTAGTCTCAGAGTTTTCATACTGAAATTAGATGGCTTTCTTTCATGTGGTTATGACCCTTGTGTTTTCGTTCTTTCTAGGGCATAAGTTAAGTAGCATGTAAGTAAACAGCGGCAGAGATTGAGTCAGTTTCCTATTATTAGAAAGCTTTTAGGTAGAGAACCTAAAATGATAGTAAAATTGTTTCTACATTTTCGTCTGTCATTTACTGATTTGATGGCATTTTTAGTACATGGAATTCAAATAATAATAATAATCTAGTCTATGTATTATGCTAACTTTTAGGTTTTTTTCCCCCTATGCTTATTCGAAGGAATTCAGTTGACAGACTTCAGAGTTCAGTAAAAAGAAAGAAAAAGTAATTCCTATTTTTGTCCATTAAAAAAGCAAACTAAACCCCTGCTGTATAAATTCTAACCTCTCTGTCCTTGTGAACTCTACTTTGGGAATATGGAAGACTTTAGATTGTAGAATATTTTTTGTTTAGTTAAGCATTGATATAGCATTCTTTAACTTTTTTTTTCCAGAAAAACATCTAATAGCCTATTGAAAAAAAAAAAACAAAACAAGATTCAAGATCTATTCCAGTCTGATAGGATTGTTCTATGTGGTGGTGGCTTACTAATAGCTTTATTATTAAACCATGTAAGCAAAAGAAAGCACTACAGCCTAGAGAGAACTCAGACAGATCTGCTTTCAGCATGTAACTAAACCAGTGTGTAGAAACAAGTAATTAAAAGGACACAAAGCCCGTAATCAATTGCGTACCGGTTATCTTTGATTGCTCTTGCAAAGGACAAATTACACACAAGCCTCTTGCAAGCCTGAAGAAAAAGAGGTTCCATTATCTTCTTTCTGAAATAATTTCTCTGCAAAGACAAGGGTGTCCCTATTTCAGATCTCTTGGTTTAATTAAAAGGACACAAACATCAGATGATGTTGCAGCAGATCGAATGTTTCCCTGTCAGTGCAATGGAGTGAAAGAAGAGCAGGGGAGGGGGAACGGGGGAAGTGGGGCATGGGGGTGGGGGTGGGTTGGAAGAATTTCTTTTCCATAAAGACTGGCCTTTTTCACTCTGACCATCTGTTTTCTCATGGTGAAAAGCCCCATTGCTGGTATCCTGGCATAGCTTTGCATGTCTTTGTGCTTGAGGGACATTCAATCTTGCATTTGATACACGCTGATCTGTGACACTTCCTAACAAATGAGGCTTTGTTCAAACAAAGAGACTCCCTGATAGGAACTGTAAACTTGGAGCTTGATATCCTGTAGGAAAGGCAGGCTATGGCTGAGCTGGCACAGGAAATTCTCTCTGCAATGCAACAGAGCCAAAGGAGGTCACACCCCCGTGCACACATATGCTCGTTCAGACCTTCCCAGACTTCCTCTCATCTCTGTCCTTTCAGATGTGGCAGCTCTAGACCACAGCTGCATTTGGGCCTGGTGAGCATGGGACCCATCTCCATTACAGGCTGAAGCTCACTCTCAATAATAACAGCACTTATTTGTATAGTTTCTTCATTTTATGAAGCACTTTCACAATCATTAATTCATTTGATACAGTAACCCCATAAGGTCCAGTCCAAATGTAATCATATCCGAGAGAACTACTTTGTAAATACTAACGCCAGTTGTTGCTTGTCTCCTTTTCTCCTTCAATGTCCTCTTTGTCTGCCTCTTTCCTTCTCCCTCTTCTGCCCCCAACCCCCCTCGACCATGGCCTTGTGTATGATAGTCCCAACTTCAAATTTTCCATCTTTTCACCACATGATGTTTCCATGGTCCCTTACTACTGACACTTAGGTTGCGGAATAGAAAATGTATAATGAGCTGCTGAATATGGATTGCATTGTGATTTGGAGAAAGTGTCAGAAAAGGCCCCAGTTCAGGAAAATACCGCTTGAGCTTTCTAGTTAAGATTTAGAATCCTGTTAGTATGTAATTAAGCATCCTTAGAAAGAATGTCACTCTTCCCCCTCTTAATGCTTAGTTTCCTCCCCTTGGCAAACTCCCACACACTCACTTAAGACCTAGCTGAGAGGGGCCTTCTCTTGCAGGCATTCCCCACTTCCTCTAGGCACTTAATTGGTGCTTCCTTTGTGTTCTCGTCCCACTTTACTTCCAACCCAGCTCCAGTATATAGCACATTGTAGTCTGAGCTATTTGTTTATACATCTATCTCCTCTACCAAGCTGTGAGCCACAGGGCTGGGATAGTGTATTTAGTATTCATTCTTGTATATTTCTGGTATTTTATGAAGTGTCTGACACACAATAGGCTCCTAGAAACAATATGTTGAATAAGTAAATTTTGTTGGTTAAATAGCAATACAGTTGAAAGGAAAGAAACAGGAAAATAAGGTAAAAAGGGATAACTGACTTCACTACAGACAATCGTAAATCTTTTCTTGGGCTGGACCCATCATTTGGTGTTCTGCTCCTTGCCTCTTCAACAATGTGTGATTCAGGAATTATCTTAGACCCAGTTTCTCAGTTTTCTGGATCAGTACTTTTTTTTTTTTTTTATAAAGATGCTTAGGTTGCAGAAAACTTAAGGAACCTTTCAAAAATTCTGCTATGACTTAGCAGACCTATTACTAAATACAAAGGTTTTTGGCCCAACCAGGCCTGGAGTTATAGGAAAGACAACTTGACCAACGGAGCACTTTAACATGAAAATTTTTTAGGGAGAGCAGTAAGCTGCAGAAAGAAAAAGGCTACATAGACTCAGTCTCACTTGTCAACTGGCTTGTTTCATCACTTGTAAGTTCTGTAACATTTCTGAACCTCGATTTCTCTAGCTATGAAACAGGAATATTAACACTAGCACGCCTCAATAGGATTTTATGAGGATTAACGAAAGGTGATTGCAAAACATTTTGGGAACATTAAGTACTGAATAAAATCATTAATATTCATAATTTTGAGACTGGATAGGATTTCAAAAGGTAATGGTGTGAGGCAAGTTGGAACTGCATTGCATTTTTAAAGGGGATGGTTCAAACTCATTTTGTCCCTATTCCAATCTCTTTCCTTTATATAACTAAAAATATGACAGAAATTTAAGTATAGTTTGGTAGCATCCTGGAATTTATTTGAAAGCAACTTCTAAGGGTTATAGTGGTTAGTTGTCAAAGGGTAGAGGAACTTTACTTGCCTGGTTGTTGCAGCCAGCTCGAACATTACCATGGGAAAACATAGGCAAGGCTCACAAAGGCAGCAGGGACAAACCGTTGGCTACTTCCATTAGTTACTCATTCAGTCAAAGGTAATTTATAGCTTACTCTGCATGTAATTATTAAAACATGCAACTTTTGTTGCTGTTGTTACTTAAAGTGAGGTAATGAAAGACCCAACTTTGTTGGCAGAGCAATGAGCCCAAACGATGGATCTAGAATTTGGGACTCAACCTATTGAAATGCCAGAAACAACTTCAAAAGATGTTTTTACACCATGGAATTACAGTTAGTTTGTCATTCCAGGGAAGTAGAAATGATATGTTTCATGTGAACCTACTAAGTTTGATTCCGTTTAAAGTAATGGCTTACATGAATCCTGCGCTGGCTATCCATGTGAGTTCTCTTTTCTGAATTATTGTATTTTATGCTCTTAAAATCCCTATTAAGGAGATAGGAGAGGTACTAATAACTCAAATGTACAGACAAGGAGAGCGAGGCACTGCTGCATAAACGACCCTTCCTGGGCAAGCTTTTGCCTTTGTATCAATGGAGCTCTATTGTCTGATCAAGCTTGTCAGATTTTCCAAACTTGTTTATTGCATGTACAAGGGGAGTTTTTATTTTTTTCATGGACGACACCGTGTGAACAATTTTTGTACCATTTTCAATAGAAATATTGATTTTCCTTTCAAACTATTTTTTTTTTTACATTCTTTCCCTCTTTTCCATTCTGTCAGCCCCGAAGTTCAAATCCTCATTACTTATTTTACTAGAGCAAAAGTTCTCAATCTTTGCAGCACAATAAAAACTCTCTAGGAGCTTTAAAAATACTGACATCTGAATTGGAATCTCAGAGATTCTGATATAATCGGTCAGGGATGAGCCCGTGAGATACTGAAAGTGCCTCTGGTGATTCTAAAGTATGGTCAGGGAGTGGAACCAATGACTGCTGATCACAAGTTCTCCTCTGTCCAGTTCACCCTGCAAACCACTTACTTAGATTTAGCCTGATAACCATTTTAGTAACTAGCTCCTCCTTGGTCTTACTAAAAATACATCACATTTCCATTTTTCCTTTCCTTATTTTTCTATTCTTAGTATAGACATTTCCTCTTACATAGCTTGAAATTAAAAGTGGAATAGATGATAAATATAATGAAATTCCAGTGCTGGATAAATAGTTCCCCAACAGCGCTTTAATCATTTTACTCATTCGGAAATTCTAAAATCTCTACATTGCTAAGTTCTAAAGTTCTCTGACCTAGCATTTCACATTCTTTAATATTTTTAAACCTCATTTTACCTTTCCAGTTTTACCTACCTTGACTACTCTTTCTGCATCCAGTACTTCACCAAACGAACTACCTGCTATCACTTCGACATGCTTCATACTTCCCCACTTCTGTGCCTCAGTTCTTACCTCTCCCTCTACCCAGAAAGCCTTGAGCCAGTTCCAATTACATCAGTACGAACCATCCCTAATGTGCCAATCAATAGGCAGCTTTCTTTAATGACTTTTCAGTTTTGATGAAAATGGGTATAATTCTTTCTTTTTTCAACTTCATGACATTTTTACTTCTACATCTTATGGCTTGCTCTATGATTTATATATTTGATTCTATTCCCTTTCTTACTCCCATTATACTGAAGGCTCCTCATGGGCCAGAATGAAATATGAATGGAGCAGCTTTAGAGTCAGATAACCTCTACTTTCTGCTGGATATGCAACTTCCAGCAAATCATTTTCCTCTCTCAGCTTTGTTTATTTATCTCTTAAATGAGAAAAATAATGCCACCTTCTTATAGGGTTGTGGGCAATTAAACGAATTAATACTCAGAATGTACTTAGAACAGTGCCCTACACAAACAGAGCACCCAGTAATGTTAGCTATTGCCAGTCGCTTGCTTCATCTTGACAAGGAGTAGGGCAGTCTCTTGTACGTTTTATGTACTTAAAATGTATCAAATGTACTAAATTAATTGGAGCTCGAAAATGTCCCAAATACCTATACTATAAATATTTGATAGCTAATAACCTTCAAATCATTTTTACAGCTATTTGAAGGGGAGCATGAGACCTGGTATTTTGTTTGAAAAAAATGGAAAACATAATTTCTGACAGGTTTGGTATCTTTGTGTTGCAACTCTGCAGTCTCACAGTGATAGAGTTCACTTCTGTGACTTGCTAAAACTGTCAATTATAGTGATTTATTGCATACTCAATTCCACAGACATTTAAAAAAATAGTTGAATATCCAGACATTTTTTAGCTTAAAACAGGCATGTGCAAAGAAACTACACAGGCAAATTATGTATTCCAAGGGTAAGACTTCTTAACATAGATTCCATTTAATAATATATACCTCACAGGTCTTTGGAGCTAGGACTGTAAATAAGACTGTCAGATTTAACCAATAAATATTTTAACACCAGCACATCTTAAACTCATATGCATTTATATCTCAGATGTAATAAAACTGAATTGACCTATTGTTTTTCAAGACAGAAAAAAGGAATAAATAAAATGATAGAGTCAATGTCAAGTGTGACTGGCTACACAACCAGTTACTGGGGTTTTCCCTCTTCTATATTGACTTTTGAAGTGTTTGAAGTGACTTTTTTTGAAGTTAATAATTAATCTTTTCAAGGTGTTCCTATTGCAGGTGGTGAGGGCAGTCAATGTTAAAGGAAAACAGATAAAGATAGAGGACAAGTCCTACCCTACTGAGGCAAGGTGTTTACGAGGTAATAAGACACCACACGGATCAGACCACGTGGTACTTGTCCCCTGGATGATATAATGTGGTCTTTGTCTTCAGCCATTTTCCAGGAAACCTTGTCAAGGAATTAACTCGGGCCATGATGTTTATGCAAATTAATTAGAATAGTAAAGATTTGAAGTACTATTTTGTAGCTACAGAGAGAGGGAGAGACCAAGTGAGTGGGGGCGGGCAGGGAGGGGAAGGAGAGAGAAGTTTAAAGTCAAGAAAGGTTTTTTAGAGCAATTTTGAAGACAGTTTATCTGCCGGAAGTCATATACTCAGAATAGCACATGAGAATTGATTTTGTTTTGGGTTTTTTACAACTAGCATTTTTTTAACTCTTTCCAGCAGTTCAAGTTCTCTTTGTTCAAAGAACTTACACATAGTGTTACACTTGGATCAATGGAAATTCCAGCATTTATACTCTTGGATGGGCTTTTATTTCTTCAGCTGATTCTTATATAGAGCTCATTATGTGCCAGGGACTGTGCTTTAAGTTTTACTTGTAGTTACTAATTTAACCCTCAGAATAGCCCAATAAGGTAATACTATTATTATCTCCATTACACAGATGAGATAATTGAGGTCCAGAATGGTTAAATACCCTACCAAAGTTCATGGAACAAGACCAGAAATGAACTCTGGCTGTTTGACTCTGGAGTCCAGGCTCATAACCAATAAGCGATGCTGTTTTAGAAAGAGTTATCACAGAAGCAGTAAGAGCATGTTTTTCCTGCAGTTTTGGCATTTTCCTGTTGTTATGTAATTCTAAGTAGTACCCCCTTTGGGGCATGATAAAAGATGATGGTGCTAACCTGACAAAAGAAAGGAATTAATCCAAAAATGTGGCAAAGGAACACCAGGAAATTGAACTGGCTGTAAAGTTAGTGCAAAAGCCTCAATGTTTTGGCCCTGGGCCTGAATTCATCTGTTAGCTGAACAAGTTGCTGGTGGCTCAGGGAAAGGCATGTAGTGAGTACAGAGAAGCAGTTTTACAAACACGTGGCAAAGGTACATATAACAAGCAGGAGAGACCACTAAAGGCCAGAAATGCATGAATTCAGGAAGGACATTGTGTTACGTCAGAGAATGGCTTTACAAATTCTAAATACCACTGCCTCTTCTCTAGCCTTCTCCAAAGAGGAAAATCATAAGTATATTCTACAGACACCAACTGTCTAGATGCCTTGACTTAAATCCTCATTCCACGACCAACCGATTTTATGGCTTTGCTCCAGGTATTCCACTTTTTTTTTCAACCAGAGTTTCCCATTGGTGAGACAGGATTTATAATAGTACCTTACCTTAGGGTTATTGTGAAAATTACATGAGATAATCTATATAAAGTATTATAGTTACCCGAGTAGTGAATATTCTATAATACCTTTTGTCTCTTTCTTCTGTGCCATTCATTGAATCACAATTTTATATTCCACAAAAAATCTATTCAGCTTCTACTGTCTGGGTGATGGGATACACAAAGGTAAACAAAATATAGTCTCTGTTTTGGAGAGCTTAAAAGATGTTTATGAACCAGACAGAATAATCCATAAATGTAAATGCTTTGTAATATGTATCATACATATCTATACAAATAAATAAGTGAACCACATATATTACAATAATTTCTAATCAATTTCTCAGGGCAAAAAATAAAGTTTTAAAGGTACATAATAAACAGATAAAATGCACTAACACTTTCTTGCCATGTGTGCCTCTGTGACGTTTCCGGCAGCTTGGCGGATGTTGCCAGGCAGAGATTCTGCACCCATGGTCTGTGCACTGGATGTCTCACCGGGTAGGCACAAGTGGAATCTGTACAAGAGACCAGCCAAAGGTCTTCTCCCTTTAGTATACCCAAAAGGTACACACATCCATTTTAAAGGGGAGACATGATAAAGGAGAGGGTTTACACAGTCTCCTTAAATATGGTAACAAGACGGTATCTAAAATTTCTAAGGCATAAATCATAATACCTGGTAGCACGTCACAAAGGTTCTCTGAGCTGTACATTTTACAAAAAGGTTTCAGTTTGTGCATGCCAATATCCTATAGGCTTCATAAGAAGTGACAAATTAATTTTAAATGTTTAACATTAATGCCAAATTTATATTGTAGCATACGCTTCTGTTGTCTCATGTCCCATGCTTCACTCTAAGTCTGATTTTAGCCATAGCAGCAGGGCACAGATTATGCAATTTTAGCTTCATGCTGAGAACATCCAGCATTAAAGCCTCCCTATGTGTCTTCCCATTTTCTACCTAAGATACTCTCTAAAACCACAGCGCCTGCTCAGCCCATGGACAAAACCACTCTGGGAACATACTGGGTATTAATGTACCGGCTGAGCTGGTGGGTGTCCTTGGATTTCCATCCTTCTAATGGAACAATTGTGGGACATAGTCTCCATGCTTCCCAGAGGTCTGGCTGAATTGTACCTAACACATTTGTGTGTGTGTGTGTGTGTGTATTTTTCCCCCCAACTTTTTCCTTCACTCTTGCTTTTGAGGTCAACCACTAAGTAAATACCCTGCATCCAAGTCCTTGTCTTAAGCTTTGCATTAAGAGAATCCATACTAAGACATACAATCTTAATAACCAGGTGAATTAATTGTCTTGAATCAGTTAAATAAACTGAGTAAAGGAAATGAGCAAATTAGGAAATCTGGGTGTTTCACTCAGTAAGCAAGATTGTGAGATCAAGATCATCAATGGAATATCCATTCAGACCAATTAACATAATGGAGATATGCAGGGTAGCAAATCTCTCATAAGGAAGCTCAGTGCAGAGCATTACAACTCTAGAAAAAAATGCTTGAAGAGAACTCATCCTTCTGCGAGGTGTTCAGTGGCTACATATTTTTATAAGGGCAGGAACATTATGTTTTAAAGAGACAAAAAAATTAAAAACTCATATGTTTCTTTTCAATAAACAATTTTAAGTCATAACTGAAGTAGCGCTAAAACAACTTGAAGACATATGGGCCACTTTCACTTAGTTTAAATCAATAAGACCAACATAATGGCCTCATTCTTCTTTGGTTGCTTTATGACAGCTGCTTGTGTTAGAATGTCAATGCAAGCCTGCAACTGCAACATAAAAGCTATCATATTGATTGCGACATAAGCTTTGAGCTGATTAGAAGAAAAATACACAGTGCAAAGTATCATTCTTATTTTATAATCATTATAAAAAGACCAAAGTGATTATCACTAACAAAGGTGTTTACATCATGGTGCAAGAAACTGATGAGTATATAACCCAAACCGATGCAAATGACAGAAGTTAAAAGTAGAGAAAATACACCTGTTCTAGATTAAGAGAATGATAAAATGACAATCCTTTATAGAAAAAGGTCTATATACTTTTGCATCCTCAAATTTTAAATTCTTAATGAACACGATTCTATTTCATTTTAAGTCACCATTGGTGACTAAAAAATTTCATTTTAGATCCACTTACTGGCTTTCCTTCTTTAAGTCATAGTGCTACGTCAATCCTGATATGAATGATGCATTTTAGATTACCTATGGCTCTAAGTTAGCCCCATGCCAACTTTTAGAAAAACAATCACCTTAGAAATGATAATGTTAGTTTGATATTCTAGGTTTATGGGAATATTATCAGAGTAAAATTAAAGAGAGTCTAAGTAATTTGACGTCGTGGAATTTCTCCTGGAATAGCATCGAAGTGAATTAGCAGAAGAGGACATGTTTCCTGGATATTACGGGAAAATCTGTTCTTGTCCTGAAGTTGTCGTTTCTCTTAAAATGCTAGAGGGCTTTGTTCATTTTCTGCATTTGGTAGCTATTTGAGAATTTATCTGAGTGTTGTTTACAGAATGGGGATGTTAGAGGTAGTAAAACTGACAGAAAGTTGTTATGTGACAAATGATTTGAGAATTGTTAAATGTCACAGTTCAGTTCACTTCGAATGTCTCTGCTGTAAACAAATGGCATTCTGTGGAGCATGTCTGTTAAACAGGCAGGTCGATTTGTCTCATAGGATATGATAGATATTACTCACTAATAGTGCTGGTCCTTCAATTCTTCTGAGAGCATGGGAGGACTACATGTCTTTACCCCATTAAAGTTAGACAAACATGTAACATGCTCTGACCAAGAAAACGAGAGTGAAGTGACTGGCGTCACCTCTGACCTAAAGCACAGAAGAGCATGTGAGTGATTCTCTTTGTTTTCTAATCCATCCTGCTAAAACCCAAAGGCTCTTGTGAGATTGCAGCTCTTGGGAAGGTAGAGCTTTATCTACCTGGGGCTCTGAGTGACTATTATAAGCCATACTCTCCGGTTGACTACTATGGATTATATATTGAGCATGAGAAATAGATCTTTGCTCTGTTAAGTCACATAAAGGTTGGTTCTTTTTGTTATTGCATATAAAATAGCCTATCCTGATTAATACATAGGATTTCTTTCAGAAGGTACTATTTATGTAAATCAGCCAGTTGGAATTAGAAACTGTAACTCAGCCTCTATTAAGATGATCTTATGTGTAATCTCCATGCTTATGGCCAGATAATATCCCAGGATAGAATAAAATCCAAGCCAGTGGCTATTTCAGTGATACAAACATAGTCTTTGAATTGAATCAGGTTATATGAAAAAGCCAGTGTGCAGGAAGAAGGTTTTGGCCATATACTATCTTGTAACACAGAGAAAAGAATGTGGGGGGAGAAAGACAAAATTATACTGAGGTTAAAAAAAAGGCGTTATAGGTTGCAGAAATTATATATACATAGCAATAATATGAGTATGTTCAGACAAGAAAAATGAGAATACATTGATTGAGCCAGTCCAAAGTGTGAAGAAAGATAGAGCTGGATACACAGGCTTCGAAGGGGTTTTAAGAACTAAAACTGTGTTTACATAATATCAGAAGTTTGATCATATTCTCTATTGGTTTTATAGACTTGATTAATTTTGTTCTATCAAATTGATTAGTGTTATGCAGACAGAGTGATTTTGTTTTTCTCTCTCAGAATCGTGTGTCATATCTAATCATATGTTTTATCTCATACAGGTTGGTAGTAATTATCTTTATGGGTAGAAAATGTTTCTTTTTAATATCGTCAACTTTTATAAAATCCAGAGTAATATAAACACTTTCCAAACTTTTGTATTTCTCTTTTCCCACTTGTAATTTTTTAATGTTTATATTTCCCGAAGGACTGATGGCCCATTAAGGGAGAGATGATATTAGTCTACTCACCATGGAATCCGCAGGATCTAGCACAGAGCCTTTTATATAGTAGATGTTACTTATCATTTGAATGAATGTATGAAATGTATATCACGCTTCTAAGTTCCCTTTGAAATGATCCTACTTTATCTATTTAGTTTATTCTCATTCGATTCCACCCCTATACCCTGCATTCTAGCCAAACAGATTGGTATATTCCCATCCACCCCATCTTTGTTCTCTGACCCTTTTTCTTTCTTTCTTCAATATGTTCCCATCTCTCTGCCTAATACTCATAGGTAACATTAATGGCTAAGCACTTTGCATATATTTGCCATTTTCTAAAACGAAATAAGCAAAACTATGAAGTAGGTACTTCTATTATTAACAGCATTATACCGACGAGGAAAATTAGGCTTAGAAAGGTAAGCTATCTTATTTCTTTGAACCCGATAGCACCCCAGTCACGGGACTGGTAAGGTCTGCATCCTGACAGGACCATTGCTCGTAATCACCTTGCTTACTGCTAGGACTATTGTTCGTAATCACCTTGCTTACTGCTAGGACTATTGTTCATCATCCAAGCCTTGTTCAAATACTGCCTCCTCCATAAAGCTTTCCTTTATTATATTGATCTTCACTGATTTCTCTTTTGTTCCAAACACCAGTTATCCTTAAACTCAGTACCACACTGTTTACCCTTACTCGTTCTATATCTATTTCACGTTTGTTAACTTTATCTCTCCCAAGAACCTTAAAGTCTCAAATAGGTCTACTATTTGAAAAGTCTTGAATTGAATGCTACTTCGTTTATATATTCCAATATCTAGATAGTAGGGATCATCAAGAAAAAATTTCTAGTTAATGAATTGATAAAGAATAAAATAATGCTAATTTACAACATTTGCAGGTCCAAGATTGCGGCGGCATAGGAGGACGCTAAACTCATCCCCTCATTTGATTTGAGCAAAATCAAATATACATGTGTATAGCTGGCAGTTACTCCTGGGAGACGGTTTAGCACTGAATAAACAGCTTCTGACAAACAAATAAAAGACATGGGAAGATGAGGGAGCGCCTCACTCCCCCAGCTGTGACAACTCTCCGGGGTTGGGGAGCTGGTGAGCGCCATAGTTTACATTTCCTAGAGCAAGCAGGAGCTCAATTCAGGTGCTTTGGCCTACCGGCTAGACCATACAGGGAGTTCACAGCTATATCTCTTAGATACTTTTGCCTGTGAACAAAGGGAGCTGGCAGGAATAGAAGGGCATCACCACACTTACCTGGTCTCCATGCTGAGAGCTGCTTCAGCGTTCAGGCTCGCGCCCTAGGTGCTGTGAGTAACTGCTTGGCTCTAACTGGCTTCGGAAACCACCCAGCATATAATGCCTGCATAGAGGTCTTTTCTACATGGGACCACTTTTGGTACCTCAAACCTGAGGGAAACTGTATAGAGAAGACTATATAGCCACAAGAAATCTCAAGGGAATGTGGGAATCTTACAGGGCTGGAGAGGCCAGTGAGCACCACTGTTTCCGTCCCCCTTCACCTCCACTGAGTGGGTGGAAACTCTATCCTGGTGCCCTGGTCTTCTTGCAAGGTTTCAACAGTGCGTTCTCAGCCTATTTTGGCCTGAACAAAGAGCAGGCAGGATCAACTGGACATTATTACACGCACCTGGCCTCCCCATCTGGAGCTGCTCTGGCTCTGTAGGCCAGTGCCCCCGATGCTTTGAAAATGAAAACACAACTTTTCAGAATTTATGAGATGCAGCAAAAGCAATTTTTTGAGCAAAGTTCACAGTTACACAGTCCTACTTTAAGACTTAAGAAAAAGCTCAAATGACAATCTATACACTGTAAGGAATTAGAAAAGGAAGAATAAGCAAAATCCAAAGCAAGCAGAAAGAAAGAAATAGTTAAGATTAGAGCAGAAATAAAATAGAAATTAAAAAAAATAGAGAAGATCAATAAAACTAAGAATTGGTTTTTGAAAAGATAAATAAATATAAACCTTTAGCCAAATTCATTAAGAAAGAGAGACTAAATAAGTAAAATTATAAATGAAAGAGGAGTTACAACTGACATGATAGAAGTACAAAGAATCATTAAAAAATACTATAAACAATTGTATACTAAAAAATTCGATAATCTAAAAGAAATGGATAAATTTCTAGAAGTATATAAAGTTCCAAGACTGAACCAGGAAGAAATACAAAATCTAAAAAGACCAATTTCTAGCAATGAAATTAAAGCAGTAATTAAAAAACTTTCAACAAATAAAAGTCCAGGATCAGGTAGTTTTGCAGGTGAATTCTACCAAATATCCAAAGAAGAATTAAAACCTATCCTTCTTAAACTATTTCAAAAAATTGAAGAGGAAGAAATACTTTCAAAATTATTTTATAAAGCCAGTATTACCCTGATACAAAAATCAGATAAAGACATTACAAAAAAAGAAAATTGCAGGCCAATATTTTTCATAAACATAGATGCAATAATTCCCAACAAAATATTAGCAAACCAGACCCAATAATACATTAAAAGGATTATA
This sequence comes from Rousettus aegyptiacus, assembly GCF_014176215.1. Lineage (NCBI taxonomy): Eukaryota > Metazoa > Chordata > Mammalia > Chiroptera > Pteropodidae > Rousettus > Rousettus aegyptiacus. Next base: position 52,946,791 of record NW_023416311.1, read on the forward strand.
CACCATGAGCAAGTGGGATTCATCTCAGGAATGCAAGGATAGTTCAGCATCCATAAATCAATCAATGAGATACATTACTAACAAAATAAAGGATAAAACCAGATGATCATCTCAACAGATGCATAAAAAGCATTTGACAAAACTCAGCATCCTTTTATGATAAAAACTATCAACAAAGTAATCTAGAAAAAACATATCTCAATATAATGAAGGTAGCATATGACAAACCCATAGCTAGTATCATGCTCAATGGTGAAAAGTCAAAAGCCTTTCCTCTAAGATCTGGAAAAAGACAAAGATGTCCACTATTATCACTTCTATTCAACACAGTATTAGAAGTTCTAGCCACAGCAATCATATAAGTAACAGAAAGAAAAGACATGCAAATTGAAAGGAAGAAGTAAAACTCCCATTATTTGCAAATGACATGATACTACACATAGAAAATTCTAAAGAATACATTCAAAAAACTATTAGAATAAATGACTTCAACAAAATTGCAGGATACAGAATCAATATACAGAAATATGTTGCATTTCTATGTATCAGTAATGAACAATCGAAAGGAGACATTAAGAAAACAATTTTATTTACGAGTGAATCAAAAAGTATAAAATATCTAGGAATAAATTTAACCAAAAAGATGAAAGATCTGCACTCTGAAAACTATAAGACATTGAAGAAGAAAATTGAAAAAGATTCAAATAAATGAAAGGATTAATATCGTTTAAATGTCCTTACTACCCAAAGTAATATACAGATTCAATGTGATCCCTATCAAAATACCAAAGGTTTTCTTCTCAGAATTAGAACAACTAACCTTAAAATTTATATGGAACTACAAAAGACCTGAATAGTCAAAGAAATCCTGAGAAAGAACAAAGTGGTAGGCATCAGGCTCCCTGATATCAAACTACACTACAAAGCTACAATTATCACAACTTTATGGTACTGACATAAAAAAGAGACATAGATCAACAGACTAGAATAAAGAACCTTGAAACAAATCTCTGCTTATATGGTTTTAATCTATGACAAAATAGACAAAGGTATATTATGAGGTAAAGACAGTCTCTTCAATAAGTAGTGTTAGCAAGACTGGACAGATACATGCAAAAAAAAAAAACTGGACCATTTTCTTACACTGTATACAAAAATAAACTCGAAAGGGATAAAATTCTTAAATATTACACCTAAAGCCATAAAACTCCTAGAAAAATACATGGGCAATAAATTCTTTGACATCATTCTTACCAATATCTTTTTTGAGATATCTCCTTGAGCAAGGGAAACAAAAGAAAAACAAATGGGACTACATCAAGCCAAAAAGTTTTTGCACAGTAAGGTAAACCATCAACAAAATGAAAAAAACAACCTGCTGACTGAGAGAAGATATTCACAAATGAGACATCTGACAATGTATACAAAGAACTTGTACAACTTAATAACATAAAAAATCCCAAACAATCTAATTAAAAAATGGCCAGAGGACTTGGATAGACATTTCTCCTAAGAGGACATACAGATGTCCAACAGATTTATGAAAAGATATTCGACATCACTAATCATCAGGGATATTCAAATTAAAACTACAATGAAATATCACCTCACACATGTCAGTAGGGTCATGGTCAACAAATCAACAAACAAGTGTTGGCGAGGAAGTGGAGAAAAAGGAATCCTCATGCACTTTTTGTAGGCTTGTAAACTGATGCAGCCACTATGAAAAACAGTATAGAAGTTCTTCAAAAAATTAAAAATAGAACCACCATATGTACACCTAAGTTCACTGCAACATTACCAGTAAAAGCCAAGATATGGAAGCAAGTTAGATCTCTATCAGTAGATAAATGAATGAATAGATGAATAGATAAAACATATATATGTATATATGTACAAATATATACATACATACATATATATACACAATAAATATTATTCAGCAATAAAAAAGAATGAAATCATGCCATTTGCAAAGAAATAGATGACTGTAGAGGGTACTATGCTAAAAGTGAAATAAATCAGACAGAGAAAGACAAGTACTTTATGATATCACTTACACATGGAGTCTAAAAAAACAAACAAAAAAACCAAAATAAAGCAAAACAAAGCAGAAACAGACTCAGATCTAGAGAACAGCTGATGGTTGTCAAGCACGGGGGTGGGGAAGAGATTTTTTAAAAGAATACATTTAATTAAAAAAAAGGTAACAAGAAAAAGAATAATTGCAATATTTAGTCCAAAATTCTTATTTAAAAATTTCCCTCAAGGCTTAAATCTGACAAAGAAAGATCTAGCTTTTGCTTTTGACATTCTTTATTAAAAAAAAAAAAAGGTAAGTTAACTTCCTGCCATCCAGAACTCAGAAACTTAAAACCATATCTTTAAGAGTTGAAATTGTTAGAAATAGGAAAAAATAGCCTGTGTTTGTAAAATCAGGCTAAAATGGTTATTTCCAATCATTCAAAATGGGAACAAAGAAATCATCTGACAACTTGTGACTGGTACAATCAGAGAAGCCAGAGACCGGGATGTTTATTTGTACACATTGGGAAGGAAGAAGCAAGGACCAGCGCCCAAATCCCCACCCTCTGGATGAGCTCAGTGGTTTTGCATCATATCACATGAACATAATGTCCCTCTTGATGCCCCCACAAAATTAGGCAGAGGCACAGAAGAAAGCCCCAGGCCAGAGCTATGAGCATAACCTGGATCTAAGCCTTAATAACTGAATTTGACCATATAAACAACTCAGAACAAGTGAAGATGTGCCAAACTTGTCATTGTGAGTTTCCTTGTAAGTTAAAAATAAACTGGAACGATTATGTATTTAGATTATGAAAAGGTAATGAAATTGAAGCTAATTTAAGAAAATGAGTACTGATTCCCAAAAAACTAAAACTACTACAAAATTAAGTTTAGCTTGTGCAAAAGGAAACAAAATAAATGGAGCCCTTGGTTAGGTTTGGTATTATTTAAATGTATGATAAAATATTCTACAATGTCAACTTAAATCATAGATTCAAATTTAGACCAAGTCATGAGAAAACAACAGTTATTACCTGAAAGCTCTTTTGTGGCTGATGTAAAACAATTTGAATTAATTCTCCATGAAAAGTGTCCACTATAACTGCTGCTGTTTTAGGCTGAGGCCTCAAATAATTCACAAATTAGGCGATAGTATAATCTTCATATGTATATGCATGTTTTTTAACAAAAAATTTTTATTATGATTTAACTTCAAAATAGAGACTTACAAAAAAGATCACCGGGTTTGTGTTGAGGACATAATAAACAGGAATTGGCAAGCCAGATTGGATACGTGGTCCACTTTGGACAGCGCTATCTTGCCAACAACACTCCAAAGAGAGCGACATGGGCGATTAGCACAGGCTTTCCTATAAGCATTATATTAACTTGCTAAAGCTTTTTGATGACCATTATATTTTTTTCATTATTATATGCAAAGTTTATAATTTATATAAATACAATATCTGTTATTCCTACCACCCTTTTTGATTCACAAGCTATCAGGATGTGGGTGGCTACTTGCCTTGTGGGACTTCTTTATAAGATCTGTTCTAGTCTTACCCCTAACTTCATCCTCTGACCTTTCCTTCATTCTGTCTCTCTGACTCATTATTGAGATGTAGACAATTTTGCAGCCAAGGCTGCTTGTGTTTGGAAAATTTATCCTCATCTCATATAAATGTGTAGCTCTCAATCTCATCAACTCTCAAGCTATGTGCTCTTCATAGCTTCACATTTTACTAATTTAGTAGCCTCCTTCTAGCTTCTTCTAGCTGTCCTTCCTAAATTTAGACCTCGTCTATGTTCTCTTTATAAAATTACTGAAATGGACTGCTATGGTGTAGTTCAGGTCCCCTGATAAGCAGAAATCCACATAAAGTTAGATGTACAAGAGATGACTGAGGAAAAATACCCATAAAGGATACAAGAGGAGGGGGAGCAGAAGTAGGCAAGGAGTGCCTCGACCATGAGGCAGATCTGACACCTGTAAAGGCAAAGAAGGAAAGGAGAAGGATTTGGTAGGAACAGCCTCACATTGCAGTGCAGTTGAGAAGTTGCACTCAGGTCAATACATAGTCTCAGAGCAAATGTGGTGCATTAAAGAAGTTTCATGGGATATGAATGTTTCTACTCTGGCATCCCAGCTGCGTGGGCCATTGGCTGGCAGGTGTCCAGGAAGAGCATAGACTTAGTGTGAATGCTGCGATGCATTACAAATGGGTAGCAGCTGAGGCTATTACAAAATATACCCTCAGAGAAGACTCTCTGGAAGAGAGATCTGAGGAACTTACTCTCATGGCTTTCAAAATCCACCCCTTATGTTACACAGATTCACTTCTCCATCTTTGTCTAGGGTCCAGCTTCTCCATAGTTCCTATGGATCCCTCTTTCTAAGGGATAAATTAGAAGAAGGAGGTTAGTGGGACAAACAACTATGTTGCTGTGTTTGGGTTCAGGTCTGCAAATGGTACTCATTGTCTCTCCCCTCCACTATTCCTTCAAAATGCCTCTCATTCACAGCTACCTTATTAGTAATCATAGCTAACATGCTATGTGACCCTTGTAGCCATTCCTTTCTCACGTCAGGGTTGCTGCATGTCTGCACTCACAATTGATCAAGAAAGTATTGAAGGAGGCCCAGGCAGATCACCTGAGTTCCACACATCTCCCTTCTGTCCCCACCTATGTCAAAGGAGCAATACCTCCTCCTACTGATCAGAATTAGTTACCCTTGCTGTGTTGTGTGGGAATCCATGTTTATGGCTCAGGACTCTGTCAGTACCTAGATAGTGGGCTAGCTGAGGATTTGTGGGCAGGGAAAGCAAGCTCATACCTGGAATAGGTATTTTCCCCTGGCGTTAAACTGTCAGTCCTTTCAAGATAAAAGAGACCGAAAGTACTCAAACTGCCTCCAGGTGACTTGCTGGTCTCCTGCAGGCATAGTGTTGTATCGGGAACTCAGCACTGATAGCATGTTAAACATTCAGAGATGAAAGTGGTAAAGGAGGCCCAGGGAAGTGTGAGTTCATGTTAGGTCTCTGTGTAGCCTCCAATGCTGTCTGTCACCTTGGCATCCCTAAACTTTTAGAGAATATATCTCCCAGTCTCTCCAGTGTTCTAGCTACCTATTACTCATCCTGCTTAATAAGCATGAAGTCAATGATGTAATGATCAATTTGATTTTCTGTGGGATGTCCAGACAGCCCATATCTCATTGGATGATACTATGACAGAGGGCAGGAGAGTTATTATAATAGAGTTATTATAACCTAGGAGTAAAACTGTAGATAAGTAGTTTGCCTATTCCAAGTAAATGCAACTGTCTGGTCCTTTTTTTTAACTAAGGTAGAAAAAGAGGCCTTATTAATATCCTCTAGCAATGAAACCATGTGTGGTCTGCCAGATGTGATCAGGGCTACTATGTGGTTGAACTTCTGGTAGAGTACTACCATTCTCCCTGAACTTTTCAGTTTCTGCAGGAGCCGAACTGGTGAATTATACAAACATATGACAGAGACACTTTGAAAATATTCAGATTTTTAATGACAGCAATAATCTCCATCATTCTTTCATGATGTGATATTGTTTTGGTTTATTTTCTTGGCCGAAGGATGGAGACAGTTTCAAAGGCTTTCACTCAGCTTCTCCCACTATGATAGTGCTAACCCTATAGTCCAAGAATCAATGTGAAGGACACTCCAGCTTCAAAAGATAACTATATACTCAAGGAAATGAGTACTTGGTGTGTCTGTGGAGCCAGTGGTTGTGTTGTATTTTATTTAAGATTTCATTTGTTACCTGGACTTTACTCTAATGAGGAGGTTATAATGAGGGTTTGGGACTCCAAGTATCAATGTCAATTCAGAATGTTAGATTCAATAGTTCTCAAAATGTCGTATGATACTCTTCTCCCTCCCCCCTCCCCCTCCCCCTCCAGTATTCAGTCATCTGAGTAAGAGGCTATAGGTCTTTTGGTGGAAGAACTAAGTGAGTTTTTACTATATAGGTTTGTCATAGTTGTACAATCTTTCTTCTTGGGGAAACAGTTAATTCTGTGCTCTGCTATTGGCCATTAGCAGTCTAACAGCAGAGCTTCAGTGTAGATGCTGCAGTGGGTTCTATGGTGCAGCATGAGAAGATGTCCATAGAATACATACATCACACCAGATTGTCTTTTAAAGGTCCATCTGTACAGTGCACTTCAATGTTGTCCACACTTATGTTTCAGATGTGGGCACACCATCATTTCACATGAGGAAAATAATAATTACTTGATTTTTTTCTCTTATGTACTAAAATTGCCCAGTTATACCTCGTTTGGTTTACTTTCAAAATCATAGCAACCTAATACAAATAATTTCTATCCATCATAAGTCCTTTTTCGTAATCACAACTATTAGCTCAGAACTGTTTTGTACCTACAGTTTGAATTATTTATTGCTAAATGCATCATCTTGTTTTTTTCCTATATTAAATTTTATCTAACCACTTTACCACCCATTGTTCCTACTTAAATCATCTCTTCATAGTGCCTCTACCACTAGAATTTATGTAATGGGGCCGCATTTAAAGCCTCCCATTTATAATAAATACCTGCAAGTTTGACAGATATTTCTCCAATTTCATGCCTAAGTATCTGTATGTATTTATCTATTGATTTGCTTTAGATCATTTTGAGATCTTTGAGCAGAATCTCCTGAGAAGGCAACAGAGGACTCATTTTCTTTGTCAGCCTCACATCTGTGACTAAAGAGATTAAATGTGCACCCACAGGCCCATAAAGTGTGTGAAGGACGTACCATATCTTAAGGGTTGAATTTTCTGTACACAGGGTCATGGCTTAAGAAGCAAAAAATTAAGAAGGTGAAAGCTGTCTTGCTACCTCAGACTCACCCGATTGCAACACAGATAAATAAAATGGCAACAATGCAAGGTTATCCATAGGGTAGGTAAACTGCCTTTGGTAAGGCTCTATTGATATTTTTGATGAACATGAAAAAAGCTGGTCACTTAATCCAGGCTATTATTACAAAGTTAAACAACTATTCTCTTTCTCTGAAACCTTTTATGTGTAGCATTACTGCTTGCTTCATGAGGCAACCACTCGGTTTACTCCAGATTGTGCGGGTTATGGACAATTCAGTCAATATCTAGAGGTAACCTGTGCACGTCTCCCTGTTTAGTGCTAAGGAATTTGACTTGTTTGGGCAGTTTTACTTGGCTGTACAATTTCTATTTGTAGCTAAGCCACAATTTAGGACTGTCCTGTTCCATCTCTAGACTATATTTATGTATTTTTGAAAGTCCTCCTTTCTAATCCCTCTTCTCCACTTAGGGAGGAAACTTGTTCTGGTGACTGTTTTTTGATCCTAAGCCACATTAGTTGCTGGTTTTCTAATTCATTCAGTCATTCAGATGCCCACCAATCCCTGTGTTCTCCCATCAAGTAGAATTATCCATGGAAACAACTGCTTAGTCATAGACTATATTTCCCAGCTCTCCCAGTATCTGCATGAGGCCTTGTGCCTGGTTCTTGCTAATGGAACGAAGCAGAAAGAATGTGTCACCCTCCTTTCTGCTGGTTGGATGCAAAACATGATAAAGGCCTCAGAGATGATGCATTTCCCACATGGATGAAACACAGGTCTCTGACATATTAAAAAAATAACAACTTGCTGATCAGGAATAATTGGAATAGATTTAGGGAGAACTTTACTTCTATTTTATTAAACCACTGAAATTTCAGTGTTTATTTATCTTATTTAGGTGCATTATCCTAAAAAATGCAAGACTTTTCAGGCAAGGAAAGATCCTATGCATAATTTTAGGAAACATCACAGCATTAACCTTGAGCTTAAGAGCAACTCTGAGTATGAGTAGGCACTAAGGGAGAGGTTTAAAAAAAAAAAAGTGAAACTTATATGAAAAAATGAAGTAGGATTGGAATTTCTTTGGACAGAAATATTACTTTTATAATTAAAACCAATGAGAATATATTATAGACCACCAGACAAAAATACTGTGACTGCAAAATTAGGTCAGGTTATAAATCCAGAGGCTTCATTTAACAAGAGACAGATTGGTGGAATGTTATATCAGCCTGAAGATGAGGGAAAGATTTTGGATAAGACAAAGGAACTGTGTCAAAAAAGAATGTTTAAAAGTTCTTGATTTAGCTGAAACAAATCTAGAAGGGAAGAGTGGGTAAACCAATAAGAAATGGCAATTATAAACCAGTAAATCAGCATCTTAAATATAGAAAGTAAGTGCCACAGATAGGTCCATTTTCATATCTTATACATCAGTGAAATCTAGCTAAAAGTAAAGATCCAGAAACCCCTGAGAGAAGGCAACAATTCTATTCTCCTGATACTTTAAATGTTATAAAAATACTTTTACATACATTATCTCATGTGTTCCTTACAATACCTCTGACAATTAGAAATGCCGAATAATGTTATAAATTTGATAAAGATGAAGAACCGAGGCTGAGAAAATATAAACAACGGTCCATATAAAAGGGCTTCCTGCCAACAGTGGCAATGATGATATTTAAACCCAAAGCTCATGACTCTTAAATAAAATATTTTTGTTCCTTGGATTCTGCATGCAAGCGAAACAAAAAAAAACAAACTAATCAAAAACCGACTCACGAATATAGAGGACAATTTGATAATGGACAGAGGGGATAAGGGTTTGGATAGCTGGGAGAATGAGGTGAAGGGTTAAAGAAGTACAAATTAGTAGTTGATAGATGGTCATGGGGATGGGGAACATAGCATAGGGAATGCAGTTAGCATTTATATTGTCTAAGTGGAAAACCACAGGAGAGAAGGAGCAATTAGGGGAATCGTTTTATAAACTATATAAATGTCTAACCAATGTACTATATACTTGAAATTAATTTTAAAAACACTTTTTTTTACTAGTAGAAACAATAAACAAATACAGTAAAGTTGCAGGATACAAAATCAATGTACAAAAATCCATTCCTATACATTAACAATGCATTCCTATACATTAACAATGAAATCTCAGAAAAAGAAATTAAAAAAAACTCGATTCCTTCTACAATTGCAATTAAAAGAATAAAATACCTAGGAATAAATTTAACAAAACATGTGAAGGACCTAATCATTGAAAACTACAATACATTATCAAAATTAATTGGAGAAAACACAAAGAAATGGAAAGATATTTTGTGTTCATGGATAAGAATAATCAACATAGTTAAAAGCGCCATGTTACCCAAAGCAATATGCAGATTTAACGCAATTGCCATCAAAATCCCATCGACATTTTTTTTTTTAAAGAAATAGAACAAAAAATCAACAGATTTGTATGGGAAAAAAAGGACCTGAATAGTCAAAGCAATTCTGAGAAAAAAAGAAGACTGGAGGTATCACACTGCCTGACTTCAAATTATACTACAAAGCAACAATAATCAAAACAATGTGGTATTGGTGGAAAAAGACATATCAATGGAACAGAATTGAGAGCCTAGAAATAAACCCACATATATATGGGCAAATAATTTTCTACATTGGAACCAAAACATACAATGGAGAAAAGAAAACCTCTTTAATAAATCATGCTGGGAAAATTGGAAAGCCACATGCAAAAGAATGAAATTAGACTGTTGTCTGTCACCATACACCAAAATTAACTCAAAATAAATCAAAGACCCAAATATAAGACCTGGAGTAATAAATTTTATAGAAGAAAACATAGGTACTAAACTCATGGTCCTTGAATTTAGAGAGGATTTTATGATTTTGACCTCAAAGGCAAGAAAAGTAAAAAAATAAATAAATGAATGGGGCTATATCAAACTAAATGCTCTGAATAGCAAAAGAAACCATCAACAAGCAAAAGGCAGGCAAAAAAATGGAAAAAAAATACTTGCAAATAATGCCTCTAATAAAGGGTTGATATCCAAAATATATAAAGAACTCATACAACTCAACAATGAAAACAAACAACCCAATTAAAAAATGGGCAGAGCAACTGAATAGACGCTTCTCCCAAGAAGACATACAAATGGCCAACAGACATATGAAAAGATATGCAATTTCATTAGCTATTAGGGAAATGCAAATCAAAACTGTAATGAGATACCGCCTTACACCTGTTAGAATCACTATCAGCGATAAGACGAGTAATAACAAGTGTTGGAAAGGTTGTGGGGATAAAGGAACACTTATGGATTTCTGATGAGAATGTTAACTGGTACAACCAGTAAGGAAAACAGTATGGAGTTTCCTCAAAAAATTAACAATAGAATTACTGTATGACCCAGCAATCCCTCTTCTGGGTACTACCCCCAAATTTAAAAACATTTATTCATAAAGATATATGAACCCTGATGTTCTTTGTAGCATTATTCACACTGGCCAAGACATGAAAACAACTGAAGTGCCCTTCAGTAGACTGGATAAATATGACGTGGTACATATATACAAGAGAATACTACTGAGCCATAAGAGAAGATGAAATACTGCCATTTGCGACATGGAGTCAGAAAAAATTGAGAACTATATAATTTCACTCATATATGGGATATAAAACTGAAAGCAACAAATGAACAAGGCAAACAAAAACTGATAGACACAGATAATAGTAGTTACTAGAGAGAAAGAGGGCAGAGGGAGGGAGGTAAGTGTAAAGGGCGTCAAAAATATGGTGATGGAAGGAGATTTGATTTTGGATGGTGAAGACACGATGCAATATATGGATGTTGTATTATTGAATTTTACACTTGAAACCTATATAATTTTATTAAACAATGTTGGCTAATAAATTTAATTTAAAAATTAAATAAAAAATAAAACTTTTTTTTTTTTTTTTTTTTTACTTTTGCCTGTTGTAGAGAAAGGTATGATAGACATACGTGTCTTATCTAATTGTGAGGAGCTACCTGAAAAAACTCATTCAGTGATTCAGGGCAGACCTACCTTTTGCCTTGATGAGGCTGAGTTTTATGGACTCAATTTTTGTGTTTATGAAACTCAGGACTAAATTAGCATGACTATAGGAAAGTACTACAAAGGCATCAGAGAAGTATTAAGAATTGTTCCTAATTGGAAGTCTTTGGAGGAAATGCATTTGGTAATCTGCTTCCTAGCTTTATGAATTAAAGTAACTTGGAATAATGTCATTTGAGGAATAGTGTGGTAAGGCTTACTTAAAAAAAATAATGCTTTATGGTTTTCAAAAACAATTTTCCATTATTTTTCCTATTTATCCTACAAACTCAATATCTGTTTTGAGATATGGGGAGATGTTAAAGATATGAATATAGAAATCAGTCTCTTCCCTCAAGGAGCTTTGAATTCACTGGGGGATCCAGATGAGTGAACAGATAAGACATTACCATGGAATCAAGTGCTGTGATGCCTTTATTTCAGGAAAGTGTATGTGTTGATTAAAAAACCATATTAAAAATAGTCAAGATTTATGGGAAGTCAACCACAGTTTCACAATAAGCCAATATGAAACATTTAATTTGGTGACAGGATGCCAGACAACAGAAGTTCCCCTCAGTTTTCTGAGAGCCACTTGTTTTGCTTTTAATATTCTGCCCTTCCTCTCTTCTCCCTGTGTAATCCTCTCTCTGAGTCTCTCCCTCTGTTTTAAAGCTGATCTCACACATTAAGTTAAACCTCACTTTCATGCAGAACAATGGTTGTTTTAATACTATAGTCTTTGGACTGAGACTGTTTGGGTTCACATCTGTCCTGCCACTTTCACTTGTGTCACAGTTGATTTACAATCTCTGTGTCTTAATCTCCTTGCCTAAGAAAAGGTATTTATTATGTTATAAATTGTGTGTGTGTGTGTGTGTGTGTGTGTGTGTGTGTGTGTGTGAAAGTTTAATAAATTTATGCACATAAAATGTTTAGCGCCTGTCTCATAGTAAGTGTTCTACGATTGAGTCTTGGTTTCCTATTGTGGCTGTAACAAATTACCACATGCTTAGTGACTTAAACCAATATGTGTTTATTATTTCATAGTTCCATAGAGCAGAGTCTGGATAAACTCTAGTGGGTTCTTTGCTGAGGGCCTTACAAGGTTGAAAGAGAAATGTTGGCCAGCCTAGGCTCTTATCTGAGGCTCCGAAGTTGAATCTACTTCCAGCCTTATTCTGGTGAGTGGCAAAATTTAGCTCCTTGTGGTTGTGGGACTGGGGTCCATATTTCCTTCACATTTGGGCCCTCCGTTTTTAAGATAGCATTGGCATATTGAATCTGTCTCTGGCTTTGAATCTTTCAGACATTTTTAGCACACCTCTCTGGCAGACAGACTCTTTTGCCTTCCTCTCCTGCTTTTAAGGGCTCATGTGATTACATTGGGTTTACCCAGATAATCCAGGATAATCTTCCTATTTTAAGGTCAGAGGATAGTAACTTTAATTACATCTGTAAAGCCTTTTTTGCCATGAAACATAACATATTTACAAGCAAAGGTTATGAGAACTAAAACTCTGTCTACCACAGTTTATTAGTTATTATTATTGCATTATTTAAATGAGAGAAGGACTAACAAGAGTAGGGAATGGAATGTTCTGGACAGTAAAATTTTCTAGTAAATTAAAAGTTATTTCATTTAAAGAGTTACACTTGGAGGTAAAGGAACAAATTTTATGGTCACAAATTCAAATCTTGAATTCTTATTGTGTACATATATATAATACCAATTGCTATATTTTTAAAATGTAACACCGTTATCTCTAAATCTTAACACCAACCTGTCTATAAACTTTCAAAAAATATTTATAAAATTACAATGTTAAGGTCATCTATGATTTTAAAAATTGAATAAAATTGGTAAGAAGACTTCTTTACAAAGTTCAGCTTGGGGAAAGTTTCAGAAATCTTAGAAATTATAGACCTTTCAAATACACATTTCATTCTTAACTATGACTAGGATTGATTTCTAATAAAATAACAAAAAACGAAACATTTATTAAATAATTAGGATTTAATATAAAATGAAAATATTTAAATTTTAATTACTTCTGGGTATTTCATATCAGAATAAACCTAATCTAGACCTTGCTAGCAATTGAAAACATTTTCAAAAGAGCATAAGGATGGAAATAAAAACAAAATAAAATACAGTGTTTAATTTCTTATGCATGCCTACATATGAAGCTGGATAACTATAAATCGCATAGGTAACTATTTCTATTTTTTTTTTTTCTTTTGGTTTGTGGACTTAAGGTAGGCAGCTTGTGAGTACAGATATTCTAATCTAAACACAGTAACCTCTCTAGGACTTGCTCATAGCTAAGAATCTCACTGTCAGGCTAGTTATTTGTATTTGGAGGTTGCAAGTGTCCTAGTATGGGAACCATTTCACATTTTCACATTTTGCTCTGGATGGTGGATCTGTATACACGTGTGCACGTATACACATGCGCACGTGCATTCATGCACACACAATCACTCATAGGCACACTGCACGTGCGCGCGAGTGCGCGTGCACACACATGCACCTCACATTCGCTATTGATTTACGTGACAATTAACAACGCTTTTGTTTCTCAGACATACTTTTTAAAAAAATTTACTGTGTAATTTGTGTACTAGAGCCAGCACAACATCAGCTATCTTTAAACAGAGACATGTCACTGGGACAGAAATGGACAGAGATATGCAATGAGTATGTCTAGACTTTTTGAGTTATACCATAATTTGTAATGTTCTTTCTATTTTGCTCTCTTTTCCTGCTCCTATTTTTCTCCCATCTATTTTTCGATCTAACTTGCTAAATTCTCTTTCTGTGCATGTTTACTCACACTTTTCTCTCACACCCGTCACATTAACCAAATTTCGGCCCAAATCGCTTGATGTCTTGGAATAGAGTTATTTAGATCAAAATTTAATCTCCTATTTGATAAGGACAAGATGATACTTAAATCTCCAGGAGTATATTATGCAAGTATCAAATATCAGGAGTGACAATGAGTCACTATGAAATTTTCTAAACTTTCTTTTAGCTATAGTTGACAATTTACAGCTTGAAAGACACATGCTGCATTATGATCAAACCCTTCAGAAGAGAAGATGCTGGGATGATAGTCTTTCACTATTTAGCATCCAATTAGATGATATCACTGAGACTTTTGGCATAGTTTTCATGCCCCAAATGTTTTTAACATCTGTGTGACTGTTCTTTTTTTAAGACTGAAGATTCAATATTCATTAATCTCTCAGATCCCAATTAGCCTTTTGAAGCAGCTGAATGCTTTGAGGAGTGCACAAAATATAATCTCAAAATAAATCACAAGAAGTGTAAGGTAATGGTTTTTAGTTCTAGGAAATGCAAGAGTTCCTGGTATGCTGAGGGAGTTAAGTTTAATGTGGTGAAATATTTTATGTGGCTTAGCATTATCTTTCACATAAATCTGTCATACAAAAAGCAAAGAAAGTTGAAAATCTCAGCAATGATAGGCCGACTAAATTTAGGAGAAAATGAATTGATGTTCATTTTATAATGTATCACCCTAAGCAGGTTTCCAGATTCTCTGTTGTTTAGAAATGCATAATTCATGATGGTAAACATATTAAAATTGCCTTTGAAAAATGAAGTTGACATTTATTTGACACAGAGGTTGCTTAATCTCTATAGGTAAATCAGATTGGGAAAAATCAGGTTTTTTTTTCATTTGGGTCATATTTATTATTATTTCTGCACCTTTGATACGTTGGTCAAAATGAACAAATAACCAGGCTGCATGCACTAGGAAAACTACTCTTATGGGCGTGCAATAAACAGTTACTGACAGGGTTTTCAAGAGTAATAGAAAATGCTGAGCTGAATGCAACCAGAAGGCCAATACAGAAATGCCATAGAGATAGTTTAGTGAGAGGAGTTCTATTTTGGGCGAAACATAAATGAAAAATATACAACTCTACAAAATTTTTTTTTTTTTTGCTTAAAGCAGTGATGAATGACAAGTGATATTATTATACTCTTTTCTCTTACAAATAAATATTCTTTACTTAGGGTATCTTGAGTGTATATGTGTTTGAAGTGCATTATTAATTTAAAAGGCAATGTAAGCAAATTCTGATTATCTACTTTTATGATCAAATCATAAATCACAGGAGATTGTCTAGATTTTTAAATTTTTAAAATAAAAATTATATATTTTTAAGGTAGATAACATGATTATATATATATGTATACATATACATATATATATATACACACACACACATATATATACATAGTGAAATGATTACTACAGTCAAGCTGATTCATCTCACATAGTTGCCATTTTTTGTGTGTGGTGAGAGCCTCTGAGATCTGCTCTCTTAGCAAATTTCAAGTATTCAATCCACTATTATTAACTATGATCATCATTCTGCACATCAGGTCTCTAGATTATTCATCCTACATGATTGTACTTTGTACCCTTTGGCCAATATCTTCCCATTTCCCCTATATCCCCACCCCTGGTAATCACCTTTTTACTTTCTGCTTCTATGTACTTGACTCCTTTAGATTCCACGTATATGTGAGATCATGCAGTTTCTGTCTTTCTATGTCTAGCTTATTTTACTTATGATAATGTCCTTCAGCCTCATACATGTTGTTGCTGCAAATATCAGAAACTTTTTCTTAAGGCTGGATGATACTCCATTTGACCAAATTCTTTTAAAAATAGATTTTCACTGCAATGGGATTTATTTTAATAGTACATGATCTAAAATACTTAATTTTCATTGAAATTTAAATATTTCTCCATTGTATGATGAAGAGATACTTTATTGGTGTCCTCTGGTAAAAAAAAAAAAAAAAGAATCAGAAAACTTGCAATGAAACATTGCAAAATTCAGAAAACTTCAAAGGCAATATTCTAGAAGAATTTTCTGATAGAGCCACTAGGATCTGTTTGAGAGGATCAAGAATATTTGATTTTAGGCTCTTAATTATTGTTCAAAAGAGGAGAATTAGAGTCAAAATTCTTTATAGTCATATGTAATTCAACATTTAGTTTATTATTATTTGGGAAAAATATCCATTTTTAAATATTTATTTATTTATTTATTTTCCCCCCTCTTTAATTCGCTCCCCCTCCCCCACCCCTGACCTATAAATGTTGCTGTTTCCCTTTTTTTTAAAGAATTGGATCTCTGAAGGCGAGGCATTTCCTCCCATGCACTCTTGGCACACACCAGGGGCCTGGCACACCTTGGGTATGGTGCATGGCTCCACAGACCTTCTGCATGTAAAGCAGATGTGCTAACCACTACACTATGGAGCCACCCCAGAAAATATCGATTTTCAAAATTAATAAGTATCCAGCATTACATTTTGCTAGATCACTCCAAGAATGTTGAAGAAGAATTTTTAAAGCCTTGCAGAAAAGGGCATTTGCAATTAAAATGATGGAGAAATTTAAGGAAGCATGTAATACCTCAAGGAAAGGGGCAAAAAGTGTTATTTTTAAGTGTATAGGATAATTTAGAACGTATGAATAACTGTATAATTAAATAAGAAAATCCATCCTTTGGTAAGACATACATACTGGCACAATCAATTGCATACGGCTGCTGTAAAGTTCATGGCACGCAGCTTGGATGCAGCTTGCTAATGAATGTTTATTTAAAATGATTTGAGAAAGAATAAGCTACAATAATGAAACTTGAAAACAGTTGAAAATTTAAATTAGTGCCTTTGATTTTTAAAGAGAAAATTCCTATTAGAATAACACAGATTCAGATAATAGAGAACTCAGGAAGCGAAGTTGACAGTTTGTAGTTCCTTGCCATCATGGTTAAGTCACTTTGGAAATGTGCCTTAACAATTACATTTTTCAACAAGTTGAGGTGGTTATTCCTGGCTGAATGATGCTCTCCCATTTAATTCCAATATTTTTTCTTTATTTTTGTCAAAGTTTTAATAAGGGTTATTATGAAAAACAGCAGCTCCCTATCACCCTCCCTAGAGGATACCACTTTTAGGTGAGTATTTTGGCACTCGTCTCCCTGTTGCTAAGCAATAAACTCGTAATATGTCTTGATTTATCAAGATCAGGTATAATCTATTGACTTCTTACTAATGAAATATTGTTTTTCTTCATCTTTCTACTCCTTACATCTTTGAAATAGGCTCACCCTTCCCATCTCTCCACTCTCTCAAAAGTTATATGTTAGTTTTGAATAAATCAATTATCTTTGTTTACATTATTACTACTATGTAAACAAACACTTGTCACAACTGATCCGTTTAGTAAACTATATTACTTTGCTGGCTTAAGTTTTAATTTTTCTATAAAGGGAAGGAAAACTGGAACTCTCAGTCGTCAGTGTTCATACTTAATTTTCCTTTTTTTTTTTTTTTTTTTTTATCATGTTACTTTTGCCTGCAATCCTGTTAAGGAGTCCAAAACCCTCCTTCCTTCATTCTTTTAAGAGAACTTGCTTCCACTATTGAGTAAGCATTCAAGAGGTACAGTCATTTGGCTGCCTAAATCTGGGGTTGGGATCTAGAGATTTGACTGCGATTTAAAAATCCTTCTTATTTTAGTCCTTTTCTTCTACTTATAATCATTTCTGATGCTACCATATCTTCAGCCTTTTGGGAATTCTGTGTTAGAAATCTGATGAATTTTTAGCTTTTCTTGTTGCTCGTTTAAAATTCACTTTTCTTGGGTCTGTTAAGTCCTTTGCCAGTTGAACATCTGCTTTCCAGATTCTAAAATTTTGTTGCTGTTGCTTCTTTAATTCTCCCCGTGTTTGTGGGCATATGCCTTGGGTGGGAAATCAATTTACTATTGTTTTGGTGAAATTTTAGGAGGGAACAAAATTAGATGCATGTATTCAATTTGTGGCAGATTGTATTTTCCAAAGATGATCACAACAATATCTCCTATTCTTTACGCTCTTTTTCAACGTGACTATAACACTCTTTCGCACTAGAGGTTGGTCCTGTTTTTTCTTCTCTTGAATCCTGATGAGCTTGCAATGACGGCGGAAGTGGTGCTGTGAGTTCTGAAGCTGGATCATAACAGACTATAGAGCTTCTGCTGGTTCTCTAGCAACACTTGTCCTTAGAATCTAGCCCTCATAATGGGGGCAGAGCACAGTGAGCAAGGTAGAGAGTAGTGAAAGCTGTGGTGGAAGAGGGAGATAGAGGCTTTGTCTTTATTGGACATGAGTCATAAAATCTATTTTTCAGTTCTAGCTTTGCTGGGTAATTGTGTGATTTCAGCGGTCTGTTTCTTCATCAACAAAATGAATGCATTATATTAGATGTATTTTAACCTTCTAGTTCTAATGTCCTATAATTTTATGATATTCTAAATAATTCAGGGCAATAATGATTAGCTGAAGGAGGTTTATTTAAACCAACTGCAAGAAGAATTATGTCTTCAAGCAGTAGAAGATGGCAGCTCTGATAATAATCAGTGAAGTTGATCTTTGTATCTTTGAACTTACGGCCTATTATTGGTAAAGCCTATGATGTATCTGATGTTGAGATCATACAGGAACTTATCCCTCATTTATGGCATTTTAGTTATAAAACAATATAATTTGGTTTGTAAAGATTCACTTGACTACAGCCTTTCTTTGAATGTCTTGTGATGGAAAGTAAAGACCACTTTATGACACTGTTATCTTTGCCTATTAGTTTGGTGGGCAAATAAAGCATAAGCATGTATCGACATTAAACAAAAATTTATTCAAGAACAATAAAAGTATGGAGATATTTTAAAGTAAAACATAATTAATTTTCAAATCACTTATTTAGATTCTGCCCACTATCCTATATTTTCATCTTACCACCTCATACATACTTACAAATACCAAGTTTCATTCTCATGTTTTTGTTTTAGAATTTCTGAGTTCTTTAGAAGGTCTAAAAACTTATTAAAACATGAAATATTTTTTTGAGTTTTCTAAGAGTCCTTGTTTATAGATCCCTTGAATCTGACTTTTCTTGGCAAGAATTTTATCCCTATTCTCTCTCTATTGTAAACTATTTGTGTCCTTTCCCATGGAATTCCTGATTTTCTATATAAATTATTCTGCAAAGTCAAGGTCTCTTTTCTTTACACATGAAAACAAACCTGAATGCCCATATTTACTTTAGATAATCTGTAATGTTTTTGAGAGGAGCATGCACCATGTTGTGCTGGTCTTATCTTTATTCCCAAACCATTTCAGTGCTCTCACAAATAATCCATCCTGAAAATTAACAATTTAAAAAAAAAAAACCCCCAAACTCACATTATCCTTTTATAGGAAACACAGAACACAGAAATGAAGTCTTTTTCCTTCCATACAGAAAGGCTCTGAGGCTTTTGGAAAATCACTCAAGCGCTTGATTTAGTGTTAAATTGGTTTTGAAATTTACCCTTCTCCATGATTCCTGAGAGGCTCACATGTCACACTGTTATGTTTGATAAGCAAAACAGGCAAGGGATACATGTTAGGAGTCATGGTTGGGATGAAATTTATTCTGGATAAATCCTTTCTTAATTATTAAGAAACTTTAAAAGGATAAAAAACATATAAGAACAACAGAGGTGACTTGGCTAAAATATTCTTTTAACCAAACCATTATTCTTTATGTATGGACTTCTCAATTATTCTGGGGCAGTAGGAGTCAAACTTTACAAGTGTCAGAATTACTGGAGGGTAATTGATAAAACAGATTGTTGGGCCCCACTCTCAGATTTTCTGACTCAGTAGGTCTGGGACGATGCCTAAGAATATGCATTCCTGACAATTTCCCAAGTGATGCTGATGGTGATGGTCTAGAGAACCACACTTTAAGAATCACTGTATTATGGAGACTTGACACTGAGGGTTCCTACTAAATTAATAATAAAGACTTTTTTTTAAGATACCATGTATAAGTGAGATGATATGGTATTTGTCTTTCGCTGACTGACTTAGTTCACATAACATAATACCTTCAAGTTCTATTTAGGTTGAAGTTACTAAGAGAGTAGATCCTAAAAGTAAATCTTCTCATGAAAAGAAAATAAATTTGTAAATACGTGTGATGAGGGATGTCAACTAAATTTATCATGGAGATTATTTCACAATATATACATATATTGAATAATTATGTTGTACACCTAAAACTAATATAATACTATATGTAAATTATATCTTAACAAAAAGAGACATTTTTGGAAGTTCTGATGCTTGCCATAGCAACAAAGACATCCTTACTGTTGTAATTTAGTTGTGTTGTGGTTTCTGGTCCTTTGAGAATACAGCTGGAGTCTCAGCATCATCCAGCATTTTACAGCTGAACACATCTCCATCTTACAAAAAGGAGAAGAGGTTCAGTGAATCCAAATAGTGATTTATATTATTGTAATGCACCATGATGGTGCAGAAGTTGACATCCAGAAAACACAAAGATCTTGGGAGTCTATCACCAAATTCAGTATTCCATATTACTAGGTATTAGATTTACTCTACAGTAGTTGACTATTTCAAAAAGCAGAACATGTATCAAATATGAATAATGGCCTATGAATCTAGTTGTGTGTAAAATACCACTTATCTTAATTTCATTTAAATAATCCTAGGTTTGTCTGGGTTCTCTAATGTTTGAGAATGCAGAAATTTTAGTCTCAGTTATTTTTAGGTTCTACCACAGTCCAGGATATGCATGAACTTCTGTGATTTTAACATGTTACTGGACAGTAGTCATCAGTAATCACCTAAATGTCTGGTTGGCTGTTCTGTTGCTTTGGTACCTGATTTGGCTTAATAATTTTGTCCACTAGATGAATATTTACTGAATGCCTATTATGTGCCAGGTAATGATTTTTAAAATACATTTTAGTATATAACATTTAATATACACAGAAGAAAACCATAACATATATGTGTATTGTGCTATATAAACATAAAATAATTCCCCAATTAATAACCAGGACTATCTGTGTGTTTCTTCTCTATTCAAACCCTTGACTCCCTTACCCACCCTAAATTTTGAGTTTGCCATCCCTTGTTTTTTGGAAATAGTTTCATCAAGTAATTATGTATCCTAAACCAGAATATTTAATTTTTCCAATATTCAGGTCTTATAAAAATGATTTCATACTCTTTGTAGTTTTCTAAAACATGATTTTTTGACTAAATATTGTGTTTCTAAGATTCACCTGTGTTGCTGTGTGAGGTGTTATTTATTTTAGTTCCACAGTTGTATAATTTTCCTTTGTGTAAGTATATAAAAACATATCGTTTATTTTTCTGTTGATAGGCTTTTCGGTAGGACTGTCATGAACAAGGCTATTATGAACATGTGCTATATATCTCCCTGTGTTTACAAGCAAAATTTTCTCTAGTTTTTTTTTTTTTAATCTTGAATAGATAAACATTGATGCTATAAAGAATTACACTGACATTGGAATACTTTTTTAACACCTTTTTTTTTTTTCTTAAATGTAAAATATTTTACGAAGTATGCTCTATGGAAAACTAGTTCTACTAACTGCAATTTCAAAATGTGTTCTATGGTAAAATAACATTAATAAATACTCTATTCTATGTACCTCCTTTGCAAAGGTACAGTAAAATTAGCACATCGATGACTCTGAGAACTTCTATAATAATAATAAAAAAAATGTTTGATTTCATTGAACCCAGTGGTCACCATGCTTTTTGATCATAGACTCCTTCTTGTTAATTATATTCATTAATTTCTCATGGTACCAATATTCTGCTGAACACATTTTTGAAATACACTGAAATACTGCATTAATCCTATAACACCATATAGGGTTTTTCATTGTGTCTTTTTGATACATAAATGAAACTTGCTACATCATCTATATTCTAGAACAGGCAGAAAATGTCCGTTGAATACTAAAAAATCCTAGGAGTAGTAGAAATTCTTACCCAAATTAGTAAGCCTGTCTTCATACATGATCATTGTGAATGATTGCCATTCACTGCCTTGTTCTAGTCTCATTCCTACTTTTCGTAGCAGGCTGGCCAACTCTAATTCTAGAAACTTGGAGGAACCATGAAAACAGTGTAAGGATAGTTCTTGTCTAATATACCAAATGGGTTTAAAAATAAGTTCTGACTTCTCTATGACCAAGAGTGGAAATACTCCTTGCACAATGATCCCCACATGTCTGTTAGCCCACTGTGAAGGGCAGATCAGGATGCCTCCCGGATCCACTTACTCACTGTTAGGGTTGTCTTCCTGGTTACATCACAAGTTCAGACATTCCAGAAAAATTCATAGTTGCTTGAATTCCACTAGCATAGAAAGTAACTGTTTTATATTTTACTATCCTTCACTCAAAAGGTTTTTTTTTCTGTCTCATTTCTCTTTGGTTCAGTTTTTAAATTCTCCTTCTATCCTTTAACTGATAAGATTATTGGTTTATTTCGATGTTATGTCCAACATTTTGTTTCAACATTTCCTTAGACTTTGTCTCTAGGATTCTCTTTTCAACTCTCTGGAGAAGTAAAACCTCAACACTGAGTTTCTTGGAACAAAATATTTTAGGACGCTATAAGCCATTTCAGACTCAGCTCTCAAAGTCCTTTTAGCTGAGAAATTGGGTTTCAGGTATCAGGGTTTCTATGTCTTCTTTCTACTGTCTAGCCTCTGGAGTTTAAAATATGGAACCCTGAATTCCATCCAGCTGACTAAGGCCTGCTTTCTTGTTTTACTTTATTTTCCAGACTCTGGACCTGTGCTGATCTGCCCCTTTCTTAAATTTTGTGTTTTCCAGAATGCCCCTTCTCTGACAGATATTGTCATTCTCTCTGCCCTGTGGCACATGCTGCAGTGTTCTGCAGCAGTTTCCTGCGTATTTTTAAATAATATATAGAGTTTAAGTTTCATTGTCTTTCAATAATTATGATTGACCATTGACCAGGATAGGTGATATAAATTGCTTCCATAGTTCCTAGTCTTTGAATGCATTTCCTGAAGCATACTCTCTTGAGAAAGCTCATCTCTCTGGAAAATCTGTACTCTCTATACAATTGAATCTTCAAATACAACTTGGCTGTAGTTCTAGGGCAGGACGAAATGTGTCTGAAGTACACCACATGCTCTGCAGAAACACACTGCAAATTTCTCTTCCTGAAAGTGTTGGCAGCATTCCCACAGGCAGACATCTCTCACAGACAGCTCCGATATGGATGGATCTTCACTGCCACCTTCCAATTCTTTATTTGACTCTGGTGAATTTCTTTCTTTCCCCTCTTTTTACTCAGAACTCTCTATTGGACTCCATCCTAATCATTCTAGTTGGATAAACTGTCTTAGCTCATCAGAAAATCTCACGATCAATCTTCAGTCTCTTGCTGCCTCCATCTATGACCCTAAAGAAATACACATCCAAACTTCCCACCTATTATTTGTCTGATATAATGAGTAATTCTCCTCCATCCCTTTTACCCAACTTTTCCTGACTGCTTAGGGATTTGTTCTGCTAGTCACTACCTCTCTCTACTTCATATTCTAACTATTCAAGTAAAAGCTTAAGTGCCACTGCCTTCGAAAAGCCTTTCCTTGTTATAAACTTACGGTCACCCCGCTGGCACTCTCTATCACATCACCCTGTTTTATTGTTTCTCATGGCAATTTTCATCACATAGTATGCTTTATTTATTGACTCATTTTTGACTTCCTTGAAAACAATGTCTTTTCTCTTGTTTATTTCTTAAGTTCAGTGCCTAGAATAATGCCTGGAACATAATATGAGTTCAATAAATATTGTTAAAGAATAAATGTATCCTCAAATATCTTCATTTCTATTCTTTTCTTCTGGTCTATAAATATGTGTATTACTTTCCCATCTTAAAAACAACAAAGCAAACAAAGAAAAAAAGAAAAAAACTGTAATTCAAACAGCAATTGTCTAACCCAGGGGATATCGGCTCACCAACAGACTGTGAGTTTTTATAAAATTTTGTTGGAAATAACCATGCACATTCATTTTTGTATTGCCTATGGCTGACCTCTTCCCTACAATACCACAACCGCATCTTTGCTATAGAGACCATTTGCCCACATGCCTAAAATATTACCATGCGACCTTTTCAGAAAATGGTTTTAGACCTCTGGATCTAGCTCCTATTTTTTACATTGTCATTCTCCAAAGTAGTAGTGTACCACAATTTCTTGCATTATTTCAACTCTCATTTCCTTGAGTCTGATTTCATCTTTAGTACAATACTACACTGCTTTTGCTAAGGTTAAAAATGGTGCCTTAATTGTAAAATCCAGATAATTATCAGTCTATATCTTTGGGCTACTGTTCTCCATCTGACTCTGTTAAAGCTCCCTACTTTTTTGGCTTCCATAAACTCATCCTCCTCTTTCCTTTTATACCTCCCTGACTATATCTTTTCTTTTTCTCAGAGGGTACTTCTTCACCCTGTCCATTTAAAATTTATATATTCCAGGATTCTGTCCTCAGCCAAAAGTTCTCAATCTGCATATTTTTCCTACGTAAACTCATTTCAAACTGATTGGTTTCCGTTCCACTGCTCAAGCTCAGGACACGTTACTTCTCCACTTGACCTCTGCAGCAGTCATCCTGCATTCAACCACAGACCATCAAAGCCACCTTCTACTTGGCTGCAAAGACATCAGTTTAAGGCAGTCATTCCCAAACGTTTTTGAGCATCAGATTCACTTG
This sequence comes from Rousettus aegyptiacus, assembly GCF_014176215.1. Taxonomy (NCBI): domain Eukaryota; kingdom Metazoa; phylum Chordata; class Mammalia; order Chiroptera; family Pteropodidae; genus Rousettus; species Rousettus aegyptiacus. The sequence goes on from NW_023416311.1 coordinate 52,971,473, forward strand.
AAGGGCTTATTCAAACAAAGATTGCTAGGCTCCACTCTCAGAGTTTTAACCTAGTAAATCCCCTGTGGGTTGTGAGAATTTCTGTTTGCAGGTGATGCTGATGCCCCTGTTCTTGACTGCACATTAAAAAGCACTGGTTTTAAATAAGTTTGTATCACCCTCACGCTTCCTTAAAACCATGCGGTGGTTTCCCATAACCTACAGAATTAGACTTAAGCTTGTCCTGTTATGTCACATGCATAACACTCTCCAAGATATTATGCTTTCTACTTCACCAGGATTCTCTCTCTCATTCTCTGACTCCTGCTTGATTCTCCTATAACCTCGAACTGCATATCTTAGCAAGTGCCCTGCCTTTTCAGCCCTCTGTGCTCTTGCTTATGCTTATAATTTCCATGCCTTCTTCACCCATCTTTCTTTTCCCCACTCTTTAAAGAGGTAAGTTCTGTTTCCCTTTCCAAGATTCTACAATAATCAGGACACAGTTCTCTCACTACATAGTTTCTCTGTCAACTTTCCATCTATAATATTGTTTCATTGATAGTCGTTTGTGGTTAGTTTGTCTCTAAATTGTGAGCCCCTAGCAGAGTGCTTGGAATCTGTAGTTCTTTCTCTCAATCTCTTTCTCTCTTTCATCACAAAATGAAGGCTCATTTTAATGCATCAACTTAGAAATGTGTTTTCACTGAGAGTGAGAGCACAGGAAAATTGGTACTCCTATATATTACTGACCACGCTGTAAATTGACCCCATCCTTTAGGAAAGCCCTTTGGCAGAATCCATAAAGAGCCAAAAAAAAAAAAAAATCATATTCTTGGACTTAGTCATTTACTTCTGGGAATCTAGTCTAAGAAAATAATTCAAAATATGCATAGAGATACATGTCACACATTGTTTCTCATAATAGCAGAACAATGGAAAACACTGAGTATGCAACACCAGGGAGTGATTAAGTTAGATGTATCTAATTGATGAAATATTGCATATTTATATCATGATTTCAAAGCACACATGGCCAGCATAAGATTATTTTTGTTGTACTGTTAAGTAAAAATAAAGATACCAAGTGTTAATATAAATTACTATTTCAATTACATAACAACATTTTGGAAAAAAGTCTGAAAGAAAATGCACTTAAAGTCTAAGTTAGGATAATAAACTTATGACATGACTTTATAATATGGTTATACTTTAGAATAAATAAATATAAAAGCTTATTTTAAACATCTATACAGTTTCATGTTATGCAGTTTTTTAAAAAAATTAAAAGGATGTGTCAATAGTGGTTACACAGGCAATAATCAAAATTGAGCCCTTATTAAATAGCATTTCTTGTATCTTTTCTGTAAGTTACTTCAAGATACAATTTAAGAACTCAAAAGTATCAAGCGTCATAGTTGAATAATATATTAATGAAATATAGCCTGTTTCATAAAACAATTAAAGGTAAAATGACTTTTATGAGAGGAAGAAGCTGAAGATACATGAAGATACCAAGTTATAAACCAAAGCAGGAGTCATCGGTGAATTGGGTGGATAAATATACCCAAATATCATGGCAAAAGTTATGGGTTCCATAGATTCTGTATACAATGGTGGTTAGAGTTCTCATTATTATACCATACTCCAGAGTTGAATTTAACTTTGTTCTTACTAATTTAGCAATTTCAAGTTTTTTAACTTCTTGGAATCTTTTCTCTCATCCATAAAACAAGGATAATCATACTTGCTTAATGTAGACACTGCCGATTGCTTACCTACAGCCATCCTATTGTCCCGTCCGGCTCGCCTCCCTCCACACTGCATATGCTCCCTCCTGCACCTTTCCTATCAGGCTAGAGGCTCCAAATATCAGATAATCACTCATCCATCCTTTAGTCAGATTAGGGTCATATATTTCAGTCTTGGTCACTTGGACTGAGATGTGTCTAGCTTGCTCTACTAAATTAATGATACATATAATTAGTTGCTCTTAGTGAGAAAAAAGAAGTAGCATGTTTGAAGAATCATAAAGGATCAGCTGGCCTGTTTCAGCCTAGGTCTGCAGGATGTCTGGTAGAGCCACTGAACTTGAATGAGAAAACAGCCTTGCTTCTGACAATAATGTTTATGGATGCAGTGAGTCCTCTTCTGAGACATGAAAGATCTTAAGATAAAAATGAACTCTCTGGAAAATAGTACCTCTGTTCTTAGAATAGGGTGGGAAAGGTAAAAGTAAGATGTAGGGGGTTATTGATTTTATAATATTTGTGATTTTTATGGGTGCAAATCTCATTATTATGAAATAAATACTGTAATATACTTTTTCGAGTGTATCAATATTATGAATAAAATATAAATCTGTAAAATATAATGGTGGATACTTATAAATCTTTTGTCATCATCATAATTCCTTAATCACCTGACAGTAAAAATACAACTATTATCATCAGTATCTGCAAAGTTTTTGATATTAAAATGAAAACTCTGTTCATGGAAAGATTGAGAACCTTTGCTCTGTTTCCTGAAGTGATACTTTTATCACTGGTATATAGAGTTTATGTTGGGGGACTCTAAAATTAATAAAACAGAAATTCATTGCATGACATCGTTTGGCATTGAATGTAAAGCAAAACAATAGAGGTAGAGATGGTCTTGCTTTGATATAATATAATACAAAATTTATGTACATAGGAAAATTCTTATCAAGAATTCTGAGGAAGCTTCCAGAACATCAGAGCTTGGTCATTGATTCTAGTAAGTTTTAAAGATTCCAATGCTTTGTGTGTGCACACGCACAGATGTGTGCATGCGCACATGTGTTTTGGGAGGGTGGTGGTGGTGCTGTTAGGAAAATGAGGGGGGATGTACAAATGCTACTACAATGGTCTTCTCAGCATTCAGAAATTAGTAAGTTTGCCAGCTGTTCATATAATTTTCAGATATGTTCTCCATTTGAAACCTGTGGATTCTAGCTTCATTTTGATTGTGAAAGCATCTGTTACAAACCATATTGAAAACAGTTGGCTATTTTTTCTTTACATGAGGACTTTTATCCTTTGTGAGAAATGTTTACTGTAAATATAGTATAGCTTTGCTGAAAACATTTTGTTCAACCTAACTTTCAGTAGGTAACGCTTTTTATTGTTATTTTGCTGAAAAGTCAGGACAGTTTAAGAAAATGTTTTCCTAATAAATTGTATGGGGAATCTGTAACTGCTCAGTGGAAAAATCTAAAATAAGCAATTAGCAAAGGCACTGTTAAAAATGACATTTCCCTGGAAGTCAATTGTTACTATCAGCATGAAGGTTTTCCTACTACTTGTGTGTGCCCCTCACTCTTGACTTGGAAATCAGTTGACACCAAGAAGCTGCTGATTTCATTTTGCAAAGCTTTCTTTAACATCTCCAAATATTGTATAAGGCTTTCCATTTCTATTGGCATCAAAATTTAATTAAGTATAGTCAGTTTGCCTTTGCTTTGAGTTTGATGATTTGAATCTCAACTGCCTTTAGGGAGAAAAATAAGGAAGTATATTACTCACCATTTCACATCTGTTGCAGTTTAAAAGACTCAGTTGCCAAGAATTTTATGAAGCATCACTTAGTAATGATTCAAGAAGTGATTAGTCAATGCATCTTATACTCATAGTCAAGGGCACCCTCTATTGTCCATCTTGCTATGATGTTTCCTTTATGTTTCTTCATAACAGAATCAAGCTATGAATTTGCATTTTTTTAAAAAATAGACATTGATAATCAATAAAAACACATAAGAGAATCCTTTGATATTCTAGTGAGAGTGTAAAGCACAGAGATAGCATGGTCTAAAAAAGCCAGACTCTGATGGTAACAAATTTTCAAAAAATTTGTTCATTCTCAACTTCTTCAAATAACTGGGACTTTCGGTCATCCGATATCTCTGTGTGTAAGTTTTCTTCTTTTCTTCTTCAATGTACATTTGCAAAGGTTTCCAACATTTCTCAAATTTATTTTTTTGTAATTTTAAGATGCAATTATTGTTAACATTTCACTATAATAAGACCACGGGAATGATGACTGTATCTTATGTGATGAAGTCTTTGGCTAAAAACTGACATCTCATGACGTTTGCTTCTTTAAACTCCCTCCTTATGTGGCTCCCAAGGTCTTACTTCTCTTAAACATCTCTTGCTCCTCTGAAATTCGCAGTGGATCTTCTGTATCATTATTTACCTATGTTTTGATTCTTGATGATTTCTAATGGTTTAAACCTTAAAACTCTTAACATACAACTCATTAATTTTTATTGTTTCAGCTACCACACCATAAGAATGACCCTCAAATATTTATTCTAGTTTTACGAAACCTTCAGTATCGTATGTCCAGATACTGTTGTTCCACTCGTGTAGCACACAGCATGTCAAAGTCAATTCATGATCTTTATTCCAAATTTACCTCAGGTTTGATCTCTTTAGCAAGACTACCGATGGTATTTTTCATTGGAAGGCATATAATATTTGGTTTTCTCATTGCAAATGAGTAGATCATTGTTTTAGATATTTTCAGTGGACAGAGTTAATGTAATATTTTTAGCAGACAAAACGAATACATTTTATGTAAGTGCATATTAAAGTATCTAATGAACTCATATTGCTACTTTCAATACAAATTTTAGAATACAGATTTTTAAACTTAATTTGTTTTACATTTCATTTGTATCTCCTTTCATATGAGATCCCTAGTTCTCAAGGACACTTTGGATCATAGAATTAAAATGTCCCATAATTTCTCATTTCCTTTATTCCATATCACATGTATAATTGTCTCAGGATAACAATTCTAATACAATCACCGCCAATATTATTTATAAAAGCAATTATTTTTTCATTTGGTCTCCCATTCTCCTTGTCCTTTAAAAAAAACAATTGTCCTTATCTACATTGTCATAGCATATAGTATTACATTACTAAAAACTTCCTTTTTAATTTTCATTTATTATTAGTTCCACAAGTAATCATGTATTGCATGCTTACCACCAGTCTTACCAGGAGAGTGTATATGTATATATAAAATATATACATATTTTAAATTTAGCTATATGTTGTTTCATCTCTACTTGTCAGTATGCACATGGAACAATGAAAGAAAAGGGTCAGATTTGCCTATTCTCCTAAGGTGAGTACTGGTGACAGATTGTCTTTGTATCCAATGGGACAGATCCAAGAAAACGCTTCTAAATTTCTACAAATGTAGAAATATTGAGATATATATACACTGATCATAAATATATCTATATGTCTTTAGGACTAATCCTAAATCTATTTATTACTTAATTATTCCTGTTTTACCTTCATGAAGCACTAAAACATTTTTAAAAGCTACTTTAGAAATTTGTGGGAAAAAAAATCAGGAAGTCATAATGTTAACATAAATACTAACCTGTTAATTTGTTAAATCACTGATCAACATTAGTCAATTCTTATGTATTATTCAAAGAGAACATGCATATAAATGTCTATGAGAATTAATGGTTTATTCAGAGGTATGCATCTATCTTTCTTTATATAAAAATATTTTCGATTATTGGAATTAACTCCTATGTGTGTTCACATGCTATTGAAAAGGTTATTGGTGAACGATAGGGTAAAATGCACAAAATATTGTCCAAAAATAGATATTTTATTAATTTATCAATTTATTTGTACTAGAGAAATACCTAGACAACTCTGACGAGGTCACAATTTTCTGCTTAAAGCTTATTAAAACTTTACTAACTCATTTCTACCTATAACACTGATACTAAATCCTATTTTGAAAATACAACCTATTTCCCTTTAGCAATTAATTCTTTGGATTTAGTTCTAAATGAATGTTTTAAAAACATAGTTATATAGTATTATATAGTTTAACTACGTAGACTTTAAGATAGCAATGGGCTTCAGTTACTCAGCAGGTACGTGTAAAAGAGAGTTGAGTTAGAGACCACTGGTCTGTTATAGAGGCATATTAAAAAAGAGGCATATTAAAAATTTGAAGAGTTTATACGAGCAAAAATTGACTCAGATAGGGCAGTACCAAACCCCAAGCACCAACAGGAACTAGGGAAGAGACTTTATAGAGAAGAGGCAGAAGCAAAGTGAGAAAATTATTTGATTGGCTATTGCTTAAGTGGTTGCATTATTTGGTAAAACCTAATCGACTGTGACTGGTTGTCCTTGGGTTTCAATTTCTTAACCTCGAGGTATTTGCAGGCTTACATTTTGATTTATTTGCATAGGCTCTTACGGTATTAGAACCACCACCTTCTGATTTAATTCATTTAACAGACCTTATATAAATACTCCAATAATTTAAATGAGTCGAATGTGGATACTTGGCACCAAAATACTTTTTTCCCCTTGTTTACAGAAGTTCTGTAGCCACCAAGAAGGAAAATGAGAGGAATACCTCTGTTTTCTCTTTGGTTGTTTATCTTTTTTTTTTTTTTTTTTTTTAACAGACTAGGATTCACCCACTCTTACTGATTTTTAAATTGGAAAACATTATTTTAGAAAAAAGAAAAAATATGTTACTGTTGCTCAATAACTAGTGACGATTTTATGCTAGATATGTCATTTGAAAAGCGGTATTTATTAGCCTTCAGTGGTTCCAGGCCCCGTTTTTTGGTGTCTCAGTGCACATGCTCTGGGAAGGCTGCCCTGTGAGGAGCAGTGGTGACCACCTGAGTCATTCCACTCAGGTCCCTCAGAGTATCATCTCAAAAAGCCATGAATAATTTCTCTGAGTTTGTTTTTAAAACATTACAATGTATAAAAATAAATACATGTAAATACAAATAATCGTGAAAATAAAAATTTAGGATATGAACTTTGCAGTGGAACAGATTTGAGTTCCAATAATGCAAAAGAGCAGATGTTTAATAATACAGTTGAATGAATGAAAGAATCAATCAGTCATTCAGTCATTTAATAAACCTAGTTCTATTCTTTATAGGGTATGTAACAGTGGGCATGTTATCTGGAAAACTGAAGCACAGAAAGGTTCTTTATAAGACAGGAAATAACTTACAGAATTGGAGTGAAGACAAGTGGCATATTGCAGGCAAACATCTGAAAAACTGTCTCGAGCATAATAATTGGTCAATAAATATTTCTTTTTCTTTTATCTTCCTTGAAGATATTTGGGCTGTTTTTAGTAATATGCTGTCAAGAATGCTGTTAAGCCATATGCAATTTTAAATAAGGGTATTTATTTATGCTTTACCATAGAACTGGACTTCTAACTAGACAAAAGAACTCACTCTACCCAAGGCTTGATCTGGAAAATACTGCAGCTTAGTTTATCAGCCCATAAAGTTGCTTGGAGAATTTTTAAACTCTAAGTAGATATCTAGCAAAACATACATAGAAACAAATAAGAATGGAAATACAACATATTGAAATTTCTGGGATATAACAAAAGGGATAATAAGAGGAAAGTTTATATCATTACAGCCCTCTTTCAAGAAACAAAAAATTCCCAGATAAACAATCTAACATTACATCTTAAAGAACTATAAAAAGAAAAACAAACCTTAAATCAGCAGAAGGAAGGAAATAATAAAAATTAGAACAGAATTAAATGAAATTTGAAAACAAAAAAACAACAGAAAAAATTAATGCAACAAAGAGCTAGTTCATTGAAAAGATCAATAGAATTGATAAAATCCTGGCTAGACTTGCTAAGAGAAAAAGAAGAGAAACAAATAAACAAAATCAGAAATGATAAATGTTACAATAGATACCACAGAAATACAAAAGATCATACATGAATACTGTGAAAAACTATATGCTACCAAATTCAATAACCTAGAAGAAATAGGCAAGATTTTAGAAATATACAGCCTTCCTAGACTGAATCACAAAGAACTGGAAAATCTAAATAGACTGACCATCGGTAAAAAAAATGCAACAATCATCAAAAACCTCCCAGAAAGTAAAAGTCTAGAACAAGATGGCTTCACTAGTAAATTCTACCAAATATTCAAATATTATTTAATGCCTGTCTTTCTCAAACATTTCCAAAAAATTAAAGAGGCAATACTTCCTAACTTATTTTATGAGGCCAGTATTACCCTGATACCACAATCCAGTAAAGATAACACACACAAAAAAACTACAGACCAATATCTCTGATGAATACAGAAGCAAAAATTCTAAATGAAATACTAGCAAATAGAATATAACAATGCATTAAAAAGCCTGTACAACATGATCAGATGGGGTTTATTCCAGGGACATAAGGATGGTTCAATACACACAAATTGATCAATGTGATACATCACATAAACAAAATAAAAGACAAAAATTATATGATCATGATATCACTTATATGTAGGATATAAACCTAAAAGCAACAAATGAGCAAGACAAACAGAGACTCATGGACATGGAGTGGTTACCAGAGGACTATAGACTAGTCATTACTAGTGGGGTGGGGGAGGAGGAGGAAAGTAGACAGGGTAAAAGGCGTCAAATATAGGGTTTAGGGGGAGGGTGAAGTGGGTAAAAGGGATCAAATATATGATAGCTGAAAGAAATTGAACTTTGGATGGTAAACACACAATAGAATATACAGATGTCAAATGATAATGTACACCTGAAAATTATATAATTGTATTAACCTATGTTACTCCAATAAACTTAATTAAAAATTTTAAAAATTATATGATCATATCGATAGATGCAGAAAAAGCATTTGACTAAATAAAGCATCCATTTATGATTAAAATACTTAATAAAATGGGTATAGAAGAAAAGTACTTCAATATAATAAAGGCCATTTATGACAAACCTCAGCTAATATTATACTTAATGGTGAAAAACTAAAAACCTTTTCTCTAAGATCACCATTATTATTCAATATAGTATTGAAAGTCCTAGCAAAAGTAGTCAGTTAAGAGAAAGAAAAAAAAAAGGCATCCAAATAGAGAATGAAGTTAAATTGTCACTTTTTTGCAGATGATATAATTCTTTATATGGAAAATCCTAAAGATGACACAAAAAAACTATCAGAAACAGTAAACAGTAAAGTTGCATGATACAAAAACAATGTACAAAAATCCATTGCATTCCTGCATACTTACAATGAAATCTCAGAAAAAGAAATAATAATAAAAAAATTCCTTTTGCAATTGCAATAAAAAGAATGAAATACTTAAGAATAAACTTAACAAAATAGGTGAAGGACCTATACACTGAAAACTACAAGGCATCATTAAAGTAAATTGAAGAAGACACAAAGAAATGGAATGATATTTTGTGTTCGTGGATCAGAATAATTAACATAGTTAAAGTGGCCATATTACTCAAAACAACATACAGACCTAAAGTAATCCCCATCAAAATTGCAATAGCATTTTTTAAATAAACAGAACAAGAAATTATCAGATTTGTATGGAAGCACAAAAAACCCTGAATAGCCAAAGAAATCCTGAGACAAAAGAATGAGGCTGGAGATATAACTCTGCCTGACTTCAAATTACACTACAAAGCTACAATAATCGAACCAATATGAAATTGGCAGAAAAAGACACACAGACCGATGGAACAGAATTGAGAGCCCAGAAATAAACTCACATATACATGAGCAAATAATTTTTGACAAAGGAGTCAAAAACATACGATGGAGAAAAGAAAGCCTCTTCAATAAATGGTGCTGGGAAAATAGGAAAGCCACATGCAAAAGAATGAAACTAGACTGTTGTCTGTCACCATACACTGAAATTAAGTCAAAATAAATCAAAGACCTAAATATAAGACCTGAAACAATAAATTGCATAGGTACTAAACTCATAGACCTTGGATTTAGAGAGGATTTTATGAATTTGACCTCAAAGGCAAGGAAAGTAAAGGCGAAAATAAATGAGTGGAACTATATCGAAATATAAAACTCTGCACAGCAAAAGAAACTATCAACAAACAAAGAGGCAACCAAATAAATGGCAGAAAATATTTACATACAATGTCTCCGATAAGGGGCTAATATCCAAAATACATAAAGAACTCATACAACTCAACAACAACAAATAAAAAATCCAATTAAAAAATGGGCAGAAGACCTGAACAGACACTTCTCCCAAGAAGACATATGAATAGCCAACAGACACATGAAAAGATGCTCAACTTTATAAGCTATGAGTAAAATGAAAATTAAAACCACAATGACCAGCATCCATTTATGATAAAAACTCTCAGCAAAGTGGGAATAGAGAGAACATATCTCAACATAATAAAGGCCATATATGACAAACCTATAGCTAACATCATACTCAATGATAAAAGGTAAAAACATTTCTTCAAGATCAGGAACAAGACAAGGATGCCCACTTTCACCATTGTATTCAAGTGTTAACCATAGCAATAAGACAAGAAAGAGAAATAAAAGGCATCCATATTGGAAAGGAAGAAGTAAAACTCTCATTATTTGCTGATGACATGACACTATATATAGAGAAGCTAAAAGATTCCACCAAAAAACTGTTAGAACCAATCAATGAATTCAGTGAAGTAGCAGGTTACCAAATAAATATTCAGAAATCAGTGGCATTTTTATACACCAATGATGAACTTTCAGAAAGAGAAATTAAGAAAACAATCCTATTTACAATTGTGTCAGAAACTATAAAATACCTGGGAATCATATTAACCAAGAAGATAAAAGACCTATTTTGAGAAAATTATGAGTCATTGAAAAAAGAAATTGAAGAAGATACAAATAAATGGAAGCACATACCGTGCTCATGGGTAGGAAAAATCAACATTGTTAAAATGGCTATACTACACAAAGTAATCTACAGATTCAATGCAATCCTTATCAAAATACCAATGGCATTTTTCAGAGAGCTGGAACAATAATCCTAAAATTTATTTGGAACCATAAAGGACCCCGAATAGCCACAGCATTCTTGAGAAAGAAGAACAAAGTTGGAGGTATCACAATACCGATTTCAAACTATCAAAACAGCATGGTACTGGCATAAAAAGCAGATACATTCCTCAATGGAACAGAATAGAGAGCCCAGAAATAAATCCACGCTTATACGCTCACTTAATATATGACAAAGGAGGTAAGAATATACAATGGGGTAAAGACAGTCTCTTCAATAAATGGTGTTGAAAAAATTGGACATATACATGCAAAAAAAAAAAAAAGCTAGACCATTTTCTTACATCATATACAAGAATAGAGTCAAAATAGATTAAATACTTAAATATAAGACTTGAAACCATAAAACTTCTAGTAGAAAACACAGGCATTAAACTCTCTGTTATTACTAACAGAAATTTCTTTTCAGATATACCTACAACAGCAAGGGAAATAAAAGAAAAAATAAACAAATGGGACTACATCAACCTAAAAAGATTTTGTACAGCAAAGGAAACCATCAACAAAGCAAAAAGACAACTGACTATTTGGGGGAAGATATTTACTAATGATACATCTGATAAGGGGTTAATATCCAAAATATATAAAGAATTTATACGGCAATGAAAAAAACAAACAATCCGATTAAAAAATGGGCGGAAGACCTAGACAGATATTTCTCTGAAGAGGAAATACAGACAGCTAATAGTCATATGAAAAAATGCTCAAGGTTGCTAATCATCAGAGAAATACAAATTAAAACCACAATGAGATATCACTTCACACCTGTCAGAATGGCTATCATCAATAAACCAAAAAACAAGTGTTGGTGAGGATGCCAAGAAAAGGGAACACTTATACATTGTTGGTGGGACTGGAAATTGGCATGGAAAACAGTTTTAAGGTTTCTCAAAAAATTAAAAAATGATATACCTTTTGACCCAGCAATTGCACTTCTGGATATTTATCCAAAGAAATCCAAAACAATAATTCGTAAAGATCTGTGCACCCCAATATTCATGGCAGTACAATTACAATAGCCAAGATATGGAAGCAACCTAAGTGCCCATCAACAGATGATTGGATAAAGAAATTATGGTTCGTATATACAATGGAAGATTACTCAGCCATTAAAAAAATGAAATCCTACCATTTGCAATGACATAGATGGACCTAGAGGTTATTATGCTGAGTGAAATAAGTCAGACAAGAAAGATAAATACCATATAATTTCACTTATATGAGGAATTTAAGGAACAAAAAGAACAAACTTATCAAAAACAGACTCACAAATATAGTGGACAATTTGAGACAGACAGAGAGGAGGGAGGTTAGGAGGCTGGGAGAATGGGGTAAATAGTTTAAAAAGTACAAATTAGTAGTTGATAGCTGGACACAGGGATGAGGGCATAGGGAATGCAGTCAGCATTAATATGATGGCTAGGTGGGGGGCCAGGGGAGGGAGGGAGCAACTGGGGGGATCGTTTTATGAAATATATAGATGTCTAACCAATGTACTATATACTTGAAACTAATTTAAATAAATAAATTTTAAAAAATTCAAAAAGAAAAAAACCCATCTCACACCTGTTAGAATAGCTATCGTCAACAGGACAGATAATAACAAGTATTGGAGAGGTTGTGGGGAAAAAAGAACCGTCATACACTGCTGGTGGGAATGTAAATTGGTACAGCCACTATGGAAAACAGTATGGAGTTTCCTCAAAAAATTAAGAATAGAATTACCATATGACACAGCAGTCTTCTGGGTATCTAGCCCTAAAATGAAAACATTTATCTGTAAAGATATATGCACCCTGATGGTGACTACAGCATTATTCACAGTGGCCAAGACATGGAAACAATGAAAGTGTTCTTCATAGATGATTGGATAAAGATGTGATACATACATACAATGGAATATTACTCAGTCATAAGAAAAGATGAAATACTACCATTTACAAGAACATAGATGGATCTTGTGATTATCATGCATAGCGAAATAAGTCAGAAAAAGTTGAGAACCACATGATTTGTCTCATATGGGGGATATAAAACTGAAAGCAACAAACAAGACAAAAAAACCCTCAAAAATTCATAGATATAGATAATAATTTAGTGATTACCAGAGAAAAAGAGGGGGGGGAGGTAGATGAGAGTTAAGGGGGACAAATATGGTGACAAAAGATTTGATTTTAGGTGGTGAACACAGAATACAATATATAGATGATGTATTATTTAATTGTACACTTGAAACATATAATTTTATTAACCAATGTCACCCCAATAAATTTAATAATAAAAAAGAAAAACATGTTGGGACATCTTCAATGAAACATAAATTGGAACTTTTCAAGGGGACTCTTACTAGAAAATTTAGAGGCATAAACAAAAAACTCTTCATTAGATAGGTTTTCTCATATAAAATAAACATATTACTGAGTCATTTTAATTAATCTCTTTCTGGGTTTTAGCATTTTTCACTTCTTGTGTTAGATGAAATCAGAACAGTTTAGGAGATTAGTAATGGTAGGTGAATTTTTTCATAGAATATATTCTATGAGGCAGCTCTAAAGGTTCATAGTATCTTCAGAACATCCTGGAGGATTAGCTGAAGCTTAGGTTGAGATTGTCCCACATCTTGACGTCTTCCATTTCCCAATCTCTTGATCCCAAGTACACCCTTAATTAATATCATGCTTGCTAATCTCCATTGTCAGAGCTTGCTTCCTTGGGAGCCCTACCTGGGACAGTTATCTTTTTTTTTTTTTTAATGCAATACTCCTTTCTGATGTAATCTCAAGATCTCTGTAACTCAGCTAATATCAGATGATGATTCCTAACTCTATCTTTTGCCCTAAGCTCCTTTGTAACCTTCAGATACTGATTTTACCCCTAGTATGGTATATCTTTATAAAGGTATCAGCTCAAACTCAATATGCTGTTAAATGTTGTCAGCCTCTTACCTTCCCCCATCTTAGTTCCACATCTCAGTTAATGGCAATACAATCTATCCACTTAGATCATCTCGAAACCTTAGAGTCATTGCCTTTTCCTAGCACTTCATCTCCTGCACAAAATTCTTCCTAAATCACTTAAGTTTTATTGAGGTATGACTCCAGTCTATATTCATGTCACCCATTAGATACATTCACTTTTTTCATTCATTCGCAAGTATTTATTGAGGGTTTACTTTGTCTCAGTCCCAGTGTGAAGTGTTCATTGTTTTTAACCTGGAAAATTATACTATCATTATATTTGCTTCTCCCTTTCTTTTCTTCTCATATAACATAAGCCATATTCTTTAGCTTCCCACCCTAGCTTTTTAAAATCTATCCCTAATACCATTTTAAAAACACTTCTATCTCTCCCTATACTCTTCTCTTTAATCATGGTGGACAGTTTGTGGTTTCCCAATTCTGTCACACATATATTTTCAGATCTCCTTATCATGTATGTTTGGTCTAGAACACTGTTCTACTTTTCTTTCTTCTTTATTTTAATGCATAAGATTCTGAACTTATCTCTCAAATCTCTTTGCTTCTCTGGGAAATCCTTCCTGAACACCCAGGCAAAATTTCTTCCTTTTTTCATATATTTTTTTTATTGGTCTCTCTTTTTGGATTCTGAGCCCTTATATCAGGAGCTACATCTTCTTCATGATATTATATTAATATACAATATTTTAAAAGCTATGATTTACACAAGCAAATGATATTCTGATTATATCAGTGAGGAACCAACAAAACAACTTTTTTTTTCAGTTTACTGATTTGAATGAGTGTACCTTTACAATTTAGCATAGTGCCACACACATAGTATTTGGTTCCAAAGTAGCTGAATTGAATTTATAAATTAAAAAATAATAATAACTATTTGTTCTCTACCTCCAACTCACCAATAAAATATGATTGCATAGTATAGGCATCGATTAAGGTTCTATGTAACACACACATGGGGAAAAGAATATACAGGCATTATATATGTATATAGTGCTACTAAAGACTTAAGTGAGACTTTAAGTTCCATCATGGTGGAAACATGTCCTCGCATCACAGCTATATCCCTACCATCAAGTAAAATGTTTGAAATGTAATAGGAAATAAGAATTTGTTAAATGGAAAAATAATTTAAATCTTATCCTAAGTACTAAATTATTTTTTTCAAGTCAACTCAGGACCAACTAATATTTTATTATAAATCTATAATTGACATTTCTTTTGGTTATGGCTAGATAAAATCTCAAGCTTTTTGGAATATTGTCCCATTTTAAATGGCACATGTGCTTAATCTTCTTAGTATGTATTCGTGTAACCCAAAGGTGTTTTGAGTCTGAAGCAATACATAGGCATCTGGTAACTTTGGCATTGGGTGCTTCTTTGATATTGCTCTAATGTAGCAGCTTTCAAGTCATTTGAACTCACTAGTGTCATCAAATGTCTCAATTATACTCTATTATTCTGTCTTAATCTAAAGAAACACTGCCAAGATAAACAAGTTGGATTACATGAAACTAAAAAGCTTCTGCATAGCAAACAAAACCAACAACAAAATAAAAAAGCAACAAATGAGAGAAAATATTTGTAAATTACATATCTGAAAAAGAGTAAATATCCAAAATATACGAAGAACTCATACAACTTAATAGCACCCCCCCCAAATCAATTAAAAAATAAGCAAAAGGTCTGAATAAACACTTTTCTAAAGAAGACATACAGATGGCCAACAGATCCATGAAAAGATGATCAGCATTACTAATCATCAGGGGGATGAAATCAAAACTACAGTTAGATATCGCCTCACACCTGTTATAGTGGCTATTATCAAAAAGACATGAAAGAATGAGTGTTCACAAAGATATGGAGAAAAGGAAACCCTTGTGCCCTATTCGTGAGAACGTAAACTGGTGCAGTCACTGTGAGAAAGAGTATGGAAGTTCTTTGAAAAGTTAAAAATAGAGATACCATACCATCCAGCAATTTTACTTCTGATTATCTGAAAAAAATGACAACAATAACTCTAAATGATATATTCACACTATGTTCATTACGGCATCATTTACAATAGCCAAGACATAGAAACAACCTAAGTGTTCACTGATGGATGAATGAAGAAATGTCACACACACACACACACACACACACACACACACATGCACACACACGCAGAACATTATTCAGTCATAAAAACAAAAGGAATTTTGCCATTTGTGACAATATGAATAAAACTTAAGGATATTATGCTAAGTGAAATAAGTCACTAAGTATGATTTCACTTATAAGTATCATATAAGTATGATTTCACTTATATGTGAAATGTAAACAAAAACAAAACAAGCAAA
The DNA here is from genome assembly GCF_014176215.1 of Rousettus aegyptiacus. Taxonomy (NCBI): domain Eukaryota; kingdom Metazoa; phylum Chordata; class Mammalia; order Chiroptera; family Pteropodidae; genus Rousettus; species Rousettus aegyptiacus. The sequence goes on from NW_023416311.1 coordinate 52,987,680, forward strand.
CAAACAGACAAAAAGTTGAGTACACTGATACAGAGATCATATTGGTGGTTGCTAGAGGCAGGGAGGAAGGGGAGGCTGGTGGGAGAGAGAAGTGAGTGAAAGGGGTTAAAAAGTACAAACTTTCAGTTACAAAGTAAATAAGTCATGGGGATGTAATATACAGCATGGTGACAATAGTTAATAATACTGTATTGTATAATTGAAAATTGCTAAGAGTAAATCTTAAAAGTTCTCATCACAAAGAAAAAAATTTGTAACTGGTAATGAATGTTAACTAGACTTACTGTGGTGATCATTTTGCAATATATATGAATATTGAATTGTTGTGTCATATATAATGAAACATGTACAATATATTTGTACACCTGACACTAATATAATGTCATATATCAATTATATATCAATAATAAAAAAGAAACACTGCCTTTAAGCTGTGAGAGTATTTAAGAAGTATTTTATAACTATGACATAAAATAGTTCACTTTCCTCTTCTAAATATTATAAGGGTAGAAAAGTATTTTGAAATCAAAGTAGATTTTCGTTTTTAAATAGAGCTTTGTGAAAATACAATTAAGTTTTTCTGGCTTCCACGTATTCCACTGCTGTATTCTATTGATTAATATTTTCAAGACTTGTTCTTGTCAATTTTTAACTATTGCACTGCATATTTAGTTCCTTGTGTAATAGATTTTAAGAGTGCTTTTTAATTGAAATCTTAATAAAAAGTAACTGCTTTCTTAACCTTTTCTACTTTTCTCACACCCAGTTTATGTCTTTCACCATGTGTGTTTGTGTGTACTTGTGTATGATCATCTGTATAAATTTTGCTCGTAACTTGCTATTACCTTATTCCAGGAAAGATTTATGGTTGTTTAAGGAGATCATATTTTGGGTATATACATATGTGTAGATATGCATGAATTTCATATCTATTTCATATTTATTTCAATCCTTGTCATTGACAAGATATACCAAATTGAGATAAAAATAACTGCCAGAATACTAAATGACATATATGTGTATGTTTTCTTTTCATAACAGATAAAGGATATCTAGTCAATGAGCCAAGACCCTTTCCCATCGATTGGGACCAAAAAGTAAGCAGAAATACCCCCAAGGGGAGATACGCTCTCTTCTCTGGTTTTAATGAAAGAATCATAAGCACATCAATTGCTAGTCTCCTCTTGTGTAGATAGCTTCTTAAAATATCTGTAGAGTTCTTTAGGGAAAAGATCAGCAGCATAATTAAAATTTATTCTTCCCTTCCATCTTAGAAATAAATTTTTTTTTGATTAATTGATGAGGATGGACCTAGATTGCTATAGATAACCAGAAGCTAAGAAACAAACTTGGATCAAACAAATGGTATTACAACTTCCAAAGAGCTAGCATTAAGTTAATGCTAATGTGATTTGACACATTTTCCTCAAAAATCTATTGCTAGAGTTGGTAAATATTTAGCTGGTCAAAAATTCTCAGTTTCTCCCAATGGCGAGAATTTGATTTATTATTTAGGACTGAACTAATCTATGCAAGCAAAAGTCCTGGGGGACTGAGGGTCTGGGTTATAATTATTATTTTTCTTTTCTCATTGTATGGTTTCAAAATAATGGATGTATTCTATTTCTATATGGGAAGGATTTAAAGATGACAACTGGTAGAAAAGTGAGGGTGCTGGGAAACTCAGCCTGAAGCCAGATTTGCTTAGAATGATCGGTGTTTCTTTTTAGATTGTTTGCTTGAAGTGGCTTGGGAGGAGGTCCAGTAGAAATCATGGGGAATATTTTTCTATATCACTTTCTCACTGTGAAAAAGCCTCTTGCCACTAGTTCTCAATTAATGTGCATTAATTGGTTGATTAAAGCCCAGCCATTACTCAACATTATATCAAAAATCAAATGCAAAAGTATTCTTATAGCATCTTATATGTTCCTCATTATAGAACTTATCACACTTATCACATATACTATATTAGCAACACCTATTAATTTCTAGTTTCCCCTACTTTGGCAGTGAACTCTGTGAATCAGGAGCAAGGTTTCCATTGTTATTGCAGACCCAGAACTCTCCACATTGTTGTTGAATAAACAATCATGAGAAAATAGTCTTAGAGGTATTTTCCAAGGCCATTTACCTAAAAGTTATTTCAAGATCTACTTAACACTTCCTTAAGTAAAAGACAAATTTATCAACAGAACATAGCATTTTCAGAACTGGAATTTCTCCTGGCTTTGGTCTTTTTTTTTTTTTTTTTTAACTAGATTTTGTAAGAGAGCCTTGAAGCTAATCAATTACTAACAGACTGCTTTCCCTACCATGTTTGGTATTAAACAAGGCAGTAAAAGGTTGTATTTTATTCTTTGAGCTAGTTATAATGTTAGCCACATAGTTGGATTGGCATTTATTTGCAATGACATAAAATATAGAAACACATAGAAAAATACTGTGTGTGAATGAAAAGGTGGCCCTGGACAAGGAAACGTTTTTAAATCTTCATTTAACTACACTAATAACCATAGCTTCTAGTTACTGAAAGCTTATTATTTACCATTTTTTTCATATGGTTTATGTTACTTAATCCTCAGAAAAGCACAATGAATTTGAAATTATTAACATCATTATTAACCATGAGAATACTGAAGTTGAGAGAAATTAAATAAAATTCCCAAGGTAACACAACTCATGAGTCATGAGTGAGATTTAAACTCAAATCTGATTATTGAACTTTTGCTTTTAATCACATTATCCTACACTTAATTCTAAATAATTAAACCAACTTTTTAATAGATTTTGACATGGAATATACTGTGTCAATTTTTATAAAATAAAATCAAAGGTTAACTAATTTTGATAAAATTACATATGTTCTATGGTATCCTGGAAAATTCCGAGAACTGTATGAGGTAAATAGATGATAAGCCTAGTCATTTTTAGCACCAGTTATACAGTTTCTTGTGGAAAATTAATTGTACACCTTTTTTGTTCCCTACAGCATTTAACTTTTTTTTTTTTTTTTTTTAATCCATTTGCCAAGCTCTCATTTGGAGCCTGGAATATTAAACTGTCATCTCACAACCAAAAAAGGACAAGAGTAAAATGAAAATGGATCTCATCCCAAATAACTAAAAGTCTTTTTGGCAGTGTTTAATATTTGGAGGGGAAGAAGTGAGCTGTAATATAACAGAGCAGAAAGCTCCTTGCTGTCATGGTTTGACTACTGCTTTTAACCTCAGAATTAAACAGAACAGAACAAAACATTTCCTACAGCCCACAGTGAAGTAATATTCGGTCTCATACACCATTTTTGGAGTTAAGTACACTATCTTTAATCTACTTTTTTTTTCTAACCCCTTAAGCAGGAGACCTCATACAGTTCCCCCTCCCCCCCCCCACCCCCAGAACACTCATTCTGTTATTTAAAAAATATGTATTTCTTTGACTTAGCCAGCTTTAGGTAGAGTGAAGATATTCATAAGGTCTATTCCATTTGGGAGAATGTCTTAAAAGACAGAAAGACAGAATTTAGAATAATGTTTCAAAAGACAGAATTTAGAGAGTTGTAGATGAATACCCTCTACTTTGCAACCTGCCATAAAGAGATTTTTTCCCACCCTTTTTGCAGGGTTTTTTTTTTTTTTTTTTTTTTTTTTTTGTATTTTTTGAGTTTAAAGAAATTGCTGCTGAATAGAAAACTCTCCTGCCTTTTATGTTGTGCTTTCTCAATTTTTTTTTTCTCCTTGGTTTGCATTTCAAGAAACATTTGCATGAGAACAAGTCCTATTCATTTGAAGTTTTATCTGTTCAGACAGGGATTGACCTCCAGTCATAATTAGTGATGGGAGAGTTTCAAAAGGCTGCAGCCCTCCATCCTTTATCTCAGGCTTCTTTCCCTTTACTGAATAAATCGCCTGCCCCCAGTCTCAAAGGCAAGGTTTCCTTCCACTGACCTTAGAAAAACTTCAGCTCCCTTTCCCCTTTTTTAGACCTTTGTTCAATAAACTCATAATCTCATTGCAATTATAAGCTTTTCTCCTGCAAGCAGTCACTCTGCCTGATGTTCCCAATTGATGTTCTCAAAATGTTCCTTACTATAAAGCACATGACCCCAGCATGTTCCACATTTCCACTGCAGGATGGCACCTGCTAACTCCTAATCATCCTTAAAGAATCAGCTTACCTTTCTTCAGAAAACTTCCTTGACCCTCCTAATGTGGGCAGGTGTTCTTGCCTCAAATCTCCATAACATTCTGTGCTTCCATTGTCATAATACCCATCACATTGTTGTAATTGCTTATTTAAATATCTATAATCTCCATGAAAGCAAAGACCACATTAATTTTGTCTGTATCCTCTATCTCCTAACATAGTGTCTTATACTTAAGTAGGTGCTCAGTAAACATTTATGAAATGAATGAGTGAATGAATATTGGTCAGCTACTCTGTTTATAGCACTTTGTGATGCTTTATTGGGGGAGTCCACCAAAAGCAGAGACAGGGGTGCAACCTTTGGCAAGTAGTTATTTGCATTTCTGGAGCTTGTCAGCCTGTGATACTCATTTGCTTTACAAATAATAGAGGAATTGTCGGAGTAGAGGGCTGGGAGTAAGCACCTCTGAAGAATAAACATTAAGAACAAAGGCACAGAGGTGGGAAAAGGAGAAAAAAACCTGTGAGAGGGTCTCAGGTGGCTTTGAAGCTACATTAGCCCGAGAACATTTCCATCTTCCCTGCCAGTCCCAGGCCTATGGGAACTTCCAAGTTTTATCTTAAATAACACTTATTTCATAATGCTTTTCATGTTTCCTAGAAAGCTATATTCTTCAACCCCCTTTAGAGGTTTTTACTTTTTTTTTTTTCCATGGGATGGACCTATTTTGAATTGTAGTAATTGTGTTCATGCCATCATATCTCACATGCTCAATTTTGAACTCTCTGAGGGAGAGTTCTGTTCCTTATCCATCCTCGCATCTTCTGTCCAACACAGAAATCGAGCACGTGGTAGGTATACATTATTAATTATTGTTATTATTATTTTACTCAACTTTAGAGTAAATATATTAATTAGTGATTCGAGGTATGCAATAAACGAAGAAAGCGCCCTTCTTTGGGTTTTGTCTACCTAATGTCTTGCTCTGAATCTGTTTGGCTTTATGGACTAACATACCTAGTCACTGGTAATTTATTTCTGGGGCTTCAAGACTTGTACATGAAGTTTAGATACCATAAGAAGCAAAGTAATATTTTCCGTTACTTTTAAATCAACGAAAATAGTTAAAATTTTGACTTTTAAGCTAGATAAGAAAACTTTCATTTGAATTAGAAGTTCCAGTAATTTTTTAAACAATGCAGTTCAATTAGATGATCTTTAAGATCTCTCCTAGCTTCATATTTCTAGAATTTTCTGACATTTTAATGCAAGCAAGGAAAGAGATAACTGACGTAAAATTTTTCTTTCGATGTTACACTTGTGGCTGGTCTTACTGCAGAGAGGCCAATTATGGCTGAGCTTTCCATAATATAATAAGAAAGAAAATTCATAGGCATTATTTCTCTTTAAGTTTCCGCTTTATTCTACTGGGTAAGATTTTTTAAAGTTCTATAGGTTGCACGCATTGCCCAGAAATAGTATACTATGCCAAGAGAGGTAAGAGTTGAGAGGCCCAGGTGAGCTCTTTTTTTCTTATAAAAAGCCAATAGATTCAATTGAAATTTTCAGTGTATTTTAAAATAACTCAAACTTAATTTGTTAAGCTGTTTCACTAATAGTTACATGCTTTTTACTAGGAGGAGAATAGGAATGATTTAAATTTGTTTAAATTCTTAACATCATTTATGTCTTTAATTTTAAAGATAGTGAATGATATTAACTAATTTTGGGGAGTGGGGAGGCAATATAAACAGTTTTTACTCTGAAATTTTTAAGACATTGTTTCAAATAGCTGAAGACATCAAAGAAGAGTATGAAATGAAAATCAACAGGTAGTCTACTCTTAGAGAAAAACATTTAAGCACTGAGATGGGGTGAACCAGCTGAGAAAAGAATATAAAGAAAAAGAGATGGTAAAAGGGACAAGTTTGTTGTTAGTTTTTTTCTTCTAAAATTTTAAAAATGTGTAGATCGAACTTTTATTTTGCAAAGTAGTTCATTTTATTAAGTTATACAATATGATATCACACTTTGAATGATTTTAAATTTTAGGTACTTTGAAAAATTTTAAATTTGAATTATGTTAAATGGAGTGAAATTTAAAATATATATTTAACTCCATCTGTAATTGTTAAAACTGAAATAATGTTAATGTTTTTATAACACTAGAGATTAAATAATCCTCACTAATTTAAATTCATATTTACATCATTTTCCATAGAACTCTTACCTCAACCCATTTGCTCCTCCATTTCCACATGTTAAAAAAACTTCCATCCAGTAACTTTTATCTACTGTTGATTTTTTTCTGTATGAGGTTGCTTATATAATAGAAAAGTAAAATTGTTCAGTTAATCGCCATATAAAGTTCTAGTAGCTAATTCTCCAAAAAAGTTTATTTAATTCCATTTTTTTACACAATCATCTTGCTCTGTAAATACTTTAAAAATTAATCAAAGTAGTTATATAATTTGTTTTAAAAATTTACTTCAATATGAGTTGATTGCTCTTAGAGATAGATGATTGATAGATAGATAGATAGATAGATAGATAGATAGATAATAGATCGATCTATATATATATGGTCAATAAAATAAAATACATAAAAGAAGCAAAAAGAAAAGCTTTGTCACTAATCATTGTTCTTGATTTTGAGCTGAGATGAACTGTCTACATTATATGCTGTATGGGAACCACTCTGTGCTCAGCTTGGCTCTGTAGGCAGTCTGACTTAAAACCTAATAAATCGTAACTTACCTATGCATCCTGAAATACCCCAAGGTCACATCCTCAGATAGTACATTTTCTCTTGAGAAGCCTTGGGATAAAAGAGAATTTAATATTTTAGCAAGAAGTTACATATGCAAGAAAGAAAGGTAAAATCAAGTAGGAAAATATAGACTAGAATTTAAGTTGTATTACAACTTCTAGAGAATGTCCTCTTGAGCAGAAATTGTTTTGGGGAAGAAGACTTTAAGGCCCGAAAGATACAGGCTTCAAGTCATTTCTGTCAAGTCAAAAAGGCTGATAATAGTTAGGAAATGACATTTTCATTTTCAACCACAAAATGGCTCTCCATTACTGCAAAACAATGAGTAAAGTGAAACTGGAAGCAAGCCAGGCACTTTGCTAGTTACTCTTTGGGTGTGAATTTGTCCACATAGTTCTCAGTTCAGAACATGATGTTATGTTCTGGAGATGCCATGGTGTATTGTTAGGGGATGTAATGTAACTATGAGGAATGTTCATTTCACAAAAGGAATTTTAGTTGCTAAAATGCAACCAAATACTATTTATGTGTACTATAAACACACACACACACACACACACACACACACACACACACACACTCACCATATATGCCCTCATGTTTGGAAAAAATATCTGAAGCAGTTTAGAATGGCCCTCCCACAGATGTGCTACTTTGGCATGTAGATTATTTTGATGTGAAGGCAATCAAGATCTAACAGTCTCAAGACAAATTTTAGTTCTTCCTTAAAGAATTTAAACTGGGGCCTTGCCCATAATGAGAGTTATCACCAGAAGTAACTTTTTATGACCTATTTAAAGGGCACTGCAAACTTCTAATGACTGAACATCTGCTCTTCTTATCATCTTGCAAATTGCCCTCTTCTTCTCTGAAGCCTCTGGGCATTTTACCTCATTTCTTAGCTCAGAATGGCATATATACCTCATTTTACCTTTATGTCTCTGAACCTCTCATGTATGCAGGGTCTCTGGTTCTCATGTAAGTGGGCTTCTCATATGTAGGTATGTAATTTAATTTGGTTATCTTCTCTTGTTAATCTGCCTCATGTAGACTTAATTATTAGGCAAACTGAAAGAACCTAGAAGGGTAGAGGGCAATTTCTTCCTCCCCTAACATATTACCTTAAAAAGCCACCAAAACTAGAATGCTAAATACCTTCACTTTTTATTTGAGGCAGAATTTCTCTGATACTTGATTTACCTCCAAATTAGGAGAGAAGGGTGTGCATTATTCCCTGTGAATTTTTCCCTACTATAACTATTCAAATTAATCATCGAGTGGAATGTCTCTATATTTGCAAGACCTGCATTGCTGAACTCAGAGCACGACATAGGTTATTTTGTCAAAAGTAATTGAAACATGAGGCAGTCCTGTTTTTATAATTCCTGTTACATTTGTTCATATTTTATCAATGTCTCCAAGACCTACAGTTAAGAGTCTCAGCAGCATACTTAACATGGTTACCTATGGGGTAATCGGCCCTTTTTCACTTTCAGAGTTGAGGAGTGGAAGAAAAAGAGCTGAGCGCAAAGCAATGGAGCTTAGCAATATGGCTTGAATTGATTGGACTCATTTGCAGCATCCTGATGCCATTTCATGCCTATTGCTTTGTTCTACTCAGCAGAGATGCATATCATTCCTGGGATAGACACTTTTTATGTCTTTCATACTTTTTAACAGCATTCAGGATATCTCTGAACATAGCAGGCATACAGAGATATGCTTAATAATTAAGGGCATCATTTCAGTGTTGAAACAGTATACATCATATTCCAGTCATGGAAGACTGGAAATTCTGTTGGCTACTTGGCTGGGTCCAGCTTAGAAAACTTCAGCGATTCTTGGGTTTGTGACCTGCCATGTGGTGCTGGTATAAACAGCTTGACTTTATAGTTCTGTGTCATAAAATGGGCTGAACTTACCTTTGGACCACCAATTTTAGAACTCAGCTAGCATCCCGGGCAGTGCCAAATAACAATTTGATCTCAACTTTTAAAAAATAAATATAAGAATTAAATAACATTTTCATTTTGCAATATATTTCCAACAATACTTTATGATGAAGTGTCTTGAAGAAAGAAAATCTCATTCCAATTTTGAAAGCCAAGGGACTGCTTGTTGATTTTGATAACTGAGTACTTCATTAGCTCCAGGCGTTTCCTCTGGCCAGTTTTCGCTGTAGTCTCTCCCCTGTGAAGCAACTTTTCTCTGACCTGGGTTAATAGAAGTTACAAATGCAGTGTGGGAAGGTCATTTACCTGGGCTACAGATTGAGTGGAGGAGGAAGGAAAAGACTGTAATTTTTACATGAAAATGTGGAAAGGGGCTCGTGAAGATTATGCATAAATCACATTGAGAAAATAGTTTTAATGAGTTTTAACAATAACTTTGAGAAGTACAACAAAAAAGAAGACATTTATTCTCTTATTTATTATTTATTTATTTGTTTGTTTGTTTGTTTGTTTATTTAAAGTTTATTGGGGTAACATTGGTTGATACAATTATATAATTTTCAGGTGTACCTTATAATTTGACATCTGTATAGTCTATTGTGACATTTATTTTCTCAATATAAGTTCAATATATCTATTTCGAGGTGATTTATAAACTTCGCCACTTCATAAAATCCCTTTTGATATTTCTTTACGCTTGTAGTGTTACTAATTTGTAGACTGCCATTAAACACTGATTTTGCAATTCCTCAGCTGGATATTTTGACCGTCTATTCTTTCAGAATGTAACCTAGAAAACAACCTACAAAACCTTGCTCAGTTGAATAGTGCATTCAAAGCTATTAAGAAAGATAATAACTCAGTTGTTTTTATCTACCAATAAGAACATTTCAAATGGTAGCTACAATCCATTCGCCAGCCAACCAGTGTGTCTGTCTTCTGCACAGCTGGAGGTGTTATTCTGCAAGGCTTTTAAATCTCTCTTTTGTTATACATTAATGGAGGGAAAAATTAAAGGAGTGTCATTTTTAGAAGGCATTGGGGCTATCGTTTAGCTGATATGTTTTGTTGATCTAGAACAAATTCTTAATGCAAATTAATTTACCACTACCCATTCCAAAAACTCACACCAGCTTTACCTTAGATGAGATTCTTTTTTATATCTTGAGACCACTATAGATTAGATATAAAAAAGGAATCTAAAAATGTTCAGGCTCACACAATTGGGAAATTCCCTGGAATATTTAGTGGAGTTCTGAAGGTGATGGTTTGTAGAGTTCCCAGGGGAAATTTTGGCATTGTTGTGAGGACTAGAGTTTCTCAAAATGTGGTGTGCTTCAGAATGAGCTGAAGGGCTTGTTAAAACACAAATTACTGGACTTCAGCTGCAGGGTTTCTGATTCAGAAATTGAGAAGGAAAGATCTGTATTTCTAACAAGTTCCCAGGTAATGCTGCTGGTCTCGGGATGGCACAGTGATTATCAATTGTCTAGAATATAACCTAAACCCACAAGAGATCCCCCTAGCCTCTTGGCAGAACTGGAAATGCTAAAGGAAAAGAGTAACGGAGTTAAACAGGATGGAGAGAATCAGGGATACTCTGGGTTGATTGGTCAGACCACACACAGAAATGGAGGAAACTACAAAACCTAAAGACCTCTTTCTATGCTACTGGGATTCATCTCTGCTTAGCTCCATAAAAGAAAGTAAAATTGACATTTATACCATGGAAAACTGTAAGGCGCCCGCTGCCAGCGTGAGCAGTTCTGACTACCCACTGCCGTTTTTAAATGTTTTAGACACCCTGGGAGTGAGTGCAAAAAAACAGACTCATGATCTGAACAATATGAGGAAAAGGATTCCAGATAGTACACATCACACAAAGACATTCCTTTTTACTAAAGCAGGTTAGAAGACACAGTGTAATGCAGCAGCAATTATTTCAGGGAGGAAAAAAATTACATAAAGGGTCTTTTTATGACTATTTCCAGACCTGAATATCCTTACCACTATTTACCAGTGCAGTTGAAATGTGAGTTATGTCATTTGGGAACATTTCTTACTCATCAGGGAAAGGTAAGAAACTGTACAACATGTGGGTTTCATAAAAAGGTATCTTTGTTCAATACAACTAAACAATTGGTCTCTCCTCTCCACAGATCTTCAGCAACCAAGGATGATGGTCTTTGTGCCCAAGGTAAAGTGTACATATAAACATTTTAGTTGTATTTTCTGAGTACTATTAGTTCCAAAGGAGAATGCTGATTTACAGTCAACAGTTTCAGCAAGTGACCCTTGGCAGAAAGGCTCTGCTTTTTCAGCTGGCGCTGTTGTTGAAGTTCAGAGGAATAGCTCATCTGTCTCTATTTCAGGCGTCTGGCAAATGGAGAACTGTTTCAGCATTCTCCATTCCACTAAATGCTTACAGATGACTTCCATATTCTGGAGCATCTGCTGGTTATCTCATTTCTCTCATTTCGGGTTATTTTCCCAGTTGCATTTTGAAAAGACTCCCTCTCTAGCTTTTATTTTGTAACCACACTATTGTTGCTGTCATCGTTTTGGGAGAAATCAACAGACGTGTCTGGTGTTACCCATGAGATAGGCCGAACCTGTGGATAATCTAAAAACAGCAATGGTGATTTTTAAAAAAGGAAAATAAATAAATAAATAAATAAATAAGTTGAAAGCCCAGCTGAATCACAATTGTAAAATATGTTCAGGAAATGATTCATGAACTAAAAGTAAACAGTCATCAATAATTTGGGGATCTTTTTTTGAGAGTTCTTATAAACAACACAGTATTCAAAGAAATTCAATACACATGTAGTTACTATATGTGATGCATATAAACGTTACGACTTATTATTATAAATGAGTAGACTCATTCTTATCCATACTGATGTTTTGCCAGGTACATTGCTTTGCTCTATACATTGTAAAATATACAAACAGCCAAATATCTGGGTTTCTCTAGAGGGAATTTTTCTCCATTTCCATAAAAGACCAACACATGTAATTCATATTTATTCCAACTTTTTCATTTGCTTTTTAGAGCTCATGGTGTTCTTCAAGTATTAAGCTTTCTTCTAGTTAATCAGATATATGGGGGCACTTACACGTGCATCTGAATATTAATATATTTATTTAAAAGCAGAGTGACTAGTGCCATTAAAAATGTGATCTTGACTTGATTAATGCTCAAAGAAAATTTCTTTGATGAAAATATCTAACTAGACAACAAGGATGAGTGTTCTAATTGCAATAATTTCTTTCAAAAAGAGAAACCACAATGGGCATGTGATTAACTAATAGTCTTGTTTTCTTAATTTTTTTGAGTTCTTAAAATACAGAAAAGATGAAAGAACAAAATAAAAAATACCCATCACAATCTACAATATGAAAAACATACCACTAGTTACATTTGCCCCATCATTTTTTAAAGAAACAAAAGTTTACAAATTTAGCTGATCTCCTACAGCCACTCCCTGCCATTGCATTATTTTCTCTCCCTTCCCAAAGACAACTTGTGCCATGAAGCTGGTGTACTTGATTTCCAGTCCATTTCTTATACTTTTACATACATATGCTACATATTTATCCAACACAATATTGTTTATCAGCATTGAAAAAAATAATAAACTACTTAAAAAACCTTGCTATAGAAAATATTTTGTATTTGCTATTTTATAAAAAATCAGATGCACACATTTTCTATTACTAAAATACAGAACACAATAATCAAAGAAATTCTGTATTACTAAAGTCATGGAAAGCCCAAACCATTAAGAAGTCATAGTTCTATGTTTGTGTCTCCTCAAAATTTATGTGTTGAAATCCTAACCCCCAAAAGTATTGATATTAGGAAGCAAGGACTTTGGGAAGTGATTAGGTCACAAGGGTGGAGCCCTCATGAATTGGATTAATGTCTTTATAAAGAAGGCCAGAGAGAGATCCCTCACCCCTTCCATCATGTGACGATACAGTGAGAAATCTGGAACCTAGAAGAGGGTCTTCACATGAAAGCGCTGGTACCTTGATCTTGGACTTCTAGACTCCAGAACTGTAAGAAATAAATTTACGGTATTCGTAAGCCCTAGTCTGTGGCATTTTATCATAGCTGCTAGAATGGACTAAGACACACAGCTTTTTTACCTATGCCATCTTTCATAGAACACATAGCAGGGATGACCAGAGGAACACCTGTCTCAGCCTTCCCTGCGGTTGACCCGTGGGTACAAAGATTAATTTGAAGGCTTGGACTTTTGCTAGGATACAGATCAGAGGACAAAGGATGAAGGCTAGCACATTTAAGAATGTTGTCAGGGAAACAAAACCATTGTGTTCTTTGTGAAAATTAGGCAAAATGGATCTCAGCAGCAGCTTGAGAAAACACCTTTGCCATCTTGAAAAGGGGGTTTGGATTGTCATATTGACATTGACTCCCGCTCAGAGAAAAATTGATTTATGCCTTATGTTTCAGAAGATGCTACCATTTATGGCAACTTCTGTCTTGTACATAGTGAAATTGAAAACACTAAACTGAGCCAAGCGTCCTTGCCATATTCCAGGGAAAGTACAGATTGTCTCTTTTTGTTGCTGCCAGATACTGTCCAGGGCTTACACTTAGCCTAACAATAAAGAGCTCCTACATATCTGATTGCTCTATGTCTTACTCATTACTGTTATTCCTTGAGTATCTTCCAGGATCTGACACTTCTGCTAAATACAACAGACTTTTCTTCAGTTCACCTAGTGGAACACCTCACAGAGAGGCTTTGAGGTACCTGGAGGTTTCGCAGATTGTAACTGCTTGACCAATGGACTGCCAGCCTTCCAATATCTCGTTTGGTAGCGATTCTGCACCTACTATTAAGTTTAGGTTGTATAAGTGAGGTAAGAAAAAATTGAGAGGTTATAACAATAGATTAGGAATAAATAAAAACCAAATACTAATGGAGGGTAACACCATGAACAATAATACAATCCAACAACAAACATAATTATACAATGACCTACTTTGCCATTTTTGGAATATCAAAAAGGAAAAAAAGCACGCCTTTATTATCTTTTCTATTAATAAAACTTATAGCTAAAAGATTTCTTTTCAATATGTATTTATGTTAGTCATAATGAATACTACCTTAAATTTTATCAATACATGTTTATAAAACCAATACCCCAAACAACAAGAAAATACCTTGTCAATAAGTTATAGGTGCACAGCCAATTTAAATTAGAAAAAAAAAATATCATGAGTGTTTGATGGCTATTCTAGGTCTGTGATTTATTTGTAAATTCTAAAGATGTATTTACGTTTATCAAGTAGAGAGATACAGAACCTTGTTTTGAAAGAAGACAAAAAAGAGTGACTGTGTTGGGTATATTTTAAATCCACTTACAAAGAAACTTATCTGTTTGTTTATATGATTCTTTTTCTTCAACTCTGATGAATCCAACTTGCTAAGCATGCTTCAAAAAATTACACAGAGGTGTGATGCTACTGAGAAAATATTTTCACAAGGCTTTGAACTTTGATGTCAGACTTTTTGGGATAGTTCACAATTGAGAATTTCAATATACTGCATTTTGTGTTGAGGTTTGATTTATGTTAAGCCTCCCTTTGCTTGGCTTAATGAAAGATCACCTTTTATCTGACTTGTATTCTCATCATAGCTGTGTGACATGGTAGATCTAATGCTCACAAACACCTGGAAGATGAACTTCTTGAAAAATTCTTAGAGACACCATTGTATTTTCTTTTGTTTGTTTGTTTATTATTGAGGAAAACTGAATAAGAACCCCAAATCTCATAACTATGGTTACTGAAAGAATATGCTACCAGTGCAGACTATAGCTTCCTACTATTCTTATTATTCCATAAGAATCTTCACTGTTCTTGGTGATACTTGGAATTTCAGTGTGGTTTCAAATATAGCCCCTTGAATGTAACATTTTACACAGTCACTCTTGCTCTGAATGTATTATATGGCAGAACTTCCCTTAGAGATTTTGATTGCTTATGAGCTTGAGTGTTTGGAAAAATTTGAGATTGAGAGTCCAAGAATAAATATTCACATACTTTGCAGTTTTACCTAGTCCTAGGGTTGGGCTTATAGATTGAGTGGATATTATGAGCGAATTTTCTATCTTCCTCATATTGTTAGACTATATTTACCATGTTGCATTTAATTTTGGTAACAGCTATTCTAAGGTATTTTTCTTGTCTTCTACAGAATTTCTCAGGAGCTACCTCAATTTCAACACATTTTACCTGTGTCTTCCTAATCTTTTAAGCAAACCATTAGGCATGGGAGTGGAGTTGCCTCCAAACTCTTTAAAATTCTTTAAAAATCTTTAGGTGATTGTAAGTTCATCTAGGTTTTAGAACTCCTGACTAAATGAAGAATTTAGGATTTATTACGTTATTTATGCATTTTAATTTACTATTTTATTTTATATATAAGATGAATTTATTATTTGTTTACATATCTGACTACCACTATTGAAAAATAACCTTAAGGACATTGAACAGAGCTGATTTTGTATTTGCCCTAGTGTATGGATCTTGATAAATGTGTGAATGAACAAAGGAATTATAATGCAAGCCATATTAACCTATTTACAAGAGGACTTATGTCAGCTAATAATCATAAATGTCTTCTGAATGAATAGCAGTGAAAAAGGCTATTTTTAATACCCTTTGGCACAGGCCTTATGGAAAATATTATTAATAACATCAGGTAATATTTCCATTGTTTGTATATATACCAATTTGTCTCTATAATATCTTCAGCATTAGTTTAAATTTTAAATTTCTTAAAAGAAACAAATTGCTTATTGTTTTTCTGAATTTACTGCTTTTTATAATTTCTCAGAATGCCTAACATCAAGGATTATTGAATACATAATGTTTAATTGATTAAAATAAATAATTGATTAAAATAAATAATTTTGATTTGCCCATATTTTAAAAAATTTCTATTTGATTTATATTTCTTTTTATTTGCAATAGTACTCCTTCCCTCCCTCAACATAAATGAGCAAATCCTGACAGGGGTAAAAATCTTTTTCTTTACTCTTAAGAGCCTGTTGAGATACCTAGAAGTATCATAGGTGCAGGTATTTAGCACAATTCTTGCTCAATAATTTAAACGTTACCAATCCTAGTTCTCTACTAATTTTATTTCTCCACTTCATATATGCGGGAATATCTTTGAAAGGAAGTTGGGTCTGCTCACTTTGATATCACATGTAACTGGGATTCAAATGGCTGTGCAGTGAAAAGTGAATGTTACATCTTGTACACACAGAGCTTTGCTCTTTGAGGAACTCAGAGAGCTTTAAAACATGATCTTATTAATCTTCACAATATCCCTTCTAGGAAGTAACATGACATTTTAATGTAAGAAAATCCAGGTGCAGTGTAGAAAATGCCAACTTGCCTTACTGTAGGGAATTTTTTAAAGATTTGAAATCTCTTTTAAGGTTTTTTTGTTTATATATTTCAGACTTTAGGCTTTTCAAGGCTATGTTTGGTGTCTGGTAAGCTTGAAATGATCCAGGTGGTATTTCCAACCCAAAAGACACTTGTTTTTCTTTTAACAGAGACTTGGCTACACATGCATTCTTTTTATTTTCTTCAAATCATTGCACACAGATCATTTGACTATAGGTAAAATGTAACCAGCCTTTGGGATTCTGATTAATTTGAAATGGATGCCTATTTCAAAATGCTCGAATACTTCGATGGTGGCCCTGCACTCCAGACTCTTGATAAAGATCCTCACCATGACATAGCTTTGGGTAGTTTTCCTGCCGCTCACAAACCAGCACCAATGCATCATGTACCTCAGATACAGTCCCTGATACCTAACTACAACATCACATCAAATTCTTCCACGCATTCATGTAAGCTGTTCCCTCTCCCTTCAACATATGTCCATCTTTTCTTCATCTAGTTAAATTCTACTAAGCTTTCAGGAAACAATATGCTATCTAACATAGTAACCGACATATAGTAGAGATGTTAAAAATGGTTCTATTAAAAAATAATTTTCTTTTTAGAATGCATATCCTTAGATAAAGTTCCAAGAGATTATTACTAATATTCACCATCTAATTTTCACATTAACAAATTAATACTTAAATTATGGGAAGGAAATATTTATACTTAGTCATACTACTCATGATGGCAAAATTTTCATATGGTAAAAGTTGATGTTAACTAAGCAATATAGAAATGTTGAGCCTTTTTTACATTCTAGACCTTCCCAATTGAATGCAAATGATAGTCATTAAAATAAACCACATTTTAGACTACTTATAATTAAAAGATAATGCCTCAGGCCTCAATTGCTCATTTTCTAGTAAATTAACTATTCTACTTTATATTTTTCTAGTAAAATCTCGGTCTTTTTCAGAGGTTGTCCTTCAGCTCATTTCCATTTGAAAGTGGGAGGTTTACTTCTCAAATAGGAATCTTCTATAATATTATTTTTTAATTTTAATTTTTCAATTAGAATTGACATTTAATATTTTATTAGTTTCAGGTTCTATAATAGTCTTAAAAGAATGTCACCCTTCTCCTCTCGTTGGTATAATATCAAATTATGTTCATCTGCCCTTAATTGGTAACATAAAACATGTTATAAAACATTTAAGGGTAAGAAATAACTCTTATGGAGTGCTGCTTGAAAGATTTGAAGCCATCTAATCTTAGTCTAGGTGCTATCTGGGAATCAAGCCATGCCACTGGGATGCAGCGTACACTGTTTTGGCCCCTCATAGATTCGTGATCTGTGCTTTGACATGATGCCTACAGTTTGCAATGAATGGCAATATAAAAAATTGCTATATAGAACTTGCTGTTGTCTTCATTGCCAAAGGATCACCTGAGGACAGGATCCATTATATGAGGGGATTTCAAATGTGACTGCTCATGAGAACCACTTGGAGAACTTGCTAAAGGTTCCTGTGTCCTGTTTTAGATGCACTGAATCAAAATCTCTGGAAAAAGTCCTTGAGAGGAGGGGTTTTTTTTTTTGTTTTATTTTTTTTTGTTGTTTTTGAGGAGTATTTTTTAAAAAACTTTTTGTTTTGAAATAATTTTAGATTCGTGTACAATTTTCAAAAATAGCATAGTGAATTTCCATGTTCTAGTCACTCGGCTTCACCCAGTGACAGCATCTTACTTAACTCTAACATCTAATACAGTGATCCAAGCCAGGAAATTGAAAATGGGATAACACTATTAACTATAGACCTTAATTTGGATTTCAGTAGCTTTTACATGCATTTTTGGGTGCATTATTTTATAAAATTTTATCACATTTATAGATTTGTATAACCACCACCATGATCAGGATACAAACTATTCCACCAATCCTCCCCAAAACTCCCTGTGTTAGCCCTTATACCCACACTCTATCCCCAATCCTAATCCGTGGTGACTACCAATTTGTTCCCTATTTCTATAGTTTTGTCATTTCAAGAAAATTATATAAATGGAATCATACAGCATGTAGTCTATAGGGACTGGTTTTTTTCACTAGGCATATTGCCCTTGAGATCCATCCCAGTTGCTCTATCAATAATACTTTGCACTTTTTATTGTTGAATAGTTTTCTGTTGTATAGATGTACCATAGTTTATCTATTTAACTGTGAAAGTACATTGAGTTCCAGCTTTAGACTACTACAAATAAAGCAGCTATTAATATTTGTATATAGGTTTTTGTGTGAATGTAAAATTTCATTTCTCTAAGGTAAATACAGTCCATATTCCAATTTTATCAATTGACCCTATACTGTCCTTTATCGCATTTTCCTCACATTTACCTTTTTAACAGTAAATTCTTTGTTCAGAAGTTAATAATTGCCTCCTACCCGCAAGCCCTCTCATGTAGAGCTATCTCATCTGTTTAAATCTGTTGTTGCTTTCAACATTTGTGACACTGCTATTATCCAGGAACTTCTTTTCCTCATGGTCACATGTTGGAGATATATATATATATATATATATATATTTTGAATTACATCACTTTGATTTGGGTTGATGCCCTTTTCACAGTGTAGTTTCTAAGAATGAATTCTTAATTGTTAAAAATATGAGTATTTTACATGTCAGAAGATATCATTCTGTACTCCCACTTGATTGATCTTTTAAATTCTAACTTGAAAATAATTTTCCCTCAAAATTTTGAATACATTACTCCATTGTCTTTTAACTTCAAGCTTTGCAGTTCAAGTTTAATGTCATTCTGATTCCTAAACCCTTTGTATGCGACTTCTCTCTCTTTCCCTTCCTCTCTTTCTGTGCATTTAAATTCTTCTCCCTATTTTGGTGTCATAAATTTTACAGTGATATCTTTTAATTAAAAACTTTAATTCATTGTGCTAATGTTTAGTGAGACCTATTAATCTGGAGTCTAATGTCTTTATGTTTTAGGAAATTTTCTTATATGCTCTTATGTTATTTTTGGGAAAAAAATCCTCTCCTTCATTTTTGTTTGTTTATTTTCTCTTCCAGGACCTCCTGTTGGCTGGATGTTGAATCTCCTAAAATGATCCTCTTATTTGCTTGTCTTTTCTCTCCTTATTTCCATCTGATTTCTTGGTTGACTTTCTTAAAAGTATCCCTGACTTTTAGACATCGATTAACAATTTTAGATACACTATAAACATTTTCAAAAGCTTTCTTGTTCTCTGGTTTTTATTCTTAATAAAATTAGTTCTTATTTAAATGGACCTAATATCTCATCTTAGAATATTAATTGTAGGATTTTGAAATTTTCTTTCCTATCTCATCTTGGTCTGTTCTTGATTCTCTTTTATTTTTTGTCTTTTCTTATTCTGTGTTGTATGTGGAAGTTTTGGTCTCATCTCTGGTAATCCATGTCTCTTTGTTCATATTTAAGTGTGAGGAAGCAAATGGCAAGCCTTGAATGTGTGGATGATGCTTGTCTAAAGTGGGCATCTCTGTAGTAAAAATCAACTTTTCTTCACTGAGGTATCTCCAAATAAATGTATCTATGATTTTCACTTGAACTTGTTTGGTTTTTCCAGTGACTAACAGCACTAGTTTCTTGCATCAGGGTAGTGTCTGCTGCCAGGGTCCTGGTTTTCATGGCATGGGTGGGAAGAAGGCAAGAGTCCCATTGTTCAATTACATCTCAATCACTCACTCTTATTTTTTAAATCCAACTCCTCTCTCTCACCCTCTACTGGGACTCTAGACTTTGGGAGAGGGATGGTGGTTGAGTGGGTAAGTGGTCCACTAGGAGTGGAGGAAAAAAATGGAAGTTTAGCTATTTTTTATACAGGTTTTTAAAACTGATTTTTAGGTCTGACCCTTATCCAACATCAGTATATTTGATAGCTCTAGGTCCTGAGCCTTTTGTAGTTTAAATCAGCTTATTTGCAACGGTATTTCTGAAGTTTTCTCGATTTGCTGTCAGTTTCCTGACCTTCCTCGTCCTTCTAAAAAATTGTCGAATTTCTTGTCTAATATGTTTTCCATTGTTTTGTCCACTTTTAAAAAAAATTTATTTATTGTCATTTTAAAGTTGTTTATGGGGGGAGATAAATGTCTGCAGTCAATCTGCCACGTTAAACTTGATATATAGCTATGTCATTGGCACTATGATGCTTTCCACTATGGTAATTATATTTACCTCTTGGTTCTGTATCTAAGAGGGTTAGAAGAACATTTTCCATTCACCTCTAAATGCTTTATGTGCATAATCCCATGTATTCCTCAAAACAATTAGCCATCAAGTGAGATAAGGCCAGGTTCCTAATTTTTACAATATGCTGCCTTTCCCTGTCCTTAGTTCATATTTCTATCCTTATTTTCACTTTCCTCTTTTTTTCTTTTTCTATTTATTTTCTCCTATAATATTATATGATGTTTCTGTTAAAAACTATCTCAGAATAAATTTGGAACGAGATAAATGGATAAACAATGGCAAATAAATCTAGATAACTATTTGGTACTGCTCAAAAGAGGTTTGAATTAGGACAAAGGCTAATGTAGTTTTAACTTTCATCTTGAGTTAATTAATAAAAGTTTTCTTTTATCGTCTCCTCCTCTTAACAACTGACATTTTTAATTCTTATGAATCACAGTGAGGTTACTGTTGTGGTTAGAACTCGCAAGAGAGGTGAAAAACCCATGGGTTTTACTTTTCTGTACTTATACCGAGATCTTAAGGAAGTCTATCCACAGTAGTCTAATTCTCTTATATGAAAAGTAGTCTAATTCTCTTATATAGGGAGCTAATTATACATCAATAATAGTTAGATATTTGTTAAATGTATAGACTATTATTACTTATTCTACTCATATGTTTGAATAAATAAGTACTTTTTAGGTTGAAAGTTATCTCCTTATCTTCTAAAGATTTTGTTACTATATTGTTTTTTGTAGTGCTACTATCTAAAACTCATTCCGTATTTAGGAATCCCAACAAAATTTTCTTTCAAATTGGAAATATAAATCATTTTATATCCCTATTTTGCTTAAAAACCCTAGCATTTTACCCACAGTAGAACTTCTTTCAAAATTGGAGTCAATCCTCTCAAACTTTGCCACTGCTTTATCAACTAAGTTTATGCAATATTCTAAAACCTTTGTTGTCATTTCAACAATCTTCACAGCATCTTCATCAGGAATGGATTTCATGCCTCCCTTCATATGCAATTATTTCTAGCTTATGATTTAAAGTGAGAAACATGCAACGCTTCCTTTCATTTCCACACTTAGATGTCATTGTAGTGTTACTAATTGGCCTAATTTCAATATCGCTGTGTCTTGTTGAGTAGAAGAGCCCGAAGAGAGGGAGAAAGATGGAGGAATGGCCGGTCAGTGGAGCAGTCATAACACACGCAACATTTATTAAATTCGCTTTATGTGCTCACCAACCTGGAAGCTCTCTGAACTCCCTCCTTTTGGGTTTTATAAGGTTTTATTACATAGGCATGATTGATTAACTGGCTGTTGGTGATTGAACTCAAATTATATCTCTTCCCTCTCAAAGGTAAAGTGGGCAGAACAGTAAGTTCCAACCCTCTAATCACAAGGTTAGTCCTCCTAGCAACCACCCTCAACTTAAGGAATTTCCAAAAGTCACCTAATTAACAAACAAAAGACACCTTTTTGTTCTCATCACTTAGGAAATTCCAAGGGTTTTAGGAGCTCTGTGCTAGAAAGGAGACAAGGTCAAATATATATATATATTTTATTATAAATCACAATATCACACTTGGGAACCTGAAACATAAGTTGGCAATAACTGGATGGAGGATCCTAATGATTCAAGTCGTGCAGACCTCTCTGAACTCCAGAGCTCCCAGAGGTGGCTTCCCACTCTCTGGAGAACTCTGCAGAAAGATATGCAAAAACTTCTCGCCAGTAACACAATACATATACCCTCAAAGAGCTGTTCCATTTCAGCTCGTAGCTGCTAGTCTGATAATGAGAAATAATTGTCAATATATCCCACCTGGGGACATGTGGGTCTCATAAGACAGAAGCTCACACCAAGATAGAGGAAAGGATTAGTGTGCATATTTGATAGAGTCACAGAGTTTTACAAGACCTGTGAGGATCCCTGAGATTAGGCTTTAGGATTGTTTAATTAAGAGTACCAGAAAACAAACAAACAAACAAATAAGAGCACCAGAATGCAAGACAGGATAAGCAAAAATTCATTTGTCTGGTGATACTTTTTAAGGATGTATAATCTAATGCCCTGCAGAGACTGCAGAAAATGGGGCAAACTCACTGCTAGGGAGGCTGTTAAATGTGTGGAAAAATCAAAAGTCTTTGCTGAGGGAAGTGGAAATTCCTGAATTTCCCTGGTATACAATAGAGAAAAGAATAAAGTGTCTCAGGAAGGTGGAGATATGGGAATGGACATATTGTGTAAAGCCAGAAGACCCACCAGATGATTAAGTCCTATCACCTTTTGCTGACAAGGATGAATTTTTTCCCCATTTCCTTGAGGAATGTGCTGGTGAGAGGTGGTACCAGTATCACTGAGAAGTTCAGAGGTAAATATTCTCTGTAGATGGGGCTCATAGCAGGAGACGGACTCACAGATCTGGGTTCTTTAATGTCCAGGTGGATTATAAGGCACCAAAGTAATAGACACCAGGGGGCACTGCTTACATCCAGAAATCAGGAGGTCACAATTACTGTAACGATCAGAAAGATCGGAGGAGCAGTCAAGACTTGTTGAGATGGTTAATAGAGAATGGTATTTATATGAACAAAATAGATGGGCAGCCAACAAGTGTGCCACTTAATATCTACAACCAGAAAATGGTAAGAATGGATGAACAGGGCGTGAGGATAGTCACTTCAATAAGCAGTCATGATTCATTGTGCAATTTCTGGCCCTGAGCTAATTTTCATACAGAATCTATTAACAGAAGAGGTGCTTGGATTCCTAGGAGGAAAGACCTGCAACCCCAGAGCAAGTGCATCCTAGTGATTCCTCCAGTTCATCCCTCAAAAGCCCAGGATCATTTACTTCAGTGCCCTTAAACTGGGGAAAGAACAACTATTACATGCAGAATTTGAATTGATATTCATATTAGGAGACTCAAAGCTTATTATGGTGCCCTCGTGAAAATAAGGTCGCAAGTAACAAATGGAGTCCTGAGTTAAGTCAAACCGACAGTTGTTATTGGGTCCTTGGGTAGAACCGTCCCATTATTATTTATCTAATCACTGAATATATAATAGAGATTGCCATTCTTGGCAGTTGAATAACACCCACACTGAATTCTTGACTTATAGAATGAGAGTTATCATAGTGAAGAAGGCCAAGGCCAAGTGGAAACCTCTGAAACTGTTCTACCCTGTCCACTAAAATATTGTTTAAAAAATGCCATATTCTGGGGGTAATGGTGGAGATTAGTGCTTCAATTATAGACCTAAAGACTATAGGGATTATGGTCTCTATTATATAACCATTTAATTTTCAAAGATTTATCCATTTTTGGCAGGGGCCTGTATTGATCAATTTTCTGCAGGGGACTGACAGTCAAATTGAATGGTGAATATTACTTAGTTCAATTTATTGTAGACTACCACAAGCTCAACCAAGTAGTTTTCATATAAATGGATTTATACAATTTATGAATGTTGTGTCTTTCTTCTTTTATTTCACACATTGTTTTTGAGGTTTATTCATGTTGTATAATGTACAAGTATTTCACTTCTTCTTATTGACAAGTGATATTCCATTATATGAATATACCACATTTTTAATATATTCTTTTTGTTTATCCGTTCATCAGGTAATAGATACTAGAATTCTTCCCCCCCACTTTTTAGCTATTATGAATAATGCTGCTATGGACATTTATATATATTTTAATGTGAACATATGTTTCAATTATCTTTGGTATATACTTAGGAGTGGAATTGCTGGGTCATAGGATAAGTCTATGCTCAACATTTTGAGTAATGCCAAATTGTTTTCCAAAGGAGCTGAATCATATTACATTCTCACCAGCAAAGTATGAGGGCTCTAATTTCTCCATTCTTGCCAACACCTACTATTATCTTATTTTATTATAGCCACATAGTAAGTGTGAAATTATATGTCCTCGTGATTTTGATTTGTATTTTTCTAATAAGTACTGATGTTGAGCATCTTTTCATGTTTTTAATGACCATTTGTATATCTTCAAAAATATCTATGTAAATCCTCTGTTCATTTTAAAATTTGATTGTCTTTTTATTGTTGACTTGAAAAAGTTCTTTGTATGTTGTATCTTAGAGCTTTATCAGACATATGATTTGCAAATATTTTCTCCCATTTCATGGCTTGTGTTCTCATTTTCTTGATAGTGTCCTTCAAGTGCAAAAGTTTTTTTTTGTTTTTTCATTTTTTTTTGTTTTTTTTTTGTTTTTGTTTTTTACAAAAGCCAATTTTATTTATTTGTTTGTTATTGTTTGTTTATTTATGATTGTTTATGTTTTGGGTGTTTTATCTAAAAAAGCACTACTTAATTCAAGGTCACAAAGATTTACATCTACATTTTCTTCTAGTAGTTCTATAGTATATTAGCTCTTAAAGTAGGTCTTTGATAAAGGCTGAATTAATTTTTGAGTATGTTGTGAGGTAAGAGGTCAAACTATATTGTCGCATAGGGATATTCAGTTACCCAGAACCATTTGTTGAAAAGGACTAATTTTTCCTCGTTGATTTGCCTTGGTACTCTTGTCAACTCGCTATGATTATTATTGAAGAGTATGGTATACTTGACTTAATCCTATATCCCTCCCTGATTACTGTTAGTCATATCAAGGTTTGTTGCTCTTACTCAATTTTTGTTCTGTTAATAAAATTAAATAGTTTTTAGTCTTAGTCCTACATTTAAATATATTCAAACTGCTCACAAAAACTTTTACCCTAGTTTCTTCAATTCTAGAGTCCTCTATTTTACATGGACCTGGCATATATTATTGTTGAGATGAGCAAACTTGTTTTGTGTGTGTAAAAAGACAGATAGTAAATATTTTCAGCTTTTCAAGATTTATAATGTCAGTTGCACCTACTCAGCTCTGATGTTGTAGTGTAAAAGCCACTATAGACAATTACCTACCAAAGTAGGTGATGGCCAGATTTGGCCAATGGGTTGTAGTAGATTTATCCACATATTATTGAATCACAGTCTTCCTCATAGCTTTGTGGACTTGTTTGTTCAGTGAATATTTATTGAGTACATAATATGTACTAACTCCTCTAAATGCTCAGGGCACATTACTGGATAAGGCAAAAAAGGCCTCTGCCCAAACAAACAAACAAACAAACAAAACATATACAAGAAAGAAAGAGAGGAGAAAGAGAGAGAGAGAGAGGAAGGAAATGGCGGGGAGGAAAGATGATATAGAAAAATCAAATATAGCATGGGAAATATTTGATAGGCTGGCCAGTAAATACCTTGCAGAGGTGATAATAAGACGCTTTCAACTATGTGAAAATCTGAGGAAAATATTATAGTAATGAGACAAAGCAAGGTCAAAGTCCCTGTAGTGTGATTGAGAAAAGAGAGAATTACAGTGTTATTAAACAAATTGATTGAAGCAAAGAGTGTTAAGACTTGAGGTAGGAGAGGGAAATCGAGAATTATAAAGCATTTGGATTTCATTCTAAATGCAATGGGAAGCCACTTGAGAGTGTTAAGTAGGGCAATTACATTATCTGATTTATTTTTTTTTTTAAAGATCGCTCTGGTGCCATTCAGAAAGATTTTAGCAGGAAAAAGTATTAGAAGGAAGTATTTAGAAGGCTAGTACTGTAATTCAGGAAAGAAATAATGGGGCTCAGATAATGTGCATGGCAGAGGCTTTGGCAAGAGGTGTATTGGTAAAAGATGTATTCAGAAGTAGAGCCAGTAGGTCCTACTGATGGACTGGATTAAATAGATTAAGGAGAGAGCAGAATAAATGATGACTATTTGGTTTTTGTCTTGAGAAATTTGATGGTGTCTTTTATTGAGATTATGAAGACTGAGGGAGTGACAGTCTTCAGAGTCAGGAAATATACTTGTATGTGCCTATTTTATAGGCAAAAAATATGAATATATGAAGAAAGCAGTGAAGCATATAAGTCCAGAATTTAGGATGAAGTAGAAATGGAGATAAAAGTTTGGAGGTCATTAACTGATAAAAGGTATGTGATTAAAGGTCATAAAAAAGAGAAGAGAGCTCAGGAATGAACACTAGGCCATCCCAGCATTTATGGCAAAGTAAGGTAAGAGGATGGTAGCCGTACTGCTAGAGAGAGATGCAGGAAGCAGAGTGAAAGAAAGAGAACTAATTAAAAAAGAAAAATGAGAAGGCATTTTGGTGAGGCATGAGGCAGACAAGGAAAGTATAGTGTCAAAGAAGGTAAGAAAAAAGAGAATTTCAAGGAGTAAATAGGTAAGTAAAGGAAGAATTGGTAATAGTTTCTGGTTAGCTCATTTGAATGGAATTAACTATCAGATCATGTCTACTTATAGTACCCTCTGAGTATATTGTTTCCTGAGCTAGTAGAGGAAAGGAGGCTAGTCTTGCCAGTGAGATTACATGGAACTAGGAAAAGCAACAGTAAGTTTCTCACACAAAATGCGGGAATATTGAAACCTGAGGAGCCAGCAGAGCTAAAACTAGTGTCAGGAACTAGAGTCTGAGAAGTCAGAGGGGGCATTTGGATGGTTACCAGAGAGAAGATGACAGAATCGGAAATCAAAGCTGGGTTGTGGAGCCAAGAAGGCAGAAACTATAAAGACTAGAATAAGCACAGGCAAGTTGGGAATAGATGGGAGGTGTTGCAGATCAGAATTTTTTTTTTTTTTTTTTTTTTTTTTTTTTTTTTTTACGTAACAGCTGAGGTGTAGCAGTAGCACTGGGTCAGGTTCAGAGGAGAAATAGATTCCAGCCCCATAACCTACAGGCTCTCTTCTCCAGGTGGAGCAGGCTTAAGTCTTCTGGTAGATTGCTGAGTAGAAAGTCCTGACATGTTCTGGTGAATCCTTGCTGAAGAATGGTATTTTGGGAAGTAGAATATGATTCTTCATGTTTGTGTAACCTATGCAGCTGCACAGCACCCCATGCTTAGAAGGGCTCGTACTTGGTTTAATGCTCTGCTGTCACCATCTTGAAATTCTTTTCTTTTTTCTTTTTTTTTTTTTTCACCAGCAGGCCCACATTTTTAGCTTGCACTTGGGCTTGGCAATTATATATCCAGTCTTACCCATAATTGCTTTTCTGGGTACATATTTTACATTTTCTTCTGAATGTGAGAACAGTTTGAGTGGTTACTCTTTCTGCCATATGGTTGGATTAATGTACTTCATCTGGCTACAGGTTTGTATCTAAAGGTTAGCAGACAGGAGAATATGAAAGCCAAAGAATTTAAACAATGCTTATTAGAATAGGTCCTAAATTGGGAGCCATAGTCATAGCTCAGGTACCTGGATGGCACATGGAATGAGACTTCGTTGGCAAACAGTGTATTGGTGGCTAGAATAGATAGGAGACAAGGAGGTGCAAGGTGAAGACAGCATGTTGACGAGTGGTCCACAGGAAGTGCTGGAGGAGAGGCAAATCTCTGTCAAAGCTGATTATGGCGATGTTCCTGGGAGCAAGCAGTGACAGCAAGAAGTTTTATTAGCCATTTTGCCTTTATGTCCGTCCTTGGCCAGGTTGACAGGCAGCCATAGTATTTGGTAGGTATTATATTGGGAAAATGGGGAATATAGAGCAATCTCTTCTATTCTTTCTTTTGCTGCTTGCAAGACTAAGCTTTTTCTAGGTGGTTTATGAAGTCTGACCTATAAGTGATTTGAGAGTTGAAGCACTTAAAAAAACATTCTTATCTTACCTATCAGGGACTCAGTCTGTGTTTTCCCTGGTGGTCAAGGCTGCAGTGATAGATTATGTGTCCTACAGCAGCACCTGACCTTCATGTCTCTAATGACCAGAAACTCCTTCTTTTCCATGAAGCAGGTGTCCGTGACTTGGACAAAGGTCCTGAGGATGTAGGCTGGGGTATATTTTACTGGTCATGGAGGCCTCCACTCTGATGTTGAGACAGTTTCATCTATGATGCTCTGAGTTGGATCAGAGTGGGCTAAAATCAGGGTGAAGCAGACAGGGATGCTGATTGCTGAAATGTTTTGTTTGGGGATATATATCCAATAAATTCCTTTCCTTTCTAAAGAATCTGTGAGTGACATGGGAAACTGAGCACTCAAGGTGCTCACTTAAGGAAAATCCAGGAGCCACTGGACATCCTTGAGTGTTTGGGGTTTTTAAATTCAGAACTACTCGTCTCTTCTCTGGGGATGACATCCTTCAGGGGCTGCCAGAAGTGCTGATGGTAATGCTTAGAGAAGAAGTGTAGCTTCTGGTCCCCTCAGGTGATGATATCATGAATCTCTAGTAGGGAGATATTGAGGACCAGTAAAATGTGGAAAACCCTTGATGGACAAGCATCATGGTCCCAGAGTCCTGCTTCATGGCAGGCCAGCGGTTTTGGGCACAGGTGCTTGCTTCTGAAGGTAGGTGTTGTCAACAGAGGCCTGAATTCATTGTGGTTTGTCATGGGAGATATTCTGTGGAGTCACCAGGGACTTTTCCTTACTCCTAAAGACTAAGGGACAGTGTGCTGTGGGATTCAGGACAAGACACTGTTGAGCATTAAACCATGTGAATTTTCTTCAGTTTACATAGTGGTGTTTGCACTGGGCACCCACACTTAACATGCTTGCCCTGCCACAGGATAGGTTTAGCAGCCATGCCTGCAGGCGGGCCCCATCTTCATGTAGAGCTTCTAGACTCTTTTTTGCCTATTGACCCCTGAGTCCTTTACTAGGTTGGGGTTATCAGAGTCAAGCCACGGAAACCCAGTGATGACCTGGAAATGTTCTCTGTCTACCAACCTCACTCCCTGACGGCTACATCCCCCAAGGCTGTCACACACTTTCAATTCTGGAAATTTTCTGAGGTTTCCTTGGAGACGTCTCCATTTTTGTGAGAAGGGGATCTGTCTACCATTCATCTTCAATAAACAAGTGGATCTCTAAATGTCATACTAAAATGTCTATGTCTCTAAATAAAATAATTAAGCCCACAGTGGCTGGAAAATTGTTTAAGTTTTGTCTCATAAATTAGTTCTCATTCTTTGACACTGAATAAAGTGCATTTGGGGGATATATACATATTTTCTGAAATAGGTACTTTCACATTCCAACTCACTCTATCTAACATGAATTCTAAGAACCTTGTTTGAAATTTCATTTCATTATCAATTCAACACATAATGGATACTTTAGGGATGGACTGAGGTGCAAAACTTGGACCATGGGAGATGTGGATGTGTTTTGTACTCTTAAATTTGTAGAGATGGGTGAAAACTGCTCACTCTCTTCAAGGACAGAGTCGCTGTATAATCTGCCAGAATCCATGGATTGCTATAGATACAGCAGTGATGTGTCCCCAGGATTCTGCTCATTGGGAATTCCAGGATGGTTTTTGAAAGGACCTTTTCCACTTTTGTCTCTTGACAAAAGCGATGGAGGCTCTGTGTCAGAGCTCCCAGCCATACCTCCACCTGAAGGAGGTATAGGTTGCCATGAGGAAAATCTCCCCTAGTTCAGCCCTTTAATAATGTAGAAGTGTTGTCTTTCTCTGCATTAGGAGAATTGGGCTATGTGTTTATTAAAAAACCCTCAAGATATGCAATCTATCATGAAAGACTTGTAGAAGTGCTGAGAGACTTCTTACTATTTCTTTTAGAAGTGTATTGGTTTCCTATCACAGCTGTAATGAATTACTATAAATTACTTAGAGGCTTAAAACAACACAAATTTATTCTCTTACAATTTGGGGGGCCAGAATTTCAAAATCAATTTCGCTGGACAAAGCCAAGGTATTATGGGACCGGTTTCTTCTAGAGATTCTATGGGAGAATCCATTTACTCGACTTCGCCAGTTTCTGGAGATTGCCTGTATTCCTTGGTTTGCGGCCACTATTTTCTATCTTCAAAGCCAACAATGTAGCATCTTCAAATCTTTCTTTCTGTTTCTTGCTTCTTTCATCACATCATTGTCAGTCTCACTCTGACAACTCTACCTCTTTTATAAGGACCCTGTAATCACATTGGGCCCATTCAAATAATCCAGAATAATCTTCTCATCTCAAGATCCTTAATTTTATCGTATCTGCAAAGTCCACTTTACCATGTACAGTAACAGGTTCCAGGGATCAGGACGTTACATCATCTTGGTGGGAGGCATTACTTAGTGTACCGCAATAGAGCATAGCTGTCAAAACACAAAGTTGGTCGCCTTGTTTCTGGTATGACTTTATTCGAAGTCTTTTACAAATCATTTCAAGGAAAATCCTTACTTTTGGTAAAAAATATTTTGTAAAAATAGCTCAGTATAAAACTATCCTATTTTGCCATTGCTAAGCTAATGTGCATTTATAGCTTAATCACAGACTGTTTTTTGCAAATGCGATTTTACAGTCAATTACTTTGGATGTATCTGGTATTTTGCTGTTTAGCATTATGGCAATAAATTAATTTAATACTCACATAGCTGTCATGTGTCGTTTCTTAAGAGTTCTTCTTTAGCACAGCACTCATTAGAATTTCTTAATAAACACTATAAAATGACTACCTTGAAATATTGTCAAATTATAATGGAGAAGTCATATACACACAAAATCCATGGCATAAGAGTCCTGAGCACTTATCTTTTTCTTTCCGTGTGTGTGTGTGTGTGTGTGTGTGTGTGTGTGTGTGTGTCTGTGTCGGTCTCACTCTGTCTCTTTGTATCTCTGTCTCTATCCCTCTCTATCTCTCTCTGTGTGTTTATTGAAGCCTTGACTCTAAGGGAGACCTGCTACCTTGTTGTGAGAAACCCTATGGAAAGATATATTTGTTGAGAAACAGAGATCTTTCAGCCAAGAGTCAGCAAGAACCCAAGGCTAGTCAACAGTCATGTGAGTGAGCATGGAAGGGGATCCTTCTCCAGTTGACCTTGAGATAACTGTAGCCCTGGCAACACCTTGATTTCAGCCTCATGAAAGGCTTTGACACAGACTCACCTAGCTAAGCTGTTTTTGTTCATTAATTTCGGGATAATTTGTTACACAGCAATAGATAGCTATTACACTAGACCTGAGGATCTTATACTCTTATTTAAAAAAAAAAACATAATAAATTAATTAACATCATGCTTTCAATTAGGTGTTGGATTTTGAGTACTTCATGGAGGTCAGTCAGTAAAGGCAGAGGTGGGGGAAGGGGAGATCTGAAGTAAGGCAAAGCTCAAAAGGCCTGAGTATGCCTATCTCACTGATAAGGTGGACATGCTGAGAATATATTTGCAACTCAATATATATGGTAACTAAATAGCCTATTGGGAATGAACTCTTCCTAAGGACACTTGTTCTACTAGACAAGCCCTGGTGTCAGAAAGAGTGAACACAGCTTTGTGCTTCATTTAACTGGACTGTGTGGCCTTGAAAAATGGGAATGTGGAGAAAGGTTTTGGGGGATGATATACTGACCACAAAGCACCATGGGGGATGATATACTGACCACAAAGCACCATGGCTTCAGGGTGTGCTCTCTGATGTGGAAGAGCCAGGTGGAGCACCTAGAGTACCTTGGGCTCTAACAGTAATTGGTGTAAATTGCTACTGCCTCCCCTCTCAGAGGGGAGGGGCACAGAGGTGGTCTCACTGACATAAGCCACCTGGGCCACTGTAGATGTCAGAGCCAGGGCAGGAAAGGTGGGACTAGCAGAGGTAACATGAGAACTGAGATGTCTCTCTGTTCATGAGGACCTATGAAGAAAAATTCTGGAAATGCCACTGTTATGAGAAGGAAGCCACAGTGGAGAAATACATCATCATTATGACTTTAAAAAAATTTTAGGTGGGTGTGGCCTATAAAACAAGGGTTATATTTGGGCTTCCCTCCATAATTAGTGATTCTAGTATAGCATCTGTTTGTAGCGTGGATTAATTACTACTCAAAGATTATAACTAACTGCTTTGTGGTTAATGACAGGACCATAAAGAGTGCTGTGCACTGTCAGAGATTATTTGTAAAGCATGAACACCAGGCATGGAACTAGAAAACTGGGTTAAAAATATCGCAGGTAGTAGGAAAGACTGTCCAGTCTCTGGGGGAAAAGCGATGGTCTTCTCTGAGTGCTCGGAGAGGCCCTGCCAGCTTTAAGGGAAATCTTTTGACTCCAGATGGAACTTTCCTTTAAGACATTGTAATCGGAGGTAGGAACCAGAAATAGAAAGAGAAGGGTGTTGATGGAAGCCAGCAGGGCCCATAGAAAATAACACCTATTCTCTCAGGGCAGAGAACACTTACAATTGTGAGCGGTACTTAATGATGTGTAAATAACCATGGGAAGTCATATGATCATAGGATTAAATTTCTTAAGATATGTAAGAATGCAGAAAAGTTTTGCTAGTGTGTCATAGGGATAAAACCTTTTACAGACAGTAATAAAAGCAGAAGTGAGACAGGGTATAGCCTATTTTGTGGCCTGAAATCACCTCCAGGATAGACTTTAGTTCACTATAAGTCCCCAGGTTATGACAGAGAATTTTCCAGAATGCCAAGAAGCTTTGTTAAGGGTCATCATCAATAATGATTATGAGGATAATGATCACAGCTGATGTTCTTAAGCACTTATTTGTCAGGCACAGACCTCAAATCATCTTATGTAATTCTTATAATAATCATACAATATCAAATGAGGAAAAGTAGACTTAGTAACTTGACCAAGTCTCTTATACTGACATGTGGACAAACTGGGCTTTTAATCTCAGTCTGTCTGACTTCAAATTACATCATTAGTTTCTCTGCCTCCCTAAATGGTACTGTGAGGAAATGGAGAAGGCTATTCTAAAAAAGATTAACTTTTCACAGGAGAGGATGACAGAGACAGACTGTCACTGGAACTTCTGGAAATTTTTTATACAGGTGGTTTCTGAGTATGTACTGCGTGACTCTCTTCATCCCTCCAAATCAAGCCTAGTGAAAGCCTCAATTTATATAAAAAGAATGCCTATTTCTAGGGATAGAGACCTTTTAAGGGTACTGCTAGAAAAAGCATAGCAGCAGTCCTAGTTAATACTAAATTGAATGTACTTTAGGACTCTTGTAGAGGCCTACCAAAGGCAGATTTTTAGAGAAAGCAAACCTCCTGGGAAATGACTATTACAAGATAGAAAGCAACCTGGCCCAGATCTGTGCCCAATAATATTATCAGTACTGAAGAATCATTTTTAATATAGAATGGTACCTATCACTCAGTTCACCTTTCAGCCCCAAAGGTCTTGAGTTGAGTGCTAGGCAGAACCAGGTAACATTTGAAAGAGCTATTTTGTTAAAAAGTCTGAAATCACTGGGAGCTACGTACTCATGCAATGGAGCGTGACACAAAGACTTATTGGGGATTCTCCCCTACCTATGCAAAGAACATACAACACCACATTGCCGTCACCCTGAAAGCATCTAGCACAGAGGGGGCCTCTATGGGGTTGGCAGCATTGGATACCACATCGTGTTTGGCACAGTGGAGAGGTTTTAGCCCAGCAGGCCACCTCTATAGGGCATATTCAGTCACATTATCGGAATTTGTGCCAGACCTGGAAGAAAAAGGCCTTCATGTGAAGCCTGAAGTCTGGGGAGCAGATTTCACCACTGAACGCCAGGACTGAAACAAAAAAGAAAAAAAAATGGCAATGATTGCATAGTACTTAAGAGAACTCTGCTTGAATCGGTGTGGGATATTTTCAGAAAATATTAGGGGAGATTTTAAGAAACTCTAGGGATTCTAAATAGGGATAGAAGCACTACCTAAAAACGTTGTTTATTACTATTAATGTTGTGATATTTAGTCTTGCAGATGCCTCCTAATTCTCTTTGGCTCCTGACATTCATGCTTTTGTTTTGAACCCCTACACAGTAAATCAGTGCTGGTCCATATTGCCAGTAGAAGTGATGGTGTGTGACTTCTAAGCTAGATTATAAAAGGCACTGTAGTTTCTGGGATTGTTGCTCCAAGAGATGCCAGCTTGCGTGTTTGAAGGACATTCAAGCAACCCTGTGGAGAGGCCCACGAGGAGGGGAACTGAGGCTTTCCATTAAAAGCCAGCATTTGCCAGCCATGGTGAGCAAGTCTTTCTGCCTCAGTCAAAACTTCAGATGACAACAGCCTGGACAACATCTGACTGCAACCTCTGAGAGACTGAGCCAGAACTAATCACACAATCTCCTTCCAAATTCCTAACCCACAGAAACAGAAGGAATAGTAATGGGTATTGTTGTTTTAAGTCACTGAATTATAGATAAATATACAATGCAGAAAAGAGAGCTAATGAGAATATGATCTCCATTTTCACTCCTAGGCCAGAAAGTCATAAAGAGAGAGTTTGGGTAAGACTTGAATTGCTCCATAAATAAAGGCAGGATTTGATAGATGCTGAAACCTTTCTTAAAAGAGGGATAGAGATTAACAAAGGCAGAGAGGCAGATACATCTATGTTCATAGGGACAGATTTGCATACAAAGTTGAGTGCATGAGGAGAACTGAGGAATTACACAGGCTAGATCAGCAAGGTCCAGGTTCAATAGGTATTTATGGCCAATTTTAAGGTTTTAGATATGAGCCTTAAGGCACTGGAAATATGAGGCAGAGGAATAATAGAATAAAGAACTGGTTTTCCAGAATATCTCATCTAGTGATTGGAAGTCGAATGAAGTATAGGTCTACCTTGGAGACATTGTGGCTTTGATTCCAGACCATCACAATAAAGCTAGTATCGCAATAGAGCAAGTAGTAATCTTTTTGCTGGTGGAGGGTCTTGCCTTCAGTTTGTAAAAAAAAAATCAATATCTGTGAAGCGCAATAAAGCAAAGCACAATAAAAGGATGTAGGCCTGTAGAAGCAAGAAGACATTGGAATGAAGAAAGTTATTTGAATAATTTAATAATCGTACCTAATAAATCTGAATGAAATAGTAAATAGATATATTTAAAGAAACTGGACCAATTTTTTCAAATATGACTATTCTATGAGACTGTGATATTAAAAATTACTTGCAAATCTTTGACTTAGAAGATTTTCAATTATTTATTCATTAACAAAATATTTATTGAGTGTTTATTATAGAAGTTAGGTGCACATCAACTAATAAATTTAATTCAACAAACATTACAATGATAATTTTTTCTCTACATAATGTTAGTAACATAAGGGCAATTATTAAATTAAGTAGTTTGTTTATTGTCCCCTGAATTTATAGGTACAAATTTTAAGAAAATAAAGGAAAGTATTGCTCCTTTATAATTTCTATCTTTCAGTGATTTTCTTGTTTGTTAATTTCTGCTTTGAAAGCGCAAGCAGATGTTGTCTATAAAGGAATTCCACTTTTTTTTTTCATAAAGATAGGAACTGAATTAAATTATAGGTCTGGCCAGATGATCCCATTTACTGGAATTGGGGGAAAAAAGATTAGTTATTACTCATACCTTTGGTCAGCTGCATCTCAGTCTCCCTTCTTATCTCTGTCTCCTAAGTTACTGTTTATCTCAACAACTCATCTCTGTGGGGAGAAAAAATCCCAATACTGTGTCTGTAACTAATAGGTGCCTGATTCTACAATTCTGAATCAAAGCTAATATACTACCTACCCCAAACATAAAATATCTGTACCACCTTTCATTTAAATGCACGACATTCATCTCTATTGCCATAAACCCCTACTAAAGTCTGAAGTAGCAATTTTTTGAAATGTAAAGAATTTCTGGAGAAAAAGATATATCTAAGGACTGGTCTGGTCTAATTAATGTCACCATTCCAATGTTCATGGCATTAACAAAAAAGCCTAATAGCTGTGACCCAATTAAAGGTTGTGAAATCAATTTAGAGTATTATGATAAGCATTTTTTAAAAATAAAATAGAATAGTATTTAATAGTAAATATCCTGAATGTGTTGCATGTCATAAGGGTAATTACCACATTATGAAACTTGGTTCCAGTTTAACATGTTTGTGTGTGTATGAGTCAATATGTAAAATTACCTCTTATTATTGATCATTTTAACATTTTTTGACAGCTACAGACATTTGGGAATACAAAATTTGAAATTTAAGAAGTTTTCCCAATGTAATAATATTTTTCTGGATAATTTGTCTGTTTTTTTTTTTTTTCAAATTAGAAATAGTATGCAATGGAAAATGGAAATAGAGGTTATATAAGTAGTCAAAGATGATTTTTCTAGTTTTTGGGGAGTGGGGAGGGAATAGAGCTTATCAATTACTTACACATTGATATTTTTAATTTTCAGCTGCTATTACGCATTTAAGGTATGGCTATCAAAAAATCACTCTTCCTTTTGTAGATTGTGATGAATGTATATGTGCTTCACAGAGAATAAGCAGTACCGGATTTCACCATAGCAAGCTATTAAACCTATGAGGATGCCAACTGATTTATTTACCTTTCTTTCATGTAGAGTCTGGCAAAGGTAATTCTCAAAGTTTCTGAATGACTAGACAAGACAAAATCAGTGCGTGTTTATATATATATATATATATATATATATATATATATATATATATATATATCTATCTATCTTGTCATCGAACCCTGTTCATATTCTATGAAAGAAAATAAATTTGCTTAATAAATCTTTGCATGGATCAACTTAGAAAAAATCTCAAAGACTTCCCATTATTTATATAATCATTCCAAAGGTTCTGGTGTCTTTCAATCAATGACTTTCTTTGTGCGTATTTAGATTATTCAATGTATGTTTTCGACAAATATTCATATTTTTCCATTTGAAGGCAAAAGGACATGTTCTGCACAAAAATAAGAAGATATACAAAGGTTTATATGGTTGTGTTTTAACTACATGATTAGATTGCTCTGATGGAAAGCATTTTAGTGTGGTGCAGAGGAAAGTACTAGGACTCAGGATGGAGGTTGGTTCCAGATTTGCTACTTTTCAGTTGCACGACTTTAGATAATTGTCTTAGTTTCTATTAACCTCAATATTCTCATATGAGAAATAAAGTAGGTGTATCTTATGAACCCTGAGGCTGTTAGCTTTCTAATTACACAGATCTAACATGTTATGACCAGAAAGGTAAATTAACTGGAGAGTTGAATTGAATAACTTAGGTAAAAATAAATATCCAGCACATCCTAAAGAAAAAGACAAGGTGGAGAACTTGTTTTATTTATTTATCAAATATATATTGAGCATTTACTATGTCAATGACACATGGCTGTGTGTGTGTGTGTGTGTGTGTGTGTGTGTGTGTGTGTGTGTGTTGAATGTGGTAGAAATCCTCAAAAAAGGTTTAGAGTCTAGTTGAGAGGGATTGGGTATGTGCATGAGTAACTCTCACTGACAAGGGCTCTCCATTTTAGAAAATTAAGTAGGCAATTGAGCCATAATTCATTTTATCTTTTAAGACAGCATTTGATGTTCTGAGATAAATGACTCAATCTAAAGTTACTTCAGAGCGAAATAGTTTTACTGCATATCAGAACATCATAATTTGTAGGCAAAAGGCTTACCAAGTTCATAAAAATGTGTGGGTGTACCTGTTTAAAAAACATGTTAGGCCAGAAAACTCTACTTCCTAGATCTGGCTTACCTGAAGACAAAAAAACCAATTCCAATTCCTGGCTGGCAATAATAATTTGTAAAACAGGTGGTAGGGCTGAATAGAGAGATTAGAGAAAGGTGTTAATCAAATTCACAGTGGTATGCTTTTACAAGAAACAGCAAGGAAATTGATGGTTGATGTCTGGGACTGCTGGGTTCTGTTGGGCAATTTTTAAGCTTTATTTAATGATGCTACCAGACAACATTTTTTAATCCCACATAGCATATTAGAAATCCATATCTTCAAACAGGCTCCTCCCATTCAGATTACAAAATGTTTGCAGTGTCCTAATTTCTGAGACAGTCAGGCACATAAATGGATTATCTCAGTTAAAATTTTAATTCTTCTTAAATGTTCATCAGTAGATTAAAAAATAACTTTTTAAATACAACTGTCGTTGATTTAGTAAAGCAGCACAAAGTGAATTTGTCACAGAAATAAGCAGAAGATGCTTCCAAATATATATGGATATTTGTTCTATAGTTTATATACTAAGGCAGAGGGATATAAAGAGAGGTACATGAGTATAGGTTTTGTCCTTTTAGGTATGTGTAGAAAACTGAAAATTTTTTGTTCTTTGTTTTTTGTTTTGTTTTGTTTTGTTTTGTTTTTCAGAAAGAAAGGAACATGATTAGATTTATTTTAGAAAGGCAATTAGGATGAGAAAGAAGAATGGTAAAATGATATTAATAATCCAGATGAATGACCATCAAGATTCCTGTGAGGGTAAAGGAAGTGGGAATCAGTCACCAGAATTTAGTAACTGGTTGAATATGAGAAGAGATGAACTAACCCCAAATGC
Organism: Rousettus aegyptiacus; assembly: GCF_014176215.1. NCBI lineage: Eukaryota > Metazoa > Chordata > Mammalia > Chiroptera > Pteropodidae > Rousettus > Rousettus aegyptiacus. The sequence continues at coordinate 53,026,583 of NW_023416311.1, forward strand.
TAACCTGGGTGCTGGGAAGATGGTGGTGTCAGTGATCAAACCTAGAAAAACTAATGAAGAATTCATTTTTTGAGCCATTTGTGTTAGAGAAGAAAGAAAAGAAATGTTTATTTTCCTATCTTCTTATTTTTGAACACTTCAAAAACTACAGAAAAGCTGTAAGAATAGTAAAATAAATACCCACAAACTACCCTTTACTGAGTTCACCAATTGTTGACATTTGCCCATGCGATAGATACCCTTTCTCTCTCTCTCTCTCTCTCTCTCTCTCTCTCTCTCTCTCTCTCTCTCTCTCTCTTTCTCTCTGACACTTTACCCCTCAATATTTTGGCATATATCCCCTAATAGTCAGTTCATGTATCTCTCCTACATACCTAAAATAGAATCACTACTCTCAAGAAATTGAAAGTTATGGTATTATTATCTGATAAACAACCCATATACATATAACAATAGTCCCAATAATGTCTTTTATAACTTTTGTTTTTCTGGAAGTACATTCATATTAGGATTCTGGTTTGGAGCTATAGCACTAAGTCATTGTTATAAATGTAGATCTGAGAGTCACCCACTAGCATAGAAATAACATTATTAGGCCAACTATATACATGAAATCGCTTTACAAAGTAATAGTAAAAAGTGAGGTTAATCAAGGACAGAATCTTGAGATAATTTTATATTAGCTTTTTTTTATTTTAAAAATTATTGTGTAGTCAGTATTTTCTGTATTTTAGTCAAGAAAAATTCATTAATTAAGATACTTATAAAGTTATTAAATTATTAAAAGATGAAACTAGGACTTGGTTTTCTGACTCCTAAGCATGTGGACCTTCTACTGTAACATAACTATAGCTCATTATAGTATCAGTTATGGAAAGCATTTTAATGTAGCTTATTGGTTTTCCAATGATGGTTGTTAAACGTAATTCCCACCACACATGTTCTCCTATATTGTGACCGGCCATTTTCTCATCAAGGGGTGGAGTACACATATTGCCCAGTAAGGTCGTATCATGGAGACTTGAAGGGCATGCTTCCCCTTTGACTCCAGATGCATAATGTAATTAATCAGAGCTGTTTATTTGCATCTTCACATTATTCCAAGGAAGATGTAAAGCAGCTAGAGATAATTTATCCTATTCCTGCTTGAAGACCTCAGAAAGCAGACTGAGATCATTGAGCCTGTTTTCCTATCCAAGTGTATGGCTTTCTTTCCACATAATCTTTTCTCACTGTTCAGCTGCCCCCTTTTAGAAATGCCTTTTTTCGAGAGTTATTTCTGCCATTTTGGAGACAAAGTGGCTAGCACAATTAGTCTCATGAGTTGACTCAAATGTGTGTATCAAATCATATGTATAATAATGTTCCTAGGTCTACTAGCCAGTTTATGCAACAAATGATAGAATACATTTTCAAAATAGAAAATAAGTGACAAGTGGGAAAAAGGTACTTTTTGGTTTGGTGTCTCTGAGAATTAGTGGCTAGACCTTGAGGGGAGATGGGTAGAAGAGGGGAGGGTGAAAGTAACGCCTCTCTGGAACTCCTTGGTTTATATACGGTTTTGTGATTTATTGGCTACTGGATATCAAGCACTATGCTCTGAGCTAGAGCGCAGAGTTTAAATCAATCTAAACCTCTAACATATTCTCCTTTAATTTTATTTTTTTGGTTTTTGACTATAGATGTTCACAAATCCTGGTAAAACTATAAGAATTTCTTTTGTGGCAATAACGGAATTCTACTAGTTTATTTCCATTTTTCTTTTTTAGAAAATTATCTGTGTATCTAGTGAGAATTTCAAACATTGCCAAGGGGGATATATCAAAACAAACACTTGCTTCTCATCTCTAGTTTTACTAGTTTCCTCTCCAAAGTTTTTGAATTCTTATGTATAAGTATTTGGAGATAGTCAAGTCTTGTCAAGCCACGTTTATACATATCTATACCTCTTTTTTGCCTCTTCAATAGTGTATAAATCTTATTCCTGTGCACTTTTTAAAAAATTAACTTTTAGAATAAAGTTCGGTCCATATCCGTATAATTCATGTAACAGTTGTTAAATATTTCATTATATAGTTGCACCATGATTCATTTAACTGGCTTCTTTCTGATAAATACCTTGGAGTGCATATCAACTGGTAAACAATGCTTTAAAGCTTAAAGTTGTGAAAATGCAACATAGCTTTAAAAATCTTTAGGCAAATTACAGAAAACGCCACAAGATGTGAGATATCAGATCGTAGAAGTCTATCTGTGTTTGATTCTTGTGTGGTTTACTGTATTTTGGAGCTACTCTCTGTGTCCCTTCATGGTTGTTTAACTTTCTATTTACACGTGCACATTTCTGCTCATAAATCCCTTCTTTGTATCTCATTATTATGTGGTTATACTTTAGATTTAAAGTGCGGAATAGTAGAAAACATGGCAGTTGAAACAAAGACAGATTTCTAGTTCTGCCACTAACCAGATATCTTTACATTTTTTCTTTTAATATTTAGAGGCATCAGTTTTTCCATTTATTGAGTAAAATAATCTCTAAAGTTTTCTTTCCTATCATCCTATGCATTCATTCTTTTCTTTTATATCTGTTTATTCAGTCATCATCTAATAAAGTAATTGAGTTTTTACTACTTACCAAGTATTGTGGGAAGCACTAGTAGAAATCATTGGGGATTATAAAGATAAATGAAATGTTTCCTAGTTTTGACTTGATCTAGTGGAGAACACAGACAGAAACAAAAACTACATTGTGAAGAATAGTAGAATATCCTCTTTGGCATAAGGATTACTTGAGATGATTATTTCGAGAAAAAAAACAAACACATGATAAGGTCTGAAAGCACAGTATAAATTAGCCTTTTGTAAGGAAAATTCATATTATAAAGAAAATCTCCATTCGTAAGGGAGGCCAATCTCCACTGCCTCTGTGTACCAAGAAGAGGATTACAAGGAACTCATAGATAGAAAAGGCGCAGACTTAACTTTGCATAGCAAACCTTACCCTTGTTTACCCATGCTTTTTCTGGTAACCCCTCATAACTGGCCTACCATCCTATCCCTCCCTGCCCATCAAAAACACATCACTTTCTTTCTTTTGTCTTTAGGTGAAGATAATATTTAAGCTGGTGTCTTAGGCCACCTTAGTGAGTTACCCTTTTTCCCCAAGTATCTCTCATATATACAGAACGTATACATGTTAATAAACTCCTCTTGTTTTTTTCCTGTTAATCTATCTGTCTATGTGTGTGAGGAGTGGGGGTGGGGGCTGGGGGTGGGGAGGAGGGGATAATCTTAGCCAAGAACTTAGCAGAGTAGATGGAAAATTATTTTTCCTCCCCTACAATTGTATATAATTACAGTTAGCATATAATGGAATTTTAAGCTTTTGTTTCCTGATGTAAAAAGTAGAGCAGTGAAATATTTACATGCTTCTTTTTTAAATATGTTTTTTTCTTATTATAATTGAACTAATATTTTCTGAGGACCATTTGCCCTCAAGAGAAAAAATAAACAAATGAATTTCTGATTATATTATTTTTACAAAAGTGCTCTGCATTTTGCATACCAGACAGTTTAATATTTTAAATGATTCTTTTTTTTTTTTTTTTAATTTAACTATTGTAATTCATATGCTTGGTAATTTGGAGCAGCAGATGCATAGCTCATCCTGATTAACAACGGATAGATGGGTTGAATCACGGACTGGCCATGAGGGAGAAACTTGGCCTGTCATTGACAAACAAAGGCAGGGTAGGAAAGAAATCTGGAGCTCACTTAGGTTCTTAACTATGTAGGAATACAGGGACAAGAAGCTGGAACTAAAAAGAGAAAAACGCCGTCTTTATGGAAACAGTAAAATGTCTCCTTGGAATCCTGCTTTATTTCAGAATAAATATGGAGAATCTGTTCAGAGTGACAAAAGCATCTGGATGCTTTTGAAGGGGTGCAGAACCGGCCGTCCCAAAATGTGTCACTTTGGCATGTGGTTTATTTTGAGCTGAAGACAATCAAAGCCCAAAAGATGCGTAAAAAAATTAGATAGAGGATGGCTCAGGAAGAGAGCTATCATCATAGATAACTACAGACTATGGGATAGGTATGGTAACCCAGGGGGAGCTCAGCAGGGGCTGTCTTTCTGAGTCCCTTAGTCTCTATATGGCATGGCAAACGTTTGTTTACCAAATATTTGTTCTTCCTATGAATCGTCTTCTTCTCCTTTGTATCCCCAGATGCTTACTCCTTTCTCTTTAGCTCGGGATGGCATATAAGCCTCAGTTGCCTGTTAGAGAGCCTCTCATGTCTATGTAAAGCTCCTAGATGTATGAAACTAAATTTGTTTTTCCACTGTTAATCTGTCTTATGTCAATTTAATTATTAGACTAGCCAAAAGAACCGAGAAGGAAGGGTGGAGGACACTTTTTCCTTTCTCACAAACGTATATCAGATTCCTTAAAAAATATTTTAAAAGGTAAACATTTCATTGGAAAGTTAACGTTTGCAGATGAGAGACAATATTACCCAATTAATGAGGAGGTGGTGATAATTAAACTGGGTGGATTGACACTTAACAGCCCATTGGCTGAAATGTTATTAATATTTTAATTCACATAGTTTTTGTTATTTAGTTTTGTTTTTATTCTCCTATGAAAAAGGAAGCACTTATAAAAATGACCTGTGAAGTTCCAAGGTTATATTTATTTCTATGGGCAAAATGACTAATCAAGTTAAAAGTGGAATTACATCAATTCATGTATTCAGTTGAAAGAACAGAAGTGAAATTCACATTTTACAATCCTTAATACTTAAATTATAACATTTACTTTATAAAGCTGAGTCATATAAGCTTTCTGAGCTTTAGTTTTCTCATATGTAAAGTGGAAATAATGGGTAACATAAATATATGATACGATTGTTATTAGAAAAAAATAAAATGAGTCTTAAATACTTAACATTGTATTTGGTACATGGTTAGTGCTTAATTCTTATTTGATATTGTTAGTTGACCTTTAAAGCCTATAGGATCTGAAAAATATAACTAATTTGAAGCATAGAAATAAAGATAAATAATTAATAAATAGTTGTAACTTTCAGGACTTGCAAAAATTAGAGTTTAGATGCATTACTCTGTTGAGAACAGCTGAAGGAATTTCTTCTATGGTTTATTTCTGAGGAATTAATAATCTATTATCTCTGCTAAAAGGAACACAGGTAATTTGGAGAATACTGGAAAATATCTACACTTTCTTTTTAAAATAAATTACATATATTTGATGAAAATTAGAAAATATTTTTATATGTATTATATTACATAGATGGCTTTCAGCATTAATTTTTAACAAACTCCATAGAAATCAAGCCTCAACTGCATACACCATTTTACCAAATAGCTTCGGATCTTTCTCATCTTAACAAATGATAGGATTAAAGTGCTTTTTTACAGACTGACGACAGGTTAAGAGAACAACTTCAGAGCTCCCTCAAGCCTAGCACAAAAACCTAAACACAAAAAAATCTTCTAGAAGTCGCTCCCATCTATTTTTAATATTTATTAATTTAACTCACCTTTGCCTGAATTCTGAACTTTGCCCAATGGTGTTCCTTCTTTCTGTCTCACTAGTCTTAGCCTTCTCCCCTCTTTTCTTGTTTTTTTCCTACCTTTCTCCCTCCTACAGTGAAAGGAGCAGTATGAAACATCCCTCCAGAGACCCTCCACCTCAAATGGCCATATGGGTTTAATGTATAATGCATGAGGAGCAGCCGTGAGCTGCAGATGATTTAAAAGAGAAGCCTTAGAGGCTGGGCTCAGGAGGTATTCTTCAATAATAATTAGAAAATCAAACAGCATCTTACTGTTGTTCTAGTCATTTCATTGCAATGTAATTACCCATGCTCAAATAGTGCCAGAGAATAATATATCGCCATAATACAACCTTCTCAACACAATAATTGTGCAAATGCACCTACTCATTAGCAATAGGTTCATTGTTCTCAGAATTTCCTGCTTAGATTTGATTGGAAATGTCACTTTTCTGTGAATACCTCTTTAACTTGAGCTGTAACACTAAGGTCCCCGGCAGAGACAAAATAATGTGAGGTTTAATTTGGATGTTAATTTTCAGTATCTGAAAATTAAGGAACTCTTGGGAGAGGCAGTACAAGGCATGGTTTTGAGGCTAGTAACATCTACTTTTCAGAGATTCCTTTCCCTTTTCTCTGGCACAGGAATAATATTTGAAATTAAGACTTGACTTTTTACTCTACCACTGAATACAAAATTTTTGCATGTAGTCAACTAAAAAGTAGCAGAATGTAGAAATACTGATTGGGTACTTGATGTGTATGACAGGTACCAGAATATACCACCTCAAAATACGCCTCTTTGGCATATGGATTATTTTGAGCTGAAGACCATTGAGAACCAACAGATGTAGGAAAAGCTTTAAAAATAGGGCACACAGTTTCCTTCTGTAAAGGAAATTTCCATTTGTAAAGATGCCTCCTCTGCAGCACCAGGAAGATATGCACTCTTTAACAAGAACTTAAATCTGTATAACAAATTTTATTAAACAGCCTTTGCTTATCATACCTTTCCTGGTCACAGTCTCATAACTTGCCTTTCTTCTCTTGAGAAGCCTCAAACCCTTTTTCCTTTGTTTAGCCTAAGGTGTTATATAAATCCAAGTTCTAACAGTTCCTTTGGGTTACTCAATACTGGGTGCTCCCATCTGTACATGTGTGATGCACATATTAATAAAGCTCTGTTTGTTTTTTTCTTTTTAATCTTTGTGTTGTGGTGTGATCAATTCTAAGACCCACAGAGCCAGTTGAGATGAATTATGAGCCTTTATTAGTTGGCCGGCGACTGACTCTCTACCACGTAGGTTAGAGGAGATTAGCTCTGAGCTCCCCAAAGAGGCAATTTATAAAGCCTAGAACCACACCCTGGTTAACATCAAATGAGCAGATTACAGAAAGAGAAGTTGGCCCACTTGAAAATTTTCCACCCTTAACATTTGGCCAAGCTACTTTTTCAGAGTCCTAACTGGAAAACCTAAGATGGGTAGAAGACAAGATTATTTTCCTCCCCTTCATGTTAAAAGAACCCTTAGTAAGTTTGGAAGAAAGGATGGGAGGGAGTGAGAGAGAGAGGAAAGAAGGAAGGAAGGAAGGAAGGAAGGAAGGAAGGAAGGAAGGAAGGAAGGAAGGAAGGAAAGAAGAGAGAGAAGGAGTGGGGAGGAAGGAAGGAAGGGGGGGAGGGAGGGAAAGAAGTTGTTTCCCTAATGAATCAGTGTGCTTCACTTTTTGTTTGCAAGGACAGTTCTGCAATTCTTAGGAAAACTTTGCCAGAGATGCATTATTTATTTGAAAAATGAGTCAAGGAGTTTGCAAAGGTGAACGAAGGTAAGCTGATGCATAACAAATATAGGGAATCCATCTCATTTACATAGGAGTTGCAGTTAAGGCTCTTTGAGTATTTTATATATGGAGACATATGCATAATTACTTCATAAGATTCCAGGGCAAAGACATGTGATACAATTAGATAGTAGACAGCCAGATCCTCTCATTTTGCATATGAAAGAACTGAGAACCAGTTTATCAGCCACACACTTATTATATGGGCTCCACTAGGTGAACATTCAACCTCTGCTTAAATACCTATAGTGACAGAGAGCTCACTTTACTAGTGGCTACTGCCTATATATTTGAATATCTAACTGTGAAACAAGTTTTCCTTTTACAGAGTAAAAATTTCTTTCTTGTCAGAACCAAATCATAAAATATCATTTTATCTGAAATGTAATAGACATCTTTGGCATTTAATTTTCGTACATTTTAGTATTTTATTAGCACAGTGATTTTGATGTCGCAGCACAAATCAATGAGAAAGAATAGACTGTTTACTGGTAATGATAAGAAAACTGATTTTGTATAGATTGTTGTTAGGTACGATATAGACCTAATTAAATATCTATGTGTAGAAAAAAGGGATGTTAAAGTGATGGAAGACAATGCAGAATATTTTTGTGATTTAAGGATAAAAAGTTTTTAAACAAAACTTCTAAACGTAGAGCATAAGAAAATTGATCATATATTTATCAAAATAAATAAATGACCTGTTTGATAAATTACCTCATAGACAAAGATTATGCACAGACAACAATGGCAGAAGAGAAAAAATGTCTGTAATATCTCTAAGTGGCAAAGGGTTAATCTCTAGAATATAAAAGACATTTTTGTAAATTAAGAGGATGGAAACCTCAATAAAAAATGGCATAAGATTTAAAAAGTAATTTTCAAAGTAGAAGCTCAAGAAGTTAACAGAGATGCTCAATTCATTCGTAGTGCTGAAATGCATATCAAAAGTATGATGAGCTATCATTTTACACCTATTCTCTGGGCAGTAATTAGAAAGCCAGGTAATGCTAACAATTGACGGGGATGTAGGGATAGAATAGTCCATATTTATTGCTGGTATGAGTAATCTCAGGTGACTTACTCAGAATAAATTTTTTCACATCTTATGTCTAAACTATTCCCAAGGAAAATCTCTTACAGATCCATTAAGGGATACATTTAAGGATATTCATTGTTGTATTATTTGTGGTGGTAGGTGTTGAACCAACCTGGGTGTCTACCACTGGGAAAACAGATAACTGAATGTGGTGGGTGTCTACCATGGAAGACTATGTAATAGAAACAATGCATTTTGTTCATGTATCAAATATAGATGAAGCTTAAAAACATAGTGCTAGTGAAATAAATAAGAATCTGAGTAACTCGAAATTATTTGCCTAAACAAATCTATATATTTGAATTTATTATTAAAAGGCATTCATTCAAAACAAATTTTAAATCTCACATTTTTATAACAAGACGTACAAAGAAAAAGAAATGCATTAAACAGAATTGAATGGCTGCCTAGAGAGGGAGCAGTGAATGTGAGGCAGGTAAGAGAATAAAAGGAACTATATAAATAAAACAAAGGAAGCCCTTTTTATAACCCAATGTTAATAACATGTCATGAACTATGGAGTCTGATTAATTCAATTCTTTGTACCTATGGGTTAAAAGAAAAAGATATCTCATAACAATGACCTTGAAAGAGCCTGAAAGTTCTTTTGAATCATGAAAGAAATCATAAATGTGTTTGGTATCAATGAAATTTTATTATACTCTCAATATTTGTCAGTAGAGTAATGCATGTGACAATAGGGAACTTATTTTAAATTATTTGAAAATGTTTAAGTTAATCAAATATTCTGGTGGACAGGGAAGTTTTCTTAAATTAGGTAGATTCAGGAAGAAAATAGCTGCATAATAACATGTCGAACATTTATTCTTACTACCTCACAGCAATTTTCACTGTTTTGACTCCTTAACTTTTCTTGGGGACTCTTTTTGCTCTTTATTATGTGTAGGTAACAGACCAAAAGCTTCTGCTTTTGTCTTTTTTGTATCCTTGTCATTTTTTTTTAAATTATGAAATAGAGTTTTTTCTAAATTTCTTTTCAGAAGCAGAATCTGAAATGGCAAGCTAATTAGCTTTTGCTTTTCAACTAAATAGTGATTTGATACAGAACAACTGGGTCCAATTTCACTGGTTTTGCATTGCTTTGTTAATCATGTCCTCAGTTCACTTCATTTTCAATTCCTAATGTCTGAATTTTTTCTTCCATGATCCATAAATTAACCTTATAGGTTTTTCTTTGTATACAAAATCTAATTTGTAGTTTTGATTGTAAAGAGTTTAAAAACATTTCAGTTCTTCCAGTGAATTTGCTACATTGTTAATCTTTTAGTTTCACAATTAACCTCACTTGTATTTCATTAAGCAATCTAACTAAAGATTATCTAGAATTTGCATGGGGACTGCAGAATGCCTTAGCTGTTCTCTAATTCTTTTCCAGTAGCTCAATTCTACTAGGGTTTGAAAACCTCTCCAAGATGGGATGTATTTCATCTATAGTACAGCTAGAAGTAATAATCATTTCAAACCACATATTTCTTCTTGACATAGAAGTAATGATTTTGCTTTGAGAAGCAATGAATCAAAGAAAGCTAAGAATCTGTTCTGAGGTTCAACTTCATTGGGTTATTCTGGTACATAAGTGTTGACATACTTCTACCTCACTCCTCTAATTTTTGCTATTCTTTTAATTGGCACCATGATGTTAGCTTAGTTCATTTAAAAAATAAATTTAAAAAAAATGATCGAGGTATAATTTACCAATAATAAATGTTTCCAGTGATCTTCATTTGTTGCTGAAAGTGCAAGTTCCCTCTGGCATCATTCCCTTTAACTTTGTTGAGCAGTTCTAATAGGTCTGGTAAAGATACATTTTCTTAGTTTCCTTTTCTGAAAAATGTCTTTATCTCACCTTCATTCTTGAAGAATATTTTCACTTAATGCAGAATTCTGAGTTGTCAGTTTTGTTCTTTCAGTACATTAAAAATGTCCTTCCCTGTCTTTCAGGCTCCATGCTTTCTGATGAGAAAGCTTGTGGCTATCCAAGTCTTTATTCCCGTTATGTATTTATTGTTTCTTATTCGCTGCTGCTTTTGAAACTCCTCCTTCATCTTTAGTTTTCAACAACGTAACTTCAATGTATCTAGACATGGCCTTCTCCATATTTATGCTGTCTTGGAATGTGAACTTCTTGAATTTATAAATTTATATCTTTACCTAATTTAGAAAAACTTTAGACATTGTTTCTTTGAACTTTCTTTTATTTCAGCTCTTCTCCCTTTGGGACTTGTTTTTTTGATATTGCCCCACAGACACCTGAGGCTTTTTTATTTTTTACACTATTTTTCTCTTTCTCTCTATGTATTAGAATGGGTTTCTTTTCATTATTCTCATATCTACCGATTCTTTTTCTATCATCTTCATTCTGCTATACATTTCTTCCAATGAATTTAAAAGTTGCATCTATTGAGTTTTTTCAGTTTGAAAATTTCCATCTGCTTATGTTATCTTCCATTTCACTATTTCTCATCCTTAATTTCATTTTGTGAATATTTTCCTTTATCTCATTGAATATAATTATAATAGTTGCTTTAAGTCTTTCTTTGTGTGATAATTCCAACATCTGGGTTATCTCAAAGTTGGGCCCTTTGAGACTTGGTTACATTTTTCTGGTTCTTTGTATGTTGAATTATTTTGGATTGTATCTTGGCCATTGTGAATATTACACTGTAAAAACTCTGCAATCTGTTATATATTCTAAAGAGTATTGATATTTATTGATCAGTATATGCCTATGAAGAAATAGCCCAAGACAAGGGAAAGAATCACTGGAAAAGGTGAGAGGGAGTGGTGCCCAATGCCCATGCAGGGCTTAAAAGTGCTTTTTTCCTATCAGTCAGGATGAAAAATCTCATTATTCCTAAAACAAGGAATGCACTAAGGTCTTGCCTCACTAATAAGAAGTGATTAGTCCTAGACTGAATACTGCTCTGTCTTATCTATAAAATTTTAAAAGCAAAATGCATAAAAATCAAACTGTTTCCAAGTTACCTAACTCTGCCCTAAGAAGGCCCATAATATTTATAGAAATACAAACTACCCAATTCAATAAGATAAAATTACAATGTGTGGTATCCAAAGAAATATTACCAGGCACACAAAGAGGTACAAATATACGACCCAAAATGAGGGGAAAAACATCAACCGCAACCATCCTAGAATTGACACAGATGTTAGAATTAGCAGGTAAGAACATCAAGACAGTTTTTATCACTGTAATCCATGTTTAAAATTTAAGTAAAAGCATGGAATATATAAAAAATACTGAAATCAAACTTCAGAAAACGAGAACTATAATGCCTGATGAAAAATATAGAAACAGCAGATGAGACACTGCAAAAGAGATGATTAGTGAGTTTAAAGACAGAGCAACAGAAATTATCCAAAATGAAACAAAAGCACAAGTTCCTGGAGCTCCCTCAATGTTTCCCTGTCTTCTTGGATACTCTGTCCTACAGACTCTAGCCTACTTGGTCTCCCTACATTCTCAGCCCACATCAGCTCAGGGGGTCCTTCAGGCGTCACCTTAGTTAGCCCTCTCTGTGCCAGGGCCTGGAGATTCTCCCAAGGCAGGGATCTGGAGCAATCACAGTGAGTGCCTTGTTGGTTCTCCATGTCCCAGAGATTACTCTCTTCCACCCCCAAGTGTCCAGTGTCTTGACACCACTGTTTTGTGTCATTTGTCTAGTTTTCTTATTCTTTCAAGTGACAGGGTAAATCTCATCCCTGTTGTCACATCTTGACCAGAATTGGAAGTAAATTCCGTGGCATTAATCTTTTCTCTGCCCCGTGGAAATGTCTGTAATTGTGAGTTTAGTGACCTAAGTTTAGTATATCTTTAGTATCAAAAGAGTAACAATAACCTTATTACATGAACATCCTCAGATGGCACAATTTTGGTGAGACAGAACCTGGTTAGGCAAGAAGAACCAGGTCCTTTTCTCTTTAAATGAAGACTGCATGTCACCCTGGATAACTTCTTTGTTTTGTAAGGAATCACTTGAGTAGCCTCTTTAAATTTTGGCTACATAGAGAAAAATGAACTAGGAAGCTTCTGTTAAGTCAACCTCATGGTTCAACCGATGTCTTTCCTGAATAATTGTTGGATTGTACATGTAAACCAAAGAGCTATCAACTTGAGTTTCTCAGGGACATTACTGTGGCCTCTCCAGGAATCTATATCATCAGGGGCATCTTTGCAGCACTAAGCCAGACCATGTATATTAGGTAGGTGGGTCCAATATCGAAAAGCAAAAAGTGACAGTGACAGAAGAAATGTCAGCAAAAATTAGGACTCACCAGTGACTGGATCTTAATCTCTGGTTTATTCTCTCTAGAATTTATAAACAAAAAGGATAATTAGATTATCATTCTTTAAATGGGTGGGAATTTCTTTTCAATTATGTTTTCATTTCTTTTAAAAATGAAAAAAATGAGTTTTCTAGTGAAGTATAAGTATATAATACTATGTATATATTCTAATTTATTTTGTGCAGTTTTATAGAGCCACTAAAAAAAATAAACTCTAGCCTAAAACAAATGGCAAGTATAGTGTTCTTGAGAAAATTTGTTATATTTTATTGGAATAATTTTCTTCAGGTTGCACTATTGGGCTGTTTCAGGTTTCGAGGTAGGAAATACACTCCAAAGTTGCAGGATGTATTTTAAGGATATATGAGGAAGTAAAAAAGTAAGGGGAGGTCTTCTAAAGATCATCTCCAGTAAGAGCAGCTCTCACTTCTTGATCCATGGTAAGTTGAGCATGCTCTATTGCTCTCCTGACCACTTTCTTGTAATGTGTCTAATTGAAGCACCATTGTTATTATCCAGTACTGGGCATGCTTACTGCTCAGAATTTTCTTGCCATTAACTTACCCACAGACTGCTGCCATGGACACAGCCACCCACTGTGGTTTACTTAGTCGAGATCATAGATCAGGATGTTGAATTCCAAGTTATAAAGCATGGTCACTTAAAGAAAAGGAAATCGTGTGACTGACATTTTCAGGTGCAAGTTGGGGCCTGGCAGGCATTCAAACTTTCTGAAATATAAGGGTGCAGCTGTCTACCTTCATTCCTGATTTAGTGAGAGAAGGGAAACTAATAAAACTTTAGAGGTTTCTGGACATTTGAGGCATAGTGTTTTATAAGGCAAGTTTATCTATGAGACCATCTTTCTGCTTGGGTTTGAATTCTGACTGAAATTTATTAAATATATGCCTTTGGTCAAATTATACTACCTCATCATTTATAAAATAGGTCTAATGTATCTGCCTTAGGGAGTTGTCGTGAGGATTAAATGAGTTAACTGTTCACATTTAATAAGTATTTTCTATTATTGTTATTATTATTATCACTAGGTACATTTGGGAAATATATTTTAAGTTTCCTTATAACCAACCCTAAATTGGTGGGTTTTCTACAAGTTTGTAATATTTATAAAAATAAGCCTCTGTATTTGATTTGTATGCATATATTTTACACACATTTTGATATTTACACCTGCATCTATACTTATATCTATTTTTTCTATATTTTCCTCTTCTCAGAATTATTTTGAAGGTTTTGAAAGAGACTGTATTTCATTAATATATTGTTAATGCATAACAGTGTTTGAAATATAGCAGGTGTTTGATACCCAGTTATTGAACTGAAGTGAATTTTATTGAAGAGGAGAAGAGAGAATGTTTTGAGTCATTTCCTTTTTCCTGCTGTATGGGGCTTTGAATATGAACTTAGAACCAGAATTTCTGCTTTTGAGCCTTTAGCTTACCAGCTCTACGTCCCTGAGCCATTTAATCTCTCTGAGCTCTAGTTCCCTCTTCTTTCAGTGGAACACTAACACCCTACAGAATCATATCATAGTAAGGATTAAAATGAAATTAAATGTATATAGAATTACCCACATATTAGGTATGATTATAGTTATTTTGTTATCAACTATCGCCCTTTCTTTTGAATTCTAGTTTCCTAGAAGATGTGAAGAAATGTGAGCTTCTAAATATTATTTCTCAAATTCCCAAGTTCAAGTAATCCCTCAGTCAGATTGCTTTCTTACCTTCTCTGGTCTGCCTGACCAGTGGCTCATCACTTCCTAGACTTAACCCTTCAAATATGACTTAACGCAGGTGAGATCAGCTATTTCTAGATCTTATCTCTCTCCTCTTTCCCATCTCGCCCCTAATTTTATACAATCCTCTTCGAAAACAACAAAGATCCAAAGAGACATGCCCAATCATTATACGATCATTAGTTTATGTAGATCCTGCCTTAATTCTTATTTAGTCATTCTTTCTCTAGCCTGGGGCAGACAAACCTCATTTCATTTCAATCTGGGTACTGCATGTGGAATGAAAGATGCATCCTGAGTGACATCTGGTCCCATTACAAAGAGAACAAATAAACTATATCTAGCGAGTGAAGAATGCCACACAAAAGAACAGGATCTTTCTCAAGCAATGCTCTTTTTGTCACTCTGCAATGTGGTTTTTATTGCACATTATTCTTTTCACTTATAATTCATCTGAGCCTTTTGTACTATGAAAAGATCAACTCTCATGGCATACATTTTTAAATACTGCTGTGTGAGGAGAAAAGTCGGGAATGCTAGACTTCTGCATTGAAACTTGGAACAACAAAAACAAAAGAAACTGTTTCACTTTTCTTAAATATTCTAAATCACTTCTCCATTTCAGACCCCTGTACTTTTTTAGGATTCACTTTGGAAGCTGTTGCTGCCTGATACATTTTCTACCCATGGATTTAAAAATATTGTCATCCTGCCTGTAGAGTGATCTGGAAGTTTGCAGGACAGAAGAATTGAATGAAAATGGTCACTTATGCAGTAGACATAATGAATGGGTTTCTAAAGGCAGTGGTTTTGACAAAGACAGAATGCTTATTCTTTCTTGAGTAACCTGAGACTGTTTGCAACTTCTAGACCTAAGTGCACATTGAATTTATGGCTACCACAGGGTTCATCCTGAAGGTCCAACATCCTCCCTAGAAGCTCCAGGGGAAATGATTTTCTGCTCTTTTCTTTGTTTTAGAAAATAATTCAATTTAGACGTCTCAGGTAAGGCTCACACTAATTATGGTAGAGGAATGGAATCCTATCCTGGATGTAAGACAAGTGAGTCTATTAATATTATTCCTTGATTAATCTTTAGAAATTAAATGAATAATTTATTTGTCATGTAAACATAATAATAAATCAGGGATTTCTGCATATTGGGGTCAGCATTAAACAGAGTTTTGCATTATTAACTTTTTAATTAAAAATTTTTTTTAAAAGATGGTAAATTTTTGATGGCTTTATATGCTTCATTTTAACACAGTAAATCCGGTACGAGGTTATATAAAATTTAGTAGGTTTTCTCCAGATTTTATCAACAAATATAAAGGTATAATACTTACTCTGTGAACTTGAATATTCAAATTAGATTTTTAAATTGAAATATGGCCTATGAGGAAATAGTTAATCATTTTTATTAATTCTTTTCAAGTGGCAACCTAGAGAAAATATTTTAAACAATTATTCACAGATATCCTCAGGATATTCATATATCATGTTTTAATAAACATCTCAGAAATATGACTCTTTCTCTTGATAAGGATGTTATAGAGAAAATGTCCTTTTTTTTCCATATGGTTTATGGAACATCATAATATATGTGTCCCTTAATGGATCTGTGTGAGACTTTCAGAGAAGAATTTAAGTGCTATTTGGGGGAGGACATTTAACTTTGGTTGACTCGGAATTCAATCTCAACTACCCGATCAGCCTATGTAACTTTTTGCCTTTCAAACCTCCTCACCTGGTGTTACTAATGTCAGAAATCTACCTCAGAATGCCCTCAGAGAACAAGGCACTATCAGGGATGTTACCTTGTGAACTGCATATTGTTCTTTCGCAAACAAAAGAGAAGTTTTAAACACAGGCTTGATAAAAAGCATTTAATTATTTTTAATAGTTTTAAAGATAGTTTAGAAATTACAGAACATGGTAGAATTCAGATCAGATATGTGGGATTTGTAGATCAGTTCATAATGATTTATTATTTCATTGATTTCTGAGATCAGAGCTGGGTGTATGGCCAGATTCTACCGTTGAAACTGTGAAGTAAATCAACATCTAGTGCCTGAGGGATTGCCAATTACCTTTCAGGCATGCACTCTTAGATAATTACAAAGTAAATAGATCACCTGGTACCCCATATGCTCAGGGTCCCCAAGCTCAGAACTAATGCCATTCTGCCTAATAAAGCTTGGGCTTTTTACCAATTAATTGTCTAGCAATCTTTTTAGGATACTAAAGATGTGAACATCTTTTTTAAACCTTCTTATCTGAGAGACATAGCTATTTTATTAGGGGGCAATAGCACTCATATTGCTCCTGATTCTTGAGGAACATTGGGAAGACATATACGATAGCCTTTGCTAAATATAAAGTACTATAAGTTTGTAAAAATCTACTGTTATAATTTGACAGCACTATGGTTAATATGTAATTTCAATCACTTATGAAAGCGTAAAAGTCACCTGCATGGTCTGGAATCCACAAGCTATTATCTTTCTGGACTTGTCCCAGAATAGGATCCAATTTAAGAACAGGCCTGCTGGGCAGGAAAGGATGAGGGACTAGAAGCTGCTCTGGCTGAAGAATAGCAGTGTAACTCCTTTGTCCAGCTCACCACATGCATGTGCTGCCACACAGGGCCGCTCAGATGTATTGTGCTGTATATTTATTTACTAGTTGATTGATTGGTAAATTAAATAATCCCTTTCTAAAATAATTTTTTATTTTTTTATACTTTCCAGTTCTCTGCCAAGATTCTCCATTCTGTCATCTTTTCCTACGAATCCTTTAACATATTTGTAACAGATGTTTTAAAGTTCTTGCCTGCTAATTCAAAAAGCTGGGCCATTTAAGGGTAGCTTCTATTTATGTGCCTTTTCACTTGATTATTTTTTTTCATGTTCAGTATTATTTGACTAAAATTATTAGATTTTAGGATTGATGTATTATAGAGAGTCTAGATTTTGTTATCTTTCGCTAAAGGTGTTGAGTTTTGTTCTGCTAGGCAATTAAATTCTTGCCTAATCATCTTGACCTATGGATGACTGGTTTTAGGCTGTGTTGGTGGGCACTTCTTTTAGTTTCGTCTTTAGTCCTAAAGCATAGGCCTTAGTCCTCACCTTATTTCCTAAACTGTGACACTTCTGGGGTTTTAACGGAAAGCCTGAGGCTTTTACCAAGCCCCTCTAACTTGATAGGCCTTGAAAACCAAAACCAACCTGGGTGGCTGATGAAATACTGCATTTTAGCTGTTGCTTTCTTTTAGGTTCTGAGTCATATCTTATTCGTAAGTAGCTCAACAATCAGCTAATGATCTGAAAAACATTTTTACGCACATTTTGTTCTTTTCTATGGCTTTCTCCTTTCCAGAATTTTCCTGACAGCCCAATATAGTTCTCCTCAGCCTATTTCGGACACTACCTCCTGTCTGAACTCTATTCCCATGGACTCTGTGGCCCTGGGAAAGTCCTAAGCGGAACTGTGGTTAAATGTGCTGCTCATCTAACGTGCTTCCGGCATCCCCTCCAGTACATGCCTTCTTTTGTCTTTCCTTCAGTGTATTCAAACCTTAAAAAAAGATTTTGCTAAGAGTTTCTGTTAATTATCAGTAAGTTAGTCTGATACAAGCTATTTCGCTATTACCAGAAGAGCAATATAAACCTTTAAAAGTTAAAGTACATCATATGCATGCGCAAAGTGAACAGA
This sequence comes from Rousettus aegyptiacus, assembly GCF_014176215.1. Taxonomy (NCBI): domain Eukaryota; kingdom Metazoa; phylum Chordata; class Mammalia; order Chiroptera; family Pteropodidae; genus Rousettus; species Rousettus aegyptiacus. The sequence continues at coordinate 53,044,897 of NW_023416311.1, forward strand.
TTTATGTAAATGCCACTCACACGGCGCTTTTTTTTTGAGGGGAGATTTTATTAGCTAACATTTATTAAGTGATTACTCTATGCTAAATAGAGTGCCTGGAGTTTTACATGGATTGAATGATGTTTAGAAAATGATTTATTGAGTAATGTTATACATATATTGAATGATATATTAATTATACTTAAAAAATATAAAGCATCTCTATGTACACATCAGACAACTTCAATAATTAGTAACACATAGCTAATCTTGTTTCTCTTATACCTCTACTCACTTCTTCTGCCCTATTGCATTATTTTAAAGTAAATTTAAGACTGTGTATAATAGTATTTGCAAATACTTTGTACCAATCCCTAAAATATAAGGGCTTTTGTTTCATTTATTTTTAACATATGCAAAATATCATCAGACTTAAAAATAACAATAATTCCTTAATGTTATCAAGTGTTCAATTATTCCCATTTTCCTCAGTTCTTTTTACAGAACCTCCATATTCCATTTTTTTATCCATAGGTTATCTTTTTGAAATTTTTTCCTACAAGTTGTTTATTGAAGAAATTTGCCTGTGGCCATTTAACACATTCCTCTGTCCTCATATATCTTGTAAACTTATAAAAATATCTAGAGAGCTGAGCAGATTAAAGTTGCGTTTTTGGCAGAATACTTCACAAAAATTATTGTGAGCTTTCTTTTCATCATATTGGGAGGCCTAGACTATCTAGTTGTTTCTCTCTTTGTGGTATTAAGATTGATAAAAAGGATTAAGTGTTGTCAGCCTGATTCATACAGTAGTCTCTCCTTATTCATGGGGGATGCCTTTTGAGACCCTTTTCTTATACATACATACATACCTATGATAAAGTTTATTAATTAGGCACAGTAAGAGAATCATAATAATTAATAATATGACAAAATAGAACAGTTATAACAATATACTGTGATAAAAGTTTTGTGACTGCATTCTATCTTAAAACATCTTGTGCTGTACAGTCACTGTTCTACTTGTGATCACGTGAGATGCTACAATGTCTACGTGATGAGATGAAAGTGAAGTGAGTGACATAGGCATTGTAATCTAAAAGGGCGACTTGAACACAAGCATTGTGATACTGTGACAGTCGATCTGATACTACTAAGATGACTACTAAGTGACTAATAGGCAGATAGTGTATACAATGTGGATACCCTGGACAAAGGAACGATTCATGTCCCAAGAGGGACGAAGAGAGACGGCATGAGATTTTATCACGCTACTCAGAATGGCACGCAATTTGAAACTTACAAATTGTTTATTTATTGAATTTTCCATGTAATATTTTCATACTTTAGTTGACTGCAGGGAACTGAAACCACAGAAAGCAAAGCCACAGATAAGGGGGGACTACTATGTATTGTAGAGAGTCTCAACAGTCTTTGACCCAATTATTCAGCAACCATGAATAATCATCACTTAAGAGTTACTTAATTTAATCTTGCCTAATTTATTCTTCATTCATGTATTGAACATAGGTATTTTCCAAACGCTGTGTTAAGCATGGGGGTGCAGAAAAAGTAGGTTTTGCATATGAGAAACTTATGGATGTTTATTGGCCATGTGGCCAAGCTATAGCCATGTGCTCATGTGTAGCTGAATTCCCTCTATGGCAACAAAATTTGGAGGGATAAGAAATAATCAATAATATTTTAGTCATTAGAAATGAGAAATCAGGGTTGAAGTCACATGAAGATATCATTATGTGATATAGATGAAATGAGTTCAAGTTCTGGCTAAGGCACTCTAAATCACTCTGCTTCAGTAAAGCAGAACTGCAAGCAACAGTTTTGCCTAAATTATTTTGCAACAAAGTGATGTAATATACAAAACCTATCTGGTAGATAATATTCCACTTTCCACTACAACAAATCTGTTCTCAATTTGGCATGAGTTTGGTTTATAGAGAAATTTTTCTTTTAATTGTTTTTACTTGGATTAAATATTTATTGGATATATTTTCTTCATTATTTATTTTAAAACACTTTCAAAATTTACTGAATGTAATTTATGCATTTTAAATATGAACATTTATTTAGTTAATATGATCATAAGAAGTTTACAAAATTATGTTCTTGAAATTTATCTTGATTTTCTGAGATTTAATATTTATAACCAACATTGAATCAAAGGAAATGAAGAACAACAATGCCACAATTGTGTACCCCTTGTAGATTTGCATGTGTTCACTTCAGCAAATGTATGGAGCATCTACCACTTACCTGGTGTGTCCTTGGCACACTGATGAATAAGACAGAGTTCTGTCTCTTCATGGAACTTATATTCCAGTGCCTCAGACTCAGTCATTATGTTTATTATAGTTTGAAAATCAATAGGTAAATGTTCTTACCCTACTAATATTCCAGGGGTCATGTGACATTATGGTATACTAATAATACACAGTTTTTATAATACACTTTATAATATAAAAAGTATTTCATTATATACCAATATGGCTAACCCTCAGGGCAATGCAAGATGGCCCTGATTATCACATCTAGTACAGATGTTCCTCTGCTTATGACGGGGTTACGTCTGAATAAACCCATCATAAGTTGAAAATATCATAACTCAAAAATGCAATTAATATACCTAAACTACCAAATATCATAGCTTAGTCTAGCCTACCTTAAAGATGCTCTCAGCACACAACAATCAAAAAATACTGGCAACACAGCACACTGTAGAGTATCAGTTGTTTACCCTCACGATTGTGTGCCTGACTGGGAGTTGCAGCTCCCTGCTGCTCCCCAGCATCACAAGAGTGTCATACCACATATCACTAGCCTGGGAAAAGATCAACATTCAAAATTTGAAATATAGTTTCTACTGAATGCAAATCACTTTTGCACCATCATAAAGTTGAAAAATCATATGTTGAACCATAGTAAGTTGAGGACTGTTTGTATAAAGACAAGTACAGGGCATATGTCTTGTTCCTGATATAAAATGGGTCTTTGAATATTACACAGTGAATCTTATTATCAATATTAATTTATCATTCTTGTTTTCTTTGGCCTGTGCACCCCTGAATATACAAAAGAGGATTTGAATTGGTTGTGTTTTATTTCGAGTAACGATTTATTGTGTCTATCCAGAACTGGAAAGGTAACTTCTATATCATTTATTATAGTAAAAACGCTACAGGATTTTACCATATTGTCCCCATAAGTTTCTAATCCTAAATCTTAAAAATTATACTAGATTTTAAAATTTACCTCACTCTCAATATCCAACCTACCTTTTAATTCTCTTTCATCTCATTTGCTTATTTGACTCCTTCACCTTTCCCCATGTTGTGCTATTTTAATTTTATCTCTTATTATCTTTTATTATTATTATCATGACAATATCATGGTCTCTCTCTCTCAAATCCTTCTTCTGTTAGAATAATTTTCAATGTGCAAAGTGTATCATATTATGTCACTGCTTAAAACCATTCAACAGATTCTCAGTGTTTATAGGATAAAGTCTCAAGTCTTTTTAGGAATAAAGTCTTCCATAATTTCCAAATTCACTTTTTGCCACTAAGCCAAATTTTTCCTGCTGTCTAGATATACTGAATATCATATAGTTTCCAAATACACCATGTTGGTTCATGTTTCTTTAATTCCATGCAGATTTATTTCACCTTTCTCTCTTTATTATCTCTCGTTCAAAGTTTTCCTAGCTGCTTAAGAAGATCTAGCCACTTCTTTCTCTGAACTCCCACTGTACCATTTAAGTTTGTGCATGTGTGCGTGCCCAGGTGTTCATGCATGTGTGCAATTTGTCACTCTACTACAACTATTTGTTTACAGGCTTGTCTCTTACTAGGATATAGTTTTATGTCAGGTGGCTGGAGCATGGTAGGAACAAACAAAAGTGTTTATGAAATAATGAGGGAACGAAAAGAAAAATATAAAGAGGTGAAAATATCATCCCTATCCTTATCCCTTTCATTCTCTTTTTCTCTGTCTTTCTCAAGAATTCAGGGATTGCATAGTCAGAATCCTAGAACAGAGAAGGACTCTTGGACTGCCTTTTCTCTTTAGTGTCTGGATCTCACCCCTTTTACTTCATCGTCTTATCAAAATAGATTTGTATTATATGATATTCGTTTAAGATCGTGTTTAGTAGTTCTCAACTTTGATGAACAGCTTTCTGTGTGTGGGTAGATTTGAGGTTATAATGAAGCACTGTGAAAGTATGGTTAAGCACACGGATTCAAACTTGGAGTTCAACTTGCTTCTGCAACCTAGTAACTGCGTTAACTCAGGGCTAGACGTCTATCCTCTTTAAGTCTCACTTACCTCATCAGTAAAACTGGAATAGCTCAGACCTATCTTATTGAGTTGTGAGGATTAGAGATAAACTATGTAAATTGCTTGCCAAAGATGGATGTCCTGGACTTCCCCTACTCCTGTGAAAGCTTTGACTATGGTGAGAAAACAATAAGGAGGGAAAAGGACTCAGAGAAATATGGGAAACATTTTAATTTGTAATTCGGGCTCCCAGACAAAGCCTCATAAATATTTCTTCAGTTGTCTAGAGCAAATGTCCATAAATGCCGTGACCTCTGCAAACTTCTCAATCTCTTATCTTTTGCTCACAATCAGATGAATCATCAATAATTGTTACAGTCTAACTTTAAATTTAAGCTAAAAATTTCAAATTTTTATGAAAATTTTACATCGTCGATGCTTTTAGTTTTCGTTTGTTTTGACTTATAGTTCTTCCAAAGTACCAAAATAGTTACAAATGTTTTATAAATAGACATTCATTAATGTTAGCTCTGAGTCTCTTTATATCTTCAAAAATTAGTATGTTTAATGAAACTACTTTTTTGGTGAATGAAATTCAAATTCATGATAAGTTAGGGCCATAAGCCTGAATACACAATACATAGTCAGATAGTACAATCTAATGACAGGATTATTACATTTCCTGACTTATAATTTGTTTGCTAATGATGAAAGTACTTATCTCTTTCTTAAAAACAAACATACAATTAATTATTGAAATCATTATTTAAGGCATCAGTAATTATCTTTTCCTCAATTGTCATCATCATGACTTTGTCTGATCTGAAAATATGGAGATTGAACTGATGGAGGAAAACTGTGGTTCCTACTTTGCTTGATGAGAATATCTCTGCAACAGATTTGAGGGGGAAGGCATGGCTTATAGACACAAGAACTATTGGTCCAATTCATTAACCATGGGCCCCAGACTTAGCTGCAGGATAAAAAGTAAACTCAATTTTTTCTATAAAATGTAATAACTAAATCTTGAAAAGTTTTCATAGAATTGCAATATAACTTTCTACAAATATATTAAATGTAAGCCTCCAGTTTAATTTTTGTTATTCTACTTATTGCAAAAATGTCATCACCTAGGTCATAGGCATAAATCTTCAATCTCCTTTACAATTTAACTCTTGAAGTTCCAGAAATGGAGCTAATTTTCTGCCATCCTTTTGGACTCTGAAAGTTAGGGCCAGAGACAAACTTCATTTTTCTCATAATACGTTCACTATTTGGTTTTCACACTGATCTCTAGAATTCATAATGAATGCTTACAGTTTCTTACTGGTTATTGACCAAGACCACCATGCCGAATTATGCCATGAATGTGTGGTATTCCTACAGATGGTTTCTTCAATGATAAACAGTAGGGAGATTTACAGGTATTCTATCTCATAATAAAACTAGAGTAAGATCACTATAGCATGGTAGAGACTTGAAGGGGACAGGACCAGCTCCGCCATGGCAAAGAAAATTCTAGAGGTAGATAGAGGTAAGTTATCAAAGGAAATCTAACCAGATAGGTAACATACAGTATCCAGAGAATTCAGTGTTATGTAATCGGTTGTTAACCAGGTAAAAAGTGAGAAAAGAAGAAATAACTGAACAGACATTTACTTTTTGGTTTATTTGTTTGCTTAATGAGAGTCCTTTCTATTAGTAACAGCATTCCTTTCTGGAACCGTCTTATCCATACTCCTAATCCATGGAGTTATAGGGGGATGGCCTTTATCTAACTTCCAAGTGTGGGCTTGAGACTCAACCATGGACAATAAAAGTACTACACATACCTATATAATTTTTTGCTTGATTTGCTATATTGATAAGCCCTTAGCTCTTTGTGGAGAAAGCCTACCTTAGAATAAAGCTAATACAGAAAAAGACAAAGCCAAAGGTCCAAAAAGAATATAAATATAGATACAATCCTTTAAGTTCCTGGCACTAGCTAACCAAATGTAAAAGTCATTCCTTCACTTTAGCCAATAAATTCTTTTTTTAAATTTAAGCCAAATGCAACCAAGAATTTTTATTCACCAGTTTTCAAACAAGTACATAGGCAGAAAAATCAGGATTCAGACACTAGCTGGAGACCTGGTCAGGTGTATATGGGAATAATGGAATTCTACTAGTAGAGGTCATGGGCCCAGGGACAGGAGGGTCAAGTTGGTTAATAAAGAGGGAGCAGAAAAAGCAAAGCGTGTTCCTGTCTGGAAAGATTGGGGATATGGTTCTTTGAAACAAAGAAACATCCAGTAATTATAATAGAGTCATAACTAGGCCGAAGATCAGAGGATTTTCTAAGGAATATGAAAAAATCCTAACTTCCAGAAACAGGACTAGTACTGTAGTGAATAAGACAAGGAGCAAAAACATCTGCTTGTTGAGCTAGGGTTCCTTTTAGACAGGATTGCATTATTCCTAGAACAAAGCTAGAAATCAAGTACACAGCTGGGAATAAAATATCTCCTGCTGGGTGAAAGCAGGAACTTGGGGTCAAGATAAGCAATGGAGTTGATAGGAAAGGAGAGGGAGAAAGAGACTGGCGAATAGGGGACGTACGTGTACAAGCTACATTAGGTACAATGGGTTTACGACCCACGGTGTTTTTAGGAGCCACAAAAGTTTTTAATTCCTTTTAAAATCAAGAAAGAGAGTAGACTTTTAGGTTGAAGAAATTATTCTTATCATATTAATTCTTGCCATATTAATAGTAATATATTTATTTTCATACCAATATAGCCACAAAATATAATTTTGTGTGTATATAGATTTATGTATGTGTGTGTACACACACACACACACACACACACACACACAGCGTATTATTTTATTATTTTATTTTATTTTTTAATAAAAGAGATCCAGAAAAGCGAAAGTACTGAGGGCCCATGAGAGTCATAATGCTGTCTGTCCTGCCTTGGGTATGATAACGCACAGTGATTGGTAGCACCAAATTCCTTCCTGGCCATCTTTTCCCTGATTTCCTTTAATAGAAATGCTGAGAGACTAGAAAATTCACTGTCTCTGATTCTCTTGGAGTCAGGAATGGCATGTGTTAGGTTACAGCTAATGGGGTACTTAACAAAAGCAATTGGGGGGATCATTTTATGAACTATATAGATGTTTAACCAAGGTACTGTATACTTGAAACTAATTTAAATAAATAAATTTAAAGAAAAAAGAATGCATCGCTCAAAAAAAAAGTCACTAAGTAGTCTGGAAAAACATTTTTAAAAGGAAAAAGGTAGTTCTGGTTCTCTTTGCTTAGGAAAATAGCTGACCCATAGTTAGCACTCAGTAAATGATAGCTAATAATAATAACAATAATAATTTTGTTACTGAAAAGATCACAGAATATAGAACAAAGAGATGATTGCTAATATTAATTTCTCATTCCCCACTAGTCCTTTGGATTCAAAGGTATTGGTTACAATGGAAACTGTCATAGTCAGAGAGATTTTCCCTAATAATAGCATACCCTAGAAACTAGCAGATAGTGCCAATTGTGACCAATCACATTGTAAGCCCTAAAAGACTGGCTAGCTCAGAGGGAGATAGTTTATGGTAAGGCCTAATGCCATAGCGTGTTATAGGATTTTGGGACGATGATGAAAGCCTGCAGACTGAATTATACAGCAGAATATAGATTTTGCAAACTGTTGCTATTCAGAATTTATGTGAATCTTTGTGATACATACTCTCCAGTCTTTCTCAACTTTGTATGGTGAGAGGGCTTGATCAACGATGCTGATAAAGAAGACTGAGTTGATAGTGGAATATATCATCTAGCTTTACTCTATGAAATTTAAAATTTCTTAAAATATTCATCAATGATTGTGCAGTGCCTACATTATTCCATCTTTCTCCAGTTTGTGCTCTGACTTTCCAATTCTCTTTTTTCCTTATCTAGACCATACATTTTTTATGTCGTTCCGTTGCTTAAAAGCATTCATGATTCTCATTACTTACATAAGAAACTCCCATATCTTCATTGTAAAATTCAAATCTTTCCACAGTAAGTGCCAGTCTAATCTTATCTTTCACTTTCGCCTCTGTCTACATTTTCCTCTCTGACCATTTGGTTCTCTTAAAAGTACCCTGAATACACCATGTGATGCTGAGCTGTTTGAAATCCACTTCCTAATTTTAATTCCAATTTATGTCTTACTGGTTGTTCTAGGCCTTATTCAAGTTCCTTTTCCATTCTTGAAGTCATCTCAGGCCAGAATGATCATTTTCTTCTCTGAACTATTATGAGTTTGCCCCTAATTTTATGGTATAAAATCTCATTTAAGAAGATAATGTATATAAACTCCTTAACATAGTATACTACAGAAAAGAAGAAGTGGTTTAAAATGTTACTTGCTTTCAATATGTATATTTTGAATCTCCTTAGCAAGGATATAAATATTCTGAAGAGGTTTTGTATGTCTCATTTTTTCTTGTATGCCCAACTGTGTACAGCACTGCATGGTAAATGCCTGGTAGATAACAAATTCTCAAGGACTGACTGTGGTTTTTAAAGTGGAGTTCAGGGAATTTGGGAGATTCCTAAAACACTTTCAGAGGATCTATGAGTTCAAAATAATTTTCATAATAGTACTAAGATATTATTTGCCGTTTTGTAGTCACACAATTGTACTGTAAAGTTTTCCACAGGCTACATAACTATTAATGTTGTAACAGAGTAAATGCATAAACAGATATGAGAATCCAGCTGTCTTCTTTCCATTAGCTAGACATTTAACAGATTGGTAAAAATGTAAAATAATACTTTTCTAGTGACATTTTTTTTGGAAAATTATTTTTAATAAAAATATGCCATATATAGTTATATGTAATGGGTTTATTATGATTATCTTTAAATAAATGGATGCATATTTATAATTTCTCAATTTTAATTTAAAGTAAATACTGATAGATATAATCCATATCAACAAAAGGTCTTTGAAGTCCCTGATAATTTCTAAGAGTATAAAAAGACTTGAGCCCAAAATGTGAGAGAATTGCTCCTCAAGCAGAGTTTATACCTAGCTGTGGAAGATCGCTCAGGAAGGTGAGAAGACAGGTCAAGGCAGGGTGAAAAGGGATGATAGAGATACCACCAGCTCCTATTTATTGTTTAAAAAGTGGACAAAAAACTCAGTAGCTTTCCTTTGAATGAAAAGATAATATAGAAGTCAAAACATCTTACATACAGAGAAATAAGTTTAGATATTTGCAAAATACTGCCTTCTTCAATAATAACATTTCTGCCATTTGTTAAATCCCATGCTGTCTACTTTAGCTATTTCTATAACTTCTAAACTCTAAAGATCTTGATTTCCATCTTTAACTTATTCATACTGATGAGTTACACAACTTCTTTCATTTACCAGCTTCTTACATTATTTTGCCATTTCAAGAGCTGAAATATAGTATTGTGCTTCCAAAAGCTGACACAAAAACACAGATGCTACCTATCATTTGTTGAGTATGTAGTATGAACTGAATCTTCTTCTAAGTTCTCTATGTGTATTAACTTATTCAACTCCCCCTAGAAAATTTGCAATGTAAACACTCCTATTATTCCCATTTTAAAGATGAGGAATCCAAGGAAGGTACAGATTCGATAATTGAGGTTCCTCAGCTAATAAATGATGGAGACAGGATTCACACACGACAATATGGTAACCTAGCATAGAATGCTACCCTAGAGATTTCACACCTATTTTAGCTTCTCCCTTAAAAAAAAGTCTGGCTGGAGTCCCTGTTGAAATTAACTGTTGGATTATAAACCCTTTAAATTAACATAACTTTGAAAGTCATTTTAATTGTAATAATATCAAATATTGCAGGTCTAGAATTAAGATATCATTGTTAAGAGATGTACATTTTGCCTAATTCAACCTCGAAACAGGTACTCTCAAATTTTATGGATTTGTTACTTGTCTCAAATAAGTATAAATTCCAAGACCTCGTCTATTGAGTTGTCATAATTATTCCTAACTTCTCAAATTATGTGTTAGGCTGTTAAATGTGAGAAGCTGTTGCATGAAGATGAGATAATTGGTAAGTAAAGTTAGTGTGGAAAGAAGTGAGACGGCTGAGAAGTGCTGGGTCAGAGATGATGCATTACAGATGAGCAAATCTGGTTGTAAAACTATGACCAGAATTCAAGGTCCCAAAAAGTTAAATGTAAGTACTCATTCTTTTCACAGCTGCTATAAAGGCAAATTCAGGCTCTGGTACTGCCAGGATTTTGTTTAGGGGCAGGTCAGTGGTGAAGTCTTTTTACCACCCTAAAAATAGACAATGGGTAGAACCCCACAGCCTGTAAGATGTGACTTGCTTTTTAATCAAATGCTTGTTTGGGTAATTCAGCCCCACACATGCAATTAATTAATCTAAGATATTATATGTCAGAATCTTTACTAATCATTCTTATTCATCTTTTCACAAAGTCCATTCAGTGAAGACATTGCTTTTAATTTATGAGTTATTATTTAATGCCTCAGACATTTAATGACTAATGTCACCAGATGTGCTGTATTGGCTTCAGTAGTGTTATTCTCCTTGTCCTTCCTTTGTGGAGTCCTCTAGGTCAAAATCTCTTGAGTGAGAAAGCAAGCAGTCTGTTGCCTCAAGGAGTGTGAGGGGAGCCAGAGAAGGGCTCAGGGTTTTGGGTGGGGGAAAGGTTGTGATTTGTGTCTTGTTCACTTCCTCCCTGTTCCATGTGCAAATCTTGTTTGGATAAAGTCAGAGCTCCTAATGAGTTGTCAAGAGTTACGTATTTCATTTTCTATCAAGGTCTTTGGAATTAAGGGGAAATTAAAAGAATAGTGTGCAGCATGGAGGGAGGGGGAACAGATGAAAACCAGAAGAGAAAGAAGTCCAAGATAGTGACAGAACTCAGATGGAGAAGCACAGAGATAAGAATTGCCTTTGCTGTAATCCAGAATTAGCACCAGCACTTGAACCAGTCAACAGGTTCATCAACTCCAGGACAAGGTTTCCAGTTTCAAGACTGGGTCTTCCAGGGCAAGAAACAGGAGAAAAAACATACAATCAAATGCAGCTTGAATGCATGTGAGAGGTGGCTACCTAGCCTGGCATGTCTAGAACACTTTCTGGTCACAATTTTGACAAGAATATCATCTCTCCGCCAATCAGTTCTATGCCTATCACTCCATTCCTCATGTATTACTTTTATATTGTTAACCAACATAAAAGATCTTTATAGTTTTGATAATATAGACCTTTTTAAAAATCCTACTTATTTTGGGAAAGATTAGTTCAATTTTGTAGAAAGTAACATTTCAAGAATAGAATTTTCTTTATAAATAAACATGTTTATAATAGTAGCTATTTTATAAATCAGATTTCTTAAATTTCAGAAATTTAGGAAACATACATAATCTAGGTCTCTTTTGGAAACAAAATTTGTATTTCCAAATAAACTGAAAAAGCTAATTTATCAGTAATCTCTTTAGGGTATTACTCTGTGTTGTGACAACATTGGTATATTTGTTATAGTTTAGGCATGAGGAAATATCATAATTGATACCCATAAAGATGAAATGCAAAAATTTCTTCTTCGGTTAAGAACTGTCCTTCCTAACTGCAAATATGCTACCTTTTTTAACATTATCATTAACAGGATTTTTAAGTAAGCTGCTAATAGTTCCGGATGTGAGACTCACTTGTACTTCTAGAATAAGTTTATAAAAATACCTTAATTAATTAATTATTATTATTCTAATTTAAAATTGTCTCTACTATATATTTGGCATATTATTTGAAGTTTTAACATGCAGGAATGATAAAAATGCCCCAATATTCCTATTTATTACTTAAACATTTTACTAAACACCTTTGGATCGATGAACTCTAATTACATTAAATATCCATTCTACCTTTTCCCCCCAAGCATTCCTGTCACTTTGAAATCCTATTTTGTGACAGTCAAAAAAATTTGTATGACAAATTTTCTGAAGGAAGATGATTATATTTGCATGTATTTAAAACTGAGTCCTTAGACTACTGTCCATGAAATATGGATGTTGTGCTTTTAAATCTTAGTATAAGAATGTATCAGTTAAAAAGACCTTCTTCAGAAAGGAATGGAAACTGAGAGTTTTTTTAAAGTTAAAATGCAAATGTATTTTTTAATAACATTTTTGCTTTTTAAAGTGTTACTCATACTTTCCAATATTTGGCTGAAACTGCAGACAGACCCTTGGACCTTAGCTTTCTGGAAGAGTATGGAGGAGCGGGCAGAGGTATTAACCCGAGCAAGCAGGGCTTGAAAACTTCTGTTCTGAAAATTAGCTGAGGCTAGAGACGCCTCTCTGTTTAGAAACAAAGTTCAGCAGGTCTACTGTAGGCACAAACTTTGAAATAGAAAGAGACAGAAGCCTGCCACTAGTATTTTCAAGGTCTATGGAAGCCTGGCATCATGAATGAGGGCATGAGGCACCAAATACATGTATGGGGTAATCCCACACTCTTACTTAGAGCAGAGGTTAAGAGCCAGTATAAGACAAGATCTATTCATGGAATAAGTATGTCCCCAGCAACTTATGCCATTGCATAACCTGAGCAACTGTATGAAGTCACCCTGCTATATTTTAGGAATGTCTCAGATGTTCACTATGTGTTTAATACTAACACTTCCCATTTATTTCCAAAATGGCTTTTTCTTTTCCTTAATGTCTCAGTTAAAATCTTACTTTTTCAGTTAAGTTCCCCTGGACTCCCAATTTAAAGTACATCACTGTTATTCTCCCTCATAGGATCTCTTTCTTATCTTCCATTGTACCTAATTTGTAATATTACTTAATATATTTTTCTTATTAGGCTCCATTAGTACAGACACTATGCTTTTTTGTTCACTATAATGTGTTCCAAGCCTATTAGAGTGCCTGGCATAGAAACAACTCTCAATAAGGACTGCATTTGTTAAATAAACAAATCTTAAATGGGCAAATATACTTCCTTAATAACTGGTTAGTGAATCAAGTAAACTGAATGGGATAGAGTACACTGCACCATTGAAAAAGCTAGGATTTTCGGGAGTCCATTGACCATCGGAAAGGACAAAGGAAGTGACTTCGAAATCAAGGCAGGATCAGCAATGAACAAGTGGAATTTGAAATGAAAAACACAATACCATTTATACTATACTATACCCCAAAGTGAAATAAATCTAACAAACTATGTATAGGATCTATGTGAAGAAAACTACAAAACTCTGATGAATGGAATGAAAGAACTAAATAAATAGATATATTCTGTACTAATAGATAGAAAGTCTCGATGTTATCAAGATATCAGTTCTTCTCAACTTGATCTACAGATTCAATACAATCTCAATGAAAATCCCAGCAAATTATTTTGTGGATTTCAACAAAATGAATCTAAAGCTTATATGAAGAGGCGAAAGGTCCAGGATAGCCAACACAATATTGAAGGAAAAGAACAAAGTCGGGAAACTAATATTACCTAACTTCAAGACTTCCTATAATGCTAGAGTAATTAAGACAGCATGGTATTGGCCAAAAAACAGACATATAGATCAACAGAACAAAATAAAGAGTTCAGAAATGGACCCACATAAATATAGTCAACCAATATTTGACAAACTAAGGCAATATAATGGAGCAAAGATTGTTTTTTCAATAAATGGTGCTGGTGCTGGAACAACTGGATATTCATGCCAAAAAAAAAAAAATAATGAATCTAGAAACACACCTTACAAACTTCGCAAAAATTAACTCAAAATAAATTACAGAACTAAATGTAAAATATACATTTTTACATTTTTACAAAAAAACTATAGAACTTCTAGAAGATAACATAGGAGAAAATCTAGGTAAATTTGAATATAGAGAAGACTTTTTAGATAGAACACCAAAGGCATGATTCATGAAAGAAATATGTGATAAGCTAGACTTCTTTAAATTAATAACTTCTCTGAGCAAGACAATGTAAATAGACTGAGAAGACAAACCACAGACTGGAAAAAAATATTTGCAAAAGATACATCTGATAAAGAAGTGTTATTCAAAATGTAAAGAGAATTCTTAAAACTCAACAATAAGAAAAATAAAACACCTGTTTTAAAAAATGGGCCAAAGACTTTAGCAGACACATCACCAAAAAAAACATACAGATAACAAATAATCATATGAAAAAATGCTCCATATGTCATCAGGAAAATGCAAATTAAAACAATGAGATATTACTACACACTTATTAGAATGCTCCAACTCTGGACATTGTCAAGACAAAATGCTGGCAAGGATATAAAACTACAAGAACTCTCATTCATTGCTGATGGGAATACAAAATAGAACAGCCACTTCGGAAAACAGTTTGGCAGTTTCTTACAAAACTAAATATACTCTTGCCGTGTGATCCAGCAATCACACTCCTTAACATTTATTCAAAGGATTTTAAAACTTATGTCCATACAAAGACCTGCGTACAGATGTTTATTACAGCTCCATTCATTATTGTCAAAACTTGGAAGCAACCAAGATGTCCTTCATTAGGTGAATAGATAAACTGTGGTTCATTAAGAAAGTGGAATATTATTCAAATAAAAAAGAAATTAGCTATCAAGCCATGAAAAGACACGAAAGAAATTTAAATGCATATTACCAAGTGAAATAAGCCAATTTGTAAAAACTATATATTGTGTGACTCCAATTTTATGACATTCTGGAAAAGGCAAAACTATGGAGTCAGTAAAAACAGCAGTGACTGCCAGAGGTGAGACGTGGGAGAAGGGAAGAGATGAATAGACAGAACAAAGAGGATTTTTTAGGGCTTTGAAAATACTATGTATGACACCATAACAATGGATACGTGTCTTTCTACATTTGTCCAGACCCATAGTATGTACTACACCAAGAGTAAACGATAGCATAAACTATGACCTTTGGGTTATAATCATGTGTCAGTGTAGGTTCATCAATTATGACAAATGAACCATTCTGTTGGAGGATGTTGATAATGTGGGAGACTATGAATGTGTGGGGTAGAGGTTTATGGGAAATATCTGCATCTTTCCCTGTTTTACTGTGAAACTAAAACTGTTAAGTCTTAATGGAAAAAATAATCAAAGCAGGAATCCTAGATGATTAAGAGTAAATTGCTTTTTTCCCTTAGGAACTCAGGCTCTTAAGACATGCAAAGAGTATCAAAAAGCTGACAGAATAGACATAGAGTATAGCCAAGTTGGAGGAGGTTTCCTTGGACTAAGATGCAAGTAAATAACTAGGAGAAAGAGACTGGGATGCTTTAATTTGACTCAGTGCCTTGAGCCTGTTCCCATTTCAGCAAGCTGGGTTAACACCTGATAGGAAGGAAGGAAAGAAGGAAGGAAGGAAGGAAGGAAGGAAGGAAGGAAGGAAGGAAGGAAGGAAGGAAGGAGGGAGGGAGGGAGGGAGGGAGGGAGGGAGGGAGGGAGGGAGGGAGGGAAGGAAGGAAGGAAGGAAGGAAGGAAGGAAGGAAGAAAAAAAGGAAGGAAGGAAGGAAGGAAATGGTAAGAAAGATGGTAAATGCATCTTCAGATGAGCCCACCTTGCCCATTCACATTTACATAGCAGCCAGGGACCAGTCCTACCAGGATTGTAAAGATTTGTTATAACTCCCACTTTACTTATTGCTTTATTTCTGTTGTCTTTGGACTTTTAAGAAAGGACTTCAGGTAATGTGGTTGTGCTTTGCTTTAGGCAAAGAAGGCAGGTGAGAAAATTGCGATATAATAGCCTCTCAATAGAAAGAGTGAAGGCTATTGGATAGAGAGAACACTAAGGGAAGAATAAGGTGAACACTGGTGTTAAGCAGACCACATTGGTAGGCTCTGCATGACATAAGCAAGAAAGGTGATGGGGACCTCAACTATGCGCAGGAGGACATTCACTGCAATAAATTCTTTGAAAAGTATAATTCTAGTTGACCAAATGTAAGGTGGGAAAGGCAGATGCCAACAAGAATATTCTGTGAAGCGACAGCATTTTCATTTGACGGCACATTTGAAATATTTTCATTCACTCTGAGTTCATGTCACTCAGAATTTAGTTTTGAGATAATAAAAAACAATTTCCTGATAGCTATTTTAAACTCAATAATCCTATTTTCCTTGCCTAAATGATTTATTTCCAGCTCATTTTGGTGGTTGAAAAGAGTCATGTATTTGATGACACATTTTTAGAGTTTGTGTGGAAGAAAAGTTTTATATTGTTCTTGCACATTTTTGTCTTTTTTAAAAAAATGTATCTAACTAATCTTTTTTTTTTTTTTTTTTCAAATCGATGCAGAGCCCCTTTTTTTCTAAGCAAGTTGCAGGAGCCATCCTCTCCCATAGCTCTCTGGCTCAGGCCTAACCCCTCCCCCTGTCCCTCCCCCTTGCTGATGAACAGCCAAGGGACCCTATTCATACTCTGGCTGCCCAACATTTACCCCACGGTCTTCTTTTGTGGAAGATACACAGGTTATATTTACAATACTGCTACCACAAAATTCCGTTATTTTCCTGACCATTTTAGTTGCAGTTAGGCTGGTCTCTTAATCTCCAACTCTTTTTTAAAATTCTTTTTGATCTTCTTGGAAAGGATCAAAAATGGTTGTAAAATATTATATGGGCCACCTGTATATCTTGTCACTTGGGGAGGAGTGGTCCCTACTTTATTGATACTACACTGAAAGAGACATATGTGGGATAAGGCAGACTGAATGTTGGCACTAAAAGGAAATTTAATAATCATTTAGTCCAAATTCCACATTTTTAAGATAAAAAAGTAGACATTCCAGTTATGTAAATAGCCTCAAGTTCCTTAGCAAGTTCCAGATAGAATGAGCTCTTGAGGAAAGTTTTTCAACAGTCCAATGTTATTTTGTGTTTAAATTAATATATATATTTTAGTTCTTTCTCTAGCAGAAAGAAAGTACCTACAAAGTACTTTCAACTTACAAAGTACTTTCAACTTATGTTTCCTGGCATAAAAAGTTTGAGGGGACTAGGGGAGCGTGGAAGTGTTGTGAGGTTTAATATGAGGAAAAATGCCAAAAATGAAAGGGAAGGATGCTGGGCCTAGAAGTAGTTTTTAGAGAAAAAATCCGTGTTTAGTGCCACAAGTTTATCAAATACTTTCTCATTTAGCACATGAAATTAACATAGCTGCCCAAGCAAAAAGAGTGTTGATGATTCATAGTCATTTTGCTGGGCAAAATTATGTTTGATAAGTAAAGCTATATCTGTAGCATCTACAGATACAATTGTCTGAAATATTCATGTAAACAACCCTCCATGCCTTTTGATTTTATTGTTGGTGATAGGTTGGTGAAATACTTTCAGGCCCACTGAGTATTAAAAATAAAAATCACACAACTAAGTACTAGCACAATCTGTAAAATTTGTGCTTCTAATTTTCTTGTGCCTAAAGATATTTTTCCCATAAGTATATGGTATATATTTTTTATCTAATCTCTGTCATTTAAAAGTTTCCGAAAGAATACTGGCCGATATCTTTAAATTTTTATTCCAGCTGCGGTAGAGTATAAATGAGAAACTGATAACCCAAAATGATTAGTTTAATCCATATATACAAAACACCTACTCTTATGCCCCAGAGGCTTTCTATATTCTAGTAAGAAAAGGATATGAGTGATATAAACTGTAATCTTGAGGTTAGAAATTGCTTTCTAAAAGAGACAAATCCTTTTGGACCCTGAAGTGACAGTTTGTATAAAATTCCATTTGCTGAAAATACAGTCTGTCTAAGGCCGGCATTAAGTAAGAGAAACAATGAATCTAATAGGGAAAAATACGCATTATTCTGGCTACCATCTACTTTCTTTAGATCAACTATAACAAAACAGTTTTCCTGTATTAATGACAGCCCTGAAGAGCACTGGGTATGAGAAAAGAACACAATAGAGTTTATCCTGTTGAAATGTCTGAGTTGGTTAAATGGTTTAATGGAAGGAATTGTGAAGAAATGTGTAATAAGGTTATGGATTTTAATGGCTAACATACTTATATGGCCTGCTCCCTTTTCCTTTAGTTTCCTTCTCTCTCTCTCTCTCTCTCCCTCTCTCTCTCTCTCTCTCTCTCTCTCTCTCAATCTCCCCCACCTCTCTTTCTCCATCTCTCTCCCCCCAACCCTTTTTTCTTTTTCTCCACTTCTTCAAGCTGCATTCTCTAATCTGTTTTGCTGCCCTTGTTTCTTTCTGGGGTTCTGAGTTTGGAAAGCGGCACTGTGACTGATATTGTATCCCCACCACACTCTCATTAACAAAATAAAATGCTGGGATTTTTTTGTTCCCAAGGGCGAGGGGAAGAAGATAAAGACAGAATTGTGAGGCACAGCTGAGAAGATGATTCCATTAGAATGTGAGAATTTCAACCAGGTATTTAATTTTATTTTTAAATTAGTTTTATACAGGTATGCCTTACAGGAAAAAAAAAAAAAAGTCATCTATTTCAGTATATAGTTGTGTCAACATCACCAGAATCAATATATAGGATATTTTCACCACTCCAATAAGTTATTTCATGTCCATTTGCAGTCAATTCCTTCCCTCTATCCATAGCTTCTGATCTGTTTTCTGTCCCTATGGCTATATCTTTTATAGAATGTCAATGACTTCATCAAAATCAAAAACTTCTGCTCTGAAAAAGACACTATAAACAAAATAAAATGATAAGCCACAGAATGAGAAAAATATTGCAAAACAGTTTGGTAAAAGTCATATATATATATATATATATATATATATATATATATATATATATATCTTACAACTCTTTAATAAAAAGACAATAAATCAATAAATTAAAATTATACATTTAAAAAAGATTTGAATATAATCTTTAGTAAAACTATATGCTTGGCCAATAAACATATAGAAAGAGGCTTAACATCTTTAGTTATTAGAGAAATTCAAATTTTACAAAATGAAATACCATTACATATTCACTAGAATGGCAAAAATGAAAAATATTAATGATAAAAAGTCTGGTGAGGATATGGAGCAACTTAAACTCTCATACCTTGCTGGTGGGAATATAAACAGCAATATAAACTTATTTAGTATGCGTGTGTCTTTTAATCTCAATGAAAAATCAAGTACATACATGACTGTATCTACAAATAGAATGAAAACATCTTTAAAAACATGGTTATAGTCAGCCTTCTGAGAGCTGAAAGACTGATCAAAATTTGGAATCTTCCCTTTTCTCAATGGCAAATATAAACAATTCCACTGCTCCACAATAAATTTCACTAAATCTTTAAAAACATCTTTAAATTTATAATGGAAGACTTCATATTTAGAACATGATTGTGAGATGAAGAATCGAGCAATTTTGTTTCCACTTTAGTTCCCAGTTGTCTTTGAAATGTCAATTAATAACTGGATAAGCTCAACAGTATCACACAAAATGTGTTTCTCCTGTTTTTAGAAATGACACTGATAGATCAGGGAAGGGAAGCCACCCCCATGCCTACAGCCTATTTCAACCGATTCTCACTTCTTGCTTAAAGATCTGTAGATCTAATCTTTTTTTGTCCTAAGAGGAAAGGCCCATGTTTTAATAACAAGGAAGGTGGCAAAAATTGGCTCTGAAAACACCGAAAGTAAGACAAAAAGAGGAAACTAGGGAGTTAGTTATGAATTTGCATTTGGAGCATTTTTGGATTCTTGTCCTCATAGTTTTGTTTTTTCCTTGGAATATTCTCTTTTCTTCACATTACTTAAGGGTGTTTATGATGTAATTAAAAACATTTTTATACTTTTAATTTCATTTATTTACTAGTGAGGAGCTTACAATAAATGAAATAAAAACTTGAACAGGTAAAAGTTTTTACCTTTTGTTTATACTTAAGAAGCACAGGAGATATTTTTAAGGTAGTGGTACTAAGTTGTATGGTAATATAGTGGTGCCTACGTGCTACTATGTGCTTGTCACAATTCTTAGAACTTTACAGCATCCAAGAATGTATCTTAATGTATAAAAAAAAAATCAATCAGGAGATCCAGGACCATTACATAGTCTCACTGAAGACAAGGAAAAAAGCTCTAATCTAGGTAACTTTGAAAAATCGTGTTTTGACTAGGAACTGTAAGACTAAATACAAAAGGAAATGTACACAAACACTGTAGTCTAGCTGATGAAGTTTTTTCCTCTAGTGGGTATATGTTAATTATGAAATTCCTACACACATATAATGGGAATTTACAAATAAGTAAAAGGATGATTATGGTGGGAGTTGGGTTTCTCACCATTGGAGTGGGTATAATAAGGTAGTAAGGCTAAAATGAACTATGTGGTATGGATTACAGTTGGAGACATCAGTAAGAACTCATGTTTAACTTAATGTAGATACAAATGAAAAGAAATAACTAGAGATAGGCTTATACATGTGGCTGAGCATATGTTTATGTATTTCTTAGCTCTGTCTGTTGAAAGGACTTTGAAGAAGTGACACTCAAGTAATATTGAGCTCACCCAGTCCCAAGATCTTAGTTTCTAACACCATTCCCCAATATTAAGAACCAGGGCTCCTTAGAGAAATGGCTAATTTGGAGCTGAGTGAGAACAATTTTTAGAATATCATTAATTTTGCTGCCCTTTCACATCAGATAAGAGCATGATGCTAAATAGGTTAAATTATGTTGCCTATAATTTATCTAGAAAGCAAATTATAGCAAGAGAAAGGAAAATATTTAAGAAGGACTTTTTCTTTCATTCTACACCATTGCAGGTCCACAGAACCTAAACAACCTGCCTTGGTTCATTGGTTTTGTTACTTTAATTCACTTAAAGACAACATTTCTATCCGAGGTATTCCCGTCTCACTCAAAGGATGGAGGAAATCATTAGATTCTCAACCTTTATGTAGGGTTACAACTCTTAGTTTTATGAAATAAAATAAAATTTCTCAAGTACATGAAAATATAGCATACATATGCATCTATATTTTAGATAGCTAACTTTTCTTAGAGGGGAGAATTTAAACTTCACTAATGGCAGAAGATAACTTTTATAAGTTACAGACTCCCTGGGAATCTTCCAAGTAATACTGAGTCTTCCGAGAGGGAAGGAAGAATAAAAAATCCCATGGCTTTTACTTTCATGAACTAACAGAGAAACTCATATCATTCTGGTGCTACAAAATATTGTGTACTACAAATATCCTGGAAGTGAATTTCTAATACATATTTTGGGACTTTTAAGACCTCGAGGAAAATTGAAGTCAACTTTCAGCAAAATGCAAACTTTTGAGGAGCAGTGATTCATGACATTCTCTTCTTGGGAATCATGGGAACAGATGTTCTCAATACCACACACGATGGTTATGTCAACTTCAAAATGGAGTGGACAACTGAGGCAGCTTTCCAGATAATGCTGATCATGAAGCAACCCAGGCCTCAATTATCATGATGTCTCATGGGACCTCCAACCTTTCAGCCTTTTCCTCATAACAA
The DNA here is from genome assembly GCF_014176215.1 of Rousettus aegyptiacus. Taxonomy (NCBI): domain Eukaryota; kingdom Metazoa; phylum Chordata; class Mammalia; order Chiroptera; family Pteropodidae; genus Rousettus; species Rousettus aegyptiacus. Next base: position 53,066,695 of record NW_023416311.1, read on the forward strand.
ATAAAATATTCACTTTTAGAGAACTTTCTTAGAGAAAAGATAGGGATATAAACAGATATGTGGACACAGATATGGTTCAGATATTTTAATATACTTGAAACAACACTGAGTTAATTAAAAGCTTTGCTAATAGGACTTCTCACTTAAGCTAGACAGCTGCAGTAGAACATTAAGAGAGAAAAAACATAAGGTTAAATGGACAAACGGTGGAGAATTCATAGAATCTCTGGTTGGAAATTCTCATATAAATGCAGAGTCCAATAGATCCTATTTCCTGGAATATCCCTGGGGTACATCATTTGTCCCAGTGTCATTATTAACTGTCCCACCTCCCACTCCCTTAATTTTCAAAATGTTTTCTGGTTTGAATTAAATGGTCATTCCATTTAGAAGTCATCGAGTCCAGCACCAGTTCATATTGTTCTCTCAGTGTGATGGTCTGAAGTGCAGCAAAGCAAACCTAGAACTAACCAAACATCCAGATTTCTTATTCAGCATTTTTATATAGTTTTCTAAAGGTTTAACTCTTTAGATTTCTGGGTTTCAATAAAAAATCTTCTTCTTCCCTAACAAGGTAACACATTGAGAAAGAAGGCAAGGAATCAGGCAGATAGAAAATCCAAGTATCGCCTATTTAACTGATAAAGGTAAGTTGTAATATGTATCTTTTTGTGAAAAATAAATAATTTTTTTAATATTGGATCCCTGAACATGACTGCTTTAACTAGTCACAGAAGTGCTGGACACATTTTATGTGCCTGACCCTGAAGGCACCTCAGAGAATTCCTGTTGCCTGTGGGAAAGCTGGTAAAGTGAGGGATGGAATCTTCTTTTGTTCAGGTTGGTCCTTTGCACTTAGAAGCTCTGCCTCAGATAAAAGTATGAGCAAGGGCACTAACCGAAAGCGTCAGCCCTCTGCGGGCTACTCAGCCCCAGGAAAGAGGAGGAGCTGAACCTGCACCTAGCTTAATCTTTTCGGCTGTACCAGTCAATGTGTCTCAAAGGAGTGAAAACGGTCCAAGTTTGTCACACCAATGGAGCTCCATGGGAGAAAACATCAGCACTGGGGAGAAGAGTTCCTCAGAAGAAATGTCATTTATTAAGGAGAAGAGAGAGAATGTAAAAAGTCTTTAGTGGTTTGAGTCTCATGATACCATGGTAAAGCAACATTTTCGATAAGCGGTTATGTTAAGTTTGCAAAAGTAAATGCATTTGTCGTGAAGCAGGGCAGAGAAGTCGCTCCCTGGATTGCAGATTTTGTTCCTAAACACCTAGTAATTCCACAAAACTTCCACACTGAAAACGTAGCCTCTTTCTGGGCCTACTTCTCCATTTCGATCACTATGATGCCATCAATAAGCAAACAGCATAATTTGAGCTGGTTACCCATAATTAGAGTTGTTTTTTGCGTGAGCTGCTTTCTGTATGCTGTTGATGAATACTACTGGACCTGAAGACACTTTATTTTGCAGATTGATTGTTCACATTGTTTGTGATCTCACATCACACTGTTGGAACCAATTGCATTATCTGACACAAATCATCATGCCTGCAGGGTGTTCATTCTCAGTCAAAATTACAGACTTCTTATCTATTTGTGGGGAAAGTGAAAACAGGGGTGTGCTGATGAGTTTCAAAGCTGAACACACTGATTCATTTCCAGGGAAGGAAAGGTAAGAAGATGACATGTTTCCCCTCGGTGGACTGAAGCCTCGCTGTCAGGAGTACAGTTCTGTTTTACATTTAGATTAAATGCTCTTTTCCCAGCAGCTGCCTGGTGATTACTACAGAGGGGATTTTGATCAGCTTGGTGAGAGGGGTGATTGCATTTCCTCCTCATCCACTCTCCTTTGGCTTCTGAGCTGTTCGGGAGACTGGAAGGCAAGTGTTGATAGCTTGCCTGTTCAGTACTGCTTTGCTTTAGATGGAATTAGGGCTTTAGGAGTGAGATGCTTTTCATTGAGAAGGCGTCGTTTCAAGGGCAAGGCCAAATCCGGGAGCATTTACCAAGGCAGCTCTATCAATAGCAAAATCAGTGCTCTAGATCTGAATGGATTATTTTTACTTTAGCTCAAAATTTAAATTCCTTTAAGTTTTGTTTTTAATGTGTTGACCAATCCCCACCAATTACAGAGCTTCTACAATTTTACTATTTTGGTATCATATGGGTCATTTCTTCTCTTAACTTCTTTTATTTGTTAATGATTGCTCATTTTTATTTATTTTTATTTTTTGTTAATTGAACTGATAAAGCAGATGATTAGAATTTCCTGCTGGGGTCCCGACTGTTTAGATGGTTACCTAGAAACCAGGATGTAACGCTTTCTGAATTATTTGGAGTAGTTTTGCTTGTATACTAGATTAAATTATTCCGTTTGTTCCAGTAAACATGGGAGGGGGAAAAAGTCAACGGTTAGAGTAAAGTAATATTCTATTGTTCTTTCTCTGTGATTCCTAGAGACATCCGGTCTTATTAATCTCTAGTGCCTTGCTATATGTGAGAGACATATCCTGAACTCCATTCATCTCAAACATGGTCCACTGAAAACTGCTGTTGCATAGTAATGTGGGCAGATGACTTGAAAGAGTATAGTTTTCAAAGTGTTTAAAAGGAACAGCATTATCCAGCAGGGTGAGAATGGGGCTCAGCATATTCTACCTTCTGGTCACTGGCATGACATGGGCCAGGTTAGAAACAGCTGAAGCATCAGTCCCACAAACTGGGTGGTCTTAGCTTAATTTTTTACAGATTGCCAATATGGAGTAAATGTTGACAACCACAGGATGAATTATGTTTGAGCTTCCATAATGTGGTTTCTGAGAGTCTGTGGCTTAGGACTGGCATATGGTGCAGATGTATTAGGAAATTCTCCATTAGGAACTTTGGTAATTAAATTACTTTAAAATTCAAAATGGGGCTCAGCTTATAAAACATTCTGGAATAAAGCTGGGATGCTATGGTAGGCTGACTTTGATAGAATTATTGACTTTGCTTGGAATTTTATAGTGAAAAGAAATGGGTCATAGAATCAGACAGGTATAGGTTTGAATTTCACTTAGGGCAAGCAATTTAACCAACTCTAACCTTAGGGAAAGTAATTTAACCTCACCAAACCTCCATGTCATCATATATAAAATTGGGATAAAATTGTTCACCCTCAGGGATTGGGAGGATTAAGTTAGAGAAAACGTGACATAACCAAAACATAGAAGTTGTATATTTTACTCTCTTTCTTCCACAAAAAAAATGACTGTGTGAAATTGTACTGCGCATTCTGAATTGATTCTTTTAAGAGGCAATGGATAAAATTGCTTCTTTTGGAGATCCTTTGGGTAGTAGAAGGAAGGGATTAGAGCAATGCCAAGAACGACACAGGCAGTGAAGTCAGGTCGTGTTGGGGGCCGCAATGCAGGCATCAGTAAAGTTAGCAATTTAAGATAGGTCTTGAAATAGGAGGAACGTAATTCAGTAGGCAATTTTAGCACAGTGCTTTTGGCTATGGGCACATTAACACCTGACTTATTTTTTGCTGTTCAATAAATTGTTTCTCAGTTTGAGAAGCTGTTTTATTATTTATTAACTCTCCCTCATGTTAACAAATTGTTTTGTCTCCATTATGGCAGCTTATCCTTGAGAATGTAAGACTTTTAAAAAGAAAGACCTTCTAAAAAGTTCTTAGAGTGGTCATAAGGTGTACTTTATTCTAATTGTGGACATGAACCGCTCTTCTTTCTACAGGGTTTAAATTTTTCAGAGCCCAGCTCAATGTTTTGTCTTTTTTGTGAAGTTCTTTTTACTTCTCCCTTCTTTGACATTTCTTTGCAGATGCAATTCTCTATTCTCCCATTTAGATTTCTAATGCTTTGTTGTTTAGCTATACTACTCGTCAAAACTCCCAGTGTAGCACTGTTACATAAAATGTGATCGGAAAGTACTTACAGATTGATTGACTTATGTTTTAGTGTAATTTATCCTGGTACACAAAAAGATGATGTGGAGATAATTTCAGTATAGATGCTTATCTGGTTCTCCTCTTTTCCTGGGCACAGGGAAGCATGCATTTCCCAGTCCTCTTACAGAGCCGTGGGACTAATTCTGACCTATAAGCTGTGAGTAGAGGTGACACGTCACTTTCAGACTGAGGCAGTGAAAAGCCCCTGCATAACTGTAGAGGCCACACGTGGAAATGGTAAAGACGCAAGAAGGAACAGCTTGGATCACTAAGTCACTGCTCTGAGGACAGCTGCCCAGGGGAGTTTCCTGATGTTCACTAGTTAGGTCCCATGAGCAAGAAATAATCCTGTGTTGTGTTAAGTCAATGGCAGTTTGAGCTTGATTTCTTTTCAATTGCACAACTTAGCCTCCCTTGCCTAGTTATGGTAGAGGTTGTGAGGCATCACCTAGACCTCCACTTCTGGAAAGCTCCCTCACTTCTCAAGTAACTGGCTGCTGGCTACTCTCTGGTAGTTGCACTAGCTAATGGGAGTTTCCTGGCTTAAGGCTGACTGCCTCTATAGAGCACCCTACATTTGCTGACTGGTCGATGAGGCAGCAAAAAGACCCAACCCCAATGCCTCAACAGGGGACGGCTTTGAAGAAGGAGCATAAAAACTCCCTGTAGCAACTACATATAAAATGAACTTCTGCCAATTCCTGTTTCTCTTGGTCCCTTACAGATGTTGTTCCCAAGGCCTCGACTCATGGAACCTTTAAATGTATATCTTCTTCAGGATGTGTTTCCCAGGAACCAGAGCTAAGATACTAATACAGAGTTGTTTCAAATTCCAGTGATAACTTAAAACTTATAGAGAAGGCAAGAGGGTGAAGTTTGAATCCTGAGTGAATCCTTTATTCACCTAACTTGAAAAGCATACAGACTAAGACTCAGGAGACCGAGCCTCTACTACAGTAGTTACTCTGCAAATAACTTGCCATGAATTTTTCTTTATTTCTCAAATCGAGATCATACCATATGCTCAAATGAGAGCAAAGAGCTCTTGTGCAGATCAAACATTAAAGTGTATAAAATATTACAATGCTTTCTAACTAAACTACAATTTCTTTGGATTTAATCTCACTTCACTTGCACCCAGACTGCTTGTGTAATGTCACTGTTGACTTATTTTTCTCAGGCTTCCCAGCAGATTGGAGCTCTCTCAGGACAGGAGGCATTTCAATACCTTTTGGTATTCACTTGAGCATCTAGCAGAACGTGAGCATCAAGTAGGAGCCCATATTTATTAAATATTCCCTTTGGGGTCTGCAACCCGGAAATAAGTGTAGGAACTGGTATTTTAGAAAAGCTTTTCAATTCATATTAGTGAAAAAAAGTGAGACAGAAGGGACATTAAAAAGACTCAGTGGGCCAACATCGGTCCTATCTTCCATTTTCACTTCAATTTGGAGACAGATTAAACTCCCTCATGGAGATGTATCAACATTGTGTTTTAATGACTCATGTTTGGAAAAATAGAAAAAGCGAATCAATTTTAACCCCAAAAGACACAAAGGTAATTTTGGAATTAGGAGTAAAACTTAAGAAATACAATAAATGAAGAGATAATGAAAACAAACAGGAAGCTTCAGGCTCCAGGTAGTTGGTGGAGAAATTATGAATGCAGGATGCAATTAGAAGTTAATCTCATTTAGAGCAGTACTACCACTTCACCAGTCATAACATGTACATGCATTTATGTTACAGAGAAGTTTTAGGCTTTAGAATCTTTTGAAGTAGTTAAAACCCAGCTGTTTTGTATGCAAAATAGAATTACACCTTTGTGTTTGATATTTGGTTTTGTCATAGTCTGGCTACGTCTGCTGGAGGAGGTGGAGAGAAGTCCCCGTGATCCTAAGTGTGTCATTAGTAACTAGCAGTGTGTTAAGCAGTCAAAAGCTGTGGAAAGAAAAAGACATGCACGTCTCCTCCAATAGAGAGGAGTCCTGCACCTCAGCGTTTCCTGCGCCGTGTCCTAGTGAAGCACGATATCATGTAACATTTAAATGATTTTTATCCCCAATCAGAACAGACCGTGCTGAGGGAGGAAAGAAGAAATGTTATTGTCTTTTAGTCAATTAAAGACTCATGTAATTGTTGGCAATGACAACAAAAAATAAGTGGTCGCCATTCTGTAACACATTTCAATGAAATTGCTTCATCACTATTACTATTCCAGGGATTATCTCACCAGATTCATTGTGATAAATCTTCACCAGAGACAGGAAATAGGATGCCATTACAAGATGCAGTTGGAGACCTTAATTTAAGCAGTTAGGACAAAAAAGAGCATAATTTGCTCTCCTCACATACCTTCCAATCCAACTCTTCTAAATACTTTGCAGTCAGTGAATTACAGTCTAAACCACTTTGCAAGTGATTTTACTTTACACATGCCATTTTAATGGCCTGACATAAGTCATGCACTCAGAAAAGTGGCTGTTTTATTTATGAGGTCTCCTCAATGTTAACCCTCAGTTTAAGCCAAGAATTGTACAGTGGAGCGTTTTGTTTTCCTTTCCTTCCTTCCTTCCTTCCTTCCTTCCTTCCTTCCTTCCTTCCTTCCTTCCTTCCTTCCTTCCTCTTTTTTTTTTTTTTGCCCAATATGATCTAGAGCACATGCAAAGATTCAGTGTAGTCTGCTTTGTTAATAGTCGCTAGATATAGTTATGGTATGCTGAGAAACAGGCAGTAGAAAACATCCAATTGATGGGGGAAATAATTGGAAATAAAATAGCTAATTTTAATGAAATGTTTTAGTCTGCCTAAGTGGCAATGTTCAGAGCTGCATTTAGAGGTTAAAAATAACTAGTCATATTGTTTCATTACATGTACTACCCATTGGTTTATATACAACTTTTTAATAAATTAAAACATATAACATGGTGATATCTATTCGGAGTTATTCAGAGTTTGGTGGGATCTTGAGACCTGCCAACTCAATAGCAACAAAATTAAGTTTTAGGTTCCTATGTATTCTCAGTTAATGGCAACTCCATCTTTATACTTGCTCAGGTCAAAAATCTTGGCTTCATCTTTGAACTTTCTCTCGTTCTCATCTTTTATGTTGGATCTGTCAGCAGTGCTTTCAAAATACATCTGGGATAATTCAATCACTTCTCATCACCTCCACTGCCATCCTCCTGATCCAAGTACCATCATCCTGCCCATGAGTCATTACTGTATCTGCTAACTAGTATTCTTCCATCTCATACGCCTTTAGTCTAGTCTCGATAGAGCAGCTGGAGTGATTCTATGGAAAGATAAGCTAGATTATGCTTTTCCTCCATTCAAAAGTCCCCAGCGGCTTCTTATCTCACTTTGTATAAAAGCAAACGCTCATACTCTGACTTATAAAACCTTACGTGATCCTATCACACTCCCTTACTTCCGGTGCTCCACCACACAGGCCTGTCTCGGGGGCTTCACACAGTCTTCCGCATGTTTTAACAACTTTTCCCATAGATATCCATAGGGCTACCTCCTTCACTTAATCAGTCTTCACTCAAAAATCACTCTTTTGGTGAGATCTATCCTGGCCAGCCTAATTAAAATTTGGCATTCCCTAAACATGAACATGCATGCACACACAATGAAACACATACACACACACACACACACACACACACACACACACACTTTTTCTGCTTTATAGTCTTCTTTCTACTACTTATTACTGTATAACACATAATAAATTTAAAAAGATTGTCTTGTGTATTTTCTTACTCCCCACCACCTCTCGCCACACTAAGATCCAGGCTCATCGAGGAAATGATTTTCGCCTATTGTGTTCACAGATGCATCGCCTATGCTGGAAGAGTTCCTGGGGGCAAGATAGACACTCCATAAATATTTACAGAGTGAATGGTCCTATTCTGAGTCCAAAATGTGATTTCATAGCTTCTTTTATAAAATCAAGCTTCAATTTTACATGATGTCTTATTTTCACTTTTAGGGCTAGTCACGGCACCATTAACTTTGACAAGGTATCGAATAAGGAAACTGTGTTGAAAAAAAGATTGCACCTTTCAACAAGCAGAGACAATGGAGGTTGAAGATCGGCTTCTAGATAGTAAAAGTTTTGCTGAATTGCCATTTGATTAATTGGGGGCTTCTTAGAGTATTTAACTTGGATTCGAATCAAACAAAAACATGTTACTACTCGATTCTATTTATGGTATTGAATATTGAGTAAACTGATTAAGACTTATTAGTAAAGGAATATAAAACATTTCTTGAAGGAAAAACATATATTATCATTTCACAAGTGAACACAATGTTAACTTATGAACCAAGAAATAGGCAATTTCAGGGCTCTATTTTAGGCATTGGTAATTCCAATGTAAAATATAGTAAAGTGAGCTAAGCCTATAGCAGTAAGAAAGGGTAGATCTTGTGAAATTATAGCTAGAATTAGAGTATATCGCCTTTGGAAAATATCACAAATTGCCTTTCTGATAAGACACCTTTGTGATTCTGAAATTTCTTTTTCAACGTATCTTCTGATGGTCACCCAGCCAGCATATAGCTAAATACATTCAATGATGAGAAATTTACTATATTTGAGATAGATAAATAGATGTGATAATACTACTGTTTTAAATGTTACAAAGAGAGGAATTATTAGAAGCATGAATTAAATTTGAAGTATAAAGATATTCAAAGATATGAACAAAGAAAAATACCTCTATTTCCCGAAGTCATTATATGATATTGTCAGGTCTAATGCCTACAGTGAATTAAATGGAACTGGACCAAATTTTTGAAATTCTGCCTGTGTGTTTCAGTGGCACCTACTGACATGTTATCTATGCTTTCTGACCACTCTAACTTTGGTAAATATCTATTATCTCACAATATATTTATTTACCTCTCTATATCTCTCTACCTACCTACCTATCATCTATCTATTTAATCATACACACAGATACACACACTTCACACATTACAAGAAAGCCTAAACTGTATTTGCCATTTAGAGATGTTTTCCTTTCAAATGAAAACATTTCTCATTGGAGTGTAGGTTAGGAGGTCTGGTTTCTTGTCTCAGATCTGGCACTGTATAATGAACAAGCATTTAATTTCTTCATATTTTGGGTTTTTTTACTGACTAAATGATTGATAACTAAGATCTTGGTTAGTTTTAATAGTTTATAATATCATTATTTTATGAGTATTTTGAATTGGGAACATCCATCTGTGAGATGTGAATTGATCAAAGGATAATGAGAGTGAAATGCTTCAACAATATGTACTCAATCTCTTTCATTTACTGCTCACAGTCCATCCTTGTCTGTACTGCTGCGCTCCAGGGGCTGCAGTCTCTGTGGACTATATAATGGGCTTCGTCGATCTTAGAGCAAAGACAGGAGGAAGGGAGGGATAAAGAGTGAGGGCTATATATTCTCCCTGCTTCCTCCCACTAGTCATTACCACAGGCTGGCTGAGTGACTGAAGGCTACAGCCCCTGTCAGTTGGCCCTCTCCAAGATGCAGTAACTGCAGTCTCCTCTTCCTCCTTCAGGCCCATGTTATCCGCCCTTTGCTACTACACTCCTCTTTGTCATTCCCTTACTCTCTGACCACATGTTTGCAAATTTTTCCTTTATTAGACTCATTGCAAATTGTTCCAGGCTGTGTGGCATCAGTTTCCTGCTGAGACTCTAAGTCACTGGTAATACAAACCCCTGGGTTGCTATAGCAGAGAAGGATGGATATTGTGTTGCACTGGATGCATATTGGAGTTACTGCCTTTGTCTCCATCACTAACAAGGAGCCTCCTCTTTCTGACTAGAAGGCATAGGGCATGAGACCCCTCACATTGCCATGAGACAGGAGGATGGACAACAGTGACATCCACAACAGGGTATTGAAAGCAGAGTGAGAGAGTCTCTTTCAAGATCACAGAGTAAGAAAGAAAAGCCAGTCACAGGGAGGAAACAGGATTTTGTGATGAGCACATAGAGAGTGAATCAACCCAGAAAGATTGCCAATCCCTAGAGTGAACTAGTTACAGATGAAGAGGCTGAGGATTTTTCACAAATAGTTATAAATCCCTTAATACAAAAAAGACACAGTTCACATGAGGCCAACCTGTGCTCCAGGTAGCAAGATTCAGAGTGTCTCAGCAGAACTGAGCAGCCCAGGAGGAAGAGAAACTTGGGCCTGAAGAAAGACCACACATGGTAACAGGTGATTGAGAGTCCTCTCAGTTTTCAGTGGAAAAAACAAAAACCAAACAAACCTTGAACTTAATACCAGAATCCTACTGTGTTGCACTGGATAGATATTCAAGAGTCTGCGTGCCATTTTGGTTTGCTATATGCACATCTGCTTTAGTTAAATAGATATAGAGATAGATAGACAGTAGTGGATACATACTTAGAAAGATACATAGCTAGATAGCTAAAGAATTCTGTAAGAATTCCATATCATGTGTTAAGACATTTTCATACAATCCCAAATTAAAGAAGTCTGAATTGAGTAAAACCTTTCAACTCTTGCAGTTAGGATACTTATATTGGAATAGGTGATTTAAAATGTCTGCATTCATTGAAAAAAATATATATATATATATTAAGCACTGAGTATATTCCAGGCAGTGTGTAGATAACCAAAATGAACTGCTTTGTCTTCCCTTATGTGTGTAAAGAATGAAACACAGTGCAGCCTTCCGGTTATATATGTGCTTCCTTCAGGCTGGATGTTTTTCTGTCAGATCACTGTGTGAATCACCCCACACCTCTTCTCTGTCTTCTCAAAAGAGCACCTCTCAGTGAGACCTCTATAATTCTCTACAAAGTTTCAATTATCTCACTTTCTATTTTACTTTTTCTTAGAATTTATCATTATCTTAATAATTATCATTCTCCACCCTCACTGTAGAATATAAATTCTTTGAGGGGAGAATTTTTTTTGGTCTGTTTTATTTACTATTATAACAACAACTTAGAAGAGTGCTTGGTCAATAGTTTATTATTTTTTTTTAAATAAGTGAAAAGAAAAAAGGAGGAAATGAGGGAAGAATAAGATAAGAAGAAAGAGAGATGCATGGCAGAGAAGGGTCACTTTTACATTTGAGGAAAGGTCAGGAAGGGCTTCATAAAGATCCTATTTTGATCTGGGTCTTGAAAGAAGAGTGATTTGTTTCTAGGCGGAAGTAGAGGATGTTGAATAAACAAGGGCAGTGATCCAAACAATATGTCTGTCACCTTGATTTGAATGCAGTTCAAAGTTACAAATGCTTAATTAGGAATATCGTTGGTTTGGAGTAATATTTCTCAACTTGATGGATTTTGCTCCACAGGGTTAAGGCTGCAATGTCTTGAGACATTTTTAATCATCACGCTATTGGAGGATGCTACTGTCATTCAGTGGATGGAGGCCAGGGATGCTGCTAAAGATCATAAAATATACAGGACAACCCCCCACAACATTCAGTGATCTGGCTCAAAATGTCAACAGTGCCATGGATGAGAAACTCTGATTAGGAGGGAACTGGGGAGATTTAGCCTAACCCCTGCCATCTGTGCCAACACCGAGTCTGAGATTTTTTTTTTTTTCACGACTGGGATTTTTAAAAAACTAAATTTGTTTAGGATGTAAAGAGGAATTAAGTGCACCCTGGATATGACTGAAAAAAATCTGAGTGTCCTGTAAAGTATGGGTTAATCTTTTTGGATATGATTGTTACAGAGTACATTGGACCTAATATTTTTCTGTAGCACCTCTTTCTGGATTGATTCTGGAATTTTTATTAAAAAAAAGAGCTAACCTGAAATCACAATCTTATCAAAGAACTTGTCATAAATAATATTAATAGAATATTTCATGTGAGGAATAACAGTACCATAAATGAGACTCATTTGTGCTAACTTGAAATTCAACATAAGATTATACTAATAAAGATGTAATGTTTCCTCTTGTTCCATTAAAACTCCTTTATTGAAAAATATTTTATATGAAAACTATATATACAATAATGTTAATAAGAGTGGAAAACTGAAACTACAGGAAACAGGAATATTTGTAAATGCATAATTCTTTGCAAATTGACTACAGTCATTACATTAATAAGTAAACAGTATAGCTTTAGGGGATTATGTCTTGAACAACTTAGAATAACTGGGCAATCTTCCATAATAGATTCAGTCATTTTTTGTGATATGCTTATAAAATAAAATCAAGAACTGAAAATGAAGTATACTCAAGATTGTTATTTATGTTGCATGTAAAGTGTGTATGTGATTATATGTAAGTATACATATAAGCATAAACATGTAAAACAAAATATCTCATTACTACTTTTGGTGTTTTAAAGGTTTTCTTTGTTACCACTACCATAAATCCATTTAAAAGATGGTTATGTATTTTTATAATTATACTATCTTCCGGAACTAGAATAAAAGGTAACTAAATTAAAGCATTGACTATTGTAATGTTTTCTAATTTGTAATAATTTAATATATGTAGTGTATACATGACATTTATGTACAATTATAAATAATAAATAACATATTTTACTTAATAAAATCATGTTAGGTAAATATATATATACACACATACATGCATATATACATATAAATATACTACATGGAAGACTAGAGAAGAGTTGTGATAGTAAATATTGGAAAAATGAATATTTTTAGCTCTGTAGAATCCCAAATAAATTAGTGCATATATAATTTTAAAAAATTACAACTCAATGGAGAGTTTCCTCAAGTTAATGGACAGAAATAGACATATCATTGCTATTATAATGAAGACAATATCGGGTCATCTTAATTCTCATTTCCCTAGAAGCACAAGTCCTGAATCCTGAGATAGCACAATTCTAACATTTGCAAAGCCATTTTATATTTTAAAATAAGCTTAGATAAGAGAATAAAATACTATAAAAGTTAAATTAAAAATTTATTTTAGGCAAAGAAAAATAGTAGTTTTTTTAATTAAAAAAAATATATATATATATATCATCTGTTTTGTTACCCCAGCTAAGAAATTGTACACAGTGTAATGCTACAAAGATAAAAGCCCCTAGAATATAGTATATTGCCATTTAGAATCTGTGTGAATGTGAAAATCTATTTTTAAAACCAGCCATGCCTTTTGAGCTCGGCTGCTTGCAGGAATGTATGGGAAGAAGATTCTCCTCATTATTTTTGAGTGGTTTAGAGCAGGGGACATTTTGGGGAACATACATCTCAGTACTGCATAGACTCAATCCCCAGCTTGACAGCTCTCTGAAATGAAATGCAACCTATGCTCTCTCTACTTAATCTCCTGGTATCTTATCCCTGGCTCACATCTACTGTGATGTTTATTTATATAAAGATGCATTCTGGGATTCTGATCCCTTTTCCTGACACCAGTACAGATGCGCCTGAGACTGGTCATTACCATCCAGATTTCAGCACTCACCCTTGAGAGACAAAGAGATTGCCAATACACAATCTGCCTGAGTGTTTTGGCTGCATCTAGTAGACTTTAACCTGGACAACCCAGTTTAGAATTTATAATATAAATGGAATACAGCTTATGCCAATAAGTCCGAAGACCCTAAAATGAGAAACAACCTAAATACAACCCAAAGCACTCTCTTCAAAGGCACAATCTCTTCCCTATTCCCGTCTCTTTATACCTTCCCAAACTTTAGCCAATTTTGTAAATTGATTCAGACAAAATTATTGTCTGCATTACTTTGTTTTAAAATAGCACTAAAAAGGGAATTTAATAAATTACTGTAAAAAACCTGGTAGAAAACAGGTCATCAGTCCATTCAAGTGGCAAATACTAAATATAGTTATGAATTTATCACAAATTCTAGTGAACAAATGTGCTTGAGGGAATGCAGCATTTCACCTTTAGTTTTTATTTTTTCACATTTTTTAGATTAATAGAATTTAAATTTTAGAGCAGTTTTAGATATACAGAAAAATTGGGCAAAAGCACAGAGTTCCTATAGTACCTCCCTCTACCATGATGCCCCCCGCCACACACTCTTGAGCAGTTCCCTTTATTATTAACATTTTGCATCAGTGTGGTTCATTTGTTACAAAAGAAGAAATAGTATTTATAGATTGTTATTAACTAAAGTTCATAGTTTACCTAGGAGTTCACTCTTTGTGTTGTATGTTCTTTGTGTTTTGACAAACCTATGATGCCCTATATCCACCATTACAGTATCCTAAAGAACTGTTTCACTGCCCTAAAAATCTCATGTGTATTATTTATTAATCTTTCCTTTCCTCTCAGCACTCATGGCAACCACTGACCTTTTCACTGTCTTTATGGTTTTTCCTTTTTCCAAATGTTATACAGTTGGAATCATAGTATGCAGGCTTTTCAGGTTGGCTTCTTTCCCTTAGGAATATGCATTCTCATAACTTGGCAGCTCATTTCTTTTAATCATTAAATAAAATATTATTTTTTGGATATACCATAGTTTGTCTATTTTAATTAACAATATAAAACAATATAAGATTTTTTAAGAAAAGCTAATATAAGATTTTTATATTTGCAAATGTTTATAATTTTTTAGATATTTAAAAAAATCATGAGATGGCATTGAATGAAACAATCTCCTGTGGTGACTTCAACAATGGCTGTCTTACAATGTTCAGTGGAGGAGAAAATTCTAGATAATATAAAGCACATCTTCCTTCTTAGAATTATATTTAACATAATCCCTTGTGAAAACTTTTGTCAAAATCACACAAAATAGGTAAATCTGCTGTGTATGGGTTCAGTTATGTGAACAGAGGATTTTTTTAGGGATCCAGTGGGTAATGCTACTCGGCAAACCCACTGGCCTCTAAGGCATACTGAAGTTCTGCTTGCTTCTGTAATACTGGGTGTATCCTTCTGTACCCAAATCTTTCTTCATTCTTTCAACTTGGAATCAGAAAGCTAAATGCCTGAAGCACTGTGGTAAGTAATTAAAAGTTCACAACTGTACCAGTTATTTGAAAAATCAGTTATTACTGGTGCTCTGTGTAGAAGCTGGAACCAGGGAGCAGCGGGATGAAATGATTGGAAGTATCTGCAGGTGGTCCTGAGTCGGTGGCATGAGACTACGCAAGCCAGGTTGTTTTGTCCATGTGGACTGCCACTGGATGTATGTGGGGGACAACAGGACTCGATGTGGGTTGTCACTTAAAAATTGAAAGCGACTATCAATAAAGTTTGGCTAAGAGTTTTATTAACTCACATGGCTGTAACTTACTCCCTGTAATTTTCCCTTTCTTTCTTTAGCACTAAGTAGTTGCATTTTCTACCTGATTATTACAGGGAACTCTTGGGATTCATACTTTTAAAAATTCATGGAACTGATAGTCAATGCTGTAGACATACCACCTAATCTTTTCTATACAATTTTCATTTTCTAGTCTCCAAGCTGCCTTTCCCATTTCTGATAATATCATGAGAAAGCCTCTTGTATATACTAAAAAAATTATAATTGATAGTCATAAAATAAAAAAGTAGTTAACAGAGAAGTCTACCAATCTGAATGGAACAGCATTAAAGTATATCAATTCATCCTCATTTGATATAAGCATTTTAAAAATTGATTTTGAACTAATCTACAGGGTGTGGTGGTGGTGGTGGTGGTTATGGTGTGTGTGTGTGTGTGTAAGGTAGGACCTTAAGATGTGGAATAGAGATTGATTTCAAAAGTGGAAAATAATGGTAAGGCACTTTTCCTAGAAAATGTTTCTCATTCTCCAAACCCACTGTAGTAAGTAATTTGAAATAAAGTAGATTTAGATGCCTAACTCATTACACACATAGAACAAATGAACTGATGAATAAAAGACCCAAACTTAAAAAAAATATACGGAAAATACAGAGGAATATTTTATACTCTTTTATTAAGGAAGGTCTTCCTAAATAAGATATAAAACCACAAACTCAGAAAAGTTATATGCTTAAAGGCATTGAATTAAATTTTTTCTAATGACGAAATATACCTTAAATAAATTTAAAAGACAAAGAACAGACCCAGAAAATATTTACTTCTTTAGCAAGAAAAGAGTTATGGCTTATAACATATAAACAACACCTGTAAAATGATAGAAAGACAGATGTAAGTAGAATGCAGATGCAACAATGAAAAAGGAGATGCAAAATTTGGACAGACAATTCACAGAAAAGAATATAAAAGGCTACTCAACATGGGATTAAATGTTAAATTTCATTAAGTTAAAGGAAAAGCTATCCAAATGAAACAAGACAAAATTCTTTCTCCTCTATCAGTAAAGAGAAGTATATCTAGTTACAAGCATGGAGGAAAAGAAGGTAATCTCTTATTCTCCTGCTGGCAATAACTGAGGACAATTAAGAAGCTCTCCTGAAAATTTAAAAGTCACAAGTTTTTTGACACAGCAATTTTTTGCTGTTGTTCTTGGATTTGATCCTAGAGTAATATGCAACTATGCACAAAAATTATCTGTCCCAAAACGCACATTTGTAATAGCAAAATTTGGAACCAAGCAAGCAGTAAAATAACTATATGATATGATGTAGCTGTTAAATGAGATAAATGTACATATATACATATATTTAGGATATTTTGTTAATGAATTTAAAGTGCAAATTTCAGATATAGTATGGTCAGATCTGTAAAGTGTATATGAGTATGCTATTTATTAATGTGTGTGTATACATGTATATGCATGCACACACATATCCTTATAAGCAAGAAATAAAACTCTGGAAAGCTAAGAACCAAATGCTAATAATCATAACCTTGGGGGTGGAATCGAGGTAGGGGTGGAGCTTTCCCTCCTGTATTGTATTCCTACAAAAGAAGGGTTATCTGTGAATTTTATTTTATTTTGTTTTCTGTTTTGTTTTCATTTCATTTTCCTACATTTTTCAAAAACCTAGAAATATGTATTTGAAACATAAAATAACTAAAATAAAACACAAACCAACAGCATAATTTGGGAAATACTCTAGATTTTACATTTGAGGATGAAAGAAAATGCAGGTGCACAATACAATTTAATCTTGGTGTTTGAATTACTTTTCTAGGTCTCTAAATAGGTCCCTTTAGAAGTTACTCAAATGTTCATTCTAGGGAAATTGCTGAGCTTATTCGTATGGAAGGACCGCAGTATTGGCCATTGTAGCCAAGGGATGGTCCAGAAGGGGCCCACATGCACGTCTCAGCAGGTTCTCCTCTCTCTCTCAATATCCTAAAGCTTTCCTTGCTTACTGAGAAAATAAGATTCCTAATGATCAAATATAAAATCATGTTAATATTTTGGTCATTTAAGGAGAGCAGGGTGAACACGAAATTGCTGAGAATGTGCAGCACTAATCTTGGCCTGGACACTTGTGAGTCTGGTCTCCATTCTGTTTGATACAAAGAAAGTCTGTGGAAGTGCTCAGTTGGAACGAACAGGAATGTGGTGTGTCTCTGTGGTTTCCTGTCTCCCCCCGCCCCTTTTTTTCCACAGAGATAGGTCCTTTGGTGAAAAGACATCTGTGCTTTCTTCTTTCTTTTCAAGACTGAATGTCATGATTTAGGACACACAAATGTAATTTCAACTTTGACTGCCTGCTGGTTTATTTCATGCACCTGCTTTCGGAGGAAGGAGAGACAGGATTTTAAGGGGACATTTTGAGGCCAGAGTTGACATTTGACCTGATATATCCCACAGGAACAGGGAAAACAAAAGCACTCATTCAACATGGGTGATTTAAACAATAGAGAAACACATTTGCAATTAGATTTACATATCAACACATGACTTGTTTCTTTCCTTGTTATTTTTTTCTTTTACTTAAATCATAAAATGAAAAGGTAAAGATTTCTCTTTTTATATTTATATCCCTTTATCGAATCCTGTATTGGTTTATATATTAAACTTTATTTTTTGGTTTCAGATTTTTTAATGTACCTATATAATATTTTAGTTTTTAATCTTGAGTATAAACTGCCTATGAAAAAAATGCATCTATAATTTCTAGTATCTGTGAATTTAATTGTTTCTAACTAAAATGTCTTCTGTTAAAAAATTTCCTTTCATATCTAAGTATTAAGCAATTCCAAAGATGAAATTGTTATAAAGAGCCATCCTAAATAGTTTTGTTAAAATGACAGCTAATAAATTGAGGATTGATTTAACAAATAATTTTTGGTCCTAAAATTGCTTTCTGTAATGAATGATTATACAGTCTACATTAATTGCCAAACGCTTAATTTTTTTAGGAAAATAAATATCAGATAAAAAACAAAACCAAAAAGCAGACAAAGTAGTGTTTAATACAAATAGATTATTCTCTGGTTTCTTTTGCTCATTAAAGGGGGTGGATTTCTCCATATTTGATGCCTTAAATTAAGGGATCTCTACTACCTCAGAATAAAAGCTGCCTAGAATAACTAATTCCTTGAGGAGTATAAGTTATAGAAGCAAAGTACAAAAACAAGTAGGAAACCTCCAGATTGTAAATATAAGAGTAATTACTTTGGCTTTATAAGGACACTGTGTATTTGCTAAAATTGATGAATAGCAGATGTCTTGAGACTTGTGAAAACATCTGCGACAATCACTTGAAGGTGAGAAAATAATCTGATTAATTTCCTTCTTTGGCGAGGGGGTGGTTTGTCTTGTACTTGCCTTATAAATTATTTTTCAACCAAGTAACCTTTATTTCCATCATTTCTGTATGTGGTTTGGTAAAATATGAAGTTTCGCAGTTCCAGAATATTGTTACAGGTGGATAGGTCAGGGGATTTGCATTTTTCCTCTAGTTTATAGTGCCTTCTGCTGCCACCATAGATATTAAATCTGACTATTAATCTCTAAATATTTTCTATGTTTCTTTGCTAAGTTGGCAAGACTAGTGACATGAAAGCAAAGATGAGTTACTGGCATAACATTTTTTTTTTTTTTTATAAAATGTCATCTTCATGGGGTGGGGTCATATATGGTGGCAATCGGACTAGGTGAAGCAGAAGCCTACATCCAGCGTGTTCCTCCTGTGGCCTTCTACTGTTGAGCAATCAACTTGCATTGGCTGAGAGTGTGCACACAGTAACCTCCCAGGAGGGTCCTTTTCACTTTTCCATTTTGTAAAGCTCAGGGCACTTCTATTTCTCAGAAAAGTTAATGTGCTGGGTTGAGTTATAGATTTTCTGGGAATCTGTAAAATAGAAGCATTTACCCTGAGAGGAAATGACCATATTATGGTGTATATAGCTCTAACTGAGAGAAGTAAATAAAAGGAACTCATCCTAAAGGATTGTTTTGTCTTATGCTGAGATGGAAGAGTAAACCGAGAATGTATAGAATTACATAGAATTAAGTCCTGTTCTCTTTTATTTTACTTTTCCTGGCCAGGCATTCTTTATTTGTGTATGGCCACAGTAAAAAGTGACCTCAGAATGGTAACTTTTGGGACAAAGAACTTCCATTTTCTTTGATTTTAGATCACTTTTTTACTTTTATTTGGTCTATACTACTTGTCTTCAGTCTGAAAGAGGATTTGTCAGCTGTGCACCCAAACTTCTTTTTTTTCTATAAATTCGGTCTCTCCTACTTCGCTTTTCTGATTTACCCACTTAACTCTTCATTGACAATTACTAAACTTAGTTTAAAAGAAGAATGAGAGAGGTCAACTTTGTAAGACAGAAAAAAAAAAATCAAACACAAAAATTACCATCTGCTTAGTGAGTGCGGCTGCTTTTGAGAGTCTTTCTCTGATACCCTCAGGGGTTTAGTCAACTAGAATCTCCAGGTCTCCACAGCCTAGAAACAGCTGGAGTTGTGCTGCACATCTCTTCAAGGTTTGCCTGAATAACAGCTGGTTTAGCTACAGAACTGAAATCTGATCACCTAAAATCTCTCACATGAGAAGGAAAAGGAAAGAAATACTCTCACAGACTATTAAAATCAAAAGAAGCAGCTCAGGGTGAGTCTACTATAGAGAGCCAAGTTTGCTAAGGCTTCCCTGCAGAAGTTCATGGTGAACAGTAGACAGAAACAAATACAAAATCATTTTATTTTAGACAAAATCCCACCTGTGGCCAACAGAAAAGACTTCTTCAGAAGAGATGAAAGAGAAGCTAAAGCTTTCTCTAGGAAAACTCAAGAGGAGGTGAGCTGGAGGTGATAAACTGGAAGCTTCCACCTGCTCAAAATGAGATTAAGACTGATTTGTTCTTCACTAAAGAACTGTTTCATCTATTAGCCCTTGCCTTTGCTACCATATCCTAAACAGTTACCCTGGAACTGTCACCAAAACATTCAAGTGCTGAGCAAAGATACTTAGAAGAAGCTGAAGAAGAGAAGAAATAGCTGCTTAGAGATTTCCTGAATTCAAGAGGCCAGGCATACAAGCAAACCTGAACCCTTAGCGAAGTCTAAATAAATCAAAATGCCAATTACTTACGATACAATCTAATTACTTATGTATGTTACTTGCAAGGCCCTGGGATAGGGCTATATTGGAACCAGTGTGAAAAAGCTGTAATTTCTGATTCAGAGAACTCAGTGTCTAGTGAAGGAAACAGATGTAACACACAGAGACAGAAAATGTTGGAGGATGGAGCTATGAATCAGAAAGCAATAAGGCACAGCTCAAGGTCTACAGATCACTTGTAATGAAATACTTTTTTTCTTTTTCTTCTCACCACCAAGCCAGTTTTCTCGTGATATTTACACTAAAGTTTCCGTGCCTCTTCACTATCTCTTATCACTGGACACTAGATTTTAATCCTCCTTTCCTTTACACCTAAGATAACTTCTACATAATTGCATAATTTATTTGTTAATCTCTTGATTTGCCTTTTCACCTTTGGTAAATTTATTTTATTGTATTGGAATAAATGTATTTCTGTGTTTTATATTGTTTCACTTGATCTATTTATCCTTTAATTGATTCCACATCTTGAATACTGTAGCATCTAGTAAATATTTGAAAAAGGTAGTATGAGTCCTCTAGCTTTGTTCATGTGTTTGAAAATCATATATGTTATCTTAGTTCCTTTGCTTTTCACAGAAATTTTAGAAGCAGCTTGTGAATATCTACAAAAATATTGTTGGGATTTTAATTTGGTAATTTGGTGAGTACACTGATAGATTTTCAAACATCGAACCAGTTTGCCTTTCTGGGATGAATCCTACTTGGTCAAGATTGATTATTCTTTTTATATGTTGCTATATTCAAATAGTTAATGTTTTGTTGAGGATTCTTGTGTCTATGTTCACGAGATATTTTTTCAGTACTTTCCTTATAAAACTTTTGTCTGGTTTGGGTACTAGAATAATGTTGGCCATATAACATGAGCTGAGCAGTGTATTATTTTCTATTTTTTGGAAGGTAACTGCATGAACTTGGTATTATTTCTTTCCATATATTTGGTAGAATTCACCAATAAAATCACTTGGACCTGAAATTCTTTTTAAAGAGGAATCAATTTCTTTACTTGGTAAGGGACTATTTCAGCTAGTTATCTATTTCTTCTTGAGGAAGTTTTGATAGTCTGTGTCTTTTGAGGAATTGATCTGTTTTGTATGTTTTTGAACTTATGGACAAAGAATTGTTCCCGGAACTCCTGATATTAATAGGTTGTATTTTCTCTGATTTTTTTTTTCTCCTTCCCTTAATTAGTCTTGTCAGAAGCTTACTAATTTTATTTAAGTTTTCAAAGAAACAGTTTTTGGTTTTACTGATTTTCACTTATTATTTTTCTGTTTTCAAATTCATCTACTTCTGCTCTTTATCATTTCTTTTCTTCTGCTTGCTTTAGATTTAGTTTGCTTTTCTTCCTCTAGTTTCCTAAGGTAGAAACTGAGATGACTGCTTTAAATCCTTTCCTTTTTTCAATATGAGCATTTAATGCCATAAATTTTCCTCTAAGCTCTGCTTTTGCTGTAAAACTCATATTTTGACATGTTGAATTTTCATATTTGTTTATTTCAAATTATTTTTATATTTTCTCTGAGATTTTTTCTTTGATCCATGTTGTTCAATTTTCAAATATTTGGAGATTTTTAATAAAATCTTTGTTAATTTCTATGTTAATTTTATTATAATCTGAAAATGTACTTCATATATGGTTTGTATTTGAGTTAGTCCAGTTAGCAGTTGTGATGTGTTTGTTGCTACTAGGCGTACCCTGAGTGGACCATGAGCTTCAGATTCCTGCAGTCACGCTTTGTGCTTGGCTCGGGAATTTGTATGCCATAGCAATGTCCTGTTGGTGTGCTACTCTTCAGATTGCCGCTTATAGCTTTTCCTCAGAAAAGATCTCTTTGCATGCTTGTGTTCCGCTTCTGTTCTCTCCCTGTAATAGTCTGCTTTTACTTGTAATTTGACGTGTGCTAGTCTGCTAGCAGAAGGGATTGTGGCAGGACATTCTCTGATGTTTTCATTAAGCCTCAGTCTTAGACAGTCATTGACTCCTGAGTCGTAGGGTTGTAGTCTTTTCTTCTCCTCCTTCTCGGTGCATAATCCTCTTCCTTGCTCAGTTTTTTTTTTTTCTCTGTTTTCGTCCTCAAGCTGATCTGCGATTTTTCCAGTGTCCTAAGAGTGAGAGTTTTTCCCTTCTCTCAAGGTTGGTTGCTGCTCCCTTCCTCCAAGTCAGTTCTATAGTGAACATATTCTGAAACTTTCTGGATCTTTTCCGTGAGCATCTGTTGGGGTTCATGGAAGAAAGCTTACTAGAGCATGCCATTTCCCCTAGTTTTTTTCTCTGAGTTTCACGCAGTCCCACCAACCCATAATTTAGCCTTCACCAGGTCTCCTCACCAGCATCTGGTTTGGGGTTGTATCTAATCCATGGAAGCAAATGCTCATGTCTCCTCTATCCTTGAATACACCAATCTGTTCTCAGATTGGGCCATTGATTTACACTGTGGACTCAGGTCTCTGATGAGTCCAAAAATCATGAATTTTAAGTTAATCTGGCTCTTTTTCATGGGTACAACACTTCTTCTCGCTAACTAAATCCTGAAAATCTTCGCTTAGTTTTTTGTTAAAGTTTCTAAGAAGAGAGAGTGAGAGAGACCTCCTCCCATTGTGAAACAGTTCTTGGCTTCTCTTAGTATAGAAGATACACTTGTCAAGAAAAGGGACAGTCAAAAGAAACAAGGCAAGGACAGTGGACTTCAAGGAAAGACAAGTAATATTAGCTTTGTACCTTCTTCTTTCATCTAATAGAAAACTATACATCTAATACTAGGCTCAAAATTACCCTGGTTCTTGAATCATCAGATTAGCCTTGCTCTTAGGGATATAATGAGAGACACAGGAAAAGTGAGTTCTTCTAGAGGCCAACATGTATAAAGTGAGGTTGACCATTATTTAATAAATATTCTTTATCTGTTTTTTAAAATTTTAAAGTGGACACATAATTTTTTTTTTTTTTACTACAAACTTTCCTTAACTTTTATTATGGCAGGCAATAGATTATAGCATTGATTTAGGAGACCAAAAACACTAGAGTTCTCATTTTGTCCTTGTCAGACTTTTGATAGTCTCTTTGAATCTCAATTTTTTAAGATCTGCAAATGAAAATAATACTACAATCTTAATTATGCATTGGAATGAGGAAAAATCTCATAAGGCAATGTTTTTGAAAGTCATTTGACAAATATAAATGCCTATTCAGACAAGTAACACAATTTTGTTCTATTGTCATAGATTCTTAAAGCAAAAATGGGGAAAATACTTAACCCTAAAGCCCTGTGCAGAATAAGAGCATTCTTTCTTCTGAATACTTTTGGATCAGCACTGAAAACTGCATATACTTTCTCATTTTCCTCACCTCTTTGCTTATTACCAGCAAGCTGTTACAACTATTCAACAGTTACCTCAGAAAATTACCACACAAATGTTTTCTCTTTGATTGTCCTCCAGTTTTACTTGATTTGATATTTGTGTTGCCAAGTCTTCATCATCCATAGTTTTTCGGTTATCTCTATGGATAGAGCATTTCCTCAACTCATGGATTTATTCATTTTGTACTATTTTCAATTTCAGAGGTGACATTTTTTGTTTTTCAAGTTGTTAACAACCTAAAGTCTTGGCAACAGCAAATGAAACCTATTAATGCAAGCTGAAGCCCAAGGAAATCATATGATTAACCAAGATGAGAAAAGAAGATACATATAGAATTCTCAGGGTTGGAAGAAAATTCAGGAACTTAGGTTGCTCTTTCTCTTCTTCCCAAAAGTGTTGACTTTCTTTCTCTGAGTCTTTGTTGTCTTTAAGTTGGCTGTTCTCCATTCTTCTATCCATCAGTATCCATGTCAAGGATCTTAGTTTTTATTCCCTCTAAACTTTGGGCTGTACCCAGTTCTGATTTGCATAGCGCTGACTGTGGCCCAACTGCTGTAATTTTAGAATTTGAAGAAAGAATTCCACTGTCCATTTAAAAGGATGAATTAGTGGTAGGGAGGCTGATGAAATAGTCACGGAAACCTGAGAGACTCTGGCTATAAAGAAGAGCCCTGCTTCAACTCGTTTTCATTCATACCTACCTCGTACATTCCATTTTGCTCCCTTGATGTGTTGGACAAAGCTCGAATCCCATGTTCCCCTTGAAAAATGACAATTACATTTTCTATTGTGCTGGGTTTTATGTATGAAAGGCTTTAGTAAAAAGCATATTTCACATACCAAAAATATATTAATGAGGTATAAGAACTGTAAAAATAGAATTCTGTACTAGTTTTCTCCAGTTTTTCAAATAAAGGAGATTATGCATACACTTAATTTAGTGAATATGAATTTAAGCTTCATATGAATTACTACTTTATTAATCACTGACTTTTATTTATTATTATTCTTTTGGTGAATCAGCGTTATTTATTTTCTAGTTAATTAGTTATTATTTTTTTAATGTAAGTAGGAACCTAAGCTCAAGCAAATGATAACGATCACCTTAGACTTTCATCTTAGGTTCAAATTGTTTGAGAGGGGAAACAGAATCTCCTACCATCTTCTTAGAAGGGGAATAACTAATTATACAGAACAAATCTTAATAGTATCTACTTACATTTTTACTTAACTTTTAAATATCTTTCAAGTATTTCATTTAGTCCTCATACTTAATTTATGAAATATGCTGTCCTTATAATTATTCCTATTAAAGGAAAGTATACAGATAAGAACAATAAAAAGCCTTGTTTAAGTTTCTACATCTAGGGTTGGGTAGGACTCACAGATCTTTTTGCATGTTTTCCACAATATAGTGCTGCCTCCCTATAGTTATCAGTTTAGATATATCAGAATATATTGTGCGATTTATTGATTCATAAAGGTTTCTATATAGCAGTATTTATGTTTGTTTTCTTATACAATATAAATATTTGTTTCTTAATGAAAAGAGACATAATGGTATAAAAATTGTAACTCGTTTTAATTTTTTTTCTTGATTTCCCCCTCTAGAAAGCCTCCTGACCATGCATGTTACCATTCAAAGAATCTTCCATCTTTGTTTAAAGCCATTGGTAGTTCTTGTGTGCCAAAATCCTTCCCCAAAGTCTGATTAGACCTGTAGTATTAATTATAACTATCACCTCCAACAGTCAACATAAGGCTTTAAAAATATACTCCGTAACTCCAATCTTACATAATAGTGAGTTGGAGTTTGCAAAGGAAGTATCATTGAAGGATAATTTCTAGCTAGTTAATTTGAATTATTTCTCTCCCAGAACTCATGACCAGCATTAAAGGAGCAGTATTTATAAATACTATTCTTTGTCATCTGCTATGAATAGTAGTGAGGCCTAGGCATCACTTCTTGAAGTTTCTAAAGATAAGAATAATTTTGATGCACAATAAATCGAAGATCTTGCAGTCCTATCCTTAGTAATAAGACTTACTATCTATAATACCATCACTTTGTTATTCTAGGAAATTCCTGCTTGGGAAGATAAACATGCAAATACTATATTGTTTATTTCACAAAATTCCTGAAAATTCATATATTTAATGAGACAATTCAATACTTTGCTGAGCTGGGATCACTAAACTGCTTCTTACTCTTCAAGTTTCCTTTCAAACTCTCATATCTTCATGTTCACTAATATTAAACTATCATATCACAAACTTAACTCACTTCCTTTTAGGCCCTCAATATCAAAAGACCTTTAAACTAATTACTTCAAATTACAGTTGTCCCAATTTTGTCCTCTTCTTCCAAGATGCTCCTAGACAAGATAGTGGTCTCTCTTATTGCAGTAAATAATAATCATGGCTTCACTCAATGAACAAGGTATTTTTGTGGTCTCTTTGCATTACTTACCCTTCCTAACTATTATATCTGAAGTGCTGTTATAATTATACAACAGCTATTAAGCATATCTTATTTTTTTCTATTAAGGTTTACTCTATCTGAAATACAGAGGCCGCATTTATTAACTTCTTTTAAAAGGAAGTACAAATCTAAGACATATCTATGGAGCATAAGTTCCTGGGCCAATGAAATTTGTGTTTCTTGATTTTATTTTAATGTAAATTGCTACTACTTCCACAGTAAACTCTTGTTGGAGTAAAAAATGCTTTGGAATCCATTTTACTGTTTTACTAGCAAAGAAATTTTTTTTTTAATCTATAAAAGAACACTTGGTAAGTGTTTATATAATTTTTTGATAAGAAATTTATAGTACTCTGACTTGTGATAGTAGCTATTGCCCTAGAGACTCTAGAGTGGGAGGTATAAGAACCCTTGAAAATAACATTATTAGCCTTAATATCATACCTACCTCATTTAGTTGATATTAGGTGAAATATATTTCAATGTGATAGCAAGTCAGGAAGTTATTTTGTTCTCTCTCTTGTAACCTGATAACCCTGAAACAATTGACTAACAAAAATATATTCTCCTTATTTTAAATTTTGTAAGGATCTTCCTCTCTCCCTTCCTGTCCTTCTCCCTCTCGCTCTCTGTATCTCTCTCTGTCACACACACACACCCCTCTCCACACACAGGCGTGCGTGTGCGTGCACACACACACACATTCACATACACATACTAGTATTTATTCTCCCAACATGTTCCTCTTTCCAAGCTTCTTTAAGCCATGATGGTAGGTTGTTTGTTTTGCTTTGAGTTCTTTTGGTTAATGCCAGCAATGGCAAGTAATTCCTTTGATCTTGAAATTATGCTGTATGTTATTTGCTCGAATCTTTTCACTTCAACAAAAGCAAAGTTTGAAAGGTCTTTCTTCTTATTCACCTGCATTTATGGTAAAGATGTCTTAAGGAATAGGGTTTGCCTGATGACAATTTAGAGAGTTGTATTTTCATATGGGTTCTGTGTGTGAGTGTGCAAGTGTATGCGGGTGTGTGTACTTTGGATGCTGACCCTGACAAAGTCTCTCTTCTTAAATAGGTTTCTCTGATGCCATCTCTGGGGTGGTGTAAGTCTAGGGTTGAGACTGTGATTGATTTCTGTCCCTCCTGGTAGAGAGGGGAGGGAGGATACCTTTAACAAATTTATATCTTGCTTTTAGGAAAACAGAGGAAGAACAGAGAGCTTTTATTTTCTCTGCTCCTTTTCAATTGCCTTCAGCTCAAAATAATCCTTATGAAATATTTTGGGATGGTATATTCTGTTACCCTTCACCTGCAGAGCCCAGTTTAGCAGGAATACTGCTGTCAGTTGAGAGAGAATTCTCCTCTTGATATATATGATCAAATTTCTCCTCCCACTATTCTTGATACCTGATTACCCT
This sequence comes from Rousettus aegyptiacus, assembly GCF_014176215.1. NCBI lineage: Eukaryota > Metazoa > Chordata > Mammalia > Chiroptera > Pteropodidae > Rousettus > Rousettus aegyptiacus. The sequence goes on from NW_023416311.1 coordinate 53,094,385, forward strand.
GACCTGTCGTTAGCAAGAATCCCCCTAATCTTGATGCCTCCTCTTAGTAATTTTCCATCCATTGACGTCTTCATTCTGCTCATTGCTCAAATTTTCAGCTGTCTTTGCTGTATTTGGAATTAAGCTGATCTCTATTTCAATAGTCTCAATATCTACCGCAATAGTTCTAAATAAAGTTTTCCTTTCTACTTTATCCAGTGTCAGGATACATTTTTCTTTAACATCTTTATTATCGACTCTTCAGCCTAGTTCGGAACCCCTCAATAAGTAGTAAAATGGACTGGAATTTTCTCATTCAGAATTTCGAGGGAGTAAACATCTTCTGACTGCCATTGCTCATCTTTCCTTTGGAGTTTGTACAATGCAGTCGGGACACAGGCACTGCATGCATATTCAAGACGTTCAGAGCTACAGCAAATGCAACTGCAGATGAGGAATAGGTGCAATGATTTCCCAACTTCCCCACCCAAAGGTTTAAGCAGGACTCCTATCACTCCTTTTTGGGAAGTCTCAGGGGTGATACACAATAGGAGAATGTTAGAATAACAGAAACAAACAAACAAACAAACAAACAAACAAAAACAAAAAAAATATTTATTCCAAAGAGAGAGCAGGAAAGGGTTGGTAAAAAAGTAAAAATGCAACCCAGGGTGGAGATACTGAAATGCAGGAGTGAAAGATGAAAAGTACTCTCGCTGATTTTCAGAACATAATCTTTTACTATTTCTTTACTCTTCCCTTTTCCTTCTCCTTTCTCTTCCTTTCATTTTTCATTTTCTCTTCCTCAGAGATAATAAAAAATTGTATCGTTTATATGTGTCACCATTTATATTACTCTGATAAACATTTTATGTGTATTATTTCAACAATCTTCAATATAACACTCAAATGTTAATATTATTATGTCTCTTTTACAGAGGAAGAATTTCAAGCATGCACAGTACGTGACTTGCTCATGGTCACACAGCTAGTAAGTGGCAAAGTGAAAATTTAAACTTAGCCCTAACTAAAATTTGTTCTTTGGTATGTTACCAGAGCTTTTCAAGTTTTAATGTGCACACTTAAATGACCTGGAAATCTTGTTAAAATGCAGATCCCAGCTCAGGAGCCCTGGATTGGGACCTGAGGTTCTGCATTTGTGGGTGATGAAGGCACCGTATTTATCTTGCCAGACTTTGAGTAGCATTTGATGGCCATTGATTTGAAGTTCACTGATAATGTGCCTGCTCATAATTTTCTCATTACTTTAGTCCATGTTTTAAATGCTACAGATTAATTTGTCCCAAAGTTTAATTTATTCAAAGATTAGAACTTTCCAGTGTCAGAAGAATTGCCCCAAAGACATTCTCCCTCAAAATTTTTGCTCAGTAGCACTTTTTGTCTTCATCAATCCAATTTTTCATCTCACTAATTGCTTTTTCTTTCTCTCCTCTGAAGTCCTTTTAATTTATATACATCTTTTGGGCACCTACAAGCACGAAATTGAATGCTTTATTCCAGGTGCAGGCCCATCATTCATATGAAAAATATCACATCACATTTCTCTGTTCTATGACACAAGTGATACAATCTCTCTCAGTATTGAGTCTAAAAGAACTCTGCATGATTTTAGGACTAAACTATATTGAAGATGTCTATCTAATTTGACATTGTAATTTATAGCCTCAACTATCTGTTTCTTCAAAAGAACTAATTTACATCTTTGAAGTTGGATGGCATGTTTTTTCTTATACCATGCATGTTTTATCATTTTTTTGTTGTTGTTGTTACTAATGTTAGCACACAGCCAACTCCAGTTTCTATTTTGGGTTACTCATTGGTGGGGAGCTTCTTTCATATCCTTTATAGTGTGTGGACTGCTATCAAGGCAGAAACATATTCTTTATTTTCCAAATGCCACTGGATTGAAATGATAGAGCTCTGAGGCTAAAATTTTCAATTGGTTAAGAGTAGAACATCAAAATTTTCCTTTCTTTCTCCCTCTGTCACTGTGCTTGTGGTATCCTTAGCTACCTAGAAATGTTTCTTTTGAAAAGTTCCAATTTGATCTTAGGTGTACCAGGAGAAAAAGGCCAGGAGAGTTAAGAGGAGAGCCTATACTGAGCACAGGATCTTTCAATTATATTTACAAATATTTAAAGACTAATGTAGCTGCATGTAAGGAGCTTGTGTCACGTTTGTAGTTTAGGCTTGGTGAATTGTCCTTTGCAATGATAACTCCACTAGAAGGATAATAAAATTATTGAATAAATACAGTTGGGAAAGCCTGGAAAAATCTCATTTTGCATGTGTGTGTGTGTGTGTGTGTGTGTGTGTGTGTGTGTGTGTGTTAGAATGATGAGAGAGAGAGAGAGAGAGAGAGAGAGAGAGAGAGAGAGAGAGAGAAATTAGAGGAAAATTTTAAGAAACGTTTTTCCTGATTTCTTCCTAATTAGAATTTTCTATCACAAAACCTTTGATTCTATAGTTGCTATCATTTTTTTTTTTTAATTCAGCAAATACATATTGAGGACTTCCAATGAGTCAATGACTGGTTACATAGCAAATGGAGGAAAGTTGAAAAATATATTGTTCACAATGTTAAGGCACTCAGAATTATTAGGTGAGGTAAATTTCTACAGATAATTAGTTCTTATCTGTATTGTACTCCTAGTTTTATTTTGTACTAGAGAAGCTTCATAGGAGAGAATTAGAGGAAGTTATAGAAAGATTTACCATGGAGAGGTATTTGGGTAGGACCCTGAAGACTAGGCTGGGATTTTTATTGGGTAACGATAGACGAAACAAAATGACATGGATTTGGGGGGGAGGTATTCTTGTGTAGCAAATCCCAAAACAGGGCTTAGCTGCTTGTAACGTTAGAATAATAAATTTAAAGTTCCATATATTGTAAAACTTTTACAAAGCTTTTATGTAACAAAACAATATTTCCCTGGAGAAACTATAGTTAGGATGGAGATGTATACATGTATATTTTTTCCTCCCAAATACACTGGTTGTAGGGGTCTGAAACTGAACTCTATTCAGTTGCCCAAGTTATATTTGTTTAAATATTGTTTTGTACAAAATGGAAAAAAAGGAATGCTTGCCAGTAAAAGGGCTGCAGAAGGTTGAGGTGAACTGTATGTCAATTGTACGCTTCATTGCAGAACATTCTGTTGGTTGCCATATACAGTTTCCGTCAGTATAAACTTAAGTGCCTAAAATTCTATGTCACATGATATAGATTTGGTTATCTATGACACCTATAGAGATCTTCAAACTGTATCAAATGCCTGTGATATTTATATTTGATTCGATATTTGATTTTGATTTTTGGTTTTATAGTGATTGATTTTAAATAGCAACCATGTGAAATTATAAAAATGATAATAATGATAATAACAGTTACTATTTATTGGGCATTTACTATGTAAGGTACTATGCTAAATATTTTACATAGCATCATGCCATGTAATCCTCACAAAACCTTATGAGTCAGATATAATTATAAATTCATTTTATTGATAAGGAAACTTTTGCTAAGAAAGGTTAAATAAATTGTCCAAGGCTATTTGTTGTGTGACTAAATAAAGATTCCAATCTCCATTTTTCTTACTCCAGAAACTATATATATATATCATTCATACACTATATTTTTTATGTATGTTCAAATCCCTATGCCATATGAACAGTTACCTCAATGTAGCAATAAGTTGACAATTAACAAACTTATACAATGTAAGTTCTATAAAAGAAACAAAAGGCAACTATCATGTGATCCTTGTAACTCAAGAACATGTGTTAGTAGGTTAACACTTTATATCTATAATTCAAATACAATACTATGCTAAATGGTATAATACAGGAAGAAATTCATATTTGTGAAGGATACAGAGGAAAGACTGATTTTTTTTAACTAGAAGGCTCTGAGAAGATTTTCAAAGAAGGTATGAGCTGAAATGAAATGTAGGGACTATTTAAAACTACAACAGTTGCTTATAGACTTGCGGGGGAGGGAGCAACTGGCAAACATCCAGGCAAAGACAAAGGGTCAAGAAAATAGAAGATATGTTTAGGAAATAGCAGGTGGACTGAGACATGCAAACCATAGAAAAGGAGGGGGGAGGGTGTCACTGATGTATAGAAAATGAAACTGGAAAATGGGGGAGAAGAAACATTTTAACCTGAATTACCTAAACTTTACTAGTAGGGAACTAGAGCCATCAAATTTTTTGAACTGTCACGTGACAATATTGGATCTATGTTTTACAGGGACATGTAAACACTAAATATGAATAGTGGTTTCTACAGAGACAGGGAGTCCAGTTAAATTGTAGGAGGATGTGAGCTGCTGAACTACTGTTTTGGCTATGGTCCGGAAAGACAGCATTTATACTCACTTGTGCTTACTGTGAAGTTAAGTTATAGTGTATTTTATAAGTTTCAAATATGTCTTATTGATGCTTACACAGAATTTGAGTGATATATTTATTATCTGAAGCAATCTCTACTTAGGTCACTTGCTACTAATTCTTTTATTTGGGATGTATGAGATGTTTCACAATGTCAGTTGATTTAAAGTTTATGAGTATTATATAACAGAATATTTATTCTTAATTTATACATCATTCCAAACATCTTCACAGAAAATTACCATTCTAACTCCTGGCATTTTGAAAGGACTCTTATGCCAAGCAAATCTTAATCTAACTAGGGTAGTTAGTTTAAAAGGAGAATGATAGTCCTGAAGGAAGTTTCTAAAAAATGATGGAATAAGGCTCTTTCTTTTACATTCCTGAGGAAGTAATTCTTTTTTGACAAAGAGATGGATCAGATGACTTACTGGGCCATTTTCAAACTTCAGTTTCCATGAGTCTGTGATTCATACATAAGAGAAATTGTTTTCTCTTCTGACTGATGGCCCTCTCAATCTAGGTTCCTCACCCCCTGCCACCAAAAATAAGATTCCTCAAGTATAAAAATATTTCAAGCAGACTTTTTGGCTCTGTAAGTCTCTAAGTGATAAATACAACCCTCAACATTGCTGTTTGAGATATTAAATCACCTGAGGTTGAATTTATAGAATTCTAAAGATAGATTTTGTTCAGCCACCCCCTGTTTTATACCCAAGTCCAGATTTCTCTGACATTCTATTAAAAATAAAGTTCAGAGCATTAATCAAAAATAATTAAATGTAGTGAAAGGACCCTTTAAAGCATAGTTTTTCAATTACCATAAAATTATATTTTATTTCCATGACTACCCAATTATGTTAATTATATTTATAATTTCATTAAGAAAATCTTCAGCACTGGAAATGTGCTCGGGGCAATATGTCAGACCAGATAGCACAAGGGGACTTTCTTACTACAAAATGTTTAGATATTGCATGAGGTGTGTATGTGTGTATACTTACAGAGAATAAAAGCAACTTCATGCAACCAAAAAAAAAAAAAGTACAATTATCTGAAGTAAGATACCAGTATCAACTCAGTGGTCCCCAAATTAGGTTCCACGCTAGTAACACAAAGTAGGGATAGATGAATATGAGACTTGAAGCTACCTGACAAGAAAGTGGGCAGAAATGTACTTAGTTTGGTAATACTGCCTCGTTTCCAGCAGAAGCAAATGCAAATCCTGCCAAGGAAAAAACACTGTCAATTTTTGCCAGCACATTACCCATATAAGAAAATTAATCAAATATGAGCCCACAATTAAAGATCATCTTATACACAGGGAACCAAATCGCTATGGAATAGAGTCAACAAAATAATAAACAACACATTTGAATTTCCTAAGATTAAAAAATTTCAAGTATGAGACACAATTCTAAATTTCCATATTGGAATTGTTTATCAAAATAAAAATGAGACAAAAATAGTAGTTAATAAGAAACTATAGAAATGTCCAGATATTTGATAACTATATCATGTAGCGTTCTCTGGAGAAATGGAACCAATAGAATCTATCTATCTAACTATACACACACATAATCTTATATATCTGTATAGATATATATTTGTGTATATCTATATATCTTATATACCTATCTATTCATATATAAAGAGAGATCTATCTGTCCATTTATCTATTTACCTATCATCAACTGAATAATCTACCTATCTACATTTAGTTTAAGGAATTGGAGGTTTGTGAGCTTGTAAATTATAGAACAAGTTGGCAGACTGGAAACTCAGGCCGGATTTCTATATTACAGTTTTTAGGTAAAATATCTTCTACTTCAAGAAACCTCGTTTTATTCTTCAGACCTTCAACTAACTGGATGAGGCCCAACCACTTATCAAGGGTAATCTGCTTTACAAACAATCAACTGGTTGTAAATGCTAATCGTATCTATAAAATGCTTTTATAGCAACATCTAGATGACTTTTTGACCAAAAGATGGAACCATAGCTTAGCTAAGTTGACATATAAAATTAAACATCATGATAACAAATAAAATTAACTTTTATTTTATACATAAAATAAAAATATATAACTTGAAATTTTAAAAATTGATGAATTTAGCAGCAGAGTAGACAGAATTAAATTGAAAATATCATAGTGGAAGATATATATGAAAAAGTTATCTAAATGTATAAGAAAATAGAAACTGAAAGAGTAGCTAAGAGATAAGAATAGAATAAAAAGTTCTAACATATCTAACTAGAGAGCCAGAAAGAGATAATAAGATGAAGAGAAGAGGGGTAATATGTGAAAAAATAATGGCAAAAATTTTCCATTAAGTAATAAAAGGTACCCATTCCCAGATAGTAGAAGCACATCATATCAAGCATGAATTGAACCAAGTCAAACAAACACTACACATAGTCTTCTAGTATCAGCAAATATTGAGAAAGCCCACTACAGCATATCTAATTAGTTACACTAATTAAAACTAAAATCTACAGACATAATACCAAAAGCAACTGTATGAATACTCAGAAAAACCCAGGCACAGATGATTTTTATGGGGGGAATTCTATCTATTCTATAAAATCTTTTATATTTCTCTTTCCACCTAATTCTCTTGATGTTAAAATAGAAGATCTTATAAGGAAAGAAACTACATGTGAATAGCTCCCATAAACATAAATGCAAATGTCTTGGAACAAAATATTAATAAATCAAATATAGCTATATATATATATAATCACTATGACCAACTGTGGTTTTTACTGGGAATGCAAGGCTAGTTCAGTATTTAGAAAGCTATCAGTGTAATTCACCATTTAAAGGTTAAAAAGGAAAGTAGTATAACTATATTACTAGATAAAGAAATACATTTTAATAATTCAACATGAAACATCAGAAAGCTAGGAATCAACCAAACTTTAACCTGATAAGGATTATTTTATTAGTTTATATGACTGCTGTAATGAATTACCACGGAGTTAGTGGCTTAGAACAATACATTTATATTATCTTACAGTTCAGGCAATTCAGAAGTCCAAATGGGTATCACTGGGCTAAAATCAAGCCTGGGCTCTAGAGGAGAATCCGTTTCTTCACTTTTCTAAGATTTAGAGACTGCCCACAGTGCTTGGCACATAGCCTCCTTTTATCTTCGAAGTCATCAATAGCCGGTTGAGTCTCTCTCATGTTGTTATCATTCTGACTGATTTTTTTGCCTCTCTCTTCCACACTTAAAGGACTTTTGTGATTACATTGGGTCCACCTGGATAACTCAGGGTAATTTCTTTATTGTTATTAAGATCAATTGAATAACAATACTAATTCCGTCAGGATCCCTAATGTCCTTTGTCATGTAATATAAATTATTCACAGAGATTAGGGTGCGGACAGATTTGAGGGGCATTATTCTACTAACCACATGCATACACAAAATCCTTATAGCCAACATTTCATTAATAGTCTAAATATTTTTCTTCTAACTCTTTCAGTTAGAGAAAAGTTGTCTCTTCATTGTGTTTCCTTAGCATTTCTATCCCAGCACTCATCCTACTTTAGTACGTAATTGTTTTCGTTTGTCCTTCTAGATATGGTGCATTATTTTATAATGAATGCCAGATCATTGTCTGGTAAATAAAAAGTTCTTCATTAAGTACAAGTTGCAGAAAATGGCATCTCCAAGTGACAGAAGAAAAGCACAGGAAAGGCTGTTTTTTGAGTCCCTTTTATTCCTCAGCAGACTTGGTAACTGTGTCTTTCTAAATTCTAAATGAAAGCTTCATTTCTGGTGATCCCCATACCATGTAGGCACACAGAACATACTTATTCGGGCAGAAAATCCAGAGGAAAGATTTGGCTATGGTGCTTTCTTTCTAATAGTCCCTTTCACATAGCCCTAAGAATAGGTAGCAAGTTTATAAATTCTTCCTAGACCAAGGTAGAAGAGGAAAAAAAAATAGGCTGAGAGATCCAATGTGATTAATTGAAAAAAGCTATATGAGTATACACATTCTATTATGTATGAAATCGTTTATACATAAGCTATTTCAGTAGTTTATTTTTACTTAGCAATTGTGTTTTTAAGAGAACTAAGTATTGGAAAAGACATCATTAAAATTAGTTTGTATGCATAATCACAAATTTTGATCACATCGCATAAATAGACATTTTATGGAGATCATTTTAGAAAAATTCTTTTAAACGCTAGTTTGTTGTTGGAATAAAACTTCATATTTTGTATATTTAAGATTCTTTTGTAATGCTTAATATACAAACGTATTCAGTATATATGTCAGAAATGATGCAGAACTACAAAAACAAAAACAAAACCCCACCAGTCAACCTATGAACCAAAATTCTAACAAAACACCCGAATACACCTCTGTGTTTCTTCCCTTTTCCATATTTTTATTTTCCTCTAGTAAAATTTTTTTTTTTTAATGCCAACCACATCAATCTTATCTTTCTCTCCAATGTTTATGCCTTTTATTTCTTATTCTTGAATAACTGCTTTGGCCAGTATATCCAGGAAAAAGTTAAATAGAAACTTGTTTTTTTTCTAGACTTTAATGAGACTGCTTCCAAAGTTTCAATATTCAGACTAATGTTTGCTACATATTTTTAATCTATTTCTCTTATTAGATTAAATTTCTATTTTACCAAGAATAATTTTAATAAAAAAATAAAATTGAATTATTAAATAATTTTGTCTATCTATTTATAGCAATCATAAGATTTAAAAAATATATTATTGAGTGGGTTATATTTATAGCTTTTTTCATGTTAAATAGCTTTTGCAATACTTTGACAAACTTATTTCGGGCTTTCTTTATAGCATTCTTTCTTCTTTCTCAACCCTTCATATCAGGGAAATTAGAATAAGATAGATCCTGACATTTTATTTGAAAACTGTTTGATGTCTTACATAACTAAATGATCTAATATTAATGATCTTTTTAAAAAAAATGTGAACAAAACTATCAACCTAAAGAATATGTTAAAGATTAAAACCTCATAAAGCATTTAATTAATGTCCTGTCTTCATTTCCCATTCCCCAGGATTCCTCAAGGCTCATCTTCAAATGCCACTTGCTCCATAAATCCTTTCCTGACACTTCCAAATTAGTATAATCCCTTTTTGGAACCTTAATATTTTGCATATTTTATTTTATTGTACTAATATTTTCACTAATATTATATTATTTATTGATTCATCTCACTGCTAGAGTATATACTCTGGTCGTTGAAACCAGGGACTGTCTTATCTTTACATCCTTTGAATAGCTGCTAGTATGGTGCTATGGACTGAAACTGTGTCCTTAAAAATTCATATTTGGAAGTACCTAACCCCGGGACGTCAGAATATGACTCCAAATAGATGTAATTAGGTTAAAATGAGATTTTTTGTTTGTTTGTTTAAGGTTGGCCCTAATTCAATATGACCAGTATCCTTATAAAAAGAGGAGACCAAGACACACAGAAAGGCACCAGGAATATGTGTGCACAGAATAAGGACCATGTTCGGTCAGCCAGAAGGCAGGGAAGAGAGGCCTCAGAGGAAGCGAACCCTGTCAGCTCTTTACCTTGGACGTCCAGCCTGCAGACTGTGAGAAAATAAATTTCTGTGGTTTAAGTCAGCAGTCCCCAACCTTTTTGGCACCAGGGACCAGTGTCCTATGAGAATCTAATGCCTGATGATCTGAGGTGGAGCTGAGGTGGTGATGCTAGTGCTGGGGAGTGGATGAAAATACAGATGAAGCTTCACTTGCTCAGCTGCTGCTCACCTCCTGCCATGCAGCCCGGTTCCTATAGGGCCATGGACCGGGACTGGTCTGTGACCTGGAGGTTTGGGACCCCTTGTTTGTCATCTAGTCAGTAGTATTTTGTAATGATAATTCTAAAAACTGATATATAAAGTATACAATAAATATATATATATATACATTTAATTGTGTAAAATTCTTCTATGATGAAAAAAGAGCATGAGTGTACCAACATGGTCCTTACCCTATCCTAACCGTGTGCCTATGTTTACTGACTATTTTACATTGTGGAAAGAAGGTTAGAGGGAGGTGGGATGCAGGACAGGGAAAGCACATAAGATTCTCCCTTTAATAAAGCTAAGTGTTGTTGCTGAGTGTTAGAGCCTACCTTTGTGGAGAAAGAGTAACTGTGTCATCTCTTTCGATAATTACTAATTAAGAAATTTTATATTGGATTCTGGTGAAGATGGCATAAAAGGTGGCTTAATAGATAAGAAAACAAAACACATATGCTGCCTACTAGAGACTCACTTCAGATAAAAAGACACACAGAGACTGAAAGTAAAGGGATGGAAAAAGATATTTCATGAAAATGGAAATGGAAAAAGAATCTGAGGTAGCAATACTTATATCAGACAAAATAGACTTTAAAACAAAGGTTATAACAAGAGACAAAGGACCCAGTGATCCCACTTCTGGGTATTTATCCCCCCAAAAACAAAATACTACTCTAAAGGGACTTGTGCATCCATATGTTCATAGCAGCATTATTTATAATAGCTAAGAAATGGAGGTAACCTGGGTATCCATCAATAGATGAAGAGATAAAGAAGAGGAGGTACATATACATAGTGAAATATCACTCAGCCATAAACAAACAAACAAACAAATAAATAAATGGAATCTACATATGCAACAACATGGATTAAGCTAGAGTGTTTGTGCTGAGTGGAGTAAGCCAAAATAGAGAAAGACAAATGTCATATGATTTCAGTTACATGTGGAACCCAAAGAACAAAATAATCAGATAAAACAAACAAAAAAAACATCAGAGATACAGAGAACATTTTAAGGGTTACCAGATGGGAGTGGAGTTGGTGAGGTGGCTAAAAAAGGAGGAATGGATTAAGGAGGACAAATTGGTAGTTACAAAATAGTCATGGAGATGTAAAGCATAGCATAAGGAATATAGTCGATAATATTGTAATAACTATGTTCAGTGTCAGATGGGTACTAGATTTATTGGGGTAATCACATCATAAGTTATATAAATGTCTAATTACTCTGCTGTACACCTGAAACTAATAGAATATTGTATGCCACCTGTAATTTATAAATAAAAAATGTTAAGAAAGATCTTATCTTTATTGAACTGATATTTATTAGACAGAAAATTGACAATCTGAAAAGATTGATGTCTAAATTTGACTTTCCTTATAAAAAAAGTGAGGCATCAAAAAAGTGTGGAAACTTGAAGGCCAAGTTAATGAGAAATCACTTATAGTGAGCAGTTCATCATAACGGTCACTATTGAGGAGTATGTGTGTGTGCACATGTTGTGTTTGGGATATGGCAGTGGGATATAAAGGAATTATATTACATTGGATAATTCTTATTTTTGAGAAATTTACAATGTAATTGAAGAGGAAAACAATAAAAGTTAAAACCTTGCCCATATCAAGTGGTTGGAGCAGAAACCCCAAATATTTTGTTCCTTATCTCAGAACATAGTGTAAAAATCAATAGTTAACACACTTAAAGCAGAAAGTTCTGGGTTAGAGAATAATCCAGAAAGTTTTCCCAATAGGTCCTTTAAGGGTCAGAATTTTGCATATATTTCCTTTTGCTTAACATAACACAGTTAGTGATAAATATTCAACACATCATTGCTGAAATAAATTATACCAAATTAATATGGAGTATTCCAATGTCTACTCTGATAATTTTGCTGTCGTGTCTCTTCCCACATGGAAGCACATTTCCTCAGGCATCTGAATCCCAGATAGACTTGTTAGAGATAAATGGCAACAATATTTTTCAAAATGGCCAAATAAGCCATTGTCAAGAGTGTATACTATAGTAAAAACTTGAGCTGTGAGGCTGATGATCAATCTAGAGTAAATGTAAATAAAGCTCAAGTGGCTCTTAGGTCTTTGGCACATCCTGTCAAGACCAGCATTTCTCATGCTGTAATTCAAATTCCCAAATGCACTCAAGTGAGTGAAAGCTCCAAACTGATGTTTGGTAGAGAAGGGTAAAAAGGAAGGATATGGGATTTCTCATTAACTTAAATATCTAATAAACTGATTTTTAAATTTAATTTGTTTAGATTAAATTTCTGTGAATTCTTTTCCAATCCTAGAGAGCTGATTCTGTTTTTCCCCCTAAACCTTTTTGATATTATCTGAATGTAAAATGTCCTCTTGTTGGTGTGGTGCTAATAAACATAGTACCTACACAAGCAGGTCATTGAACTGTTTGTAAAACCTGTTTTCTTTCCCTTATTGTCTAAATTTCATTGACACCAAAATCAACATGCTAAGTCTTGAAACTGACAAAAATTTAAACTGGAGTTTCCTTGAAGAATAACAGTCTATTATAAAAAGAGGAATCATAATTTTTTCAAGGATAAAAAACATTTTTTTCTGCATTGCTACCTCAGCTTCCAGCTCAGAATTAACTTAAGTTCATCATTCTCATTTGTCTTGTGGAGATCGTAACTTTAATAAAATAAGCAAATGTCTAGAGCCAACACTTGCAGGACATTAATTACTGATTTTATTGGAATGAATGGCAAACAGGAACACATAATTATGTTGTGGCAGTCTAAAAATTTCTGATTTACAAAATATAACTACAATATGCTGTTTGGGTTTAGTTTGTTACTACCGAATTTTTTTCCCATATAATTTGTCAGAATAAAAAATATAATATTGTTCTTGAAGTATTTTTGTGCCCAGGCATATGGGTTGTTAGCATCTTCCTCTTTGCCTGCATAATTACCCTACAGGTCAATGCACCTTCATCATGACTACAGCCACACTCAGTAGAGCCTTCTCCTTTCATTGGCCCTCTCTAAGGCCATACATACTCAGATGTGGAAATTAAACAATAGTTTTAATTCATTCATATGGCTATAAAGCATTACCTAATATGGATGTATGATAATATAATTAATTCTTAGATTTTTTGATAGCTATATAGATTTTTTCTAATCCCCACTAGAAAGAAATAACTGTCTAGTCTGCTTTATATTTTTGTAAAATAGATTTCTAAATGTTTTCTCTGTTAAAGAGTATTGTGTGTGGTTATGTGAAACAATTTAAAAATTAGAGAAAAGTTGCAAGTACAGAATAAATAACTTAGTTGCTGAAATGATGTTCCTATAGTCCCAGATAGGGACTATTTAGCCTATATTTCCTACAAACAAGGTCATTATTCGACGTAACTAAAATACAACCATGGGTATCAAAAAATTAAGCTTCATATTACTATCTATTCCTGATTCAAGTTTTACAAGGTGTCACAATAATGTCCTATATAGCAAAAGGGTTCAGTTCAGAATCATGTTCTGAATCTAGTTGTTTCTTTACTCTTCAATTTTGAAGTTACTGCTTCTTATTTGTGGATTTCAATTCCATTGGCCAGCCAACATTTCTTCACAAGCTCAGAAATATTGAATGCTATCATTTAAAAAAAAATTTTTTATAACAAATGAATATAAAGTGGTGTCTCTTTGTTATTTTATTTGCATTTTATTGACTACTACAGAGGTTCAATATGTTTTCTTAAGTTTGGGGTGATTTGCATTTTCTCATATATTTTTTCTATTAGACCGCTGTTATTTTCCTATTTTGTAGGTAGTTAGAAAATTAATCATATATTTTGCAAAAACATTATGTATTTATATTTTTCTCTGGACTTTGTTTATGGCATCAATCTTTCCTCTTGGATTTAGTATCATGTTAAAGGACTCTTTTCGTTGCAATGTTTTCAAATATTCTCTTAAATTTAACATTTTTATTATTATTTCACATTTAGATTTAATCTATAGAGGAATTACTTTTATATTATATGAAATAGAGTGCATATATTTTTGGTTATTTTAGGTGAATCACTAATTATACCAGTATTATTTGTTAAAAAAGAAATTTTTCCCTCTAAATTAAGATGGTGCTTCCATCATATATTATGTTTTCTAGATCTAGTATGTCTATTTCTGGTCTCTGGTTTTATTTCATTGACCTGCTTGTCAATACTGTGTTTATATTTTTATTATGTTAACTTTATAATAAGTTTCAATGATCTTACATGGCAAGTCATCCTTTATGATTCTTTTTTTTCCCAAATGTTTTTGGTAATTTTTATTCATTAAGCTTTTCAGACTAATTTTAATATATTATTAATAGCAGTAACAGAAACTGTATCAATATTTGGTTTCTAATTAAAATTACATTAAATCTATATATTATTTTCAGAAAGATTACATTTTAAAGATATATATATATAGTCTATGTTTTCATTTTTACTCTTGGCTTTGAATATCCTTTTATCTGACATTAATTTACTCACTTATTCTTTTTATGTTACATATCGGCACAGAAATTTATTTTCCACTCGCCTTTCAACTTCATTTAAATATATTTCTTAAGAGTAGCTGGATTTTGATTTATAAGCTAGTCTGTCATAAGGCAATTGCCATTAGTCATGTTAAACATTATTTTGGGGGTTAATTAAAACCATCCCAGTAATTCCAAATTTTACATCCAGATGGCAGAAATATTAAATTATCATTATCATAATTATATAAGATTAAATTTTATTTTCTTCCTGTTAATGCTGAAATTAGAAATTGTAGTACCCTCAAAAAGTTCAACAGGAGTGCCATGAGGAGGCAGCTGATTTTTCTGTCTGATTTTGTCACCAGTGGAGTATTTGTGTGCTTTTTGGGATCTCAGGTTTAAAACTCTTTCAATTTGCATGTTTCAAGTTTGGAAATATCAAGGAATTTTTTATGGTCTTAGCTTCTGAGAAGCCTCTCTTCATCTATTGTTGGCTCTTTCTTCTCAGTCTTTCATTCTCTAATAACCATTCAAATTTAAACTAGAGTTAATATTCAGAGTTCATTAAAGAATTATAAAGATTGAATTATTTCTGCTAAAGAGTATTCAGTAGACTTGATAATGTCATAATGACTTGATAATGTCATTGTGAGATTAATGCTCTGATTATAGGTTTAATTGATGATGGACTTCATTCAGGAAAAAAAAAAGTTCATTCCAACTGCCTGGGTCAGATTAAATACATATTTAAGAAGAGAAATAACGTCATCTTTTTAATGATTTCCTATACAAAAGCTTCCATACAGAATACTCCTGCAAAGAAATAGAAGTGCTCATGAACTTAGCAAAGTTTATAATCCTCCTCTAGAAAAATATTTTTTAAAACAATGATTGCTTGTAGAAATAATTAAAAATTTTACATGCAAAAAGAAATTATCTCATTGTTCTTGGATTCACAAGAATTATGCACTATGAAATAAAGACAGGTAACTATGAAATATTTAAGATTCCAATTGGCACAAATCTTGTGTGAAAACTATGGGAAAAGACTGGGAAATGTTTCTTGTCCATTGTTTCCTAAAGCAGCTCTTTTTGAAATACCCCATATAACTGGAAAAAAAAATTCTCCCCATTAATTCGACTATATCATTACACTTTTGCTTTGTATCCTGAAAAAGATTAAGACTACAGAGCTTTCCCAGCAACACTGTTAGGACATCTGCCAGATCATCAGTCCTTTAGAAGAAGTGGTCCTGGGTAGATAGGTCTAATTTGTACAGATTGTTAGGAGTTAGCTCTGGGTTACATTAACCTGTAGGCTTTCTTCATTTATAAGATAAGTATTTAAAGACATTGAACATTGTACTGATTTGGCTGTATCACACAAGCTTTGATATTTAATTTAGTTAAAATATTTTTTAATATCAAGTGTAATTTCTTTTTTAACTTCATAATATTCTTTAAAAGTTTATTACTTCAGTTACGTTTTTTCCTACATATTTACATATTTGTTATTTGATTTCTAGTTTAATCAGTAAGTACTCGTAGGAAAAGCAGTGTCTGAAATTTGGGCTAAACATAACTATCTTTCCCTCTCTCCAGTGTCTATAGCATTCCAAAATCCTTAGCTCCTGTGATGCCTATGAACAGGCTTTTGTTTGTTTCTTTGTTTAATCTGCCTTTTCTAGTTGTTCTTGATAGAAAATGTTGTTCTGACACAGGTTATTCCACTTCAAATTGGAAATGGAAGGCTTAGTGGATGTATTTATAAGAACTCTTTTATTGTTAGATTTAATACAAATACAGAAAAAAAAAAAACCCACCTAAACACATATGTAACTTAATCGGTTACCATAATTTGACTACCCTTTAACTACCTCCCTTACTTATGCAGAGGACAGACCTTTGTAGCCGCCAGACACCTTCCAGGTGCTCCCTTTCAAACACAGTCTCCTCCCTCCTGCCCAGAGTAGCCACTATAGCAACTTTATGGTGAACACTTCTTTGCTTTTCTTTGTAATTTTATCAGCAAGTGTATATCCCTAAAGATCATAATTTAGTTTATGCTCCCTCTTATTTTCTTTTTTCCTTTGTAATTTATTCATTGAAGAAACTGTAACATTTATCTTACAGTATTTCCCATTGTCTGGACTTTGTTGATTATGGTCACATGGTATAGTTTAAAATGTTCCCCTGTATTTTCTGTAAGTCGAGTTGGACTTAGGGGCTTATTTTTTGACAAGACTATTAAATGGTCTGGTTTGTCTGTCTTTTTGGTAATGTTAGCAACTACTGGCAGTCATTACTTAAATTATTAATTCACTAAGAGTTGCAAAATGGTGCTATTCCAATTTCACCATTTCTTATTGATTTACTTGTTGGAATTCTGTCTGAAGAGAAATGCTACCTTAGTTATTATTTTGTCTTATAGAGATATAGTTTGTATAGGAAAGACATGATAAGTATTTTATGTTTTATATTCATTTTCTAGTTCTCAAATAGTTATTCCCTAATATCATTTACTAGCAATTGATTAGGTTGGGGGTTTTTGTTTGTTTGTTTGTTCGTTCGCTTTGTTTTGTTTAGGTATCATTATGTGCTCAAAGATTTAAACAAATTATGTTTTAATGTGCCATGCTTGTCACGCTTATTGATGTTCACATTGTCTCACCTTGGCCATGGGAAGCATCGTTAACTTGGTTTTCAGTTCTTTAATGCCCTACTTGTATTTAATAGCTTCCTTGCCATCTGACATATGAAAAGTTGTTAGAGATTAATTGTGCACATTTTCTGCCTCGATCCTGAAAGTAGCCACAAAATATGTATGAATCTAACTGAGATCAGAAACAGTGCCCAGCTGATCCACAGGCTTTGGAACAGTAATAAATAATTATTGTTTTAAGTCACTGAGTTAGGGGGATTGTTTGCATAGCAATAGCTACTAACATAGCAAATAAAAAAAAAAGAGAAAATTGGAACTAAAAAGCAAAGGCATCTATAGAATGAATCAAGAAACATCAAATTTTATTTAGGATGAAGTTTAAGAGAAGAGAATAGTAATAATAAAGGGATAGAGATCATCTAGACCTACTAGAACACATTTCCCTGGGCTAAAATACACATTTTCAAATGGAAAAGCTAATATAAGCCTTCATCTAATGACTAACATCTAATGAATAGGTGCACAGAGAAAATTTTGTAATATTTTCAGGGAAAAAAAAAGGCCTAACTGCCTAGGAATAAATATGAGAGTGACATCAGATATCTCATCAGAAGCAATGGCTGTTAGAATACAATGAAGTAAACTTTTAAATGGGGGGCGTGTATGTGCATGTGTGTGTGCATGTATGCATGTATACATATGTACATGTGTATGTGTAAAGAGGTCGAGAGATATACAAGGACAGAGAGAGAGAGAGAGAGAATATGTTAAGAGTATTAAAGTGGTAGGTCTCAATCCCTTGCTGAGGCACACAGGGAAAAGTTGCTGGTAACCTCCCTGCTTCAGAAGCTGAGACGACTATCTTTTTAGCTTCTTTTTGGCTTCTTAAGAGCCAAGAAGAACTAGCACACTTATAGGAAGCTGGTAGTCTTCTCCCAGGAATTCAGGTCTCTGAAGTCCAAGCTCTTCCTAGAATTTGACATTAATCTGCTCATGTCAGAGAAATCATCATATCGATTCTCTTTGCTGAAACCCTAATGAAGTTCTGGCCTCAATGGCACCCAGTGGCTTATATATCCAAGAAGTTGTTTAACACAGTAAAGGTAGGTATATTAGAAGTAATATTGGAAGGGAAGAGGAAGGTAACTGGTAGTCATATTCTAGAATCTTTCACAGAAACCTGTTATAAGGAGAAATTTCTACATCAATGTTTTTGGGTTTTGTTTATTTTGTTTTAAAATTTATTTGTTTTTGTTCCTCCGTTCATAAAATGATATTGATTATAGTACCTAATTTTTTGAGATAGACACTGCAATGTCGTCTGTGTGACTTCCTATTGACATCCTGACATCCTTCTTTCTACTAATGAAGAGTATGATAGAATAAGACACACAGGTAGCTGGCCTTGATCAGTCATGCTCTGTCCATCAGGCTAGGACTCAGAAGTGTGTGCTGGCCCTGTCTTCTCTATTCCACTCAACAGCAATAAATGTTTCTGCCTTCCTCCTTGAAACATTCTCCTCTCTTAGTTTCCACTTATTTCTGTCTTTCCTTTAATTCTTCTATTTGCTGTTTCTCATCTCCTTTTCTGGCTCATGTGGTCTATCCAAATACTACATGCTTGAGCTTCTCAGAGATTGACCTAGGACTTTGCTCTTTATTTATTTGTTTTGTTTTGTTTTGTTTTGTTTTTTACTTAGACTCACAGGTGATCTTGACCTCCACATGTCAATCAAATAAATTTTAATTTTTTTTTTCTCAGAAATTCTTTTGTGTCTTACCCATATCAGAGGAGAATATCACCATCCATCCCATTAATAGCTCAGGCCAGAAAGATATAATCTTGTAACAAATTCTTTTATTTCTGTATCCCTTTGCCCTAATTTACTATTGTCCCTTTAGTTCAGCCTACCATAATGTTTTTCCAGGATTGTTACAACACTATCAAAATTAGTCTTCCTGTATTACATTCTTTATACATCCACAAAAGTTATCTTAACATAAATTAGCTCATCTCATATCCCCTCGTCTTATATTTCGATGGCTTCCCACACATTCATTAATAGTGCAAATTTCTTATAAGATCTACAAACTGATACATGATCTGATCTTTACCGTGCCTTCAAACTTTCTACTTTTCCTTAGCTCACCTCGTTACATTCACACTGATTATATTCAAGTTCCTTAAATACACCAAACTTATAATTGCTTCAGGTTCTTTAAACATACTTCCTCTATCTGCCTGTAATGGTTTTTCTTCCTTTGTTTGTCTGGCTTTTTCTTTTTCTCATAAGAAATCTTCCTCATTTTCCACCTCCATTTAGTAATTCTGTATTCTTTTTATTTCTTCTATGGTAATTATAAGATACCTCTTTGTGTTTTGTTTTCTCACTTAAAAGAACATTAGGAATTAAACATTATTTAATAATATTAACTATTTTAAGGGTAAATTTTAAAGATTAAATGAGTAAACACATGTAAAAGGTTTAAAACAGGGGTCAGCAAACTTTTCTGTAAAGGACCATATAATTAATATTGTAGGCTTAGCAAGTCATATATGATCTGTCTTTCATATCATTTGTTCTTTCTTTTTTTTTTCCTTTTTTCTTTTTTTATGGTCCTTCAAAAATGTAAATTCAGTCTTTGCTTACCGGCTGTGTGGAAACGGGATGCTGGCTGGATTTGCCCATGGCAGTAGGGTGACAACCCCTGAAATAGAATCAAGTACATAGTAAATTCTCAATAAATTTTAGTTATTATTATAAATCATATATTACAATATTTTATTTATTGTCTGTTTACTTATTTTTTTTAATGTTCACCATTAAAATTTGAACTCCAGGGAAAGATAGTGTCTGTGTTCATCATTGTCTTATCATTGTGCTACACATACAGGTACTCAAATATGTTTGTAATATTAATATTAAATCACTGAGGACAAGATAGATTATTCAGTGAAAACAAGAAATATATGGTATTGATTTCGGGACAATTAATTAGTTCTTTGGGAAGGGGAGAGAAAAAAATTGAGCCCACTCCTTATTAAAAAATAAAAGCCAGTTGAATCAATGGATTAAAGTTAAAAATAAAATTACAAAAGAGCTGGAAGGAAACAAGATTAAGAAAAATTCTTGTAGTAACAAATGTGTTAAAAGAACATATAATTTATAATTTAAAAAGGAAATGTATGAAGGAAAATATGATAAAACTTCTGTATGATAAAAGCAATAGCTAATTCAAGTACCAAACGACAAATCAGAGAATAAATTATATTGTCAAATGTGTGATAATATAGAGTCGGAGTACTTGCTGTTAAGCTTATGGTTAGACAGGTTCACTCATAAAAATAGTGGGATTTTAAATTGTCAAAATTCTTTTAAATAGTCATTACTATAAACTGCCAAATTAAACATAGTCATTGAAACAGAAATTCTATATAGGATTATACTCTAACACTTTATACTTATGAAAGTATAGCAAGATAGGTGCAGGAATATTCACTGTAATACTGTTTATTAAAGCAAGAAACAAGAAACAACTCACTTGCCCACCTGTAAGGACCTTTTGTAGGTAAATAAATTGTGATAGCTCTGTATAATATATAAAAGTATGTTAAATGTTTTACAATTATTAAAAAGAATGTAG
The DNA here is from genome assembly GCF_014176215.1 of Rousettus aegyptiacus. Lineage (NCBI taxonomy): Eukaryota > Metazoa > Chordata > Mammalia > Chiroptera > Pteropodidae > Rousettus > Rousettus aegyptiacus. Next base: position 53,115,411 of record NW_023416311.1, read on the forward strand.
TAAATCTAGATACATTATGTAGAATGACACTGAGTTAAATTTTAGGAAGCACTTAGCAGCATGGTATATACAGACTGTTCCCAATTTTCAAAGGTTATACATGATTTTATGAGTTTTAAAATGGTTATGGGCTCTGGGGAAAGAGGACTGGGGAAAACAGTGGTGTGAAAGGGAGACTAACACTTATATTTTTTAATTTTTTTACCATGTTCATGTATTATTTTTCAAATAAAAATACAAAAAAACTTTAAACAGTATTTTTTCCTAAAGAATATATATACATTGGAAGAACAGACTAAGATTTTTTTAAACTCTGGCATAACAAGTTCTTATAAAAACTTTCTTGATCATTGAGTAACTTGAAGTTCTCGGCATAGTTCTCATTTTGCCACTTGCTAATTTGCTATTTCCTAAGTGTTTCTAGCAGATGATTTCTTTCCAGAAGGTTCTTTTTTTTTTCTTTCTTGATATTTGACTTTAAATGTCTCTTTATCTCTGTAATTTGATTTTCATCCATATTAAAGACATATTACCATTTAAAAGTTAAGTGAGAATAGAAGATATGGTAAGTGAAACTAATTCACATAGAAACAACTTGGATTTGAGTTTCTCTTATTTTACAAGTTTACTTATTCAATTATCTCTTCACTTCGCTCAAATTGCCTGAAAGTAGGCACATGCTGTGCAGAATCTTAGTTTCATGTAATAAATCTAATTTAGGTTTTTTTTTTTTTCATTGAAAACTGAAAGGAGCTTTACAAAAAGTGAAATTTGAATCAGAAACTTCTTCACTTCTTCATTATCCTACACAATTGATGGTCAGGGCCAATTTTCCTCTACTGTTGTAAACCAAACTGACCTTTCCTTTAACACATTAGATTTAAGGGATCTTCACAAAATCTTTTTTCTCTATTCAAGACAATAAATATTTATTGGGTAGGTAACTTTTGCAAGGAATGAGCAAAGATTCTGAAGGCAACATGAAAGATGAATAGAACATTTTTCTCTCTAATAATTTTTAATATTTTTGAGATAAAACTTAAAGTAAGCAAATAACCAAAAACTCTTAAGGTAATGTTCTGGTAGATATCATGCGTCTCCATGACTTTAACAATTTTACAGATGAAATAAAAGAAGCTAGAGAGAGGCAAATAACTTAACCCAAATCATCCAGCTATTAAGTGGCTGTATTTGGATTCAAAGTCATTTGATCTGTCTGGAGACAGATCTAGTTTCCAAAGCACAGAAGCTAACCATTTATTCTATGCCGTCTCTAACAATAATTGCTAGACTGTATTGAGCATTTAATATGCAATAAAAATGATTTAAAGTATTTTAATATATTAATTTATTTAATCCTAACAATGGTCTTATGAGGTTATTATTACTATTGTGGTCACTTTGCAGATGACAAAAACCAGGTGCTCAAGATGAACCTGATGACTTGGATGCATCTGGGTTAGAAGTTCTGAAATGGCTTTCTCAGGGAAGTGGCATATGAAAAATCTGAGGTAGGATTTGGGCAGGATTTGGCAGATGTACATGAGAGAGTATACTAAGGTACATGGAGGAAAGAGATCCAATAGAACTACCCAGGAAGAAAAAACCCAAAGGAGCTAAGCATGATTGAATATGCAGAGTATTTAGTTTTTTAAATTCCATCTTGATCCTCTCCCTTAATGTCTAGTTTATTTACCAAATTTTACCTATTATATCTTTCTTGAACCCATCTGCTCTTCCCCACATTTTCTGTCATTGCTTCAGCATAACCCCCCATCTTTTCTACTCCATGGACCAGAGAACAGCCTTCTTCCTATTCTCCAGCTTTGACTCATTCTTCAAATGCCAAACATTTCATCTTTCCTGTGACGATGTCACTGATCTTCCCATGTGTAGTCAGTCTCTCCTTTCTCTATGTTATAATTCACATGTTTTGAGTGTTTTTGTTTATGTCTCTCTGCTCTGATAGACAGTGTGCTTCTCAGAAAGAAACAATGCATTATTTGTTTCCCACACAGTATAGTCATAGTGTTTGACATATGATAAGGACTCAATAAGCCGAATGAATAAATGGTGGAATGGAAAAGAAACATGTTAGTTAGATGTATGGTTGAAGAGCTCAGGAAAGAAGGCCCACATCTAATCCATCAGCCAATCTTTTGGTTCTACCTTAAAAGTATATCCAGAATCCAAACGTTTCTCAATATCTACACCATTCAGTCACTTTCATTTCTTGGCCTGTTCATTCAGTACTTCCCGATTACTCGCACTGATTCACATTTCCCCCTGCAGTCTATTCTCACTGCAGCAGTTGAAGTGATCCTCATAAGACTTAAGTCATGTCACTTTTCAACACAGATCTTCTAATGTTTTCATCACACACAGGTTAAAAATGATAGCACTTACTATGGCCTGCAAGGATTGGCCTAATCTGGCAGACTGTTACCTTATCCCTAACAAGCCCAGAATATTCCTTGGGACTTTCAAATGCTGTTTGCTCTGCCTGGATGCACTATCCCAGTTATCTGCATGGTTTGATTCCTCTTACTACCTTTTGATCTTGGCTTAAATATTAAACTCCCCCATCCTGCATAATAGACTATATCTTTATCTATATTACATCTATTTGATTATCATCTATTATCTATCATCTATCTATCAATCATCTATCTAATCTATCATCTACATGTAGTTAAATATAATTTTAATATGTTAAATGATTATTAAAAAATGTTAAATGGTTATTTATAAAGTCAGATTTTTGTTTATTATCTATACACCCCCTGGATTGTACAGTGGAAACAGACTTTTTTTCTTTTTTTTAGGCCAAAGATATGATATTGCTTGATACACCATACATACTCATAAGATACTTGTTCTAAGAACAAGAATAAATTGTTTAAAAATTGAGACAATTTAGAAATAGAAATGACATTAGAACAAGATATATATATTTAACAAAGTGACCATGGACAAGACTGATCAATTAGATTAAAGAAAATGAAATGGTGCCAGATTATTTATTTTGTAGATGGCTATAATAACAAGAGTGTGGATATTTTATTTGTCCGAGGGGGAAATGGGATGAGCCTTGAGGGTAAGGAGGTAATTGCTTTTTTTTCAGAATTAAGGATGAGATAGGGATGCCAGGAGTGTGGTAATGTTGGGTTTTGAGAGAGGACACATGTACTATCTGTCACTGGCAGAGGCAGCCAGAGCTGGAGCATGTGAATGCACATCTGTGCTGCAGGTGGAAGTGACAGCAGTGGCAGGGGTATTGGAAACCAGCTTCCTTTGAATAAATCGCATCACTTAGCCATGGAGGAAATGCGATCCTTAGGACATAAAGGAAAAAATGTCCTTCCTCAGGTCCCAGGGAAGGCTGGTTCTGTACAGCAGGAGGTGGCTGGCAACACTGCTGCTGTCACCTGGCTACCTCGAACACCATGAATGGACTTTTGAAGCAGCTTCTTATATATGCCTGTGTTTATGTGCAGGGACAATGTATATGGTTTTGCAGACCGTTCATTGCATTAAGGCACCTGGTAAGCAGGGGCTGAAATCCACTTGTCTTCTCTTGTGTGTCTCATGCCCAGGAAGTGACCATTAGACATGTTTATGCAGGTAATATGTGTATAGATGTATATAAGAGGGGAGAGAAATGAATATCTTTAAAGTAATGATGTGATCAACTGTAATTGAACAAAATACTGGAAAAGAGAAGATTTCTTCTCTGCTCCCTCCTACACCTACATCCGCCCCTCTGGATAAATTACTGTAGACCAGTAACAGTGGTGCATGCCTTAGAAAGGGCAGATGACAGGTCTGCCTGTCCTGATTGCCTGAGGGGGCAATGGCAGTAACAGTGGAAGGGCACAGACTTCTATGTGTCTGACAGACTTTCCAGATTTTTTCCCTGAAAGTAATAACAAATAGGACTGAAACATTAGATAGAGAATATTGTCACAGAATTGAGACTCTCCAGGAAGCATTATAATTCAACTCTTGAGACAGGCAGGATGAAGCCTCTCTGCAATTTAAAATTAATATTAAATGGAAAGTGACCTCATTTTGCACTCAAGCTGTTAAAACAAGACAGATCTGGAACAGAAATAACTAAAGGCAAAAAAAGAATGGATGGAAAGTTTTTATTTAATAAAGACAGAGCATGAATTAACAAATTCATTCAAACAAATAGAAACTTTCATTGAATTGGTATGTAAATTCTGTTTTTGTCGTTGTTATTTTGTGTGTTTGTGTGGTAGAAGAACAATCAAATAGATGAATCACTGGCTGAACTGAACAAGAAGAAAAAGATTCATAAATGCACAAAACACTTGGCCATAGTGTACTTATGGCCAAGATCTTGTCATTAGAAATGAAAAATAACAGATTAAAAAGTAATTAAATTAGAAAATCATTTATTTGGAAATCCAGCTGAAAGAAATATTTTAAAATAAAATATCAATTACCAAAATGAAATATGAAAAAGAAATAGGAAACCAAATCAAATGAACAACAAAGGAAGAAATTTAAAATTTATTTAAAAGATATTGGAAGCTTTCATGCATAGGCAGCCACATTTCCTAACATTTTGTACACAGGTAGAATAACACTAATTTCTCATTCTGACAAGAGAGAGCACCCAAAATCAATCCCGATAACAATTGTTCATATTTTTTGAGTGCATGCTTTTTTTCTAGAGCCTATTATCCATGAGTTCAGTACTATTGTTATCCTCCATTTACAGACAGAGAAAAATGAAAGCAGAGGCTATGAAATGACATGGCTAGAATTAGAGTCAGATGCTAATGTCTTGGCTAAAGCGTAACATAACATCGTCAAGTGTGGTTCAGTACAGAAGATTTAATAATAACGCACATATATAACAAAAATTATGTAAGAGACAAAGGGAGAAAAATCATTTAGTATTTTGATTGATGTCAAAAGTATATTTAATAAAATTCGACATTATTCTTGATAAAATCTACTCATAGCATCAAAAGTCATAGGTTCACACATTTTGGTTTTAATGTGTACTGCTATACTGCACTTCATAGGGGATGTAACAATTTAATATTCTCTCTGTGAGGTAGAGGAGGGAGAGAGAGAATAAAAGAGAATGTATACTTACTATATGCTTGATATTGTACTATATACATTCTATCTTATTAATCTTTCTATGAACACTGAGTGACAGATATTTTAAAGGGTGGCAATTGAGGCTGTGCAAGGTTCATTAATGTACTGAGATTTGTATAGTTAATAAGTGAAAAAAAGATTTGAACCCAACTAATCTGGCTCAAAAGCAATATTAATTCAATTTTACTTTGCATTTTTGGATATACATATATATTTGAAAACAAATTAGAGAGGCCAATAATAAAGAACTTAAAAATAATTATTAATTTTACTCAAGTAAATCACTCCAGAATAACAAATGTTAAATCAGGAAATTTGACCCTGATTATAGTAATTTTTTTAAAGGTTCAGAGAAGAGAATTGCTATTGACCAAAGGGGATTGTTGTAAAAATGAACCAGTCAGTCAGTGAAAAAACACACAAACACACACACACGCAGTAATTTGTAAGCATTTGAAACAAAATTATTGGACATTTTTCAGGTCAAACTCACTTCAGAAAGAGAAAATATATCACATACCAAATATCTGACTCATTCCAACTGAAAACAAAACTTATTAGTATTAATTAGATTACTGTTATTTCAATAAGGTGATATGAGGTGATGTAGGTTTTTAATTAAATGTCTCTATTATTAATTCATAATAGAGCAAGGCATTTAGATATTGCTATATAATAAACAGCACTCTAAGAAATCAGTCTGTGGATCACCTGGGGAAACCTCTGTGGATTATCAGTAATCCTAAAATCATATTTTAAGGCCTACTGATGTAAGAGTAATCATTTTCACTGGGAGCTCCCATGGGCACATATAAGACTCTAGTTCCACAGCGTGTCTCTGAATGTTACAAATTACACATATTAGATGTTTACTCTGTGGCATTAATATTTTGGTGGGATGATTATCTTCAAATCTATGATTGTTTTACAAAACATATAGATACAATATAAATTTTTTTTAAATGATAGCATTAAATCATATGGATATTATAAGAAATATAAAATCTTAGGGAAAGGAAAATCATCAGCATTGGCAAAAGCTTTTCTACCTTCTTGGTTATTTGGTATCCTCAGACTGAAATGTCAAAGGGGAGAATAGAAGAGATATCAGAGAATACACAAATTATTCTGAAAAGTTTATTTATTCAAGAGTATTTTTAAAACTATAGATTTGGTACATAAATACGTGAAATATGAACAGCTTAACTTCTTGGGAGGTCAAAACAATTGATACTGAATTCTCTGTGTAATTACGGCCAAGGTCTTGTAACTGACTAGAATGATATTGCGTCTCTTACCACACAATTAAAATCAGGCTGACTGTAGGCACAGCGGCTTTCAATATCTATAGTGATGGTCCATGTGGTGATGGTAGAATGAATACACATAACATAGTAGTTTCACTTTGAGAGTATAAGTGTTGGGGAGACCAGCTGGGGAATAGAGAATCAGGGCTAAAATAATCACCTAAATATTCAAGGATATAAAAATTCCTCTCTACACTTAGGGAAGATTTCTGGTTTAGTTCTTGCTGTATATGGTTTGTTTCTCGACAAGTCAGAAGATATAATTCATCATGAAAAAGTTTCAGGCAATTATGCTGTGGGGAAAAGAAATCCAAGGTAGTTTGTACTCCCATAATGCACTGTTCTTGTTTAATGTGGGTTTTGAGATGCCTAGATACTACTATGATTTCTATAACACAGGGATATTTCTATTTTCATAGAATGGACAACCAGACAGACACATAAGTTTTGTTTTCAATTTGGACCTATTTTGAGATTACTCACATGATATTTCTACAAGATATATTATAAATATTTTAATCAGAGAACTTTCCTTAAAAAATGACTCACTCATTTTGCAGTTTTTATAGCTGCCCCTATATTCGATCAAGCCCAGCTAAATAGCCATCTAAGAAATATGTATGTATCATAAAATTTATATTTTAAGAAATGAAATACTCCTATACAAAAAAAAAGACAAGGCATGAAAACGAAATGAATTAAATTAAGATCATAAACTATTATTGGATTGGTGCAAGAGCATTTCAACTTTTGCAACATCCCAAAAATATCACTTTACTGCATAATTCTCTTGTAAATGAAAATAAAGTGCTAATCATCTTTTTAAAATATGTGATTGCTTTATTTTATTCAAAATGCATATTTCTAAAGTAGGAACAAGATCAAAGTTTTGGATCTTTTTATGTTCTCTTTGATAAAAAATAACACTTGGATATCTTTTGGAGTTCATTTTTAAACAACGATAGAAGTTAAGATTGTTAATCTTAACCAACTAGGTTCACTTTTGCTCAGTAACTTCTTTCATCCCAACAGCCTACAACTGCCTAAGATTCAAGCTGTACTTTAGTTAAAATTATAATTTATGACCTGGCATTGATTTTAAGGTTAACTCAAATGGCTGAATATGCAAATGTTAACTATTTACATATCAAGGTTTTACTGTAAATGTATCTCATATTTTCTTAAATTAAAAAAATCCTTAGAAAGCTGTGAAATACTCTAATATATAATTCATGAAACAAAGAACATATTTATTATTATCTTCTTTCATGTTAAATTCATTTTCTTCATATGTGAATTAATTGCCTTTTATATTATTAGACTTCATGGCATTTACATATTAAAATAACAAAACATTTGTGGTTTTTGGAAATATTTAATATCAAAAGATAGGACTAAAAAAAATCTTGTGGAATCTGTTCTGCACATTAGTCAGTAAGCTATATTGATTAATTCAGAAAAGGAAATTTGTCATTGTACTTAAAATATAGAAAAATTTTCAGAATATTTATGAATGTTTATAGGTTTTGCTATAATATCTAAGGGAAAAAAATGAGTACAAAGCTTAGAATCTGTTGCAATGACAAAAACACATATCTCAAATGTTTTGAATATATAAGAAGCTTAATTTAGAAAACTTGTAATGCCAATTATTTCCATTGAGCATGTCCTAATTAATCTGGCTCCCCAGGGAGAGAAAATGTTAAAATAATATTATCTACCAAGACATTTAATGACAATACATTTATTTAAAGAGAATAATAACAGTAAAAAAAAAAAATCACAGGCCACTGCAAAGCAAACTTTGGATAGACCCAGCTGCAGATTTACTACATAAGCTCTTCCTCTTGATGATATTTGCATCTGCTTTGGTTGCCAAGATGAAAGTCATTTAATATCTCAGTCTTGGCAAGAGACAAGAAACAAAACAGTGGCTAGATTTTGCTAGAAAAATGTAATTGCATTTAATTTTAATTGAAAAAGGTAGAAACAATTCTATAGCATTTTCTAAAGTAAAATTTTGACATTACCATGAATATAACACTTTTCACTTCTGACTCACCATTTTTCTCTATGTTACCATTAATTAATTGACTATATGAGTAAAAAGGTTATAGTTGAGTTTAAAATGAAGAGAAGGGGAAAACAGGGTAAAAAAATGAACATATATAATTTTAATTTGAAATAATTTATAAATAAAAGTTTTAAAAATACATAATCTTCATACATTCTGCATTTAACTTCCCCAAATGTTAATATCTTATGTAACCATAGGACAATTACTGAAATCAGAAAATTAATATCAATGGCTTCTATTAACTAACAATAGCTTTTATTACAATTTCCAAATTGTCTCAATATATGTATATATTTAATCCAGGATTTAACCAGGGTCTCACAGTTTTACTAATTACCATGTTTCAATCTCCCACAGTCTGGTACAATTCCTTGACCTTTGTCTTTTATGATCTTGATAGTTTTAAAGAGTACTAATTATTTTGTAGAATGTCTCTCCTTTTGGGTTTGTCTGATATTTTCTCATGGTTAGAATTAGGTGATGGATTCCTGACAGGACTACCATAGATTAGATATGTGTCCTTTTCAGGGTATCATATCAGGAGGTACATGATGTCAATATGTCATTACTGGTAATGTTATTTGAACAAGAAGTCTGTTTTCCCTACCTTAATTTATAAATTCAATGCAATCCCAATAAAAACAGCAACAAGCTTTTTATAGAACTAGACAATCAGATTTTAAAATTCATACGAAATAACAAACATGTAGAAAATATCCAGTAAAGGACTAGAAAAGAAAATCTATGAGGAGAGACTACATTTGCTAAATATTAAAGTATATTGTAAAGTTTTTCTAACTAAAACAGTGTGCTACTAGCATTTTGATACATAGATAGAATAAAGGAATAGAATTGAAAAAGGCAGAAATAGTTGGAAGTATATGTGATAATTAAGCATATGATAAAATGCATCTCAAGTTACTGAAGCAAAGAGGGAATTTTTAATAAATGGATTAGAGTTATAAAGGTAAAAATACAAATCATAGCTTTACTAAAAAAAAAAACAAACAAATTCTTCACTCTAGGAAAAGGATTTTAACTATAAGTAAAATGTAGAAGCAATAAAAGCTTGAAAAATTGACTATATTTTAAAAGTCATGATATAAAATACTGTACAGAAGTCAAAAGAAAACTGACAAAATGGGAAAAATGTGAAATGTATATTAGACACAAAGGGATAGTATCCCTGAAATATAAAGCACTTTAAAAAATGAATAGCAAAATTTCAAAAAACCCAACAGAAAAATTTTAAAAAGACATGAACAATTGACATAATATCTAACATATGAAAACATATTTAAATAAATGAACATATGGTTAAACTCATAATTAGAGAAATACAAATTATAATAGCACTGAGATACCAGTTCTCACCTATTAGATTGATGAAAATTTTAAAGTATGACAATGCCCTCATTTATTGTTGTGGAAAACTAAAGTGGCTCAATCCTTCTACATGGGAATTTGGCAACACTTAACAAAACTACCTACTCAGTTACCCTTAAAACCAAAAAAACCCTCTTCTAGATATTTGACCTGAAGATACTCTCCAACAATGTAAGAATAAATACAGATAAAATCCTTTATAATAGCATTTCATGTAGTTACAAAATATTGGAAACAGCCTAAATGCTCACACATAGGATAGGTTGGTGCATCCACATGATGGAGTAATATGTAGCTGTAAAAAGAATGAAGCAGATCCTTATGAACCCATATGAGATCATTTCCAGGATATACTGCTTAGTATAAAAGAAACAATGTTCAAAGAAGAATCAGTTTCATGCTATTTTTCAAACAAATTAAAGAGGGAGATATAAGAAAATCTATGTATATAAGAAAATCTATGTGTTAATTTGCATAAAAAGAAATACAAAAAATAAAAATCAGATCCTAACAAGATTTGTTATCCATTTTTAATTTTTTTAGTGCACTTCTGTGTGTTTATCTAAAGAAAACCAAAATAATAATTCTTAAAGATCTATGCACCCCTATGTTCATGGCCACAATTAACAATAGCCAAGATATGGAAGCAACCTAAATGCCCATCAACAGATGAATGGATAAAGAAGTTATGGATCATATATACAATGGAATATTATTCAGTTATTAAAAAAATGAAATCCTACCATTTGCAGTGACATGCATGGATCTAGAAGTGATTATGCTGAGTGAAATGTCAGACAGAGAAAGATAAATGCCATATGATGTCGCTTATATGTGGAATCTAAGGAAAAAAAAAGAACAAGCTAATCAAAAACAAATTCACGAACATAGAGGACAATCTGGTGACAGGACTGGGGGGCTGGGTGAACGACGTGAAGTACAAATTAGTAGTTAATAGATGGTCACAGGGATGGAGAGCATGACATAGGGAATGTAGTTAGCATTAATCTGATGGCTAGGTAGAGAGCCAGAGTAAAGAAAGAGCAATTAAGAGGATCGTTTTATAAATTATATATATGTCTAACCAATGTACTGTATACTTGAAACTAATAACAAAATAAAATTAAAAAAATAGATTTGTTATCTACATGATAGGTAAAAATGGGTGGAAGTAATTGGAGAATACAAATAGGATAGAAGAGAGAAGATGGTATAACTTTTCTGAAATATACTTTTTGTATATTTCACTCTTAGAACCATGATTCACATTCCCAAACACCAATAATAAGTAAAAATCATAAAAGATGATGGAGAAATCCAAAATATAATATAAACAGTAACAAATAAACCTATCTAGATATATATTAAATAGGATAACATAACTACTCTGACCAGGATAGAGAAGAAATCAACTAAACAAAGCAACTTTGGGAACAGTATTTTGACTACATACTGTAAGGATAAAGAGCAAAAGAACTGTATGTGCTGTACTCCATGTGGTAAATTTATTTTTCCATAGAGTTATAGGTTAATAATTCCGAACCCACTTTATGTGAATTTTATGACTGAGCAAATATGTAAATATATTGTGGATGATGAGAGCTAGGTTTCTGTCAGGCAAAGGATTTAGTAATAAGTAGAAGGTCGTTAGATTAGTATCACTAATTACTGAATTTCTTTTTTCTTTTTTCTTGGGACGTGACTTTAAACACTACGCTCTAGAACAAACCCTCAGCTTCTGCTGCATCAACTTACTGTTTTGTTAATCTGCCAGGAACCACTGCTTATCTTAGCACATGCACCTGACTATTGGAATATCTAAATTTAGTGGGAAACAGCTTAACACCAATGAAAGAAAAATTTTAGGCATCTCCAAATATTGATATCTGGGTCCAATTACTCAATCCTTGATCCAGAGAAAGAAAAAAGAAAAAGATCTTTCTTTTCCCAAATCCATGACAATCTATATCCTTTAATGCTAGCATTATAATGTCACAGGCTAGTAGAGTTAGTTATTTGAGTGAGAAGTGAATATCACTAAAAGTGAGCAAATTGTGGTTTAAGTTATTAAAATGAAAACAAAAGTGGTTTTCTCATAGCATTGGAATTGATTTCTATTACCTATATTGATTCATAAAATCCTGTGTACATTGAAGTGAAATCTTGCGAACATACTCAGAGGCATAAAAACAATTTTACAAACCAAAACCTTCATAGACTAATTAATGGATGCATCTTATGCTTCATATCACATTGGATGTGTAAAGGAAATAATAATTAAAACTGATCATTAAGCTTTGAGTTGCATGCGATATTCTACAAGGACCAAAGGAGCAAAACAATAAAGTTCTGCCCTCAAGGAGCTTTCGATTATTAGTCTTCCTTTATGGTTTTCTTTCTCTTATTTTTCCATTAAAACAAAACAAAACAAAATAACTTATGATGCCAGTGCTCTGGATTAAAACCCCAGTGTGAGAATCAGATTATATAAAAATAATTTCATGACATCGTGATCAAATTTCATGCCCAAGTGGCATAAAACAAAACTGTGTAGAACCTTTTACTTTTTACTCAATTTTCAACTTGCATTTAAGTAACTTAATGCTACATTTCTATGAACTTAAAGCATGCCCCCCTGGCAGAACCAATAGGATATAACTATCCTTTTTTATGACATAATTTTACTATTGGCAACCAGAAATAGCTTTACAAAGCAAATGATACTGTTCAGAAAGAACAGTTTAATATTAATTATACTAAAACCAACACCAGTTTTTGGCAGATATTCTCAATATAACCAATGGCACTAAATAAACCAATTTAAAAAGTCAATTCATTCTATTATCTGAGAATAACTTTTCAGTTACCTCTTCTTGATGGGGCCTCCTTGAAGTAGTTCTAACCTAAATTACACGTCCTTTAGCTGCTTAGCAATGATTTTCTAATCAAGGAAGTTGATAATATTTTTTCTTAATGTTTTTTTTTTTTTTTAGGATAAAATAATTTCTTTTATGTGCTAAACACTGAATCACTGGTTATTTTCAGCGGAGGAGGGAAGGAGAGGTAAACAAAGGAATGGTTTCAATACTTAGATGAAAAATGTTTTCTGAAGAAAATTTGGTTTTGCAGGCATTTAACTAGCTTTATTTCTGCTTCTGTGCTGTATATTATTGTTGGGTCATAAAAATTTATCTTCTAAATAAAGTCACATTTAAGTCAGGTTATAAAACACTCCTTATCAGAGTCGTACCATTAGCTTCCATAGAAATGTCTTCTGGGAAAGTAAATCAAGTACCTTAATTTTGAAAATTTAGAGATCTACAGCATATGAACTTTTTAGCTAGCAAAATAGAATATATGTATCTCAAGCTTTCACCATCAACAGTCAACTTGAACCATTACATACTTTCTGTCAAAAGACCAGATGGAACAATTGATATCTGTGGAAAATAGATATAATTTCCCCTAACTCCTACACTGTCTAGCAAGTTTTTGAAGACAGAAGCTTGTTAGCTTATACTTCTAATTCATGTCTTGGTCATCATTTGTCTCCGCATGTCATGTAAAATTATATTAAAGACCATTCAATGTTGATGTTTTAAATTCTCCCTTACACATTTCTTCAAAAAAGTTAGTACTCTTTTTTTTTTTGTGTAGGCTATGACGTTAGTTTAGTTTTTGATGTGTTTATTATCTCCTCTAATTTTTTTCCCCTGAATTTACATTGCATGTGCATGGTTGTGTATGGATCTGTGTATGTAGCAACAGCAAAGCTTTTTTTGGGAATTAAATGGGGTACACAGTATAAATATATTAATAAAAATGAAGATTTAAATGCTTGCTGGTTTATTTTGTAGTTCTGTAGATGTTAAATAAAACTTGTTTTTTTTTTTTTTTTAACAGAATTTACATAAGAATTATGTTTGGTCATAATTTCTTTAATTGTTTAAATTTCTTTTATTATTTAATAATTTAAATTTAATTTTTTAATTTTTATTGTCGATATTTGACTAAACTAGAATGTCATAACATGGTATAATAAACCATTATACTAAGTAATCAAATCCCTTCAAATCGAAATTTCTGTTTTTGCCATCCAGGCCACAATCCAATATTATATCATTCTTCCTGACTCAGAAGATAACTCCATCTCAATTAAAATAGAAAAAAAAGTATATTGTGAAAAACTTCTAATACCAGCTATGACATAAATTTTAAAAGAGAGAAAAATATTGTAATAATTTTTTATTTCAAAATCTAGAAATTCTCTAGGCGATTCGGTTTTAAAGTGATTTAAACTATAACTTATAAAAACTCAGAAATTTGAATATTTGTGAAACATTAAATCATCTGATAATCATGATTTAGACTATGTTTTAATATTTGTTCAGACAATATTTAATCATTTTGTGTCTTGATTAGTTTTTTTTTTTTTTTTTTTTTTTTTATCTAAGATTAGCAAATGGGTAAACTGGCAATGTTTCTAAAGTTTTATAAGACAGTTCTTTGAATCTTTATCGCTGTGTTTTGTAAAATGTTTTGGTCAATATATAAGTTAATTTCTTAAGTTTAAATTGGGTAATTCATTTTAATTTTTTAAAAACACAATAGATGTCATCACAGTGTGTACTCTAAAAATTGCTTTTAAAGATTTTGAAGTATTTTATTATTTTCATTTAAGAGATGAGGAACTTATATGTGGCCAAGAGTTGGTTAAGTAATGCCAGAATTTTAGTCAGGTTTTCTCACTCAGGTTGTATTGGTCCTTAAACTGCTACCATGAAGCTTTATCAGGCATCTGTATCCTACTTGGCAAAAAAATTGCACATTTTTCTATGAGCATATGGATTTTAGAAATGTCAGGAAGTAGGCCGTGCTTCTGTCAAGAATACCTCTCTTAAAATGAAGAAGCCATCTGAGCACATTAATTATAACACTATTCTTCTTTGCAATTAATGCCCAAGTACGTTACAGCCTGAACAATTATTTGCCATTTGTTTCAAAACTGTTGACCACTTTTTATACCAAAAGGTTATAAGAAACTTTAACAATCATGAACACTTAGATTTAATATTAACATGATAGAAAATATTGATACTAGAGCAAGAGTCATATTAGAAGCATTAAGAAGAATTTAAAAAAAAATAGTAATAATAGAAATAAACTTAATAAAAGACCAGAAGGTATGCTTTTCATTTCTTTATTTCTTTCTCAGCTTTTTTGAGATATAACATTGGGGAAGTTTAAGGTGTGGAACGTGATGATTTAATATATGGATCTAATGCAAAATGATTGCCACACTAGGGTTAGTTAACATCTCCATCGCCTCACAGTTACCTTTTCTGTGATGAGAACTTTTAATATTTACTTTTTAGAAATTTCTAAGCATATAATACAGTATTGTTAACTGTAGTGACCATGCTGCAAATTAGATCTCCAGTATTAATTTATCTTATAACTAAAAGTTCATATACTTTGACCGACATTCCCTCATTTCTCTTATTCCCCAGTTTTTGGCAACCAGTTCTGTGTCTAAGATGATGGCTTGTTTGGAGTCTACATATACCTGAGATCATATACTATTTGTGTTTCTCTATTTGACTTATCTTGCTCCATTTAATTCCACCTATGTTGTTATAAATGGCAGAATTTCCCTTTTTATGGCAGGATAACATTTGTATGTGTGTGTGTGTATCTCACACCTTTATCCATTAATCTGCACATAGGTTGCTTTTATATCTGGGCTACCATGAATAAGCAAATAATGCTGTAATGAATATGAGGGTGCAGACATCTCTTCAAGATCATGATTTCATTTTCTTTGGATATATACCCAGAAGTGAGATTACTGTATGATATGGTACTTCTAACATCTGAGAAACCTGGTTTTCCTCTACCAATTTACATTCTCACGAATAGTACATAAGGATTCCATACCTCTACCTTCTTGACAACTCTTGTTATCTCCTGTCTTTTTCAGAATAGCCATTCTAACAGGTGTAAAATTTTATCTCATTGTGGTTTTTATTTGCTTTATCCTGATGATAGTGATGTTGAGCATCTTTTCATGTAACTATTTGCCATTTGTATGTCTTCTTTGGAAAATGTCTATTCAGGTCCTCTGACCATTTTTTCTTACATCGTTTTTGTGCTGTTGAGTTATATGTTTCTTATGTATTTTGGATATTACTCCTTGTCAAATATGTGGCTTGCAAGTATTCTCCATTTCCATAGGTGATTTTTTCATTTTGTTGATTTTTTTTTTTTTGGTGTGAAGAAGCGTTTTCACTTTGATGTAGCCCACTTATTTAATTTTACTTTTATTACTTGTGCTTTTGGCATCATATCTAAAAAATCATTGCCAAGACCAACATCGATGAGATTTTTTTGTATGTTTTCTTCTAAAAGTTTGATAATTTCAGGTTTTACACTTAAGTCTTTCATCTGTTTTGAGTTAATTTTTGTTAGGGGTATAGGATAGGGTCTATTTTCATTCTTCTGCACATGATTTTCCAGCTTCCCCAGCAACATTTATTGAAGATAGTATCCTTTTTCCATTGAATATGCTTGTCTTACCTGTCAAATATTAGTTGACTACATATGCATGAGTTTATTTCCAGGCTCTTAAATCTGTTCCAATGGTCTGTGTCTATTTTTATGCCAGTACCATACTATTTTTATTACTATAGTTTGAAATAAAGAAGTGTGATCCCTACAGCTTTGTTTTCCTTTCTCAGGATTGCTTTGGTTTTTTGCGGTTCCACATGAATTTTCTGATTTTTTTTTTTTTATTTCTGTGAAAAAATGTTATTGGTATTTTAATAGGGATTGTATTGAATATAAAGATATATTGGTAGCTTTGGGTAGTACGGGCATTTTAACAATATTAATTATTCTGATTCATCAACATAGGATATCTTCATTTTCTTTCATCAAAGTCTTATAGTTTTCAATGTAGAGATCATTAACCTCCTTGGTTAAATTTATCACTAAATATTTTATTGTCTTTGATGCTATTGTAAGTGGGATTATTTTTATTTTTATTTTTTTTCAGAAGACAATCCAGATTTTTAAATAGTTGTTATGTATGTGGTAGGCATTGCTTTTCAAAGTGGGGTCCTTGGACCAGTAAGATCATCACCTGGGATGAAATTGCAAATCTGTATTTTACCAAGGTAATTAGATAATTCTTATACATGTTAGTAAGTTTGAGAAACCTGCTGTAGGGCAGGATAATAGAAATAATTGTATTTGAAAATTATTGGAGCTTTGGGAAATAATCTACAATTTAGGCTTTAGGTTTTCTCTTTTTTCCATCACATTCATTTTCTGTCTGACCTCAAAAAGAAAAGGTGACATCACTTAATTTAACTTAATTTCTTTTCAAGCCATAGATTGGTATGGAGAAGAGGAAAAAAAAGGTTTGCCTTTTCTAATATACCTTGGATTTATGAGAGCTAGATACTTACTGCTTCAGACTCTAAGTTATGGCATTCCCTGTCTTTCAGACAGAATAGACTCAGTTTTCTTTTTAGGTAGGTGCTTTGGACTCATAATAATCAATAACTTTGATGTCAAGAACACACAGAGAGAACACAGAATCTCAGAGTCTCACTTTGTAAAACTTATTTTCATAGAAATTTTTCTTTTGTGCTGACTATATGGGGGAATCCTTGAGATTATATTTGTGGTGCTGACAATTTTCTCTTTTTAAACTATAGAATATATATTCTTTCTCCTCTCTCCTCTCTCCCTTCTCCCCTCTCCCTTCTCTCCTCTTTTCTTCTCTCTGTTTTTCTACAGAAAAATGGGATAATAATCAGTAGACTGGACTGTTTGTTTTAAGCTTAGGAAAAATTTTATAGGCTCCAACCTATTGTGTAAAATGAGGCTTCCATTTCTTTCTGAATTTCAGATTTTATGTTATATGGATAATTGAGAATGGTCCATTTGTGAATTGTTAATTTTAATAAGCAGCACTATTCCCACCCATGTCACTATGGTACAATTCTTGGATATATATTCATTAAACTGAGTATGGTTATAGGAAATGATTTTTAAAATTAGTGCCAAATGTAACAAAGCTGTACAGGGAGAAAAAAGTTTGCTTCCTTAGTAATTTTTTTTCAAAATATTTTGCTAATATTTCCAGAATAAACACAAAATTTCAAAATTTAGTATGTTGGCCTCTTTAAAATCACATCATATTAAATTTGATTTGATCCATTTGGTCATTTGAGACTTTACCTCCAAAAGCTACAATTATGACATAATTTCAGAGGTTTTTGGCCAAGTGCAATAGAAAAAGAAAATCTAAAAGAAAGTGAAAGGTAAAAAAAGCTACATCATTTTAGAGGCTAATATTTTTAAATGAACAAAAAGGACAGATATATGTTAGCTGAACATTACAGTTCATTTTGCTTAATATAAATTTTAAAAATTGATTTTCAACAGATTTCTTTTATTAGGTTTATAGAGATTTAACTATAATACATTTTTCTAAATCCTAACCCCTTATGATTGATAGATTTATTTCAATATTTTGTCAGAAATATTTAGACTCTATATAGTTATATAGGTTACTGTGTTGCTGCCTATAATCTTCTGTGCTTTGGGTTTATTAAATAAATGAGAATGAATATATGTATAGCAGAAATACAGATCCTACAAAGTGGGACAAAATAATGAGAGGAAGTTTTTGTTTTCACTCTAAGACTCACATCAGAATCATATGCCCTTTATTCCACTAAAATCTTCAATCATGGGTTTGGGTACATTAAAGTTTTTAAAAGAATATTAGTTTACTTTTTTTCCTGAATATAAAAATAATACAAGTTATAGCAAGTTTACTATAATCAATTAGGAACATTTACAAAAGTATAAAGAGGAAATAAAAGTTACTTGTTATCTCGCTACCTAGGGTGATAAATACTAACATTTGGTATATATTTTACTAATCCTTTTTCCCTTAAGAATAATACTACTCTTTTGTACTAGCTTATTTTTAAATATTCTCCATTAAAATCATACTGCAGGGAATATACATGCACATATATTTCATAAGCTTAAGGGATACTTTGAGCATTTCTGTAGAAATTTCTAGACATGGAATTTCTTGTTTAATAGAATATTTTATGCTTTGATAAGTACTTCTGTGTTTGTTGTTTCTGGAGATTTCATTTATACATCATGTTTGAGAACATTTGATCCCTTGCTAATGGTGGATATCAATCTTTTTTGTTTTTGCCAATAGCATATAAAATTTCATTTTTGTTTTAATTTTATGGTCATTTTTATGATTTATTAGTGAATTTTACCATCTTTCATATGCTTCTTTAAAAACTGCACTTTAAAAATTCTTTGGGAACTACTTGTTCATTTAACTCAATTTTCTCTCATATTTTTTTGTTTCTTATTTATTCTTTATATATTACTTATGTTGTAAATATTTCCTCTTGGTTTATATTTTCTGTTTTAAGCTTATTTATGGCATCACTAACAGATATGCATTTAATTATGTTGTAATATGTTAAGAATCTATTTTTATAAATAATAGTAATAGCTTATATCTATATAATGCCATGTACTAGACAATAATCTGAATACAAGTATTGATAATTTTAGCACTCATTATCACCAAATGAAGTTCTATGGTTATGATTTTATCATTGTAATTATAAGAAATCAGAAAAGTGATGCGCAGTGGAGTTGATGCCTTAACCGAATGCCTAAATATACATGACTAAGAAGTAGCAGAAGTAGACGTGAACCTGCTGTTGGCTGCAGAGCTTTGCCCTTAGTTTCATCTGTTATATCATCTCTCTCTCACACACACACACGAAGCCTTAGTCTCTACTTATTCTATGAGTGAAGGGATTTCAGAGAATATATCATAAAGCTATGGTTATGCTAAGGCTGGCTTTATATGGAGATGGACCATTAACTGTGCTGTAGGGATATTCATGGGGTGCTATCTCCACAGCAATTCTCTTGGAGTCTCCATTTCTTCATCTGTTGAATGAGATCTTAAAATCAACACTTTCTTCAGACTTTCATGCTTCTTAAGATTATCAAAAAGTTAATTAATTGAACACATATTAATAAGAATAAGGCTCTAAATATTTGTTCATGTTGGAGAAGCAACATTAGCAAAATGGCAGAATAACAGTCCCAGCCCTTGTTCCCTTATAGAAATGCTGGTTTTACAAAGTCATATGGATAAGTTAAGTAGTTGCAGTACCACAGGTGAGCACAAAACTTGGAATAGCTGCATTAAAATAGATACGAAAAGTGATTTTATTTTACCTACATCACCCCTCTCCTAAGCCTGCACCATTTAGTGGTGGAAGAGAACATTCCAGATTACAACTATTCCTTCAGGGTGAAAGTGAAGAGTGCAACATGCTTCCAATATTCCAGCCTCTCAGAAGACTGCCCAGGGAAATGTTGTTTTTGTTTTGTTTTGTTTTGTTTTGTTTTGTTTTGTTTTTGTCTGGACTCACTCAGAGTACTGATGGACCAGAATAGTTTGGATACCTGTGGAGCACTGAGAACAAAGGAAAGTAGGAGTGAGTGGCTACTTGAACAGACGAATGATAAAGATGAACAGATTATCTTTCAACAGATGAATGAATGAAGAAAATGTGGTATATACACCATATGCATATACATATAATAGAATATTATTCAGCCATAGAAAAGTAGATTCTGCCATATTGTATAACATGAATGAAATTTGAGAACATTATGCTGAGTGAAATAAATCAGTCACAGAAGTACAAATGCTGCATGAGTTCATTTATATGGGGTATCTAAAAGAGTCAAACTCATAGAAACAGAAAGTAGAATGATGGTTACCAGAAGTTCAGGAGAGGAGAAAATGGGAGAATTGCTTCAATGAGTTTAGATTTTCACTCATGAAAGAGAAAAATTCTAGAGATCTGCTTTACAAATTTTTCTAATAGTTAACAATCTACACTGTACACAAATATTTGTGAAGAGGGTAGACCTCATTGTCATACTTTTTTTGCCACAATAAAAAAAGTATTAATTTTTATGTTTACACTTTTGTTGACTACATTTCAGCGATAACTTCTGTGAAATAACCTATTTGTGGACTGTATAGGGAGAACACGAGGGAACTGAGATCTTTAGGGACTTGGGAAGCTTGCTCTGCACAGAATAAAAGGTAAAACCTGGAGGATCCAATATGAGGCGCTAGAGATCACAGCCACTTATGCCACATTTTGCCTGGCAGGACTTCTCGCCTAATTCCCACAAAGTGGAATGAGGTTCATGGGCCCGCCACTTAAGCAGATCAATGTAGACACCCTAGGCAATACGAGGTTACACATCAATTTGTTCCCATCACTTTGCGTGTCTTATTGATCAAATTAAATATCTAACCACCAAATTTCCTCTTCATTTTATAATATATATATACAAGCCATCTGTGTACGTCTATTTCAGTTATGCTAATGGCTTAACAGACATTTTGAAGTAAGCTATTAATCTGGTTAAAATAATGATATTTATCAGCAATTTAAAAAATAGTATAATTTATATATATATGTAAATATAAATATAAAACCTTGCTTGCTTTTGACAGTAAATATGTAAAGTACAATCTTTCCTCTTTTTCTTCAGATAAAGCACCATTCATTCTATTACAACTTTTGGTCTTTTGTTCCAAATATTTCTGTTGGTACAGGGCAGTGTATAGATCTGTTTCTTCAAAGGAATCATTAAGTATTTTCATCATATTTTGTGTAGTCCTAGAAATTTTTGTTTGCAAAGTTAGTTTCTTGAAAGATTTGTGATATTTTTAAATGCCATCTAGCATAAGAAATTGAAAAGGAAAAATAACAAGTGTTTTAAAAATAGTTTTTTCGACCTTATTCTATCATGTTTTCAGTGTGGGTAAACCAGATTAAAACTGTATTTACTCAGCCTGTTAAAGGAATGTATGTTTTACTAAGACACTTTAACATCTGATTCATTTTACAAAGTCACCAGATAGTTAACAATTCATTTTGAAATGGTGAGAAATCTACTTAGCAAAAGTTATCTGACAATATCAGCTCATAATCTCTCATCTTTATTGTTGCAAAAAAGAACCTTGAAAATAATACAAATGTAAAAAATATTACATAAAATGTACTAAAAATCACTATTAAGTTAAACCTAATTTTGTAGTAATTTTAGAAATTTATTATGCTATTATATTGTTATGGTATACATTATTTTGCTAGTTATATTTTAAAAAGAAAACAATAACAATTTAAAGCCATAACATTCCCTTAGAGTCTCGCAAAAAGGATGCATTTTATTTATCCCTCTACATTTTTATAAACTTTTATGTCTTTCGCACATGGACAGTGTATAGTTACAAATTTTTCTTTTCTCTGGTATTGGTTTTGTGCAGTTATTTTAGTATGGTAGTATTTTGACAGTATTTAGGTTTTTCTTTTTTAGTGCTGTTCTTAAAAACAGGCTCAGTTTTTAAAAAGTTGAAGAGGGTTGAGAGGGAGTAGACAGTTGGACCATGCCCATCTTCATCTGCAATTAAAACTCATGTATGAGAACATTTTGCATAATAATTAGACATGAACACACACACATATAGAATTTAAGGCTGGAAAGGACTTTAAGTGGCCATTCGATCCAGTACGTGAATATATATTTATAAACATAAAATACATATGTGCTCTCTGCAGGCTTTAGCCTGGGTATTTCGGCTTTGGAATGCACATTCGCTAGGATTAAAGTTGAGCTGGACCACCCACAAAAGCAAGGCCACCCAAGGGAAAATTCAAGACCCAGGCAAGTAGAGCTGCCAGGCTTGCCTCGTGAGAACAGCTGGCCATACTAGCACCTGCCGTTCAGTTCCAGACAGCTGGAGCTAAGGTTTGCGTGGGCCCAGCTGCTTTTAGGATAGGCACACACAAAGACCACTGCCGCTTGGGCATCTGTCAACTCTTGCTATATTTGGTGGAGAAAGTTTGGCAGGGAGTTGTGTGGTCTACCAACTAAAATTTAGGCTGATTAGTCACAAACCAGAATTGTAAAATCATAGGTTTGGAAGGAATCTCCAGTGAAGGAGGTCTCAGACTTTGGTGTGAATTAGAATAACATTGGGAACTTCCTGAAAAGGCTGATTCCAGACCCTGTCCTTCGAGTCTGACTCGGTGGCTCTGTGAAGCTATTTGCAATTTGTATTTTTTAGTAAGCTCCTGAAGTAAATATAGATAATATATTTATTTAACATAGATGAACCAAGGCTTTTATTCTAAGAATTCAAAGAAATATCAGCTTATTGAGATTCTTGTTAGAAATAAATATTACCTGGCCTTATTATTGACTCAAAAGTTAGGATGTGTGTGAGTCCACCTGAAATTGAGAATTCATTAATTGCTAACTAGATAAATATATGGGGATCATCAGAAATGTCTGGTATTACATTTCTTGCTGGTAAATGAAGGATATGTGTCTGGCCATAAAGGAAAGATTTATTTACACATACAGAATCCTGCATTTTTTCTCTTTGAAATGTGAACTAATAGCCTGATTAAACTGTAGGAATAAAGATGTCAACTTGATGTACATCTCTTTATATTCCTTTTTCTCCAGGCACTAAGTAAAGCTTTAAGAATTTGAAATAAGAACATATTGTCATAATATAATTGAAAATGTGGCAAATTAGACTATTCTGTTTAGAAAATGGATATTTCTCTGTGGCCCAAAAGGCAACATGTACACCTTGTATTAGGTTTTTCTAGTGAGGAACGGAGAGCAGCTAGGATGTCCGGTGCCATACTCGGAAGGTGTTCCACCTACGCATCAATAGTTGTGGGAGACTGTGTCTATGTTCTCCTCCCTTCTGTCTGAGGATTTTACCCAGGCCTATAGGGTATCTGTAAACCACCTAAAATTATATTTACAGGAATTTTATTTCTGCAGAAAATGTTCACGGCTTTCATTAGAATCTCAAAAAATGAAGAGATAAAACCTACTTTGTCAAACGAGATGGTAATTGAGCTTTGTGATCACCTACTACCATGTTTTTTCAATTAGAAATAAGGAAAAGTTACATATAATTTTCATCTTAGTAAATTTAAATGAATCCAGAAAAGACCAGAAGAAAATCTTCGAGCTTTAACAGGTTTCTTTTTTTTTCCTGTCAGGTAAGTAAAATATCTCAGTCAACTTCAATATATTTCTTAGTTTATTAACTATTTTAAATGCAGCATGATGCTTTGGATTTGAATGCTTGTGCAACTAGTTGGTAAATTCCTTCTCATAAATTTCACCATAATGATATCCTATGCATTTGTCTCTTTTACTATTTTGAGGTAGTTGAAACCTATCTACTCTGTCATTTAATAATATTTGCCCCCCCCCCCGACATACCTACACGAAACACACATGTATACAAATGCACGCACACACATACAGGCATGGGCATACGTATACATTTTGAAGATTCTATTTCCTCTTACCCTCCTTTTCTTGTTGCTCTGATAGAATTTTTTTTTCTGATTCTTGCTATGGGGAGAATGGCAGATTAAAAGCACTGGAATCAGCCAGATCTGAATTGGATTTTATAATGTTCCTTCTGTGTGGAGATGTGAAATAATTGACCTTCATGTTTCTGTAGCTTTTGAGTGATATTTGTGCTGTTTCAGGACAGAGAAGTGGTGTTGGAGAGAGGGAGGATGGAAAGAGGAAGGGAGGGAAAGAAGGAGGTTGAGAGAGAGAGAGAGAGAGAGAGAGAGAGAGAGAGAGAGAGAGAGAGAGAGAGAATTTCTCCAGAAATTGAAGCCCCTTTATAAATGTTATATCTTTGCTAAATATTCCAGAATATACATACATACGTAGAATTCAAATTCACTTGTGAGAATTATTTTGAAATTCTTGACATTCTTTTTGATCCTGAAATCAGTACCTGAATATCTGCATGTTGCTTTCAAGACATTTTTGTTTATAAAAAGAAAATTTAAACTACAGGTCATTTTCTTTTATTGAACTTACATTCTTGAATATTTGGCAAATTTAGAAGATAAGGTATTTCATTTTCATTTTTGTCAAAGTTCCTCAACATGAAGCATGAGCAGCAAAGCTGGTATGGCTATGGCTTCCAATCAACTTTTCCTCCCAATTCTACCATATAGTATAGATACATATATTTGGTCTTTGTCCCTATTCCCAGCACAGAACTCCTAAAATGGTCAAAATTTTCTGAGTGAGAGGGGTGCCTTTTGTTATTTATAATGAGCTAACCACACAATTAAAGGGTTGAAATTTTTAGCCCCAACTTCTGACATCCTTTGGGGAGGGGAGAGGGAGCAGAGATTGAATTCAATCTCATGGTCAATAATTTAATCAATCATGCATAAGTAATGAAAGCCCGAATAAAACCCCTGAAACAATAAGCCTCCAGGAACTTTCAGGCTGGTGAACACAGTTGCATTGGCAGAGTGTATGCCAGGAGAGGGCAAGGAAAGCCATGAACTTGCCTGTCCCACCCCTACAACTTTGCCCTAAGCGTTTCTTCCATTTGGCTTTTCTTGAGTTATATTATTTATAATGAAACTGTAAGCATTAATAGAGGACTTTCTTGAGTTCTGTTAGCTAATTAAGCGAATAAGCAGCTGTGAAGGGCAGTTATGAGAACCCCCAAATTTATAGCCAGTTGGTCAGAAGTAAGGGTGGTATTTGGCATCTGAAGTAAGGACAGTCTGTGAGATTAAGTCCTTAAGCCTGTGGAGTCTGATGGTAACTCTGGGCTTCAGTGTCAGAATTGAACTGAATTATAGGACACCCAGCAGGTGTTGGAGAATTGGTGTTGAAACGCACACACCATGACATATAAAATGCTATTTGGAAATAAAAGCAAGTAACATCAACCCTCCCCATGGATAACTCTGCAGCTATTGGCTTTCTATTAACCTGAATTTCTTGAGCTCTGTGTGCTTATTATCCTCCTAGGGCTAGAGGGACCAGAAAGGTACATTAGACATAGGTTCTGCAATATATGATCCTCATTTACTAGTAAAAAAAATTCTGGTTTAAGAGCTGTATCATAAAATAAAAATATAGTGGCAAAATGATGCTACAATGAAAGAGCATAGAAGTAAATAATTCCTTTATGGTGGATGAAAGCAATGGGTAATAATAATTTTAAAAACTCCATTAAGACTGCTTATTTGGATTGGTCTTTGAAGGACAGAGGCAATTAAAGACATGAAAAGAGATTTGGAAAAGCTCTTCTACACCAATATGTTGAAAAACTCTCATCTACATAAGACTGAGTCAAGTAATTGGCAGAAGAAATACATCGAGAACGGCATTTACTTTACGAAAAACTAGTTCCATCCAAGATACTGTTTGTTTTCCATTCTATTATTTTAGTATGGTACATTGTACTACTCTACAGTGTTTGTTAAATAAAATAAAAAAATAATCTTTGTTTAAAAATGACTTTTGTGGCCAGCACTGTACTGGGAACTGGATAAGAAAAAAAGACAGCAGCTTCTATTTACGTTGGAGGAGTCCCGTAACAGAAGCATTCTTCTGTATATTCTTAGTTATGAGACTTCTGTTAGCTAGACTTCAGATGATTCTCCATAATGGTTGTTCTGTAGTTTTGTTGTTGTTCTGAGGTGGTCATGAAGGAGCAAGCCCAGCGTTTACCTACTCCTCCAGGTGATACAATAAGTTGTGTGTTTTGAAAAGATGCTTTATGATCTTGGGCTAGTCATCTAATCTTTCTGAGAATCACTTTTTTTATCTTTATAATGGAAGTACAAATATTATTTTGTTGTGCTGTTGGAGGCACTTAAGTATAATAGATGTACATGATGTCTGATATATAATAGGCTCAGAATAAACTGGCTTCTTATTATTGGTTAATATTGAGGTGCTATGAGGATTAAATGGAATAACAAATGTAATGTTCCTGAAAACTATAAATTTTAAATAGATACACATAGGTATATATGTATATCTAAATATATATATATATATATATATATATATATTTATTTATTTATTTATTTATATTTATATATCCTTCCTCCCTCCTCTTACTGCATAGCCTATTGGAAAGAGCATAAGACTTTGAGTAAAACAAGCAAAACTTGAGTGAGAGTTCTGATTATGACTCTTACCTTAGGAAATGCCTTCCCTAAGGTTCAGTTTCTTCTCTGTAAAATGGAATAATGATACCTGTCATACCTGCTTTAGAACCCATGAGAGTCTCAAGTAAGATAATATATCTGAAAATTCTCATAACTTGGGAGACTTTATAGAAATATATGGTGTTTTTATTATTTTGACTTCCTCTTGATATTGGCAACTATTTTAGCCTAACTCTGACATTAAGGTCATCAGCGTTTATGAAAAATTCTCACTTTAATTACTTACAAATTCATCAATGAAGAGATTTCAAACACCTGGTCAAAGGTTCCCACATCTGGGTAAACCTATCAAAATGTCACCTTTCCATATCACCTCTGAACATTTCTAGCTGGTAGTAAAAATAAATCATTTTTTTGATGCTTAAATGTCCACCCAAAGAGACTAGAAGTTTTATTCTGTCAGTTCATGTCCCGAACTGAATTATACCTAAATCCTTATTTTTTTCTCTTTTCTTGGATTTCTGACCTCTTCTCTGAGCTGATTTAATTCCTTCCTCAGCTGACTATAGAAGATTAATCCTTTCACCTTGGAACCTAACCCCTCTCTAGTTTGATTTTCTGCACTATTTTTCAGATGTTCTTTTTCATTCTTATTTTAGGTAAAAACTTTATATGGCTGTTTTATATGTCATTTTCTTGAGGAATGATTTATGTTTTAGGCTTATTAATCCCTTGGATTTTACTTTATCTTCATACTTAAAGCTTTTTTAAAATAAAATGATTTTAAGAAAACATATAGATACATCAAAGTTTTATAATTATCTGTTCAAATTATCTTGCAGAAAAGGAAAGATGTCAACATGTGGAAATCATGATGAAGCTATGTCATCTCAATACCCAGTAAAGTAGAAGATGTTATGCTGTGTAGTTTCGCAAATGTGAAAAACAAAGTATAGTACAGTAGAGTTGTGATTTACTTTGTATTGTCTTTCCTTGAAATTCTACTACTCAAATCAAGAATTTTGATTAAGCATTATACAACCTTAAAAATATAAAGTGTGTAGAAACCTCTTACTATATTTGAGGTTACAATATGAATAAAAGAAACAGAGCCCTTGATATACTTTTTTTTTTTTTTCAGGAAAAGGTTAACATAGAAATTTATTGTCATTTGTATTGTTAGTAAACAGCAGGTTTCTGTATACATTCATTAAACACTTTCAGTAGAGGAGAGAATATGACCTGAAATCATTATTTAGAGAGCCAGAAATTGTCTTCAGTAAAGACAATTAAAGAAAATGAGTGAAATACATGAGTTACCTAAAAATTCATGACAATTATGGAAAGCTACTACCTGTTGACACCTTTTCACTGGAATAGAGAGTAAGGTTTTCACTGGTCATGGAAGTCAAAATTGAGTTGGCCCCCTTTCTTCCTTTTAGCTTCCTGTTCTGCACTGTTACAATTGCTTCCAATTGTACAAACGATAAAAAAAAAAAACCTAACATTTAAATATTTTACTTTGTACCAGACACCATACTATATGTTTTATATTAGCCCTAATAATAACTTGTTAATAATAACTGGTCCTATTAGTTTCATTCATATTAATAGGAACCCTAGAATTATTCAATTCAAATAAATACATTTCTGAGAATCACATAGCCTGGAAATGGTGGAGCTGGAAATCAAACCCAGGTCTTGGGTGCCAGGAAAATTAAATTGAGGCAAGAATGACATAATGGGTCAAAGGAAGCCATCAATAACTGAAATAGCAAATAAGAAAGAGAGAGGCTGACTATTCTGGAAAACAAAATAAAGTAAAACAAAATAATAAAACCTTGAGTCTTTAATGTGGTATAGGAATTTCATTTCTATAATAGGTCTACTTATTTTCTATAATAGAAAGAGTCAATGAAAAGCAATGAAAGGATATTTGAGAAACACAGAATCACATATTTAGAAATAGTATGCCACACAGCAATTCCTGATCATGGAAGGCCATAGAATCTCTTGTATTGAAGTTTATAAAGGAAATAGAAGACAATTCTCTGGGTTTGAAATCATGGAGGTTCATGAAGAGTTAAGGACCCTTACTGTGCTATGATTCTCTCATTGAAAGACAGTCATACGAAGGGTCAAAAGCCTTGCAAAGTCAGTTGCATGGACTAGATTTTTTGGTCTTCAATACGAAGCTTTGAAAATGGTAAAATGTGTCAAGAAGATTTATCTAAGGCCCAAAATAATGACATGAAGCAGCAAAAGAAAGGCACTAGTAACTAAAATAGGAGCTTAGAGGTTAACCACGCTGGCCTGAACATCGGTGAGAACTTGAGAACCCTCCAAAATACAATAAAGAGCAGCCCCACCATAGTGCTGTGTAAGCTGTTCCATGGACGAAAGCCATGCTTCATGAACTCTGTTCCACAAATGGAAATTGGGCCTTAGACTGGCTCCTCTGCCTCCCATTAGGCAGATGGAATATTGGAACTCTTGATCCAAGGTAGAGGTGTACTTAAGAAACATCTTCCTTAAGAAATGGAAATTAATAAGACTAGTCAACAATTTTAAAGGAATGCATTCAATTAATAGAACTGTTTCTGGAGAAATTTGATGCAAGCTTTTGAGAAATTTAAATGCTAGTCAGTTTATTTTAATAGCTGGCTTAGATTGATCTAAGTTTCATCTACAGAAATCTAAGAGCTCTTAGAAAGCAATTTACGTTTTCATCATGGTTTTTAAATGGCCTTTAGGTTTACAGAAATGTTTGATTCCAGCAACTAATGACTTTTTACTTTTAGCATTTGGAAATCTTTGAGAGAAGGTGTTCAATTACAAAAGGAATAGTGGACTAAGAAATGGAAGGTGTTCATTCAGGTGGGGCTTTGTCTCCTAATTTGAATGCGTGGTAACAGTTGAATTATGTTATCTGTTGAGAATAATACCTCATCTATGAAAAAGTGAGAGTGTATTATTAGATGATCTCTGAGATGTGTTATATCTCAAAGATTTTATAAAATTCTCAAGTGTTATTCACTGGTTGAAAATTAATGACTTCCCTAGGTAACTTTTCTGTTTGATAAAAAGGCTATTATTATCACTAAGAATATTAAAATCATTTCAAAATTCTTTTATAGTAAATCTGAGTAGCTGAAGCCCATTATTAATTGTTCTCCCTGGCTCACAGTGAGTTCTGAAGGGCTGAACTGGCAGCCATCACAAATAGATAGTACTGACATATTTAACCAGTAGCTCTTTTAATATTTGTCTTTGCAAATTCACATTAATGGAGGCACCTGTTCAGAATATCAGATACCTCTGTGTAACCTTGTAGAAAGAAATAACAGAAAGAAAATCATTGCTAATGTTTAATTGGGATGAGTGTTACTAGCTACATAAACACTCAGTGGTCAATAATTTCAGTCCCAGCTGGAAGATAAATTGAGAGAGTGAATTGAGCATGTGATTGTGCATATTATACTCATGTAAACATGCATCAACTGATTTTTCCTACTCCTTCCACACGAGTAGTTATCAAACATGGCTGTACATTGTTATTACCTGGGAAACTTTTAAAAATCCTCCACGCTGTGCTCCATACAAATTAAATCTGAATTTCTAGATGTGGGGTCTAAGAATTACTGTTTTTAAAAATTCCATACATGACACTTGAAACTTACTGGATTTTGTTAACAAATATCATAATAAAAATAAATAAATAAAATTTTAAAATAAAAATTCCACACATGATTCCAATGTACAGAGTTGCTTGAGAAGCACTTTTCTTTGTAAATAAATTGCTTCATAGACCAATTTAGCATTATTTCTGGGAAGATTTTACTTTTTAAATAATGCTTATTTCTCCAGCTGTTCGTTATTTTTAAATTGAGAATTCACAAATATTCTTTGTGTCTATAAGTATGTGAAACAGAAAAAGTGAAAGAACAAATATTTGATCTTAAGATTAAGTTGTAGTTAGACTTGAGTACCCTTGAAAACCAAAAGATAAAAAAATATAGCCTCCAAAGGAGAAAAGATAACCTGAAGTAGCGTGCATAAATATTTATTTATGCATAAATAAATAAATAAATAGATAAATAAATAAATCTGAGTTAGGAGAGAGTACTCAATTCAGAGATGTAATGAACTGGGAAAATGAAGTATCTTAGAATCTTCAAAGGTTTTTATTAGAGAAACTATTCAGAAGGAATTATTGGAAGAATAAATCAAACATTTTGAGAATTAAATAAAAGGCAAGAAAATATAATAGAAATAGTTGGCAACTATAAAATTAAATTACTGATTATTCAAATGAAAAAGACTATAAGATGACAACGATGACCTCAGAAAGTCAGTAGTATTTTAAAACCATGTTGGTGAACTCAGCAGTCATGTACTATTCCTTTTATCCACAAGTAATATACAATAACCATGTAAAACAACTGACATCCACTTGCTTTATTAACAATCATTTCCTTGGCCACTGTATGGTCAGGGGGATTTGGCACATTGAATTGTATTGCCTTTGAGGGTGAGAATCATCTCTCTTATGTCTTACATGTCTTTCATGGAATTTGGTAGATCGGAGGCTTCAAAACCACTGTCTCTATTTTCCTCTTACTGATTTGCCCCATTAGAAGTTATTCTGTTCCTGTTCCAAGCAGTGGGTCTTTTTTCCTTCAAGATAGCATGTTTTCCATAGTCCATTAAATTTTTTTCCAGAAAGGAAGTTCAAAAGCATGAAGTAACTTCTATACTGCACATGTACTGCATGTTTCCGTCCTGGCCGGTCAGTGGAGCTGTGCACCCGCAGGGAAGCAAGAATAGAGGAGGAAAATATTCTCCCTTTCTTACTTGCCTCCATCAAGTGTTTTCCTAGTATACATGTAACAATCATCAGAGAGGAAGATTACATAATTGTGTAAATGCAAGAGACCCAAGAGATGAGATTTTTTGCAGTGGACAACCCAATATGGGAAAAGCCCCAGGAAGTATCAAGATCTATAAAAATAAAAACTGTTCAGTTCACTTCTGTAACAAAGTGTTTTAAAATAAATTATCTTCTTAGATTCATATGCCAGCCTCTTGATATACAGGGCAAGTTTTACTATGTCCATTTGGGAGATTTGAAACTGGAGCTTAGAAAGGTTAAGAAAACTCTTAAAGCAGCAGTTGTGGAGGGAGGCCTCACTTTCCAGTTTCGGATTCTCGTTGTCTACTTCCTTCACCGTGTCATGCTGTGCAGCAGTCTGTGCACACCACCAGAATAGTCAGTAGGAATTAGAGTAAACCTGTTAGACTCTATGTCTACTAATCTATAAGTGTGTTTATGAACTCGATTGTGACTAGATCCTATACAAATTTTACAAACGAGAATAACTACATTTTTAGAGATTATAGAACTCTGTGAAGCCTGGATTAGAAAACATGATTTAAAGTACATTCTGAGGAATAGATCTTCCTGTGGTAGCACTGCATTCCAAATGTGTGAAAAAGACAGGGAAAAACATGAAATGTAATAAATTATGGCTAAAGCGAGTTAGCTTATTAACTTCCTTTCTCTGTTTCCTGGCAACTGGCAGCTAGCTGTCCTTAGAAGTCTCCAAAACCTGGGAATGATAGGCATCCTCAAGTTCAAAGACTCCCTTGAACCTTTTGGACCTACAACTGCGGCTAGAAGTCCTGTTGAAACAGGCTTCCCTGGGTAATTTCCAACATAGTTGGATACACAGCACTGTTCGAACTAGCTCCATCAAGGTTGTACATCACTCACATTTTGTTCTCAGCTAGATTTGGGAGACTGGCCTGGGGCGTGTACACCTGGCATTTCTTACCTTGGTCACTACTGCAGTGCTAATGGGCCTTCCTCTACTGACACAGGTGTCAGATGTTGCTGTGTGTGTCTCACATATATTTAGAAAACACATCTTCTGGGCAAGCAGTATGGAGGGGATTTTTCCTTACAAAAGGAAACCTTTGCTACCTTTCCTAAAAATCCAGATCTAAAAGGATTTCTTTTATGTGAGTGAGTTCCCTAGGGATAGACTGTTGTCATTGATATTGTCGTATATATATTAAAAATCTGTATGCTCACCATAATTGGCTAAGTAGATGTTCAGGAAGAGAGAACTCTGCTTGGAAATAAAAGATATCAATATTTTCTTGTTTGGCTCTAGTGAAAACTGTTAGAGTTAGTGCTACTTAAATGGGTATTACTCTCTTTGATTTTAGAGAGGAAGGTGGGTATGCTGAGCAGGAATGATCATGTCTGAAAGATAATATATTTCTTAAAAATAATTGAATTTTTTGCCTTAGTTTTTTGAAAAATAGCTAGTAATTCTATAAGCAAGTCTTAGTGATGCTTTAAAATTTGGAAATCAGTGTTTTAGCAACTTGCTAAGAAAACTCATCTACATCCACCAGGATTCAGGTTTTAGAAGCCAGTTGTTCAGAATACTTCATTGGATTTCATGTACAGATCACTCCTTGCAAGAGGTGGTTACCTCAAGACTTGGATCTGACAGACGTTATATCACAGGAACACTTGCTCTTGCTGAAAACAGGTCTAAGGAAAGGATATAAGAGAGAGTAGTCTTTGGTCCCATGAGGATGTTCATCCCAATGAATCTCAGGTCAAGGACCCTTCAGGGAAGAGATTGCTGAAAAAGGAGCTGATTGCTCCAATGTCTAATTCCTCTTTAATTAGATTCAGTATCCAAGTTATAGTCTTTCTCTTTACATCCACATGTAATCCCAAATGATGATAGTCCTAACTTGTGTTCACAAGGGACCCTTCTCCTCATTTGATAGTAAAAGTAAGCAAATGGTTTAAAGAGTATAAGGGGTAGAGTGGCTTGAACATAGATTTAGAAGGTTTACAAATTCCTCTACTGTGGAAATGGTAGAGGAATATGAGATATCTTACAGGAATTATAAAATGCCTTATCATCTTCCTAAAAACTAGACGACTTCGCCATGATATGCTGACATTTCTTCAAAGGCAGGCACATGAATTTCCAGTGTCTCACTGTGAGAAATGTCTCCTATTTTTTTTTTTTTTAGTAGATTTGGCATGATTACTATGATAGTTTTCCTTCAGTCGAAAATTACTTATTAAAATTTTATTTAAAAATAATGCAAGGTACTTGTTGGAGCTACAAAAATGTGCAATATTATTTTACGATTCCTATATTAAGATGCTTAGATTTCGTTTGCCAAATAGTATGAAAGATCACTTGTTCTTGTGTGTTTTATAATCCACTCTAACACACGTGAACTGAAGTTTGGAGCCAAATATTTTTTATTCCTTACTGTTAATTCATTTGCAATTCTAGACCTCCAACTTAGGTGAAACAACTTACTTGTTTCTCAGAATCCCCCAGTTTTGTAAAAGATCATGGAGAAGACAGACCAAAGTAACCTACATATATCAATGCACATTGTAATAAATATTTATTTTCTGCATATTATACAAGATTCAAATGTACTTCTTTAATGCTATGCTTCTTACAACATTTTCATGATAATTCATTGATTGAAATTCATCCATTTTGATTATTCAATAAAATAGTATATTTCTCTTAGGGCATAAACTGAATTAGCTCAATGCATTTTCCAAATTATTTGGAAATAGTTCTACCCTGGACAACTTATGTAAAATCAATCTCTTCCCCCACCCCACCTAACACACACACACACACACACACACACACACACACACACACATTTCTATTCTTATGCCTTTGTTTCTTCTTAGGAATTTTATATCTAACACACTAAATATTCAATATTTTCTTTTGTTATCTGTTTTATTTTCCATTAATGTAAAAACCCAATGAGGGCAGGGGGTTTTGCTTATCTTTAAAATTGTTGTACCCAGTACTTAGAATATGTCTGATATATTACAAATGTTCAGTAAACATTTGTTGAATAAATATATGACCATTCACAGAACTTGAATTCACTACTCAATGGCACAAATTATTTCTCAATTTTGGGTTATATATCTGGAAGGAGTCATTGTAGCTCTGATAAAAATGGCAGGAAAAAATTGGTTTATTCTATTAAGAAATCAATAAAATGTAATGATTGCTGTTTCTCAAGACAGGACAAATGTAGACTAGAAGTTGAGCCTTCCTTTAAAGGAAAAGAATAAGTCATATCTACTATGTATTCAGATTTAAAATGAGGTGTATATTATAGCAACTTTCTCCTTTCTGAATTTAGTCTTTTCATGAATGTAAACTTCGTGGTTAAAAGTCACAATAAAAGAGATCTTTCTTCTACTTACATTCGATATCAGACTTTTTTTCCATTTAGACATACCCAAATTATGTTTAGGGAAATTAAAAAATATATATATACATGTATATATATATAGTATTTAAATATTTTGAGTACAATAACTCAATTTAAAAAACTTAAGGTAAACTTATATTTAAATATCAAAGGATAAAATCTTTGAGGATACGCCTATTCAAAGTTAACTTCAAAGGCAAGTCTGTGAAACAATTTCCTTTAAACAAAGGAAAAACTGTAAATGAAGGATGATTAAAACACTGAAGTGTACAGAATTTGGTCCTGCTCCACTAAAAAAACAAAAAACAAAAAAACCTTGGTAATTGAATCAAAATAACAGCAGAGAGCAAATAAAGCTAGAATATGTGCTGAAATTGGATTTAAGAGTCAAAATGTTTCTCTGCTGCAGTTTGTTTTAGTAAATAGAATTTAGAAAACTAAGAAAATAATAGCACTATTTACAATAAACTTGCTTGACATTTCTATGGTCTTCATATACATTTGTAGAAATTTTATCAAAATTTGGAATTTCTCAAACGAACACATAGCCAATATTTTGAAAGACTTTATATACCATAAGGGCAATTTTTTACTTAATGGTGGTAGTGGTAGCAAGTTTGCAACTGCTTTCTCTATAAAGATTCTGTGATTACTGAATTTGGGAAAAAAACAAAAAAGCTATCGAAAAATAAGGTAATGGCCTCAGTATGCATTCACCAATAAGCTGAGAGTAATTTTTATTTCCCTTGTGGATCTACTTACTATAAATGTGGGATGTATGGCTTGGTAATAATTCAAGGAGAAGGCTGAGTGCATACTAGATTCAAGTAGGAACTAGGTAAAGAAGTCCTTCCCAGAGGTGATAAATCCATACTTGCTTCAACAACCCAAATAGCTCTTCTGTTACCTAGCAGTAAAAAATATAAAAAACAAAAAACAAAAAAACAAAACAAACAAACAAAAACTATGACTAACCAATTTACAAACTGATTTTGGAATCAGGAGAGTCTCTTTATCTTAGAATAAACTTTTCTTGATAAAAAATTATACCAAAAAGTAAATATATGGGTCACATGCACTTTTTTACATGTTAAGATGCTACTCCTTAAAGTGTGATACCATTAAATATATACAGAATAAATCATAAAATGACAATATTTACTTTTATCTTTTCAGTCTCAATTTAAATTGCTTTATGTTGATACCATTTAAAGTAATATTGTTAAATAGAGGAATTCAAATACAAATATAACTGCCTGATTACAATTAATATTAAAATATTGTATATATATATATATATATATATATGAATGATTTTTAACTATTTTGTCCTTATATGGCACATCACAGAACTACTGTTCTGAGAAGTAAATACTCAGTGCCCTAAGAGCAGAAGTTTTTCTTTCTGTCTCTATTTGCATTATATAAAATAAAGTCATCACTTTTGGGGGGGTTCTTCTATTCTTTTAACTTTCTGTTTTTTTTTCTAGTTATATTTCTTAGAATTACAAAGCTCAGAATGGAATAATTTCCATGAAGATTGCTCTAAGAAGATTGCCCAGGCGTTAAGTTTTATAGTCTCACAATTTTAGGCTAGGACATTATAATAATCAATGTGTGACAAATACTCTGGGGGAAACATTAATTTTTATAGCTAGCTTTGTCAGTTTTACATAATTCTTGATGGCACATAATTATTATTCTCATCACTAGGACAATATTGTTGTACTAAACCTTTTCTGCCTCTAGGCTTGGGAATGTTTCAGTCACACTGATTACACAGCCTGGTTTTAATGTGCTAATGGTGCATATTACATGTAAATTTTGTAAGATAATGGACAGGTTTTCAAATTTATTATTGTGCTTGTGTTGGCATTAAACATTTTCTAATTACATTTTCCTCTGATTGAAAAGAAAACAGTATTTGTTTTAATACAAATAAATTATTTCTAAATTGACAGCTCAGGAAAACATATGAGACATGGTTGTTCTCATTCACTATTTTTAGATAAAGACTCACCAAAAGCCCTGCTATTGAAGTACTCAAATTGTTGTCTACAACACCTACATCTTCTCTACATGCCAAGTTGTCCCACACAGAAATATTTATCTATATATAAGTTGTAGCAAGGAATAAAAGTATTTAGGAAGTTGTTTCCTAAGGCAAATACAGTGTTGTCAAGAACTGTCTTTCTTACTCTCCCTCCCCGAAAGAACCCCAGCATCTAAGAAAAAAAAAATTACATGCAAACTAAGTTCCCCAAATAAATCACAATCAATTAATGAATTAAGAACTAATACTTTTTTACCTCAATTGATCAGTATTTTTCAGGCATGTGGTTTTAAAAAAAATCTTTCTACTGTTAAGTTGCAATACCACAGGAAGTCCTATAAAATATCAGCATGAACAAAGGAATGAACAAATATGCATTTGAGGTTAGAAAATCTACATATTTTTAATTTTAAAAATACTTTTGATTAAAAACTTTGACATGGTGGAAATAATTTTTTTTTTCTTCAAGTGTTCTTGTAAATTCATGTTTTCTTTGTCTTTGATAAACTATTTGGGGATCATTATTTTGCAGCTGCAGAGGAAAGTGATTTCAGCAATATTCAACTTTGTATGCTGTCCAGGGACTTAGTCAATGGGGAATTCCACATGTTCTCATATCAAGGATCTGATCTGAAGACAAAGAGAGACCTTAGAGAGGAAAGGATCTAGTACTTGCTTATGCATTATTTAAAACTTTTGTTAGTGCTTTAGATGTCAGAAAACTGAGGGGGGAGGGATGTGGCGGAAATACCTTCATCTCTGGTACATAATGAATCTACCCTTTAATAGACTAGATATGCACAATGAAACACAATTGTGGTTTACTTACACAAGTCAGCTGACTTTTCCTCAGGCAGCTTTGTGTGCAAGAATGAGATGGGCTCTGGGGAATTACAGATGCACTTATAAGTTAGAGAGTTTGCAAACTGTCCCAACTGCAATGGAACTTTATATCAGTGTATATTGGGTTCTAATAAAAATATTCCCACTGGGCCCAATTCTATACTGTTTCCTGCCATAAAACTACACATGTCACAGGAAACTTCAAGAGAAGTCCCTAGAGAAGAAGGAGTCAATTTAATAACATAGCTATATCTCAGTATCGAGAAGACATGCACCTGCACGTACACAGCTGCTAAAACCACAGCTGCAGCACAATGTCACAGTTCTGTGCCCTGGACTCAGAGAGTAGAGCTTTCATCGATGGATAATTTCCAATGCCCTACATTTTTACTGTTCTTGTCTTTAGTACTTTAGGCAAGACCAGCATTAGAGAAGCAGAGCCAGCAAACATCTACATGGTATGATTAGGAGATAAAGAGATGGACATTTACCTTCAACTGTTCTTTAAAGTTGTTTGGAATTTCCAATATTAAATTCTCTCTAAAGCACCTTCGTAAAAATCTGACCATTTGAACTGAGGTTGGTAACATTTTTAAGATATCATCACATTAGTTCACCCCCACCCATGGCAGTAACATTCAGTGTTTTGTAAAATGAAGCAGTGGTTTTGGCAAGCAGTGAGTTCTCCTAGACAAGAGAGACTGCACGGTGGGCTGCTCCTGCCATGAAGTTTGTCCCCTATAACTGGTTCCTAGATTTTAGAGGAGGAACTAAATAGGTGTTGGGACCAAAACTCATCACCACTCCATCATTGACCTGAATAAGTACTGGCTGTAAGTGTTTATCAATGGTAAATAACAGTCATTTTAAAGATTTGGAGGAGAAAAATATCCAAAAAATATAGTAGCGATCTTCGAAATGAATATTTAGAGTCCATACTTAGTCTAGCCAACAACGTCAGTTCTACAGATTAATATAAATATTAAGGGCTTTTATTCCTATATAACTCTACTAAAACTATTTTTAGAAGTTATTAATGGTCCGATAACTGACATTGAATCACTTGTTTTTTTCATTCTTTATTATCTGTGACCTATATTTTTTGATACTCTCTAATTCCTTAAATTTCCCTGAAAAGTGACAGGGAAGGTCTTGACTCCAAAATATTGATTAAAGGGAATAAAAAACCAAAGGTCACTGCTGTGCTAGGAGTCCAGCGTGGTTGCCTTAGGGCTTACTGCTAAGAAAACAATTAATTAGGCAATCAAGAGAACAAAGAAAAGGTAAAAGAACTTTCTGCAACATTTTCTCAGAGCATATTTATGCCCATGACTTGATAAACCTCAGAAGAGTTTTCTTACTCTAGATATAACACAAAGTTAAAAAAAAAAAAAAAGCATGTAGACTTCCTCAAGGTTCAAATTCCTAATTTGGTGGATATTATTTCTTCTATGAAGAATCATATCATAGAAAATGCTAGGTAAATTATTTAAAATCTTTATTTTCTGACATTTATAAATAGTGTTCCTGATATTTTCAATAGGGATTAGTCTTCTCCTTCATGAGGTTTGGTTTTGAATTCAAAATAGGGGGATTTATATGATTCTGGAATATCTCCAAATTCACAAATTCTTCATTGCAGAGTTAAGGGCGTGAAGGGAAGTGTAAATATTTGGGGAGTAGCCTGAGTCATTCCAATGGAAATATTCTCCTTCTGGTATTTTGGCATGAACTGAAAATGCCCCAGGCCTGGGCCTTGACTTTTGATTCAAATGTGAATGATTGAAAATAAAGGTAACATATAGAAACATCTTAATCATCCCCCTGAGCCCTATATTTTCCATAAATATCCATTATAAAATGGGAATTTCCTGATGCATATTGAATTAAGAGAGTGTAGTATGGGTGTAAAGTCTGAGAGTGTGCTGGAGTGGGGCAGAAAGCTGGGAAGAAACATCTCACTACCACCACTGCCTAACTTAAGCAGGTAGGGAGCAAGGAGTGTTTCTCGGGTTAAGTGGGAATTCCCCAGTTACCTCCTATAGCTGAGTCTCTGAGCTAGTAGTATAAAATTCTAAAACTGGAAGACAGAACCAGGTTCTGCCTTTACTAATTGGATTTTCCTTTTTTAATTCTCTGTTAATGGCTTCATGAAAACTGTACTTTACAAGTTAAATAATCTCCTATTTAGTTTTTATTGTATTTTAGTGTAACTTAAAAATTTTTTTGAAGGTTTAACACAAAAACCAAAAAGTGACAAAATTTTACGTATATATTTATCCACTTCACCACAACCCAGATCAAAGGACATTAAGCATACCAAAAGAGCTATTCTCATGCTGCCTCTAGTCAATACTGCCCCGCCAAAGGTAACCTTTATCATCATTAATTTTACTTGTTTCTGAACCTAGTATAAGTAAAATTGTATAGTACTTATTTATTTCGGGTTTTTTTTTTTTTTTTTTTTGCTCAACATTATGTAAGATTCAGCTATGATGTTGCGTGTAGTAGTAGTTCTTTATAATCACTACACAGTATTCTACTATGAACATGTCAAAATTCACTGATCAGTTTAATTATTGAGGAACATGTTGGTTGTTTCCAGGTTTTTTATATTATTAATAAAGCTGCAATGAATATTCTCGTACATTCTTTTTGCGGCATATATGTCCTCATTTTTCTTTGGTACATACATATTGATGAGTACAATTTCTGGGTCAGGATAAGTGACAAGAGTAGATAGTATAAAGTGGTTTTCAGTTGGAACATTTTACAATCCCATAGCAATGCATGAGAATCTGGTTGTTCTGCAGCCTCATCAAAATATATAATTCAACTGTCGTGTTGCATGTGGCAGCAGTTTTTTTTTTTCTTTTCAGTTGCTATGCAGTGTTCTACTATGAATATTTCACAATTCATATATCCATTCTACTACTGAAAGGCACGTGTGTTCTTAGCCATTATATTAGGGTGTGATGGTATCTCTCTGTGGCTTTTAATTTCATTTCCCTGAGAATATATAATGTTCCCTGAGAATATATAATGCGAACAGGAGTAATTTCTTTAAAATACATAGCATTATGAATTGCATTATTCCCCCAAAGTTCATATGTTGAAGTTCTAGCCCTTAGTACTTCAGAATGTGATTTTACTTGGATATAAGAGTTATTGCAGATAAAATTAGTTAAGATGAAGTTATACTGGAGTAGGGTGAGCCCCTAATCCAATGTGACTGGTGTCCTTATAAAAAAGTGAACATTTTTATATAGTAACATATACAAGGAGAATGCCATGTAAACAGATGCAGAGAGAAAATGGCTATCCATAAGCCAAAGAGAGAGGATTGGTACAGACCATTTCCTTACAGTTCTCAGAAGAAACTCACCCTGCTAACACCTCGATTTCAGACCTCTAGCATCCAGAACTATGAGACAATAAGTTTCTATTGTTCTAAGGCACCCAATTTGTGGTACTTTATTACAGCAGCTCTAGGAAACTAATACAATCAGCATCTGGCTGGTTATCACTTGTCCTTGGTCGACAATCTTACTGATGTGCTGTTACTAGTTTCTAATGGGAGAACTGTCACTTATATTGCATCCTAAATAGCAGCAATTCCTCCTCAGAATACATTTTGAAACCTGCTATTACAGAAGGGAGTTGGCATGTGGATAAGGGAGGATGAAGTCGAACATCAGAGGTGTTCATGTTAAAGCATTCATGGAGCATTAAAAAAGGTTAGACAGCATTAGTCCTTTTATTTTAGGGAGGCTCGAGGTATGATGTTCTAGCCTTGTTTTCTGCTTTGTCAATTCTGAAAATTTCAAATAAACTTTCCATTTGGACCTCATTGAAAACTGCCTGTTCTTTATTATGCTCTAAGACCAAGAATTTTTATTTGTGTGCCTCATTTTCCTTTTATTTATTTATTTATTTATTTATTTATTTATTTATTTATTTTTAATTAAATTTATTGGGGTGACATTGGTTATTTGTGTGCCTCATTAATCTCACTAACTCATTAGAAACATGATATAAGCAAAGAGAATTTATAATACTGATACTAAATAATATTTGAGGGTTTTTGTATAAAAAGACATAATTAACTTAATAAAGTCTGTGATAGGATAGAAAAAAAAATTGACTCTTTCATTTCTATGCCATATTTGCCTGAATACCTATCTACATTATAATTGTCACTTTACTATTATCTGCCTCAGGGAATTAGAGATCATAATAGAGCAAATGAAATATGGAAAAGAAAACAATTTCTCCCAGAGGAAGATAAAATATATGAGAGATATGCTTAGTACCTTAACAGCACCTTAATAGCAAGATATAAATACCCCTTTATGTACTGCAGATGGGAAGACACGTCTCAATAGCACTTGTTTCGGAGAGCTCTTCTGCCTTCCTAGAATATAGCAGCTGGAGTAAACGAGGACAGCGCAAATAACACCCAGTACGACACTGTGACAATATGTAGTACTGGGTTCGTCTCTAGGTAGGGGGAGCAAAAGCACACAACTGGTGGGAACAGATGATATCTTTGTTCTTTTTTTCTCTTTTGAAATAAATGGCTACGTTAATGAGATTCAAATGACCTTAATGAACAGTTTGGTATGAACCAACCCTCACAAAAGATTGAGAATTCTGAACTGAAATTAAGATTGGTAATTATCCTCATCTATTCTTAAATCAGAGTATATGAAGGAAAGGCAGCAGGTTGGTATGTCTGTATTTAAGAAACACTGACAGGGAAATGGTTCTATGTAAAAAGGTCAACTCCCTTTTCCATCAACCCCTTCTGACTTTTCTCTAGAAAATTGCCCTCAGTGCATCCTGACATTCCTCACTGTCCATAAAGGGCACAGTGAAAGGTCACAAGTGGGAAAGCTCTCAAGATGTCCTAGCATATAGCCTGCAAACATTTCTGTGAATAGTCCATTAACGCTGTTTTTACAGAGCAACACTACAACATGACATTTACCTTTTCCAGCTTCATGGTAGTC
Source organism: Rousettus aegyptiacus (assembly GCF_014176215.1). Lineage (NCBI taxonomy): Eukaryota > Metazoa > Chordata > Mammalia > Chiroptera > Pteropodidae > Rousettus > Rousettus aegyptiacus. The sequence continues at coordinate 53,158,667 of NW_023416311.1, forward strand.
AGCCAATTCTTTGACCAGTTTATATAAGGGTTAGGGAAATGGTTTATCTTATTGTTCAGTGCTTTCCATTTAAGTCATCTCCATTGTGATTGGGTCACTATTCAGAAACATCTAGCCCCACAAATTGTAATATCAATGGAGAGATACAGTTTTGCTTTAATAAGTCCTTTGATGCAGGATAAGGCGAATCTCCCCAAGGCGAGACTCAAGTCCTGCATCAAAGAGAGAAGACAGGTTCTTGACTGTGTGCAGAAAAGAATTCAAATGTACTCCAGAGTTAAAGACAAAAGGAAAGTTTTTTAGAGAGAGAATGACCCTCCATAGACAAAGCGTGATCTTTTCTTAGAGACAGGGAATGAGAGAGGCAGATTCTGAGTGTTCGAGAAATTAAGTTTATAAGTTATTCTTAGTTTCTGTGAATTACAGTTCAAAGACTTTGTTTACCTGTGCTCCTTTGGTGTGCAGTACAGATGTGCAGCATGAAAGGTGTGGGCATACAACACAAAAGGTATGCTAGTAATCTCAGCCTTTGTTCTATAGGTTCTCCACAGTTTGGCTGAAGGGAATGAATGATTAGGTTTATTTTGTGTAGGGTACAAAATAGTTTGTTTTGTGTAGGGTACAAAATAGGTTTATTTTGTGTAGGGTACAAAATAGGTTTATTTTGTGTAGGGTACAAAATAGGTTTATTTTGTGTAGGGTACAAAATAGTTGGTGCAGGTAAATAGTTTGCTAATAATCCCAGCAGGAATCTTCCTTTGTTCTGTAGGTTTCCAGAGGTCTGGCAGCAGCACATTGTAGGCTCTGAATACAACTTATCAGTTTGTGTAGTTCTCATGCCTCGACCCTATATCATTTTTGGCATGGGTTTTGCATTTGTCACCTTTGAATCCAGGCAAATGATGAAAGCAACTCACGAGGTAGGAATACACATTTACCAACTGAATCCACTTTGCATATGAGATTTAATAACTAGAGAGCAGGGACAGGACAGGGTCCACCTGTGTTTGGGAACTTCCTCGGGCTCCAGGTTCAGTTTACATATGTAAAGAGATAAATAGTTTTTGCCCCAATCATTAAATTACAAAGTATTATTTCATTATAGAGTTCTTGGTGCTATGCAGTTCTAGTAATATTGGAATATCTCTTTCAAATAATAAAATGATGGTTACCTTGGAGACATAACATCATCTTTGTATATAGTCTGTATACAATCCTGTATATATGAGTCTGAAATGATTTAATACATTGCATGTAAACCAAACCTGAATTTTAAAACATATACTCTTATAAATCTTCCATATGCCAGCTGTGTCTTAGAGACAAGTTGTAAGACAAAGCTTTCAAAATATTGGGCCAGCACCACTTCCAACTTGTCTATTTTTGTTAATCTATTCTCTCTATTGGAATACAGCATCTTGACATTCCCTTACGATAAGGAGAGCAGGTGCACACATTGGAAACTTGCTCTTTTTAATTGTTTCCTCCTAATAGAATTTCAGGACAGCAAAGGGCTTTAGAGGTCATTTACTGCAGCCCTAAATTGACTGGTTATACATTGTCTACCCAGGAGAGCAATGGACATTTACTAATCATGTTTTCTTGTGGCTTGAGGTGTCTTTATTAATCTAAACCTCAATAACACCTGGGACCCACAGACAGTGGATTCAGAGAAACAGGTGAAGTGGTCCTTTCAAAGTGAGAAAACCCAGTAAAGTAAGTGTTTCAGATCCATTTATTTTCCTGTTGCCTTTCTTCACCTTTGGTGATACAAAATGAAGCTGGATAAGAATTATAATAGATTGAACAATTTTTTTTTTCAATCTCATTTAGTAATTTACTTGAGGAGAGATGTTTAGAAGAAGGGAAAATCCTGTTTTGAAAATCTTTGCAATAATGCACAAATCATGTGTGATTGTCCAAAAACCTGAATGTACTTACATTTTCACCTTTTCACATGCCATTTCTAATTATTCCCACTGTCATTTTGGTAAGAGAATACAAGCTGATATGTGTGGTGAACATAGACTCAGTTCCTCTTTTAAAGCTGTTAGCAATAACCTACAAGATAGAAGAAGCAAAGCATTCTCATCTACTGAAAAATTTTGATTATACATTTATATGCCAGAAATATGATTTAACTAGAGAGAAAAAAACAATATAAAGGAAATATCTTGTATGTCAAAGGACTGACAACAGGCAGAAACATCACGTGCCCATTTTGGCACACACATAGACCATGAGATCCTATGCTGCTGGGAACTTATTGAGAATTGACAGATTTGCTTGGTGGGTTTAATCGGATTTGAGGTAAATGTAGTGCCTACTTTTTTTAGAGTGAGTTTTTTTTTCAAGAAGAAATATTATTTAAACGTATATGCTATACTGAGGCTAAAGAGGAAAAGGTACAAAGGGACAGATTAGAAGGTGAAAGTAAAAGTGAAAAAAATTGGATCTCAATTGAAATTGGAAAAAAGAAAGAGTAAGGCATCATTTATATTATTTACATAATGAGACAATAAAAGAGATAATTTCAAGAATATATATTATTTTTAAGATACATGACAAAACATGAACTTACAATAATGAGGTAAACTCAAAGAAAGACATCTAGTAATTTTCCCAGACAATATGTATATATTTATTTGAAAAATATATAGAGATGTATACATGTGGACATGTGTCTCCACAAATACCTACAGTTCGATTTTTCCAACTCTGTATATTTGTGGGTAAAAGAACTACATCCCTAGAAATACATTCAAAAGCTACATGCCAATATATTTTTTTCTTCACCTAAGTCACAGAAGAGAGAAAGTTTACTACACGCTAAGAGGGAGAAGGAGAGTTACTTTACAGTTGATGCAAAGATAAAACCATTACTCTTACAAAAAGAAGCAGTTTGGGCTGATATGATAATAAATTAGACCCTGAAATATAGTGTCTGCACAGAATAGAGAAGAGCCAGTTGGTGCAGTGTGAGGATATAGCTATGACCTTGGGGTTTATATTAAGTTTTCTGGCCCCAGGTTAGCAATTCACCAGAATCAGGACCTCAAAGTGAATTGTTTGCCCTCTACAGAAATGTATACAGAACCACCTCTTAACATAAAAATCAATCATCAGTGAAGAAATAGGTATAGTTTTATAAATGTGTAACACAAAAAAAGAAGAGACTAATTCTTCGAGGTATTTAGAGATAATAGGTAAAAACCGAAAACCGAGAATACACACACACACACACACACACACACACACATACACACACACATATATACACACACACACATACACACATATGCACATACATACATCTATACATATCAGATTTTACTGAAATTACAAAGAAAAAACTCATAATATGAAAGAAAATCATGTAGAACAAAATTTATAATTTGTATGAGATACTCTTTCATTGATTTTGATTCATAAATGGAGATAAAAGAAAAAAAAGGAAATGGAAAAATATTCTTAGCCTGAAAAAAAACTTGAATGTTAATCCTCATGGGTTAATATCCACAGAGAACAGCACCTTGTTTTTCTCTTGAATGAAACATACAATTTGATTACAATATATTTAGAGCTGAAGGAAGGAAAATAAATAATATTTGGAAATAATATTTGGCCAGTAATGGTGACTGTTAGAGTGAAAAAATAGTTGCCATCAATTGAGTGTTTTTTTCTGTATTGAACACTGCGTATTCCAGGCACCATTCATATGGACAAACTCATTTAATTCTCACAAGAATCCTTATTTTAAAGATGAAGAATTATTATACTAGTCAGAGAGGCTATGTGACTCATGCAAAGTAACACAGAAAAATGGCAATCTGAATACAGAATATCTTATTTCAAATAACTCCACCATAACAACAGAGCACACTAAGAAATGATTGATGATTTTAATTGTCATATTTTATAATTTATCATAAATTGTAAGACCTATAAATTGGGATTAGGTTGAAGCTGAGTCACCTGTAATAAAAAAAATGATTGGGATATTTGAGTCTCACTCTCAAAAGAATAACCACAGAATATTAGAATCTCAGAGCTCCAAAGTCATTTAAACAAAATTTGATGATTTTGCTGGTGACGAGGTTGAGTCCTACAGAAGTTGAGAAAAATAATACAGATATCACAGTCAGAATTAGAGGTCTGCTTATCACTCCATTGTTCTTTTCTCCATATCCCATTATCTCATTTAAGTGAGAATACCCAAGACATACTTGTTCGGCACCCAGTTTTGTGGGCAGCTCTGAGCATTCCATTTTCCAAAGCTAAAATTCAGTTTTTTTGCATGAATTCAGAAGTTCGAAAATAGTAAGATGCTTTTTTTGAGTTTTAATTTTTGAATTGATATGTGTATATATAATGGAGATGCAAACACTACACAAGTGAAGAATCAATTTACACTTAATTATTTTAATGGTTATTAATAGCAACTGCTCCCCTTGGATTGGAATATTTAACATGCAATCCAAAGAAATATAATGAATTGTTTGGGGATATTGTTTTTACTTTTATAGATGTTGAAATTGAAGAAAAGAACTGCTAAGTCACATCCCTAGACTTATTACTATCACACCCACTACATTTTGATAAATTTTGGACAATTAGAGAAGCCCCTATTTTAAAGTCAAATCTCAAAGAAAAAGTAGTGTTTATTTTGTTAAATTATTAAAATTATAATCATTAAAATTAAAGAGTCTGCAAAGAATGAATGGATTGAATCAAATTAGAATGTTGCACAGAGTAGTTATTTTCTCAGAAATTCATATATAATTTTTAAAATTAATTTAGTGTTTGGTTTTTATTTCAATAACCATTTTACTATATACCTGTTTTCGTCCTGGTAGGAGTGACACAAAAGCCTGGTCATACCTGAGGTCAGTTGATGAACTATTACAATGTAGGTACATAAAAGATGTTATATACATTGGGAATTGCATGAAAAAAGATAGAGAAATGAAGAAGTATAAATTAGTATTTAAAAAATAGTTACAGGGATTTAGAGTATAGTATAGGGTATATAGTCAATATTATTATAATGGTTGTGTATACTGCCAGGTGGGTACTAGAGTAATCGGGGGTATCACTTTATGAATTGTATGAGAGTCTAACTTTTTAAATTAGAAAAAAAATTACAGAGTAGCAAAAAAGATATTATATCAACACAAATGAGGGACTAATTCACTCATGAAGCTTGAGTAAAGGATTGTGGGTAAAATTTATCAGAAGGTAATCCCTGATTTTGGGAATTGTGAAATTAGTTTAGGGAGTCGAGTAAGATAGAGTCACACAGACCAGAAGTCAGATTCTGCTTAAGGGACTTTGGTCAAGAACTTCATACTTTCTAGGCTTTGGTGTCCTCACCTGTGATATGCAGGTATTAGTGCCTACCCAACAAAATTATGATTATATCTAATAGATATAAAGTGCCTGGCTGTTGGGCAGCCCTCAATAAATGATGATCATGTATATATTTTTTAAATTTTATTTTATTATTAGTTTCAAGTATATAGTACATTGGTTAGACATTTATATAGCTTATGAAATGATCCCCCTGATTACTCTTTCTCCCCCCTGGCTCTGCACCTAGCTATTCATTATATTACCGTTGACTGCATTCCCTGTGTTGTGCTTCCCATCCCTGTGACCATCTATCAACTACTAATTTGTACTTCTTTAACCCTTTACCACTTTCTCCCAGCCCCTTACACTCCTCCCCTCTTGCCAAACCAAAGCAGAAAGCAGATTCAAGTTCTAAGGAAGAGTTTATATAAAATCATAAAGATATAAAAACGAAAGCCCTAGTGTTCTCAGCCTTGAAAACTGCATGCATTCTATGTTCTGATTTCCTTTTTTGCAATTTCCTTCTTAATTTAACATGTTTAGCCAGATCTTATCCTGTATACAGACTGAATTGCATTCCCTATTTATATATTGAAGCTGTAATTCCCAATGTGATGGTATTTGGAAATGGAGCCTTTGGGAGGTACTTGGGGTTAGATGGGACTCTGGTTCTATAGAATTAGTATCCTTATAAGAAGATACCAAAGAGAGAGTGAGAGAAAGAAAAGAAACATCAGAGAGCTTTCTTTCTCTGCACAAAGAGATGACAAGAACACAGCCAGAAGGCAGCTACACACAAGCCAAGAGAAGAGGCCTCAGAAGGAAATCTACATAATTGGCACATTAATCTTGGACTTCCCAGCCTCCAAAACTGTGATAAAATAAAATTCTGTCGTTGTAACTGCCCAGACTATGGAATTTTGTTAAGGCAGCCCAAGCAGGCTAATATACCCTATAACCCTGGATAGGAATATCCAGCTGCCTGTTTGACACCCCCAACTGTAACTAATCCCATAGGTATCTCACAGTGGTATCTCTGCTCTTGTCTCTTTACAATCCATTTTTATACAGAAGTTAGAATAATATTGTTTACATATCTGACAAATAATTTCCTCTTGGGAATCCTTTTGGGACTCTTCATGGTACTAAGAATAAAATGCACAATCCTTACTGAGACTTTTGAAGTTTCCCTTACCCGGCCTCCATCTTTGTTTCCAAATGCATTTCTTTCCTCTTGTCCCTGACCCATTGTGCTCCAACAACAGAAACTTTCTCAGAGTTTTGAAGAGAATAAACTCTTTCTCAACTAATTCCCTTTGGGTATTCTTCTGCTTCCTCTGCTCTAAAGTTTTGCTTATTAGTTCATCACATGACTGCTCCTTCTCCACATCAGGTCTCAGATCAAACTCTTCCTCGGAGAGTCCTTCTCTAACCACCCTATCTAATTAGGCCTCTCTATTTTTTCTCCTAATTATTCTATGTAATTATATATGTATTCATTTGCTTGTTATTTCTATCATTCCTACTAAACAGTGAGGTTCATAATGTAGGATGTATGCCTGTCTTTTTCACAATTGCTTCCTTGTTCTATGAAGCCCTTGATCATATTCATCTTTAGGCTTGACTCATCTATGCCCCCCCACCCCCAAAACACACACGTAAAATTACTATTTTTCCTCTTTCCTAGGAAACAGAATTAGAAAAGTATTAAGTTTTATTGTTTCTAGATCATCAAATGTAGATCTATATGATTTTCAAAACTAAAATATACGCATTTCAACAAATGGAACATTTAATGTTTTGCTACTATGCTGATATTATTGGAGCATACAGAGTGAACTAATCATTAGAAACTGCTATAGTAATTCAAGGAAGACTACATAATATTTTGAACTGAGGTAATGGAAGTCGAAGGGTGATGATCGGATTCTAAATGTTTTGAAGGTTTAGCCACCGGACTCTGTTGAGATAAGAGAGAAAGAGAGGAGCTATGATTGACTGCAATAATTGGAAGCTCGAGTTGTCATCAATTGAGCTGGGGATGTCTAGCCTAAGAGTTCAGTTTGGGCTATATTGGGTTTTCAATGTTGATTAGACATTCACATGGAGATGTCCAGTTGGCAGTTGGATAATGAGACTAGATTTTGACTGGATGAGAAACCAAAGAAATGAGTACAGATATAAAAGACAAGAAGATCCAAGAGCTGAGTCGTATGGCATTACAACATTTAGAGATTAGGAAGAAGAGGCAGAGTCAGTGAAGAACACTGAGAAGAAATGACTGGTATGTTAAAAGAAAACCAATAGTTTATGATGTCCTAAAGCCCAAGGGGAGAAGGTATGTCAAGGAGGAAGAGATAACCAGTTTTGGAAAATACTGATGATAGGTAAATAAAATGAGATATGGCTACTACTATTGAATTTTACAACATGGAGTGACTGGTGAATTTGACAGAAGCACTTTTTGTTCAATGTAAGGGAAAATTCCCTCTGGAGTGAGGCTAGAAGAGAATAAAGAACAGAAATGAGAAAATATAAACTACTCTTCTGAAGAGTTTTACTAAAAAAAAATTCACAAAAATGGGGTGGTAAATAGTTGGAAAGAGGCATCAAAAGAAGGAAGTTTTATTTTAAGATGTGAAGGAGAACATATTTGTAGAATGAGAAGAATGAGCCAGTAGAGAGCAAAATACTGATGACATAGAAAGATGAGAAATGCTAGCATGATTTTCTAGCACGATATCCTTGATGAGGCAATGGAGGTGGGTTCTAGTGTAAAACTGGTGTGACTGGCTCTAAAGAGGATAATATTCTTCTGTGTAACTTCAGGTAAAGCAGACATAACGGGTTCACATACTGAACCGTGAGTCTATAGAAGCTCTCTTCTGAATGCCTCAGTTTTTTTGGTAAAGTTAGAAACCTAATATTTAGGGAATGTGAAGTTGGGAAAGGATATATTGGAGATTTGTAGGGAAAAGAAGTATAAAATTGCCAACTAAGAAAGCGGGAAAGTATATGAACTCCTGAACTGTAGTATGATTATTCTTTATTTTCAGTGTTTAAGGCACAATTAAGAGCCAGAATTGATCATTATGTGGTCATAATGTTAAGAGGAGAACAGTTAATATTATTCTAGGCTTTTCTACACAGTATTCAGCTGTACATGTATGGATAGATGAAAACACTAATTTAACCAGGATTTTAATTTGGCCAAGAGAGTGCCATGAAAGAAGAGAGGGGCAAGAGTGACAGTGTATGTGAGGGAGTAAATATAATGATTAACAATGGAATTTCAGCTACTAAAAGAGGATGCAAAGAGTACTAGAGTGAGTGACCTCAATAGATAGAAGGGATGGTCAAAGAGCAGAATGTGTGAAGTTGAATTTCCAAAATGTATGGGTAGTGGTCATAAGTTTGGAGTATGACTGTAGGTGTGAGTGGATGAATTAGTGAGGCAGACAATACCATTAGAGTTCAAGTAATTGAGAGGATTAACCTACATATATATTAAATTTACAAAGAATGGTGACAAAGGTTATTACCCAGAAATGAGGGATATGAGTTTGAATTCAGAAGAAGAGCACAGGTGGTATACTTTTGTGATCTAAGGGTTTCTGGTGAAAAGGGAAAGAGAACATAGTAGATATGGAAAAGAGAAAATACCTCGCCCCGAGGCCCAGTGGGCGATACACAAGGAAAGTAGTGTCCTTAGAGTAGAGGCAGTTCTCCTGCAGAGCAAGAAGTTGAGCTGAATATTCAAAGAAGAGACTGAGGATTTTTTCAAATGATGTACTATGGATAACAGAAGGCAACAATGAAGGATAGCCTCCTCACAGGCTATCTGTGAAGACTAAGCTACTTGGTCCTTAAAAGAAGACTTACGGGGCTATAATTCTTTAGAATAGCTGTTATAAATTTGTCACTCTACAGGGAAAAAGTTCTATCTTTCTTCCTAATAGCTGCTTTAGGCTACCTTGTACTCTCTCCAATGATCAACTTAAAACAGAGGGAAAACAGAGGGCTTCTATCTTTCCATATCGCAGTTGAAAGAAAGAACGGCTAAGGAAATCCACTGGCTTAGTCCTTTGATATTTACAAAGAGTTCCAAAGAGTGAGCCTGGCCTTACTCTCTACCCTCCATTTTAATCATGGCCTAAGCAACAAGTGGTGATCTTATGCATACATGGGATTAATGACTGGATTCATAGTCTTTGACAAAATGTAGAGATATGTGTTTCAAATTAAATTTGGCCGATGTCTAATATTTTCATTGTTTTTGTAAGCTGATAAATTTGAGTAATTGGATAAATATCCTTATTTTTTAAAATGCTTAATTTGTATGTAGACATTTATCCACTATTTATTATTTAATTAAAAGTGAGAGAATTTAACACATTTATTTAAATGTAATCAGCTTGGGATTGATTATTGTGCATTTATCCAGTCCTTTTTAGTTATGCTTTTCTCAAATAACAATGCTTCTGAGGAAATTATTGATGCTCATGTATTTGTTTAGTCAAGTTTAACGAAGCAAATAAAAATCTAAAGGATGACATTATGTTTCTGATACAGATAAAATTAGGGCTGGTTTGTATAAATGTTTTCCTTTATTTTGAAGCACATTTTCCTGAACATTTTCCAGCCATTAATCAAACTCTTGTGTGCTCTTCATGATCTCTATTAATTAACACTTCTCATTTTTGTAGGGTTGGAAACCCTTTACAATACCCTAGGGTTCCCGAAAGCTCTGTAACTTATGCCAGAGTTCAGACTGAGGAGAAACTGCAATATAAATGTCATGGGGAACTCTCAATCATTTCCAGCTTCTACTTAAGTCAAAACTGGTAAGAAGGCAGAGAAAAATCATCTTGAAATAGTTCGATGATACTATTAACAAAAAAAGTAAGGTGACTCCTAAAACTATTTCCAAATTGAATTAACTTACTTTAAACCTTAATAAACATTTGATTTATACTTATTAAAATATGTTAATATTTAGAGTGTGAGGAGTGAAGGGAGAACAAACCTAGCTTTTAAATCTCATCAGAAATGGGATTTCACGGATTAGTTTCTAGAATTTTGATAGTAATTGAACTGAAATAGCATCTGTAATTTGCTAATCTAATCTATATGCCACAGAAAAGACTTTTCACTTCTTCAGCTCCATGTTGCAATCTCAAACATGACTTCATGAAATCCTCCATCTTAGTGCTAAGACAGTACGCATATCTATGATCTTTATTGAGAAAAGTGTTTGACTTGATTCTGCTCAGTGGTCTCTTGGAGGTCAGTTTGTCTTCTCTCCCCAGATTTTCTGACTTCAAAGATTCAAATGAGACCACTAATTAGGCTCTGCTTTTCTCTCAACTAAGACAGAGTTAACAAAGGGGGAAGCAAAGTGGTTTGGAATGACCTGCTTTTTTTTCAGTAAACTTACATTTACTCCTAGTGATCAGTGAGTGGGTTCTTAACTAAAGCTTCTGGTGATCTGTCAGAGTCTATTATAATATTTTTTGAGGAGGGTCACTGTCAAGTATCCATTTTTTCCATCACCTAGAAAATATCTTATTGGTCTTTCTTCCATTTTTGGATACTTTTCCCATCATTTGTGACATCCTTCAAGATTGATTTAGTTTTAGTAAGCACCTGCTGTAAGTTTTTTCAGATAACCAAGAATACAATTTCCCCAGAAACGGAAGTTTCCTTCGCTGGATTAATCACCTATGTTAACCCCATTTCCCCTACTCTGTCGATGCTGTCTGCACAAGACTCTCGACTGCATGATCCTCACCTTTTATATAGAGTAACTCACTATTACGATGACTTTAAAACACTATCATTAGGGATTTGATACTTCAAATAACAATTTGCTATCAGAAATAAGCTACTGATTTGTAGGTACAGACACTTTAAGAAGCGATTGATGAAAATTCACTGAGTGTATTAAGGGTCATTTTATTACTACCCTCATTATTCATTTAGACAGCTTGAAATAAAATCTATAAGTCCTAAGTCCTATTTAAACTTGTTTTTCTTTCCTTTAAGGTTTTCTGTAATGTTTTCCTCTTAGTAGAATTAATGTGGCTATTACCATTTGTATAGTTTATACATTTCAGGTGGTATTTTTAATATATGAGTTTATTATGATATATAATTAAAATACAATAACATTTTGAAAAAAAGAAAAGTAATCTGCCTTTCATTATTACTGATGTATGCATATTAGAATGGAAAAACATTTATAAGTGTTTATACTTTGGAGTCTTGTGAGTAACTGTAAAATCACAAACAAGAAATAGAACAATCATTTCCTGATATATTGGGATGAATTACCACTTGGCTCTTAATTAGTGAATTTAGAGAACTGTAGACAATTGTGTGACTTAATTCATATGGTTTTTATAGAGCTTTTGAGATGTCATAATAAAGAAAACAGTTTTGGCCATAAAACACAAAGAGTGAAATCAATATTTCAAATACATAAACTCTGTATGTACATGTAATTTACATGTAGAACTTATGTGAAAAGTCCAAAAGAAAGAAAGGAAAACATCTGAATTCATCATCCATATGTTTGTTTATTCAGGTGTTCAGTTATTAAAAAATAACCATCTCCATGATCTAATGAGTTCAGGTTTAGAAAGTAGTAATTTTTCTTTATCTGGGCTCAGCAGTTTGTCTTGTCATTCAAGATTTCTAGGAAGCTTATTAAATGCTCCCTGTGTTCAATATGGATAATATTTGTAATTAAGATGAAATTATTACAGAAAACTTTTATATTTTATTAAATAAATGACTTACAATAATTGCACATGTATAAACAGTGAATATTCAGGTGATGTTTCAAATTAACATCATAAAAAATGGTTGCTATGATTACATTAATTTACAAAATAAAAACCTTAGTTTCATCTTCCATTCTTTAACATTTTATTTCTTACATAAAAAAAATAAGATTCAGAGTAACCCTTTGCTTAAGGATTCCCATTTTCTCCTTCGTATAACTGTAAAATTTGCCACTTCTACTGAAGTAGGCATCCAGAAGCAGGATGACATCCTCTTTTTTCTTTCTCTTTTCCTTTGTTTTGGTAACGTAATGCCAGAAAAATGTTACTAAATACTGTATTTTTACCTGAGTTAAGATTTTTCAGAAATATAACTATTTTATTTTGTACTGAATTTTTTTTAGCATAGTTACTTGTTCATTATATTATTTCATCATTCTATTCATATCTATATTTATATATTCATATATCAATTCATCATTCTATTTATATCTATATTAATATTTATTTAAATAGATATGAATATAATGTATGTTAAATATATTACATTTTACTTTGCTTTATAAAAATAAACAAATTTAAAAAAACCTAATAGGCTTTTAATAAGAGTTTTCATTTTTCAATGGAAAATTAATAAAATGGTAGGACAGGTTGTGCCATTTGGAGGAAAATACAGGAAATATATGGGTGCTGTCCAGAGAAAACACTGACTGCCCTATACTCTGAGATTAGAAAGCATTGGGGTAGAGAAATCAAGGGGACTACATTCCTGAGGGGATAGTTCTGTGGCTCGTATACAGCAGAATGACTAGATTGTATTAAAAAAAAACACCAGCTGAGCTGTCTAAAGGGAGGAAAATAACAATATTTCTGTTGTGTAAAATTCCATGCTTCAATAATTTTACTTGTGCCAAATACAGCAGACATTCTCTTAGTCTTAGGAAGGCATGGAGCTAAAAATGAATTTTGAAAATTCAGTAGCACATGATGATATTGCATAGAGGAAGCATAGATAAACAATAAAAATACATTTTTTAAAACATTGGATGAATGATCCTCATTTCCTAATACTTTTTGCTTCCAAATAAGTAACTTAATTAATGTTTTAAAAATCATGCGGCTTTGAAAAACTAGAAAATGTTTTCTAGTGCTAATGAAGGTATATTATGTATAAGGCACCATGCTAGATACTGCACTGGGAAATTCAAAAGAAATAATAGACATGGTTCTTAGACTCAAAAATCTTTGAACTTATGGGAATATTATGAAAAACAATGAAAAACAATTCTAAGAACTTAGATTGAATTTTTTTTTTCTCTTCTAGACTATGCACTAAATCCAGTATGCAGTAGTCACATATGTATAAAACAAGGTGGGTAGAGGGGTACATTACTGAAGAGATTTGAATAAAGGGAACATGAAAAGACACAGTTTTAGGAATATTAATCTGGAGGCTAGTATAGGGGGATTAAACTTTTAAAACATGGGATGAATGGAACTGGATTTGGGGAGTATCAGATCATTTCACATATGACACTGGAAGGGTAGAGAGTACAAATTTAAATTTGTTTACAATTGTTAGCTAGGAACCAAATAGGTGTTAAGGTATAGATCTTCACTTATCTTAGGGGGTTTAGACAGCCAATTTGTCTCTTGAAGAAAGAACAGTTCTCCTGTTTTCCCTGTAAGAGCCTATCAGAGTGAGAGGGAATGAAAGGCCTATGTGGTAAGATGGATGTGCACAGCAATGCAAGTGAGTGAGTGAGCTATTCTTAAACCAAAGTCCACAGTGCATGTGAAATAACAGCCCTCGTTTTGGCGGCTATAAGTATTGAAATACATAGGAGTGACTAGCCTTCACTACTGTGGCCAACACCAGTCAGGCTCTGCAGTCTTCATAGGTGTCAAGTGACAGCTCAGTTCTAGTACTAGAGTGTGTGCTTCCCCAGGCAGAGCCTAATCTATCCTTCCACTTTTTCCCTTAGAAGCAGCAATGAAGGCCATGGCTTATGAAGATAATTTCCAACTTTATTTCCCTCAAACATCACTGAAAAAGCTATAAGTTATGTTTCAGAGTTGCATGACTACCTCAAGCTGAAAATTTGGCTTAGAGAGAGCTAATGCATGTTACCATGTGACCTCACAGTAACTAAGATAATGGAAAACATACATAATCCTTCCTTCCTGCTTTGCTGTCTCACAGAAGGTTGAGGAGGCAGAGACTTAAAATCTTCATCAAACTTCAACTTGTCTTCCTCCCCGCTCCTGGACATGCATACAGAGTTGACAGAGGCAGCTATAGATGTTCCTTTCCCCAGTGCACACCACCACCCACCCCAGGTTACACTTTCTCAAGGTTATACTTTTATAGCCATTGTTTCTGGTGTAGACAATTAGTAGGTCTCATTAATTCTTACATTAAGCTCAGAGCTAAGAGTTTAAAAAGACATTTTTCCTAAAGTCTTTTTTATTGTGTGCATGTGTGTGTACATAAGCACACAATTTTTAATTATTTAATAGAAAGCATTAAAACATATTAATAATACATTTGTAGTGTTATTTAATCTATTTTAGGATATTGTTTATGAACTAAAAATAAGTTCCAAGGGTTTAGGTACACATTTTCATTTTTTAGAACTAATTTCTCTTTATTCAGTTTTTGGTTAAAAGTTGTGTTTTCCTTGAAAAGCATCTCACTATATAACACAGATTTCCTGTATATTTGTATAGTAGATAAGAAGAGCAAGTACTATGAAATCATACAGACCTTCATTCAAAAGCCACTTCACTATTAGGACAAATTATTTAATTTGACTTTGTTTCAATTTATCTATAAAACGAGATACATATAATAATAGTACAATTTTTAGAGTTGTTTGAGTTAATGCATGTAAAGTAATTTGTACTGTGGCCTGGCACATAATAAGCAGTTAATTGATCCTATGCATACTGAGTACATAGTCCCTGATACATATTATCAACATACTAAATTAGTAGAATAATGAAATAGAAGGAAGGGAAGAGAAAGGAAGAGGAGAAAAGGGAAGGGAAGGAGTTTGCTGATTCAGATAGAATCCTAGCTTCATACAACATATCACTAATTATTGTAAGCATTTCTGTACATGTCTTTTTCTCCCACAAGACTGTAAGCATCATGCAGCCCAAGAGAATTGTGTTTTTTCATGAAGGCAGAGAATGTACCTGTATTTTTCTCCCTACTATATATCTATTACCTAGTGGAGGAGTTGATGCAATAAATGATTATATTGAACATCAGGAAAGATCCAAAGGTACCTACATCCATAGGTAGTCTGACCCACTTGTAGTACCTCCTATATGAGCATGATAGAAATAAACTCATGAATAAGATCATGAATAAGATCATCAATTTTTCAGTAATGCTGTAGACATCTGTTGTTTTACCTTGTATTACATGGCATTCCTGAAAAATTGTGAACATAATGGTTACTTTAAAATTACAATAGTAAAGACCATTTTATGCCAGGTATTTAGGCAGTTAAAATGTTCTTAAGAATATTTTGAGTATTTCCAACAACAATGTGTTACTGATTGTCCTCAACATATGTTGTAATAGTCTTTTTTCTACTTTGGTCTCAGAAGAATTTAGATAGCCTGGTTCTGCGTCTAAGAGGCCAGAGAGCCATCCAAGGTGGGTTAACTGTAAGAATCAGAACTGAGTATGCAGGATGTTGTCTGGCCACAGAACTCCCAGAGTTGCTTGTAAGGTTGCCCAAACAAGCACTTTTCACCCTCAATGAGAAATTATAAGATGTGGCCATCCCATATTGAGAGAGCTTCTTGTTGTTTCTGCTGTCACCTAGATTTTCCCTTTTTGGGGGTGTAAAAAAGAAAATAGATCTCATGGGGCAACTCTCACACTTGTTACTCTCCATTTCTTCAGTCTAACTGAGTGTAAGTAATGGAACCACATTTTAATGGCCTACTATCCCCCGTGCTCTCCTAACCCTTTAGGAAAGCTGTTTTGTAGCTGACAAATATGACGGGCAAGGCTAACAAACCCTTAGGCCAGCAATATTCTCATCTTTAATCCATCATAGACATCAAAAAATAATGAGATTTCTTGAAACTGTGCCAGCAGTGAGCTCATATGACAGTGAGATGATAAATTTACTTGACCACTTACAAAGAAATAGCCAGCACACCAAAAGACCCAGCTTAATTTCACATGTGGAGTGGTGCTGCATGAAAAACATGGATGTTTTACCACATTTTCTAGATGATAACTAGTCACAGAATCTAGTCAATTTCTATTTTTAATCTCGCTTTTAAGTCATGTTCATTTTTTTTATTTCTTAGTATCTTGCATGGAAATTTAATTTTTTCATCCTTCTCCTGGAGATGCTGATAAAAGAGGTACCCAAGCCTGTGTACATCATGCTATTGCTGCTATAAAACTATGATAAAATGAGACATTAAAAAAAGATAGTTTTATTTTAGAAAAAAAAAAAAGAGAAAAGCAGAATTTATGTTCTCTTAAGATTTAAGTTGAACCGGTCTAACCTAGAGGACCTGAGTAAGTTTTGAAATGGCCCCAAGCACTGGTCCTTTGATGGAGATGTTTTAGTGGAGACACTGCTCAAGCACAGACCTTGACTCCGCAGGCCATGTGGGTGAATGTGTTTTTTTGATCAAAGTTTACAATCTTGAGTTGAGAAACAACTGAATATTAAATTGTATAATTTTTGTACTTCTCACAGCCTCAAAAGCAATTATTTTTCTACTTTGCATCAATAGGCAAAGGGTGTTAAAAAAAAATTAATGTGTCCAACATCATGGAAATGTCAAATCCTAAACTTAATGACTATCTCCTAATGATCAAGTGAAAGTAAGCCATTCCCAAATGATAGTGGCTATTATTGAGAATTTCTTAATTCTATATTTTTTTCAATTCTACTCTCTAGCTTAGCCAAGTGTCTTTATCAGCATGATATCAGAATAACACCACACAACTGGCCCACCAGGAGTATCTGCCACCTCTGCCACAATCTAAAAAGAAAGTTGAGGTGCCTGCCTCAGATCTGCCATGGCAATTGACCCTAGATTTCCATGAGGAAAGAGCTGCTGTCTGAAATGTGATAAGGAGAAACCTGTTACTTGGCTCCTAATATACTGCCTTAAAAAAAAAAAATGCCAATATTTGAAAGAAGAGAGAGAATCCTCATGCCTTAACAGAAAATAAGTTGATTAGATACTTGCTACTCAAAGTATCATCTGTGACTAGCAGCATCAGCATCACCTAAGAGCTTAACAAAAATTCAGAATCTTAAGGCCTATCCCAGGATTTATGATTGAGAATCTATATTTTACCAAGATACTCAAGTGATTTATAGCTACATTAGAAATTTAGAAACACTAGATAGTTTGAACTTAAGATGACAGATTCAAAGAATACAAAGATACTGATCCTTAATTGAGAAAAAGATACAGGGAAAGCAGGTCTAAAATGAAACTTGGAAAACACATCAAATTTACAACTAAACTATGGAACAACCATCTTTGAGCATCACCTGAGGTCTAGCTGAGTAGAAATTGTATAACTAAGGACATATAGGAGAAGCCATGTTGAGTCTGGTGGGAGGAATGGTGACTCAGATGGGCTGGTCCCATACTCAGGTGTGAAAGCTAAAAATCAGGAAGGGTATCTCAGCTGTGGAAGTCCCTCCTGAAGAGTGAGGGGTCTCAGCTCCACACCAGGCTCCCAAGCCCAGTGTTCCATTGCCAGGGAAAGAAGTCCTCACAATTTCTAGCTATGAAAACCAGTGGAGATTGTGGGTGAGTAAAATAGAGGGCTACTAGAGCCCCAGGCATTTTTCTTAAAGGACCTGCACACAGACTTACCCACTGATAGACTCTTTCACTTTGAGCTCTCGCTCTGGAGCAGCAGCTTGAAAGACACCAGGAACACACTAGGAGGAAATAAATTATCTGGCTTCAGGGTAAGGGCTGGAGGGGCAGCTTTCTCCCAGACAGAAGTGTTGGCAGAAGCCATTGTTCCTTTGTTGAGCCCTTCCCCAACCCAGCCTACACACACAGGTGAAAGCCCTATATGAGTCTCCATCAACCTGGTTAACACCATTGTTAACACCTGGTTAGCAGGTGGTGATTCCCTGAGACCTCGCTCCACCCAACTCACTGACCGGACCAAGCTGCTTCCAGTGGCTTTTCCAAACTAACAGCCTGTCTTCGCTCATGCTGTGAACTTTCATAAAATCTCTCAAAAATTCACAAACCCCAAATAAGCAGCATTTAGCCTTGGCATGCCCTGTACCTCTTGCTGAGCTTCCCCAAGCCTGACAGTAGCAGCAGCTGGCCTGAGTTTGCAGCTTAGTTACTCCCAATCACCTCCAAGCCTAGTACAAATGATGACTGACCACCTGTAGATTACTGTGGAGTTCATACTAAATGGCCCCAGGTAGGGCATAGGCAACAGCTGAACTTGGCTCATATCAGAGCCTTTCCCAAGAGGCCTTAGAAACAAAAAACTAGGTGGCCAGCTTCAGACTATATCAGAGCACCACCCAGCCACCTCCATGAATTACACACCAAAAAAGCAGACTTGGTAGGCACCAGGGCCCACTGAAGTGAATCCCGTTCCCTTGAGTCAGCTCTTGCATAGCAGCTCCTCCACTACAGTCATGGCGAGTCCTCACAACCAGTCATCCTGAAGGTCAGCCCTTCCCACTGACATGCTAACAGTAGTCAAGGCTCAACTACAACAAAAGGGCAGACATGACCCACAGAAGGGGCACACCTGGAGCACCTAGCTCAGTTGACCAGGGAGACTGTATCATTGGGCCCCACAGGATACCTACTACATAAGGCCACTCTACTAAGACATAGCAGCTCTACTTAACACATAGAAACAAACACATGGAGGCAGCCAAAATGGGGAGACAAACATGTCCTAAATAAAGATTAGATGGTTGAATAAAAAAAAAAAAAAAGTAAGACCCTTACATATGCTGTCTACAAGAGATTCTCTTCAAATAGAAAGATAAAGACTGTAAGTAAGGGGATGGTAAAAGATATTTCATGAAAACGGAGATTAAAAAAAAGTTGGCGTAGCAATACTTAAATCAGACAAAATACACTAAAACAAAGGCTATCACAAAACAAATAAAAACCCAGTAATTCCACTTTTGGGTATTTATCCTAAGAAACCCAAAACACTAATTCAAAAAGACATAAGACATATGTCACTGTAGCATTACTTACAAAAGCCAAGATATGGAAGCAACCTAAATGTTCATCAGTGGGTGAATGGATAAAGAAGAAATGGTACACACACACACACACACACACACACACACACACACACACAGATATTACTCGGCCGTAAAAAAGAATGAAATCTTGCCATCCGTAACATGGATGGACCTAGAGGGTATTATGCTGAGTGAAGTAAATCAGACAGAAAAAGATAAATACCATATGCTTTCACTTACATGTGGAATCTAAAAAAAGAAAAACAAATTAAACAAGCAAAACAGAAACAGACTCATAGATGTAGAGAACATTTTGATGGTTGCAAGATAGAAGGGGGGATGGGTGAAAAAGGAATTAAGAAGCACAAATTGGTAGTTACAGAATAGTTTTGAGGATGTATAATATACCATAGAGAACACAGATAACTATGTATGGTGTCAGATGGGTACTGGATATATTGAGGTGACCACTTTGTAAGTTATATAAATGTCTAATCACTATGTTGTATACCTGAAACTAATGTAATATTGTATGTCAACAGTAATTGAAAACTAAAACAAAAATTAAAAATAATAAAATGAAACGGCATATTTTATACTTTTCTGGGGTTTTAGTTTATTACATCATGATGATGAAGTATATTTATGGCAGTTCAACTCTAATTATATTAAGAAAGTGTTTAATTCGCAAGAAAATGTTTTCCTTTTGATTTTAAGCTGTAGTTCAAGGGAGGGTAGAATTTATAGAAAATTAACCCTGTAGATGCAGAAAAAGAAAATTATTTATTTTTAAGAAGGAGAATTAGTTTTTTAAAAATACTATGTGACCCATAGACAATTAAAACTCTATTTGAAGGTTTTCTCAGTGCACGTTAAGGAAGCTCAAGTCCAATATCTATTTAACATTCTAGGTTGTTAGGTTAAAGAAAAGTACTGGAGAAGTGCTCTGTGTGTGTGTGTGTGAGTGTGTATGTTTCTGGGTGTGTTTATATTTGAGATGTGAACATTTACAAACTGAAATTGAGAAAAGCTCAAGAGTTTGACTCAAATAGCCAGTATTATTCATAATGCAAACCATTTTTACATATAAGCCAAATATAGTCCTCTCTTGCTTAAGCTTTAATCTAACTCCTACACGAGTAGGTCCCAGAGGCCTGGCCCCTGGCCACACAGTTTCTGAGAGTCTGGGCTGGGCAGAGGGTTAGGTCAAAGGTGGCCCATGAGTTTCAGAGCCAGATGCCAAGAATAAAAGCCAAAAGTAAACCCCGAACAGATATTCAATTAGACTATAAGAACACACTTCACAGTGAATGAGTAGAGAAAGGCGAAAAACAGAGTAAGAAGGTAGAAATGAGAGCCATCTGAACAAAGCAAGTGCATTCAGAATGAGAATGAAAACAGAATATAAGTTGAGTCTCTGAAGTGCTAAGGTACAGGAACAAGGCCTTTTTCCTACCTGCTTCCTTGCTTGGGAAGAGACTGGCATATTAAAGAAACTGAGATCATTCAGACAGCCTGAGAGCACTGGTTCACTAAGTTGTGGACTGTGGGGTGAAGGAATTGGTGATCATTTGCCAGATGCGTTCCTCCAACTTCAGCAGAGGCTCCAGTGCATCTGTCATGGGAAGCCTGATGAAAAATGTCTCCTGTTAAGAGATTTTTACTTAGGTCCCTGTTCAAGGTAATTGTGCCAGTTTTTAATCCACCAGAGAATGTCCTGATGATCTCACTAGGCCAGCAGTTCACAACCTTTTTAGCACCAGAGACCAGCGTTCCTATGAGGATCTAATGCCTGATGATATGAGGTGGAGCTGACGGTGATGCTAGCACTGGGGAGCAGCTGCAAATACAGATGAAGCTTTGCTCACTAGCCTACTGCTCACCTCCTGCTTGTGGCCCGGTTCCTAACAGTCCACGAACCAGTACTGGTTGGAGAAGAGAAAGGGATTGGAGACCTCTGCTCTAGGCAGTTGTTACTTCATTAAGATGATCAGTTGGAAAACTATTATTCAAGGAGAAATGTACACAAGAACCAGGTAGGAAGCAGAGCTGTTATCCATGTGGATGCCTTCAGTGGAGAGTCAGCAACAAATTTTATGTCAATTCTGTGGTGGAGAGTTAAATAGATTAGTAATCTTATGAGCAGAAGTTATATAAACTCAAGTCTCTTCGAATTCCTGAATGATATGTTCTAATTTTCTTAATAGCAGTGTGTTGAGGTTGGAGGATGGTGGATTGCGGACAATTGTTACAATCTTTGAGGACCGTTACAACTCCAAAACTAGTTCTACAGAAGAAATTAGTTGGCTTGGTTATTGTGAGGGGTGAAAATCATATCTTTGTGAGGAAGATAATATTAAGGAAAGTAGTGTCCTAGAGCACAGTCAGAATTTGAAAGAAGATGTAGAATGAAATTCTGCACTGTCTTTATCTTGTGGTTTAGAGGACAGTTTTCATTTTATGGTTTAAAATTCAGTGTACAGTAAAATTTATCAGGTTTCTCAGTTGGGTGTGTGCCACCGCCATGGATTCTACACACATGGGAAAATTGGCCACCTTGCCAAATTGGAAACACAGCCTCCCCACCGAGCATATTATTCTCTCCATAGGCATCAGCAGGTGGTCAGCCTGGGCAAGCAGCAACAGAGCTTTATTCTGTTTCCATGTTAGTGATGGGAGGTCTAATGGCAGAGCATCAAGAAGAATAGAAAAGTTATTACTAGAGTGCTTCTGATGCTCCCAGGGAGGTCTCCCAATTCAGTAGGTCTGGAAGGTTAAGGCAATTCAGCCAGCTGTGCATGCAGAACTTCCCTGAAGCATTCCTGGACATGGGCCTATATAATTGAGTCATTTCCTCTTTATGTCCTGGAATCAGAGCCAAAATTCCATTGGGTAACAGGTCATTGATTCTGCCCTTGCCAAAATCCACCCATCACATTGATGGGCATCATCCATGGGTGAGGCTGTGAAAGATGTTTAATACCACTTGGCAATAAGGCATCTCTAATAAGCAGACTACCTGGCAAGAGGAGGGGATGGCCAGGTATCTGGCCTCTATGCAGAGCACAAAACCAGCAAGATGCCATGTACGTTTATCTGGAAATCTCTTTTGTGTGAGGACCAGCACCAGTAGTACTCTCTGTGATGAACTAAGTTTAGAGAACCATCTGTACTATCAGCATTGATTCCCAGATTGTCTATAACTATAGGCAATCATAAAATAGTGTTGAAGGGTCCTGTTCTCAAAATCTTGGGCACATCCTTATCAGCTGGGACAGGATGCTTATAATTATGAGTGAATATACAATGGGCAGATAGTGTCTGCTGTAGACCTGAAAATTGAGTCAAGTGGTAAACTCATAAACTGGCCCCCAGGAATAAGTCTGTGTATGTAACTTTTCTGTTTGCTTTCAGATTCTTTCTTTCTCTTCCTACTCTGTTCTGAATTGTAGAGCACCGATCCTGCTAATTACATTTCTTAGCTTCTTTCCCCATTGTCTTCCAGTTATGGTTGGTTAATGGGAAGTGCTGACAGCAGACTGTTTTTAACAGTGGCTGTGTCTCCTCCATAGTCCAAACTCCTACAAATGAGCTCTGATGTCTCACCACATGGCCTTGGATTCTGAGTTTTAAGAACAGCTTCTCCCTGTGTCTATATAGTCTTAATAATGCTAGCAGCTTCTTTGTCTTTTCAGACCTCTGAAACCTTTTGTAACTAACTCTCCATAAAAATTATCTCTATTTTGTTTATGTAATCATGTGGCATGAGTTTTCTAATACAATTGAATGTCCAAGAGTCTTTCTTGGGCAACAAGGAGTGAGGAATATGAGATGTGGTTTGGGGATGCATGAACATGGCTTGCTTCAGCAGGCAGGTTGGACTGGATTCAAGAAAGAGTTGAGACAGAGATTCTAGGGGCAAAGTTGAAACCAAGCCTCACAATCAGCTTTATTATAATGTTAATATGCAAGGTGTTGGGCAGAAAGGAAAGCAGTGCAGCTAAGCGATCTATTTGAGTAAGGCCACGATAACAATAAAATGACATTCCAATGTTGGGGAAAAACCCTTCAAAATCAATGTAAATATTTATAAAACACCTTTAAATTGGCAGAACAAAGAGGTTATATTGCTTAATACATAACAAAGTTACTTTTTGCTCTCTACTTGAAGTTTTACTCATCAAGACTATCCTTTACTAATTCTCTCTTCTCTCTCTCTCTCTCTCTAGTTGTGCATTTCCCTTCTCTTGTGTCTTCCCTATCTCTTCTCTTTCAGGAGAAGCCATTTTTATGTAAATCAATCCAGGATGGTACATAATGACTTATAATTTATTGTATTTTCTTGTATCCCACTCACACCAGGTGATGTAAACCAAAGTGAAAATCGAAGATATTAGATCAGAATAGGTTGGCCTGAAAAGAAAGTGGACAGGTAAACTCAGAGATATTACTCTCATCAGAGCTGAAAATGACCTTTTCCCTAATGATTGTGCCTTGTACATGCAAAGGGAGAACACTACTAATGACACTAAGCTGGTTCAGATACTTGGGATCCAAAACTGGATGAGAAATCCAGCTGTTCAGAACTCAGAGCATACCCATGCATAGGGATAATTTATGTACTGGGGAGATTTCCCATGCTCCTCACAGAGAACACACTCAATGGATGTTAAATGAATGTATAATACCTGAAATACAGTACAGTATCCTACCAAGAGTTCTATTAAAAAATAACTACTAGATATAAATATGTCACTATGGTAGAATTCATTCAGAATTCTAACTGTGAATATGAGAAACACGTCTTTCAGGCAATGAGAGTTGAAATCCCCTTCCCTCATTTTCCCATTTTCTGTGTAATAAACTCCCTCAGCTCCTACCAACTCAACTACTAATTACTGACAATATCTCCCTGAGATAGAATTACAATAAGGTATTCTGACGAATGAACTATGGCTCCAAGGGGATCAGGTGAGTAGGTTGCCTGGGAGATAATCCCACCATAGGAACAAAACTTAAATATCTCCCTTTTCTTTTTAATATGGTCCCAGAGAATGGCTTATCAGCTTCAGCTTATTGCCTCTAATCAGATGTTATTTTTTTGTGTTCTACAAAAACGTCTCAACTTTTTCTAGCATTTAAACAAATTCATAGCTCTTTGGAAATTACTAAGTGGTTTGTTTATTGGAACAATAAGAGGAACAAGGTATCAAAAGTAAAAATAATAACAATCTTAGATGTTTTCGGGTGATTTTTATATAATTTAGTTATAATTTTGATGTAATTGTGGGAGGAGGTGAGCACAGCATTTACCTACTCTGTTCTCAAATATTTTTTAAAGTTTCAGTTAAAAATAATGTGAGGCCTACTGATAGCATAACATTTAATGATGAGAAACTGGATATTTTTTACCTAAGACTGGAACAAGGCAAAAGTATCCTTTCTTATCACACCTATTCAACATTTTACTGTAAGAACTACCTAATGCAATAGGACAAGAAAAGGAAAATATAACTCTTTTTATTCACAAAGGGTATGATAGTCTATGTAAAATTCCCAAAGAATTAAGAAAAAAATTCCTGGAACTGATAAGCAAATATAGTAAGGTCACAGGATACAAGGTTAATATATAAAATATTGTTTTTCCATTTACCAGCAATGAGCATAATGATACCATTTATAATAGCATCAAAAATGAAATAATTAGACATATATCTAACAAAATATGTAAAGGACCTAAAGCTAAAATCCACAGAATTCTGTGAAAATTAAAGCACATCTAAAATGAATAGCATAGTATTCCATGTTCACGAATTGAAAGACTCAGTATTGCAGAGATATTCATTCTTTCCAATCTGAGCTAGAGATACAACATGACCACAATTAAAATTTTAGCAAGCAACTTTGTAGATATTGACAAAGCAATTCTAAAATATATATAGGAAGGTAAGAGACCTAGAAAAGCCAACATAATATTGATGAAGAAAAAGATCTGAAGAACATATGCTTCAAAATTTACTATATATCTGCAGTAATCAAGGCAATGTGGTATTGGTGAAAGACAAGACACACAGATAAATAAAACAAAATAGAAAATCAGAAATAAACCTACAAAAATACAGTAAACTGATTCTTCATAAAGGAACAAAGGGAATTCAGTGGAGATAAAATGGTCTTTTCAATAAAAGGTGATTAAATAAATGGGCATTTAGATGCAAAATAAAATAAAGTAAAATAAATTGACACGAATGTTATATCTTTCACACACAAAAAAATTAACTCAAAATGAATCATAGACCTAAGTGTAAATGTAAAACTATTAAACATCTACAAGAAAATATAGGAAAAAATCCATATGACTTTGGGTTTGGTGGTGACTTTTTAGATACAACTCTAAAAGCATGCTATATAAAAGAAAATATTTAAAAGTTAGACTTAATCAAATAAAAAAATCTGTGAAAGGCATTGTGAAGAAATTAAAAGACAATACACAGAAAATATTTTGAATAAAATATTTGGAAAATATCTAATAAAGGATAGATTTTCAAAATATACACAGAAAAACCCACTTCTTGGAACTCAACATTAAGAAAACAAATAACCAATAAAAAACAGGCAAAATACATGAAGAGACAACTTGCTAAAGAAAATATAGAGATGACAATTAAGTATATGAAAAGATGCTCAACATTATATACTATTAAGGTATTGCAAATTAAAGCAATGCAATGTCACTACATACTTCTTAGGATGTCTAAATTCTCCATGTGCTAAAAAAAAAATTCAAAAACAAAAACAAAAAAACCAACAACCTGATAAAATCAATTGCCGATGAGAATGAGGAGTGATGGACTCGCTTATTGCTGTTCAGGGTGCAAAATGGTAGTTACTTTGAAAAAGTTTGGCAGTTTCTTACAAATACATGTAGTCTTACCATACCATACAGCATTGTGCTTCTAGCTGTTACCTCAATTAACTTAAAAACTTATACTAAAACTGCATGTGAGTTTTCTGCAGCTTTATTCATAATTGCCAAAACTTGGAAGAAACCACAATGACCTTTAATAGGTAAAGAGGGAAACCACCTTTGTACATCCATACAATAGAACATTATTCAGTTACAAAAATAAATGAGCTATGAAACTATGAAAAAATATGGATGCACTTTTACTGCATATTTCTAAGTGCAAGAAGCTTTTCTGAAGACTACATGGGTACATATTATATAATTCTATGTAATTCTGGAAAAGGCAAAACTATAGAGAGTAAATGATCAGTAGTTACCAGGGGTTCAGGTATAGGTTGAGAGAGTTAAGTAGATGAAACAGGTGTTTTTTTAAGGGTGGTGAAACTATTTTATACAATACTTTAATGATGGATTCATGGCTTTATAAATTTTTGAAACTCAGAGAACTTCACAGCACAAGGAGGAAACCTTATTGTTTGATAATTAAAAAAAAAATTATTTAGGAGATCAGTGGATCCCAGGATGGAATGGAGAATGATGAAATAATCTAACTGTATTATAAATGCCTGAAACAACAGGATTATTTTTCTTGACTGATTTTTTAGATTATGAGTTGTTTGAAGTCAGAAGTATCTTACTAATCTGAAATTACTTGTACCTAACACACAGAAGTCACATAACTAATGTCAGCTCAATAAATTCACGGTCATTATGATCTAATCATTCAGAGAATCAGAAGTTATTCTTCCCTACCATAGAAATCTGTTCACCTCATGTGAACATCATTCTTTTTCATTGTTATATTTAGGTTTTGCTGAAACGTACTCCCAGCCCTAAGCAGTTATTCCTTAGCCACTTCAGAGGTAGCAGCTGTTATGTTTTCAGTCTTGGAAAAAGAAACTTTAAATTTGGATTTGTTTGAAGGAATTAAAGTCTGTGCCTTTGGAAAAAATGAGCATGTCATTCATTACCCATTACTCCAGAGGTCTCCCCTGGGTGCGTTCACTTCTATCACCCTGGTCAGGCTGACATCTATTGTATTGTCTCTCAAGATTTTTCTTGGAACTATGTTAAATTGGATCAAAATATTCCAATACTTTTCTGTATGTAAATTGCTTCCACTCTGATGTTTTAATTTTGGAGTGAAATCAATGAAATTGTTCTATCTTGACCTGAGTTCCTTGCTAATTATTATGTATCCAAATTATCTTTATTATGGCATTTTTCAAGAGGATATAGTAAAATGGTTGGAATTATAAGCGAGGCAGTCATGGGGTCTAAACTTAGGGAACTCTCTTTTATCATTACTTATTCTCTCTGAGACCTTCAATATCATTAAACATTCACTCCCTCTAGTAGCATGCATTTCATAATAGGGATATAAACTGTGTTAAGGGTTGAACTGTGTCCTCTCAAAATTCATGTTTAAGTCTTAACTCTCAGTAACTCAGAATGTAACTTTATTTGGAGATGATAGAGGTAAGAAAGGAACATATGTAGATATCAGGGGGGAAAGTATGCCAGGCTGAAACAACATCAAAGGCAGGAGATCTGAAGTAGCAGACTTGATGTATTTAAAGAATAGAAAAGAGGCCCATATAGCCGGAACAGAGCGAGCAAGAAGGAGAGCACTAAGATATGAGGTCAGGGGGGAAAGTCTTGTCCAGCACTGTAGTGGCTTTGACTTTTTCTTTTAATTATTTCTCTTCTTCACAGGAAGGGGGAGAGGGAGGGGAGGGGGAGGGAGGGAGGAGGGAGAGGCGGGAGGGGGGAGGGAGGGAGGGGGGAGGGAGGGAGGGGGCGGGAGGGGAGAGAGAGAGAGAGAGGAGGGAGAGAGAGGAAGAGAGAGAGAGAGAAGGAGGTAAGGGACTTTTCGCTTAATTCCTTACGTATTCCTTCATCCTTCGTTCACTCACTTCATTCCTTCCTTCCTTCCTCCCTCCCTCCCTTTCTCTCTCTCTCTCTCTCTCTCTCTCTCTCTCTCTCTCTCTCTCTTTCTCATTGCCTAGGCTGAATCTCAGACTAGTTAAATCAGAATCCCACCCTTCCTGCCTTCCTTTCTGGCTTTCCTTATTCATTCAACAAATACATATTTAGTGTCTATTCTCTACTAAGTGATGCCTAATAAAAGTGGCATCCATTTTGAACAGAACGCTTTCACAAGAATAGAAAAACGGTTCCAAAAAGAAAGTCATCTAAGTCTATTTTCAGAGATGAGAGAATGTTCTAGAAGTTACAAGTGGTTGTTTCATAGTAAAAACAAAAGAAAAATATCTTGACATAGAGTGCTTATTATATTTCAGCCACATTGCACAGACTATTTCATTCAATTTTGAGGCAGATGATATTTCTCTTTTTTGAGATAAGGTTCAGAGTATGTTGCTTAACACCAAATATCTGGAAAAAGACAGCTGTGGAAGTGAGATTTCTGTCTCTTTCATGGTAAAGGCCCTGCTCTTTTCACCACATCCCATTCCTAGATGTTCCCATAGTTCCTGTATAAGAATTAGATATCTATAGCACAGGTTCAGGTCATTGGATATACATAAATACAATTTAGTAAGGCATGTAATTTTCATTTCTAACACACTTTTCCAAGATCAATAAGCTACTTAACACTTACTAAATTTCAAAGGGGTTTGGTTTATCTAAAGTTGATTATATTAGTGAGAGTAGGTTAAAAGCTATTAAAGTAATGTCAAAATACCATTAGTTTAACAAAATGTAATTCGTATGGCAGTCTAACATGATGTTCCTGGTCTTAGCTGTTATTCTTGTAGCAATGATTCAGTTTTGTAAGATCTCGTGATTCTGCTTGCCTCTAGGTCATCTAAAATCTCCTGAGGCAGATGGGTAAATATTATGAAAGATCTCACATAGGAAGTTTTTATAGGAAATGACTGTGTCCTATATCACTTTCACCTCCATTCTAATAGCTAAAACTAATTTCTATGGATATACACAATTGCAAGCAAGAGAACCTGGGAAATACAGTCTACCTAGATCCCTCCCCCCAAAAAAGAAAAGGGAAACTTTTTTCCCCCCCAAAAATCATTGAACATGAAAATAAACATACATTCACATATGTGGAACAACCCTTGCCATTACTTTTTCTTCATCTCAATATTTCTGTCCCTTTTAAAATTATTTATCAATATCTTGTAGATGAGGTACTGCTACTCCCAAGCCATTAACAAGGGGAGTAGGGAAATGCACACAGTAGGGAAAGGCCACACCTTTATCCACATCTGCTTTAATAGCCTTGTTTCTGGAACTATACTGTTCAGTAAAACCATAGCTTTCCCTCACTATTTCGGAGAATTCCTTGTATCCTGTCCCTGTCTAGTATCAGTTATATTCTTAAATAACTTCATTCCACTCATCATTTCATGCTAGGAACAAGAACACTAAAATCTCAAGGTATCAGCAAAAATGTATCATATTAACTTTGATTCAGGTTCTTTTAAAGAGTAATATATGCTATGATGAGCTTTTTGATTTTTTTTTATACATTTGTGTATTTTTGGACTCCTTTTTAATTGAATATTCTGTGGGCAATATTTTTTTTTTTCAGTAGAAAAGAAAAGTTTTTATTAGAAGGGAAAGTATACTTCCAGACGTGGAAGTGGGCCTGAGAAAGAAAAGCTTGGCTCAAAAGGCCTCAATATTTTTTTGTTGTTGTTGTTAATATATAAACTGTCCATTTTCTTGTAACTTTTCAAATTTTATCTTTATTACAATAGGAAGAAACCTTGTTAAGCTTATGTACCTTTAATACACTTTTTCAATTACCATTTAAGAGGCAGGAGGAACTAGATCATGGGCCGTCTACAGATAGCAACAGCAGGAATAATCACCAGAGAAAAACGGCAGACAAAGGCAGAAATGAAAGTGGGCCAGAGGCAAATGAATGCAATAGAGACCTGATGATTAATATTTTAAACTGTATCCACAAATCCTTATATTTGGAAGCTCTACTCTATGTACAGGGGCCAATTACAGACTATCTTTCAGTAATCATTATATCTTGTGTCAAGTTTGCTAGAGTTTTGAGGTAGTTCCTCCAAGTCAGGTAGCCTTCAGAATTTGCTAAAAGCCCCATTATAGTCATGCTGAAAAGTGGTACTGCTTTGGAATATAGGCCAGGTGTAGTGGTTTTCCCCAGACCTCTGAATAAAGCAGCCAATGTATATGACAATTTAGTCAATACTCTGTCAGCAATAAATAACTGTATCCATTTGGGGTTTTATGACCAGTTTACATTGTACTTGAGCCAGACTCTGAATCTCTTCCAATACCAACCACATGAGAGAAAAAACATTAACACAAACATGAAAGAGATCTGTTTTCACTTTGTCCACTTTCATTAAGGTTGGCAACCCATAATCTTTCTATTTGAGAGCTTAATTGGTAAATTAATGATGACCGATGAGTGCATTGGTTGGCTGCAAGGATAATTCCCCACCCTCTTTACTTTCTAGAATCTCTGCACTCACTCAGTCCACTATTATTTTTGAGATAAAATAGAATAGTAAATAATGACTCATTTTTTAATGAGTATCCAGAGAGTGGGTGCTTTATGATGGTTAAGAGCCTAGATTTGGGGGTTGAACAAATCTGGGTTCTGAGTCAGTTTGTCTGCTTAGAAGCTTTGTGACTTAACCTCTCTGCAAGTGAAGGGAAATAAGAGTAAGACCTACTTACTCTTGTATGTGAAAAGGATTAAGTGTGATAATGTATGTAAAGCGCTTAGCCCAGTGGATGGCATCTGGCAGATGTTCGTCATCTGTATCATCAATATCACTAGGTACCAGTACTGAATAAGAGCCTTTACACACATTCTCTACTGTTATTCACCATAGGAAGTGAAATTTTCACACTTTTTTAGGGGAAGAAACTGAGACTTTGAGAATTCAGCTACAAAAGTATGATGCTCATTTCTGAGGAAGAGCCACTTACTCCAGAAAGAGCCATTCCATTCCATGCTGCTGCCCCTAACCAGAGTAAACCATATGGTAATCCTAACAGTGTGAAGTGTGATTTTCCAAAATGACCACTGACGTATATGAGTTAAAAGTGACACAGAAAAAAAAAAATGCACTGTCACCCTATTCTTTGGCTGCTATATGAGGATGGCTTTCTCAGTGCTACCACACCTGCAGCCCAATCTGTCCTGCTAGAGAATTAGAAAAGTACTAACTATTGTCCACTTCATGACATAACTGACATTTATTCTTCTAGGCTTTTTTTTCCCCACCATGAGAAGAATTGCTTCATGCAATATGCAATATGAAAAATAAAGAGGAATTTAGTTTCTTCAGTAACTAGCTCTCTGAAATTCGTTGCAATAAGTGAGAATAGGTTTATATACTTGGCATAATATTTTGAAAAGAAAAAACTATTATCAAAACAGTTGATCTTTAAAAATTATAATTTAGGCCTATGGTATATTTAGAAATTATTTATTTATAATTATATAGTTAATTAATTATATATTTAGAAATATATAATTATTCATAAATATGTATATATAACCATAGATATAATTTGATCTCAAATATTTGAGGAAAGGGAAACCAGAACTAAATGTATTCTTATTGTCTCTTTTTCTACTTTAGGTACTTCATTTTACTACAAGTCCAGAGAGCTAGAATTCACTACCCAGAGAATTGTCATGACCTCATTCTTTCCAGATTAAGCAAAAAATAATAAAAATGTGAGCAAATCCAATACAGATACTGATCATCTTTTTAATTCTGAAAACATTTTAGGACTTTCTTTTTCATTTGAGGTCAATGAGCTGATAAGGCTTCTAGGCTCAATAAATTGTTTTTAAACCCCACATAAGTATTTTTGTTTGTTGATTTTACCTATAAAATGTACCCATATCAGCCTATTAGCTGATTCTTACATAAAACCAATTTGGTCACACCATATAATTAGATTAAAATCAATATTTCTGAACCCATATTTCTTCATTTTAATTTGGATAATAGGCGATTATAGCTTTTCCCAGTATATTTTATGTTTTATGTTTACATGTTTGTTAAGAAAATATAATACGTAACATATCCTCCTAATGACTCTTGCTTCCTGTGAGAGACTCAGCTCAAAACTTATGAATATTTGGAGGATGAAGCAGAACAGCAATCTTATCAGCTTTAATTTGTCACTCTGCAGCTTGCCTCCATATTAAGCCCTCACATCCAGAGACGGTCCATAACTTTGAGATTAGCTAAGCCTATGAGATAATGCATTTTATTTCTTTAACCAACTTTGGTGTGCTGCCAGGGATTTATAAATGCCGGTCAGTGCTTATGTTCGCTTCAGGTTACTTTTGCAAAAAGTCTGTAGAGATTTAAATAAAAACCATCCAGCCTTGAGAAAAAGAAAAAGACATCAAGACATCTTTGCTCAGATATATAAAGATATAGAGAAAACGTAATAGCTAAATAAAACATGAGGGAGCTAAGTAAAAATAAAGAAGGCAGATTTCTTAAAAGGAACCATAGGACTGGAAAATGACAAGAATTTTAAAGACTACCTGATTCCACTTGCTCATTTTAATGATTAAAAAAGCGAACAAACAAACAAACAATTTTCCTAAGAGACTTTTACAAGATTACTGGGATAAGTGAGTTGAAGTCAACTCTGGATCCAGTGGTCATTTCACTTCGCTGGGAAGGCTTCCTCAGTAGGATACCACACATAGAGGTTGCTGCAAGCGCACTTCACACCAGGAATATTGGAGTCTGTATTCCTTTGTAACAGAATTTACCAAAGGACTCAGACATACAAACCCACAAAATTAGTGAACAGACAACTGAATCACTGGGTCTTTTTCACTTATAATTTGAGAAGTTTATGATTCACACTGGCCAATATGAGAGGCCACCCTCAGCATAAAAAAGTCTGAGGAATCGAGGGAAAAATGAAAAAGGAAAAAAAGCTGATGGTCAAAACCAGAGAATCATATGTGACAGTTAGCCACAGCATCTTTGGTCAAGACCCACAGGGCTCACTACACAGATGTGAGGCAGAGGTAGAAGCTGGCTGTGCCTGTCTCTCACCTCTGTAGGCTGGGAAAGCAGCAAGGTCAGAGGTGTTCCAGCACTCTACTTGTCATATCTTTACAAAATTCCAAGGCTTTCATGATGCAGAGATGAGGAACCTCTTTGTAAAAAAATAATTTTTATAATTATTCAGTTGTAAAAACTGAATAATTTCGGCGGGAGGTATAAGTTAATAATTAGTCCACATATATATCCATTTGGGGGCTTTAGTGTTTCATTGGGTCTGGTAAAAAAAATATCTGTTATGAACTAAGCTTTTTCGTTTTTCTGTGGATATATTCCTGGGACCTTATGACTAAATACACATTGCATACATTTATATAACATAGAAATGATTCTGTAAATTTGTATAATCAAATTGTGTATGTTTATGCAGTAAAGAATCTAGTCCACTTAATGTGTCTCTCAGAAATACCTATGATAATATACTGGCAAGGGAAATCTCTTAACTATATTAGGCGTGATGAGAATTTGTGACTATGAATGGGACTAGGAGGAACAAAAATAGATGATGTGAAAGTACACTCACATTGGGACAATAATTCTCCATTCCAGGGTTTTAAAATATGTTATACACAAATCTAAAATAGATGAAAATACATATATAGATTCAGTAGGACTCACTTGGTTTTACCTGATTTCAAGCTAACTGATGAGAACCTCACTTAGGGTACAGTTTCTCATCTGTATAAGAATCTCCTCTACCTCATGAATGGAGAATCTAATTCAATAGTGCCAACTTGGTTTAAAAATGCATGCTTTTAAAAAGGCTTAAAAAGTCAAATAATCTGTCACAGATTTAACTGTAAGAACCTTTGACTCATAGCGGTATCACTTGTCCCTAGCACAAATCCTAAACAGAAAACCCTCTTAAGTTAAAATAAGAACTGTTCTCAAGAACCAAAAATCTGAAGTCGTGCTACAGAATAGACACTCTGAAGGACCAGTGTCAGCCCAAATATATAGGTGATGAGAACTGAGAGTCAGTTCCTCAAGGCAGCATATCAAACTCCTCAAGAGCGGCAATGATGTCTCATTTGCTTCCCCACATTCTAGCTCAAAACTTGATCCTGAAAAATTGTTTGATGAATAAGAGCAACATTCTTGTGGGGGACAGTAGACCATTGACATTTTGTAATATCTGTGTAACTGGGAAGAGAAGAGCAGAAAGTAAAAAGAACTAGGGGAAATATATTAGATGTAGATGTTTTTTATCCCCTTTTATACTCATGGGGTTTGGACCAAAATTCAGATGGTCAAAGACAGGGAGGCTGAGGAGCTTTCCTTTGCTATACTTTAACAAAAGAATGAGTGGCTCTCCCATTTATTTTTTATGTTTCAAGATGAAGGAATTGTACTTTTATGTATGTTTATTGATCTCTTTCTGTGACAGTAACAAGAGATGGATATAGCTACTTACAAAGGATTCAATGATGAGGATGCTGAAAGAAAGTGGAACACAGCAATAAGTAGGACCACCAAAACAAGTGATCATTTTTGTGAAGACTGGAAAAGTAGATCTTTGCTGTATCAAAATTTGTTTGTTTGTTTGTTTTTAATATACATATGTAGAAACCACTGTCCTTTTATGCCTTTTATGTTTAAGGGAAGGAAAAGGGAAGTATGAGAAAGATACCACCTGAGACAACATGAAATAAGTCATTATTAAGCACAACTGACATTACCTTGCACTTCATTTCCTCTCAAAGCCAGATTACAAATGTTTTACTGTGCATATACCCAATGTCTGTAGAGTAAAGTAATGGGGGTTATATGTAGTTTATGGAAATCAGTTCTCATCATTTTACAGCCACATCCCACTCTTTTCCTTATTTTCAGTAGTAAATTCTTTCTTTTAATGTTCTATTTCCCTATCTCAATTCCTAATCTCTTTTAGGTCAACAATTTTCTAAATGTCTAATAAGTTCAACTTCAAATTTCTCCCACTGTTTTTCACCTGTGATTAATTTGAACTAAACATTCATTATGAGTGAGAAAAAGAGAATAAATTATTTTTGTTGAGATTTATATTTGGCTGTTTATAATTCATGGTGCATAGATAGGAAAGTTAAATCATAAAGAAACTAAGATGATTATTCTAGGTCACTAAGTGGTTCATCAACAGGGAAAGCAGAAAAAAAAATAAAATAATCAATGTTTAAAACATTTTTTTTTAATTAAGGGTTTTTTTAAATCTAATTTTTACCAACAAATTATACATTTGAGTAGATATGAGAAGAAATTGTGGGGTTCTCAGATCATCAGGCATAGAATAACCTACAACCAGCAAGATTTGTTTATGGGTAAAATTGCAACTATGTTATCAATCAGCATAGCCTTTTTCTGCTGGAAAGGAAGATTACTTTTGGATTGTAATGCATAGTTTTATGAGGTCTTCCCCGGTTAAATTTGGAATTTGGCTAATATTAAAAGAAAAGCTTTCTGGCTTCCCACAATCCCTGGGAGGTTGGTGTTGCAACTCTCTTGCTCATACCCCCAAAATTCTGTCATATTAGTCTGCATCCCTCCCTGGGGAGCAGATGATGCCTCTTTATCCCTTGCAGAGCTGGCCTCCAAATGATAGTGAAAGTCACTGAGAAATGCAAAAAAAATCAAGAAAAAGAAAGAGCCAGGTTAAATGATACTCCAACTGTTAAATCTAAATGATGTTAGCTCCTAGAGAAACATGTGCATATGTATTTCCCACCCCCCAAAAAATCATACTTACAGGTACTATCCTCCTAATCTCTGAAATATTTTTACATTCCCTCAATCAAAAGCATTTCACTAAGGCATACTGTACGTACCCACCAAAATTATCCTGTGTGTATGAGATTCAGAGAAAGGACTAAGCCTCTGTTTGAACATAAAAAAGGAAATAATCATTGTGAAATTTCTCAATTAAATCAGTTTAGTGAGAGTGACTTGAAAGGTCAGAAGAAGTTTTTATTCTGTTCCAGTTGCTTAAACATTGGATAGAAATTATGTCTTTGGAACAGCTTCTTTGCTTAATGACTATGATGCAACTCAATGGTTTCAAACTTTTTACCAAGGACAAGCTAATCCTGAAAATAGGTCTGTTTTCCACTAGCTCTTTAGAAAAGAAAATGTTTAGCTTTCTCCAGTCTGTCAATCTTGCGGTAAGAAAATGCCACCGGGGCACCTTTTATAACAACCTGGGCTCAGAAACAGCTGTACAAATCATAAAATGACTTTTTCCCCCTTTTAATCCCACTGGCATTCAAGTCAATGGGTATTTTCAGAGACAAAGTATAGAGTATAAAGACTCACTTTGAAACCCAAGTTGGAGGAGAGGCATACACGACTATGACAACTTGTTTAGAAGTGGATATTGTGACTCATCGACACTGGAAACTACAAGGAAAATATCATTTATGATACTATAAGCAAAGCTCTCCTAGAGCTGTCTAGTTGCAAATCAATGTGAAAGCTCAGGGTCTCTGAGAAAGGGAGAGAAACGTCCTTGAGAGATGA
Organism: Rousettus aegyptiacus; assembly: GCF_014176215.1. Taxonomy (NCBI): domain Eukaryota; kingdom Metazoa; phylum Chordata; class Mammalia; order Chiroptera; family Pteropodidae; genus Rousettus; species Rousettus aegyptiacus. The sequence goes on from NW_023416311.1 coordinate 53,195,586, forward strand.
TATGAAGAATATTATTCTTTCATGAACTAATATTCTCTTCTTGTTAGTTTTAAATGAAAAAGGGACTAAAATTCCCAAATGGGAAGCTACACAAAGGCTTCGTGGTGCACAGCAATAACAAGTGAATTGCTAAAATCAACTTCAAACCCAGATTGACAGAGAATAGTAAATCACTTTCTTCCCCCTCTCTGACAAAAAAGGAATTACTATTAGACTTCACCCCATTAAAATGTAATTTTATCTCACTGTGCATCTGCTGTTGCTGCTTCTAAGGGTCTAGCTCCCTTTCTTCACACACCAATCTGGTGAAGGCACTACTGAAAGAAGGCAGAACTATAGCTTCCCTGCTATCAACACTGAATGGGGCTAGTGATTTAATTGTGTAGTGCAGTGTGTCCCCAAAATGAGTTCTGAAAGCTCTATTTAACGGCATCTGATATGATATAGTTAGGAAGATTTCCTTTCCTGGCTCTTTTGCCTCCTCTGTGAGAAAGAATATAGGTCAGAGGAAGAGATACACACTCAGGTCGAAAATAAGCTTTTCCATCTAAATTGGTTCAATATGTTCTGAGCATCTCACCTTGTGCCTCACACAAAAGTTCTGTAAAGAAAACTGAACCTTGCTTCCTTAGTGACTTGATTTCAGAGAAGCAACCAGCAGAATTCTGTTACAAATATATTATTATAAAACCATTTCTCCTAAGGCTTCGATTTCCAAAGAGCTCTGTATGGCTTTGTAGAGCAGAAGATCTGGAGGTGAGGGGTGCTGTGATTACACCTGGGACATAATCCAGGAGTTAGAGAAATAACCCAGACTTTGGCCAGTAAAAGTCAAGGAAAAAAGGTTCAGATTGCTATGCTTGCAGCTGTTGGGAAACTAAGTATTGGTGGGAGAATACTTAAGTCATTAGGATGAAAATAATCAAAAAACTCTGATAGAAAGGTAAATAAGTGGATATGACCCACCTTCCATGTTCTCCCCTACCCCCCTTCCTCCATATTCACTTTGGACAGCAGAGAATCACTCAATAGCAATTAGAATTTAATGAACACCAATTATGAGAGAGCCACAGAGCGAGATCCTAATCACACAAAGGCAACTAAGATATGGTTTCTAATTATAACACACATAAAAATCTTTTAATATGGTGCTGCCCTTTGGCTTTTAATCTATCTTCTGCTGGATAATAGGAAATGTGATCTTTCATAGCCTAAATTATCTGAGCTCTCCATGTGTGTCAATGACTCTTCTAGACACTGTCAATCTGTTTCCTAATTATAATCCTCCCTATTAGCACAGTAAGTTAAATATTATCTACTAATGATGAACCTAACTCTGAGCAATGAAATAACTTGCCCAAAGTCACTAATAAATTTCAGAACTGAGGTCTGGATGTGTTTATGATTTAAAGCCTACCGCCTATTAACGTCAGGCTTGATGTTCTTCATTTAAGGAGTTTATTTAATTAATATGTTCCAACCTATGGTTAACAATCTCCTCCCACCCTTTTTGCTCCAGAACACTTTATGCAGAAATAGAAACACGGGAAAAATGATCGTAAAGTATTTGTCTTTCTTGTTGATGAAATGTTTAAATTGGATACACATTCACTTGGAATATATAAGTATACTCTCTCTCCTTCATCCCACAGGAAATGTAGTTCTGTAGGTCTGGTTGCCAGAGACTGCAGCTGGCTGGAAATATTACACAGCACTGTGAGAGCATGCAATATATTATCTGTGTTATACTTTCTGATTATCACAAAGATTAAGCTCACAGCTTCCTCATGTGTTACATAGCATTAGCAAAATTCAGCATGAATAGAGATAATAAATCAAAACTAATTTAACCTGCTTCTCAGGGGTTCATCAATTTCCGGTGATTATTAAAAAAGAAAGCCTTATTTGTACCACAGATTTCAACTTTGAATGTTGTAAATGTCTCCATTTATTGTTAGATGTATTATTTAACCTACTATCCACACAGATAATTTTATATTTTAAAAACTAATAGACAGAGGTTAATAAAGTTTTACAAAACTAATAGCAAAAAAATTTTTTCACAGATTTTTAGCATACCAGCTCAATAGATTCTTTATGTGATTTGTGTAACTTGAAAATAGATTAACTACAAAATAAAATGAATATTTTGAGTTGTTAAACTGTATTCAAAATACTACACAATATGTTATCATAAACTAATCTGTTAGGTTTATGCACATATTCATTTGATGCATAGTTATGCATTTAGTCATGGATAGAGGTTTGATGGATAGCTATCACTTAGTAACTGGGAATAGACACAGCATTTAGGTGAGATGACATTGTAAGTCATATAATAGAGAACTGGCTCTCAGCCTTTGCCCTCAAAAATATTTATAGAGGTAAGAGAAGAGCATGGACGTGGAGGAACTATATTCACTTCACACATATTCGTTAAGCATTAACTATGAAAGAAGCGTATCCCAAGCAGAAAAAAAAAAAAAAAAAAAAAACAAGTTGGAAAGGTCTATTTTGGCTTACTCGAAAACGAGTAACAAGATCAGTGTGGCTGAATTGAAATGTGCTGGGATCGAGTGGTAGGAGATGAAGTCATATGACATAGATATGTCAAATCAAGTCTAGATTTGATTGGCACTGAATGCTATTGCAAGGACACTGAGTTTTATTATGAATGAAATAAGAAGCCAGTGGAGGATATTAATTAGAGATATTGCATGATCTGAGAATCCAATGCTATCTGGACTTGCTTCTTCTGTTTTAATAAATATTCATCTATAAGCTGGGTCTTTATGGGCAATATATATTTTTGAGTCCCTTATACAAGATCATAAGCCTAAGGGTTTTGACTAGGTCCATAAATTGTATACTTAAGGAAAAAGATATGTTAACCAGAGGAAGGTGGAAGGAAGGTGAGAGGGTGCTGGACCAAAAATCAGAAATAGGTAAGTCTTTTGTATTGACCAAGGGTAGATGGAAGAAGTCTAAGAAAGAGGAAAATCAAATGAAAAACTGAAAATAGGGAGTGATAGCATGGTAGATGAATTGAGGAATGGAGGCAGATGATAAGCCAGAAATCTGGGATCAAAGATGAGTCTAAAACCAACAATATCAGTATGTTCATGGGCCCAAATGATATTCTCTATGTCACTGCCTACTACAACAAGTAATGTATTCTACATGAGGAGAGTCAAGATGATGTTAAAATTCTGGCAAATAATAAAATAATCCCTTCTGTTTGATATTTTTAGAGTTGCATTAACTTTAATTTCATTTTATCTCTAAAATATTCTGACATTTCTCAGTTGAGGAAACTCTTTAGAGAATTTAAACAAAAAGACGTGATGAATAATGGGAAAATCAGTTATTAAACTCAAATATTTTGATTCAATCTAGTGACCTTTTCACACATATAAACTTTTAAAAAATTTTACTTGCATGATTAAAGACCATTTGAATTGGAGGTTTTGGCATAATATTTGATATTATTTTAGGAATCATTGAGAGAAAATGTAAATTCAGACCATAAATATATACTTTAAGGCATGAAGAGAAAGTGGATTGTTCTAGATTCTTTTGGTAATGAATATGCCACTTAGTTGAGGACCTTTTGGCTAGGCTTTACTTTTAATACAGACAGAAGTAGCTTAAATCCAAATCTGTGAAATAATTGGATAATTCACATTATAATAAAAATCAAGGTATGACTATAAAAATCACAGGCTTGTTTTCTTACGCCATTTAAAAATTTGAAATAAAGTAATTAAAGATAAGTGCTAAAATTTCTGTTTAATCTTAGGCCTAATTTATGTATATTAAAAAAAGAACATTACTACATATAAAAAACATATAATAACCTAGTTATTGAAAAGTAAATTTCTAGAGAAGCCAAGATTTTCTTCCCTGATGGTTATATAAAATTTGTATAAATCAAGCAGATAGAAGGAATAGAATGCTTATCAAGAAATGAGTAACCATATGTAATTGACATCTTGGAACAACAATGAAGGAGTGGGCAAAAGGCCAGGTTGTAATGCTGCTTAGTCACAGGATATAATGGACAACCAAGAATAGACGAGGTTTAACAAAAAGTAGCATCTCAATATTTTAAAAGCCTGTATCGGTTGTTCTCAACGGAGGATGATTTTGTTACCCCTCCACCCCCAGAAAACTTTGGCCAACATCTGAACATTTTCTTATTCCTTATAATAGAGGGTGCTGCTGATAGCTTATGGATAGAGCCAGGGATGCTCCTAATATCTTATAGTGCACAGGACATCCCACAACAGATTCATCCAGTCCAAATTGTTAATAATGTTGAAGTTGAGAAACACTTATGTAAATGAAGATTTCATTATGAAACTACTAGGAGAATTAGTCTTTCCTAAATCAATTGTAATCAAGAAATCAGTGATGCATGACACCATAAATCGGGACTAAATGATGTTGGAGAGCTGGAGGAAATTTGAGTCACTGGGAGAGGAAATGTGAAGAAAGTAATGTATGTCCATCATGGGGTACTATACGGCAGTTAGAAGCAACAGGTTAGATATAAGCATAGCACTATCCAGAAATAGAGCATTGGTTAAAAAGTAAGGAGCAAAGTGAAATATCTACTCTTTAAAAATATAACAAGTACAATAAACAACAAAGTACACATAAAACAAAATATATTTTACAAAAAGATCAATAAACAAAAAGATATTTATTAAACTTAGCATTATTGCCCATGCAGTGGGGGAAGATAAAGGGTTATGGAAGGAAGAGGAATGATCAAGTAACCGGTCAATCAAGAGAGACACCAATGAAGATAATGTGCCATCAACTGAGGTTTATGATTGCTTCAACTCTCTCCATCTGATATTAAAATTAATGTAGTGCTAAAAATGTTAACCCTAAGTGTGCATACTCAAAATTAGGACAGATGGCAATTTTAATTATTCACATCTGGATTCATGGATTTTCTCACTGAGGAGATATGAAGGAAATATTTTAGAAGGAATAAATAACTGCTTTTTAGATCAAGTAATTTTAGAATCCATATGGAAAGGAAATACACTGACTGAGTTCTGCATAAAAGACAGGAAGTGAATCAGAAATTATACAAACCACTATATATTAGTGATCAGTATGTGATCAAGTTTCACATTCTGCTGAGAGTGGGAAAGCCAAGAAACATCGAACACATGCTAACTCAATTTTATAAAACGGACCTACATCAAAATGTGGATATTAGAAAAAAATGCAAGGAGTTGGGGGGGGGGGGAAAGCAAATAATCTAGCAGAAACCTGGAGACTGTTTAAAACACCTTATTAGAAGCCCAGGCAAGATGTGTGCCAAGGACCAAGAAACCCAGGTGCTCAAACAAAATCCTTGTATGGCTAACTGGCAAAGCAAAAGAGGTCATTGTATGTGCTAGGGGCATGGGAGAGGATGGCATTTTTAATGGTACAATTGGCCAAGGGAGCAAAACAAGAAAATCCACAAAGTAAGGCAAATCAGGTGCAAAAAACATAAGACCAACTTAAAATGACTTGAAGGGATACCATGCTTGATATTCCAAAGAAAATAATAAAAGCTTTTTAAAAAAATAAATCATCAGTAACATGCCAGCTCAAGAATCACTAGGACTATATAATGATGGTGGTGGAAAAGCTGACCTTTGAAATTAAAAGTATCTGACAAAAGGAATCAATGGATTCTTTATTTCAATTTTTATTACGGAAAACGATGTCAACTGACCGTCTAATTCTAAATAAAAAATATCAAAAAATTTAAAAAACTTTGCAATTTTATATGTTCTCCATATCAACAGTTTATCATCATGATTAGGTGAGCAACATTTTAAAAGTATGGATTCGAGGGCCTCGGTCTTAGAGATCCTGATATAGACACCCACAGGAAGAGCCTGTGACTTTTTAACAGGTTTCCCATAATTCAATAATTAGTTTGTTTAGGAACCACTGCTCTAGACCTAATTAACAATCAATTTCAATATAAGCAAATATCATGGCTAAACTAACTCATTATTCAAATCACTTATCACATTACCCAAATTCATACTCGCACATAGGGCAGATACAAGCTAATAGCTATTGTGATTCTCACCCAGAGAAGATCTTGAAAAGTACAAAATGTGGATAAAATGTGATTTCGCCTCCATATCCAATCATCTGGAACTATAATAAAAGCCATAATTCTACACTTAAATATGCATAGCATTTTAGTGGAAAGATAACATGATATTCTTTTTTAAAAAAGTGTTCCTATTTATGTAGATTATTTGACAGAAATTTATAAGAAAGAGCAGATGATATACTCTACTCAGAACTTAAATAATATAAAGTTATGTAGTTAAGGGTATTTAAAATGGTTGATTAACATGGATTAAGAAGATTAATTTTTTTAGAAGAGAGGGTGACTTGAAGGCAAAAAAACAAAAGCTATGGGAGATAGGCTCTTTGTAATGTTGAGGAAAAGATACCAAGGCCCAGGGTAAAATAGCTAGTTTAATATGTCAGCTTGGCAGGGCCACAGGGTGCCCAGATAGTTGCTCAAACATTATTCTGAATGTTTCTGTGAGACTGTTTTTGTATGAGAGTCACACTTAAATAAATAGACATAAGAAAACAGATTGCCCTCCATAATGTGGGTAGGCCTCATCCAATCAGTTGAAGATTTGAATAGAACAAAAGGCTGACTTTCTCATGAGTAAAAGAATTCATCTGCCTGACAACCTTCTAACTAGACTATTGGGCCTTCCTGGTTATGCAGCAGCCTTCCAGCCTTCAGTCTCAAAGTAGAACACAGCATTCACAACTTCATAATCATGAGCTAAATACTTATAATCAGTCTCTCTCTCTCTCTCTCTCTCAATCTGTCAAATATCACTAAACATTTAAAGAAAATGACATGTCTAGTGGAGGAGTATCATCTAAAAGCCAGTGTTATGTATGAGTTGACAGAATAGAAACTAAGTGTCTGCGTGAACTCGTACAATATAATACATTTAGCAAATAGACACTAGACACCAAGTCACACACACATAGAGACAAATAGAGCTATGAGAATTATTGGAAAGGTAGTTAAAAGAAAATTAATCAGTAAACATATTTCTATCCTTGAATAAAATATAATTCATCTAAGTTAAGATATTTAATGTCGTTCTGTGTGCTATACTTTAAGAAAGAAATAACAGTATAGAAATAGATTCAGAGAAGGACAACAACTAGAAAATGATGTGTGGGTTTTTTAAAAAAGATATAAAATATAAAGAGATAAAATTTGGGAGTAAGAGTAGATATGGAGTTGGAGGAGGAATCACATTTATAAAATGATAAAAGATGTGAATATGATCAAAGTAAATTTAATGTAAAATAACACAGAGCTACTTTATTCCTCACTTAATTGGAAAATAGTTTGATGGGATCAAAAACGATGGTCACATGTGCTTGCATTCAGTGTCTCTGCTTTTATGCTCCAAAGGACCTGAAGGTCAAATCCTACACTGCCTGAACTGCAGCACGGCAGACTTGATCTTACCTTTATGTAAAGTGGCAGGGTGATGTATGAATTTATTTATTTACTTTTTCAGATCTAGAATATTATAATTAGAAGGCATTCTCTTGAAGTATAGAAGAGATAATCCAGAAACAATAAATAGAAGCAAGTTGTATAATTTAAGGAACAGCAAATTTTAATAGCTTGGTCTCAAATATTTAGCTACAATGTTCATCATTTATGAATTTTATTAAGTGGAAAAATGCTATTTATGGATTATAGAGTGAGTAGATGCTATTTACATAATGTAACTTATAGATCTGGAAAAAAATTAAGATATTGCCTTTTTGATATCTGTGCTTCAAAGTAGGTAAACAATTGTTATTTCCTTGTTTAATACTGGGGCAATTTAGACACAATACAGTTGACTAATATTTCTGAGAAAATTTTCCAAGTGATGAAACAGGATGAGAACCCAGGTATCTTCCTTTTAGAAAGTGTTCTTTCTATTGAATAACATGTACATTAACACATTTATGCAAAGTGATCAGCTACATGATGATATATTCCTTGTAATTGCCACTGCTGTCACTCTCCCTTCTGAAAAATTGCATGAAGCGAACAATTCTATTGCTCTACCATAAAGTTAACCTGCAATGGTTAACCTTAAAGTTAACCTTAAAATGGCATTTTTCTATTGTAGTGGTTCTCAAAGTATGATCCCTGGATCAACAGCAGAAGCAATACCTGGAAACTCACGAGAAAAGCAAATTTTGGTGCTCCACTTCACATATACTGACTTAGGAGCTCTGGAGTTAAGATTGAGCAGTTTGTGTTTTATGAAGTATGGCTAGTACACACTACTGTTTTACAATTATTGCTTTAAAAATGGCAATTTTTGGAAATGAGTGGAAGAAAGAACAATTTCTCTATTTTTCTTCTTCAAGTGTTTGTACACCTTGGAAGAAACGAACTATTTAAAAAGAGGCTGATTGTGTTAGATGTATTATTAAAATCATCTTTGAGACTAAAGATGTAAGCTTCTATGTCTGGCACCTTAAACATAAATAGAATTCTGTTGTGGAATAGGTGACTAGGATGAATAAATAAAATAAAAGAACTCAGATCAAGGCTTTCTTATGGGATATTTGTTCCTCACCTTACTTTATTCAAGGCACTTGTTTAATTTTGATGATTTTGGGCCATAGAGGCTTCATTTGGAAATGTTGGTAGAGTACAAACTGTTATAAGGTTATATATTTAAAAATGATACAATTACCTGTTTCTTTTCTTGATTCCTAGCTAAAGTTATATAGCTTTAGAACTAGATCTTCAAAAAGATGAATAGGTTATTTCATCATACCCCAAGAAAGCATATAAATGCTCGTGAATCATCGCATAACTTAAAATAAGTTTCATGGTAGAGATAAATTTATTTATTTCTCTTATATACTACACATTCATTTCTATTCAGAAAGAACATGCTACATGTCTAAAGTGACTCCAAGCTTAAAATTAAAACTATAACTTTGTGAGTACTGACATTCAGTCTCATTCTAGATTACATACACAATCACTTATTCAAGTTTCAACTCTAGTTGTAGCATCCGGCTGTTCACAATTTGAACAATTCTACTTGTTATCCTGTGACTCCAACCCACCTCACAGGGTAGTTTGAGGTCAATTTAAAATGCAACTTGCCCTTTAAAATTGGAATAATCAGTATTCAAAGTTCCTATGCTCCACTCTCTTATCTGTGGGCAATATTATCAAAAATGAAAATGCACAGCCATAAAATTATAAACATTGAACTAGTATGAATTTTAGAATGCAAAAGCTAGTAATAGAATAATACAGAATTAGATTATTTAACTGGTAGTCGTTGACTGCCTTAGAGATGGGTTGGTGGAAATGGATTTCTTCTACCTGAATATACCTGGGATTTAATTAAATGTCTTTTCTAAGATTTAAAAAAAAAAAAAACTTAGTCCATATCAAACTACATTATTCATTGTCCCTTATGTCTGCTAAAGTGATAAACCTACATTAAGTGCTCTATTAAATTTTATTTGAATTAAGTACACAAGGAAAATTCTCTGGTGATATTAAAGATTCTCGGGAAAAAATTTAAATGTTACCACTATTTTACTAATTTTCTAAAACAGAATGTTTGTCTTTGCTGAGATGGAAGACACCAAAAAATGCCCTTTTCTTCCTCCTGCCCTGGTCTAGGAGCTATTTTATGGGTTTTTTCAAAGAGAAAGAGTTTTCAAGTTAAAAAAATTAATCAATAATGCTCTGAATTGTATAGGGCATGATCAACAATCCATTTTAAACTTCTACTCTTGTTATCTTTTTTGTGTGTTTGTTTTGGCTCTTTGAATTTAGTTCTGCTGCTTCTGTTCCTGATATTTATGCATAAATAAAAAACTATGGAATTCAACAAGTGAGGTAATCCTGGGATAACAGGTAAATAAAATAAAAAATCTCTGAGCTGTTCTTTGTGCTCAATGTGCCTTCATCTGTGTTTAAGTAGAGACGAAGTTTAAATGAAGCTGATTCACAGTGGTTTCATCTAGAAATGTTGGTACAGTGCAAACCATCATCATTTATATCAACATGCCTATCTTTTCCAGAATGATGGTACTACCACTTTCTTTCCGTTTTAATCTAGCTGAAACCATTCAGTGTTAGGACTCTGTCTCCAGCAGGACAAATTGATTATAACACATCCCCAGAGATACATATCCACAAATACAAATCACTCGACACCTTAAAATAGTTTTCACTGCAGAGAAACATCAATGAGTATGCATTTATTCTTCTTATCTATTGCGGCACACTCAATTCTGTTCAGCAAATATTGATCGGCATTCTTGGATTTGGTCAATTATGGGAATTGTTAATCAATCTATAAGCTGGAAATGCCATGAAAAAGAATCTAAGCAAAAGAGAAATCTACTGGATAAATGACCACATTCATAAAGTAGGAATGTGGTAGAAAAGACACAGAAAGATAAGCAGATGAACTAAAACTGATGTTTCTTGCAAATATGTATATGACATAGTTAGGTCAGTATCATTAATCAAAGTTATCCTTCACAAAATATATATGTGATAAAGAGTGCCTGAGAACAACTTTCAAATTGCTAACAATGGTTTTCAAATAAAATTGAAAAACTGACTACATGCATAACACCTGATGCCATAGGTTAAAGATAAATCTTGTTTTTCTTGGTGTCATGTTTATGAACTATAGCAACAGCTTCTTTGAATGTAAATAGGTTTGTATATATACAAAAATTTTTGACTATGTTAGCAAAAAACATATTATGATCAATGAAGCTTGGTTCAAAATACCTTCTCCATATTTATTTACCTCTCTATGTTTTATCTCTATACCCCTTCTTTATTAATATATGTGGCTTCTTCCTGTACTAATTATTTTCACAATATTTTTTACTCATATGTATTATTCCTGGTATGATACATGATGTGACATTACTTCAACTGGGTCTTTTCTATTTATAGGAACTCTTAGCCTCTGCAGTTGGTTCTATAGGGAGAATGAACCATTCGTCAATGTGAACGGTTTTTCAATGAAGCCTCTGAAGGAATTACAGCTTGGTTGACTACATATCCACAAATGTGTATATCCTATGGCTGAGATAACTACATGTTCAATTATCTCACTTGAACTTACAAGGAAGATAAATGTACTTTCAAAAACTGTAAAAAATGTCTAAATAATAAGTAACATATCTTTTAATAAAATATCTTCTATGAGTAACATAGCCATCTTCCAAATATAAATATTTAACTTCTATGACCATAATATTTGTTGTCGAACTATGTGATGAGTATTTTTTGGTCTAAAGAAGCAACAAAGTTATGTCAAAATCACCTAGAGAGAGAAAATAGATGAAAACAGAGAAGAGTTTATGTTTTAAATTATTAAGAGAATCCAAGAGGCCCTCCTACCCAAAATAATCTCTCTCAGAAACCAAATTTCATGTCTGGAATTTTCAATTCCACTTCCATTAGTAAAGAACCTCAGATAAGTTCTCTCTCCTAAAGCACATGGTACTCTCTCTTACCTCTTGTCTCTTCCCACATGCAGCTCTGTGACTGAAACACCCTTCATCTTTTGTTCCCTATAAACACCTTTTGCTAATCAAAATTCAAATGCTCTAGAATGCACTCCTTGTGTACATTCTAGGCTGCTGAGTGTCCCGTTCTCTCACTACTGGGCTCCCTTGATCTTTTGCATCTACCATTTTCATCACACGTTATAAAGCTATAATTATTTTTAAGTGTTAGTCTCTCTCACTAAACTGATTATATCTGAAGAGAAAGTTTAAGCAAGTATTAATCATTATATCTTTATTTGAAAATCATGCATCACAGAAATGGCAAGCTAGTAACATGTTGTCCGAATTCTGCCTTCAGGTGTATTTTGTTTTATACTTGCACAGTATTTCAAAAGGATTGGAATTTTCACATGAAAACTCACATTTTTGCCTTCTCTTTAAAAATGTAAATATCTTCCAACACTAAGCCTTCATTTCCACATGATATCATTAGGCTATAGATAAATAACAGGTTTCCATTTTAGACATAGCCGAAATCTTCAGTTTGCCTCAGTTGGTTCTCACCATTCAAAGTTATCTTATACTTTTCCTGCCTTACTCTACAATATTAGACACTAGTTCATGGTATTTACTTGTGCTGGAGATTCCTACTTTATTCAGACTAATCATTAAGACTTCTAGAAGGTGAATGAAAGAGTTAAACACACTAAGTTAAATTTCATAGCATACAGAGCACTGTGGAAGACCAAGCCTGGTTCAGGTACAAAAGGCAAAATTCTAAGCAGTGACAGATATGAGAAGAAAGTGGCAAAAGGTGGTTAGACCCTCAAAAAAAAAAAAAAAAAAAAAAAGGTGAGGATTACAGAATACAGAATAGGAAATGCTAAAGATTATTTTCACCTTCTTCACAGCTTTGATTAAGGGTAGTACTAACCATAATAACTGTAATTAAATCAGTAAAGCACACATTAAAACATTCAATGTTGTAAAAAGCAAATATTGTACGATAGTGCCATATATATCTTTCTAGTAGGTCCTTATTAAAAAATTATCCACTGCTTACAGTATTTTGGCTTTCCTTCACATTATTCATTTATTTCTATACCTGATAATTTTGGAATTATTAATTCTAATGATCTCTGCTGGTGAATTTTGTTAGGCACTTTTTTTCTAAAGGTACCAAGACATGATGATTTTTGTAGATAGTGTGTGTGTGTGTGTGTGTGTGTGTGTGTGTGTGTGTGTGTGTGTGTACATTGGCTAGCTGGTATTGATATGCATATGTATGTGTGTATTGTATAGAAAAAAACAGAATTATGGGAATATTGGGAATGGAAAGAAAAAGATAGATATATAGAGATTGAAAGATGGTTTTATACTGTAAAATAAGAAAGGTATAAGATAACTTTGAACGGTGAGGACTGAGGCAAACCGGAGACTCTGGCTATGTCTAAAATGGAAATGCATTGTTTGTCAATAGCCTAATTATATCTGTTGCCTAATGGAAATAGAAGAAGATAGCGATATAAAGATGGGAAAGTGGTTCATAGAAAGCTAGGGTTTACACCAATTATTAACCTAAAAAAATATTTTAAATGTTAATCAAGTAATATGGTCACTTTCTATTGTAGTTACTTTATTCTCAAGTAAATTAGGTAAACATAATTTACTACCAGTCCTCTTTTAAAGCATTACATGGAGAAACCTGATCAGTATGACACTCATAATTCAAGATTTTAAAGCAATCAATTCTGTTTACCTGATTTACTTGATAAGAGACAATAGTCACATATTCTAAGTAACCGATAAAGATGACTATGATTGCAGTAATAGAAAATGAAGGCAAGGGGAAATTGTAATAGCCAGGAGATATTGGAACAACAAAATGACAAAAATGTCATTTTCAGTCACATAAGGAGCTCACCCTCTGGAGGAAGGAGGGGTAGTAACACAAAATCTCAATTTAGTGTGGATCATGTTATAATAGCTGTTCATACAGAGTCCTGTGGTCAGGAAAGAGTTGAGGAGTCACCTTGCTCATGACACAAAAACTAATGAGGACTTCTTGAATGATTTTAAAAGTTCTCTAGTGGAAGAAAGAATTCTAGTTGAGTAGAGATCTTATGCAAAATGCATAGGCAAAGAAGGATACAATAATCTACTTGTTTTAGAGAGATGGAACTAGAGAGATAGTTTAGAAGATAAATTAAAATGTGGGATTAAATTAGGGAGACAGATAAGAGAGTATTTCAAAAGTATAGGCAAAGAATTTTGATGGGTAGAATTTCATCTATGGGTTGGAGATGGGGAAGTAAAAGGTCTTAACTGAAATTTGTTCAAGAGGTAAAAGAAGTATTTAGATTGAATGTCAGGAATATGGAAAAAGAGTCCGTTTGACTTGAGACTGCTACCATGTTATTACGCTGGATAGATTATGTTTTTATTTTTGACAAAGAATATAGAAAAATAAAATGCTTTATAAAGAAGAATTTCATTTTAAATATATTAGGTTAAGGTGCCTGCAAATTCAGAGACTAACAGGTGAAAATATTCAATGAGAAATTAAAAATATAAGTCTTAAGAGAGACGAGGGCTGAAGAAAGAGTGAGAGCCATTAGTGTAATCATTCACATTAAAATGCTAGATTTTATTGTTTACAAGCAGAAAATAACTTTTTTTTTCCTCACTGTCTCTTGAAACTACCACAGTGAGTTAGTTTCCCACCTGTTGTATGCAATCTCTAACAGATTCATCATCAGAGCTCCATTTCTCCCTAGGTCAGGATGGATTTCTTAAATTTATTCATTTTGCATTTCTCTTCCTCCTTGCTCGCAACCAGGATTTGATGAAGAGAAGGGAGAAGAAGAGGCCGTAAATGTCTTACTTGCTGATAGTGACCTGGCATCTGTAGTTTAAGGGCGTAGAGCATGTTCCAAGTTGAGTCTCATGGGTACTTCCATGGATTCCATGCAAACTGCCCTTCCAAGGGCATCTAACTACAGCTTCCCTGATGCAAGCAATGCTTTCTTCTGCCTGGCTACTTACTATATCCTTTTCAGATTCTGCAAATGATTGTACATATCTGGTCTGTGGCATACTAAAGGCTTTCCTAGTGAGGTCGCCTTACTCTCTGGGCCTTGGGAAATATATAGCTACCTACTATCATCTGAGAAATCACAACTGGCTCCCAATGTAGCCACTTCTTTATGCTCTGACATTGGGTGTCCAATTCCAGTCTTTAAATATCCCATTCGACATGCACTTGTTCCTGCAAATTTTAGGAGACAAATAATAAGCATTCTATGCAGGTGGTAAGAAAAAAGCCGACCCTTCCCAAGGAAAAAGCTGACCCCATCCTCCACAAAGTAGAGAACATCCCCTAGCATTCCAATGGCTCTCTCTAAAAAAAACCTCTATTTCTCTTCCTCTTTTAATTTCAACATTTTTCTATTTTTCAGGAAGTTGCTTGGCTATATGTGGTATAGAGTTTCACTTTGGAATATGGGGAACTTAACAACTATTAGTTAATTCTTGTGTTTTTGAGTGTCAAATTAATTAAGACAGGAAGAGTCTCAAAGAAAACACTGCTAATCTGTAAAATAAGAATAAAATTTCCCAGTGAAATCCTATAGGGATAGAAGAGAACTGACAAAGTCAAAACCCTGAGGAGAACTTTAGAAATCTAGGGAATGCTCCAATGAAGGAAATTAAGGGAGGATAATGAGAATGAAAAGAGAAGGAGGAGGAGGAGGAAGAAGAGGAGGAGGAGGAGGAGGAGGAGGAGGAGGAGGAGGAGGAGGAGGAGAAGAAGAAGAAGAAGAAGAAGAAGAAGAAGAAGAAGAAGAAGAAGAAGAAGAAGAAGAAGAAGAAGAGCCATAAAAATTGTATAGGAATGCTAACAGAAGATTTGATTTCAAGAAAGTGAGAGTATTCTACAATGACATATGCTTCGGGATAAACACTGCAGACATTAACTATGAGCATTATCAAGGCATTGGTGATACTGATAAGTACAAATTAGAGTCAAAGTTAGATTTCAGTAAAATGAGATGTTTGGAGAAAAGAGGTATTAGAGGGAATGATGACCAAGTAAAAAGCACTATTTGCATGTTTGATTTGGCATGGGGGAGTATACACAGTATGTTTGATGGTTCTATCATCTTTGCATAGTCAGCTCATTTGTACTTCTTCCTGGTTCCAGATAGTTTATGCCTGGTGCTTCAGATCAAACAACTGTCTGATCTATGGTTCCTTTCCTAAATTTTCACTTCAGGAACTTTCCTCATCTTATAACCATGGATAGGCCTGAGGCGAACTTGCTAGTGAATGGCATCATGGTCTAGTGATTAGGAACTTGTTTCTGACAAGATTGTCTAAGTATCTCCTGACCCATTTTTCGTTCTCACCAGTACCTGCTACCTGTAAAGATACTCTCTTACTTTATCATGGGACACTAAGTCTTTTGTGACTTTGCATGATTCTATATATTGCCACATATTCTGACACTGAGATTTGGCTAGTAGGGTAGGTCAGTTCCCACACTGTAACCTACTTTATCTGAGTCTCTTCCCATCTTTCCTGCCCTGAAAAGTAGAGGCTAGATCTAAAGACAGTGGGTCATGCCATGCACAGCACACATTTCCAGACCATATCAAAATGAATATTAAAGATTTCATTATTAGGTGTCTGTTACCCTCCAGGAGCTAACCAGAAAATGTTTTTGGCTTCTATTTTCTTGTTGTTTATATTCTAGAGACTTGCAAAAAATGTAAATAATTTTAAAATCTTCATCTAACCAAGTTCTAATAAAAATACTATTTAACCAAAGTAAAATTTTAAAAAATACTTTTCAAACATAACTACCTTTGGGTAAAATTAATACTTTTTTCTTCTTTTTTTTTTTTATCATTAACTACTGCATCACAAGAAAAAAAAAAGGAATACAAATTTAACATTGCTACTTTGTGCCTTAATCATTTTAAAACTGATAATTGGTAAGAAAATAGGTCTTTGGATGAAGTAAAATAACTTTTTTTCCCCTTTGGGAGATATTAATGGAAAGGAAATTGTTGATAATTCTGTTGTTTACTAAATATCAGGCACCTAGTGAAATTCAGCATCATTTATAATTCTGTCACTAGTGAGTGCTGGGCAGAGCTATTGCTCCTTGTAGCTCTCCTTCATTTTTATAATTTTATCAGAAACATGTCATGATGAAAATAAAAGACTTTTCTTATTAATTGTAGGTATAATCAGAGGTAATGGCGGGCTGTAAATCAACCCGAAGTTTGAATTTCTAGATAATTGTTTTAATATACTGCCATTTTCTTTTGGTTTTCTATTTTTACACAGACCAGAATTCTAGATAAGTGGTTTCTCTATAAATACATAATTTGAAACATATGAGCTCATCTGTGTTTATTGTACGATATATCCAAAATCTGCTCTTCTAGAAAGTAGATTTGTACAAATATTCTTATTTTCAAATATTGCTTGTTCTCTCCCTTTTGGTGTTTCTAGTCTTGTTCATTCTTTCCTTGGCACATTGAAATGCTTCAGCTACTCTTCTGTTTTATTGCTTATAGCTGGTTACCTTCTTGAGATAATTAAAAATGGTGATTTATATTAAATTCTATTCTAACATTTATGAATGATTTGGCTGAATTTTATAGCAGTCTTATAAAGCTAAATAATATAGCAAGGTAGAATAAATCAATAAATATTCTCCAAACAAGCACAGAGTTTTTTGTTTTCTCTGGATTTTCTTTTATTGTCCATTACTTACAAAGTTAGCTTTGAAAGTATGTCAGAGGGAAAAAAACATAGGAAATATTTATAATTTACATTTTAAGTTTCTACCAACATTTCCTGAACACTTACTATGTTCTAAATATTATTCTAGGCACTAAGTTATGACTTCTGATTCAAGAGAGAGAAAAGTAAAAATAATTGCAAAATAGTGAATATGTGTGCAGCACACTCAGTATTTTGTTCAACATCCAGTCTCTTCTTTCTTGTCAAAAGAATTTTGATTTCGTTGGTTGGAGCGACTAAATACTCATTTTTGTGCAACTAGCTGTGGTTATGTGACATATTCTAAAGAGAGAGAAAGAGAAAGTAAAAAGAAGGAGGAAAAAAATTGTAACTATATGCAGTGATGTATATTAAGTGGACTTATTATGGTGATCATTTTGTAATATATACAAATGTCAAATCATTATGTTGTGCACTGAAAACTAATATGACATTATATGTCAAATATACCACCCCCCCCCCCCAAAAAAAAAGCAGGAACAAGAGAAGGAGGAGGAAGCGGAGAAGGAATAACGATCAGACCACAATGGTGGGGTCCACGTTTAAATTCTTGGTTGGAATTTTATTATTTATGTTGGGAAATAAAAGTAATTCAAGCAATAGAAACATTAACTTTATTTCATAGAATCTGTCTTCCCATCAAATTTTTGGAAAACCAGAAAAGCCAAAATAAAATATTTAGCCTCAAAGGAGCAAGTAACAGCTATATTTGTGGTCAGAAATTATGCCAGCCCACCCCAAACTATTTGGCAAGGGTATAAAAGCATGACAGAGCTATATCCAAAGCCAGACAGAAGATAGATGCCAGGAGAATGGAAGAAAACTGTGACCCAATCCCAATACTATTTCTTATCCTAATTCCATTTAGCAGGTTTCTTTACCCTCAAACGTTTGATTCAAAAACAACAAGAAGAGCAGAACAACATAAAAAATCATGGGTGGCCTGAGAAGTCAAAGTGAATAGGGCTGTGAAAAAAAAATATTGCCAATCCAATTTGAACTGTGAGAGTAAAGGAGAGTAATATTTTTAAAAACATTAGTAGAATTTTTTCATCAATATGAACATCATCTCTTTCGAGGTTATCATTTTTCGAGGATTCATTTACCTAGCATTTTTATTGTTCAAAATCTTCCTGAGTTCATTTTTAGAAATGTTTTTCAGAATGTATTGTACACTTTTAAATAACCTCAGAATTAGTACCTACTAATTTTTTTAAGTAGATTTGGTTTATGGAGATGGCCAAATGTGTGGCTAAGCCTTATGATTAGGTTTGGTGATCAACTTACAGAATGTTTCTTAGTTTGTTGATTGGTTTGTTCAAATGAAGATATGAGTAAGAGCAAATGCAACTGAAATTTTTTAATGTCCTGGCTCTGAAGGAAAATATCATATATAAAGCAACAATTTACTCATATAGAGTAGAACATGATTATTAGCAAACCTTAAAGGTACAACATTTTGAATAAGTCAGTACCTTCCTGAATAAACAATATGCTGTGCCATCTGGCAAAAAGAAGCTCTTACATAAAGTTTACTTATTTCTATTCTACATATTTAAAATATGATGGCTAAAAATACTTTAAAAATTCTGTGTTTTTCAATTAATTACTTTTAAGCTCTTCAGGAGAAAATCAATTAACTTAAGTGCTGAGTAAACTGAATTTTGCCTATGCAAATATTATCTGTGATATTCAGGAAAGGCTAAAAGTGAATTTTATATCCTTAGTAATTTTTAAAAGACTTCAACTCTTGAGTAAACAAGGTGTCTTGGATTATCTAGAGTCTGAAGTACAGGCAATTCCATACCTGAACATAATAAATGCTTCCTTTTTAATGTATGAATATTATGAATTCCTCATACAATTTTTCCTTAGAAAGGATGAAATTTTTCCTCCTCAACACTAACTTCTGTTGATTCCCCTGCAGAACAAGGATCTGCCACCTACTATTCTTTATCCCTTTCCTTTTCCCAAGTTTTAAAAACATGAATGGAATTAAATGCTTTCTAGTTGTCTATACGAATGGCTACAATGAGTCATATATCTACCAAATGCCATGTTGCAGCTATTAACCTCACAGCCAAATTGGGGAGAAAAAAAAAAAGGTATTAATCGTTCCCATTTCTCAGATGGGGAGGTAGCCATAAATCATAGACTTATGAGACAAAGCACACACTGAACTCAGATCCTTTTAGTATGAAGTTAGGTGATAGAAAAGGGAATTTAAAGAGTTTTACTTTGGCAGCAATAATATGAGTGTCTTGTCCCTGCTCTCATGTCAAAATAATGATCAGATGGCATTCTTACATGAACTTGCAATTAAAAATGCAAAGAAGTTGAGGACTGAAAGGGTGAAGTACAAAAATCTTGCTAAGCAATATTCTAGCACTCATGCCTGACACATAGCACTTTTGCTTGTTAAGAGATGTTGGCCCAGTGAGTATTTTGATTGTTATGTCTAATATACTCATATTCTGTCTCTTCTCCTTTGTATTTCTGTCCTCGTCATCACTCCTCAGACTTACTGCAATCTTTTCCCTGAGCACTCCACCAAATGTTTCTCATTTGCTTACATATTCTGGTCAAGCTCCTGGAGCCAATACCACAAAATCATGGGGCCTTCCTATGACTGGATCCCCGTGGAGCTTCTGAATCTCAGACTTGTCCACACTGAGCCTCCAGCAATTCATCAATTATAGTTCAGGTTTTCTTGCCTGGCAGTGGGTGCCGCTGGGGTTTCTGCTCTGAGCCTTTGCTCTGGTAAACTGTGACTCTCAGTATTTGCCTGTCACTCTCTTCAATCCTAGGGGCAGTAGTTTGCTCTGCATCTTCCCCTCTTTATGATTCGAGAAGAGTTGTTGATTCTTCAGTCTGTTAAGCTTTTTACTTGTTAGGATGGCAACTTCCAAGCTCCTTACATGTGGAATTGAAAACTGAAGTTGGCTTTACATATTCTTATAAAACCACATTTTTATATATTAGCAAAATTCAGTTTTGTATTTCTTTCAGTTTTCTGTTCAGAAAAACTGTCCCACTATCCTCTTGTAGTACACGTGAAGATGTGCCATCCAGATCTCATTTCAAGGACAAACATATTGCTCAGCTGTGAACAGTAGAATCAGAAGATAGACCCTAGTTGTCAGCTCCTTTGAGGTGTGCATCCTTTGAAGAAAATGGTCCATTCAAGGTCATGCTTTTTTTCTGCGACAGTCCACATTCATTGGCTGAGTAAGGCAAAGATAAAAAGGCCTGTAATTTTCTATCTACAGGACAATCTAATGAGCAGTACTCACTCAAGATTTCCCCAATGGGTTGGCTGAGACTTTATCTGGAGTGCTTCACAATTCGACTGCTTCTTCTGCCCATTTCTACTTCCTTCTCCTTCACTTCATAGGTGTTAATAACTAATAAACATCTTGAACCCTAAACTCTGTCTCAGTATCTGATTAGTGTCTCACGGAACCTATCTTAAACCTATCTAAACTGTAAATACTGTCACTTTGAATCTTCCTTGCTTGATACTTCTTTTTTTCATAGGACTTATCATGAGGTTATGCACTTATTTGTTTAATTACTGCTCTCTGTGCCAGTACTCATCCCTGTGGCTCACTGCTGTATTCCAAGCACATGGAATACTGCCCGGCACAAAAAGGGTCTCAGTAATATATGAGAACTAAAGGAATGAAGGCTTATATGGGCTTATCTAGGCCCCTGATCTCATTTTGACATTCTCCTTCTGGAAAATTGATATATGTTGAATTGATATATGTTGCTGAAATTCAATCTATTTTTAAATTAGAGATGGCCAGTGTATACTGATTAAAACTGAACTATTTGAAGAATGGAAAACATTTCTACCTACTAGAGACTTATTATATACTGTGGAAAAGTGAGATGTTCTTTTCTTTCATTTTGTAAAAGCTAAGTGCATCAGACCTTTGGCCATCCGGTTCATCTTTGCATCATTAGTCATGATGGATTGTCTACTTACAAAGGCAATTATATTATGTGTGATTTGGATCTTGATGGAAAAAGATAAATTAACTGTAGGTTTATGCAACATAACAGATAGAATTACATTTGAAAAAGAGCTCCACCTTGAACTGCATCCAGACTAGTCAAATCACCATCAGTCTGGTCTCTTTTATAAAACACTCTTAGTAGTTAATGCTGCTTTTATGTTTCTTAATTGCCTTCCCTAGGTGGATATGCTAGCACTGAGTAATTCAGAGACTCTTGCCTTTTAGTCTCAATGGATTCATTTACATCTTATTTGCATAACAAATCATCTTATATACATTTAAATGAATACCAAGGCATAGCAACAACAGCACTCACATCAATTATTCTTGCACTGATGTTTCAGTCTGGGGTGTCCAAGTATTGTTATTAAAATCCTTCTTAACTTCAAAATCTGGTACATAAAATAGCCACATAAGCACCTATTTATAAAAGCCTTAACACTGTGTTTATTTTCTTATTCTCAAGATTTTAATTTATTAAGGGCATTACTGCTCTCTGTGCCAGTACTCATCAGTTTTTCATAACTCATTATTTCTCTTGTCACTCTACATATTTTCATTTTCTCTTATTCATATTTTTCTTGTCATTTTTTTCAGTTTCTCTTTCCTTTTTTCATTTGCCTTTTTTTCTCTCTTAGTTTTTCTTCTTATAGTTAGCTTCATTACTCTCTGTAGTACCTTTCTATGTCTTATTCTTCATTTCTCCTTCCCAAATATGCATTACAAAGAGTAAAGAAAAATGACAAATATCAATGAACATAAAGAGATTGGTACTGGAGTAGCCATGAAGGTTTTATTCCATAATTCATATTTCGTGGGGGTATTTGTTTCTTTAATTTTATTTTATTCTGCTCTTTGAAAAAGTTTCTTCACATTTAGAATAACCACACAATCCATCGTTTGTGTTTTTGTGGTAAAATTAAAAAAAAAAACTTTAAAAGAGATTACTAATTCATTTTTTTTGTTGTTGCGAAAATCATTTCAAGTGGTAGCAGGATATTATAAGAGGTCAGAAAAAGGAGGGGAAGAACAGAGATAGAAAAGCTTACCTCCACCTTTGACTGTATATGTGCTGTCATATCTACTGTGAACAAAGTAAATCTAAAGCAACAATTACAAAAACCCTTACACCTCACTCCTAATATAAAAATAACCATTGGATTTAGAATCTTATCTTCCCAATTATATTTTGCTCCTACCTATCTATATATCACTGGGTTATCTATTTGCCATTATTAATTTAATCAATTAATCTTGTTAATTAATTAATTAACTAAGTTTAAATTGAAGTTAATAGAATCTTATAAATGAAAGGTAATCATTATCTACTCAGAGAACCACAATTTACAGATGAGAAAACTGATACTATTATTTTAAATCTTTTGTTGCAAAAATCCAGAACATTGTCTCATCCACTCTACATAACCCATACCATTTTCATAAGTAAGCAATATGTAGACTGGGTAAAGCATTGTTAATTTTCCTCCTGTGTTTGAATCCCAGCCCTGCCATCTACTGGCCAGATAAACTTAAGAGAGTCAATGTATCTCTCCATGGCTCGGTTTCCTTATTTGTGAACTGGAAATAGCACTTTCCCACATGCTGATTGTGAAGACTGAATGATAATTACACTTTTACAGGAATTACTAGAGTACTCACGCAAGTGTTATATAAGTTACATAAGCGCTATTACTATTATTACCCCGAACCTACTTCTACTAAAGCAACCCTTCTTAAGAGAATCAATAAAGCAAGAAAACTTGGAATTAATTTGCTATCCTCCCTCTACTTTACTTCCTACATTTACTCAGTCACCATATCCTATCACCCCCAACACTGTTCTACTTCAGAACCACAAAATTCCTCACTTTGATTATCAAAAGCATCTCTAGTGATCTTCTTTCTCTGGTTTTGTACAATTGAATATGCAACTGTATAAAGGAAAAACTTTGCCACTCTTCTGCTTCAAAAAGAATAGTTAATATTACAAACTGTTAATTATATTATGTGCTATATATAATATTATAAAATGCTAATATTCATTGAGTAGGTAGAATATGCCCCATACTACATATCTCATGGTTCTCACAGTAACCCTGAAAGTTAAGTATTTTTACCTCCATTTTACTTATGAAGGAACTAAGGGCTAGAGAGTTTAAGTAGTTACACAAGGTTACATAACCAGCGAGTATGAGTTAGACTTGGAGATTTATCGGGTAGCATTCGAAGCTCATGAAGTATACGACAAACATACTACTTACTTCCTCACTGAGAACAAGATAAAAATCTAAGCAATTTGGCCTGGCTCCTTACCTCTTCAGACTTATTTTTCTTAAGAGCATCCAATGTCTCCATTATACTGATTTAGCTCTGCACTTTCAGCCTTGAATGAGGCATTATCTTTGTAAGACTGTGTCATACTTATCAGACTCTACGCTCCCTGCCTTAGACTCTCCTCTACTTTGCCTATTCAACTTCAGAAAACCTGCTTTAACCTCCTCATGGTCAATATTCAGGTTATAACTTGCAATTCCATGGTCTATATCAATAGATAGGAAAAGAGGGATAAACATATAGGTGAACGGATAGAGTCATTAAAGTTAATTATAATGTTCAAAGCGTCTCGTTTTTTAACTGTATCTTATGTCAAATTCTAAGAATTATTAACATCTTTCATGCTAATTACAATTTATAAAATATAGATTTTTAACTTTGAGTATAAAGAACTCTTAGAGTGTTTGTAGCATAAATGATTGTGACTTATAATTTATTTATCAATTGTGTCTAATTTATTTATTAACTGTGTCTATTTAGTCTACTTTTATCCCATTATTTTTGTAATCCCTTAATTTTTGATCTTTGCTTGTTAGATTATTAACATTTTATGGTTTCTTTTGCTGAGCAGAAGCTTTTTAGTTTAACGTAGTCTCATTCATTTATTTTTGTTTTTACTTCCCACGACTTTGAGGTCAAATCATAAAATCCTCTTTAAGTCCAAAGTCCTTCAGTTTCATTCCTATGTTTTCTTCTATGCATTTTATTGATTCCAGTCCTTAATCCATTTTGAGTTAATTTTGGTATGTGGTGATGGACAACAGAAATCATTCTTTTGCAGGTAGCCTTCCAGTTTTCCCAGCACCATTTATTGAAGAGGTTTTCCTTTCTCCATTGTATGTTTTTGGCTTTGTCAAAAATTATTTGCCCATATTAATATGGGTTTAATTCCAGACTCTCAATTCTGTTCCACTGGTCGTGTGTCTGTTTTTCTGCCAATACCATGCTGTTTTGATTACTGTCGCTTTGTAGTATAATTTGAAGTCAGGCAGAGTGATGCCTCTAGCCTCATTCTTTTTTCTCTGGACAGCTCTGGCAATTCGGGGTCTTTTGTGCTTCCATACAAATATGATGAGTTTTTGTTCTATTTCTTTAAAAAATGCTGATGGAATTTTGCATTAAATCTGTATAATGCTTTAGGTAATATGGTCATTTTAACTATGCTGATTCTTCCAAGAACACAGAATATTTTTCCATTTTTTTGTATCTTCTTTGATTTCTTTTAATAAAGTCTTGTAGTTTTCATTATATAGGTCCTTCACATATTTCATGAAATTTATTCCTAGGTATTTTATTCCTTTTGTTGAAATTGCAAAAGGAATTATTTTCAGATTATTAATATTTTAAAATCCAATCTAGAAGATTGTTTCTGGAGAAAATGAGCTCACTATATGAACTATGAAAACTTCAAAAATGAGATTTCACCTTATTTTGATTTTATTTATTATATTTTCTTGTTGTTTCTTCTTTACTATTTTATTTTTATGATATTAATTCTTTCTAAAAATGCCTTTACCTATGCTTATTAATTTAAAAGTACTGCATAATTTCAATTTGCTCAATATTAAATTTTTATCATAAGGTTATATTTAAATAAATATTTTCAATTAATATTTAAAAATTAAAGAAAACTATGAAATCTCAATGAATCACTTTATTATTCACTCCATTCAACCTAGTATCCCATGAAACTTTGCTTAATGGTGAATGTTTCTTTCCTTTATACAAAGCAGAAAACTGAGAAATTTGCTTCCACTGATTTTGTTCAACATAAGAAAAGGAGACAAGACTAATGCTTCTGGCCAAGATGGAAGTAGATTTAACCTCTCACCTGAAACAATAACAACAACAACAAAAACCTACAAAAACATATTTTAAACATGGCTTTAAGATACTGGACTTTTGGAAATTAAGGGTGGTGACCTCTGAGAAACAGTAAAAATTAATGTAAGCCCCACGTGCTCTAATTGCTCTGGTTTACTTTCTGAAGATAATTTTCAGGTCCCTCGGGAAAGGCTATACAGTATCCCTAAATTGAAGAGAAAGAATGGGAGTTTGAGGAGGGCAGGGTAGTTAGAATATGCAGAGCAGAGTACTTGAGAAAAAAAAAGAAGTTTTGAGAGAGAATTCTAGAGATCTACAGAAGGTCACACTTAAGTCTATTAGCTGAGTGCTGGTAAATTCATTTATGTGGGAAATTAACCAGGTCTGGGAAAACAAGCACTGAAAGGATTAGATGCAATAATCATCAGAACATAAGTATGCAAATCTTTGGTTTTTTTTTTTTTTTTACTATCAGCATGAGTGATAAACTTCATAATTATGGAACACTAGATAGCCTTTTAAGAAGGGTTTTGTCTCAGTAATAGGGCAAAATTAGCCCTTGTCAAAATGCTGATCCTGACTTGTATAACAAAAGTCAAAAGCAAGGTCAAAGAGAATAAAACTTTTCCCAATTTATTAAACTGAATCTAAGCTCAAAGCTTAAGAATATTTATAGTAATACAAATATTTCCAAACCCAACAAAATAAAATTTATAATGCCTGGCAATCAATAAAAAGCCACTGGCTATGAAAACAAGCAGGAAAATATAAACCAACCAAAGGAGAAAAATCAACAAATTAAAAGGACCAAAAAACTATCCAGATGATAAAATTATTAGATTAGGACATTAAAACAGTTATGACTGTATTCTGTATGTTGAAGAAACTAGAAGGAAGATTGAACATTAAATAGAGATTTATAATATGTAATAAGACCCAAATCAAACTTCTGAAAATAAAAACTATATTGTCTGAGATCTATCTATCATCCATATATATGCCAGATGAGCTTAAGGGCAAGACATTATAGAAGAAAAAGATTAATGAACCTGCAGATATTGCAATTGAAACTATCCAAAATAAAATGCAAAGAAAATAAAGAATGAAGTTGTACAGAACACCAGAGAGCTGTGGAACAAGTTTATGTGTCTTAATATATATGTAAAATTGGCATAAGCAAAGAAGAAAAAGGAGAGAGGAAAGGACAAAAAAAAAAAAAAAAAAAATTGAAGAAATAGTAGAAAATTTTCCAAATAAACTCCATGTAAAATAAACCTAAATGAAACAATTATAATTCACATCTCAATCAACTATATTGAATTCACTGATAAAAAAAAAAAAAAAAGCAGCCAGAGATAAAAATACTTTACTCAGAAAAGAATGGAAGATTTATTGTCAGAGAAAATGGAAACTGAAAGACAGTGGAATGATAACTTTAAAACACTGAAAAAATGAGTCACCCTAGAATTATTGAGCCAGTAAAACTATGTTTCAAAAAGGAAGGCAAAATAATAAATTTTTCCAATTTAACCAAAAGCTGTGAGAATTTATAACCAGCAATCCCTCATTGAGAAGAAGGTTAAAGAAAGTTCTCAAGACAAAAAAAAAAAAAAAAAAAAAAAAAAAAAAAAAAAAGAAAGAAAGAAAAATGCTGCCTGATAGTAATTTGGAACTATTAAAAAAATATCTCGGGAAATTATAAACAATGAGTAATTGTAAAACATTTTTTATTGTGTAATACCTCTAAAAGATAATTATCTGTTTATATCAAAGATAGTAAGAACATATTAAAAGTCTTCTACAATATTTAGGCATCAAATGTATGAAACTTGGTAAAGGCCAAGATGAGTAAAATGGATATATACTGATATGAGGTTCATATGCCATACGTGAAATTGTATATTTGAAGCTAGACTGTGATAGTTAAATATGTACATTGTAAGCCCTAACACAGCCATTAAAAATAAAAACAAAGATCTAATAAACTAATGATGGAGAAAATATGGAATCTTAAAATTAAGTACTCAGTAAGCACAAAAGAAGTCATAAAATGAGAAATAAAGATTTGATAGGACTAATAGAAAGCAAATAACAAGATGGTAGAGTTAAATTAACTATATCAATCATTGCACAAATGTTAATGGTATACCACTCACTTAAAATTCAGAGATTGTCAGTGTGTAGTAAAAAATTTGCCTTGCATATGACATAGATTACCTGAGGCAGGTAATCTATGTCATATGTAATAGGAGGTTTTTTGTTCAGAGTGGGGCTGACCACACTTAGCAGTCTTAGCTTTGGGGTTGGTCATGTAAGCAAGGCCAACAATATGACTTAGAATGGGACTTTGGGTTACCTAGGATAAATCAACCCAGAGGTTGAGTTAAATCACATGGGCAATTGATCAACCAACCACATCTGCATAATGAATTCCCAGTAAAATCTCTGGATATCAGAACTCTAGTGAGCTTCCTTGGTTAGTTGCTGTGATGAATGCACTATCATACTAATAGAAATAAACACCCTCTTGAACTCTATATTTCTTCAAATAATGTTTGGAGTATTATATCTAACTGTTGATGTCACCTACTCAGAGAAAAAATTTTGAACTGATGTGCAATAATTGTGAACTGAAAAAAATAGAAGTAGATAACCTGGTAGTATCAAAATCACAGGTAGAAATGTGTAGTTTAAAAGGAATGGTCAATATAATAATATTTATTTTGTATCTGAAAATCAAAAGCAATATTTTTAGTATTTTTATAATACCAAGTTCTGAAAATAAAGCAGGGAAAAAATGGTCAGCCCACTAAAAGTATGAGTATTATATGCTTATAAAAGAAAAGGTGGAATTTGAAAAAACAGAGAAATAATGTTATAATGTGTCCAGGTGAAAAGATCAGAATAGTGAAGGGATCTCAAGTGAACATTACATAGGATGAATTGGTAGAAGGAAGGATTAGATTTTTATTCTATAGGAGAAAATAATGGTGATTAGAGAGTGATTTCCAAATATATGAACAAATGTCATGTGAAAGTTGAAATATATTTGTTTGGAATCTTCAGAGCTACAGGTCCCTATGAGTGGAATTTATAGAAACAATTGGCTTTCTTGATCCTCAAAATATTAAGACTTCTACCTCTTCAAGACTCTATACTTTGAAGGTCAATTAAAGAGTACTTCTGGACTGGGGTTGGGTGCGAAAGGGGTGAGCAGTGGACATAGCCATTATCTAAAAGCCCTGAACTGTCAATAAATGTGAAGGATTTACATGTTCATAGAAGCACGTGAAACTTGTTTTCATGTCTCTTAAGAGATCTTCACAGAGCTTAGCAACCAACTGTCTTCCATCTGTTCAACGGAGAGAATACAACAATTTGAGCTTGAAGTGAAACTAAAGAGATTTATGTTAAATATGAGAATATTCTGACAGTGATGTTTATTACACATGGAATGTGTAACCAATGAAATTATAATCTCTTCATTGGAGGTCTTCACATAAGGGTCATTTTCTCCTCTTTCTGGTATGGTTTAAATTTTCTTGCAAGCATGAGATGGACATAATGACTTATTCCAGGCACAGAATTCTTTTAAAATGTACTAACACTTCATTTATTTAGCTTCATTCAGGAATGAATTGCTGTCTAAAGCAAATGTTCCAAGTAAATAGTTTCTTTTCAATGCCAATGTAAACACTTATTATAAATCTTTCCTAAGTTTATTTACAAACTATTTAAAATATATCATGTTGAATTTATTTTAAATATTTTAAACTTTATTACACAAGATTATAATTAAAATCTTAATGTGTTAAACGTATTAATTCTCAGAGAACTTTAAACTTTGTTTTTCAATACATTAAATCATTCTTCATTAAAATTTAGCCTCAAAAGCTTTTCTTTTCCTTCTTTCTTATTAGACTCCCCAGAGTCACATTTAACCGCTGGTGATTTGGCTGCACTTTGAAGTTTCCACCTCCATTTTTTAAAAAAGTTTGCACTTGTTGTTTGCTGGGAAATCTGAAAAGTTTTATATTTGAATTGTCTCTGAAGTAAAAGAAAATAAGAATTGAATGAGGACTGGAGACTAGATTATTGTTAAAAAATAAAGTGCAGGATCATTATCTGCTTAAGAAACTTTATTTTGCTTACTTTTTTGTTTTTTACTAGCTATTTGGATATTCCTGCATAATTTATATTTTGATGAATGTTGATGTGTTAGTGATCTATTGCTTTTTGACAAATTACCTCAAAATTTAGCAGCTCAAACAACTCATGTTTATTATCTCATGGTTTCTGTGGGTTAGGAATATGGGCACACTTTAGTTGGGCCTTATGTTTCAGTCTTTTACAAGGCTGTCATCAAGGTCCGGGGTCTCAGTAGAAAGTTCTACTGAGGAAGAAACTGCTTCTAAGCTCACTTATGTGGCTTTTGACAGAGCTCAGTTCCTCATAGCTGTTGGAAGGAGGACTTCTGCTTCTTACGGGTATGGGTCAGAGGCCACCCTTACCACATGGTTCTCTCCGATATAGCATCTGCTTCACTAAGGACAGAGAATGTACTAATAAAAAAAAGGTCATGATCTTTCATTATCTAATTGCAGAAGTGATATCTATTATGTTTGCCATGTTCTAGTCATTGAAAAAAAATCACTAAATTCAGCCATGAATGCTAGTAGGAGAGATTCATTGGAAGCTATGTGAGAAGCTGCATATGATAGTTGCAATACTTGATAGCTCAGTCAAGCAGGTATAAAAACACATTTATATACACCTAAAAGGATATTTTTTCCCCATTGGGTAAATGTATTATCAAGCTTATTTACGTGATGTAATAAAATATATGAGATCCAACTTACCATAAATGACTAAGTCAAATAAAAATTTTAAGTTGAAAAACATGCAACAGCTATTTAAATTTATTGTTCAGTAAAAACACCAATATTTTGGAGTTTAGGAGAATTAGAGTATGTGTGGTTTGGATGAGAGCACAATACCCAAGATTCGGTCTTTTGCTAAGCCAAGAATGCCAGTAAGCTTGTCCTAAAGACTGAGCTGCTTACAAAGGATGAATAGAAAAAACTGAGAATATAACAGCAAGATAGTGAATTGTGGTGAGCATTATCTGAGATTAACAAGCAGAAAATTTACTCTTAATTTAGGTCCCCATTTCTTAGATAAAATATAACATGCTACTTAAAGTACTGAGCCTCAGAAATAATAGAAAGTAAAAGTGAATTCAATCCTGGAAGTAAGGGTCAACTGAAGGGATAAGATCCAGTTTAGCTCTCAGAACTAGGATTATACTACCAATGTTAGGCATGCTAAAAAGTCCTTGTCCCGACTAGGCTTAATATATCTCCATGCATCAGGCCTTCATTGACTCACACTGGAGTGGCTGGGTAAATAGGCTAAACCAGACCAATAATGTCAGTGTGAGCATTTATCCACATTAAAATGTGCATAAAGTGCATAAACTTTTAGAATCTGACCAAGCCCAATACAGATTCAGAATTTTAAAAGATGTAAGTACAAGTTCAAGTGGAAAGAAACTATTTTATTTTTAAGGTGACAGATGTTTCTGGAATAGAAAGACACACCAAAAGCATTGATCTTACATCTGAGTCTTCTCTAAAACATTTAAGTTTCAATTTTAATTTCAGGGGAAAACATAACTGACTCTCAGAGGAGCTGGGAGGCAGTTATGGCATAGCTCACACACATTATTTTTGTCGTATCCTAAGTAATTAAATGATGTAGCCAACTAGTGGAAAAAAAGGAACAGTAAAACAAGATCTCTTCAGAATAAAACCATACCCCATTTATTTCATATTATGATTGTGACAATGATGCCAATGATTATTGATAAGGATTGTTGTTAGACTACTTCCCAATACCATTATCAAATATATGTGTTGTCATAGACAGTGCATATTCAAAAGAATATAATGCTAAAATATTAAGCACTAGTTTATCTGCTAGTATTTATTCTTTTGACATATTTTATTTCTAGTTAGCAGATAGATGTGAAAGAGAGGCTAATATAACTGGTGAAATTAGAAACATATAACAATGTTAAAAGTGATATTCTGGCTTAGCTTTGGCAATTCAGTACTTATTATTAGGTATACCTCCTTTACTCACAATGATTTTCAGGAAATTTCCATGATGATTCCTAGACACCCTTGTCTTCTCCCTTTGGCTATACTGTCAGCCTTCCTAGAATAGTAATCAACAATCTAACTCACTGTGTTCCAGCTTCTGTCTCTATCACCTAACAGAAAAAGTATCACAAAAGTCACCAGAGGACTCCCTTTACCTATATCCAGGGGTATGTGTATGTGTATATATATGTATGTGTATATATATATATGTGTGTATATATATGTATGTGTATATATATACACACACACACACACACACTTATTTTCTTGATAACATCTGGCCCTGCAGATTTCTCTCTACTCTTAGTTCTGAAAAACAAACAAAACTTACTCATTCCAACTATCCTCTCAGAGACTCTACAACTGCTCTTTCTTCATTATTTAATTACTTAATGGGTGAACTCCATAAGTGTAGTTTGCAATCCAGGTCTTCCCTTTTGATTTTACACACTCTCTAGAAAATGTCATCCACTGTCAGAGAATAAACACTCATTTTTATAGCTATCAATCCAATTTCTATATCTCTGGCTCTAACCTTCTTTCTGAGTTCCAGATCAGTATTTTCATCTGCCCACTAAGCAACTCCACCCGTAAGACCCAGAGATATGGCAGATTCAGCATGTCTAAAGTTAAACTTTCTCTTTACATGTACATTTTCCCCCTGTATTTCCTTTCTAGCATGATCTCTTTACCACTCAAAAGGTTACCTTAATCATCCTTGATTCCTTTCTTATGAATGCCTTCCCAACAATCAAAAAAGACTGCTTACCTCCTAAATGTCCTGTGTCTATATCACCTTTTCAATTTCTTCTGGCATAACCTTTAGTCAAATGCTTCTCATTTCTCATGATGGTATCAAAGTCTCTATCTAATTGCTCATCCCTTTTATCCAATCTCTTACTGCTTCATATCTTTTTCTTCCCTTTCACTACAATAATCTTTTAAAATCTATATTTTATATGAGTCACATGCTGCATGAAAGCCTACTATTATCTATAGTATTATCTATAGGATAAATTCAATATATTTTATAAGCCTTTTCACATACTTGTCTCAAGTATCTTTCCAAGGTCATCCTCTGGCACTTTTCTTCAAGTATATCTTTCTCTGTCTGCATAGTTTCCTTTATTTCCTAAATATATCATGCAATGTGTCTTCATGCTTTTTAAAATCTTCTGTAAGAGACTTCTTTCTTCCACCTTATCCTGACAAACTCATGCAACCATCAAGTCTCATGCAAAAATACCCCCTTTCCTTGCTTGAAAGTAAAGATTAGTCATTACAATCTGTTCCTGAGATGCACACTTGGTATACACTTCTATCTAACAACATGGATTATATCATATAATTAATATTTTCTAATGGCTAGTCCCTCTACCAGACTATGGCTTGCTTATGCACAGAGATCTTTCTCTGTCTTGAACATTGTAGTTGGGTAACAAATAAATGAGTGCTTAGTAAATAAAATCACTGAATTTTATAAGTGATGGCTACATTTTCCAATTCTTCCTTTTTGCTATTAAAGGCAAAGCTATCTTATATAATCCCATTCAAACCAATATTTGTATCTCTTTATATGCTCTTTTAAGGAGTTGTCAATAATTTATATTTTAATCATTATGTATCCAAGGATGAAATTGTACTTTGTAATTTATAATTGCCAGCAAAATTTTTTTTCTTAGAGCTTCTTTTCACATATATATTAAGCACCAGATCATGTATGTGTATCCCATAAATCAAGAGTAGATGCCTATAAATTTGTAGTGTAGCTCCTCTATGGGCTTATATAGGAGGAAGAACAAATTTGTTACATCAGCACCTTTTTTGAACTCTATAGACAAATATAAGCCTTCTTGGTTGTTTCTAGATTCTCTGCTATTATCCTCAATGTGCCTCCAACATATCTTCTATGGGAGTAAAGAGCTAAAAGAGATATATTAAGTTTGCAAATATATATACATAAGAAGATGGAAAATAATACTACTCCTACATTTAAGAAACAAATTTTCCTCTCCATAGAGAAAGAGCTTTAAGAATTGTAATTTTCTTCTCCTGGAAATACTGGGCCATGTGTATTCCAGCAGGTCTGCATGAGTGACGGTAGAGCACAGCTCATTTTGTTGTATTGTGTCTTAATTCCTTAAAGCTTTTAATTGATGATGCAGAGACTAAGGATTGGGGTATTGTAGTCAGTACAAAGCAAACCATGATAAAAAAAAATGCCTATATTAGCTAAAACAGTGTCACTCTAGAACTTTTATATCTGGTTATTCAAAGTCTGTTTCAATGGTGAATCTACTGCTCAAAGGTTTTCCAGTCTTTCACATGAGATAAACTATCTGGAAAGAAATACTTCTGTTGCATTACATACAGATATTAAACATAAAATATTTTTAGATTTCTAAGAGATCAAAGTCCAATAAAGCTTCGAAACCAAGAGAGTCTTGTCGGTGTTGGTACACTAAATCTGGAATTAAGCTAGCAAGCCAACTTTAATTTACAAATGAATATATTTTCATAATTTGGTTATTATTAAAACATAGTTTGAAGCTTTCTATATGAGTATATGTGCATATGTATAAATTTTTAGGACTAGAAAGATGTGTATTACATAATCTGATATGATGAGTATAGGGCTACCCACTCTCTTCATTTATTAAGCAATTCATTTATTCAGCATGTATCATTTGTTAATTCAAAATAGTTATTGATAGTTTGTTACATGCCTACGATAGTAAGGATAGACATTAGGGATATTCAAGAGAACAAGATCAACTTTCTGCCCATGTAGACCTTACAGTCAAGTAGAAAATAAAGACAAGTAAATGGAGGAAATAGTAAAGTATAAAAAGGGCTAAGATTTGAAAAGAATGGAATGTTGTAGGAGCACAAAACAAGGCACCTAACTTCGACTTAGATGGATAAAGAGAATTCCTGGAAGAAGAAATGTCTAAGTTGAGACTTGGAGAATGGCAAGAATGCATGCTGAGAGAATCCCATTAACTTAAAATAATTGAGATGATAGACAGAAAAGTGGACAACTGCAAGAAGCTAAGTATGGCTACATTAAAACAGAACAGCAGGAGCTTTATGAGACTGCAATGAAAGTTTAGTGATTTTTGTGAATTCGGTCCAAGATATTTTCTTTTTCACTGAATTGGAACTATAGAAAGATAGAAGAGGGGCAGTTTGCTGTCACTATGAGCAAACTTCACCAACTACGTGGGCAGAAAGCTTTTAAGGACAATTTTCTCAGCAACTTTTGGCAGAGCAGAATAAGGAGATAAACATGAGGCAGTGTCAGAAACCAGAACATAGACACAGGTCTCATTCTGACTGGTTTGTACCAACTGTAGTACAAACAGTTGGGGTATGGAAGGATATGGTTAGCTATCCCCTTAGCATCCAATTCCTTTTTCCTTCTGCTATGCAAATACCAATATTGTTCAGGTGTCATCCATCACCACTCAGTCTATGGACACCACAGAAAACCAACTCTATTCCTGTAATAGGAATGAATTCAAGAGGACTAATGATTATATCCTCTTTCTGCCAGTGATCAATTCAGGAATGGGCTTGTGATCTAATTTTAGCCAATGTACTATGGAAAAAAAGATACTTACTTTTCTGAGTGAACTCTCATTGCTATTCTTCGTTTTGCTATAAATGTTTTCACACCTGATTAGCTATAGCCAACACATTGCAAGCCTGTAGATAATGTGGTCACATGGTATGTAAGGAGGCCTAGTGTAGATTTGCACTAATACAATAGCCACTAGCTATATGTGGTTATTTAAATTTAAATTTAACTTATTGAAAATTAAATAAAATTTAAAATTTAGTTCCTAAATTGCGGTAGCACTTTTCAAGTGTTCAATAGCCACATGGGCTAGTGGCTATCATTGTATTGTGCTGATATTGAACATTTCTATTACTTTCAGAAAGTTCCACTGGATAGTGTTGGTCTAGAGAATCACAAAGAGAGCACTGAAATCATTTAATTAAATCAACCCTGATGCTTGCTCTTACCTCTAGACTTCCAGACATGTGAACCAATAAGTGCCATTGTTGGTTAAGCCAGTTTGAGCTTAGTTTTCAATTCCTTCCAGCTGGAAGCATCCTAGCTGATTAAAGAGTTAAGCTATTTTGTGCACTAAATAAGAACTGTGATTCCATTAAATGACAGCATCAATCATTTTTGTCTGGTCCTCTAATAATCACTAAATTTTTGGTACATTAATTAGAGAATAATTAAATAAATCACAAACCTTCTCCCACTTAATATTGCATGTTTTTCTCATAGGAAACAGCTTTTTGGCTTATCACTTTTCTGAAATTAAATTATTTGGGTCATTTGAAATAAAATGCAACATTCTCCAAGTTTTGTTAATCAAAAGTCCTACTGAGGCAACCAAGAAAGTATTCTTTGATTTTATAAGACAAAGGATAGCTTCTCTTCAAAGCTATGGAGACTTATATGGCTCAACATCAGATGTAACTGTCACTCCTCTTGCACATCATCCCATTCTATTTGCCATATTTAGGTACTGGATGGGATTCATTAAAGGGCAATGTAACAATAGGAGGCAATTATATTTTTATCATGAAGCAATCACTTTTCTCAGAAAAACTCAGGCACCCATCTGGAGCTTTTGCCCTAGGGGAATAGTTTTCTTTTGATAATCTCACCTATTGAACTGTCATGTTCCATTGCTCAATTAATTTAGCCCAGTAGAGAGTTCAATAAAAATGTTCCCTCTATTCAGGCAATTTGATGACTCTTTCCACTCTTTTAGGCCAAACACAATGAAGCCATGGGCATGAGTTCCTGCTGCTGCACACAAAAGTACTCAGAGCCCTGGCTGCCTAGCGAGGCCTTCTTGTGGCTCTGTGCTATAGTGCATATGGAGAAGAAGTGTCACTGATCTTTCTTCATCCTACTGAGAAACAACCAGGCAGATTTTCCTACAGTCAGGGCATTCAGGTTAAACAAATAGCTAAAATGCCAGATGGAGACCTGAGCAGCCTCCTATTTGACCCCAAGAACTCAAAAATAAACCCTTGTACTTGAGACAAAAAGAGCGATCTTATTTGCTTTACAAAATGTTCAAAACATTCTTGTTTACTTTTCTATTAAAGGATGTCTTTGAATATCAACAATTATAAATGCCTACTACCTTGAACTATCACTTTTTAAATTGTCCTTTACAAATCACATTAAATTAATAAATGAAAATTCTAAAGGATACATAGAATGGAAAGTAAAAAGCCCTCCTCCCATCACACACCATCTCCCTCACCACCACCTTAATCTCACTCTTCCCCCTTAGATAATCCTTATCAAATAGGGTACATTTAATTCTAGAAATGTCTCTGTATGTTCAAACACATATGCACATGTACACACAGAACATGTTGTGTGTCCACTTTATATAAATGAAATTCTACTATATACATTGTTCTGCAACTAGCTTTATCATATTTTTCAAAATATCTCAATGTAAATTCAATTCTAGACATGGGATGCTATCTCACTAAAGGAAGAAAAGCTTCATAGCAGTATATGTAATAGAATTGCTTAGAACACTATTACATAGTAGCTCATACCATAGAATTCTATTATATAAAATATCATAGAAATGCAAAATTTCAATTACTAAAATATATCTTAAAATTTATTTACTTAAAAAGTTTCTTAACTTATTTTTTCTTAACTTTTGTATTAGTGATGACAATATAGATTATTTCCAGTTTTTCCCAACATTATGAACAATACTGTGAAGGACATCCACGTGCATGCGTACGCATGGACGTCTATTTCTAGCTCCTAAAAGTCAGTAAAGTTTCTACAGTCAAGGGTTTCTACAGTAAAATGTACATAATATATTTTAACAAAGACAATTTGCAGTCCAAAATGGATCTAGATGCTCATTTTCCCACACTTTAACAACTCTTCATATTATCGAATGTTAATATTTTTCTTTGCAAATCTGATGGTCAATAAATAAGTTTATATTTAATTGTTTACTAGTGAGGTTAAGTATGTATACATATATATTTTTTGTCATTTTAAAATTCTTCTTCTAAGGATTGCTTATTTACATATTTGCCCATGTTTCTATTAGGCTATTTATTTTTCTTACTGATTTCTGAGATCTATGATGAATTTATAAGATTTATGATATATACCAAGCCTTTTTTCATTTGTGGCAGATATGTATTCATGTCTGTTTCTGTCTCAACCTCTCTGTCTCTCTCTCTATCCTGCATATTCCATCTTTTGCCCTTATAATTGTTAAAAATTTTCTGTAGGCATCTATTTCCAATTTTAATATTATATCTTCTTCTGGAGCCTTCATTTTGATTAGGCAAACATTTACCATCTCATTATAATTAACTACTAGTCTGTAGGTTCTTCTAGTAAATTCATGCATACACACACATATGTACACACATACATATATATACTTAACCTTATATATTTTAAAGATATATATATATGTTTGTGTGTGTATAGGTACATATATACCTATATACACACATATATCTTTATCTGGAATTATCTTTGCATAAATGAGACAGGCATTACATAAATAAAAGATTTTAGACATTTTTGCCTAAATAGATATTAAGTTTTCCTAGGTTTTTCTTTCCTCATTTATTTTAAATACCATCTATGTCTACATCATACTAAATTCTCACATATACATTTGAATGTTTCTAGAATCTATATTTTGATACACGGATTTATGGGTTTCCTTATCAATGTGTTGTCATTTTAATTACCTAACTACAACTGCAGCTGTCATTTGAATTCTAGTAGCATAAGTCATCTTTCATTAATTGTTTCCCATAAGTCTTTGACCATTATTAGATATTTCTCCTTTAAGGTAAATTTTACAATTAATAAGTTCCACAAAATATTTTGCTCATATTTTATATTTATTTCTGTTGATTTACATTATAATTGGGAGGATATTAATGTCATTAAAACACTGACTCTTCTCATTTGGAACCATGTTATGACTCTATTTATTCTGATTATCTTTTATGTTCTTCAATAAACTTTTATAGATTTCTGCATATTGGTCTCATGTGTTTTTTCTTAAAATTTATTCTTGGATATTTATTGCAAGACTCTTGGGGATTCCTCTTTATGGGTTCTGACACCGACAGAAATCATACATTTTCTCCTTCACAAAGGAAGCAGATGGAATTAAAAGACTGTTAATCTTTTATATTGCTTTAAGCATATACCCTACTGCTTGTATGTCCATTGCTGAAATAGAATTTATATTTTAAAAGTATTTTTCTCTTTATTTATAAATTTTAAAAAAATGTTTCATTTATCCCAGATTAATTTTCGGATAGATCCACAGGAGATTAAGAACAAAAATGTTCATTACATCTTATTTTGTGATGGTGTACAGTTAGACATAGGTATATATTCTTGAGAGGATGGATAAGCAACTACAAGGTGCACATGCAGTGATACAAAGCCATTACAATCATAGTGATGAATGAAGGAAATAAGAAATAAATAAGCGGGAATAGCATTGGCAAGATGATGTAATGGAAAGTTTCTCTGTCAAAGTCCCCTTAGCAACAATAATTTGGAAGCCATCTACAGGTAAAAATGCCTTTGTGGGAAATTTGGGATCCAAGTAGGAGATTGTGAAACCCTGGTGGAATCACAAACTAAGGATATCCATTTGGAGAAGGCATGCCCATGCCCAGGTAATAGACTCGATAATTGTGTTCCTAACAACGGACTTGTAAAAAGCCATTGACATTGGTCTTGGCAATGATTTTTTGGATGACATCAAAAGCGAAGGCAAGAAAAGAAAAAAATAAAGCGAGACTACATAGAACTAAAGAAAATCTCTGTACAGGAAAGGAAATAATCAACAAAATTAAAAGGCAACCTATAAAATGGGAGAAAATAATTGCAAACCATATATCTGATAAAGAGTTAATGTCCAAAATATGAAAGTAACACATACAACTTAATAGTCAAAAAACAAATAAACCAATGAAAAAAATGAACAAAAGACTAGTTTAGACATTTTCCCAAAAAAGATATAGAAATGGCCAACAGGTATATGAAAAGGTATTCCGTATCACTAATCATCAGGGAAATAAATGCAAATCAAAACCACGATGAGTTATCACCGCACATATATAAGAATGGCTATAATAAAAAAGACAGGAGATAACAAAAATGGCAAGAATGTGGGAAAAATGGAACTCTTGTATATTGTTGGTTGGATTATAAATTGGTGCAGCCGTGTAGGAAAACAGTATGGAGTTTCCGCAAAAAATTAAAAATAGAACTACCGTATGATCCAGCAATCCCACTTCTGGGTATATGTCCAAAGGAAATGAAATCAGAGATATCTGCACTCTCATGACTACTGGCAGCATTAGTCACAATAACAAAGATATAAAAACAACCTAAGTGTTCACTGATGGATGAACGGAGAAAAAATGTTTTTTACATATATGTAAATATATGTGTATATATATGCGCATGTGTATATATATAGATATATACACACATTTACATATGACATATAAATATATATGGTAGTATTCAGCCATTAAAACAAAAGTAAATCCTGTCATTTGTAAACATGAATAAACCTGAAGGAAATTATGCTAAATGAAATAAGCCAGACAGAAAAAGCCAAATAATGTATGATGTTACCTGTAGGTAGACTATAAAAATGTTGAACTCATAGAACCTGAGAAAAGAATAGTGGTTATTAGGGACAAGGTGGTAGAAGAAATGCAGAGATGTTGATCAAAGGGCACACACTTTCGGTTATAAGAGGAATAAGTTCTGGGGGTCTAATGTATAGCATGGTAACTATAGCTAATAATATAATATTGTACACTTGAAATTTGCAAAGTGAATAGATCTTAAGTATTCTCACACACACACACACACACACACACACACACACACACAAATTGTATCTATGTTATGTGATGGATGTGTTTATTAACTTAGTTTTGGTAATTATTTCAAAATGTGTAATATATTACTCACCACATTGTATAACCTAGAAAACATCATGTACAATCTAAAAACTATAAATAATTAAAAAGAAACCTAAGGGACAAATTGCAAAATACATACATAGATATATACATCCATATATGAAACCAAATAATAAAATACAATATTATTTATGCAAATTTAAGATAGTTCTATGCACACGAATAATATTTTACGTAGATATAAAGAAAGGAATGTGCATGCATAAACACATAAGAATGGTGGTCTTTGGAGAGTAAAGTGGAGAATAATAGGAGTAGGAAATAGTTTGATCCATAAAGGAGCTTTTCTTAGACCAGTAGTGATAGTGAGCCAATAACGTAGAAATGTGTTAACTCAGCATGCTCTTTGCACCTGAAATCAGGTATGGAAAGAAAAAACATGGTATAAAAATTTTAGGAACAGCTTTTTAAAAACAGCCTAAAATACTCTTTCTACATTTCAGATAATCTTCTTTGTATTTTGTTTAGTGTTATATGTAATAGCATGTAATTATTACCCTAGTTTAACTACACTGAAAATCAAGAAAGCTTTTGTGCTTTTTAAATGTTTTGTGATTGAAGAGCTTAATATTGGCAACTGTGAGGTAAATTTCCTATATTCATAGTTAGTAACTAAAGTACCAAATAATATTTATTTTTTGGTTACAATCAATTCCTGCCATGCACAATTGTATCATACTGCTTCTTAAATCAGAGCAATTCTTACATGCATTATTATATACACAGAATCTAAGAATTTATAGAAACCAGTGCAACTTAATCCTTGATCCTGACATATATAACATACAATATTAGTTCTTTAGAAAGGATATCAGATTAAGAAAAAAATATTGTGATACCAAATATATTTATGTAATAGGGTCATTGAATAATAAGGTTAGTTTATATATAATGTGGGCATAAATGATGTTTTCAATGATTGTGGTTATATTTGCAGAATAACTCTTTTATTTATCCTTCGAAAGGAAATTATTTCCATTATTTTAGAAGACTGAACTCTAAGATGATAAATAAATGTTAATTTTAGTAAGTTGGGGGAAAAAGGAGGGTTATAAATGAGAAGGAG
Source organism: Rousettus aegyptiacus (assembly GCF_014176215.1). Lineage (NCBI taxonomy): Eukaryota > Metazoa > Chordata > Mammalia > Chiroptera > Pteropodidae > Rousettus > Rousettus aegyptiacus. Next base: position 53,237,465 of record NW_023416311.1, read on the forward strand.
GGTAGGTATGAAAATGTGAACTTATATTGAGGGGCAGATGCAGATGGAGATGATGAGAAATTATTTTATGACCCTTCAGGAAACTGCATTTTCAAGTGGTGTGTGAGTTATAGTCAAGTGGCTTTGTTTCCTAGGGTGTGAGAAATTTCCGAAGCTATGAAAAAAGTCATACTAACAGTAAAATCAATCTATCTTATAAGAAAAAAATTTTAAATATGTATGTCTCTTAGTAAAAATCCTTTAGGTTGAAGTTCAATTACTTTCTCAAATAAATGTAGATTCAAGGTTCTTAATGTATAAATTACAGGTTTATAGAAATTTAGATCTGAAATAAACTGAAAGATTATTTTATTAGATTTCTTGCTTTTCTAAAATAATAATAGTAAAACAGCTAAAGTCAAATTCTGAAACTGAGTGTAAATATGGCACGATCTTTAAAGGAGAACAATAGTGTCACGTATGCTTTGAGCTGAGAGACAGAGACATGAGAAGCAGTGAAGTATATGTTCAACTGCCAAAGAAGTGAATTTTGCGTGCTCTGGTTGGGATTACACTTGGAATAGGGTATCAAAAAAAAAAAAAAAGAGAGAGAGAGAGAGAAGAAATATCTTAAAGGGGGAATTAGGAAGAGCTATTGCCTAAAAGCCATATGAATGCTTTGGGAGGAATTATAATGCTTAACTACCATATGTGGCTTCGACAATTAAAATTTATAATGAAAGTGATATCAGCAGTAATTGAGTATTAAATGTGAATCTAAATCAGTTTAAATGGTGACAAATAATCCCTTAGATTCTTGGAAACTGAATCCAAAAATGTCAAACAACATTATCATTGACCTTTTTACTTTTCTCAGCAAGCGTGTAACCAGGCTAGGATTGCATGTGTGTTTACCTTAAATCTTAAAGTATATATTTTAATTAATCATCATTATTTATAGGTTATTTTCTGAATTTCTCAAGGTGAGGTTTCACAGGTCTCTTCTGTCCTATGCACATTTTGAATCTTGACTTACACATTCTAAAATGACTCTCACGTGATTGATATTAAAGTACATCCTGAACCATAAATACAACATTTGTTATTCTTAGATAAAATGTTTTTTTAAATTGATTAATGTAGAGAGAAAAGTTATGTAGTAGAAAACATAGTATATTTAAAACAAATATATCTGAGTTGACTTATTACCTATAGTATTTTGCAGTCATTAATTTTCAAATATTCATTTTGTCCTGTAACAAAAGATAAAAATATTTGCCCAATATGAGAATCAAATTACTATGTATGATAGAAACATGCGGAGTGCTTTAAAATTGTAACTATTATTTTCCTGTATCTAAAGTATTTGAAATAAAATATTTAGAATGCCCTGATACAAAAACTATTTAAACAAAATAACAAAAATCAAAAGTTACTTTGGAAAAACCAAGCCTAAGAATAGTTGCTAAAACAAGAGCAACTCTTAACTTTGTTCTTCCTAGTAGACAAGGCAAATAGAAATACATAAAGAGGGGTCCAGGATGGGTTATCAAAGGAAAAAAAGAACTTAGCAATTTTGTTCTCAATGATAAATTTATCTTGAGCACAAAACTTTAAAATAACTCTTTCTCAAGAAAAGTCTGTTACAAGCTTGTTAATTAATTCTAAAAATTCTTGGAATGATTTAATGTGACTATATCACAATGCCAAGATTTTGTACACACAAAAAGAGATGAATTAGTTTATACAAAATTAAAAATATATTGTATGTTAGATATTACTTACAAAAAGCCAAATTACAGTTGGGAAACAATATTTGCCAAAGAAATGATTAGAGAAGTCATAAAAAATGTATGAAAAGATATCCTTTCACTTAAGGCAAGGTGCTCAATGGCAGTCAGGATTAAATAAATACATATATAATGAAACATTACTCAGCCATAAGAAAAGATGAAATACTGCCATTTGTGACAACAAGAATAGATCTTGAGATTTTCATATTAAGTGAAACTAGTCAGACAAAAAACGTTGAGAATCACATGATTTTACTTATATGTGGGATATAAAACTGAAAGCAACAAACAGCATGACAAACAAAGACTCTTGGACATGGACAAAGGATTAGTTGTTACCAGAGGGAAGAAGGGGAAGGGTGAGGTAGATGGAATTAAAGGGGTCAAATATTTGGCAGTGGAAGGAAATTTAACTTTGGGTGGTGAGCACACTATGCAACATACATATGACATATTACTGAATTGTATACTTGAAATCTATATAATTTTATTAATCAATGTCATCCCATCGATTTTAATTGAAAATAAAATGTTAAAATAGGCTTTTTAACATTTTGATGCAATTCCTTAGAGAGCAACTAAATAAAGTTATTCGAGCCTGAAAAACAAGATTATAGAAATGCAAATAAAAAATGAGACTTTTTTTTCACCTGCTGATTTACAAAGATCAAACAGTTTGATAATACTTTTTGTTGGCTTCTGAATGAGAAAATAAACACCCATACATAAATCATAAGGATGCAAACTGTTACACCTTCTCAGGAGAAAAAGCTGACAATAGCTATGAATAATAAAAACTACATATACCTTGACTTTGCAATGCTACTTCTAAGATATGTGAACAAATATTGGCATGGAGATCATGGAAGCATAGTTTATAATGTCAAAAAACAAGACATAGTTTGGATGAATTAGACGCAAAGTCAATTAATTCATGTTATATTCATGCAATAGAATATTATGCAGCCATTCAAAAGAATAACTATATATTCTGGTCGGAAAAATCTTCAAAAGGCAATATGTACAGTATTCTGCTATTTTCAATAATTTACATTTCTCATTTTAAGTTTTTGTAAAATGAATGGTCATAAATTCTTCTAGTACAGAATAAAATGATAGAGAAACAAGTAAAAATCATATTTGGCATTGAGAGACAGATGGCTGAAGTTGGCAAGGAGTCATAATTTTATAACTTTTGTACTGTTTGAATTTTTTAAACTATACTTACCTTTACTATTATTAAAACAGTTGATTTCTATTCATTGTATTGTATGTAGACTCATACCACTGTTATCACAGTGATGACAGTCTTAGGCAAACAGCATTCACCTAGGGTCCCTGTACATTTTATAGAAGTATCATCTGCCTGAGGTCTCTAGTCCGTTTTAATTCTTAGTGGCTTTGGAAATTCTAGAGTCATTTTTTATTACTCCCTGAATTTCTTATAACTCTTGATCCCAAGAATCTTCAGAAGCTTGATGTTTACACAAAATTATACAATAAAGCCAGATTTTATTCCTACCACAAAAGAGTCACTTCTACTTTTCTGGCTTTAATTCTGGCTTCTTTAAGAAGTAGAAATCTAGACCAGTGTTCTAAGCCTGGAATATTCTACAATCTTACACATGATCTTAAAATGAGAAAGGATATATGAATTTAGTTCTATCCCAGAAAATGTAGGATCTATGGTCATTATTTATTGTTATACCCTTTAACAGCCCAAGAAACAATTACAACCATCCTAAAATTTAGATGCACAGTCAATTAATTCATGTAGATGCTTTATGATTTGTATACTGCCTCCCTACAGCTTATCTAGCAAACAATTGGCCAATATATAACAAAATAATGCAAATAAAATTATTGGAACATTGTCTAGTACATGATAAGTACTCGATTAATAATAATATTATTTTAGTAATAGCAGGGTAATACACACACACACACACACACACATATACTTGAAGAATGTCCAATACTATACCATTATAAAGATAAATTTTAAAAAATTTACGAAATTCCCAATGTCTCAAAATACAAGTTATTCATATAAGGAAAGTAACAGCTCGTTTAAAAACATAAAAATGTGTTTAAAACTTCCAATGTTTCTTTTTTTTTCACATTCCAACAAAATTTCTTACCATGTAGGGAAGCTTAGAGGATTATGAATCTTTAAGAACCCATGTGAGTAAGGCACACTTATGTTTACAATTTCAGTCTGCGAACCTCAAGAGCTATAATTTTAAAATTATACCAATGTTTACTTCTCTGGAATACAAGGAACAGCCCTTCTACAGGACTGCTTTTATAAACAGTGCTGCTTGTAGGTAGTGGGATAAATTACAGCCTAAAATTCTAAGGCACAGTCTCTATGTATCTGAATATGAACTGTTTGTGCATGCAGACAGAATTTGGCTCAATTCCCAACACAATTGATGACAGAAGTTCACAGAGGCTAATCCTTTACTATTTTTAAACATATGTATATATTAGAGTTTTAATTTTGGCAAACATTCTTCATAGGTATGATATTTTGATAATAAATACTTTGATTCTTACTAAATTTTTTTGTAGACACATAGTTTTAGACATCACAGTGATAGTTACTAACGAACAAAGTGATGAAAATACATGTAAAATAATTTCATAGTTTTTGTAGATCTTAGGTTATTTTATTTAGTCATAAATCAATACTAGAGCTTGCTATGAATGAAGTATATTTTTGATTTATTGAAATAAATGTATATATAAAATTATCTCTAATAGATTGTGTAGTAACTGAAAAATTTATATAGAATTTCTTTTAAAAACTTAAAAACAATGTCAGCAAATCAGATTCTAATAGAGAAAGAACACTGCTATCAACAATATTTGCAGGAGTTTTACATTTCATTTAAAAATAAAAGGACTTGAAACTAAAAAGAGATTGGGCAGCTTCTAAAAAATAGGCTAACGTTATCTAAGTGTGACTGCTGAGAGAAAATACCTTGCCCTCTAATGGTTTTGATTTCTCTAACAGAATTTTCTGTGAGAGGCTGACAACCAACTTCCTGCAAAGGCCTCAGTATTAAAGCACACAGGAGCAGGATGAAGGAGCCAGTCTTTCATTGAGAGTTTTTGCAAGATGCCAAAGTAAATAGCTGTAGATAATGCATGCAAACACACCTAAGACTGCATTTAAAAAGAGCTAAAGAAAATTTTGAGACCAAAGCCAGAAGTTAGCAAAATCATTTTGAAATATTTAGCCACTCCCTGGAGATTAAGTTGAGAGCAAAACACTCTGGTGTTAGAGTCCAGGACTAAAATGTACAGGTGCATTTTTTTTGTGTGGTTTTTTGTTGTTGTTGTTGTTCTTCTTCAATGTACTCTCAGGAGAAGGTCACAAATAGTTCACTTGGTTGTTGGCCATCTTTAAGGACATTTCTAAGTTTGCCACATAAGCTCATCTCCAGGATCACTTTGGAGTCTCCGCTGAGAGTAACAGTGCAAATTCCACAAACTAACCGTTTCCAAGGGATTCATTTTATTGATCAACTTTTGACAGCCACAAAAATATTTCAAATGCCCAAGAATCTGATTACAACTTAATTATTTGTGATGGTTCCAAAAATTTCAAGTTTTATAAGGAAAGGACTATACCAAGCAATTTTCCTCATAACTGTTTATTTTAGAGGTATTGTTTTATAAAGTTAAAAAAATTACCTGCAATTTACCGCCACATGTAATCAACTATTTTCATTTTTCAGCACACTTGTCTAGTTTGTGTTTAAGTGATGTTTAATGGCTGCACTCTTTACCCATTCAGCTTCTTTTACAACATTTTCAAGAAAATATATTCCTCAACTTAACATGTAAAAGTGTTTACTCAGATCATATTCATTACTTTATATTCCTTTTCAAATCATTTGCTTATAAAGAGAGTTGGATTAAAAAAAATTGGATTTTTTTCTGTTCTGAAAAAAATGAAATCATTATTGCAAGTTATTTGAGTCCTACACTACTTAGATTCAAAACAGAAAAGAAAAATGTTCCATTGATTAATGAAAAGGCTGAAGATAATTTGCAAGTTCCTTTGTTCCTCACAGGCAGTGACTTTAGCAACAATTAATGTGGAACTATCAGTGAATCTAAATAATTGTATTTTATAAGTTAGATTTTTAATCGTTATTATGTATGGAATGATTCATACTTTTGCGACGTTTCCACAGTTTTAAGAAACAGACTTTAGTCTAGGAGAAAATATGAAACATCAGATTCAATACCAAATAAAACCATATTATAAGAAACAACCCAATGGAATGGGTAAAACACATAATGTACTCTTACGTGACACAGGTAATGCACATTTCAGTTATACATAAGGAATTTCTTGTAGGGATTTCTACATACTTGAGATTTCTGAGCACAATGTTTTTGTTTCATCCTCTCATCATCATTATGATAAAGATCAAAAGCATTTAGCAAGTATCCTTCTTCTGTGTTTATTACCCTCCTATTGCCTCTTTCTCCTTGATATTTAACAGCCCCCATGGATCTGTGAGTGAGAGGGCAATAGAACAAGCCTATTTCCCTGTCTCTCTCAAGTAAGCAGTAATATCTGGACATGATTCAGATCAGGCTTAAAGATAAAGTTCACACTGGCACACAGGCTCATGCTATCTTCCCAGCTCTGCTACTCTGCCATAATAGAGACATTTAAAAAAAAGTCTCCAAAATCTGGACACCATAGCTAATCATGAATGGAAAAGAAGACCTATGAAATCTGTTCAAAAATGGTTTCCTCAGAAATGGTAACTTGAGCTAAGTTCTGAGAAATACTGTTTTACTATGAAGTGCTGAGATACAATTTAACTTCTTTGTGGGCAAGGGTAAAATCAGTATGCCTGCTTTCTTTTGTGTAGAACCTAACATTACTGACCTCTTTCTAACTGGTCAATGAACAGTCACTACTGGCCAGGACTTACAAGAAGGCGTCCAACCACCAGCCCTCACTAACCGTAGTATTGCTAATGACCTGTAAACTTACCAAGAAGAAAGAACTCACATTGTCCATGGGATCTCTCCTACCATTCACTTGTGCAAGCAAATTTAGGCCGAAGTGCAGAAAGGATATTCATAATGGTAAAAAAAAAAAAAAAAAAAAAAAAAAATCAATTGAAAAAGCATCTCTTTCATAAATTTGCAAAGAGATCAGGATAGAATTCTCAAATGAGCCCAGTGAAGTTTAGCTAGAAATATATCATTTTGTGGGACTGGCTGACTACAGTACACTAATAGAACCTACACATATAAGCAGATGTGACAAGAGATGATGCTGGAAAGAAGGGTCTGGGCCTGACTGCGGTCTAATCGACTTTATAGAGTAGGTTTTAAAAAGAGAATTTTGTTAGTCATGCAGGAGAGGAGTGACAAATAAATAAGACATTTAAAAGCCTTTCCAACATGGTGATGAAATGAAGAAATCATCTAGAGTAAAAGCAGTGGGAGTAGAAAAAAAGGACAAGTGTCAGCTGTTTTAGAGGTACAGGACATAGTGACTATATGGAGAAGGGAGAAGAGAGAGACAAGATCGACCTGAGTTTCTAGGTTGAATAACTGGGTAGATGATTAAGTCATTAACAAGAAATATGAGAGAAAGAGCATATTTGGGGTCAGGATGGAGAATGGAAAAGATAATACACCAGTTTCTGACAGGTCGAACTTGAGAGGTCTATGAGTAATCTGTTTCCATCAGGAGGTAACCTGGAACTCAGATTGATGAGGCAGATCTAAGGCCTGCTGATAGATTTGTGAGAACTGATGCCATGACAGTGGCTGAGACCGGGTAGAAGGGAAAGGGAGAGGCTGCTTAGTCTCCCATGTCTCATGCACTGGTGGGTAGAGTTTAAATCAGTGTCCTTTTGGATATCTGATACTGCTTTCTTTAAACCACTGATCCACAATCAGTATTTATGTATCCATCTACATTGAAAATCCAACAAATTCATCTTTTCAGTCTTACTCTCATCTCCCTCCATCATTCTCAACTATCAATTCCTTCAGCAACTCTTCTGACTATCTTCTAGGTATTTTCTACACCTAGCTACTTCTTATTACAATTACTTATGCCCAAGCCATATTCATTTCTTACCTGTATTTTTGCAACAGCTTTAAAAAATATTATGAATATTTTCAAATATACCCCAAAGTAATGGGAATAGTATAACACACCCATAGATGAATCAATTATATCAACATTTGCTGTAATTGCATCAGCTAAGCTTTTAAAACTTTTTAAAATTTTCTTTGTGGAAGAATTTTAAAAGAAAATGTAGATTGCACATTACCTTTATCAAGCTGTGTGCATCTCTAAAAAACACAGACATTTTCTTACATAATCATTATATTACCACACTTATAAATAAACAACTTATCATCTATTATCATTTTATATCCATACTGTAATTAATTAAATTTCTTCAGTAGTGTTAATTTTATTTTTCTTTTGTAGTTTGTTCAAGTAAAGTTCCAAGCAAGGTTCATACATTATATTTAGTTTAGTCCCCCACCCCCTCACCTGAACAATCTTGTCTCTTTCTATTCCCCACACCTTTGGCTTAAAACAGAAACCTAGTTAGTATCCTAACGAATGAAGGTGAATGATCCTCATTCTAGATTAGTATGGTTACTTTCTTTGGGTGTTATTTAATATTCCTCTATTCTTTTTATTTCCAGGAGGTAGAGATGAGCTTTAGGAACTTGAATAGATTCAGATAAAATTTTGGCAATAGAACTTCACAACTCTTGAGTGCTTTTTAATGTATTACCTTAGGAAATAGTGTCTAGTTGTCCTGTTTTATAGTGATGCTACATTCTGCCTATAACATAGAAGATAGGGAGGTAGGCCTCTGCCTAACTCTTAGCCTAATTTTTAATGACGTTATTATCACAGGGACTTAGCTGGTGACACACTTAGTTACTTTATGCAAAGATCTCATTTAAGCATTTATGTGGTATTTTAATGAATTGATGAAATGCCTGAATCAGTTGTTTCATTAGGGGTAATAAAATGGTTGTTTTCTAATTCTATAATTTCTTCCACATTTATATTAATTCCATAAAAAGAAAAATTGTCCATCAACAAAGGAAACTAGAACTAGTTGTTTGAGCTATGTTCTGAATGTTTGCATCTCCCCCAAATCATGTCCCCAGTATTTGGAATTGTTTCCTTTGAGAAGTTATTTGATCATGAGGGCGAAACCCTCATAATAGCATTATTGCTCATATATGAAGAGGTCAGAGAACTAGCTCTCTGCTCTCCACCACATGAGGCTACAAGAAGATGACCATCTGCAAATCAGGAAATGGACCTTCCTAGGTCTGCTGATCTTAGGCATCACAGAGTCCAGATATGTAAGAAATAAACGTCTGTTGTTTAAGCCTCCTAGTCTATGGTAATTTATTATAGCAGACTAAATGAAGAGAACTACAATAAAATAGTTTGTAAAGCAAAGCAGAATAAATGTCTAATCATTTTCTTTCAATTGTTAATTGCTAAGAAAAAAAAAAATTGTGTCTGCTTATTTCCACTGCTGCAGAATAAAGTTATTGTCTTTGAGAGAGCAAAAGGGGCCTTCCTACTTTTTGTTGAGTATCAGGACCAATTACTTTCTTTATATTCAATTATTTATAATGTGCATTTATTATTTTTTTGATGCCTAAATTTTCTCACCATTAGCCAAAGGGAGCAACTTTCCATTGGCTCCTTTGTTCTTTAGACAATACTCATTAGTGTTTAAGACTTTTTTTGCTTTCTGGCATGATCAGATGTCTCTAGCTGATCTCTGACCTATAACAGTGCTTAGCACACAATAAAAGCAAATTAATAATTACAGAACGAATAAACCAAGTTTGGCTACCCTTTTCACATTTATGTTTATTATTACCTGTGGCCTTTGAGGTCATGTCCTATCTCTTCCAGTGTTTTTGGCAAGTTTCTTTGTTGCCTAATTTTTTACTTTATTATTACAATGTTGTTATCCACATGGTGAGGAAAATTGGTTCAGTAACCAAGATTAATGGTCAGAAGGAGATAGTAAATGAGAACTATTAGAAGCCGGGAATGAGAACACAAGACCAGCGAAGAGAGATGGTATTAAATTTGGGCTGAGCACATTATGACATCATTTTGAGTTTCAGCTATTTTCATCTCTGTCGTTGGTGTAGAAAAAATTATGTGAGACATAAATTCTCCTTGTTATGATGTAAACAAATAAATTTCTCATTTTTGGATTGATTTATATGAATTAGACATTTTTTTTTAAGATATTTTCTTTCCTGCCTGAATTTTTGTCACTCCTACTAAATCTATTTGACATCTTTATGGATATTCACATATATGTCATAGCTCTATTTTTCTTCCAAGTGTGTTCATTTCAGCCATTCTTTAGTAGGAGCTTATGTTCCTTCCCCCAGACTTTCTGGACCACCTGATCCAACTTCAATATCTATTTCCTCATTTTTAAGTCTTCCTCCTCTTGAGAGAAAAAATGGTACTAACTGGCTCTTTCACATCTTCACACCAAGATAGACTGTTAATACTAATAGGGATTAAATTGGAGCACATATTATACTCATTTGTTACCCTTTGATATTCCACAATTTGTGAAGATGAAGACAGCCTGAATTAATTTATGTCAATTATCTTTTTCTATCAGCTAATATTTTATTAGTAACATTTGTAAACAGAATATAATACATAATAGGTAGTCCAAAATTATTTCTTATTTTATTGCTTTTCAGTTCAAATATTGTGTTAGCTGCTAGAATTGTTTCTCTCCTTGCTACCAAATCTGAAAAGCCATAATATCAACCAAAGACGATACCAGTCTCGTATAATGAGTCTCTGACTCCTACGGAACTTTAGTACAGTGGTTAATTTGTCGAGATGAGTTGTGTTTATATAGTGTCCTTCAGTGTCATGAGGAATAAACTCCCTCAACTTCCCTTTACTCTTCTAAATTTATCGCTATTCTCACCATCCTTGCTTCCCTTAATGGACGCCTCCACTCCATAGTCAACTATCTGTGCTCTTAATCCTTGCCTTTATTCTTTGACATCTCATTTAGGATTTTAATCCAATTATCAACTCTTCTTTTATCTTCTACCTCTCCTGGTTCTTCCCCGTGAAACCACAAATATAACTGATCTCCACAATTGACTAAAAAGCAGAACCTTCTTATAACCTGTCTTTATTCAAGTTAGTGATCTATAACTTTTTACCTCTAGAACCAAATCTTTCAAAAGAGCAGCATGTATTTTTCTTGTTTACTAGCTCTCACCTCCAATATAATAGCTAGTTTAATCTTTGTTCATCTTCTGGGTTCTTATTGGGTTCCCTATTTTAATTTTTATTATTACATTTGACAAATGTTTTCCCTCTATCACTCTCAAAGTTCCTGTCTAGCTGCTGTGCTGCTCGGCACAGCATGTCCATCCTCTTGGCCTGCTTAATTTTAGGGAGAAAGACCAGGCGTGGCCACGCCCTGTAGGAAAAATAGTAAAAACTGTGAGCAAATCTAAAATGCCAAATGAGAAGCACATTTCGCCTTCATGGCACACTCTTGACGTCCATTTGTGTTAATATAATCACTCTATTTATGAAACTGATTAGTTATTTTCAGTGATATGACTAGTCCCTTCACAAGAGTAATTAGTCATTTGTATCAATATAATTGCCCCCATTTACTTGATTATCTGTGCTGTTTCAGCTGGCCATTTTCATCAGTTAAAGAATAGGTTTGGATGATTTTCTGGCATTGAATTGACCAAACTAAAAAACTGTATCGAATCCTAGGCATACTTATCATAGGCCACGGTTGCAGTAACTAAAGCTTACCACTCTACTATCAAATATCTCACCTTCTGGGTCCAAAGGTCATAGGCAGCCCCCTACCCCCACCTGTAGGCCTACAGGGTGACTAAGGCCAGGCCCCGACAAGCTGTGTGTTGGCAGTGGTGGGGAGAGGTTCTGGCCACAGTACCAGGTCTGCAGTGGGTCTCCGGCTTGCAGTAGCTGCAGCTCCCAGTACCGGGCTGAGCGAAATACGGTCACTATCCTGGTTTATATTATCGCCATGTCTTGCTTGGATTAATTCAACAATATTCTAACTGGTTTTAAGGCCTCTATTCTTGTCTCACTCTACCCTGATAACATTTTTTTTTTTACCTTGTGACAATTAGAGATTTTATTAAACTCAATTCTAAAATGTCATTGATGTGCTTATACATTTGAAAGGCTTCCTGCTATCCTTGTAATAAAGTCAAAGCCTTAAGATCATCTGTTTACAAGAGCTTTCATGATTAATCTCTGTATTCTTCTTCAGTCTCTTTTTCATTGCTGCCTCCCTCTTTTTCTGTATTTTAGCCACCAAGAATGTCTTCTATTTCATCAAATGTATCACATTTCTATTCTCTTTGCTTACAGTAATCTTCGCTATTTCGTCACTTCAAAATTAACTCAGTTAATTTAGACATTGCCTTTTTGGGGAAGCATTTCTAGACCATGCTAGGTGAGATGTTAGAAGAGCACTATATTATGCTATATTTTAATCTATTATTTCCCCTTCTCTGTACTCCCCTCACTTCAATTAAGGTGCAGATTATATCCATTTTGCTCAAAATGATGCTAACACCTAGCTCACTGTTAATACATAGTATATGATTAATAAGTCATTGATGAATAAATAAAAGATATTGCATACTTAATATAAATTCTAGAGTTTAAACTATGCACTTTCACCACGAAGGGAAAAGGAATTAAAAACAACTGCAGTCATCGAAAGTCCTTTTAGGATCAAGGCAGGGTATAAACATGAAAATATAATTTTGCAACAGAATATTGCTAAATAATTTTAAAAGAACTCATGAATACAAATAGGCAAAGAAAGTGAAGCAAACTAAGAAAAAAACCCTTTATCTTATTGTTATTTCAGCTCATCTATGGAGAAATAATACCAATTTATTTTTATAAATCAATACAAATTACTTTTACTTTAAAGGAAAAACAAAAAAGAAAATTTATACAGGGTTCTTTTGAAATTAGAAAGTAGCATTTTTTAGGAATATAATCAAAATTAATAATATTAACTAAATTCAAACATTTGGTCATATCTTTTGTAAGTTATTTTATTAAATTTATCTAAGATAGGAATACATTGTTTATTTCAGTAGGCTAGGGACAGATAAAGAATATAAAACAATAAACAGGAAAGCATAAAGAGGAATCACACAGAATAGATTTAGATATTATATTAAGCTGTAATACTTAAAACTCTAAATTATATAATGAAGTTAAATAAAACTGAATGCAACCATTAATACATTAAAATATGTAAATAACATGGTAATGAAATTTAAAACGGAACCAAAAAAGTCCCAGAAAGGAAGGCTAATAAAAAAAAAATTCATAACTGTATTTAAATATGTACAATTTAGGTTAAAAAAAGAAAGAATTTAATTATTTCAACAAATATAATTTGATCCAGCATAAATAGGCAATTTATAGAAATAGGAAATATAAAAATAATTAATGGATATTCCATGTGATTAATGTAAAAGTTTTCAATTCACAAATTCATTCACCAAATCATCTTTAGGTAATTAATTTTATGGAGAGTCTATATTTTTGTGGGTAGAATGCATTTTGTAATTATTACTAATTTCAGTATCTTTCTACATATTCGTTATGCTCTTCCCCATACTTTAAGGACTATTAATACTCAAATGGCTTTAAATAAGTAAAACTAATTTTACAGTAAGAAATTGAGAATCTAGCAAGGGATGATGCACCATCATTTAGAAGCAGGCAGTGGTGTGTTCTGAGAATCACAATGGAATGGGACTCAACACCCATGGGTTCCAGTCCCGGGCCTGCTGCACACTCAGTATATGATGCTGGGCAACAATTGTCTTTGGCTGTAGTTTCCTCATCTGAGAACTGAGGGGATAAATTAGGAGTTCTTATGTTCCCCTTTGGTTTTTCCAAAAATCAATTGAGATAGCACCCCAAAATGTGAATGTACCTCCACAGTCTTATCCCCAAAATGGATTTGAAAATGATAGAATTGTAAAGGAAATGGTGATGCTTCACTGTGTCTTCCAAGATATCAAAACATCATCATCACAAACTTCACAAAGAAAAGTGTAAGTAGAAGTTTTAGAACTGGAAGGGACTTAGGAGTGCTATCTAGTTTAGCTGTTTGATTTGTTGTGAGAGATTCAACACAGTGGTGAATTCTTCTTGCCTAAAGTCTCATAGCTATGGAAGGTGAGGTTCACACTAGAGCTCAGTTCTCTTGACTGAGGCCAAAGGCTTCTTCCTCACCTCATCCCTATTATTCCTTTTTGGCTAACTATGTGAACAATATTGCTGTAAATGTCTCTAATTGCCTGTGCTGAGGGGCTACTGCCTAGAGACATAATGAAATAATTATTATAATTAACTGATCCATAGTGTCAGTTTCCAGAAGTATATTTCAGGCCTTAAGTTGTATTAGAAGACATGATCTTTTCAAGTATAATGTCTTAAAGGATAAATTTCAAGTCTGTTATAAAAACTAATTTAAGTTTTAAAGTTAATACTAATTTCATAAAAGCAAAGATAGAATGGCTAACCACAGATATTGAAACACCTCTTATAGCAACCTAGAAATAACCACATTTTATTTTTGAACAATACAGAAAAGATAAAATATCTGCTATTCAATTTGTATGCATGGATATCACCATTTTAGGAGAATCTTTGGAGGAATCATTTCAAAGGCAATGAATAATGTACATGCATAAACTGTGTAACTAAAAACAATTCTGAAATTTATGAGTATTTGTCAACCATTTCTTGGAGTTACTAAACTTATTTGAAATCATAATAATTATTTCATTATATAAATTATCCATATGTTTCATAAACATTTATTCCACGTAAAGGTCTGTGTTTACATTAAAGCCAAAATTTTACTTTTTTTCTGTACTCAAATGCAAATATACAACATACAGTGACATACAGAGAATCTCATCCTTCCATAAGTATGCACTTAACATCTTCCACATGAAAAGAGTTATGCCAGATACTGAGGATGTAGGATTAAACAAAATAGACATGGTTCCTGCTTTTGTGGATTTTATAGGATAGTGCAGATATATACAGGTCAAAAATAGTATATAATTGTAATTTGCCAATATTTTATAGATACATATAGGATACTATAAAAATATAAAGGAACTAATTTAGGGATTGAGACAATGGGAAGGATTAGTATTGCCTTTCTGAAGGAAACAGCATTTAAGATGAAACTTGCAGAATGACTACTCATGAGGTAAAGAGTGAGAAAATCCTTTATTGGCAGGGCATACAAAATACAGAAAGACCTCGGATTGGGGAAGAGCAGGCTTGTTTAAATAACTCAGTGGATTGCAGGAGCTAAGAAATATTGAAGAAGGAATACATATAAGATTAGGCTGAAAAGGCAGGTGCTATACTATATTTACTCTGAAACTTCATTGTATTGTAAAGCTAATTCTGATTCTGCTGATTTTCCTGCAGAATCTAATCTCTGTTGTACATTGTCAGAAGGTCTCAAAGTCTGCCATACTATGTTCCCGAGAAATATTTCATCATCCATAGCAGTTCAACAAATCTGTTCTTCCTCTTATATTTATTTCTTTGTTTTTATTTTATTTTTTATTTTTTCTTGTGTCTATTTCTTTGTTGATACCTTTTAAATGTCCATCCTACCTAGGAGAACAAATTTATTTTCCTAGCAACTTCAGGCAGATTTGCAAATAAATCTCTGCCACAATCTCAGGTTTTGAGATGGAAGGATTTTAAGAAAGATTTTGGAAAGAAAAGGAAAGAAAACAAAAGAAAGGAAAGGGAAGAAAAGAACATTGCCCTGGGAAATAAATGGCGATTTGTAGTTTTCTGATGTACATGTTAAACTAGAGCTGGAAGTACCTCCATCACTCATTGTTATGAAGGATTCCAAGTATTAATTGATTCGGGTAATGCACATATTCTTTTACTGAACAGATATTGAACTTGTATGCACAAAGATCTCTCTCTTTTGTTTTTACAGATGGGAAACAAGCTTATAGGTGGCTACAAAGCTAGTAACTAGGATTTTTGTCATCATTTCATAAGCAGACCAAGTTGCCTCAAAGACTGAAACTATTGAGTTGAAGATGAGTTATCCATAGGATTCATTTTTGATATTTCACTGATCATTTATCATCTCCCCTCTCCCCAAGTACTTTCCAAGATGATCCAATATCTTCAATTGATGGTATTAGAAGAATAAATACTTTTTTAAAAACTGATTTTTTTCATGAATATAAGAGCTTTAAGAAATTTACAGTTTGACACATTGCTTCTGCTAATTCTTTTTACATAATTTACTTGCCCTTTGTATTTTATCATATGTCCAAGAACCTGACATATTTTTGAGGTGCTTAATTCTCAGGACACCCTAGGGATCAAGTTATTATTTTCTTGTTAAGAGGGCATTAAACATGAGAATATTTGCACATTGACAGCAAACTGACAGAAGAATAAATAGTCTCTTGACTCCTTTTTTTTTTTTTTTTAAAGAATACAACACGTCAAATAAGATAATCTGCAGGGAAGATCCTGATGATTAAACAGATATTGTTTTTGGCCCTATGGTCACCTAATTATCACAACCATTCATTATATTTACCTTCCAATTAACCTCATCTTCCATCAGTTAAGTCCTGTCATTAAGAAATAAAATGCAGAATTATATTACTGTGGTTATAGAAAAGTAGCAATTTGTGTTTAAAAATAACAAAGGTCTGCAAGGTGCTCTGTTTTCTCTTTCACTTTTTATTGGTATCCTTTTGCATAATGTGAAAGATAACCACAACGAATGTATCACTCTTGAGAAAGAATATTTTCAGAAAACGAAATAACCATAGAAAAAGTGAATTCACTGACCTAAGTATATAGTGTACATTTAGTAAAATAATGAAGGGAAATGGGGCCCATTTATGAGGGTTCTCACTGAAGTTTTGTCAGTCTGACCCGAGAGAAAAGTAATTCTTTTCACTTTTTTCAACTAGAATATAAAAATTAGGTGCAGGAAATCTGAGACATGCCTGCAAAGTAAGCAGAAAGATTATTCTTTTATCCGAACTTTGATAAATGTATTTTTCATCATATTACATTTAATATAACAAAATGACCTAAAATATCACACAGAGAACTATCTGACACTGACCACTGGCCATTCCCTAAAATTGCAAATGCTATTCTTTTTATGCAGGTTTTTTGGGATTACTGCAAATTAAGTGTATATTTAATATCCTTCAGGGAAGAATTTTCTTAAGTCTATTATACATATTGTGTTTTCAAATAGTGATGTCAAAGTGGTAAGGAATTGGGTATTGTTTTTACCTGTAGTTATTAATAAAAAAATAGTTTCTATTTATTGAGTACATACTAATGGTACTTGGAATGAAATTGTCTTAATTGAAATATATTTTAAAGTCTTACAACCCTATAAAGGATTATTATTATAGTTAATTTATAGACTTGAAAACTGAGCCTTAGAAATGTTAAATAACTTGCCTAAAGTCCCATTGTTTGTAAATGGTAGAGCTGGAATAAATTCACTCATTTTAATATTCATTGAATTTATACTCCGAGTTTGCCAAAGTGGTACATTCAGGAAATATAGTGCTTAAATATATGACAAGCTTCCTGCTGTCATGGCACTTATATTGTAATGGTAGAGACTGACAATATATATGTTAAAAAGTAATTCAAGTAAAAGAAAGAAGCATCGGATATTATAAGTAACAATAAGGGAAATGAAACATGGAAATGAGATAAGAATGACTGGGTGTGAGTGAGGGCAGGTTATTAAGGAAGGCCTATTTGAGGAGCAAACTCAGACTGAAACGAAGGGTGAGAAGGCTGTGAGCAGGTGAAAATTTGGGAAAGAATTATTCAGGTTGAGAAAAAGCCCGAAAGTTTCTGAGACAGAAATGAGCTTTATGTGTTTGAGATACAGGAAGTATGTACATTTGGAACTTAATGAACAAGGCAGAGAGATGAGGCAAGGGCTCTAAAGAGAATCAATGTGTTTCTACATAACTGACCACATTTGTGGTGCAACATAGTTGTACCTGCTATTAATATAAACTGGTCGAGAGGAAAGTCAATGTTCTACCCAACAAACCGTATGACAATGAATATTTTCATTAAAAAAGAATGACAAACTGTTCAAATACATCACTTTTAAGAATAAAAGAATGGGATTAATAATTATATTGGGACAAGAGGTGCATATCTTGGATTAACCCAGGCAAAACAGGATGTATGTAAAATCACCTTAAGAGAACATACCTTGAATGTTGAGAATAGAAAGAAAATACATTTCTTAGAACATAAAATATGGCATGCTCTTTAATTATAATCATTTCTTTCTTACCTTTTAAACTAACTCTATCAATAATAAAAATTCAGAAAAAAAAATCCTTAGTTGTATCTCGAGGACTTGAGTGAGAAAGATCACAATGAAAACCGTTGCATAGTTTAATCTTGTTAAAACATTTATCCTACCACTCTTTAGCCCTGGCTATTATCTCTCACTTGAATTATTATAAATGTCCCCTCAATTACTTTCATCTTCTTCACTGGTCCCTCCCCTCTCCATTCCCTCACACTGTAGCCCAAGTGGTATTTCTAAAACAAAAATTTACTTATGGCATTCCTTGGCTTGAAACGCATCACAGTTCTCTCGTTGTCTTTAAGATCAAGTCCAGAGCTACCTCAAGGGTTTCCTGAAGAATTTACCCTTGTAAATTTTCCATCTTCTGTCTCTTAACACCTTCAACATCCAATCTTATCTCCTCTTCCTCCACCTGCAAACACACACACATATCTGCATTCTAGATTTCTGAGGTAAACTAGTAGTTTTTACATGACCTGAAATCTTGTTAGAAATGCAAAATCTAGGGCTCAGTCTCAATAAACCTGTTGGGGATAGGACTTAGGAAACTGATGCTTTTATGGTAGTTAAAATTTTCATTCAAGGTCATACCATATATCTTTGTTTATTTAGGTCACTTTTGCATCTTTTATATATTTTATATAATTTTGTTACTAAAGTTCTTCAATATATATTGTTAGATTTAGTCCTAGGTATTTTGAGATATTTACTGTTCTAAATACAGAACCTTTTGTCACAGTTTATATTTAGTTGCTGCTATTACAGACTATTATTAATATTTTTAATATTGAGTTTAAACCAGAATTCAGCAGAATTCTGATCTTCCAAATTAGAATCTGCATTTAAAAAAAATCCTCATGCAATTTAGAGTCACATTTAAGTTTGAAAAAGCCCCATAGTATTTTTAAAGTTCTCCAGGTAATTCCAATGCTCACATAGGTTTGAGAAGCACTACCCTAATTATACCCGATTCTTATTTAATTGAATCTTTCTTGATATTTCTCACAATAGGTTTTGCAGAATGTTTTGTTTATCTGAAACCTGCCTGCATTGGGCTCCCTGCTGCCTCCTTCACCTTGTTGACTCAATTCATCCTTCGGATAGGAGCTTCTACTAGAGTACTATTCTTGATTGTATAGATTACTTCAGGCTTTCCTATTGCTTGTTTCCTCATTAATGTGAATTTTCTTTACTTTAACTGGCATCACAATTAATTTTAAATATTGCTTTTTAATTTTTACTATATATTTTTATTTTTTATTCTGAATTGAATAGAAAAGTAAATAAAATAATACATGAGAAACCCAAGATTCAATAAATATCAACAGGTTGCTATATTTCCTTCAATTCTTTTCTAGTTTGTTTTTAAAGCACGATAAGGCATAATCATCTTTCCACTCAATATATTTTTTCCCTCCATCTTTTCACAAAGATAATTGCTATTCAGATATTGGTTTGTATCTTTCCTATCTATATTCATAAATTTGTAATATTTACATTAAATTATATAAAGTATTGTTTTACAAGTTTATATAATATTTGCTGCTTATTTCATTTACTACCTGCTTTTTTTCAGTTAAAATATTATTAGTTAAGTTTATCCATGTTGATACATGTACATTTGTTCCATTAAAACTGCTGTATAGGAATCCATTTCATGAACATACCACAATTTATTTATTCATTTTTCCACTGATGAACATTTAAAAATATTTTTTTTTCTCACACGCAATGCTATAATGAGGCTCTTTGAACAGATTTGTATGTGTATGCATGTTCAAACATACAATATAATTTTTCTAGGGTAAATACATGAAAGAAGAATTTCTACTACATAGGATTCCTGCATCTTCCTTTCTAAAACTTACAAGAAATTGTTCTTCAAAAAGCTCATGGATCCCCTGAAATAAAATAATTAGAACCTAAAAAAAATATGTATATTATCTATATGAGAAAAACTCTAATAAAAAAAAAAAGAAGTAAATAAATAGATGTTCCAAGTTGGTAGATAGGAAGACTTGATATTTCAAGATGTCACTTCTTCTCAACTTGATCTACTTATCAACATATCCCAATCAAAACTCCAGCAACTTATTTTATAGATATTAATACTCTGGTTCTAAAGTTTACATAGAGAGGCAAAAGACCCAGAATAATTAACTCAATATTGAAGGAGAGGAATGAAGTCTCAAGACTGATACAACCCAATGACAGGACTTACTATAAATCTTCAGCAATCAAGACAGTATGGCATGGGGAAATAAAAGACAAATATATCAATGGAACAGAATATAGAGTCAAATAAATATAGTCAACTGACCTTTGAAAAAGAAGCAATGGCAAAAAAATGGAGCAACAATTGTCTCTTCAACAAATGGTGCTAGAACAATTGAACATTTAGACACAGACCTTACACCCGTCACAAAAATTAATTCAAAATGTATCATATAACTAAATGTAAAACACAAAACTATGAAATTCCTGGAAGATAATATAGAAGAAACCCTAGAAGACCTTATTATGACAATGACTTTTTAGACATAACACCAAAGCCATAATCTGTAAGAGAAATAATTGATAAGCTGAACTTCTTTAAAATAAAAAAAAAAACTTCTGCTTTGTAAAAGGTAATATTAAGAGAATGAGAAAATAAGCCACAGATGAAAATATTTGCAAAAGATACATCTAATAAAGGACTACTATTCAAATATACAAGACACTAAAAACTTAACAATAAGAAAAACTAGATTAAAAAATGGGCCAAAGACTTTAGGAGACACATCACCAAAGAAGATAATCAGATGGCAGATAAGCACATTAAAAGATGTGCAATGTCATATGTTATTAGGGAATTGTAAATTGAAACATTAAGATACCACTACACACCTATTAGAATAGCCAAAATTGAAAACCCTAAAACATCAAATGCTGGCAAGAATGTGGAGCAGCAATAATTCATTCACTTTTTATAATAAACGCTGTTAGAGACTTGTCTTTTAGGAAATCAACAATTTTATGATATTTATACTTTTCATATAAGATCACAGAATGACTAGGTCATTTTTATAGCTTTTAGTTATATATTATAATATTGTAATTACATTTCTTAAACACATTTTGTTAGATTTATTCTTCATTGTTATAAAATAGCTGTCAGTTTTGAAAACAGGATCTCTTCTTATTTCATTTTTGAATAAATTGTTGCTGCTATATAGAAATACTATTGATATTTGTATGCTGCTTCTACAACTATCAACCTGACCAGACTCTTTATAATTATAAGAATTGTCGCTAGATTCAACTGATTATCTGAAAATAATTTTTAAAAAGTTTTTCCTTTTCATTTCTTACAACTTTAATTTATTCTTTGTGCTGACAATGACCTTCGACAAATTTTGAATAGATAAGAGGACAGCATATACCTCATTTTATTACTGACTTCAGAGAGCGATTCTAAATTTTGTGGTAAAATCTGAAATTTGTTGTAGTGTTTTAGTAGATCTCTTTCACACTGCAAAAAAAGAAGAAAAATCTCATCTATGTTTAATTTGCTGGGATATTTAAAATTACATGTAGAAGTCAAATCTTACCCGGTGTTTTTATTACACATATCAGAATCATAGTATTTTTTCTCCCTCAAAGAATTAACATGATGAGTTCCAGGTACTGATTTTCCTTTCTACATTTTACATGCAAGAATAAGATCGTTCAAATATTCAGATAATATTAAATGATAATATTTAGTCATATTTGAATCACATCTTTTTATTTTATAGAGAAACATTGCCCTATAAATACATCTTAAACTTCCTTTTTTATCCTCTTCCTCTTCCTCTTTTCCCAGACCTGAATTTGTTGTCTATCAATTACCAATAGATTTTATGCTCTTACTTTATATATATGTGTTTATTAAAAACATTCATTAACATAAAAGATGTACTCTGTGTGTCTGTTTTTGGGTTGTGTTTTCTCAATACTCTGTTTTTAATTTATTCTATTTTGAGATTTATTTATTTACTTGTGAGATTTATAGGGATAAACATGTGTGTGTGTATATATGTGTCTTATTTGTTTACTTTTCTTGTTCTATATGATTCCATTGTGTTTCAGCCTGTATTTATTTATTCCCTTACTAAGAAATAGTTGGATTATTTTGTTTCTCTTCCATTACAAACAGTATTACAATCAATATCCTAGTGTTAGTTTTCTTATTCACACTATAGGGTTTGCCAACTATATAATCCTGGATACAGAATTGCTATGTCATAGCACATGGGCATCTTGAAATTTACTAGTACTGACTTTATCTCTCCAAAGAGGCTATACCTATTTTAATTTTACTATCATTTTATAACAGTTCCATTTTATAATGTTGATATTAGTACTTGCTAACAGATTCTTATCTATGTAATGGCTGCAATATATTATTTCTTTTTAATTTGTATTTCTCTGGTTCCTGTGTGACACCTACCATAAGCCATCGTGTTGCAAACTCATGGAAGAATTAACTTTTGGTTTAAATAATAAGGAGAAAATTTTGCTTTCGCTCTACTAAATTAGTGAAAGACTTAAAAAGTATTCTCTTGGGTCTTATTTCTAATATATCTTTATTCTGAGGGTGTAGCCTTCTGGGGAAATAGTTTGAAGTTGGGTCTCCTATAAGGCTCACTATCTTGACTTTCTTAAGCTTAGGAATCACATAAATTTATCAAAATATAATCGCAAAGTCACCTAAGTCCAGCAGATGTCCCAAAATAGAAGCCAGTTTAAGGGAACGGTTACTTTTAAGGGGACAATTACCATTTTCACTCGATTTGGAGCCTCTGAGTATGTCTTAATTTATGGTCATTTCTATTCAATATGGAATTTAAATTATTCAGCATATTTAGTTTTCTTCAGTGGGCATGTTGCCCATACTACCAGAAGAAGATTAATTATTATTTGCCTTCCTTGCTAAACTATCATCTCTGCCAGGAAAAGCTCCATTGTTTGCATTGTTCGTCCTTCAAGCTAGCACCCAACACTGTTACTGGCACATAGCAACTACCAATAAACACATGATAAAAGAAAATAATGAAGGAGTGATGAAATATGACATGGGAAGAAGTGAAATATTAAATTATTGGACAGGAATTATTGGACAAAAAAGTTTATCTAAAACAAAAACACTTTCTAATAGAAAATCAATAAGCTTTATGTCAATAAATCCTATTACTTTCTGATGAATTAATTTGGCTCGCATGAAAAGCCCCATAGCGACATGGAATAAGCATACATTCTTAAGCAGAAGATCGGGGTTTAAGTCTTACTTGTGATAGTCTCTATTTCTGTAAACTTGGCTAATTATTTAATATATCTGAGTCCCATTTTCTTAATTTCTTAAATTTAAACTTCATTGTGGTATGAGTAGCACATTAAGAAACATTAAATTAACAAGTAAATTTTACCCAAAAAAATGTAAATAGCATTGTTGCAGTATATCAAAAAAAGCAGTGTCTGATCAGAATTTCATGACTTGCATTCATCTTATTTCTATTATAAACATCAGGAGAAAATGAGATTTCTAAATGTTGTTTTCTTCTTAAAAAATCATGAGTGATACCATCATTCTCTTTTGTGAAAACACTGAATTATTTTCATTGATTTTACATTTAAAGTTATTTTAAAGTAATTTTACAAGTAGAGATATGAGAGTTTGCCATTTTGTAGTACTAATAGAATTTCTGTATAAGCCAGATCTACTCAGAGGAGAATGGTAGGTTCTGAATATAAGTGATTTATATTTTTCTCTGAATAAAATAGGATATAGATTGGTAAATGTTCTCTCAAGGAAAAATAGATAGTGGAAACACCTCGACTGAATAGAACAAAAATTTATTTATATCCTACGACATGTAAAATGACTGCATGCTACAAATAGATTCTGATAAAGTATTTGCTCTTTGCTTAGGAGAAAGACAGAGAGTCTGGGGGTAAGCAAATTCAAAGTGAAGTTACTACAACAAGGAATAAGATAAGTGCCAAAGGGAAGTATAATTAAATGTGTCAGAGGATAAAGGCCTATAAACAGCTTGAGCTTGAGTATGAGTGGTATCTGAAATTCTAGAATATGTGGCATTTTAGTTTATTCTTAATGAATTGAAAAACTTTTTGTGGTTTAAGGTTGGGCTGGGAAGAAGAGATAATTAAAAGGAGAAATGATATTTAAGTAGACGTGAAGCAAGAGTAAAATTAAAGATCTGACCATATTTTGATAATCAGTCATTTAAATGTCTTAAAGTATAGGAAACTAGTAAGACTGTAGTAAAGATGAGATAAAAAGGAAGGTTGAGGTTATATTATGAAAATTTAAGAAGACCTTTAAGCTTTTTGAATTGGGAAGTAATAAAAAAATATGTGAGCTGAATTTTAAGGAATTTAATTTGACCTTAGTCAGGAGGATAAATTAAATGGGCCAGAGTATGCCAGACAAGACATAATAAAGTTTTCCTCTGGGGTACTAGCACTGAAAACCAACAGAGTAGATGCAAGAGACATGACAGAGAGAGAAACTATAACTGTTGGCCATGGACTGATTTTCAGGGTGAGGGAGGAGAAGGTGTCAAAGATAATTATAAGGTTTCCAGAGAGAAGGATGATAATAGGTAAGTGGAAATGAAACTTGTCAAGAAGATGATTTGCCTTTGGGCTGTTTTGATTAGAGCTTAGATAAATTGAAATGCCACAAAGTATAGAAATCATGATTTGGACCTGTGTTATAAGTGTCAAAAGTTACCTGAGTCTTCCCTAGATTAGTAGTTTTTTTTTTTTTTTTAAATGTGTAGGTAGAAATTAACTCTCTCATAAAACAATTCTGAGCAATTTAACAGCCATAAGATTCCCTGCTAATCCTAAACCACCAAGAATCCTACTGACTGACCAAGTTCAGATCAAATCAGCTCAGACTGAAAGCAAGAAGACTATGCATTAGAATGCATTACAAGACAGACAGAAATACCCATTCTATTCAAATCTTCTTAATCCTTTGTTTCTTATACTACACCACTAAGTTTCAAATAAGTTTTAGAATGTAACCACTGCCTGTGGTTGTATTGAGATATAATCATAGAAAATTATTGTTTGACAGAAGAAATCTAAAACATTTTAATCTAATAGTTTTAGATTTGCCCATCAACAACTGAACATCCTGTTTTAAATGGTAGTGATGGTCATGGTGTTATTGCCTTTTATAATAAAAGGTGTGTTATTACAGATAAATTGTTATAAAACCAACAAAACATGTGAAAAACTCAGGACTATTTAATGTAGTCTCTTCATTGTAGAGATAAATATACACAAATAAACATATGTAGTTTCCTCATAGCAAATGCAAGTTAGTTAAAAATATTGAGTCTATTAGGAAGCTATTCTTATGCAAGCAACCTGGAAAGATTTGGAATCTCATTATATTAACTAAAGGAACTAAGAAAAAAAAAAGTCTGCAGGTGGATTGCGGCTTTCATCTAAGATAATTGAAAACCCAGAAACATACATTAAATATTTATTCACTTAAAATATATCCAGGGTTGGTTGATTTAGGAAAATCCAGGGGATGCAGAAAAAGATTCTTCTTCCCAAGCAGCAATGCTCTCAGCATTCACCAAGACATTCTTCTGATTACACACATTTTATCTTCCCCTAAGCTAAAGGATATTTCATCCTGTGGGGTTAATTAAAATTTAAAGTTTCTCTTTCTGTTGCCCATTTTTTCTACCATCATCCTTTCCAGATCATCTGTATATTTCAGTTTTCATTTGTGCCCTTTTTTCCCACTCCCTTAGAATTCTGTATTATTTAAAAGCTTATAACATATACAGTCTATCTTCTTCATAAAGGTTCTGTGCCTCCCTCCATATGTCATATCCTGGCACTTTCATGAGTCAACAGTGATTAAAATTACAGAAGAAATCAATATTTTTAACCACGCTTCCGATGGCTTGGGTAGCTGTTATTCAGGTGATTGGTGATACTTGTTAAGGTTGTTAGGCAAATATATCCTACACAACAGAGGGCATGGAATAATTAAATAGCAAGTTTAACATAGCACATGTCAGGGCAATTACATTCTGTCCAATAGCAATTTTGTATTAATATTAAGGAAACATTTAGGAATTTATCGTGACCATTGTTTAAGATAATAAATAAAAAATAGTTTCCTTTCCACTTAACACTTTAGCACAGCAGTTTGGGACACTCAGATTAGATGTGCACACACATCTAGTTAATTTAGAAATAGAAAGTAAATAGCAATAGACATTCTATAGAACACACTTAAACTTCAATAATAAAGTGCATAAGGAAAACATGGGAGTGAGAACGCTATATATGAGTACATGGCTCCATGTAAACTGCCAGTGGCCAGGGAGAGCACAGGACAAGAGTAATATCCAGAATACAAAATAATCCAAGAAATCCATATAAAAATGAAGAAAAAGAATATTAGTCACAGCAGGGCTCTTCTGAGAAGGCCTCCACACTGATATCATCAGAACAGCACTGTATGATGGTTCTGTGAGGATGAGCTCATGAGAGCTGAACAATAAAATGTGGAGAGATCTCATCACGACATGAAAAAGGGAAAATACCTTTATGCTTTGTCATAGCTATCTGGACTGAATGGCCCCTGTCGGTCCAATGCAGTCAAGATTTTTGAGTTAAATAATAGGTAAATTATACTCAATGCAGCACAAAATTGTTTGGAAATAGACTTACTTCAAGTGTGAATTACAGGAAAACCCAGGTCCATGACACTCAAAATGTTAATTTTTAAAAAATAAGAGCATTAAAAATTATATAAACTGTACTTATAAACCTAAAATAAGATAGCTTAAAGATCAGAAACGAAGGCTAAATATAAACTTATTTTCATTAACCAATTATAATTATTTTGTCACATTTTAAGCTTCATGTTTTCAAATATTTGATTATTTATAATTTTTTTTTTTAACACCTACAGCACCTGGTATTCCTAGGTGGACTCCCATCCAAGTACTAACCAGGCCCGACCTTTCTTATCTTCCAAGAAAGATTAGGCACCTTCAGGGTGGCATGGCCGTAGACTGATTATTTAGTTTTTATTTAGTTCTCTCCATTAGTTATTTCTCACGGTTTCTTTGATCATCATTTTAAGCATGTGTTCACCTTGTATTTGGAATGCCGTAGTATCTCCCAAACACATCTTTGTTACTGGGCCTGAATGCCATATCCATTTGCAAGTTTTTCCTAGCTAGCTCTACAGCATCTCAAATATTTTGTTAAACACGGTTGGAGAAAATAAATAATCAAGTCTATGTAGATCTTGAGTATTGATTCACCATTTACACCCTCTTCCTCAGCTAAATAACTGCCCTTTAATTAAATTCTTAAAAGATAATCACATTTCCCCCCAACTATTCCCACATTACTACTTATCGACTATTCATTCCTTTCTTCTTTTGATAAATGTTCGAGCATTTGCTATATTTTAAAAATTTTCTAAATGTAAGTGATACAAAGATGACTGCAATACAATGCCTTCCCTCAAAAAGTTTGTAACCAAATATAAAACAACCAGATTTTACACGATGCATATATTGAACTACACCCTTCGTGAAACTAGTAGTTATGAAACATGTAAATTTAATCCAGATGACATTAGCCAAATTGAGTAAGATGAATGAGGAGGTAGAAATGGAAATCAAAACTTGGCCAGATCACTGAAGATATGAATATGTGTTTTGTTAAATGAGAAAAGTGAACAGTCAGTTGTACTTTGAAGAATGAGGTAATTCGAACTACAATGAGAGATTTCATCAGAGAGCCTATTGGGGGAATCAGAGAGGACACTTTCTGCGTTAAGGTAGGAAAGGGGCAAAGATGGTGGTTCTGAAAATATCAGTGATCCATTAGCCCAACACAGAGCTAAAGCTTAAGTAGGGAGCTCTTGGGTTTATTGTTTTCAAACTTAACCCAGTAATTCTATCAGGAGCAAAAACTTTTTAAAAATGCTATCATTTCTGTGAACTACATTACAGGTATAGATCTTGGAAGTTAAAAGATTACTCACCTAATCCCTGCACTATGCAACCTCCCATCTTCTTAAGAGCATTTCAATAAATAAATAAAATAAATAAAATGAAATGAGCTTTCCTGACAGCTCAGTTTCTTAAGCTCACCTCATTTTAATTCACAGATGGGAAGTCTATGAAACACCATACAGAGAGAGCTATGTGGAGAAAAAAAGAGATCAGAAAAATATGCATTTCCCTAGACAGCTGCCAGTCGAACATTTCTCTTTGGAATAGCTGTAGATAATTCTCTGTAGTGAAAACAATCTTGGGCTAATCAGCCCAGGAAATAACAAAATGGAAGTGGGAAAATTACTTATAAACTACTATTGGAAAAACAAAGCTTTTGGTTTTACCATTGACAAAAGTATCAATAAAACAGATTAGTATTTGAAAATTTCCCGCTTCAGTGCTACTTTTAATTCATAAAATAAAACTCTAATTAAAAAAAGAAATTACTGGAATAGAAAAAAGAAAATAAGTTATAATTACTAATTCAAATAAAGTTGACTAAAACAATACAAAATTAAAAATAGCCTTATCATTATTAAATATTTTAAAATCTCAACCTATACAGCACTATACATGTCAATGCAAGAAACATCCAAACCTGTAGAGAATCTTAACAAGTATATTCGAGCCAAACTGACAACAATTGCCAGGAAGCAAATTCTCAACAGTTTAAGAACATTCTCAGAGAATATCAGTTCTGTAGTTTATTTTACACATTAGAATCAAAGGAGAAGAGGTAAGGAGAGTTACATGAAATCCACTGGTGGTAAATTAGGAGGTGGGAGAGGGCAAAGCCAGGGGAATCTCTGGGACTGAATAATAAGTAAAACAAAGGACAAATACTTCTTTTACACTGGCGAGTACAGGATAGTTAAAAATGAACATTTACAGCACATGGGGATGGTATTTGGAAAACAATATAACATTGAGGGGTTCTGTGGTCTCCTGCTCTGGTGGATTGTGCCCTGAGGGGTCTGGAAAAGGGGATTACTCTGACACTCCAAGGGCATATTATTTTAGGTGCAAAAAGACAATAGACAGGCTTACTTATGGTGAAGATTGACCTTGGTCAAGAAAACTAGAGGCTCAAGCGTGACTACCAGCCATGACCAGCTTTTAGTTAGGAATTTTTATGTTCATACCATCCTTTGTGGTTACTTTCAGTCTCTGGGTTTGTAGGGCCTGCCATGCTGGCCTCCCTGAGCTTGTCAGATTTAGTGTGTGGCCCCTTTTATGTCCACATATAGAATACCTGTTTATTTTAGATCACATAAACCTTATTTATCTCTTTATTTTATAAATATAGATATATGCAAAAATATGCTTTAATGGAAGCACTTTTGGTAGTTTATAGACAGATAATTTGTTTTTATACTTTTCGGCATATATTTCAATAAATGGCCTATATCTTAGAGATTAAACAACTTCTTGCTTTTGAAAGAATACTTTTCCTCTGAAGAGATCTCAGTGTATACCCAAACATTTCAATTTGTTACCAGAGTTATGACATTGCGATAATAATAAAATGAGAGAAAATGCAAAGAAACAACTTCACACAAATGTTCATTCAACTATTGTGCTTTCTTAAATTGGAACTTGATTTACCAAGCCTCATCAGCAATGTGCACTAAACTCTTGAAAAATGAAACTAAAAACAAAACAAAAATATATATGATATTGGCCATGGTCTCAGTTGACCGCTTTATTTAGGACTGAACAAACAATTATAAAAGACATTGCAAAATAGTTTCTAATGATTTGATAAATCAATTTAAGTAAACAGAAGAAGGCAAAGTCAAATAAAGCATATAAATACAGATGTATATGTATGTGTTTATCGGAATATGAATAAATATGTGTGTAGGTGTGGTGAGTGTAAAGAGTGAAGATTTTTTTTTTTGAGAGCTTAAAGAAAATGTGTTCACACATGAAAATATTACTAGTGAATGATTATTCTCTTTGAACAATGTGTTGTTTCTGACTATAAATTACATGTTTTAAATGCAATTTCATAGTGAAGTTAAATTATTTTTGGTCCTACAAATAAATTTATTCACTTGACAAATATTTATTGAGCACCTATGACAGGCAGATACTGTGGAGGATTGAGCATATAGTTTTTATAATGTAAAAACTCTTACATTATTACTACGATTCTTTTTGATCATCGCTGGTGCAAACACGATTCCCATTTATACAATGATGTTTGTATTTCTTCTATACACAAACGATATATAAAACATATCTCATCTTTTTGATTTGGAAGACCAAGATAGAAACTAGTTTCTTTATGAAAATATGCTCTCCTCACTCTCTCAATTCTCTACTAACCCTTACTACTCAAATATTTGGTTTAGTGATTTGTCTTTTGACTAGGATGAGGTTATCTCTACACTGAAAAATGGCAATAGGGGTGGAGATTTTTAAAAAGAGAGTACCACAGGAATGAAGGGATAAAGAGGCAGAGAACAGAGGAATTTTAGGACAGGGTAACTGTTCTGTATAATACTGTAATGGCAGATACATGTCATTATACATTTGTCAAAACCTACAGAATATACAACTCAATGAGTGAGCCTTAATGTAAATTACAGATTTGAAACCATAGGGATAACTGTGTAAAAAAAAAAAAAACCCAGGGCTGTCACAAAACTAGTAACATCATAATCCTTGGGGATGGTGCCTGAGTTGGTGGATTTACTTCAAAGTTCTTGAAATGATTTGAATGGTAAGCTGAGGTTAGGAATCACTGATAATAAGAAAGTAATGCCATGTTTAAAGACATTTGAAGCACTGCAGTGGGTGAACCTTATGGCAAGGTAAAAGAATATTATGTACTTATTTATGTATCAGTGGGGAAAAGTATGAGGGACCATTTCTTCTTCCTTTGTACCTGAGAGGGTCCTAATAATTAAACATAATAAAATGGTAATACTTTCCTTTTAAATTTAAATGATAAAATGAAATTTAAGTTTCTCAATTAGATTGCTCAATTGCATTTTTAAAAGCATCTCTGATAGCTCAAATGAGACCACTGATACAGAAAAAGGAACACTCCTACACTGCTGGTGGGACTGCAAATTGGTACAGCCACTGTGGAAAACAGTATGGAGGTTCCTCAAAAAGCTAAGAATTGATCTACAATGATCCAGCAATCCCTCTACTGGGTATTTACCCCAAAGACTTGAAAACTCATATCTGAAAAGATATTTGCACACCAATGTTCATAGCAGCATTATTCATAGAGGCCATGATATGGAAGCAACCAAAGTGTCCTAGAATAGATGACTGGCTAAAAAAGCTGTGGTACATATATACAATGGAATATTACTCAGCCATAAGAAGAGATAAAATACTGCCATTTGTGACATGGATAGACCTTGAGATAATCATGCTAAGCAAAATAAATCAGACAGAAAAAGTTGAAACCCACAAGATATCACTTATATGTAAGATATAAAACTAAAAGCAACAACTGAACAGGACAAACATACAGAGACCCATGGACATGGACTACAGACTAGTGGTTACCATAGGGTAGGAGGTTGGGGAGGGGAGAGAGGAGGTAGATGGGGAAAAGGGGGTCAAATGTGTGGTGACAGAAAGAAATCTAACTATGAGAGGTGAACACACAGTGTGTATATATATATATATATACACACACGCATATATATATATATACACACACACACGCACACATATACATATATATGTATACGTGTATATGGTTTCAAATCTGTTAAAGTGTATAGCTGAAACTTACTGGATTTTGTTAACCAATGTCATCATAAAAAAATAAGTTAATAAATCTTAAAAAATTAATAGCACTAAGAAAAAAAAAATGACAACAATAAAATTCAGGAAGCTGCCCCAGTAAAATTCAGGAAAATGATGTGTGAGCAAGTTAAATTGCTACCTTAAACTGGTCAAGACTTGACCTAGCATGTGGTTCTTTGTAATTCAAAAAAGTAGTAAGCTAATTATTTTATGCATTTGTAGAGTTCTCCTTTATATCATTTTTTCTTCACTCAGGAAAGTGTCTCTTTCAGAAAAGCATTCTTAAGAGCATATATATTCTCAACACCACATTTTCTGAATATTCTTTAAAAGGAAAAATTATATTGTTTTCAAAGACACTACAAGTCAAGCTTTTTACTTTTCATTCCATTCTTCCCTCTCTTTGCTAGAAGATTTTATTCAGTTATCTCCTACTGAATGTGCATTTTTGTTTTTTGCAATACTAGAATATTCGTTTCGAAAAAAAGAAGAGAGTCATTTTTTGGTATGGTCGTTGGGCTGTATTTTTAACTTATATTTTCTCACTTGCTGTGAGGCAGTACTAACAGCATAGCTATACCTACAGCACATTTCATAGAACTACTAGTCTCATATTTGTAAACTTCCTGCCAAAAATTTGTAAAGCGGTGGAAAAATGCATTTTTTTAACCAGGGAAAGAGGACATTATTTTGTTTAATAAACTATTTATCAGTAAGTGAAACAACAACAAAAAAAAACTATTTAGGATTTAATCTATAAAAGGACAATGTATACAGCCCACAGTAATACTATTACAAAAAAAAAAAAAAAAACCGGTCTTATTATTATTGTTATCACTATTAATATTACCATGGTTAGGATTTAAAACTCAAACAGAATAAGAACACACATTTTCAAAATGATGAATTACTGGCACTCACACAGAATATGTGAAGTTGCAGTGAATGCCTCTGGTTTACAATGCCCATTTCCATAACTGAAGAAACACTTATCTCCTGTGGGTGGGATCTTACTAGTTCCTTCTACATTAGAGGAGATTAGAAATAGACGTCCCTCTAGGCAAGCTGAAGACATTGGCTCGCTGAGTAAAAATATGTTTATAAAGGAAACATACTTAGAGAGCCATGCTCTTGGGAATGGAGAAAGGAGATGGGGGGGAGGGGTCGAGACAGGATAGAAGCAATATGGTGAAGAGAAATAGAAATGGGTAAGGAGGGGAGAGGAGAAAAGGTAAATAGTTGGGGCAGAGGAAAAAGAGACAGAGGAGGAGATGCAGAGGTGAGACTGCGGATGGAGAAGATGGTAGAGAAGGAGAAAGGGGTGAAAGAGAGAGGTAAGAGGATGGGAGGACAAGATAATTATAAGGCCATATGCAATATGGAAATATTAGCATTTAAAATGCAAAACATAATGGTAAGACATGACTTTGCAAATTCTTTGGCCCAATTCCAATCCTTTGCCTCCATTAAGATGTTTCTATAGTTTGTAGCTTGTATTGAATTGAAATGAAATGAAAATGGAGTGAAAAATCAGGAAAACTTATTTTGTTTTAAACTCAAGAAGATCCCATAACCACTAGTATGAGTTTTGTTATACATGTGCCAATACAAAGAAAGGGATTAAGCTAAGCTTTCATGCGTGACTCTGTAAGGAAATTTAAAGTCAAGAAATGATGTTTTTTTGGTTCATTAAAGTCACTTATGGATTATATCATATTGATTACATATACATATACATTAATATATATTAAAGAGAGATTATGATTTATTCAAATGTCATCTAACTAAAAAGTATTCTTTTTAGGATTTGGAAGTCTCTAAAGAATACTAAATATACTATTTATAACATTAAATATGAGTTCTGAAATACTGGTAAAGGAGTTCTCTCTTTGAGCCAATATATTTCTTCCTACTGTTATTTATAAATGTTTAAACACTTTGAACATTCCTCAGAAAGCTTGGCACATCAAATGGAAACTCAAGTTCCATTGGTGGGTATGACTGCAGATGTTGAATTGCTGCTGCTTAGGATCACTTTTATATCTTGGGCCACCTAATTCCTTATATTCCATAAACTGAAGCAAATAATGCATTTGGAGAAATGTGTGCTTTATTTTTGTCACTGCCTGATGGAAAAGAGTTGGTGCCATGTGTGGGTGAGGGGGATTTGTTGACTTAGGAGAGGCCTCCTGTGAATGAAAACTGTTGGTACTGACAAAGGCTGAGACCCGGGCACACTGGAGAACTGGGGAAGCTCATGGGCTTGAGGAGGAGCCATTGGAGAGCTAAAACTGAGTAGTCCCATATGGCAAATGTGGGCACTAAGGGTATGTCTAAGAAGCAGCAGCTAACCACATAGAAAGGGTAAAAAGTCTATAAGCAATAAATCTAGACACAGAAGGTAATTCATGGAATAGGGATTAGGTATCTGAACACAGGAAGAAAAACGGAATGCATTTGTGAGGAAAGCAAGATGTGTGCACAGTAGAGTCTCAGTCCTTACTCTGTTTTACTAACTGGATCACCTTTGGCATTCTCTCTCTAAATTTCCTCATCCATTGAACGAAGATAAAAACTAATGGGATCATTGGAAGGATTAAATTAGGTAACATTTGTGAAGTTGCTTTACAAACTGATAAGCTCTATATGGATGGCATTTATTTTTAGGTAAATGCAAATTTTTTCATGGAGATGAAAGAATTTATGCCAAAAAGCTAACTTTATCTGATATCTTTCTGAGGAGTAGCTAACTAATTTTTTAAGTAAGATTTTATTTTGAGATAACTATGGATTCATATGCAGTAGTGAAAAGTGATGCAGAAAAATCTCACGTATTCTTTACCAGGTTTCTCTCCAGTGTAACATGTTTCAAAATTATAGTATGATATAACAATCAATATATTGGCAATGATACATCCAAGATGCCAAACATGTCCATCATCACAAGATTTCTTTGTGTTGTCCTTTTAAAGTCACATCTATCTCCTTCCTCTTACACACCACACCCCTATTCCTGACCCCTGGCAATTATTAATTATTAATTTGTTTTCTGTTTCTATAATTTGTCATCTAAAGAATATTATATAAATAGAATGATGGAGTTGCCTTTTTTCATTCAGCATTTTGTACAAGAAAAACTCTCATTTATTGCCAGTGGGAACGCAAGATGGTCCAGCTAATTTGTAATACAGCTGCTGACAGGAAAAAGTGGGCCTCTGACTCTCAGCACCTCATTGCCTTTAAGGGAGAATAGGATCAGTTCCCCGATGGGCTCTGTGGACAGGAGGAGGTAGCTATATGGAGGCCTGACTCACACTACTTTGTTATTGTTATATGCTTAGCATCTACTTGCCCTTCTGAAACCAGAGGAGGGGAGGGGATGGTGATGTGTCCATTAGCTCTATCTGAGAGCTAATGTGACCTCTTGATTCAAGTGGGGATTGAGGTCCCTATTGACACAAGGGGTGGGGGAGCAAAGTGTCAATGACCCTTCCTCAGTCACCTCATTCTGCCTCATTGATGAACAGGAATGGAGGCTCAGCTCCCCATTGGGCTCTGCTGACCGGAGCGGATGAGGAATAGGAGAGCCTATGAGCTCTGGTTCAGACCACTTTGTTAATTCTGTCACAGCCGTGTTAGTACGGGAGTTCACACAATGGGCCACCCTGGCAACACAGGTGGGCATTGTGGAGTGCTTATTCACTCTGACTTGTACTGCCTCATTCATTCTTAGTGATGTTAGATCTTGTGGAGGCCCTGCTCCCCACTGGCCCCCCACAGCGGTGGGATGTGTGAAGCCTACTGGTGAGTAACCTCACCTCTCACCCCCTCATTAGGTCTCATTGCTGCTGGGGGGTTGTGGAGGCTAGGTTGCTGCTGAACCCACTGAAACTATTCTAATGGGGGAATTAGAGAACGGCTTTGCTCTAACAAGGTAGAGAATGATAGACCAGCTCCCAGCTGTGTCCAGTTAATCAGCTGGAGTATTAAAGGAGCACCAACTGCTTCCATAGGGTACAGTAAGAATGGGAGATTGACTCTACACCCACCCCCATTGTGTGTGTGTGTGTGTGTGTGTGTGTGTGTGTACATTTTACATTTGTGTTTAGCTGGAATAGGGCAGGTAATGCAAAAGGTTTTCTGTTGTTAGGCTATTCTTTTCCTGGTTCTTTAGCTAAGGAGAACTGGCTTTTCTTTGAACTTTTTTCTGTTTGTGTCTATTGGCAGTTTCAGATTGTAGGCTTTGGTGGTGCCCTGTTCCAGATATAGGGTAGGCAATAAAGACACTCAGAACTCATCAGCTGTCATTCAGCAAGTCTCGAGGTTCTGAGGCTTTCTGCTTTTCAGTGTCTTGCCGAGTTTTTGTGTTATGTCAAGGAATTTTTAGTTGTAAGAGTCAATATCTGGAAGTAATGGGACTACTATATCTTGATATAAATGGAGATTTACTTTTAAGAACAAATGTTTCAACTCCTTTTCCGGTATAGAGCAGTTTATAATCTATACACAATATTCTCAATCCCAGGTGAAATCTGTATTACAAGTTTATAGGAGCATTTTTTGATTCTCTAATCCTCTTGCTTCTTTCTCATTGCTATTGGCTTTAATGGTCAGTCTTTGGCTGTTGCTTAAAATTTACTCTGAGAGTTATGTTCATTCCCTTTTGATCTTTTGATGTTAAGTAGCTTTTGGAATATCTTCTTCATATGACACCGAAGCTTTCCTAATAGTTGAAACCTGGGATTTTTTTTTCAGATTCTTTCATTTTCAACTATAGAATTATAGTACTGATTTGTCATCACCTCATCTATGCTTATTGCTCTCTTATATGGATTCATCTTAAATCAGCACATCTGAATGTTAAAATGGGAATATAAAGATAAAACATGCTGCATATTTTTTTAAAAAAATCCTGCCAATATATTTATCAGTCTCCTATTTCTAACAAGTAAATTTATTTTAAAATAGATGAAAAAATATAACATCTAGTATAGAAATTTCACAAGATGTTTTTCTAAATAAATGAGTAATTGATTCATGAAGTGGATGGCTACAGTTTTTGTGCTACATTTTTGCAAAGGAAATTGTTGAGTTCAGATTTTACCACAGATATCAAAGCCAAGAGTACACAAAAGGAATATAACTAGATAACTTCTAAAAATATTTGCTTCCAGTGCACAATGAAGGCCAATATTTTTCCAGTATTATAGAACAAAATTAAAATTACGAATGTGTTGTGTTTGCTAATGATTGATAGTTCATATTGGGCCTCACCAAAATATCACTTTTTTCTTCCAAGATACCCAAAACTATTCTCTTTAAGTGTACACCGTACAATTGTGAACCATATCACCTTTTATTTTTCCAGTTCTACAGAAAAATGGTTATCTTTCAATTTCAGCAACTGCTGAACATTTTTATTTATTTATTTATTTTTTGGTACTACACTGAGGGAAAGGGAGATTAAACTGTATAAAGAAATATATCTTCTATCTCCTATGCCAGTGTTTCTTGAAACTGTATACACATTAGAATGAACTGGAACTATTAACAGATACTGAAGCATGGCTTCACTTCCACGGATTCTGCTCTAATAGTGGAGCCTGAGCATGAGTGTCAGCAATGGCTTACCAGGAGATTCTAGGAGCGTCAGCTGATCTCTTTCTCTCACCTCGTAGGTGCTAGTTTACATCTGTAATTATCTTCATAAAATAGAGATGAATTAAACAGAAAATTGGAATTTTAGGAAGTACAGATGTGGGTGCTACCAATAAGTATGACTGAATTAATTATGTTATTGAAAGAACATAATTTTATCATAAATAAGAAAAAAATAATTTCAAGTTTAATTTAAAAATCCAGTTTTAGCACTGTATGTGCCTACTGGCATTGTAATTTGCTTTTAACTGTAAATAAAATAAACAGATTTTTTTCCCTCTCATTTACTTTTCTTCTTTTTTCTCCCTGAGATGTTGATTGAGAGGTTCTCCCATACTCTTTAGAGATTTTCTCCATAGTATCACTAAACGGGATGTAGTAAAGCTTATAAAGGGTCTATTAAGGATCTTAAGAGCTTGCGTGTAAATTAAATCTATGTAGTTGGGTCCAGTACTGAGCTGCTCATTTAATCTCGTTGTAGGCAAGTGTCCTGGAAATCAGGATAGTTCAGGAACTTGGAATCAGACAAACATAACTATAAGCTTGGATTCTTCCTCTGCATAACTACTTAATCACACAGAAATCTATTTGCTTCACTAGGGCTTAGCTCCTAATTTAGGAAATTAATGCAGTAACTCCTCAGAGATGCTGTTTATATTAACCAATTAAGATGGCAAATTTTCTTGACCAGGGTAATTGATAAATGAACACTATGTAGTGGGACTGTCACTGTATCTTTTCTCTCTGAGAAATGGCCTCTATGATGAATATTTACCAGAACTATTTAAAAAAAATTTCCCAACTTAATCAAATTAATAGGAAAGACTAGCAAGGATCTGCCATAGCCAAGGTTATACAGTGTACACGAGTATACTCTTAAGTGATAGTGTGTGTATTAGCACCCTTTTCTCACTAGTTATTAATATAACATAACCAAAGAGAAAAGAACATAAGTAACAAATACCTAGAGGTGGAATGTGCTCTACGTAATTAGTAATGAATTCATTACTTTTCTATTGCTGCTATAACAAATTCCACAAATCTTAAAGAAACACAAATTTATTAGAGCTCTGGAAGTCAGAAGTCCAAAATATACCTCACTGTGCCAAAATCAAGGTGTCAGCAGGGTTGTGTTCCTTTCTGGAAGTTCTAGAGAATGTTTCTTTCCTTTCCTGCTTCTAGAACCACTGCTTTCCTTCACTTATAAGGACCCTTGTGATTGATTACATTGGGCTTGTTTGGACAATTCGGAATTATTATCTCTACCCCCTTAAGGTCAACTAATTAGCAACCTTAATTCCATCTGTTACCTTTATTCCCCTTTGTCACATAACCTAATATATTCACAGTTTCCAGAGATTAGGATCTTCAGCATCTTTGCCAGGGATGGGGGTTGTGAAGAAAGGAGCAGGAGACATTATTCTGCTTACCATAGAAGGTATGTGAGCAGAAGCACTGGACTGGAAAGGAAGGTCCATGTAGAGAAGGAGAGGAAGATACGTCAGAGGAAGTATTTTAGTTATCAAATTGTAAAGGTCTCTAAAAGACAGATGGAGGATTTTAGATTTGATCTAGAAGACCATTAGAAATGTTTAGCTAAAGAGAGAAGTGATCAAAGAAAGCAGAGTAAGAAGATGTGCAAGTGAAATACGCAAAGTAAATCAGATGCAAGGGACTAGTTATGGATGCTGGCTGTGGTTCAGGTGTCAAATAGTGATTACTTGGGCCAGAGTGATGGAAGCAAGAATCACTGATAGAGTCTGGCACATAAGATGTGGAAATATACATGGCTCTGATATTGCAAACCTGGGAAGAAAGTGATAAAATTGTTGGCTCCCTGTCCCACTGTTTATGGAAGTGGGAAAATTATTTTGTAATAAGGAAAGTCATTAGAAGCAAGAATTCTTAACAGAAAACATGAAAGATAAGTAAAAATGTCTCAAAACCCATTATGAAATATTCCATGATCAGCTAAGTATTTTTTAAAATTGACTTCATTAAATAAGTTTGATATCCGCAGCAAAATTGAGGGAAAGGTACAGAGATTTCCCATATACTCCCTGTCCCACATACGCATAGCCTCTCCCATTATCAACATCCCCCATCAGAGTGGTACAATGGTTACAATTGAGGAACATCATAATCACCCAAAGTTCATTGTTTACATTATGGTTCACCCTTGGTATTGTACGTTCTATGAATGTGGACAAATGTATGACTTGTACTTATCATTACGATATCATAGATAGTATTTTTACTGCCCTAAATATTCTCTGTGCTCTGCCTATTCACCCCCTCACCCCACCTCTGCAGCTCCTGATAACTACTGATCTTTTTACTGTCTTCATAGTTTTGCCTTTTGCAGAATATCATGTGGTTGGAATCATATAGTAATAGGCATTTAAGTTTCCTCCCTGTCTTCTAATGGCTTGATAGCTCATTTCTTTTTAGTTCTGAGTAATATTCATTGTCTGGATGAACTATAGTTTATCCATTCAAGTACTGAAGAATATCTTGGTTGCTTCCAAGTTTTGGCAATGGCAACTAAATAAAGCTTTAATTCAATCTGGTACTTTTAAAAGCTGTCATAAACATCTGTGTACAGATTTTTGTGTAGATGTCAGTTTTCAACTCTTTCAGTAACTCCCAAGGAGCACCATTGCTGGATCATATGGTAAGAGTATGTTTAGATTTGTAAGAAGCCTCTAAACTATCTTCCAAAGTGGCTGTATTATTTTGCCTTCCCACCAGCAACACATGAGAATTCCTGCTACACCACATTCTTACAACATTTTGTGTTGTCAGTGTTTATATTTTGGCTGTTCTGATAGGTATGTAATGATATCTTATCCTTGTTTTACTTTGCATTTCCCTGAAGACATATGATGTGGAACATCTTTTCATGTTTAGTTGCTATCTATGTATCTTCTTTGATAAGATGTCTGTTAAGGTGTTTGGCCTATTTTTTAATTGGGTAGTTTGTCTTCTTATTATTGAATTTTAAGAATTCTTTGTATATTTTGGGTAAGAGTCTTTGATCAGATGTATGTTTGAAAATATTTCTACCCAGTCTGTGGTTTGTCTTTTCATTTTCTTGATTTGTATTTCATAGAGAAGTTTTTCATTTTAGCAAAGTCCAGTTTATCAATTATCACTTTCATTGATCTTGTCTATGGTATTTTATCAAAAAAAGTCATCAATAGACCCAAGGTCATTTAGGGTTTCTTCTATGTTATCTTCCAGGAGATTTATAGTTTTGTTTTACATTTGGGTCTATTATCCATTTCGAGTTAATCTTTCTGAAGGGTGTAAGGTCTGAATCTAGATTCATTTGTTTGCATGCGGCTGTCCAGTTATCAGCCCCATTTGTTGAAAAGACTCTTTGCTCCATTGTATGGCCTTTGCTTCTTTGCCAAAGATCAGTTCATTATATTTACGTGGATCTATTTCTGGACTCTGTTTTATTCCATTGATTTATTTATCTATTTTTTTCTACGAATATCACCCTGTAGATTAAAAGTAAGTCCTATCATCTGTGAACAAAAACGATTTTATTTAGTTCTTTCTACTCAATCTAAATACCTTTATTCTCTTTCCTTGTTTTATTGTATTAGCTGGAACTTGTAGTATAATATTGAAAAAGAGTGATGATCTTAATTGAGAAAGCTTCATGTTTCTCACCATTAAGTATGACATTAGCTGTAGATTTTTTATATTCTTTATCCTATTGAGGAAATTCCCCTCTATTTCTAGTTTACTGAGAGTTATGATTTTTTAAAAATCATAAATTGGTGATATATTCTCTTGAATGCTTTTTCTGCATCTGTTAATGTGAACATGTGATTTTTTTTAGCCTATTGATGTGATAGATTACATTAATTGATTTTTGGATGTTGAACCAGCCTTGTATATCTGTGATAAATCCCACCTGGTTTTATGTATATATTTTGGACTTGATTTGCTAATAATCTGCATGAGATTTTTGCATCCATGTTCATGAGATATATTGGTCTATAGTTTTCTTTTCTTGTAATGTCTTTGTCTGGTTTCAGTGTTAGGATAATGCTGGCATCATAGAATAAGTTAGAAAGTACTCCCTCTGCTTCTATCTTCTGAAAGAGATCATAGAAAATTGTCATAATGTCTTCCTTAAATGTTTGGTAGAATTCACCAGTGAGCCCATCTACACCTGGTCCTTTCTATTTTGGAAAGTTATTAATTATTGATTCAATTTCTAATTGATATAAGCCTATTCAGATTGTTCATTTCTCTTGTGCCTCTTTTAATCTAGGTTATCAAATCTGTAAGCAAAGAATTGCTCATAGTATTCATTTATTATCCTTTTAAGATCAATAAAAGCCTGCACTGATGCCCCCTCTTTCATTTTTGATTTTAAAAATGTGTGTCTTCTCTCTTTTTTTCTTAGTTAGCCTGGCTAGAAGTTTATCAGTTTTATTCATCTTTTCAAAGGATTCTTAGTTAGCCTGGCTAGAAGTTTATCAGTTTTATTCATCTTTTCAAAGGATGAGTTTTATTTTCATTGATTTCTCTATTGATTTCCTTTTTTCAATTTCATTGATTTCTGCTCTTATTATTTATTTTCTTTTGCTTACTTTGGATTTAATTTGCTCTTTTTCTAGTTTCCTGTAGTAGAAACTTAGACTCTTGATTTAGATCTTTCTTCTTTTCTAATATACACATTCAATGCTATAAATTTCCCTTTATTTACTGCTTTGTCGCATCCCACAAAGTTTGATAGATTTTATTTTCATTGAGTTTAAAATATTTTTTTTTTAATTTCCCTTGAGATTTATTGTTTGATCTATGTATTATTTCTCTAATAACAACTCATGTGTTGTTTATAATCCACATATTTTAGCGCAGTTTCTTTAAAAATAAAAAGGATATTTTGGCATGTGTTTCTATGGTGTTTGCACATATTTCTATTTTGCTAATATCAAAATTATTTCTAAAGTACTTATAGTTCTCATCTGATACTCCCCAATCTTCATCCTTAGCCATCAGTTTCTCTCATTATCAGAAAGTAGAACATAGTAGTCATAGGCAACCTAGCAGATGTACATTATTCTGGAGGAGCACTCAGAAGGCCTAAATCATCTTTATTTTAGATAAAGTGACTTGTGAAAGCAGCATTAAGGAACTCTCTAAGTTGGAGATAACTATAAAATAATACTGATGGCATCTAAACTTTACAGACAAAATCTCCTAGGATCTTATAACTCAAGATGTAGTTTATGGACCAACAACATCAGCATTAGATATGCACAGCTAGTTAAAAATGCACTATGAGCCTCATCTTGAGTATTCTGAATTAGTCTATATTTTAATGAGATCCCCAGGTAATTCATTTGCACATTAAAGTTTGAGAAGCACTGGCCTAGGGCTAATAATTAAAACCCAAAATCCTTCTGGACCAAACAAACTTATATCTGAAATTGGCTAAGGTCATTGTGGGCTTTGGGATTTGTAAGGAAGGAAGCTGAGCAATAGTCACCCAGAACAATTTCCTCTTTAGAAAACACACTGATTGCTTGGCCTGAGCATTAGAAATTGTTTTAATGAGACAAGTAAGTAATTTCACATATTTAAAAAAGAGAAAACAATTTTTTAAAATCTTACAAAATATCAAATTTTAATCAAATCAAAGGATTTCACTTTTAGCTTTAGATAATGCTATTAAGAGGATAAAAAAATATATATATTTTATTTCCATACAAGGTGCTTTTAACTATTATTGAATAGAT
Organism: Rousettus aegyptiacus; assembly: GCF_014176215.1. NCBI lineage: Eukaryota > Metazoa > Chordata > Mammalia > Chiroptera > Pteropodidae > Rousettus > Rousettus aegyptiacus. The sequence goes on from NW_023416311.1 coordinate 53,281,045, forward strand.
CCCAATTATAGTTTTTCATTTGAGTAAATGATCAGATAAACCAGGTAAATGATAATAAAATCAATACATTTAGGAAATATGAAAGTTAGTCATTAAAATTTTAAAGATCTTGACTTAGCTCATCTTGGGTTTCTCTGTTAGAGAGGTACTAGTAATTGGCTTGTGAAGTCTGAGGTGTAAGTACTTTCTCAAAAATTAAATTTCCATTGAGAAATATCTTACTGGAAGACTCATATTTGTCACTCATTTATTAGATATTCTTGAGGATGATCTATTTTCAATAAATTAATTATATAGTGTTTTTACATTTAGAAAATTAGTTACCAATTTAGTGCACATACAAAATAAAAAAAAAAATAATTATTTAAAATACTTTTTATTTCTCAATGCAACACAAGATACTCAAAACATAGTTCCACAGGAAATCACGCTCTTTAAGGATTTAATGTGTACTGATATAAGAAAGAGTGGTAAAAATATTCTTTATGATATGATAAGCCTGCTTGATTTCAATAATTTTGAGCATTCTTCAATTTTGTAAAAGATATTAAGGATACTTTCTTGAATGGAAGATTTTTGCTGGAGCTTTATTGTCCCCACTCAAAAAAGACTTAAGTGGAGAAAGGCTTTGGATTAATGAGAAAGCGATGTAATTAAACAACAAGGCATGAAATTTCTTCTGTGTGCACCATTAAAGATAAAGATGCTGGTGATAAAGGGTATGTAAATAATAGAGGATAAAGAGGAGATTAGAGTTAGATAAGAATTCTTCCACTACAATAATGAGTCTCTTCCCCCACCCCATGCTCATACTCATTGAATATCTTACTTATATTTACTTTTAACATTAACTTAACAACTGACCTTATGCAGTTCATTGGTGGTTTTGTAACAACACATCAGACTTATTAAAAACATGTTGGAGCATTTTAAAAATACACTGTTAAGAATATGTCCAGATATGACAAGAGATAGAGGTATCTGCATGTTCAACACACAGAGTCGAAGTCACTGAACATTTCTAAGCCACCTTTCAGCATTTAAAAGAAGCTGCAGAGTTCCTACACAGGCACAGCCTGAGCTCTTTATCCTTTAGGAAGTGCTGACTCCAATGCTCTTAGAGAATTCTGTTTTGATATAATCGGTTCTGGTTGACATGTCCTTAGATACCATGCCATGATCCAACTGAACACAATGCTTTCCATTCCAGCTGATTAGTCTTTGCCAACCTTTGTCACAATCCTGAATGTTTGATTTTGACCAAGAATAAGCTCAGTGCACTGAATGTTATTAGATTCCAGCTTCATACAGCTGCTATTCTCAGCCCTGGGAAAGAAATATTTAGCCAATGCAGCTAAACTCTGGAAACCTGTCTCGGTGATTACATTTTATAAAGATGTGGTCAGATTGGGGACAGTGATCATAAAAAATATTACTAGTAAATTAACAAAAGTAAAGATATCTTTTATTCATGTTACAATTAGAGTTTTCGAAGGGCTTTACAAATAAGTCAAGAATGAAAAGTTAATTATCTTCACAATATAAACTTAGCTTATTGTGTGCCCTTTATCTTCCCTAATTTTTTTCCTAGTTTCTGTTCTTAACTATTTCTCTATCATTTAAAGAAAAGCTTTGCTCAAATTCTCATTTAGGGAATTCTTCTTGTCATCACTGTTAAGAAATTTGGCAAACCAGCGATAACTGTAAGTGATGCAAGTTGCTAAAATGTGGCCAGTTCAAATGATAAAAGTCAAATGAGTAACCAAAACAGTATATATTATAAAATATTATTACTAAATTTCATCATGAAGCTTTTAGAATAGGTGCATGTACACAATCTCTGCCTCAAAAATATCATGAAAATATAACCTTATCAACAAATTTAGTGTCTATGTACAAAAACCCATAATACGAAAAATGGGGATATAAAACTAAGTGCAATTACTGCACCTTCCCTCCAGGATGTACACACTATTGTAGTGATTTCTAATCTGAGATCTCTTAGACCCATGAAATCTTTTTATTTTATAAATGATCTAACAGTTACACAAAATAAAATTTTATGAGAGTCCTACATTTACCTGTTGTAAGTCTTCATAGGCTAATTAAAATATTAAGAGCAGTACACACTTTCATAGTGATAATAAGTTCCAGGAACCATTATAAGTATTTATATACAGGAACATATAACAAAAGTAGAGATGTTATGTGAGTACAATTGCTTTCCCTGTTATCACAGATGAGGAAGACAGGCATAGAAAAGTTAAATAAACTGTCCATTATTACACAGCTAGTAGGTTGCAGAGCAAAGACAGAAAACCAGTCTTCACTTGTAACATTTCTCGACTTTTGTTTGTTTGTTTGTTTTTGTTTTTGTTTTTGCCTTGGCTGTATTTATGATGATCGGAATCTTCAAGTAACTCTTATCTGGGGTGGTGGGGGGGTGCAGATAATGGGAACTTATCTAGGGGAGGGGGGCAGATAATGGGAACTAAGCTGTTGTTTATTGTGAGTAAGGTTCATAGAATAAAGAGTAAATAATAGAAGAGATTATTGGTGGTTTAAAAAAAGGTTCTAAATCACTGGTTAATGTGAAGATGATGGGCTCACTTATTTTGGAGAAGCTATTTTATTATTTGATTATTGATATCCATTTTCATATAAAGACAATGTATATCAGGGGAAAAATGGAGATTGTGGTTCTTTTTACTTCATAGAAACGGAATGGAGATATCATTTCGGAGACCCTTAAAAATCACCATAGGCATAGTCCCTCTCACCACACAATTCTCAAGAGCTTGTGAGGTTCCATACTATGGCACTAGGAGATGGAGACTGCAGCTTATTCTAAGAATCAGTCTTGTGCGGGATAATCTGTCAAGTTAATATTGAAGCTGGTAGGTAACAGTAGATTAGATTCTTATTTCTCATTTTCTCAAGATCTTTCTTAAACTGTTCCTTAAGGGACATTTAATTTAAGCTCAGAGGTCCAGATCACTGTCTTATCTTGTCTCAAAATTGACTATCACGAGTAAAGTATCGATTCTGAGCTTAAAACACTAAGATTCTAGGTCTAAATTATAAGGAGGGCTGACTTCATTTAAGTCTGTGATTTTCTTTGAAATATTTCCTCTCGTAAGTTAACATTCGACTTCCTTGACCCTCCTCTCATACAGTCATGCAGGCATAATTTTATTAGCTGTACCTCATCTTATAGCCCATAAAACTCTTGCACACTTCACTTGCCTTCTGTTCTCCCATTCAAATATGAACAATGTTCTTTCCTTATATAGACTCGATTTCCACATGGAGTTTCATTACGACCTCTTGGAATGAGAAAATAGCCTTAACTGATTTATGTGCTCAGACTTTTTATATTGCCAAGCATTACCCAGATGGAATCAGTGATAACAGTTTCATAAACTATAACTTTTAACAGTCTCCATTTTGAAATATGTAAGCAGTGTCTTCCAACATGCACAAATTGTGAAAGATCCTTGCTTAATAAATATTCAATTATATTTTAGATTGATAGACTTCTTCACATATGAAGCAAAAGTATTTTGCTTGGAAAATTCAGGAATATATACAAAGAGGGAGTTATAAACAAACAAACAAATTAAACAAAAAATATTATGAGGTCTATTTTTTTAAACAGAAGGAAAAGAGGAAGGCAGGAAAGAAGGAAGAAGGGAGGAAGGGAGGGAGAAAGGAAGATAGGAAAAAAGGAAGGAAGATTATATATCGAAAAGATTATTCGTAATGGTTAGCTAACACCATATGAGATACATATTATAAAGCTGTTGTACTTGGTACAAATGTAGTTATTTAATTTGTTTGTGGGTGTTTGAATATGTACTTAATTAAATTTTTATGTCTTCTGGACTAAGATATCATGAAGAGAAATACTTATTTTTCCTGCTTCACCTGAATGTACTACTGGTTCACTATATATATTCACATCCACTAAGGGAAGATATGAAACAACCTCCCCACATACACTCAGACCATTAAAATATAATAATAATAATTAATAATAATAATACAAGTTATTTAGACAAATTTGGATCATGGCATGTTGGAACTATAGCTGATTCTATAAACACTGCCATGTCTTTATCTTTGATGAACATTTTTTTAAAATCTTCATTCTATTCAGGAAGTATTTGGGAAAATGGAAGGAATAAATGACATGACCTAGTTTGAGAGATTCTTACTTGAGGTCCAATTTCATTGACAGTGCAGATTGTTTCCTTTGATATAAGGCCAAGAACAGTTGATAAAAGTTCTTAATATATGCATATGTTCACATGCATACATGATTAATCATATTTTTAAATAATTATAAACACACACATGTATAATGTTCAAACTGGTGATTAATGGGTATTAAATCTTAAAATTAAGTCTCGTAACACCCTATCAAGACACATTAAATAAAATAACATGAATTTAAATAACATATTATGAGAATAAATATTATTTTAATTTTTATTGAATGTATACCAAAACTTTACATAGATACTCATGTAAATAGATTCTTGTGATTACATTATTGAACTGAAGGGTATTTTACTTTTGGCAAACACTTTCCATGCTAGCTGCAGAATATACTCTGCCATTACCTCTTTTCTACTCAGATTTTCCTGTTGCACATGGTAAAAAGATCTCAGAAATCCTACTCCCAATATCTTCTACTAGCCCTTCCGAGTATGATGCTCATTTGGTTGTTTGCTTTGCTAACAGTGTTAAACTTTTGGACATGAGTTGAATTCTAAACTGTTACAGTCCAGCGATTGGTGCTTTGGCAGTTACTAAGAAAGATTTGCAAAGTCCATGCAGTATCAACTGAATTGAATGTCTAGATCTTTTTAGTCATATCTCCACTTATGACAGAGAAAGCTGAGAAGTAACTGTCTTCTTGTGCATGTTTATACTTCTCTCATCTGAGTTCCTCTCTACAATTCCTTCCCATGATGGGTCTCTTACCTGAGCAGCATCTTCTAGTAGATTATCCTCTTTTGTCTTCGCAACTTTATCACAGAAATCTGAAGCTGAAAATATCCTTGAAAATCAAAAGCTTCATCTCATTGTTCCTTTAAAACCTGAAGAAAAAAAGCAAAACAAAACTATGGTGTCAAAGAGAAAAAGAACCCTTTCTACATTGACACTTGAAAAGGCTTTACTGGAAGAAAGTGCTAACTTGTACTTCTCATGAGGCAAATCTATTCCATATTTTTAACTATTGCCATTTATAGTAGTGTTGGGAAACACAGGAAGCAGACCCTGGTGACCACCATTTTACTCTGTTTTTACAAGTTTGGTTTTTTCAGACTCCACATATAAGTGATGCCATACAGTATTTGAGTGTCTTCCTCTGTTCGGCTTATTTCACTCAGCATAATCCTAAATTTATCTGTGCTGTCACAAATGACAAGATTTTATTCTTTATGGCTGAATAATATTCTATTACATGTATAATGGAATATTTGTGGTGTGTGTGTGTGTGTGTGTGTGTGTGTATAAATTCATTCATTCATCATTTACTGAGGTTGTTTTTATGTCTTGGCTATTGTGAATAATGCTTCAGTGAGCATGAGGGTGCATATCTCTTCAAGATATTGATTTCATTTCCTTCAGATATATATCCAGACATGGGATTGTGAAAACAAGTGGTAGTTCTAGTTTTAATTTTTTGAGGAACCTCTGTACTGTTTTTCATAGTGGCTGTACCAATATACACTGTACACTGCACAAGTGTTCCCTTTCTTCATGTTCTCATCGACACTTATTATCTTTGTTATTTTTATATTACTCATCCTCACAAGTATGAAATGATATCTCATTATGGTTTTGGTTTGCATTTCCTTGATGATTTATGATGTTGAGCACCTTTTTATGTACATCTTCTATGGAAAAATACATGAGGAACTCGTACATCTCAATAAAAGAAAAATTATTTGGTTTAAAAAATGGACAAAGGATATGAATTGACTGTTATTTTAACCTAAAAAATCATTGCCCTCTTGATGTCCAATACCTAAATATCAGCTCTCTCTTTCTCTTGAGTTCTAGAATTTCCTACTTTCGCACTCTTCACTAAAGTGCTATACCACCTCTTTAGTTTCTCTTCAGCTGCTCCGTTTTTGCTAATGTCCCACACAGCCTATTGGTTGTGGGGTCATGACATCCTCATTCAATCTTGGCTATAATACTCAATATACTCCTAATGTAAGGAAAAACTCATATATTCTTGTCCGCCAAACACTAGAAATAAGAGCCATCCTCCATGGAGTCCTCCCTTTTTTTTTTTTTTTTCTGCTTCCCAGCTAATACCAGCCAGTCTTTAGTTATTTCTTTTCCAGTGAGAGTCAAACATGAGTTTTTATACCTCCAAGCTCTTTGGATAGTTCTTTGAAGTCCTATTCACATGGCTTAAGTTGAAAAGAACGACCTTCTTCCCAGGAAATGGGAGAAGTAAAGCATAGTACTCAAAAATTTTCTTTAAGGAAATCCTTGTTCATCAGTCCTCACCCACTAATTTACTAGCCTTCTCTTCTATATAGGCTGGAAGTGGTGATGGGTTAAGTGATATAGAACCAATTTGGGCCACTTTTCAACAAGTTCTGCATAGATGGTCTAGCGCCTCTGTAGAATGTGTGGACACTTAACACCCATTGTGCTCTGCTTTCAAGCCCAAGCCAGACATCTAAAACAGCAGGAAAAGTCTCACTTACTGCCTCACTACAGTCATAAAAAGGCAGCTGAAGTGGGTATATATTTTCTATTAGGGGCAATGACTTCCTTAGAAAAAACTGGTGGTGAACAACAAGGTGACCAAATTTGAACTAGCTGCTTATGTATTACTCTTGATAACTTTCTTTTAATCAATCCATTAGCGTTTATTATTTATATATACATTTGGCAAGCAACGGAAGTTTTTCTGAATAACTTAATTAGTAGAAGAGACCATCTTTGCTTTTGAAGAGGAATTGTTTTAGAGACCTTTTACTCTGATATAATGCTTCTAAATTTATGTATGCAATTAAGAAGAGAACAAAAACATAGTCTTCAGTGTTTTTGAGAATACATTCTGAAGTAGCTAAAAGCTAGAGTCTTCAATTTGGGTGAGATATGGATATACCATAAGGATACCTAAAGAATTCACAAGAAGTATGAAAAAAAGGAAATATTTAAAGTAATTAATTTTCTGAAATGAGACGCTTATGCCCATGTAAACAAAATTCATCTCCCCAAGAAGAAACATGTAGTTGAGTTTCACTCCACTGCCTAACTTCTATTCATAATTTTTCTTCTCTGACTTAGATCTTATATCTTTTTCTCCATATTTTATCATCTTTTATTTGTTTAAGAGGTTATAAACTACAGAATGGCAAAACATAGCAATGATTTTCAAAACATTGCTTTTGATTTTGAAAAAGGGAATGACTCGGATGGATAGACAACAAATAATAAATATTTTGTAGTTCAGTGGTTTCTAATTTGCATTCAACAAAAATTAAAAGACCACATAACTGAGCTTCACCTGATAATGTTAATAAAACATTTTTTGATAATAGATCACTATGTGGTTTTAAGTATATGATTAAAAAGAAATTTAAAGAATTCACAGATATTGCTGTAACTCTTTTAATTTATACTTATCCACTTGGGTAAATGAGGTTTCTCAAAGTTTACATTTACAAAGAGAAAAATAGAATAGAATTGTTGCTAAATACTATCTCAGAAAAATAAGCTAATTATGAAAAGTCAATTCAACTGACTAGTATATGTATGTTTATAAAATTTTCCTTTTACTGTTTAGTAAGTATTAAAGATAATATTTTATATTTACACATCTTTAAATATTTATCATATGTATTTACATTTAAATAGATTACATATGTTGCATATATATGTGCCAGTCCAAAACGTTGTATTTATAAAGTTATTTATTGCAAAAAAAATGTCCATCGGTAGGGAATTAGTTAAACAAACAATGGTATATCCAAACACGTGACTACTATGCAACTATAAAAATTAAGTGAGAGAGCTCCCTAATGACTGACAGATGTGATTTCCAGGACATATTGCTGTGTAAAGCTGAATAATGCACTCTCACCAAGGATATCCATATCCTAATCCTCAGAACCTTTGGGTGTTACTGTGTATGGCAAAAGATAATTTGCAAATATAATTAAATTATGGATTTTGCAGTGGGGAGATTATCCTGGATTATCTAGTGGGTCCTAAATCTAATCTCAAGTATCATTATAAGAGGCAGCCAAAGGCGGATCTGATGACCTATTGGGCAATGTGAAGGTGGAAGCTAATGGAGCGGTTTGGCTATGAGCCAAGGAATGCCAACGCTTTCTCTAGAAGTTGGAAGAAATAGAGATTCTGCCTGGAAGTCTCGAAAAGAATTAGCCCTGAAAACACCTTGATTTTAGAGCTGAAACACTGATTTTAGACTTCCAACTTTGAGAACTCAGAGGTAATAAACTTGTTTTTTTATGCTACTAAATTTATGGCAATTTGTTACAATGGCAATAGGAAACTAATACCAGTGTTAAAAGAAAAAATATATCAGTACATTTTATATAGTATGCTCTCTCTTATGAAAGAAGCGATAAGGACAGAAGAATGTATATATAAAGAATGTATATATAATTTGCTTGTAAATGTCTAAAAAACACTAGAATTATACAAAAACCTAATAAAAGTTGTTAACTATAAAGGATGGTGTAGAAACAAGACTTTTCAATGTTTACCTTATTATATCACTTTTATTTTGAATCAAGTCAAGGTATAACCTATTCAAAGAAAAACAACAAAAAACATAAAATTTAAAGAGGAAAAATGTGAGAAGTTGAAAATTCTGGTTCTTGAAAAAACTTTTTTCATTAAAATAAACACAAACACATAAACAAAAAAATGAAAAAAATGATAGTTTTATTTTTAAAAATTAGTATGTGAAATGCACTGGTCATTGAATCCTTTCTAATTTGGACTCATAGGAAATATTTTTTTACATCAATTTTAAGAGGTTAGAGAGAGATGTAGTTCTTATATTTGTGCTTTTAATTATGAGAACAGGAGAGGGAAATGGTTTGAAAATCAATGTTATATAGCAAGCACTAAATTCCAATAAATTTGTATTTATTTTCTCAGTAATTCATTCACTTCTCTGCCTGTGATTTCCAGGACACATTGCTGTGTCACATAATGTCACATACTTACATGAACAGAAATGGCAATGGCGGTTTTGTTAGTACTGTGCTTTGTTTTTCCTAATTGCTATATATGGTCAGCTAAGATGATCACTGAGAATACCCAGAATAATGTCAAAGATTTGCTACAGCACAGAGTTTTCCAACTATATTTTCCATGAACTCATCTTTTTATACCCCATGGCAGACGGAAAGGGCCTCTCTCCACTGTATGTCAGCACATCTCAACTCCAGTCTACTTTCCTCACATCTCCATTTCCTGCCTGTTGCTCAGACTTTTACTCTATTTTTCTGTTCAGCCAAATGCTTTTTTGACTTCAAATTGGATGCCCTCCTTATGTTGCCTTATAATAAAATCTTACATCCAGACTTCAAGTTTTAACGTCTGTATTAGTCAGCTATTGCTATAATAATGCTATATAACAAACCACTCGCTAATTAAATGTCATAAAAAATTAACTCACTTGTCTGTTGGGCGGAGGGTCACTGGGTGTTTCTGATTCTGATAATAGGTCTTAAAATCAACAAGGGCAACTCTATCTCATATGCCTTATTCCAGACCCCATTCTATATCAATAGAGTAAAATTTGTAGGCACACAGACCTAGATTTAATTTCATCTCATCAGTTAATAGTTATATAACCTTGCACAAAGCTCATTGAATTAGAGTTTTAAAATCTGTATAATGAGAATAACAACAACAACTTAACGGGACTGATTTCAAGTAAAATAAGGTATTATGGCACCCATATCGTCAGCAATTCTAATAGTGCTTAGGAAAGGGGCTCAACAAATCACTGTTGAATTAATATATAAATGAAGCAAATTAAGCTCAGAGAGTTTAGGCAATCTGCCTAATGACACATAACTAAATGTTTCCCTTGGGAATAAATTTCTCTGAATTTTGTTTTTGTCTTTAAAGACTGCAGAAAATAATAGTAATAGAATACAAAACAATAGAATATGTAAACATAATTATTATATATAAATAATATAACAATACTTTTTCTCATTTAAATATTTTGAAATATGATAAAAGAGAAAAGGCATTCACCCTTTAAGAGGCATGGGGCTTTTTAAAAAGGCTAAACTATAAAAGAATGCTCATTCTATATAGATAATTGATTGGTGGAAAAATTTATGGGAATATAATAGACATATAATTACCAAAGTTTTCCTAATAGAAAAAATTCATAAGATGTGAAGAGAAATAAGTAACCTGACTTTCCTTTCTATTTACTTTTTAATATTCTTGTTTGTCACGGAAAAGATGTAGGAAAACTAAGCCGAATAGTGCAGGAAAATAAATTAAGTGAACATTAGCATATTTGGAAGCCAAATGGAAAGAAAGCAGCTCTTTCTTGTGCAAAGAATGAGATTAGCAGGACACATTACAGACAAGATTCTCTAAGAGGAGATTAAAATTAGCAGCAAAGGAATTAAAGCTCTGATCATTGTCAAGTAGCCTAAAGAAACTCTACCCTGTTGAAGCATGCACTTGATCAGTCATACTTTACTACCTCAAGTACAAGGACAAATTAATTAGAATGGCAAATGAATAGGTTAAATTAAGTAGTGATTCATAATAGTTGAAATTTATCATCAGCATATACTTCTTGTACAATGCACACTTATTACATCCAAAGTGAGCTCCTAAAGAATCCAGCACTAAATTTTTAGTCACTGTAGTTTGGATTCACAGCAAGAAAAATATTATGAAAGAAGTCATACTAGACTTGGACTTAAAGAGTGACACCCATCTCTACCAAATAGCAGACTTGTGATTTTATGGAGTGAAGGAAACACTCCTTACTTTCTTCGTCTTAGTAGGATAAAGCAACATGAAAGTCTCAGAGAGCTATAATAGTGCTTTTTAGAATTCAGAGCTGGCCTGTGATTACAAAATAAAAGCAAAACATACCATAAAATATTTTGGTGGTGGTGGTGGCATTTTTTGTTTTGTTTTAGGGGTTTTTGTGGGGCTGGGGGTACAAGATTTTATTTGTTTGTTTGCTATGATTTTAAATTATATCAGCCCTCAATAAAATCAAAGAGAATACAAGACCCACCAGTCGGGTCAATTATAAAATGTAGATATGTGATAAAAGAGAACAGAGTTCCTTGGGTCATATTTTTCTGCTGTAGTCTCTGTTAAAAATAAATTTCAAATGAAAAAGAATGAAATGAAAACAAGCAAGAGAAAGATGCAGTCCAATATGGATGAGGAAATTCAGAATCAATGAATACCCTCAGGCTGTCTCCTAAAGTTGATAAATTGTGTCCATATGATGATAATGATCCAAGGTACAAATGATAGCAGAATCACTTATCATTATGATTTTCATTTTGAGCATGATTATTATTATCTAGAATCAAGAAAAAAGGAGAGTAGTGTCAAAAACTTGAATTAAAAAGAAAGCAGTTGTCAGTATGATTTAAGCTAAAAACAAGAGAGTAATGAAAGGGACAGACAGCAGGTTGGTTTTTCAGATGTCTTATGTAGGCGAATCATAAGCTATACGCTATGCGGTCTCAAAATAAATAAAAACTGATACCAAGGTGTTAAAGTTTTAAAAAAGGAGAATTTCTAACTATGTTGAAGTTTTAAAAATCGAGATGGACTGATTGAGGAGACAATATATTCTTTGCATTAATGCTTTCTATTACAAATTTTATAATTGCCTGAGAGTAATGTCATAGAAGAAACTGAATTATTAAAAGTTTGTTGGATTAAATTGTTTATTACCTCCTACCTCTAAGGTTAAACTTTTGATTTAGAGCAAATGGGTTAATGGGTTAATTGTGATACAACCATAGATACTACAAATTAATTTTATCTTTTAAAGGAAATAAACTTGGCTTGTATACTAATATGGGAAACCTTGCTGGTTGGTTCAAATAGCCATAAACCAGGATACACCCATTTACCTATAGTTAGCTTATTACTTGTATTAGTTTTCTATTGCTCCTATAACAAATTGCCATTAACTTAGTGGCTTAAAATAAAAAAAAAAAAATTATCATCTTTCAGTTCTAGAGATCAGAAATTGAAAATCAACCTGAGAAGGATAAAAAGTCAAGGTGTCGACAAGGCTGTTTCTTTCTAGAAGCTCTAGGGGATAATATTTGCTTGTCCTTTTCACCTTCTAGAGGCTGTAGGTATTTCTTAGGTCATGGACTCATTTTCCATCTTCAAAGCCAGTAACTGTATAGCTCCAGCCTCTGCTTTCATCATCACATCTCCTCCTTTGACTCTGACTCTCCTGCCTCCTTCTTTTAATTAATAGGACCCTAGTGATTCTATCAGCCCCACAAGGATATTTCAAGATAATCTATTTCAAGATCCTTAACTTAATTATAGTCTCCTTTGCCATATAAAATAAATATTCACAGAAGCTAGGGATAAGGTTGTGGACATCTTTGGAGGACCACAACCTTTTTATTTTTTTAAGGATTCCACTCCTCGAAATAAAAATTGTTTAAATAAGTATCAATTATACTATTTTTTGAAGTTTTGAATGCCAGACCACAGAATAGCTTCTTATTAAGACTCAAATTTGTATCTATCTTGGTGTGTCAAAATTCCAAAGCATAATCAATCAACTTTTAATCCTATGACAGAAAAAACAATAAGTTAACAGCAGACAAACAAAAGTAAATTGGATTTTTTAACCTTTATTGCTCAAGCCTTTTAAAAATACTTTTAGTTTGAAAATCCTTTGCTGAATCCACTGTGTCTCATAAAAATGATCATTGTTTCCTTTACCTTTCTTTTTAATTACTTCTAAGAAAGTAAATTAAATATCAGACCACCATTGGAAACTATATCATAAATGCCCAGAGATATAAAATTAAACAATTACTTATTAGTCATTATATATAAAGCATTACACTTATTACTACACAGTGTACAATTATGAGTGAGGTAAAACCCTTGACCTCAAAAAATTTATTGAAGTAGAATAACTTAGAGGCTACATCTAAAATAAACTACACATATTAAAAAGCAAGTGAGAAGGTTAAAGCTCCCAAGGACAGCACAGTTTTAAAAAAATCTTTTCTGAAATGACAGCAACTTTTAATTATGATGGTGGACAATTCACATGCAGATATTCGCCCTCTTATCAACATATACATCCACATGTGGAAATGTTGGTTAGATATTTAAAAACAAATAAAAACACGCAACCAAGCTTGAAAGCAAAAAAGAGAAATAACTAATGGAGGAACAAAGAAAGATCTGGCAGGGGTAAGAGGAAGTTTAAGGAATGTGACCTACAGGGAATAGATAGGACCTGGAGTGGGTTAGTTAGTTAATTAGTTAGTTAGTGAGTGAGTTAGCTAATTTCAGTTTGACTGAAGCATGGATTATGAGAAGTGTCCATACAAAATAAGTTTGAAAAACTAAGTTTAGATTGCATTTTGTAATTATACTTGAAGTGGTTTGTTTCTACCCTTAGCATTCATTCAATAAGCTGTTAGAAGAGGAATGATAAATACCTCACAGGTATGCCATCATTCTTCCATGCTCCACTTGTAAGAGACAGAGATATGAATCTAGAGCTCTTTCCCAATGCATCAGAGCTTAGTCTTGAAATCTCTCCAACATAAAGATCCAGGCAGCCTATAGCATTGGATCATTCTGAGTATCTAAAATAACATGTATCCATCATCTGATTATGAATGATTTTGAGTATGAAATGGAAAGAATCATGCTCTGTTTTAGAACAGACAGAAAAGTATGTTTTAGGCATGAAATCAGAAAGAATAGATGAAAGAGATAAATTAAAATTATAGAATAAAAAAGTAAATAAAATAATACCTCAGGTAAAAAAGTTCTAAGTTCTAAGACCCTGAATTTTATTTTACTAAGAGAGGATGTTTGGATAAAACCCTCAAAGTGAATGGTCCAATGACTGCTTCAAAAAAATTTTTTTTCTATTGAAGTATGGCTGGTTATAAACATTTCTATTTTTTTCTTGCTACTTATTACTGAATGAATTATAGCTTAGATTATTGACATGTCCAAATTATTTGTTTTCCAGATGATTTTAAATATTAGGGTACAGTTTTTAAGTTTGTCTTATTTTCTCTCCTAGGCATTCGTAAAATTTTATATGTTAGTTTAATAAGTAGATTATGGACACATTAGTTATATCAAGACAAATGGTAGTATGCAATAAAGATTAATAAGCTTCTTAATAAAACATTCTTTAAACCCTACATGAAAAGGAGTCTACTTAATTTTAATATAAAATTTCCAGGTAAAAGCATCATTATGTCTTCCATTTCCCCTACAGAATCAATGTCAATAACATGTAAAAGTTCTCAACTTTCCTCTGTACAAATTCTGTTTTATCTAATTTATCTGAACATACCTCATCTATCAGTATACTAATAACCACTTCATATCTAGATTATCATGTTTGAGTTCACCATACATTACTTTAGGGAGAAGAATCTTTTAAGGACACTGATAAATGAAATGTTTATTATATGGTGTCCAACACTGTAAAAGGTCTAGAGATTCTTGATGATTAGCCATTATGTAAAATGGGATAAATTTAGATAGCTCTATAATGGGAGAGCTCTATATTTTGTGATTCTTGAGAGTGCAGAATTAATACCAATAGATGGAATATTCACAGAGGTAAATTGCAGATCACATAAGAAAGACATTTCTAAATATTAACAACAAAATATCTGAAATTAGGTAGACACAAATTTGAATTTTGGCTCTATCACTGCCTAGTTATGTAATCTTGGACACTTGACATGTACATTTCAGCTTCATTGTCTGTATAAAATGTAGAGAAAAATACTAAAGTCATGTTGCTGTGAAGATTAATTGTTATAAATATGTAAAATACATTTAGTATAGTGTCTGATTGATGGCATTTAAAAAATTGCTCCTGAATCTACAAATTATAGAATAGAAGAGAATATTGATTGAATGGTCCCCTGTTGGTAAATTTTGAACAGAGTAACTTGATTTTGACTAAAAGATCACTAAGGACAATCTATAAGTTTATATTAAATTCTACTATTTCCTATGGCAAAGACTTATGGCATAAAGGTTAAACTTTGAACACCATAGGCCATATGAACTTAATGCTGATGATGCTATCAAAAAGAATTTACAATTCTCACAGTCATGTATTTTAACAAATGGATGTTCATGAACACACACACACACACACACACACACACACACACACTCTTAACCAAAAAATGAATTCAGTAAGGTTTCAATATATAAACTCTACACAATCCCTATCTAAATTCCAACTTGACTTTTTGCAGAAATTGGAAAGGTAATCCTAAAACTCATATGGAATGTCAAAGAAACCAGAAAAGCCAAAATGATATATAAAAAGAAGAATAAACTGTAAGATGCACATTTCCTGATTTCAAATTTATATAAAACTACAGTAATGAAAACAGTGTGGTACTGGCATGAGGATGGACCTGTAGATCAATGTATAGAAGTGAGAATTCAAAAATAAACTCATATATTTGTAGTCAACTAATTTTTAAGAAGAGTGCCAAAAATAATTCAATGAGGAAAAAATAGTCTTTCCAAAAAATGATACTGGGACAACTGAATAGTCATATGCAAAAGTATGAAGATAGACCTATATCACACATCATGTACAAAATTAACTAAAAATAGGTCATAAACAAATTTAAGAACTAAAATTACAAAGCTTTAGAATAAAAAATGAACAAATTTCACTATCTGATCATCCTTAGGCAACACGTAAGGAGGTTAGTTCTCAGGAAATTGGTGTCACTCATCCATGCCATTCATTCGGCTGGTACACACAGCAGGGAT
Organism: Rousettus aegyptiacus; assembly: GCF_014176215.1. Taxonomy (NCBI): domain Eukaryota; kingdom Metazoa; phylum Chordata; class Mammalia; order Chiroptera; family Pteropodidae; genus Rousettus; species Rousettus aegyptiacus. The sequence goes on from NW_023416311.1 coordinate 53,297,110, forward strand.
GCTAACCATGAAATGTGGTCTAGAGACATGGTGTGCACACACATTTGTGTGCATGAGTGTGTGTGTGTGTGTGTGTGTGTGACTTTACCATAATTTATGTTTATGTTTCAATAATTTTAGAACTTTAATGTATTTACATTATTTTGTAACTACATAGAGATATACAATCAAATAAGAAGAGAGAAGTGGAAGATTATTGTTCACTTCATTACAATTGCTTAAAATCCAAAAGAGGCAAGAGAAAAAGAAAAATTAAGGCTGTAGAAAACCCAAAGAATGGATAAATATGCAATTCAAACAGTGTTAATAAATTCATAGACGTTTGAAGTTCTTGCTTGAGATGTAAAAGGAGACCTGAGTTTAATATATTTCCTCTAGTTTAAACTAAACTAGAGGAATGGAAAGTTATTATTCACACCCCATTCTACCAGAAAGCCATTGTTTTTATGTTTGCTTGTTTTTCTGGGAAAGATAGAACAAAGGTGTGGAATAGGTACAGGAGAAAGGTGGTATGTGTAACCTCTTGCACAGGATTTGGCAAAAAATAGCGTGTTTGCAAATAAGTAGGCAATTGTGCCTGAAATTTCCAAAAAATTGTTACTACAAAAATGCTAGTTTTCATACCAAGAGATCTAAAACCAGAAATGCATATTTTATAAATATAAATTTGAGTTGGATGCTATTGTGAATGCAATCCGAATGTTAAATTTGAAGGTAAATAAAAAATATTGCATTCAGTTGGAAAACCCCAATTTTCTCAAAAGCTAACACGAGGATCAGTTAATTCCTTAAATGTTCACCATATGCCTTCTTTTCTAGTATTCTGTATATACAGAAGTCCACATGTGGTGCTAAATGTATGACCAATGAAAAACATAGTTTCTTATGTACACACAGTATGCATTTTTAGACTTTCCCCCCCTCTTGGTAGTAGGGAGAGTTCATAACTAAAACACATTATTTGAGCAATCCTAACAATATATGAACACATATGAGACAAGCATTAATACTTCTCACTTGAGGGGGAAAAAAAAATGAATGGAAAAGAACTGAAAAAAACCAGTCATACAGAATTAAGTTTGAAAATCTTTCCCTGAACTCACAAGTATATCTGCTCCTCACACAGGTTGCCTGAATCAATAGCTCTGAGAGCAGCAAAGCCCCTCAAATGGGGAAACCTTAATTCATAGCCAAGGCTCTCTGTAACAGTGGCATCAGCTAAGTTCTTAGAAATGGAGTGCGTGTGTGTGTGTGTGTGTGTGTGTGTGTGTAAAGGCAATGTATATGTAATTGCATATATATTCCCTTTAATGGCATCAATAGGGCATGTTATCTTTTAGAATATAATTGCAGCTTATTTTGTTTTTACTACTGATTTAATCACAACAAAACTAAATCCAAATATAGAAGAATCAAAGTTATTTAATTTTCCCGTTTTCTTAGTAATATACAACAGACCTGAGGAACAAAACAACATGACTCAGGTCTAGAGTTTGTCATTTGATAGTTGATATTTTAGAAAAAGATGTTTCATTGCCTTCTGAACAATGTCATGTCATCCCAGGGAAAAAATAACTTTTTTCAGATGACAAAAGAGAAATGATAATAGATTGCTATCTTCAAAAATGTTGTGACATTGGCTACAGTCAAGAAAAATTTCCTAACTTATTTTGAACAAAGCTGTCCAACTATTCCCCTTGATGAATTTTGATGCCTTTATCTACGACCTTTGCCAACTATTACACTGCAATTTTTATTCCATCTGAAATAACTTTACCCAAAAGGAGGGAAATAAACAGAATAGTCAACTGGTATTATGTGACAATTAGGAAGTAAGTTAATGCCTCATGCCAGCTTTTAATCATTCATCTCCCATTCAGTATAATCAAAGTTATTTAGTATTACTGATACCTCTTTAATGAAATTATTCAAATACCAGGTCCTAGAATGGATCAAGAATTGACTGTTCTCATCAACATTGAGCTCAGTGTTTGTAATAGGAAACCCTGAAAACATAACAAAGTTCTTTTAGTAACATACATAAGAAAACCCAAAGATTTTTGTTTTTATATAAGCTAATTATTTTAAAATATATGTTCGCCTAATGCCCACAGATGGATGATACAGTATTTGTCATAAAAGTTGTTTAAAAACTATGTTATATTGAGAAGTACTTCTATTTTACATTGAAACAACTTCAGTGTTCAAAACTAATCAAAGAAATGCTTGGAATGCACAGCCGATATAAAGAATGGTTGTTTAGAAAGTTGTTCATAATACAAAGGATGTATTGTAATATAAAAAGATGTATTATATGACAGTGTCTGTCAATCTATATGTACATATGGAAAGTAAATAAGGATATACAATAAGGCCTTTAAAGAGGTACTTTTGGTGTTGGTCTAATTTGTTTCAAGTTTATCTGTCCTTTGTATATAATATATGAATTTAAGGTAGAAATTAGTATGCACTTTGTTCTAGGTACTGTGATATTTGTTTTCCAAAAAATATCACATTTGATCTTAGCAACGACCTTACAACTTGAGATGAGATTGTTATCCAATTATATGTATGAAAAAATTAAAGAACACATACTTTGTGAACAAGCGGAGACTGGAACCCAGGTGGTCTACATGCTTGGAGCCTGCATGCTTAGGGCCATACTACCTCCTTTAGACAAAAATAAGCGGTTGTTTCTTAGGTAATAAAATAATAAATGTGGGAAATAATTTGACACATAAAGATTCTTTTATATGTAAATGTATTTGTCTAAAAGCACATTTATGGTACCATATTATTGTAGCCGCCAGCCCCCGAAAGACACACGGACCACCAGAACTCAGTGAGTTATAGGGAACACATTCTTTATTCAGCCAGCTGGGTCTGCCAGGAGGGTACCCAGACCCCAAATTAAGCAGCCCCGAAATGTAGAGGTACAGGGTTTTTAAGCCCAAAACTCCATTCTTCATTCTGTCTGAACACAAAGGTCTATTTTTCTTCTATTCACTACCTGTCAACTCACAGATCAGGTGTTTAAGTGGGGTTACAGAAGCAGAAAGCTTGTTTAGAATGTTATGTTCCTATAATCAAAGGCCTATGTTCCCATAGCGATAGTCAAACAGTAATTTCCAGTAAGAGTCATTTTTTCAGCCACTACAATATAAGGTGATGAATATTGGGACCAAGAGGTAAAACTTCAAAATATTGTAGACAAGTATTTAATGGTGATTTAGTTCTGAGAAATGAAGAGGTTATATAAATATTTTTTCTTCTACTGACTGCATTTATTAACTTGATAGCTAAGTTAATACTTTTGTTTCATTTTTTGAATAAATCATGACAGAGGAGATATATGTAACCTTTTAAGCAGACAGCAGAAGTGAACAACCTTGACATTTTTGCCTGATTTCTTTATATGATTAGGTTAAGAAGAAAATAATAGATTTTATGTAAATAAGGGAGTTTTAAAACCTTCCTGAAATTAGTAATGCTGTTTTTTTTAATTAAAAAAAAAAAACACCAATTGGTGAAATTTGAGTATTGGTATAAGGATGCTTTACCATAAATAACATTGAATATAGAAAATAAGATAAAAGTGCTAAAAGGGACTTATACAAAAGTATCTTAGCATGCAACTGTAGTAAGAGTAATGTACTGGGTTTTATAATACTTGGAATAATAAATGGTCAAGAGAAACAAAGGTCTTACATCATAATAGAATGTTTTTTTCAAAAATAAAAATTAAGTCATTTGAAAAAGTTATCTTAAAATATTTAAAAAAATATGAGCTATTTTATGACTCAAAATTTAACATTTAGAAATTTTACAATATTTTTTATTTCAATTTGAGGTTAATTAGCTATTTAAAAGGTATTGGCTTGCATTTAATTTTGTAAATATTAAGCATATTGATTATTTTATTTTACAACAGCATTCAAATTTTAAAATCATTATGCTCTCAAAACAATAAATAAAGAATTAAATTTTCATAGAAGATATACAGCTGATAAAATTGTGCTCTCCTGTGTTAAATATGTCAAACTTGAAAGAATTTAGCTGAAAAAGAGTGGGGGGACATTCAAGATAATGCAAAAGGAAAACCCCCAAATATGCATAACGTGAGAAATATCTTAGAAGTAATACTTATAAATACTATCTAGACAAATAACGTAGGAGTTTTATTGGACAAGTAGAATAATGTATAACGAGATTGTCCACGTGACCAACAAAATGAGTGCTCTTAATGGCAGTGCTCACTAAAATTAAATACTGTACAATGGAAATAAACATTTTGACCTGAATTTGGATAGTACTGTACTAGAAGACTGGATATTCTCAGCTTAATATAAAATATCTATGAAAAACCTACAGATAACATCATATTTACTTGTTAATGCTGAATTCTTTCTAAGAACAGGAAGAAGAAACAAATTCACTCTCACTAATTAAATTCAATATTTCATGGGCTGTCTTAGTGCAATAAGGCTGGAAAGAGAAAAAATAATCATACATATTTAAAGAAAGAAAAATTATTCTTGGATATCATTATATACACAGAAAATCCTAAGGATTATAGAGAAGAATAAAAGCTAGCAGAACTAATAATTGTGTTTACCAAGGTCATAAGATTCAAGGCAAATATCAAACATATCTATTTACTAGGATTGAATGATGTCAAATATAAATTTTAAATATCATTTATTATAGAACTTTAAAGTAATAGAGATGTAATAGAGATGAATTTAATGAAATATGTTTAAAATCTATACCCTGAAAACTAAAAATTATTCATAAGAGGAAGTGAAGGCCTAAATAAATAAATAGATGTACCACATTCATGAATCTAAAGACTCAGTTTTGTAAAGCCATCAATTTTCTTCAAAACCATCTATAGATTTCAAGCAATGAAAATAAAAATCCAGGAAGGTTTTTTTGTAGAAAATGACAAACAGGTTTAAAAATTTATGTGGAAATGCAAGAGATCCAAATAGCCTAAATAATTTTAAAAACAAAGTTTGAGGACTTATCCTACTTGATTTCAAGACATGTTAGAAAATGACAAAGTAAAGACAGCATAATATTGGTGTACAAATAGGCACATATATGAAACAAAACACTCTAATAGTGCAATCCGACTGATATGGTGAATTGAATTTCAATAAAGGTGCCAAGTATTTCAGTGGTATTGTATAGTCTTTACAATAAATTATGCTATAATAATATTCATATGGAAAAAAACAAAATGAGCACAGACTCCTAACTTATATCATATGCGATGAGCACAGACAGGGCCCATACCTTATACTATGTGCAAAAATTTACAGAAATGGATCATTGATTAAATGTAAAAGCTAATATTATAAAACTTCTAGAAGTAAACAGGGGAAAATCTTTGTGATCTCAGGGAAGGCATATAGTTCTTACATATAAAAACAAAAAATGAGAACCACAATAAATAAGATTTAGTCGAAATTAATAACTTCTACTTTTGTAAAGACACTATTGAAAAATGAAAAGGTAAGCCACAGACTAGAAGAAAAAACATATATCTGACAAAAGACTTGTATTTAAAATAACAAAGAACAACTCAATATTAATAAGAAAATCTCAATTTAAAAAATCAACAGAATATTTAAAGAGTCTTCATAAAAGAACCTAAATAAATGACCAATAAATACATGAAAAGATGCTCAATATCATTAGTTATCATTATAAATGCAAATTCAAAACCTTAATGAGATACCAACACATACATTATTTTAAATTGTAAATATCGAGTAAGTATTGACAATCATAAGTATTGACTTTAACCTGGAGAGTGTGGAATGCTCTTATATTGATGGGAGGAATGTAGATTGGTACAGGATTTTGTAAAGTCTGGCAGTAAACAAACCAGTTTAAGTCTAACTCGGAGTTTCCAAATTCATTTGGCATCTAGGTCCAGATTAGTGTAACAACCAGCAACTAATCGGTCCACATTACAAAATGTTGGAAGAGCTTATTTATAGTGTTAAAGTTTTATTCCATTTTTTTCTGACAGCAAATTGCGTAATGTAGTATCTATTTGTCAAATATATTTTGTCTCCAAAACAAATGATATCAATTGATATCAAGACAATGGTGAATACAATATATAAAGGTATAAACTGTAAATTAAGCTATCTGATTCCTGATCCTGTCTTTGTGTCCCTGAAAAAGTAATGCAAACAGTCAGAGCTTCTTGTCTTATACAATGTAGAGTCATTTCAAATACAATTGTTAATAGCTTTATGGTAATATTTTTGGCATCATTTTTTTTTTAGTAGTGGACATAATAAACACTTTTTCAATATTTCACTGAGAACAGAAAGATCTGAATTAAATGAAAGGGTACAAGATTGGCTCCATAAAAAAAAAAAAAATTACTTCTTCAGATTTGTTGGGTGGATTATAGGAATCTGTTAGTTTCCAACGGTACAGAATTACTACAAAATTCAATATGTCCTGGAAAGCAGTAGAAACAAGGAAGAAAGTGTAGAAAGTTAATTCCACATGTGTGTCTCCCTGCTGGTAAGCTGAAGCAGGGTATAAGGATCAGGGCAAGGGATCTTTACAGCTGGTAATGAGCAAAGTCCTCATTAAATTGTGGTGGAAGGCCACCCACAGATCACCATTCTGCCTCAATTGATGCACAGGTGTTTGTTTTAGAAATTTTTAAAAGTTTATTTTTAAACAAAAAGAGACATGAAGCTATGGTAGGAAAAGACAGAAAATGTTTCTCTTATCTAGCTTGTAATCTTAATTCCTCATATTTTCAGAGTGAAGAATTTTTACCTCTCCCTACAGTTCATTTACAAAACAGCATTCAATAAATTAATCACAAAAATCCTTAAATAAAACAGTGAAATATATCATTTAATAATGTAGCTATAGAAAAACACGCAAATTTAGCCTTGTTTTGCTTTGTATAGGTTATAAAGTAAGTTACTTCTCCTTAGGTGAAATAAAAATTCAATGTCATATAATACCTAACTATACTGAATTTTATTCTGTGGAAAAAAATAGAAATTCATTATTTTATTTTTATTTTGTGAAATTTAGCCTTAAAAATATTTTTGATACCTTAAAGTAGCATGCTATTATATATTAAGCATTGAACTCATACAACTAAATGTACAAAAAGTTAAAATTAGCACAGTCAAGCACTTCTTTAGGAAAAAAGGAAGTCATTACTGAGATGACATATTTAACAATGACAAAATAAGCAAAACAAAGTTCCTTTGGCATATGTTTACAATTGCTCTGGGATATGCTTACAATTTCTTCTGTGGAGAATTTGTAGTCTATTTCGTACTATTGCCACAAAAAGGCAAGTTCAGTAGGAATCGTTATGTATACCATATTAAAATTTTTATCTCCAAATTAAAATACTATTTTGACAGAAAATTAGGAAAATATAAAAATAAGTGGTACTGTTGGAAAGATGAGGATCTAAATTGATAATTAACCTTGGATATGTCTGACTTCTGCATAAGCTCTCTCTCTGCCGACAACAGGTATTTTTTAAGGATGCAATTTTTCTCCAAAATATCAACAGACTATTTGCTTCTTTTAAGTATTTTCTTCTAATCAATTTGCCATTAATTTAGTGCATATCTAGAGAAAGAATGGAGGAAATTGATGAAAAGATGACTGACAGCTGTACACGCCAGCTTATCTATAATTCGTAATGTCCAGCAGAACCCTGGAGTCTGTATAGAAGGTGGGGATAGAATAAGAAATTTCTAAGCAATAAGAATGGGTCATTTATACAGCTAAATAGTCAGTATCCAATCACAAATTACTGTCAAAACCACTGCAGCCTTAAATTTCCCTTAAAATCCAACTTGGTAGTTTCTGTTCAAATATAAGACTAAGTGTTTGGATAAGTAGAAAAGTGTCTCGAAGGTAAAAAAGTGAGCTCCATTTATTTATGTGAAAACTTCTTGGGAAAGGGGCTGCATTTTTAGTGGCAGAAACAACAAACTGGAAAACTGTGACAATAAATTGGGGCTTATGTGACCTTTTATCACAACTAGCATTTTGTGATTATTTGCCATTCTCACAAACTGAGTTCAGTTTAAAAACTACAATATAAAAAACTAAATCTCTGGGAATGGGTATATTTTAAAGAAGCTAATTTATTTTTCTCTAACAAAAATTTAAATTACCTTACATGTTCTTTGGTATTATGTATCTATGTTCCCTTTCCTCTCTCTGTCCCTTTATTTCCCTAACTACTTTGACCATGGCTACTTATTGCTCATTTGTGTCTCTTGATATTTCTTTCCACTGTATTTTCCCATTATATTGTCCCTCATGTGGCTTCATACAAATACAAGAAGTTTTACATATTAGCATTTTTTATTAAGACAGTATATTTAGCCCACAAATGTTAACTTTAAAATTTAGTATGAAAATAGTCTCTCTGTGTTGTGCATTTAACTCAGCAATCAATACTCTTCACATTAAAACAATCTATTAAGGAAAAAAATGTTCGAACAAGTTAATCCATACTTACATAATTATTTTTCAACAAAATCGCAAAAGCAATTTAATTGGGAAAATTTCTTTTTAATAAATGGTACTGGAACAACTGGATATAGGGAAAGAATGAAAATTAACCCATAACAGACCTCACACCATATATAAATATTAATGATCCATACTGGACCATAGACCTAAGCATAAAAATTAAATTTGTAAAGCTTTTAGAAGAACATTTTCATCACCTAAAATGTTAAAGAACATTTAAAAAAAAATGTTCATTAAGCAGAAATATCTTACACAAAAAGCAATAATCATAATTTTTTTTTAAATTTAAAACTTCTGCTCATCAAAAGACACTATTGAGAACATAAATAGACTAGATTCAGGTTGGAAGAAAATCTTAATAAACATATTTCATAAAGGATTTGTACCAAGAATATATAAAGAACTCTCACAATTCAGTAATAAGACAATTCAATAACAACAGGCAGAAGACTTAAATCAGATGACATTAAGATGCCGCTGTACACACACTACAGTGTATAAAAATTAAAAGACTGACAACATCAAATGTCGACGCTATAAAGCAATTGGAACTCGTACATTTTTGGTGGAAGTGTAGATGGTATGACCACTTTGGAAAAAGTTTTGGCAATTACTTATTGAACAAATTTAATGATCTAGCACTTCTGCTTCCAAATATTTTATTAGAAACAAAAACATATATTTACAAAAGACTTGTACAATAAAATAATTTAATATACATCCCTGCCTGCGAGGATGATTAATTCATTAATTTAGTCATTTATTAATTTGACAAATACTGAGAGTTTCCTATGATCATATGACTGCCAGCAAAAATGAAAAAAATAGAAGTCAGGGTCTTATAAATCAAGGAACTTAAAATTTAATTATGAACAAGGGTTTTCACATGTGAAAATCTTAACAACATAATGCTGCATGTGATCCAGTATCAAATAAATGATTCAGTAAAAACAAAATGCAAAGAATCAGAATAATTACCTAGGATATTTCTGAGGGTATAACTGACCTGTTGGATTTATTCCCCTTCTCCCCTCTTCGTGCACAGAAACTTCAAGCAATAATCTTTAAGAACATCTCATCTTTATTTAAAACCACAGATATTTTAAGGTTGGAAGGTCCTCAGAAATCATCTGAACTTGCCCCTAATCCCATGTTCTTTTTACAGATAGGAAAATGAAGCTTCAGAGCGTTCACACATTTTGAATGACATTTTATATCCCTTTTTGCAGTTTGACAATAACATTGATAGGAGAGTTTAGACTAGATGTAATAGGTCACTAATATTTTTTTCCTAATATGCACATAGAAGGGAAGTCTAGAAGAAAACTAGGTTGTAAATGGGGAAGTTGATAACAAATTTGGTTTGGAATAGGTTAACTTTGAGGTACCTTGATGCCATCCAGGAGAAGTCATCTCACTAGCAGACAGATTCAGGTCTGAATGGCAGCATGCTTACCAAGTACTTTTGTGTTAGACACTGTCTAAGCACTTTATAAGATACTGTCTCATCTCACCCTCTCAACAGCATTGTGTGGTAAATATTATTATTCTCATTGCCCATAAGGAAATTGAGGCTCAGATAACTGAATTTGCCTAGATTCTCAGAGATGTTGAGTGATGGAGTCAGAATTTGAACTCATTTTTTTTCTTACTCCAGTTCGTCACTATTTTTCCCATAAATTTTTTTACTTCCAGTTAGGGTTGGCATTCCCTAATGCAATATAATAAAATTTCTAATTAAAAAATATAGACATGGAAGAAGATTTTAAAAAGCATAATATCATAATAACACACTATTTCAAAAATATACATATAATTTCTATCACAAAGGGTAACACACTGAAATAAAAGTTATAATTGTCCATTCACCATTTTATTACGCCAACAGAGAGTAGCTAGAATGTACATTTGTCTGACTCCTGACTAAGAAATCAGAAAACTGAGGCTGGAGTGCTCCAGTGACGTCAAGTGGCCACTTTCTAGCCCATGGCAGTCAGACTGAAGCTGTAAAAGTCGGGGGCTCTATGGGAGCCACTGGCTACGCCAAGCAGCCCTGGGAACCTGGTGGGGCAGAATGGGGCAGCCACAAACTGGGAGACGCAAGCACAGCGGGGCAGGTGGTTCTCACGAACCCTTGGAACATAACGATAAAGCCCCGGCAGGTGCAGAAAGGGGTTGCCGCTTGCAGATGACAACAAGTTTCACATAACCTTCCATCTCCATGGACCTCCTCCGAGCTGTCCTGCAGCCTAGCATCAATGAGGAGATCCAGACTGTCTTCAACAAGTACACGAAGTTCTTCCAGAAGGCAGCACTGAATGTGCGAGACAACGTTGGGGAAGACGTGGATGCAGAGCAGCTGATCCAGGAGGCCTGTGGGAGCTGCCTGGAGCAGGCTAAACTACTGTTTTCACATGGAGAACCAATTATACCCAGATCGACCCATGAGCTTCCAGGGATAAAGCGTGGTGGACAGGCAGAGGAGGAATGTGCCCATTGAGAAAGCCCCATTCCCAAAAAGATGGGACAGCCTCCTGGACACATCCTGTCAAATGACCGGGCAGCCACCGGCATGGTATGGAAACCAAAATCCTGTGAGCCAATTCATGGAGAAAGCCCCAAGTGGGCCTCATGGGGTAAATATTATTCATTCATCTCGGTTGAATAAATCTACCACGTTTCTGTTGGGATCTCGAGCCAACAAGGCCCTAGAGTTGGGGGGCACCAGAGGGGAATCTATATCCAGCACCCACACCTCTTTAAGTATGCAGCTGACCCCCAGGACAAACATTGGCTGGCTGAGCAGCATCACATGCGGCCAATGGGGGAAGACGGCCTACCTCCTTTGTAGTCATTACTGGGACCTCGCTTACAGTACTGACTATACAGATGATGCCCGAACCCCAAGTAGAGGAGCTGAAATACTTTGTCCTACCCTCCTGGATGGTTGAGAAGATGCAAAAGTACATAGAGATACAATGGAGAGAGACTGAGCATCACACCTTCACAGACCTGAAGCACCTTCACAGACCTGAGCCAGGTCTCTTGGCTACACTTGACTGCTTCTAGATGAATCTCAGCAGCATTAAGCTGTGCCTGGGCTAGTTTGCGGTGACTTACTGCAGAGCAACCCAGACTTGCATGTGGTTCTATATTTGTAAAGTTATTAGGATACGAAGCAATTAAACAGTTTGTAATAAACACAGGGGGAAAAAAAGAAATCTGAAAACTCGGCAGAAATACTACCTCTGTGTGGCTGCCACTGGGTGCACCAAAGAGCCCATATGTTCACCTGTACTTTTACTGATTTAGAAATTGCAATTTTCAGGGGATAAAAAGAAATAAATGGAAAAAAAAAACTGTGTTAAAAAAGGATGCCTAAAGAGACACATTTTATACTGAAATGTGTGGTAGTAAAGTACAATAAATAGAACTGACACAGAGAGATTTGCTAGAGTGCAGAATCGGGATTGGGTTGTCATAAATCACTTTTTGAATAAGACAGGAAATATATATGTACATGCATATACATACATATGAGAATTATGTTCATGTACTCCATATAATTGGAATATCAAAAAGCCAAACAATGTAGTCCTACATTTTTACCTCAGGCCAGGTAGGCCATAGCAGACAAAAGCCAGAACCTGAAAATAAAACTAAGAGCTGTGCCTACATTTAGGCTATTCGACTGTAGAAATTAAGAGGGATTTCACCAGTATTAAGTCAGAAAGAGAGGGAAAATGTCAATTCACAAATCATCATGTGCTGCATACTCAGGATAGAATTCTCTTATAGTTGTAAAGAAAAACTGTATGAGATACCAGAAACTATTATTATAGACCAAGGGAGTTTATAAGAGAACCATGAAAAGATCTTAAAAGTTTTGAGAGAGTTTTGGTCAAGATGATGGAACAGGTAAATTCTGACAACCACATCAGAATTACAACTAAACTAGAGAATGATCATCACCTGGAATCACTTGAAGTCTAGCTGAATGTAAGTCCTATAACTAAGGATATACGGAAGCCATCTCTAAACTTGTAGGAGGGGCAGAGACACAGAACAAGGTGGTCCCATACCCATGTGTGACAATTAAAAGTTGGGAGAGATATCTTGGTGGCTGAGGTCCCCATGGAGGAGCAAGGGGTTGCAGTCACACACCAGGGTCCCCAGCCCAGGGCTCCAGTGCCAGGGAGAGAATTCTCCAAAACACTGGCTGTGGAAACCAGTGGAGATGGTAGCTGAGTGAGATGGAGGGCTGCTGGAGACCCAGGTGTTCCAATGAAAAGGCCCATGCACAAACTTACTTTCTGATAGACTCACTCTCTCTGAGTTCCAGTATTGGGGCAGCAGCTTAAAAGGTGTCAGGGACATACTGGGAAGAAATGAATTGCCTGACTTCAGGGTGAGGACTTGAGGGACAGCTTTTTCCTAGACAAAAGTGCTGGCAGAAGCCATGGTTTCTTTGTTAAGCCCTCCCCTCTAACCCAGCATGCAGAGGCAAGCAGATGCCATATTTAAGTCTCTATCGACCTGGCTAAAACCATGTGCTCCACCCTGGTGATTCCCTGAGACCCCTGCCAACCCAACTTGTGGGCCCACCCAAGCTACTTCCAGTGGTTTTTTCATACTAATGGCCTGTGAACTTTTCTAAAATCCATAAAGGTTCCCAAACCCCAAACAGATAGCATTTGGCTTTGGTATGCCCTGTACATCTTGTTAAGCGGCACCAAGCCTGGCACTTGTGGCAGTCAGCTTCAGTTTACAGCTTAGCCTCTTCCAGTCACCTCCAAGCCCAACACAAGTAGCAACCATCTGCAGATAAATTTGTAGTTCATACAAAGTGGCTCCAAGAAAGTCACAGGCAGCAGCAACTAGGCCTGCACCAGAGCCCTTCCCGAGAGGCCCCAGAACTAACACAGTTGGTGGCCAGCTTCAGTACTCAGTACTCAGTACTCAGACCACATCAGAGTACCACACATCTATCCCCACAAAAGAAACAACCAAAGGGCAGGTTGATCAGGCACCAGAGCCCTGAAAAAGTGAATTCTGCTCCCTAGAATTAGCTCCCTCACAACAGCTCCTTCACTGTAGCCATGCCCAATCCTCACAACCAATCAGCATGAGGCTCAATCCTTCCCCCTGATGTGCAATCAGCAACCAAGGCCCAATTACAGCAGGAGGGCACACACAACCCACAAAAGAGACACACCTGGAGCACCTGGCTCAGGTGGTCAGGGAGACTGTGCCACTGGGTCCCACAATACACCAACTACATAACGCCACTCTACTAAGACCAAAAGACATAGCAGCTCTACATAATACATAAAAACAAACACAGCAAAGTGGTCAATATGGAAAGACAAAGAAACATTTCCCAAATGAAAGAACAGAACAAAGCTCCAGAAAAAGAACTAAACAAAATGGAGACAATCTGCCAAATGCAGAGTTCAAAATTACTGTTTATAAGGATGCTTGATGATTTCAGTGAGAACTTCAACAAAGAGATAAAAACATTAAAACGGAGATAGAAAACATAAAAAAGAATCAGTCAAAAATGAAGAATACAATAACTGAAATAAAGAATACATTACAGGGAATCAATAGTGGATAGATGAAGCAGAGGATCGAATTAATGATTTAGAAGATAAGTTAGCAGAAACAGCAACAAGAAAAAAAGAATCCCCCCAAAATAATAATAGTTTAAGGGGCTTCTGGGACAATATCAAGCTTTTCAACATTTGCATCATAAGGGTACTAGAAACAGAAGAGAGAAAACAAGAAATTAAAACCTTATTTCAAGAAATAATGATAGAAAACTTCCCTAACCTGGCAAAGAAAATAGACATACAAGCCCAGAAAGCACAGAGAGTCCTAAACAAGATAAAACCAAAGAAGCCTACACCAAGACACATCATAATTAAAATGTCAAAGTCAAAGAGAGTATCTTAAAAGCAATAAGAGAAAAAGCAAGTAGCTACCTACAAGGTAGCTCCCATAAGACTATCAGCTGATTTCTCAACAGAAACTTTGCAGACCAGAAGGGATTGGTATAAACATGCAAAGTGATGAAAAGCAAGGACCTACAGCCAAGATTATTCTACCCAGCGAAGCTATCATTTAGAACTGAAGGACAAAAAAAGAGCTTCCTAGACAAGAAAACGTTAAAGGAGTTCATCACTACCAAACCAGTATTTGAGAAATGTTAGAGGAACTTTTTTAAGAAGAAGAAAAAAAAGATTAAAAATATGAATAATAAAATAGCAATAACTATCTACCTATCAACAGTTACTTCAAATATAAATAGATTAAATGCTCCAATCAAAAGATAAGGTGGCTGAATGCATAAAAAAAAAGACCCTTACAAATACTGCCCATGAGATACTTACATCAAAGTGAAAGACACACAAAGACTGAAAGTGAAGGGATGGAAAAAGATATTTCATGAAAGTGAAAATGGAAAAGAAAAAGCTTGGGTAGCAATGCTTATATCAGACAAAATAAGCTTTAAAACAAAGACTATAACTAGAGACAAGGAAAAATCCAGCAATTTCATTTCTGCGTATTTATCCAAAGATAGCCATATTCATCCATATGTTCATTGTAGTATTATTTACAATAACCAAGATATAGAAACAACCTGGGTGTCCATTAATGGAAAAAATGAGGCGAAACATATATACAATGGAACACTACTCAACCATAAAAAAGAATGAAGTCTTGTCATCTGCAGCAACATGGATGGACCTAGAAGGTATTGTGCTGAGTGGAGTAAGTCAGAGAAAGACAAATGTCTTATGATTTAACTTATATATGGAAACTAGAGAACAGGATACACAAACAAAGAAAATAAAAATAAGCTCACAGCGTGCATTTCGATTGTGGCTAGATGGGGAGTGTTGAAAGGATAGGTGAAGCAGGGAGGTGATTAAGAGGTACAAATGGGTGGTTATAAAATAGTCATGGTATACATAGAGTATACCATGAGGAATATACACTGTAGCATTGTAATACTTATGTATGGTGTCAGATGGGTACTGGATTTATTGGGGTGGTCACTTCATAAGTTATATAAACATCTAATCACTATGTTGTACACCTGAAACTAATATAACACTGTTTGTCAACTAGAAATGCAAAATTTAAAGATATTAAAAATAAATTAAGTAAACAAATAATAGTTCTGAGAAAATAACTTTTAACCTTAATATGATGCTAAATGTCATGATCTCTAGGTAATAGGAGCAGATATACCTAAAGAGTAGGTAGAAATAAGAGTTTCTTTTGTGATAAAAAGAGTAAAACTGGAAAGAACTGAGGGAAACTGAAAGCAAAATTCTGCTTTGCAAGTAGTGAAAAGAAAACTGACACTAGGAAATTGAATCAATTACACGAAAGACAAGCAACCTCTCTTTAAATGCAGTGAGAAAAATTATTGAATGTTAGAAATAATTAGACTGAAAATAATAGAAATACAAGATAGATAACTTATGCCAGAGTTACAGATATTCTGTAAATGAGATCAGAACAACTGAAGCAGAAATAATAATAAAATGTTTAATAGAAGAAAACTCTTAGAGATAGTTAGAAATCTGTATATACAAATTAAAATGGTTCACAAAGTTTCAGACAATGGGAGAAAAATACCCATATGCATACCAATCCTGTTGAGTGTAAGTAGTTTATTTGGAGATGATCCCAAGAAACACTGTTAGGGGTGTGGGGAAGCGAGACAGGAAAGAGGCTGCTGCGTGCGTTATCAAGGAAGTCTCCTCTATGAGTAACTGGAAATTACTCCTTCCAGGGAACTCTGAGAAATGGTGTAAAACACATTTCACAGTTATCCTATGGAAGGGAAAAGGAAGCCAAGGTATTTTTGGACCAACTTCTATCACTCCGTGATGGAGGGCTGCTCCTGGGCAACATTAATTTCACTTCCCAGTTATTGCATAAGCAGGCATAGTGAGCAGGGTGGGTTCTGCCAGCCAAAGTAGGATCTCATGCAAAGAGATGCAAATACTGGCATCTGGAAGCCTGGTTGATGTGCTGTAAGCATTAGAGCAGGCACCAATAGTAACTGCTGAAGCTCACACCCAAGAATTGTCTTCTATATAAAAGGCAATAGAAGGACATGGCCAAACAGTCGAAAGTTCAGAAAATGTAACTTTAAAATAACTACATAAAAAAAATGTAGCAGCTGAATAAGTGATGAATCGGAATTGAGTATTAAAGATTCAGGGCTTTGTAGTCTAAGCAGGGGTCCCGAAACCCCAGGCTGCAGACTGCAGATGGTACTCTCCGTGGCTTATTAGGAACCAGGCTGCACAGCAGGAGGTGAGCAGCCAGAGAGTGAGTGAAGCTTCATCTGTATTTGCAGCGGCTCCCCAGCACTAGCATCACCACCTCAGCTCCACCTCAGGCCACCAAGAATTAGATACTCATAGGAGGGAGCACTGGTCCCTGGTGCCAAAAAGGTTGGAGACCACTGGTCTAAAGGACTGGCGGACTGCTCTGTGAGACTTCCAACAAGAACCATCTTCACCTCTATTTACTGAATTTCGATGAGAAATATTTGTAATCCATTCCTGATTTCCTAAATAATACAAATGAAGTTTCAGTAAAAAATATACAGGTAATATATGCTAAATTTTTAGCATGTGCTTGGCCCATTCTAAGAACTTGCTATTATCTCATTTCTTTCCCCCAAAGAACCCTTTGAGGCAAGAACTATTATTATCCATATTTCATAGATGAGAAAAGTGCCTACTAATTAGTAAGTGGTAAAGAAAGTGTATTCTCTCAGTATACCTTGAAATGTACTCTCTTTAGAATAGTGTCCTGTTAATACCTAAAAGCAAATACTTTTTTTCTGGATGAAAGTGTCACCAGGTAGGCACCGTGTCTTTTATGTTCACTATTGTCTCCTCAGGGCCTGGCAGGGAGCCTGACATACAGTAGGAATTTGATAAATGTTTTCCAAATGCTGACTTTCATTATAACTTGTATTTCCTCCCAATGCAACCAATCCTATTGGAAATAAGAAATTACCCCTTGAAAAGACTTATCCTTAGGCACCATCATATTGAAAGTTCCCATTAATATTAAAAGGCTACACTAAAAGGAAAATAAAACCATATGAGAAAACAAGTCTAGACAGAAAGTGGTGTTGATTTTGTTGGTGAAATATAGGTAACTTTAATTTTGTTGTATTTTGCTCAGTGGGTGTCACTCAGAGAGGATTAAATGTACTATAAAGTAGTTCAGAGGTTCTTTACAGAACTGTGAGGAAATCGGTGTACAGCTGTCTTTGATTGAACTTTTTGATTTGCAGGTATATGTATCTGTTGCAGTTCTGGATCCCAGAGGCCCAGTTTACTATTGTATTAGGAAAAGATCCAAAAGTCAAAGCATAATACAGCTATGTATCTTGATGTGCACTTACAGAAGCAAACAAAATAACAAAATTTGGAAGTTTATTATCATGGGTCTTCAGGATAATTGGCTTTAAATAATCTTGTTTGGGTTTAGTCAGGATTCATTCCTTATAGGATTTAAAATGGTGCCAGTTCTAAATCATGTTATAAGAATTTACATAAGACTCTCCAAAGAGCTACCTTTCTCGTGTACCAATTCTTAGCTGGTGTGAAATTATTTGTTGTCTTGTCTCACTGCACTCGAGTGTATCAACTGACCTTCAACTGGAAAAGTGTCAGCATGTATGTTACATCCTATATTTAATAAAACCAAAGCAAACCTGGTACTGGACCCAATAACCCAGCCACCGGGGTAGAGTTAATGATGGTTCTTAACTTTCCTGCCTTGAGAGAGTTTTAGCCTGGACTCTCCCTACAAACTGTTACAATTAAAACTGCAAACAACTATATATAAATAATTCCCAATAACTATATATAATTCAATAACTAAATATAAAATGACTAAAAATGGGAAATACATTTTCTTTAGTTCATTTAGGTCTTAACATTCCTAAATAATTTTCAGTTTAAAGCTTTATTCTTGGATTGTGCAAGAAATTTACTGGAAGAAACCCAAAGAAATAATACATATTT
Source organism: Rousettus aegyptiacus (assembly GCF_014176215.1). Lineage (NCBI taxonomy): Eukaryota > Metazoa > Chordata > Mammalia > Chiroptera > Pteropodidae > Rousettus > Rousettus aegyptiacus. The sequence goes on from NW_023416311.1 coordinate 53,315,733, forward strand.
AATGGAAAAATACTAACTTTGAATACCACCAGTGTTATTGAAATAACCCATGTAAAAAATAAAAATCACTTTATATTCGGTTTTTATGTTTCATATGTGCTATTTAATTTTTTTAAATCAATAATGGAATAGAGTATGAAGAAAAGTAAATATGGGAAATATATTTTTTAGTTCATTTAGGTCTTATCATTCCTAAATAACTTTCAGTTTAAAGCTAAATAGTAAATATTCACCTAAATTTGTAAGTATTAATTACTCATAATATGTTGGGCATAATCCTTCCAGATATTTTTTTTCAAATATATTTACATATGTATGCACACACACAAATCTAGATACAGATTCTACTCTACACTCCATACGGTAGCATAATTTATTCATTAAATATATATCATGATCCTTAGAATTTTATTCTATATCATCTTTATAGTAGTTGCATAGCATTTTATTGACTGCATTTGATGGATATTTAACTTCCAATTTAAAACTTTTAACCAATATTGTAAAATATCCACTTACATATACCTTTGTGCCTTCTCCCAGTTACATATTAGGAATGAATTCCCAGAAGTATAATATCCATATCAAAATATATAACATTTTGCATTCCAGAAAGCAGTAACAAATTAAGCAAATTCAAATGCCCCTTTCCCTATATCCTTAATAATGATAGGGATTATCATTTTAGCACTGTTCCCTGCTAATCAACTGGATGATCATTTTAGTTAATATCAGAGAGAAGGTAAGTAGACAGCTGCACTCCCACTGCTTACTCAGAAGTGCTCCTTTTTGGTCCAAGGAAATTGGTCACTACTAAACTATTCAATTTCTACGTCCTGAGCTAATTTGTATATCCATCCTTGGGTAGGAGATCTTTTTTTATTTTTTTTTAATCAAATTTAGATGTGAATTAACATAACCATGCTGTCTGTGGTTACATTAATAAAAATAACCATAAATTATAAATGTGATGATCGTATGAACTTCTCATCACCAAAGAGATGTGAAAGAAATTGGGAAAAAGCAAAAATAAGAAGTTGAATTGATGACTAGAAACTGAATTCATGTGAAGTGCTAGGATACAATCTATCAACTTAAAACTGGGTATGGGTATCATTACCAGGAGAAAAGAAATCACAGAAAAGAAAAGCAATTCTAACACTGTGATAGGAGTAACGATCAGCCGAAGGGACAGGACAAACTTATAAATATTAGTTTCTGAAAGCTTGAGTCCCTGGGTTCCATTCCCAAGGTAGTAAAGCTTTCTCTGGTTCAGTCTTAGTTTTTTGACCCCTTTATTTACCATTCTGCTAGTAGGTAACAACTTTCACTATTCTTATCAAAAGGTTAAGCATCATTGCCCACAATGGAGTAGAGTCATTTTCCTCTTAAGATACTTCTGCCATTCTGAAGTGCTAAAACAACGGAGAGCTCATTCTCAGTTATTTGAGGGCTCTGTCTTTATCTCTTCAGAACTCCTTTCTACATTAGGGATTTTCTTTTCCTAGAGTGATGGTGACATCAAATGGTCTAGTGCCTATCAAACTTGGTTGTTTCTCTTAATCTTTCAAGTCTCCGATTCTCTAACCTTCAAACATCCCTCCTTCCCCCTCCCACCCCCCGCTTTCACTACTTCTTACTATGCAACTAGGTATAATGGGCATAGCATTGCTTTTTAAAGAATTGTTTTCTATCTTTGAAAAATCTGGAATGAGAAGCCGAAACTAGTTCGGACCTAAGAACAAGAGCCCTTTTTTCTCCCATTTTTTCTTTCTGGGTAAAATGATAAGACCTAAAGCTCTCCTGTTCATTTTCTACATTGAAAAAGACAGGACAAGCCATTTGGCTATCTTTATTTTAAGGTTTATGGATGCTTCTTGCAAAGTAAAAGATTTTTCTACTTGAAATTAGGCCTTTCTCACTGGGTTCTACATTAAGGCTTGAGACCGAGTCATTGTCTCCTATATATTTTTCCCTCAACTACCTTGCATAATGAGCTAGCAAGATTTAAGTGTCTCTTAGACTCCTATTTAATAGCACTGTAAAGTCACCTTTGTGTTATGTAGCACTGTGTCATCAAGATAAGCAGAAATAATGCATAGGACACATTCGAAAACAAAATCCCTGATGCAGAGTGAGTTTCTGGTGTTGAGAAAGATCCCTAGTACATCTGTTAACAAGCCTAACTGCAGAAAAAGTAAACTCCACCCCACCGAAAGTCTATAGGTGCAAGTTATTAGCTAGAAGAAGGCTTTGTTTGGGGAAGGAGACAAAAGAAAAGTTCATGTAGCCAGTAGGCAGAGTTCCAATCAAGCCAAGCTTCAGAGGGTTAACATTACGACTCAGTTTATTGGTGTCAGGCATTGGCAGGTGGTGCTAGATTGGTTGCCATTATATTCCTCTTTCTTAACACATTTTGAACAACCGAAAACAGGGTCAAGGTTCATGAGAGAACCACTCTCTGGAGAGTGATGTGTCTTGTTCAGAGTTTCTTTGTGGTGCCCTCAGGTGAACCTTGAGTTCATTCTGGTTACTTCACTATGCACATTATTGATCCCTAGAAATTTGTTCCTCTAAGATTTTCTTATACATATTTAAGATCGTTTGTACCTTTGAAATGCTTGATTCAAGGTACTACATTTCACTGGATATTTTAAACAGAAAGAGAAAGGAACAGGAGCTGGGTAATTAATGAGGAATGAAGGTTAAGATCTGTGGACCTCAGGGCCTTTTCTCTGAAGCAGAAAACCTCAACTTCCCAGGAAGTTGCTGTAAAGCTTCCAAATTATGACAAAATCACAATATTTCCCAATATTAAAAAGCTCTACTGTGTTATATTTTGGACGTTAGTCTCAGAATCACTGAGATACAAGAACCTTTAACAATGTAAGTCTCTATGATATGCTCAGGGAATATTGCCAGTATTCTGCCAGATAAGCATCCTTTTTTCCCCTACTAATCCTAATCTCTGCCATTGTAGGCAGCCAGTGTGGTAAAGTAGGAAATTAAAAAAAAATAAAAAATTCCCGGATCAACGTTAAGAGACTTGCGATATATTGAATGCCAGGAAACAACTATTATGAACTTAGAGCAACTGTGATCTCCATAAGCCATAGTTTGCTCATCTATAAAGCAAGACTGTATTGGTTGTGAGAATTGAATCTGAACACATAATAATTTAAGCATTTACAGAATGTATATTTATGGAAAAATATATATATGGTGATAGATGAATCACACAGTTCTTGCTATGAAAGAAATTACCATCAAGTTGTTTTGGTGATATTTTTGTGCCTGACTATAAAATAAATATCTTTACTAGTTTGGTGTGTGAGGATTGAGAAAAAGTGGTCATATCTAGAAAAAGAATTGTTTTAACATGTCACCACCTATTTTATCTTGCAATATAATATTCAAGGTCTGCCAACAGCTATATACAGAAGGTTTTTATACTTACATAAATAAATAGCTTTTTATATAAAACAGTATTACCAAATCTTAATAATTAGGGAAGTAAAATAATCTGCAAGAGAGATACTTAAAATTAGAAAAGAAAGATTATGTGGACAGAACAATGTCAGAGCTAATTAATTATATTTGGCAGAAACAAAATGATTAGAGTGATAAAAGTAATACCTATTTTGAAAAAAACCTCAACATATCCATTCAGTTACTCAAAAGAGATAGGCCAATATTAGAACAGTAGAATATTTAATTCATTCATATAATTAATTGAGAACAATGGTTCAAGCATAATCATAAAAAATTATATTATATTGAAAAGGACATTCAAATTGTAAGATTAACTACATAATTACTTCTGCTTCCTTCTAAAATCTTACAAAAATGGCACTAACATGATTATTTAATGAGACAAATTAACAAGAAAAAGAGAAAAGTATAAGATCTGATAGCAATAAAATTTTGAAAACTAGAAAGCCAGGGACAAGTAGCAGCTGATTTGCTGAACTGAAGGAAAAAAGAAGCTAAGCTTACAGTGTGCAGGTAAGGTTACACAAACCAGGGAACTTTATAGGGCATTGGATACATTCTACACTAGGGGTTACAGTTACATAGATGTCTACTTTTCACAAAACTCAAGGACTATATAAGCCATGTCTGTGCATTTTCTTAAATTTAAATTTTATCTCAATTAAAAAGGAAGTCTGTATATGGCACTGGTTTTCTTCTCTCTCTCTCTCTTCTCTAAAAATCTGGCAGCCAGAGTTATATCTCCAAGATAGGAAATTGGCAATTATTTCCTGTGAAAATTTACCAGCCTAAAAGGAAATAATAAAGTTTTAAGGAATCTCTTGACGAAATCACTCATCAGTGAAATCCACCAATGAGCCCTATCCATGAGCATAGGTTGCCCAATCTGTTTTCTTGTTTCACAACCATCAGACATTGGAAAAAGGCCTCTAATTAGAAAAATAGAGAAGAAAACAAAAATGAAGCACACAAATGGAAAAACAAAGATAAAATAAATAATGCAAAGATTATAAAACATTTTTTATCTTAAAAGTCTATAATTTACAGTCTCAGAGAGGCTATTATAACTCTGCATTTTTCAAACAGGAACAGTACGCTATAATGCTATGAAAGTACCATGAAAGTAAATTTAGAAATTTAAAATATGATAGATATTAAAATTATGCAAAATAAATCTAAAAATGGAAATTTATTAAAGAAATCCTTGAAGAAAATTTAATTTTAAAAAATTAAGAAAACTTAAAATGCACAGAAAAGAGTTAATGGAAAATAAATAGCTTGAACTCAACTTTGAAATATAGGAAGATGTAACCAATAAGTATTGTGTGTTACTATATATCAAAAATACAACTAGGTATTGTCTATATTATATTATTTAATTATACCAACAACCCTATAAGAGAAACAATATAAGAATATGCATACATACGTCACATAGCAAGAAAGTGAGGGCAGTAGGGATTTTAGTAGGTTTAGAATTAAACCTACTCAGTTATATCTGTACAGACTCAGGTTCTTAATCATTGCTCTTCAGTATATGTGGTATCATCCTCTACCAAGGGAAAATCTTGATGTTTTCTAGATGGAGGAGGGAATGTCAGAAGAAAGCTAAGGCCTTATTTTTGGTAGGTGTAGAAAGGAACATTTGACCCGATAAACTTTAGCTCTGTCAGTATTACCTTAATTTGGAACCGCGAGCTCTGGAGACACTATGGATTGTACAACACAGGAAAAATAAAGTGACGAATATAGATTCCTAAATGCTAGACTAAGGGGAACATTGTCCTGTAGTTACTTCAAAGTCACTCAAAATAAGTAAGTTCTAATGCACTTAAAACCTTTGAAAATTATCAAATATATTGCAAATGTGAATGTTCAAGAACACATATTTTTGAAAGAGTTGAACTTTTATCTAACTTGACAGAAGCTTGGAGTTACTGAATATGTGCCCAAGTACACCCAGAAAGTTAAATTCTTAACTAATCAATATATTCACTAGGATGGATTAAACAAAATCTTAAAAACTGCCAAAACAAGTGTTAAGAACATTAAGTGACTAGAATTCTCTGGGAATATAAATCGAAACACTGCTTTAGAAAATTATTTGGCAATACATATCTAAATACAGACAAAAGTAATGAAAAAGCAATTCCAATAGTAGAAAAGACTAAACCAAATATACACAAATATATGTACAAACAGACATGTACAAAAATAGTCATACCCACATTATTAATAATAGTATAATAGTACCAAACTAGAAATAATCCAAAAGTCAATCAAAAGTAGAAGAAAAAAAACACATGGTCTTAATAGACTTTATTTCATTTACTTAACACTATTCCCCCTGCCCCAGCTAACAACTTCGCTTTTCTAACCTAATTCGATTTCCTCAAAAGAAGAGATTGTTAGTCATTCCTAAAGTCTGGTTTGTAGATCTTTACGATTAGGAAAATCAAGAGGGCATAATGATATTTCTCTAAGGATAAATATTTTCTATTTAGAGGACCATGCTTTACAATGAAGACACATAAATATTACTCCTTTGGTATAAAATGTCTTTTATTTTATGAAATGATTGTGAATTCTGAGAGTACTTTTAGTTTGTTAAATTTATTTGGAAAATTTAAAAGTTTGCTAATGGATGCTGGTCCCCAATATTTCTTTTAAAATTCCACTAGTTAGTTAAAGCTAAAATTTATAAGCCACTGCACAATACTTAAAAAGCACTTCTTTATCTCTTATTCAATCTGTTTTAAAATGAAATGAAGCATCTTATTTACTGGAGAAGTTTACTGGTTAGTTTTATATTTACTTTTACTCAAAAGTAGATATTAGATAAGACCTTAAAGAATGTATACTTTCTTTACTATTATCTTTCTTTAAACTAAGAATGGTATGAAATTGAGATTCCTTATAAAAATCCAATTCTACAAAATGCAGTTTTATTAGAGATAAGCATTCTTTAAAAATATGAGGTGATATGTCCAACACCTTTCAAGTTGTATATTATACTGTAAGCAATTTTCTGCCTATCGTGGTCGAGGTCTTTAAAAATACACAAACAAGGAGATGGTCCAAAATGCAATGAGAGAGCAAACTCTTATAAGCAAAGTTAGATTTTCTTGTAATCTGAAATTCATTAAATAAGTACAGCATGGACATTAAATAGATCGCATATTGCAGAAAAGTTTTCTTATCTAGCCCATAAAGTAAAGCATTCACATCCACACACATTTTACTTGACAATGTTTTGAATTGCACATTCGAAATACCTGGGCACTAACAATTGTATAACATATTTTAGATATACATAGTTTATGCCAACATTTTTATAAGTTTATACTATATCCTTTCTGGAAAGATTACTATTTTGAAAAAAAAAATCATTGCTTTTGAACAATTCTGTAATTCATATATCTTTAAGATAAACTATTGTTGGATTATCCATATCTAAGAAACCATAAGTGATGTGTTATATCAACTAAAATATTGTAAAGGCTAAAAATAAACACAATTAAAAGAGTAAGAGTGGCACATATCACCCATTACAAACCAATAAGTCTCAGGGGAAAAAAATCCACAAGGGTCTTAAGCAAAAGTTACTTAATCTATTTGATAAATGATTTTTCTTCCAACTTTTCATAAAACAAACTATTAATTTTCTAAGTTATTGACATTGAACTTCAAACTTAAGAAACAGGTAATATAAAGAGAGATAGAAAAGATTGGAAAATAGGTATTATTACTTATTTCAGGATTTAATTCAAATAAAAGAAAATAACGAGATGTCAAATGTCTTTTTTCTCATATACAATTGACAATAATTTAAAAGAATACAGATACTCAGTTTAGGTCACAGGGCATAGGAACTTTCATACACTGCTGGTGGGACTACAAGTTGGAATCATCTTACTGAAGGATATTTTGCCAGTACGTATTAGTCCCTTAAAACATGTATTCTCAGAACCAGAACACATTTTGGTTCTGATAATTTTTTCTAAAGTTATACAAATGATTTACATGTCAAGATACTCATTATGGATAGTAAATTGAACAAAGAAAGTCAATCTATGTAAATATTTAACAACAGGAAATTGGTTATGTTAGCCATGGAACACTATTTTGCTACTAAAAATTAGGGCGGAATTCTGGAAACTACAGAAAGCTTTAACACGTCATTAAAAGAAAAAGTAGAAAAGAAATACATACAGTATAATAACACTACACTATAAAAAATTAAAATGCATATATGATTATTCACTTATTTAATAATTGTTGAGTGATAGACCACTATGCGTCTATACGTTTTATAGACTGACAAATCAACTAGAAAGACATCCACTGATTGATTAGCATGAGTCACTTTTAGGAGAGAGAAATATGTGGAATTTTCTTTTCACTTTTAAATTTTACTTATTAAATGTTTCTTTTATAAATGTAACTATATTACAATAAAAATAAAATTTTATTTCAAAAGAAATTAATCCAAGAATTACAGATTTTTCACTGATACAGAGGATAAATCTTCCTAAAATACAGCATTTAGAAGGTATAGATTCATGTATTATTATGCCAAAACAAATGTATTTCTGTAGGCATAGAAACAAGAATGCTTCCTATTATAGCTTATTATTTTTAGTTTTAAATATTGGTCCTTTTTTGCATTCAAAATGTCTTATACATGTTCTCATTACTCATTTTTTTTTTCTGGTAAGCAGGTGGTAAAAACTATTTAAAATCATTCACTGCAGAGTAGGATAATTAGGACGTGTGTGAATGTAGATTACAAATTAGGATAAGGAAATACAAATAAGTGCTACAAAAGCCTATGACAAGATATTGACTTTTTATGAATTTTACATCTATTAGCAAACTGTTATAAGCAACAGATATAGAAAATTTTATAGCTTTTCTACCAATACACATATTTTGGGAGGTCCATTAACTGTTGTCTGCTGTGGGAGTCCCAGGCATTCCTCTTAAAGGGCCATTCCATAGACTTACCCAGTAATAAAATTGCTCTAAGCTCCAGCATTGGGGTAGCCGCTCCAAAGGTACAACAGACTTATGATGAAGAACTGAATTGTCTGGCTACAGGGAGAGGATGAAGGGTGGCTTTCTCCCAGGCAGAAGTGCTGGCAGAGGCCACTGTTTCTTTGTTGAGTCCTCCCTCCCCCTGCGTGCAGATGCAGGTCACTGCAGTATTTAAGCCTATCAATATGGCTAACACTGTTCACTTTCTGAGACCCTGCTCCAACTTGTGAGCCCACCCAAGCCACTGCCAGTGGCTCTTCCATATAAACAATCTGTCTTGGCTCATGCTTGGACTTTCCTAAAATATCTCAAAGATTCACAAAACCTGAACAGCAGCATCTGGCCTCTGTGTTCCCTGTACCTCTTGCTGAGCAGGCCAAAACTTGGCTTCAGTGGCACTTGGCCTTGATTCATGGCTTGGCCCCTCGAGGCACCTCCAAACCCAGAATGGACGGTGGCCATCTGTGGATTGTGTGGTGGCTCACGCCAGGTGGCCCAAGACAGGGTATAGCCTGCAGTTGAACTTGGCCTGTGGTGGGGCATCTCCCAGGAGGAACTGGCCTTCACAACTGGTGGTTGGCTTCGGTCTGAGAACGACACACACAAAAGGCAGACTGGGAAGGCACCAGAGACCTGAAAAAGTGAATAGTGCTCCCTAGGGTCAGCCCTTGCACAACAGATCCTCCACTAGTCATGGTCAGTTCTTATAACCAATCAGCCTGAGAGTCAGTCCCTCTCATTGATGTGCAAATAGCAACCAAGGCTCAACTACAACATGAGGGCACACATAACATATAGAAAGGACACGCATACAGCATCCAACTCAGGTGACAGGGAGACTGGGCCACTGAGTCTCACAGGACACCTTCTACACAAGGCTACTCTACTAAGATCAAGAGATATAGCAGCTCTCATAATACATAGAAACAAACACAGGGAAGCAGTCAAAATGGGGAGACAAAGAAACATGTCCTAAATGAAAGAACAGAACAAAGCTCTAGAAAAATTACTAAACAAAATGGAAACAAGCAATTTAGCAGGTTCAAAGTTCAAACATTAGTTATAAAAATGCTCAATGAACTTACAGGAAGAGTAGATAAATTCAGTAACAACTTTATCAAAGAGACAGAAAAGATAAAAAAGAACCAATCAGAAATGAAGAATATATTAGAAGGAATCAACAGTAGATTAGATGAAACAGAGGATCAAATTAGTGATTTAGAAGATAAAATATCAGAAAACACTCAAACAGGACAGCGACAAGAAAAAAAAAATCTAAAAAAAATGAGGATAGTTTAAGAGGCCCCTCAGACAACATCAAGCTTACCAACATTTGCATGAAAGGAGTACCAGAAGGAGAAGAGAGAGCACAAGGAATTGAAGACCTCTTTGAAGAAATAATGATGAAAACCATTCCTAATCTGGTGAAAGAAAGAGACTTACAAGCCTAGGAAGCTCTGAGAGTCCCAAACAAGATGAACCAAAAGAGACTCATAGCAAGACACATCATAATTAAAATGCCAAATGTTAAAGACAAAGAGAGAACCTTAAAAGCAGCAAGAGAAAGGCAGTTAGTTACCTACAAGGGTGCTCCTGTAAGACTGTCAGACAATTTCTCAACAGAAACTTTTCAGGCCAGAAGGGATTTGCACAAAATATTCAATGTGATGAAAAGCAAGGACCTACGATCAAGATTACTACCCAGCAAAGCTATCATTTAGAACCAAAGGACAGATAAAGAGGTTCCCAGACAAGAAAAAGCTAAAGGAGTCCATCTCCAAGTCATTATTATAGGAAATGTTGGAGAGACTTCTTTAAGAAGAAGAAATAAAAGATAAAAAATATGAATAATAAATGGCGATAACTACATATCTATCAATAATTACTTTAGATGTAAATGGATTAAATGCACCAATCAAAAGACATAAGGGTGGCCAAATGGATGAGAAAACAGGACCCACAAATATGTTGCTACAAGAGACTCACTTCAGATCAAAAGACACACACAGAATGAAAGTAAAGGGATGGAAAAATATGTTTTATAAAAATGGAAACAAACAAAAAAGCTGGGGTAAGCAATACTTATACCTGAAAAAAAAAAAAAACATTTTAAGACAAAGGCTATAACAAGAGACAAACCTTCAGTCATCCCACTTCTGGGTATTTATCCAAAAAAAACCCAAAACACTATTTCAAAAGGACATGTGAATTCATATGTTCATTGTAGCATTATTTACAATAATCCAGATGTGGAAGCAACCTAGGTGTCTATCAACAGATACATAGAAAAAGAACAAGTGGTATATACATACAATGGAACATTGCTCAGCCATGAAAAATAATAAAATCTTGCCATCGGCAACAACATGGATGGAACTAGAGTTTTGTGCTGAGTGGAGTAAGTCAGACAGGAAAAGACAAATGATTTCACCTACATGTGGAAGCTAAAGAACAAAATAAACAATGAAGCAAAAGAAAAACAAATTCATAGATACAGATAACATTTTGATGGTTACCAGATGAGAAGGGATTGAGGAGGAAGATGAAAAAGGGGAAGGAATTAAAAGTATGAACTTGTGGTTACAAAATAGTTATGGGTATGTAAAGTATAGCATAAAAAATATAGTCTATAATATTGTAATAATTATGTACAGTGTCACATGGGTACTAGATTTATCAGTGTGATGGCTTTGTAAGTTATATAAGTGTCTAATCACTATGTTGTACACCTAAAACTAATATAATTTTGTATGACAACTGTAATTGAAAAATAAAAATAATATTAAAAAAGAATACAAGTTGATAGTTACAAAATCATCATGGGATATAAAGTGTAGCATAAGAAATATATATATATATATATAGTCAATAATATTGTAATAACTATGTATGGCATAAAATCGTTACTAGATTTATCTGAGTGATCACTTCATAAGTTATATGTGTCTAATCACTATGCCGTACACCAGAAACTATCAATATTTTATGTCAAGTGTGATTGAAATATAAAAAATTATTTAAAAATCCCAAATCATTGTAAGCTCATGACCTTAAGATCTACGAGAGTACTTTTTAAAAAACAACCTGGCAGTGTTTCATTTATTTTTCAATAATTCTTTTCTGAATAACAAATGCCTACAGTAATTTAAACCTATACTAAGAATACTTTAAAAATTAAATTAAAAAATTTTAAATTCCTAAGATAGCTCATATCAGTAGGAATGACACATGGATTTTTTGTATAAAATTTATTTACAGAAAGGAGCTATGCAGAACTTAAATTTATGTTTTGTTTGTTTGAATTGAAAGTTATTTAAAATTATTTTACCCTCAGGGAAGAATAAACAAACTAGGAATAAAATAAAATTTCTTCAACCTGATAAAGAGTACCTATTAAAAAAGCTTACAGTTAAAATATAATTAATGGTGAGAATTAATTATTTTGAAGACAAGGAACAAAACAATATCTGCTCTCACCACTTTTAATCAACATTACCGAAGGTTACTGACAGGGCAATTAGACAGGAAAAGTAAATAAAAGGCATCACTTTGGAAAAGAAGAAGTAAAACTATCTCTATTTTCAGATGACATGTTCTTGTATATAGAATATCCTAATGAATTGACAAAAAAAAATTGTTAAAACTAATAAACAAGTTGATCAAGATTTCAGGACACAAGATTAACATATAAAAGCAAATGTGTTTCTATTAACTAGTTAATGAACAATCCAAAAAATGAAATTAAGGAAACAAATCAATTGTATAAATCAGAATAGTTACTTAGAAATAAATTTAACAAATAAAGCACAAGACTAATACACTGAAAACTATAAAACAGCGTTGAAAGAAAATAAAAAAGATCCAAAGAACTAGAAAGATATCTCATGTGCATAGATTTTAACACTTAATGTTAAGATGGCAATACTCTTCAAATTGATCTACCAATACAATATGATCTCATTCAAAATCCCAGGTGACATTTTTGCAGAAACCTACAAGCTGATCTTAAATTTTATATGAAATTGCAATGGACCCAGAAGAGCCAGAACAATCTTCAAAGAGAATAACAAAGTAAAAAAAACTCATACTTTCTTACTTCAAAACTTACTAAAAATCTACTGTAATCAAGACATTGTGGTGCTGTCATAAAGACAGGTCAATGAAATAGAATTAACAATCCAGAGTATACTCTTACAGTTACGGTCAATAGATTTTTGACAAGGGTGCCAAGACAATTTGATGGAAAAAGAATAGTCTTTAAACATATGGTGCTGGGACAAGTGGTTATGGACATGCAAAAGAATTAAATTGGACCACTATCTCATACCATGTATAAGGAATTAATTTAAAATGAATCAGAGACCAATGTAAAGGAACTAAAAGTATAAAACTCTTATAAGAAAGCATAGGGGTAAATTTTCATGATCTCAGCTTTGGTAATGGAATTTTAGATATGACATCAAAAGCATCATTAAAAAAAAAACAGAATAATTGAATTTGACCCAAATTTTAAAAATTGTGCTTCAAAGGAGCAATTAAGCAAAAAACCCAGAGAGAAGAGAAAATATATATCTCTTCATTAGATATCATATATGAGATATCTGATAGGAGACTTGTGTCCAGAATATATAAAGAACTCATATATTTCAAAGATAAGAAGACAAATAACCCAATTTAAAAATGGAAAGAATTTGAATAGACATTTCTCCAAAGAAGATATAGGATGACTAACAAGCATGAAAAGATGTCCAACCAAAATTACTGGTCATTAGGGAAATACAGGTCAAAACCCCAGTGGGCTATGACTTCATACTCACTGTAATGTCTAAAATTAAAAAGAAAAAATAACATGTGTTAGATAGAATGTGGAGAAACTGGAACCCTTACACATTGCTGTTGGAATTGTCAAATAATGCAGCCACTTTGTAAAACAGTTTGGCAGTTCCTTAAGATGTAAAAGAGTTATCCTATTACTCTGTAATTCCACTCTGAGGTATACACTGAAGACAAATGAAAATATGTCTATGCAAAAACTTATATGTGACTGACTGACTATTCATAGCAATAATATTTATAATAGCCAAAATGTGAAACAACCCAAATGTTCAACTGGTGAATGGATAAACAAAATATGGCATACCTATGCGATTGAATATTATTTGACAATAAAACAGAATGATGTACTGTACATGCTACGACATGGATGGAACTACTAACCTGATGGTAGGTGAAAGAAACCAGTCACAAAGGGCCACACCTTTTATGATTTGAAGCATTTGAAATGTCCACAATAAGCAAATACATAGAGACAGAAAACCATTGATTTATTTTATTAGTAGTGATACTATTTATTAGTGTTACTATGGGGAGTGGAAAGGGAGGAGTAACTGCCCTTGGGTAAGGGGTATCTTTTGAGGGTGATGGAACTTTTCTAAAATTAGTGGTGATGGCTGTACACTATGTGAATAGCAAATGCCAATAAACTATATTTTAAAAGGTGAATTTTATGGCATGTGAATTATCTTAATGAAAAACAGAATGACTTTTTACTAGCCCTTTAAACTACTCCTACTTTTTTTTTTATCTACTTATTATTAATTTGAGGGCAAATATTAGGTAATTGTGTCTCTAGGCAGACACAATGAAAAGACTTTTTTTTTTTTTCAATCAAGCAAAGATCAGATTATCCCCATTCTAGGCTCCCATCTGTGATATAAAATTCAAATTGTAAGACTGTTATTAAAGACATTTCCAATATGATTATTCTGTCTCTTTCTTATTTACCTGCTTTCTTTGCCTGCTGTGTTCTCCAGTTAAATCAAAGAACTCAGCTCTCCTCAAATGTAACTACTATATTTCCATTTGAATGTGCTGACTCATCTCATTTTCTCATAAGGAAAACCTTCTTGCTCCCTTATATTTACCATGGAAATCCTCTTCATTTGTCAGGACCTAGTTGAAAAGTTACCTTTTTTTATAGCTTATTCCATTTCACCAAATGTAAATAATTGTCTACTATAAACACTTAGTGCTTTTCATAACACTCATCATAGTCTGACTTTATTATCAAGAAGTACACAGTAAATTTTGAATTAAATGAAAATATTTCTCATGAATATTTACCTAAAAAAAATCCTTAGCAGTTTTCAATTCTCTCACCTCAAAATTGAAACAATATTTACAAGAACAGTGCTAACTCTCTTCAATTCTCCAATCCCAGCATGTTCTCACAGTTCCCAATTGCTTAGGGAAGAAAGGCAGGTCATTTTTATAGCCACATTGATTCAACAATCATATTTTTCTTCTGTGAAAACCAAGACAGAATTTGAGTGTAATTGTTCAGGGACTGTGTGTGACTGTTGTATAGGGTTAGTCATCTGTCTAAAATATGAACCTTCAAATGGCACTGACTTCAATGCCTTTGGGATTTGAATTGGCCATAAAACTAACAATAAACTGTCATGTATATAGTGATTTCCTGTTGGCAAGTTCCATGTACTTTACAAATATATTTCAACTTAGATGGAAAAGATCATTATTACCATTCAAAGATTGAGAAACTGTAACACAGAGCCATTAAATGTATTGAGTAAGGTCAGAACGTATGTGATCAGTGAAAATGAGAATATCCTGAAGCTCCAGCTTTGGTTTATCTGCCAAAAGACATAATTCCTTGGCAAACATTTAATGCTTTGCCCTAGTTTTCTGAGAATATCAAGCAAGCTCTTTAAAAATGATGTTTATGTCCACAAAATAAAAACCTCGAAATTGCTTTATAATACACCAATATCATATTTTTATAGAAGCTACTCTCCAACAATCTTACGAGAGCCCAAAAAGCAGTGTAAAACATAAATACACTAAAATTCAAATTCTGCTTATCAGAAAACCTTCAAACTATTGTTCAGTATCTATTTTAGATAACCCTAAATACTTGATAATCTTAATGTAATAATCCACAGAAAAGTAGTAGCAAAACTGAAAGGAAAAAATATGCTATCGACAACAAGTTCTGTCAGTTTTATTCAAAATAGATACTTAATTCACCTAGCTTTCTTTTTTCTCATTGCTACGCTTCTGCCTGGACTAATGCAATGCCTTCCTAATTGGCTTCCTTCCTTCCACTTTTATTTTCATACATCCCTTTATCCACAGGGCAGCCTGAATTCTCTTTTTAAAGTATGAAAGTGATTATGTCAACCATGCTTCGAGTTTGTCAAAGCTTTCTTATTTGAATTGGAATAATATTCATCTTCTTATGACAGCCTACAAGGTCTGTGTGACATTGCCATGTCCAACTGTTCACCCTCAGCTTTTAGTATGCCAAACCTCTTGATCGCTCAGCTTCAACAATCTCTCAGTTCCTCAAACTCAGCACACTTGCTTCTTCCTGTCTTTCCTCAGACTGGTTTCTGGCTCTGAAATGCTCAGATGTTAGCACCATCTCTCAGATGTTAGCACCATCAATTTCTTGTCATATAATTAGGCTTCATTTTAAGAGTTCCTCTTGAAAGGTAATTTCCCTCACTACTTTAATCTCTACTGATGAAACCCCTTGCCCTTTCTATTCCAGCGTATTTAAAACACTAATTATTACGTAGAATTTCCTTAATACTTATCTCCCTGGTTGTTTATCGTTTGTGTCCTTTCCCATCATAATATAAGGCCATGGAAAAGAACGACCATCCATCTTGCTCAGCACTATACCCTTCATGTGTAGAACAACATCTAAGACACTTTAGATTGAATATATGATTGAAGGAGTGGATGAAGTGATAATAGTTTCAAAAAATGAAGAATAAGAGTAACTATAAGTCATATAGGACAACTGAAACAATGCCATAGAATTCCATAATTACTGCTATAGAAAAGTATCATATCAATTCAGGCCCTTGAGTGTATTAATATTTTACAGCCCCAAACAATAATCAATATTCATAACTATTACCATGAAACATCAAGAAAATCTGAGTTATATTCTGTATGTGCCATAGTAGGGACATACGTTTTATTTAACTTTCCATTAGATAATGATAAAACAAAAGTTTAAGTATTTGGCATTTGGAAATTAAATTGTCACCTCCTAAAATAACAACTTGTTCTTTTTCTCATCTTTTCTATCCACCATCTTCTGAAGCCAGAAACCTGAGATTTATTAGTCCTTTTATCTTCCTTATCTTCACATCTAATAAATCATGTACTTAAAATTTTACTTCTCAACTGTTTCTTGAAAATATCTCTTCCTTAATATTTCTATTACCAGTTATGATTTATGGCCTCATCATCTTTTGCCTGAACTATGACAGAGATTGTTAACAATGATCATAGTCTTATAACAAAAATTTAAAGAGTACAATATAAACAGAAGTATCTAACTATAACTTAAGTTCAGAATTCTTTTCTTAAAACATTCCTGTAAGCTCCCATTGCTTATAGTATAAATTCAATGACCTTATTAGGCATACGAAAGTTTTCATGACTTGAATCTCCTCAACCTAACCTATTTTTATGTCTTATATAATAATATCGAAATACTTATAGCTGGCCACCATACTGTTTTACAGTTTTCTGCCCTTGTCTATTGTTTTTCCTAGGAGGCTATTCTCACATTTCTTGATCCAGGTAACTTCGATTCATCGTTCTATTCTTTTTGAAACCTTGCCTTATTCTCGTTTGGGGCAAGAACTCCTTTTTTATCTTCTAAAGACCTTGAACATATTTCAATGTATTCATTAACATCTTTAAGCCAAAATTATCAAAGAATCCCACTAAAGAGAGTTCATTTGGTTTGGTTCATTATATCCCATAACAAGATGACTGGAATACAGATGTTTCAGATTTGATTGGTGGCTTAGTATTGTCAGTATCTGAGTCAGTTTTTCTGCAATTCTCTCATGCTTAAGAATGTTGCCATAATTCTAAACCTCACATGCTCATCCAACTATATTCCAAGGCAGAAAGGAATTATAAATGGCAAATAGATAGGTAAACAATAGAACCTGCCACATGACACTGACATTTCTGTTCATATGTCTATCTTTCCCATACTTTTGAAACATTTCAAGAATATATTCCTAATGTTCATCATTATGTCTATCATATAAACTTAATGTTATCAAACCGATCTAAAATAATATTTCTGTATCAGTAAGTACAAGCTATCTGTATTAATTTCCTAAGACTGCCATAACAAAGTACCACAAACTGGGCAGTTTATGACAGAAATGTATTCTCTTACAGTTCTGGAGCTTAGAAGTTGAAAATCAAAATATCAGCATGACCATGCTCTATCCAAAAGCCCTAGGAAAGAATTCTTTATTGCTTCTTCTAGCTTCTAGTGTTTGCTAGCAATCCTTCGCATAACTTAGCTTGTAGGTGCCTCACTGCAAACTCTGCTTCCCTCTTCACTGCGCTTTCACTCCTGTGTGTTTGTGTCTCTGTGTCCCAATTTCCCTCTTTTTATAAGGACCCTAGTCATATTGAATTTAAGGCCAACCCAAATCCAGTATGACTTCATCTTAACTTAATTATATATGCAAAGACCTTATTTCTAAATAGGGTTACATTCATAGGTTAGAGGTAGACATAAAATTTGGAGGAGCATTATTTAACCCAATACACCATCCATGGACCTATTAAAGGTACTTTAAGGTTATTTAGCCTAGAGTCTCTCTTTGTCTCCACATCATTTTCCATGCTAAAACAAAATAGGACCCTCAGATAATATACCAAGCCATTTTCTTGATTTGATTTGAAATTTCTATGTCAGTTCAAATAATTTTGCATTTGATCAAAGTCATTATTTGCATATTATACTACATAAATAATCAGGATAAGGGTCTATAGGAGCAGAAGCCTTTAAAGCAGCTTCAGAATTCAAAATAGATAGTTAAATACATTGATTTACTATTAAAGAGACTAGTCATTTTTAGTTTAGTTATATTAGCATTCACTGAGCACTTGTTAGATATTTGACAATCTGTTGAATAATTCATAAATGAAAAGGAACAAGACAGGGGTAAATGGGAAAGAAGAGAGAACATACAATTTCAACTCTGCCTGATAAATGCTATGAAATATTTAAGAAATCTATCAAGCATTAAGAGAGCTTAAAGAAGGTGCCAAAAAAGAGGGTTTTGTTTGGGAAAGAGAAATAGAGAAGGGTATTCGAAGTCAAATTAACAGCATACATAGTCTCTGTTTGCACTGGAAGAAACAAGGAGTGTGTAAGTGCAGAACACAGAGAACAATATGAAGAAAAAAAGGAGAGTAGGAGATGATGCTTAAAAGTAATGGGGCCACATTATGCCATACTTGTGAACAGTAACTCTGTTTTCTCCTTAATAAACTGAGAATACCTGATCTTCTTTTTCTCCCTGTGTATAAATAATCTGAAAAATGAAAGCTTTGTAGAGATGGCCTCCAAAGTTCGAAGGAAAAAATAGTTTTGCTTAACAACTACTATTATAATTCTAATCTTTGGTTTTAGCATATTTCTCAAATATAATTTCAGACTACTTTTACAAACAGTGTTCTTTATTCAAAAATACCCTAATGACAATCTATTTGCAGTACACGTACTGAACAGCAATATAGTAAAATTAATAACATCAACTTTCAAGACACTACATTTGATTCCCAATTCAAACAACCAGAAACACCCGCTTGCTTATTTTATTTGATACCAAGTTTGTTTAACTAAATCTGTGTTCAGTATGTAAATAAAAATAAGTAGATCTAAGGTATCAATGTCATAACAAATCAAACAAAACTTGGGTAATAAATACGGAATTTACACACTTTGCATGTATCCAATATGAAGGAAAAAGTTATCCTATCATTTTAGATATTTTTTCCAAATTCTATAATAAAAAGTAGAATTTTATAATCATATTTTATTTATTACAAGTAAGCATCCTATACCTTCTAAATGTTTAATAGAATAAGCTTCACAGTGAACCTACTTTAATAAAAAGGATAAAAATGTACAGAGGACTCTATAAGCCTTCCTGCAATAATACTGATTAAAACTATCAGGTTGTAACAAAAATGTTCTGTGCAGTCAGAAAAAAAATTATAAAATAAGTCTCATATAGCTGCTGGCAAAGTAAAAAGGAAAAAATATGGAGAATTAAATAATTAAATGATATCTTTTGTTTTGAGCAACAATATTTTCTGTACCTCGTAGAAACAACAATGGAAAAATATTATTAGCTCTGGTTAAAAAGTTAGAAAAGTGATGAAGCTTACTTAATTATCAAATTGAAGTCTCTCCCATTGACTAAAACCAAAAGAAGTATAGACAGTTCATATGTAGAAATATAAATTTCCAATTCTTACTTTAAAATTAAACTATTTTAAAGAAGGACTTGCAATGAACAGTTTTCCCATTAAGCAGATCTCTGTTATTCAAAAGACTTGGCACTTCTACCACAACGCCGTTTCTGGTTTTAATTTATATGGAGTCCCTCTCCTTTGTAGCAATTAAGGTGGCTGGTTGACTTGCGAGCATGGGAGTTTTTCTTTGTTTTATCCTAATTTCCAAAAAACAACAAAAAAAATGTTTGGAATTTTTCTTGCAAAGAACATTAATATTTTAAAAAGTTGGCATAGAAGAAAGTGGCAGTGAACAGTCAATGAGCTTCTTCCAACACAATACAAAGTAATCTTCTTTCTCATAAAAACGTGAGTTCTTCTAACACACTAAATTACTTAAATATCATGGGGATTAGAATTTTTCATTCACCTTGGATGAATCTTATACAGATGTCTCATTGGCGTGTTAACGTAGCAGGCATCCCTGAAAGCAAGCCTTACCAAGTCTGGGAGGGCTGATTAAAGATTTTCAATAATATATTTAAGATCCAATATACACCATGCATTATCAATTCTATTTTAAGAAAGTAATTTGTATAATTGTGTTCTTTTTTCAATTTGAAACCAATGTTTGCTTTTTAAAATTCATAATTGGCCTTTGGGTATGTAGGTAATCATTATCTAGTAGAATAGGACAATTTCATATCAATTAATTTTTACACAATTTTTAACTTTTTAAAAAGTAGAAGTATGCTTTTCTTTTCTAATGAAAAATAACATATAATTGCTTCTAGAAAATAAATTTAAAATGACGCAGCAAATGAAAACAAAACAAAACAAAATACACTCCGGCAGAGGGAGAAAAATTTGTTTGCAAAATGAAGACCCTTATTAACAATAATTTTATAAATTTCCATCAGTGTAAAAGCCTGAAAATGTTTTTTGAATCAGTATGTTGTAGTAAAAGATAGCATTATAACTTCTTTCAGTAAATCAATTATTTTTTGTTAGCTTAAACAGAAGAAAATAAAACAAAACTTTGGACAAGTAGATCTACACATGAAATCAATAAAATAAGTGAACAGTTGGCATGATTGGCTTTGAGTTCTCACAAAAATATTTTTTTCTTATATTTTAAAGATGGTTCAATGATATTTTCTTGTAATTAACTTTCCAAATGAGGAGTTGGCATCTGTGAGATTAACAAGTTCATTACATTGACATCATAGCTGTTCTTTCCACACACCAAACCCATTCTTGCCCCAAAGTCTTTTTTGATTTCCTCTTTCCTATGCCATAAACAAACTTCTCAGCTTGTTCCCTAGGCTTCTTTCATGCTTTTAACTCATTTTTAATAAAATGTCACTTTTTTGGATAGTCTTCCTTAGTACTCTATTTAAAATTTTAATGTCACCTTCACTCTCTATCACTTTCAACTTCTTTCTTTGTTTTTTTGTTCCTTCCTTCCTTCCTCCCTCCTTCCCTCCCTCCCTCATTGCTCCCTCCCTCCCACATCTCTCTTTCTTTCTCTCTCCCCTCCCTCTTTGTTTTCCTTCTTGCTTGCCTTCTTTCTTTTCTTTCTTTCTGCAATTTATCTCTATTTTTTTCTACGTTCCCTTATTTGAAGTCACAAATTTTCACTTGTTTTCTGTACCTATAGTACCTAAAACAATACCTGGCAAAGTGAACTCTGCTGATTTCCTCTTTACAATTCCAATTTAAGCAGCTAGCACAGAACTATAATAGCTTTGGGTTCTTTGACATATCAATTGCTGGGAAATGCTATGCTAATATATATGGAAGCTTGCTGCAAACATCTATGTAGCCCATTACTAACACATTAATATTTTCAAACATCATTGATTGAATTGAATCCCTAAAGGCAAAACATAGGTATATTTCAATTTTTCAGAGACAAGTAATTTCTCAAACAAGTGGAAACTTGGTTCCTATGTTAAAAGATAAAACATAACCTGCCAAGTTTGAGTGATTTTTGAATACTTTGCCAGAATTATGTCTATTCATGGAGACATATCTCTAGTTACCGAGGCTGCTCTCTGCAAATTCTTCAGGGTAAAAATCAAAGCAATCCAGAAGGCCAGATCATGATTCTAAAGTATTATATTGTAAAATGAATTGAAATTTTATATATCTGTAAATTTTCTAAAAAAAAAAAAAATGAAGTCAACTCTCTTTGTGGCAGTGGAAAGAGTAAAGAGAGGGAGTGCATAAGAGCAGAGCAGTTAAACTGACAATTCGATATCATACAGGCCAAAGAAATCATTCTTAGCTGATTGTGTCTCCTTTTTTAACTGGTTTTATTAATCTTTATAAATCAGACCTATGGAAAAAATATTTTTTAAAAAACATAGATCTCATGAAAACAAAATCTGAAAAGCCTGAGGTCTGTGAGTGTCAAGTAGAGAAGATATTTCTAAATGATTTTCTTAAATCTCGACTAGACCCTTTAAGGAAATCAGAAACATAATTCTAATACTTAATTCAATTTTGATTTTTAAATTCTTACTATAAGTTTAAAAGAACAAAGTACTTTAGTAAACAGCCATGTAATTTAACATTAATTGTTATCAGATCTTTTTAGCAAGTTTTTTAAAGACATTTTTTCATACATTTTTAAAATGAAAATTTAATCTGATTACAGGAAGCCCTTCTATATGTGACTGAAATAAGTAAAACACTTTTTGCTACTGTAATAAGGTAAGACAAAGTTGATATGAAGAAACATGTACTCAGTAATACCTTGGATAGAGAAATTGGTTTCAAAATGCAAATTAAACTTGTATGTTTGGAATAATTGACAGGATTTTTCAGAATGAAGAAACATTTCAGTGACTAATGAACAATAGTTTAAGATATGATGGGAAATTTTAAAAGACAAAAAGTGCTCTGATGTCAGATTTTATTTTCTGGTGCCTTTGAATTAACAATGGGAAAATAAATCTGTGTTTCAATCTTCTGTGTATTTTCAAATACCCTAAGAAAAGTTATTAGTAGAATCAGATAAATTTCTGTTTTCATATGTACGTTTTTCTTCCTTTAATATGCTAAAAATAAGTAGCATTTTTATTTCAATGCATCATAATTAAAATATATGTTTAATAGGGATTTTAGTCAGTTCTCAACAAGATCAGACTATAACTATTTCTCATGCTAATACCACAATGAAGTGGAATATCAGAATGAAAAAGGTAACTTTCAAGAAGCAGACCACAATTATAGGGCATACAGATGAGGAGTCAAAGCAAGCAGAAGTTAAGAACCTGGTCTAAAAGGTAGCTGAGAAAACTGTGGTCAAACAGAAAAGAATTACTTCAAAAGTTTAGCACGGTGTGGGAAACACCATTACATAAGCAGGGATTCCAAAATATAGGGACCCAGAAGAAACACCAGTTACAAACACTAGGCAAAGCAACAAGTTAAGAATATAAAAAAGGGAGTTAGGAAAGAAGACATGGGTCACTTGGGGGGTTGAGAAATACTACAGAAAATTTCTATTCAGTTAGCTAATGTCTTCGTTAGGTTAATATAAATCTAGTTCCAAAATTCCCAGAAATTGGTAGGTGCGGCAATTAGGTAAATTATTGAGGACAGGATTGTATCTTAATCTTTTATTTAATCTCTAGGGC
Organism: Rousettus aegyptiacus; assembly: GCF_014176215.1. Lineage (NCBI taxonomy): Eukaryota > Metazoa > Chordata > Mammalia > Chiroptera > Pteropodidae > Rousettus > Rousettus aegyptiacus. Next base: position 53,339,225 of record NW_023416311.1, read on the forward strand.
ATACTTAGCATCATGCCTACTATATAGGTAGTGCTCAATAAACACCTGCCAAATAAGTGCCACTAACCATGGACTTTTTGACGTCAAAGTCTACATTACACAGCACTACATTACTCACAGCCCCAAGCACTATGCTTTTTACAGCTCAGTGATTCTTTGCTACAGGAACGACAGTGATGGCAGTCTTCAAATACTGTCATGAAAGATTAATTCAGAGGTTTTCAGTGTGTCAGTCTGTCTCTAGTTGGCTCTGAAATTATTTACAAGGTTTGTAAGACCAACCCACTCTGATAGAGTTTTCAATTCTTAGTCTCCTATTGAAAACGTGGCTGTCAAATATATTTATTTCTCACTAGCTCTTTAACATCAGGCTTATTTGTCATTCCGTTTATCAGATAATAAAATTAAATTTTAGAAAAACAATTTTCTCCTAGTAAATTTAATTTTCTAATCCACCGATAGTTGCCTTATACTTAGAGTTTTTGAATTCTAAAATTGTATTAATTGTAAATAGCTTTTCATACTGAAAAGTAATGCCACTCAAAAAATTAACCCAGAGCCATGTTCAAATACCTTAGCCCTCTGGCCCATTTTATGCCAGTGCTACAAAGCTGATGTTATGAGTCATGTACTCAATCATCACCTTAACCAGTTATTGTCACACTTCACCCCTCATCCCAGCATCATTTAGCAGATATGTATTGTTTGCCATAGATGTCTTAGGTATGGAGTGTGGGTGAAAAGAGTAAAAACTCATTCTCACTACAGAAAAAAAAAAAGGTGCATTTTGACTTACTTTCCACTGAATTCATCAATCTATTGATAGATTTTGGAATAAAGAAGGACTCAAAGAATTATGAAATAATAAAAAAAATTTTATTCTAAATAAGTAAACAATGTTATAGATATTTTCAGTAAATTGGAAACATACTTTCACAGAAAGAAAACAGATAAGCCTTGGAAAAGTCATTTGTCTAGTTTGTTTATTATACATTCTCCGCAAAAATGGATTTTGCAAGCCAAAGAATTACTGAAGAATTTTTCTTCTTCAAATATTCTAATATTCTTACAATCACAATATTCAACCCAAATGTACAATCATGAACTGCTAAAAGCCCCTAATTAAGATGCTAAACATCATCCCCATTCCATTATCCTTTAATTCTTTACATCGTTCTGATTTTTCTCTATGTCAGTATCTATGAGAAGATCTGACAATCAGATAGGTGCAGCAAGGTGACTGCATGTAAAAGTCACCTTGTCTGCATTGTGAGCATCCTTTGCTGGCTTGCACAATCACGGCTTGCTGAGTGTTAGACAATCAAATATCAGACAATACTTTTGGTATGCAATAAAGCACAGTAGAGCCACTTTGTAATATGAAAACAAATGATCCACTGGCAAATAAACCCAGAAAAATCGAATGAATCAAACCCGGCAGTACACTGTAAGTGGCTCAGATAGAAAAGACAGCACATGTCATATTGATTTTAATTAGCAGGTAGAGTGGAATGAAAAGAAACAGGGGAATTTCCTTTCAACCTTCATAACAAATAACAATGCTTTATAAACAAAAGGTTTTAGTACAGTGATTAAGATTTGCTCCAGTTTTGTGAGGGCTATTTCTAGGGCATGTAATCTAAGTTCATCTCTCTCTCTCTCTCTCTCTCTCTCTCTCTCTCTCTCTCTCTCTCTCTCTCTCTCTCTCTCTCTCTCTCTCTCTCTTTCTCTCTCTCTCTCCCCCTCTTTCTCTTTCATCTTCTCTCTTAATACAGCTCATTTGAAATTGAAGTGCTGCACATAGGCATGTGGCTTGGAAGAGAAAAATACTGCAGTGTATCTGGGTACTGTGGGTTGATTCTGTCTCTTTGAAATTCTTATGTTGAACTCCTAACCCTCAGCACCTCAGAATGTGACTGTATTTAGACATAAGGTCTTTAAGGAGATAACTAAGTTAAAATGAGGTCATTAGGGTGGATTCTAATCAAATACAACTGGTATACTTATATGAAGAGGAAATTTTGACACAGTCACATACAGAGGGAAGATAATATGATGACACAAAGCAGACAACAATTTACAAGCCAAATAGAGGCCTAAAATTGATTCTTCTCTCACGGCCACAGAGGAAACCAACCCTGCTGACACCTGATCTCAGACTTTTAGCCTCTTGAACTGTGGGAAATAAATTTCTGTTTAAGCCACCCAGTTTGTAGTACCTTTTTATAGCATTCCTAGAAAACTAGCACACTGGATTTCTGTGGGATTAATTCTTTATCCATCAACAGAGAGACTCTACAGTTTGTCTAACTGAGATGGTCTTAACTTGGGGATCAAAGAACTAATTTCTGATGCAGAGAGTACTTTATATTCTGGTGTCAATATTAAGCCGTTGAAGGCAATTTTGAAAACAAGGCATGTGACTTGCCTTCTGAGTATTAGTTATACCCTGATTCTGGTTTAATATAGCTTTGGGAAAAAAACAGGAAATTTAAACTTGCCAATAACTAAAAAGGAGCATATATCCACATAAGCAACGAAATCCAAATTAATCTACTTCTAGAGAAATAACCACGTAAGGAGAGAGTACCGTGGCAAATTAAAGATGAATGCAAATTTTTGCCCATCCCTACTGTCCTGAGGTGGAGACTGTTTCTCTACTCACTAAATCTGTGTGTGCCAATTGAATATGATGGCAGTGATTTTATGCCAATTCCAGCTTAATCTTTAATAAAATGGATGGCTTCTGCTTCCTTCTACTGGGAAGGGAGTAAGAAATGTAAGAAATCCAACCACCTTGAGACTGCTATGACATTGGAAGCCTATCTTAGCTGCAAAGAGGGAGAGAACGGCCACATGAAGAAGTCACCAGACATGTGAGAGAAGGCTTCTTAGCTTTTCCAACCAGTATAGCCATCATCTAAGGCCAAGGGAGTGAGAGACCTCAGCCAACTGCAAGAATGGAGGTCACACATATATGGCGTATGTGGTCTTGAGTAAACAATTCCAGCTAGGGAGGGCACAGCTGTGTGAGTGAGATCCCTACTGAGATCCTTGGCACCTTGAAGCAGAGGTGAATGAGCTCTTCTCATGTTTCTGATGTTCAGACTTGTGAGTAAAATAAATGATTGTTGTTATAATTTCAAGGTAGATTGTTATACAGAAATAGGTAACTGAAGTAGTCTTAAATAAGCTATTGGACGTTATGCAGATTTATTTAGAAACACGGATTTTATGTCATGTAGCCAAAAGAATATAAATAGATTCAGATCAAAAAGGAAGAAAGCTTCTGCTCTGAATGTCTAATAAATGTTGACAAATTATAGACTCTAAATAAGTGTGAATTTTTATTTTACTCAGTTTCACTCTCGAGTTCTGCAGTGTTAAACATAACTTTTAGTACTGCAGTGTTCCTCTAACATTACAGCTCTTCCATCAAATTGGGAACTTCTGTAAGACAAGTTCATGAATAAATCCCTTTGGTCCTGACTATAGCCCTTTGACCCTTGAGGGCAGAACAGAGATTAGCTACTTCAACTTTCTTATTTTATACAGTATAAATGAAGACTCAGATTGTTTAAATGACTTACCCAATGTCATAGGACCAATCCTGAACTTGGGCAGGATCTCAGATCTCCTGATACTCAGAGCAGTGCACTCATTCTGCAATACGATTTAATGAAATTCCTAAATTATTAACGATGATTATTTTAGTAATTTTTATATTTAAAAAATCCAACAAATTCAATATTAGATCTACCAAGATATTCATTTACCTTTGTACCACAGTACCAGATTTTGATACACACACACACACACACACACACACACACACACACACATGCACACACACACACTATATATATATATATATATATATATATATATATATATATTGCAAAGGCAAGCATATTAATTGCTCTAATAGTATGGAAATTCAGCCTGTGCATACTATGTAAGTATTACAAGGTAGGATATAAACTACTGAGTGTGTCTGTAAAGAGTATAATTTTACAGAGATGAGTAAAATATTAGTAAAATTAAACCCAGTTGTATCAAGCATTATTAGATAGGGAAGAAATGTTTTACTGCTTTAAACCCAATCTGCAGCCAGAGATGATGTGTTCCACTGTGTGCCACTGACTGGAGCTCTGCTGATAGCTGCCTTACTATGATGTGAACCAGTAGGGACTTCTGTGCAGACAAATTGAAATTACTTCCATTTCACAGTGAACGCAAAAGAACGAAAGCTTTATTAAACACACATTAAGCTCATTGTTGTGTAAATCTCTCCTTGGAAAATAAACCTAATCCTTTCTACCAAAATATTAAACATAAAAATATTAAACATATATTACAATAAAGATAGAGATAATACCCTCTTCTTTATCTTGGCTCATTTCTGTCATATTAAAGAGGCAAACATGTAGTAACTGTGGCTGGTGCTTGTGAGTAAGAGGGGCCGCCAGCTACATCTAGAATCAGGTTCCTCTATCTGGTTAATTACACAATCTTTCCCACAAAATCTTTTCAAACCGATCTTTACTCAAAAAGCCTTCAGTGTAAGCTAATCTGGGGTTTCATGTTGCAAAGGTCTTGGATGGCAAACATGATGTTTGTGTTCCTCAGTAATTATATTTGACTGAAAACACATTTTAACTAGCTCTGTATTCACCGTAAGAACTCCCAAGGGCCAAAGGCAACACCTCAATAAGGCTGTTCAATTAGAATAGAGGACATCATTCAAAATAAAATTAAAATTCTCCTGTAAATATGGCCAATAGCAGCTTAGATTTATGCAAATCTGCCTTTTTCATACTAAATACATTTTTTTATGGATGCAACAGGATCTATTTTACCTATCTTTAATGAAGTTATGTGCTGAGATTTTCATTTGATGTTATTTTTTCTTTCTATTAGAGAGTTTTGTATGAATGTTTTGTATAAGGAGTTGTCTGGTAAAATTTAAGACTAACTCAAATACGGGAGAATTCTCAGAGAATGTTTAAAATGGGAAAAGTATAATTCTAATAACAATTAGCTATTGCCACTATCCCTTAGGAAAAACAAAATAGTGATTGATACTTATATAATTGAAGGAGAAGAAGGGAAATTATAAAATAATCAGGAGACAGAGAAAGAAAAAAAAAGCAAAAGAAACAAGACAGAATTTGTGAACAAAGGCTAGAAAACCAAGATGCTGTTAGAATTTAACCATGTTCATTTTGCCTTTGTCGACTGCTTCATTACTGCCAAAATTTTTCTCCATTTTATTTTTCCCATAAACTATAATTGGTAAAGCAACACAATATGAAGACCTGGATAGATAAAACTAATTTTTTCTCCTTATCTAAATTCATATTCAATGTTCTAACAGCTGGGCTCATACAAATTGATCAGACAACTAATGGCCTCCTAATCTTTAATTTATTTTTACTCAGACATGGAATAGAAGACAGCCTGCTAGAAACCAGTCATGGATATTAAAATCAACAAATGTCAGAGGAGGAAAAAATTCAAAATGATGTTGCCTCTTCATCCATAAAATGATACAGACACTGCAGGAAAGTTACTTGCCATATTTATAAGAGAATTTTAATTTTACGTCAAATGATGTCCTCTGTTCCAGGGTACTTCTTTAAGGGGGACTTAGATAAAAACTTCGGATATTTCGTCAACAAAGAGGTGTCTTCCAGGTCCCAAGCAGAGAATGCGGGGATTTCCTTAGTCTTTATGGACTAATATCTGCATAGTATTACCGTACATTTATTTCCCAATCTCTAAGCTTCTAAACAAATGAGGCCAAGAAAATTGGGCAATAGCAGTGCCTCAGTGACACTGCATACAGAGAGAGCAGCTGTTATCACTAATTCAGGGATGGGTTTCTTACTGTTCGCCCATTCAGCCAGCCTGAGGCAGACTGTTCTGCCATTTCTTCATCTCTATATAGTCTTTCCTACCTACCTGTCTTCCCCTTCTTAGCTATTCTCAGTCTATAAAACTCTTATCAGCCTTCAAGGACTATTTTAAACACAACCTTTCTTTTTAATTATAAAAGACACAAATTGCTTTTCTCTTCTCCGAATTCTTACAATTCTTACAATGAAAATTACCAAAATAAAATGTTCAAGAAAAACTTAAAATCTAGGAGCCAAAATCAATAAATTTGAATGTATAAATATCTAAAACTTCTCTGTGAAAAAAGTGTTTGCAATACATATGACAAAGTAGTATTGTTCATTTCTTTTTGCAATTAAGAGTTTGTAAAAATTACTAAGAAACTTTAGAAACCCAATATTAAACCATGCAAAGGCATGAAAAGTTGTTTATAAAAAAAATAGAAGTGGTAAACACAATATCATAATATACTGAATTTCACTTATTAAAAAAAGACATGTCAAAAATACATATTGTTTTCATTTGTCATATTAGTCAAAATTTTTAAAGTTGATAATTTCTATTTTTTCTCTGCACCTTTAAACAATATGTAGCACATTTGTTTAAGAGCATTCTGGCTCTGGTCTGTCTGAATTTATATTCTGGCTCCATTACTTGCTGGCAGAGGGTACTATGGAAGGTTAGTTACTGCTGCTCCTTTTGGGGGATAAAATTCATACAATATATGTGCAGAACAATTTAGTAATATTCACCAAAATTTTAAATGCCAACATCCTTCAATTCAACAACTAGTAAAAACTTATGTAGATTTGATAGAAAAACAATAATGACATATATAGAACACTAAGTGTAGCTTTCTTACTACACAACCTAAGTCTACTATTAGAGAAAATGAATGGGAAAACATGTCTCATTAATAGGGAACTGTTCAATTAAGAAATTTTATATAATGAAATACTATGTAGAAAGAGGCTTTCAAAAATGTGGTAACTATTTGTGATATATAGCGAGTCCTATGAAGTGTTATTAAGTGAAATAGTAAATGTGTAGGACAGGATACGTGCATATTCACTTTTCTGCAAATGTGAGACACATGTTAACATAGTGGAAGGTGCTTATTTTTATCTGGAAGAATAAATAGCAAATTAGCCATTGTTATTTTTACGGACAAGGACTAAGAGGTAAGGGAGTTCCCCTCCTCCATTATTTTTATACCTTTCTTAAATGTCTGAATTTTCTAATCAGAAATGGTTGATACTTTTATTTAATTTTAAAATCATTAGAGATTATCTAGCAGAAAGGATTATAGGTCACTTTTTATTCTTTATAGCATTCCATGTTAAAAAATATTTTAAAAGCAAAAACAAATCCACCAAGAAACTTAAATCATAAATTTTAAAAATGTGTTCTCTGAGAGTAGCACATTTATTATTCTCTCTTAGACACATAGTTCAGTCTTTTTAGTTTAAGTTTTCATAAACTAAAAATATATTATGTGCAAAAAGAAGTATATTAAATTATATGTATACTCTTATTACAACTAAAAGGAATATTCGTGTTAAGAAATACCAGAGGAATATATGCAGAGTAAAAATCATTGCACTAAAATATTCTTATTTTTCTTCAATGATTTTACCACAGAAATATAAGAAAATGAAAAAAAAAAAAACATGGTTATGTGTTTATATAATTTTATTGATATGTCTAAATTTAAACCAGTTTCCAATTAGAAAATCAATCAATGAGAAGAATTAGGCTGTTTTGATGATCACAGAAACTGAAATTATAGATTATTTAATGAGAGGTGGGGTCTCATATCAACTTCAACGTCCATGAAAATTAATCTAAACTTTTGTGGACCTTTGAATTACCTCTCTAGAAATCTCTTGTTTCTGGAAAAAGATTTTTAAAATGATCAGTCTCTATTCTTTTCATGAATTTTTAGTCAGTATTATACTTTTCTGGGATATCTATATGTTGATTTCTCATTCTAGCCCATATGCTCCTAAAAGAAAGCAGCACAGAAGTAGTAAAAGCATGGACTTTGGAGCCATATTTACATTTGAATCCTGGTTTCTCACTTAGTAGAAGCAATGTGACCATGAGTAGGATGCTTAACTTCTCTTAGCTTTTCTGCCTCATGTATAAAAAAAGATATATCATTAAACCTTTTTCATAGGTTTTTTTTAGAGAATCACAAGAAACAATGTTAAAAAAAATTAAAAACCAACTTACATAAAATATGTACTCAAAATTTCAAAACTTTTCTTTAGATATATTGATATTTTCTCAAAGTCTTAATATTAAACATAGTAGGTATGTAATTCATATCCTTCAATTGATAGAATTGGGGGAATCTAGAAAATTATGTACCCTCTGTTTTTAAGAAATAGAGTAAAACTGCAATCAAAAGCAAACAATAAACAAATTCTTTTTTAAAATACTTATCCCCAAAACTACTTGTCAATTTAATAAAATAGTTGAAGTTTGGATGAGATAGAAAAGCTATACTTTCTGTAAACTGGAAGAGAAATCTAGAAACCATAGCTAAGTGTAACAGCTGTCAATAAGTCTGCCGTTCATACTCAAGCTTTATAGTGAATGTCATAAAATTGAAAAAAAAAGAAAAGGATGATTTTATTTCTTCTTCAAAACAATTAACTATAAACCTTGCACTAAAGTTGACAATCCATTCCTCATAGTCTGACAAAGTTAAAACTGGGGCGGGGAATGTCAAGAATTTGTAGTATCAAGGGTGAAGGGCATGGCATTTTCAAAAGTAACTATCTCAGTTCCTGAGTTCATTGAAGCTGAAGCAAAGGATTATGTGATGTGGGAAGTGTTGGACACAGTAGAAGTCATCCATGTCCTGCATGCTTTTCCTTTATTGACTATTGTCTAAAATAAATTCACAGCTTTTATTAGTTTTTATAATAATGAAGTAAGTTAAAGAACACTAATGAAACCATCTAAAATATCTGCATTTGACTGTATTCTGTTTGAGGTACAAAAACTAGAGCCTTCCATAAATGGTTTATCTCAACTGAACACACCACTCCCACACAGATGTTATTTAAATAAAGATTAATTCCTGTTTTCAAAACCAAAGAAAGGTAACAGTTGTCAATCATAATGTATTTATTGTCATAAAAATATAAACAAATTGAAATGTCTTCAAATTAGAACTTTGAATTGTTAGCTTTTGTTTCAAATTAAAAATTTGGTAAAGGTACAAAATTTTAGACTGAGTAGCAGTAATATATTAAAGATCAGTCTCTTAATCCTTTTGTGATCAAACGTTTACACATGAAAGACTTCTCATTTATCAAAATGAGTATTATCTTGACTGCTTTCTTTGGAACTTCACTTACTTTTCTCTAGCATGTATAAGCTATTTTAATTTACCATTAATTACAGAAGTTAAATGTCAGAAGATAACCTGAAGATTATCTGTTCAGGACTATCAGTTTCAGAAGGAAGAAACTGATCCCCAGAAAGTTAATCCTCACAGCTATCAGTGGTGTGGTCAGGACAAACACTGAAATTTTGTCATTATTTCCTCTATCTCAGAATTTTATCTAATGCTTTGAGAAAGTCCTTTCAATTCTTTTAAGATCCAGTGTGCAGTTTGGAAAAGAGGCATGTGTAAGTCCACTGGAAGGCACTCTAAAGCTCTGAATGGTAAGTAAATTATAGCCCGTCATTAATTCTTTTCTTGAATTTTGGTAACCAACCTGATCACATTAAGATGTCCAAGCAAGCTTCTGCCTCCAGACCTAAAGAATTACCCAGTAAATTTGGACAGAGCCAAAGAGGCGGGTGGGTAGATTTCACCTGAGGTAATCAAATACTTGTTTTAAGGAGAAAACTGTTAAGAAAGGTTAAAAGAAAGAGAAACTTTTAGTCAATATTGCAGTATTGTTTTTACAGCATTGACTTAGAAAGAATAAAGCAGAACCCTTACAAAATCTTTTAAGATCCTTGGAAAGAAAATATCAAATATATTACTATTTCTTACTCCCTAAATGTCACTAACTCTCCAAGTTGCCAAATTCATATTTCTATAATGTGGCAATGAGTCAGGTATCAGGCTATAAGATAATATTGGAAAGGTCAAAGGAATAGTCAGAAAAGCACTATCTGGTCAAATTACAGCAATGAGAATTTCCTAGTATAAGTATCAAACTGGGAAGAAGAAATAGGAAGAAGAGGACATAGAGATATAGAATAAAAGCATCATATTGAAGAAAATTTGGATTTGGATCTATTTGCTTTCACACAATATTAACTCATCTCTGGAAATTGAAATTTCATAAATAAGTCACTATTTGACAAAATATGATTTATATTATTAAACTAGTTTATTAACAGGACAGTTAGCTATGAAAATATAAATGAAGCAATAAAAGCTTTAAAGTAATAAGGCAAATATTTAAGTACACTTTTTTTGTGATTCTTTGGCCCAGTCCCTAGACCAATAGCTCCTTCTTATATAGTATAAAACACAACTTTTCTTTTACCATTAGATAACCTAATTTTTCTCACAGAAACTTATGGTATCTGAGAGTTCATTGTTGATTTTTACTAGAAGTTTTTCTCTAGATAGGATTAGAAAATAGTGGATATGCAGAATGACACACTCGAATAACAATTTAAGAATATTTACGAGACACAAGGAGTTGATGGGCACTGTCCAAACTTTTAGGACTCTTGATGTGGCTCTTGATTTCCAGAGATTATATTCCTGTGGTGAAGCCTGACATGTAAATAATAAGTTCAATGAAGTGCCATGTTAAATGTGTGTCCAGGGGACACTTATATCTACAAAGTAAGGGAATGGTTAAATATGTCTGTCCTTTAACTTCTCTCAATTTGAGTTTTCTTAGCTATAAATGAGATTAGATGAATGCTAGAATCCTGATAACCGTAATATCTATTGATTTTATTGTTAGGTATTGCCAATTTTTCATAAAATTCATCCCAACCCCAGACGGTTCTTTATATAACATTAGATATGTTCTAGCAAGAGCTAATTGTTCATTGGGATAGTCAGAAACCTAGTATTTTCTCCTTTAAATGCTGTCCTTCCTCCACATATGGCTATATGGTTTAATTTATTAAACATGGGAGCTAAATAGATTCTATTCTCTTCATGACAGTAGGTGGTTAGAAGCCTAGTTGATTAAAAGAGATGACAAACAAGAAGGGGAAGAAATATATAGCTCATTTTTTGGACCTCTTCAGTGTGTGCTTGGTACTGGTAGTAAATGGTTAAAGTGGCCACACATTCTTCCACTGGAAGCTGAAGTCCATCTTCAGTGGAAGACTTCCAAGGGAATCTATGTTGGAATAAGTATCTTGAAGTGATTCTTAGGATTTGAGTGAGATTAAAGGATTTGAATGAGATTCAATCAAGGCTAAAATAATCAGGGCATTTTTAAGCCAGACAGAAAAATGGCAAATTCTTACGGATTATAAATAGAGTTAGTTGTCAGCATGAGACAGATAAAATATGTCACACAGAATGTGCATGCTGTCACCCCTTTCATCCTCACTTGGACTACAGCAGGGAGCAATGATCCCTTGCCAATATGAGGTGAGCTTCTGATTCTCTTGCTAACGAGCAGCCAGGAGAAACCACAAGCTATCAAGAACATTTATCAGCTGGCTATTTGAAAGTGTGAGGGAAAATCTCAGGTCTGAAACTCACAAATACACAACTCACATTAAGTCGGACCCTCTTGTACCCCTCTGCCGTCTAGGGCAACCCCACTGCCCTTTTAGGCTCTTGAGTTGAAAGAGTTACCTTCACTCTCTTGCCTCTCATTACCTGAGTGAAATGTAATTTGGATGATTCTTTCCAAGATGAGTAAAATAAGTGCTCCTAGTTCATCTGAGGCAAAGTTGAAATCTTAAAAAAAAAAAAAAATGTATACAATTGACTAGGAAGCACAAAGGAACTAAAATCTCACAAACATAAAAGTGATGTTTCAATCTACAGATTCTAAATTGCTCCTTATAACTTTTGATACACCAAATCACGATCCCAGTTTCTTATTAAAACTTTATCTGGAATGAATACTGAAGAATGGGTGCCACCGTTTCACAATCAATTCTTTGGGCTTCTAACAGGTAAAGCCCTAATAACACTTAAAATCTATCAAATCCCTTGTCGTTTATCTCTGCCCCCAAATTCCATATTCTACTTCTCTCCACGTTTGGAGATAAGAAACTGATTGCCACACATAGTACCAGGTATTATTTTTCCTTAATTAGATTTCACCTGCCACAGACCTTGAACACTCTCCCTTTATCCTTCTCAGTGATATTGTATAGCATTGGTCCTCAGGAAGCCCTAATTTGACTCTATTTTAGTTTGTCCTCTGCCTGCTAGAGGCACCTTCTCAAGGCATTTCTACTTTTCTATCCATCATTCTAAGACAGTGTGTTAGTTTCCTGAGTTGCTTAAAATAACAAAACTGAGTTGAGTTGCTTAAAATAACAAAAATTTATTCTCTCAAAATTCTAGAGGCTACAAGTCTGAAATCAAGATGTCTTTTGGGTCATGTTCCCTCTAAAGGCTCTAAGGAAAGCTCCCTTCTTGCCTTTCAGTTTCTGAGTTTAAGTCTTTGCTGTTCCTTGACTTATAGTTATACCGATCCAAACTCTGCCTCCATCTTCACATGTCTGTCTTCCCTGTCTGTCCATTTCTGTGACCAAACTCCCCTGTTCTGATAAGGATATCAGTCATTGGATCAGGGACCACCCTAATACAATATGATCTCACCTTAACTTGATTACATGTGCAAAGACACTATGTCAAATAAGGTCACATTCTGAGGTTTCAGGTGGACATGAATTTTGAAGACATATTATTCAATGTGGCGCAGATAGCATATGGACCTGGCATCACTAGTTTGTTACCTTAATTGAAGATGAAGTCTGTTCTCTGTGGACCACCTGCATAGTATCATCCCTCCAAAGGTGGCTAGTAGCAAGCAGTTTCCTTCTGACAGACTTCTCTGAAGGATAGCCTGTTTACCACATTGTGTCACTTCAGATTTACACTATCTCAGATATCTGAAACATATAAAAGTAATAACATAAATATTTTACACCCTAATAAGTATATCATTTATTTATATCATTTTATATTTTAAAGGTATGAGAACATGAATAACTACAGCTCAGTTTTTAATTATTCCATGGCTTGACTTGTGACTTTGACATGTGATATAAAATAGACATTTTTCCAAGGAGGTAAAGCTCCAAAAACCTGAGGTCAACAAAATCTGCTTTTGTTTCAGATAATTAGACGATAAAAGAATTTTAACATCTGGTGGTATAACGATGACCTAGAATGATGAACCTAATGTTCCATGGAAGGTAATAATCTTTTGTAGTCAAGAAAATTATTCTTTTCCCAAAAAATCATCAGAATAATTGAATAAAGGGCATATATGGCTTGGATCAATTTTTTCATTCATCTTCCCACCATCCTGATGCAGGGCTAACTAGCCAAATGAGTTAATCTTGACAGTTTCAGATAAAGCACATCAGCATCTGTGGTTGACAGAAAGTACCCAGACTTTCCACACATCTATTGTTAACCTGGTTAATATTTTAATAATTTTCCCCTGCCAAACTGGCCCGGATAATTAACCACGATTCTGCTGTCAGTTTCATTTCTCAAATATCAGTCTCATCGGCCATTGGACTGTTTTTCTTTGATGGAAAATATCTCCTTGTTTCTTTGAGCAGTGTATTACATTGGCAGGAAGGATAACAGCAAAAAAAAATAATAATTGTAAATAAAAACACATAACTATTGAGAACATTGGGTCAAAACTGAATCAGAACTGGTTACTTTTTTGCTAGTGTATTGTATGGGTTCTTTATATATTTTGGATATTCACCTCTTATCAAACACGTGGTTTGTAAATATTTTCTCTCATTCTATAGGTTGCCTGTTCATTTTGTTGTTTCTTGGCTTTGTAGTTTGATGTGGCCCCACTTGTTTCTGATTTCGTTATTTGAACTTTTGATGTAATATCCAAAAATATATCTTAGAAATATATTGCCAAGACCAATGTCAAGGATCTTTTTCCCTATGTTTTCTTTAGGAGTTTTATGGTTTCAGGTTTTATATTTAAGTCTTTAATCTATTTTAAGTTAGTTTTTATAAATGGTATAAGTTAATGGGCAAAGGAAATGAATAGATATTTTCTCAAAAATGATATTCAAATAAACAACAGGTACATGAAAAGGTGTTCAGTATCACTAACCACTAAGGATATGCAAATCAAAACCACAGTGGGATACCATCTCACACTTGTCAGAATGACTGTTACCAAAAAGACACGAGACAAGTGCTGGTGAGGGTGTGGAGGAAAGAGAACATTCGTTCACTGCTGGTGGGAATGTAAATTGGTGCAGCTGCTATGGAAAACAGTATGGAGGTTTCTCAAAAAATTAAAATTACAACTACTGTATGATCCAACAATTCTACTTCTAGTTATATACCTAAAGGAAGTGAAATCACTATCCTGAAGCAATATCTGCACCCTCCTATTAACTGCAGCACTATTTACAATAGCCAAGATAGTGAAACAACTTAAGTATCCACTGACAAATGAATAGATAAAAAAGATGTGAGTTACACACACAGAGAGAAATATTATTTGGTCTTAAAAAAAGAAACCTTGCCATTTGTGAAAACATAGATGAACCTTGAGGGTATTATGCTATGGATATAAGTCATACAGAGAAAGACAGCTAATATAGCATCTCACTTATATATGGAATCTAAAAACACAGAAATACTCATAAAAACAGAAAGTAGATTAGTAATTGCCAGGAGCTGGGGGCAAAGGAGGAGTGAAGGTGGTCAAAGGGTACAAACTTTTAGTTCAAGATGATAAGTTCTGGGGATGTAACGCATAGCATGGTGACTACAGTTAACAATATTGTATTGTATATTTGAAAGTTGCTAAGAGAGTAGATCTTAAAACATCTCACTTATACAAAACAAATTGTAACTATGTGAGGTGATGGATGTGTTAACTAACCTTTCATGGTAATCATTTCACAATATATACATATATCAAATCATGTTACATACCTTAAACTTACAGAGTGTTATATGTCAAATATAACTCAATAAAGGTGAAAGAATGAGTAAGAATAAAAACAATACAAATTTTAGCACAATTTAGACAACATAGTTCATTCTATAAACACGGGAAAGTGATGCTTGTTCCTGAGAGTAAACATACAGCTGGGTGACAGGAGAAATATAGTGATATATGCTTAGATTGAAACAGATGTCAGACGTCTGTCTATCTAAAATTGCCCTCGGCTCAACACTCCTCTTGGGATCCACTAAATGCTTCCTCAGTAATACAAATGAATAATTCATCACCTGGACTTCCTCTTGCAGTCAACATGAAAATGGAAAGGTCTTTGAAAGTTCATTGGTTAGTGAATAATGACACTACTCACTAAGTCACCAGTGAGTAAAACACATGTAAAGCACCAGCAGGTGATGGACTAACTTAACCTAGTACAATAAAAATATAATGCCAGCCGCATAGGTAATTTTAGACTTTCTAGTATATACATTAAAAAACAGGAGAAATTAATTTTAAGAATAAAAATATTTAATCCAAAATATTCACAAGATTATAATTTCAACAATCAATATAAAAATTATCAATGAGACATAGTACATTCTTTTTTTTCCAGAAATCCCGTGTTATCTTATACTTACCACACACATCTACTCCAACTAACCACATTTCAAGTAGCCAGTAGCCATGTGTCCATATTAAGAAGGGCAGGCCTAACTTGTATTTACCCTAAGTTGTTGGCTTGTGGGACTTGTGTAAATTGTTGAATAGCGTACTTCTTTTTACACAGGTCTTGTGTTTTTTCTTAAGAAGAAAAATGGAAACAACACTAAAATGGATCTTTTGATTTATTTTTAGATGAATTTTCCTCTTTCGCTAATGCCTAATCTGAGAAGGTGAGAAGGATGAAAAGTAAATACCACAAATATCTAAAATATATATATACTCACAAAGCAATGACTTAAAAACTATGAAATCATACAATCAACACAAATTGATTATTGATATTCTAAAGTGCCCACTGAAAAGAAATGTGCATACTTTGATAGAAATAGTAAATTATGCAATTAATAAATATAAAAATATAAGATAAAAATAAGAAAATTTAAAGTTCTTTAATATTCCTGAAAATGTTCTGCAAGTTTTGACTTTCACTGATGTTGTTAAAAAGTATTGACCTTCAGGAGGTATCTTATTTTACTCCACTATTCAAAAAGCAACATATTACTTATAGGAGAGTATAAACTTAAACATAATGGACGCCTTGGATACGTGTAGAAAGAAAAAAACATATATTTTTTTTTACTGATCTTTAAGCCTGTTAATTCTTTTGTCTCAGAAAAAGCTCGTTCTGGGTTTACATATCAAAAACACTGAAAGTCTCTAAATGAACTCACATATAAGAAGTCTACAGTTATACCTATGAAAAGAGGTTCCAGCTTTTGCTACATGGTTGCTTAATTTAGATCCCCATTTCTACTCACATAAAATAAAACACAGAATGGCAAATAAATAGATTTTTTTATTTAAAAGCACAGTTCCAATAGAATTGGGAGAATTTTCAATATCCGCGTTTATAAAGAAAAATTTTAGTAAATAAGAAGACAAAATATCCATATTAATTGGAGAAAAACTTTTAACAAATGTTGGAAAACAATTCTAAGTTCAAAGAAAGTGAAAAATATTATTTTATTACTATGAATTATTAATTAAATATGAAAATGTTTCATAGATATGTTTTGTAAATGTCATTAAAATATATAATAGAGTTATATTATATATATTCTAATGCTGGTTGTGGCATGTAAAGAAACCTCTTAAAATTAGTATTGGTTTCTAATATTTGTTGCTATTTAATTGTGTTCATTAAATAATTAATATTTAGTTGTATCGCTGCTTTCATACATGCATATACATTGGTCACATGTGTAATTTGTAATTTTATTAGTACCAAGTCTACTATCCCAAAGATTAATCCATGATAACTGAAAAATGAGATCCTCTTGAGAATATTCTGTTCTGTGTACTGGTTTCACAGAAGCATGAACATGAAAGAGAACACTCCTCTAGTCACCACGCTAGTATCGGAGTTAAAACTAAATCCAATTCCAGAATTTTATGAATACAGAATATTAAAGTTACTTTTGACTTTACCTCCAATATATCTAAAATAATATTTGTTATTGTAACATATCTTTCAGGCCAAGTTGTTCTTGACAAATATAAGAGAAAACAGAACTCCATGTCTTATCTAGGAAAGCTCAACAATACTGAGTCTTTAAAGATAGGTTCTAGAGAATGTTATTCTTTTAAAGGAGAACACATAACCTAATAGGAATAAATATCTAACTCTGATACTGCACTGTGACTAAAGCTATGTTCTCTCTCACGTCCATGCTTCCTAGAAACCGATACACAGAACAGAATATTCTCAAGAGGATCTCATTTTTCAGTTAACACAGATTAATCTTTGGGATAGTGGACTTGGTACTAATATGATACCAAGATAATAAGAGAAAGTATCTCAGGAAATAGAGCCTTGAAAGGAGTTGACCGATCCCTCCTTATCAGCTCTTAAGTAGTATTAGGGAGAGAGTAAGTGTTTGAGTGTCTGAAATATATTTAATAATTACTCTAATTGTATTCACTTATGTAGCTCACCTGTAGCTCATATATAAGTAAAAAGACTCAAAAGTTAAATGTTTATATTGAATTTATTTTTGTGATAATTTTCCCCTCCCAGCAACAACAGTTAAAGTTCTCATCATAGCAAAGTGTCTTAAATATACTTGCTTTGAACATCACACTTTATTTCCCTTGGTTTGAATTGGGGAATTTTAACAGTATTTGCATGCATTAATTTCCATGGATATTTAATAACTAAATAGAGCCTTTCAGAAGTCCACTATTATTTTGGAAAATGTCACAAAGTGGACTTAAATTTATTTGCTTGTCTTTGAATTACTATTGAAAAAATACTTAAATAAAAAGTTCCCTTTCATCTATGCATACAGAGTTGAAAGGTAGTTCTCAAAAAATACTATACTATTTATTGCAAGAAGAAAGAAAAAAATGTTTTCTCATATGTTTTGAACAACTACGCCTAGCTTCAGTGTAGCCTAGTACTCTGCAATCTGAAGATTCAACACATATTGGTTTCATTAAAATGAGGTCAAATTTAAGACTAGAATGCAGTACTTTCTTTCCAGTATCACTCAACAGCCATATTTTTAGTTATAGCTAAGGACTATGAAACACCCTAAGCATTGTAAATGAGACAGAGCATCTGTTCTCAGGAAGATTATAATCTAATTATACATGAAATAATTGCTAAAACTAACTCTGAATAATCCTGAAATTTCATAAAGATAAATAGGTAAACAATATTTTGGAGTTTTATCCTCCTGACCATCTCCAGTCTTAATCAAGGAAAACATTTCTTTAGAGTAGAATATCATATATTTTAAAATAGTATTAAACATAGATAAATCACAAAAAAATATTTCTCTTATAAATAGCACTGCCATAGAAATAAAAATTATAATTTTGCTGGATTTAAAAATGACAGTTTGTAGATCAACATATATGGACAATGAGATCGCCACAGGAATTTATATTTATAGCAATAAATTAAACATTTATTTTATATGTTCTGAAACTTAGACGAAAAGTGTGAAAGATTTATGAAGCAAAATTAACCATTTTCTAGTAAATGATAATGTTCCCAAATTTGATACTTGATTTTACAATCAACCTTTTAAAACTTAGTCAAGTTAAAAAAGGAATGTTCTGAAACCGTATCACAGTTACCAAAATGAGTATGACCAACAATTGTGAGTCTAGGTAGTGAATATAGGGTTGTTCACCACATAAACCTTCTGTACATTGGGGATTTCCTGATAAAAGATGAATAAAAAATAAATAAGTCCATGTTTTACATTATGTACCATTCCTGATCATCAAAAAGGTATGTACAGGATCTTGGGAGTTCTGGTCAAGATGGCCGAGTAGGTAAGTGCTGTGCTTACCTCCTCTCATGACTACCTCAAAATTACAATAAATTATAGAGCAATCAAACTGGAGAACCACCTGCAGACAACTGAAAGGAACTCCTATCACTAAGATATAAAGAAGAGGCCATGTGGAGACTTGTAGAAGGAGCAGAGGCATGAAAGAGGCTGGTCCCATATCCATATTTGGTGGTTGGGAATCTTTGCTCTAGAGGTTCCCACCAAGGAGGAGCAATGAGGGTTCCCCAGTCAAGGGATACAGTGCCTGGAAGAGTAGTTTCCACATCAGCTGTCTGCGAAGATCAGCAGTGTTTCCATTTGCCCCAGTAAGGAGGAGGGTTGCTAGAAACTCAGCCAGCCTTTAAAAAAGGGATTGTGCCTCATTCACTCACAGGCAACCTTGAGCTTCAGTGAAGAGATAGCAATTCAAAAGGTTTCGGGGCAAGAGCCACCATTGTTCTGTGTTGAGCCCTCCCCCTACACAATCTACAGGAGCAGGCAGGAGACAAATCTGAATCTGCATTAACCTGATGAACACCACTTACCCTTGGTGACTCCATGAGACCCTTCTCCATCCAACTCACACATTGTCCTTTGCTCTTTCAGAGGCTATGCCTCATGGGTAGCCTTGATTGAGCTGCAAGCTTTCTTAAAAACTATCCAAGGTCTGTGCCCAAGGCAGGCGGTAGCTGGCCTCAGTGTGCTCTGTGCCTTTTCCTGAGTGATCTTACACCCAGTAAGAGTGGAAGCTAGCCCAGGTGGCATTGGGGCCTCACCCATATGCCCCTGGGTCCAGCAGAGCAGCTTAGAACTGTGGAATTGCTTTATAGCTCCTACCAGGTGGCTTTAGGCTGGGGACAGACAGCAGCTAAACTCAGACTGCACTGGAGATCCTCCGAAGAGGCCTCAGAATCAATGCACCTGGTGATTTTCCTCAGACCACAACAGAGCACCACACAACTAATTCCATAAACCGTAAACCCAAGAAGTGGTCTCGGTAGGTACCAGAGCCAAACTGAGGTGAATCTGCACCATGGGATCAGGCCTCACAGCCAGTCAGCCTGAGGGTCAACCTGAACTACTTATAGGCAAACAGCAGTCAAGGCCCAACTATAACAGAAGGGCACACACGATCTACACAAAGGACATTCCTGGAGCACCCGGCCCAGCCGATCAGGGAGACTGCATCACTGGGCCCCACAGGACACCAGCTACATGACGCCATCCTGCCAAGACTGGGAGATGTAGCATATCTACTTAATATATAAAACAATCACAGAGAAGCAGCCAAAATGAGTAGACAAAGAAATATATTCCAAATGAAAAAACAGGAGAAAATTCCAGAAAAAGAATGAAATAAAATGGAAGCAACCTACTCGATACAGAGTTCAAAATACTAGTTATAAGGATGCTCAGCAAACTTAGGGGAGGAACAGGTCAACTCAGTAAGAACTTCAACAGAGATAGTAAATATAAAAAAAGACATAGAAACCATTAAAAAAAATTAGAAATGAAAAACACAATAACTGAAATAAACAATATGCTAGAAGGAATTAACAACAGATTAAATGGAGCAGAGAATTGAATAAGTGATTTGAAAGCTATGGTAGCAGAAAACACCTAATCAGAACAGCAAAAGAAAAAAAAAAAAAGGATAGTTTAAGGCAGGAGTCTCCATCTGTGGCCTGGCAGAAACCAGGCCGCACAGCAGGAGATGAGTAGTGGGTGAGTGAGTGAGCAAAGCTTCATCTGTATTTGCAACTGCTCCCCAGGGCTAGTATCACTGCCTCAGCTCCACTTCAAATCATCAGACATTATATTCTCATAGCACGGATCCCTGGTGCCAAAAAGGTTAGGGACCGCAGGTTTAAGCAACTTCTGGGACAACATCAAGCATATGAACATTTGCATCATAGGAGTATCAGAAGGAGAAGAGAATGCAAGTGATTGAAAACTTATTTGAAGAATTAACGATAAAAACTTCCTTAACCTAGCGAAGGGAATAGACATACAAACACAGGAAACACAGAGAGTTTCAAAGAAGAGGAACCCAAAGAAGCCTATACCAAAACACATCATAATTAAAAATATCAAAGGTTAAAGACAGAGAATCTTAAAAGCAGCAACAGAGAAGCAGTTAGATATCTAAAAGAAAGTTCCTATAAGACTTTCACCTGACTTTTCAGAAACTTTGAAGGTCAGAAGGGATTGCCACAAAATATTCAAAGTGATTAAAAGCAAAAAATTATAACTAAAATTATATTAGCCAGCCAAGCTATCATTTAAAATCTGAGGAGAGATAGATACCCAGACAAGAAAAAGTTAAAGAAATCTATCACCACCAAGTCAGTATTACAAAAAATGTTTTAAAAAACCTCTTTCGGAATAGAAAAACAAAACAAAACAAAACAAAACATAAATATGAATAATAAAATGGTAATAAATACATACCTATCAATATTCACTTTAAATGTAAATGACTTAAATGCTTCAACCAAAAGACATAAGGTAGCTGAATGGATGAGAAAAGAAATTCCATATATATGTTGTCCATGAGAGACCCTCTGCAGATTGAGAGACACACCAGATTAAAAGTAAAGAGTTGAAAAAAGATATTACATGCATGTAGAAACAAAAAAGGTGAGGTAGCAATATGTATATCAGAGAAAATAGACATTAAAACAAAGACTATAACAAGAGACAAAGAAAAATACTACATAATGATAGATCAATGCAAATGATAAAGAGATCAATGCAACGAGAAGATATAATTCTTATAAACATCTATGTACCCAATGTGGGAGCACCTACTTCCTTAAACAAAAATTGACAGTCATAAAGGGAGAGATTGACAATAATATAGTTATTGTAGGGGACTTTAACACCCACTGACATTAATGGATAGATCATGGAGAGAGAAAATCAACAAGGAAACAGTGGCCTTATATGACATATTAGACCAGATGGACTTAATTGATATTTTTAGAGCATTTCACCTGAAAGCAGCAGAATATATATTTTTTCAAGCATACATGAACGATTTTCTAGGATAGACCATATGTTAGTCCACAAAACAAGTTCCATAAATTTAAGAAGTCTGAAATCATATCAAACATCTTCTCCAACCACAATAGTATAAAACTAGAAATTATAGGAAAAAACTGAAAAAAACAAACTAATACATGGAGGCTAAGTAACATGCCACTAAACAATGACTGATTTAACAATGAGATCAAGGAAGAAATCAAAGCATACCTTGACACAAATAAAAATGAAAACACTGCAACCTCAAATCTATGGGATGCAGCAAAAGTATTTCTAAGAGTGAAATTTTATAGCAATACAGGCCTACCTCCAGAAACAAAACAAAACTCAAACAATTTAGCCTTACAACTAAAGGAACTAATAAAAGAACATATAAAGCTAAATTGAGTAGAGGAAGGAAATAATAAAGATCAGTGCAAAAAAAAAAGTCAAAAATAATACAAGAAATCAATGAAGTGAAGAGATAGTTCTTTAAGAAGAAAAACAAAATTGAGAAACCTTTAATTTGACTCATCAAAAAAAGAGAGAACCCAAATAAATTAAATCAGAAATGAAAGAGGAAAAGAGATACCACAGAAATACAAAGGGTTATAAGAAAATACTATGAACAATTATATGCCAACAAATTCGACAACCTGGAAGGAATAAATTCCTAGAAATCTACAATCTTCCAAAAATGAGTAAAAAAGAAATAGGATATCTGAAAAGACTGATAACTACTGACAAAATCGAATCAGTAACCAAAGAATTCCCCACGAGCAAAAGTCCTGGACCAGATAGCTTCACAGATGAATTTTACCAAACATCCAAAAAAGATTGAACACCTATGCTTCTCAAAAAATTCCAAAATTTTCAATAGAAGGGAAGGCTCCCAAACTGATTTTATGAGGCCAGCATTACCTTGATTCCAAAAGCAGACAAAAACACTACAAAAAAAGAGAAAATTATAGTCCCATATCCCTGATGAACATAGATGCAAAACTCTTCAACAAAATGTTAGCAAACCAAATTTAACAAGACGTTAAAAAAATCATATACCATGACTAAGTGGGATTTATTCCTGGGATGCAATGTTGGTTTAAAATCTACAAATCAATTAACTTCATGTATCACATAAGCAAAATAATGGATAAAAATCATATGATCATATAAATAGATACACAAAAAGCATTTGACAAAATCCAGCAACCATTTATGATAAAAATTCTCAGCAAAGAAGGAATAGAAGAAACATACCTCAACATAATAAAGGCTATCTATGACAAATTCATACATAACATCATACTCAAAGGTGAAAATCTGCATTTTTCTTAAGATCAGGAACAAGAAAGAATGTCCATTTTCACCACTTTTATTCAAAATAGTATTGGGAGTTTTAGCTACAGGAATCAGACCAGAAAAAGAAATAAAAGGCATCCAAATTGGAAAGGAAGAAGAAAAACTGTCATTATTTGCAGATGACATGGCACTATATAGGGAATCCTAAAGATTCCACCCAAAACTACTAGAACTGATAAATTCAATAAAATACCAGGTTACAAAATTAATATTCAGAAATCAATTGTATTTTTATGTACCAGTAATAAACTATAAGAAAGAGAAATTAAGAAAGCAATCCCATTTACAATTATATTTTTTAAAAAATTACCTAATAATAAATTTAACCAAGGAAGCAGAAGACCTGTATTTACAAAATTATAATACATTGGAAAAAGAAATTAAAGAAGATACAAATAAATGAAAGCATATACCATGCTCATCGATAGGAAGAATTAACATTATTAAAATGTCCTTGTACCGAAATCTCTATCAAAAAAAACAATGGCATTTTTTACAGAATTAGAACAAATAACCCTAAAATATATATGGAACCACAAAGACCCCAAATAGCCAAAGCAATCTTGAGAAAGAACAAAGTTGTAGATGTCACAATACCTGATATCAACTATAATACAAGCATATAGTGATCAATACAACATGGCGCTAGCATAAAAACAGACATATAGATTAATGGAACACAACAGAGAACCCAGAAATAAGCCCACGTCTATACGATCAATTAATCTATAACAAAGGAAGCAAGAATATACGATCAGGTAAAGACAGTCTATTCAATAAACGATGTTGAGAAAACTGCATAGATATATGCAAAAAATGAAATGAGACCACCTGCTTACACCATATTCAAGAATAAACTCAAAATGGATTAGACTTAAATTTAAGATCTGAAACCATAAAACTCCTAGAAGAAAACATAGGCAGTAAACCCTCTGACATTACCCTTAGCAGTATTTTTGACATATCTCCTTAGAAAACTGAAACAACAAAAAAAAGTAAACAAATTTTGCACAGCAAAGTAAACCATCAACAAAATGAAAATACAACCTGGAGAAGTTATTCGCCAATAATATATCCAATAATGTGTTAATATCCAAAATTTATAAAAAGCTCATACAACTTAACATTAAAAAAAAACAAAAGATTCAATTAAAAAATGGGCAAAGGACCTAAATAGACATTTCTTCAAAGAGGACATTCAAATGACCAACAGAGAGGAAAAAATGCTCAATGCCACTTATCATCAGAGAAATGTAAATTAAAACCACCATGGGATATCACCTCACACCTGCCAGAATGGCTATCATAAATAAATCAATAAACAATAGTGTTGGCAAGGATGTGGAGAAAAGGTAACCCTCGTACACTGTTGGTGAGGTTGTAAATTGGTGCAACCATTATGGAAAACAGTAAGGACATTCCTCGAAATTTAAAAATAGAACTACCTTATAGCCCAGCAATTCTACTTCTGCATATTTCCCTCAAGAAATCTAAAACACTAATTCAAAAAGATATATGCACCCCTATATGCAGCATTATTTACAATAGCAAAGATATAGAAGCAATCTAAGTACCCATCAATAGATGATTAGATAAAAAAGATATGGTACATGTAAACAATGGAATATTACTCAGCCATAAAAAGAATGAAATCTTACCATTTGTGACAACATGAATTGACAAGAGAGGGCATTATTTTAAGTGAAAAAAGTCAGACAGAGAAGACAAATACCATAAGATTTCACTTATATGTGGAATCTAAAGAACAATATAAGTGAACAAAATATAACAGGAACAGGCTCATAGAGAGAATAAACTGATGGTTGCCAGGAGGGGTGATGGGCTGTGCAAAAAAGGTGAAGGGAATAAGAAGTACAGTTGATAGTTACAAAATAGTCATGGGGATAGAAAATGATGCTTAGGGAATATAGTCAATGACATTGTAATAACTATGCATTGTGCCAGGTAGGTACTAGACTTATCAAGGGCATCACTTTGTAAATTATATAAATGTCTGATAACTATGCTATATACCTGAAACTAATATAAAATAATATTGAATGTCAAATATAAAAATAAAAAAATAATAAAATATGAAATTGAAAATTAAGGAGAAAACAGGTACATATAGAACCTTGCACTAAGTAATGGGAAAACTGAAAAAATTAAGATATGGTCTGCTGCTCAAAAAATTTACAATGTGTTGGAAGAAGTAATTTGCAAGAGATTGTACTAATGCCAAGAGAATTAAAGGCGGGTGAAAAATAATGGATGAAGACAAATATTTATCAGCCTCAAATATAAACAAACAAACAAATACCTTTTTCTTCAAGGAAAGTCTCAGGGAAATAAAACTTCAGTTACATTTTTAGGAATAGTAAGGATTAGATAAATGGTTACGAGGGAGTAATAATGAGTAAGCAAGGTCATGAGAAAAGTTACAGACAGTCTAGAATTCTGTAGAAAGAAAGATTCATAAGGAAAGAGGTTGCCTGGGAATATCAGAGTTTCTTGAAAACCATTCTTAATTGAATAGGAAATCACTGAGAAGAGAGGTAATAAAGAAAAACTACTTTTTTTCCTAGGAAGATTCTTTTATAGTAGGCATAGTTTTCCCTATGATACCACAGAGGTCACTGCAGAGACAAAGAGGCAAAGCTGAGGCACCAGAACACTGATAATCAGCAGCAGATGAAACAGATTAGCTGGGCAGGTGAGTGACATAGACACCAATCTGTAACTATTGTATTTTGCATTGCACACTTACTATACGCTAGGTACCGTAGCGAGTTTCATCATTTAATAACTATATAATTAGATCTGCCTAAAGCATGTCCTGAAAGTTTTTATGATCACCACTTCGTGCATAAGGAAACTGTGGCATAAAAAAGTCTAGATGATTTCCTAAAGTAAACAAGCTAGCAAATAATAGAGCTGAGATGAAAATCTAGAAAATGTCATTCCAAAACCCATTCCCTCTAACAATTGTACAGAATCATAAAAATGAAAGTGATGGAGAAAGTGGAGTTATAATTAACCTGAAGAGGATTGTCTTGAGTAGATGGGAACAACTACTTTGATAAAACATTTTGGGTCAAGATGAGGCCTGAGGCGCACCCAGGTAAAAAGTCACCAACTGACCTTCCAATTAACGTTCAACTGGTAAAAAATAGACTTGTTTTGATATGTGGAACATGAAAGTTGGAATTGTCCTCAGGTCACCCTTTTTCCATATTTTCTCCATCTGAAAAGATAATGGGCAAATATTTCAAGAATATTTATTTAAAGGAGTGCCATCTTATTGGTATGCCTGCAGTGTCCACATGTCTCTGATGGGTTCAGTTAAGTACAATTTACTATGCATCATTGCATAAAACCGCCATTCTCTCTGCATGCTCAGAACTGTGAACTATTGCTACCATTTGGCAGCTAGAGACAGGAACTCGAGGGCTGCTAGGAATCAAAGTTTAAACTCACAGAGAATCACATAGATTTTTCTCATTACTGACAAAGAGCCAAAGCAAAGAGAATGAGAAAACTTTTATGTGGATCTATTCGTTTCTCTGATCTGTGCTAATGTGAACACACTTCACCCACATTTACTAATTTTACCTATCATGTGTATGTGACAACTCCTTTTCACCCAAATTATCCATGAGCATTTTAATAATCAAGGAATTTTAGGATATACAGAGACATGCTATTTGGTTTGCCATCTCTCTGAGAATGCTCTATGTGCATCAGAAAAGTTCAAGAAATTCTCCTTAAAATTCTCTGAAGTTTCTCACTCATTGTCAGCAGGAACCAGAAAAGTTATTGCAGACACAATCTAAAAGCAGAGATGAAATATTCCTAAGGATGGAGTCTT
The DNA here is from genome assembly GCF_014176215.1 of Rousettus aegyptiacus. Lineage (NCBI taxonomy): Eukaryota > Metazoa > Chordata > Mammalia > Chiroptera > Pteropodidae > Rousettus > Rousettus aegyptiacus. The sequence continues at coordinate 53,366,512 of NW_023416311.1, forward strand.
ACTCTCATATGTCTATACCTTAGGGCCTGTGGTATACTGAGTAAAGAAAACAAGAGGCTACCTGGGGTATTAGAAACAAACATACCCGATTTGTAGCTTTTGCCAATTTCAAGCTACCACTATGGTCAATTTCTAGCTTGGAATGTGGTATCACTGAACTCAGAGCTGGGGATCATTATGCACAACTGGCTTTCATGATTGATACCACTGGGGTTTCGATATGTTCACCCTGGTGAACCACTGGCACAGAGAAAGGTCAATACTCTGGTACCTAGAGGGCAACTCTCCCCTGTGGGAAGGCCCAGGTACAGGTGTGCCTGGCCTCTCTGTAAGTACTGAGTCACTCAGAACTTTCTTGATTTGTGACTCAGCTTTAATAGCTACCTCTTAAAAATTGGTTAGGCTAACCACAGCATTTGATAAAATACGAATCCAGGGAAACTTTCTAGGATATCTTAATCATGTGTTTCCATTTTTTAAAAAACTATGTCTACACGAGCCATTAAATTATACCTAATTTTTAAATATGGAAAATTGAGAACAATTAGTGTAGAATTATTGGCAAAACTATACCATGTGAGTATAAAGTAAGACAAAGTTTGCCAATCAGGTCTTGCTAGGGTAAATGGAAATAATTATGAGCCATTCAATCCTTAGACCTGATTCAGGCTTAAAATTGAGGGCAACAAAAACTCAGCACCAGGGATGGAGCACTGAATATTATTTCCAGGATTGTCTCATGAGTAGGGCTAATGCCTTAAATATAATACTCATGAACCTTAAGGGGCCATCTGGTAGGATTAATTAATCCAGAGTTTACATCTGACAGTAATCAAAAATTACCAAGCCTAAGAGATATAAGTTGGAATTTAGCTGTAGTAAAGAAAGGAGAAAAGAGGAAGGAAATCGAGGTTATTTATAGAGAGGAGACATTTAAAAGGTCTAATTCTTTCAGAGGAATATAAAATCTCTAAATTAGAGTTTGTTTTGTTTTGTTTTGTTTTGTTTTGTTTTTCATGTAAAGACCACAAACTGGCTCCAAGTACTCAAGGAAGCATACAAATTAAAGCTGACACATTTGACTTCTCAGGCTATAGATGAAGCTGGGCCCATAACTTGCACTATAAATGAGGATACCCTGTACATTCGGGAAATTAGGAATACAACGTCTAGGAAGATTAAAAAAAAAGTATTCTAATTAGTAAATGACACCTCTGCTAAGAAGAGAGGGGTCATGTTGTTGTGTTTTTATATTACATTCAGCAATTTTAGTTTCTCAATCTAGAAAGTTATATGCTTCACTTGTGCTAATAAGGAAAGAGAAGCTCAAAGAAGTTAAGTAAATATCTCAAAGCTACACAGCCTATCTGCCTATTGCTAAAGCCTATGCAACCTCTACAAACCTATCATATAGTAATACGGCAAGGACTTGCTCTGGACAGAGAGAAAAGAAATCTTTATAATTCATAGAGATTGGAATGAAGGATCATTGCTTAAGAATTTGATGAATGAAATAAATGAATACCAAAGCTTCTGCTATTTCTTCACTGAAGTTAAGGATAAGGATCCAAAATAATCATCTGTTTAGCAAAGCATCTTCATCCATCAATTTTGGACAATGTAAAAATAGATTCTGAGGTTAGGGTGGGTGAGGTGAAGAGGTAGACAACTCTATATAAGAAAGAAACAGGACTCAAGAGCTTGGAGGAGAGATTTCTGGAGAGAAAGCTATAAAGAAACTCAAGAAAATTGAAGAGCTAGGATCTAAGAACAGAAATTTCCCACAGCTAGAAATGCCCGATGGCCTTTTAGGGTAGTGATGTTTAATATTCTATTTTATATTTTTCATGTGTAATCCTGTTTGTTACTCCCAAACCAACTGTCGATAACAGTCCATTAAAAATATTTTTGTTTAAATGAAATGTTGGGGAAACGAGAGTCTGAAAAGTGTTCAGGGTGGATTATTTGAAGGACTCAGAAAAATCATCTTAAGGAGCAGAGAGAATAACAGATAGGAAGCAGGTCACAGACTGACAAGGAGAGGTGAGCTCCTTGGAAACTCACATAAATATTAGATGAGATTTCCCATAGTAAGTGGCTAGGGATTCAAGGCATTGCTTTCTAACAATAAAGCAAATAATGAGAACTGAAGAACACTGAGCTATTTGGGCTACACAAGAAAAATGCCAACCTAAGATTATTCTCAGTGTTTCTGAAAGATAGAATTAATTTTACCTGTTCTGGGCAGTAGCCCAATTACTGATTGGGCTGATGCTGCTTCCTATGGTGTCTTGTTTGCTAGTCTGTAGAACTGAGATCTTGAGAGAACTGCCTTTATGATAAATTTCACATCTCATACATTAAAATGTTTCCAGTCAGAAATCTATAGTATTTTCCATAAATGCTTCACAATGTGCTATTTCAGAAATGGACGTGAAAATGATAACAAGGATACAAAATTATAGTACTCTTTTTGCCAGGAAAAGCAAATTCTTAAAAATACTGACTATGGACGATTCTGAGTATTGTTCATGAAAGCACTGAGGAAAATAGATTTTAAAGTCTAAAAACCAAAACTGCTCTGTAATATGTTTTTTTCCCCAAAATCGCTGCCTGTTAAATAAAAGAAATTATATAAAAATAGAAAGATTATTTAGCGAGAGAGTGGATGGTTTTTATTGATCAAGTCTATCTTTTTTGGAACACACCCAGGGCAAACTTCTGATTGCATCAATGACTGATCCAATAAAATTAATACACTGCTATAAGTCACATGAAGCACACGTCCAAAGACAGATGGTTGAATATATTTGTAGAACCACATTGACAAACTACAGATAAAGACCTAATGAAAACTATTAAAATAATTCATGAGTCAAACATCTGCTCTTTTACAGCTACAGCAATGAGTAACAGAACAGCAATGAAATCAATTTTGCCCCCCAAATAATCATTGCATTGTTTAAATTTTGACATTAACCATATGCTTGAAGAAAGATTCAATTTAAAAAAATTTAGGATTATCCCTTTAAAAAATTTTTTTAAATAAAAGAATAAGAGTATAAAGCAGTAGCTAATTTTTCTCATCTATATATTTTCCAAATATTCACAATGCTGTATTTCATACACTTTATCCACAAAGCAATAATAGTTTTATCTTATCACTTTAAAAACATTCCACCTTCAGAGTCCACTTTACCGCTCTACGTAGTTGACATGCAGATACCAGTGTCTATTGGTAGATATCAGGTTGGTCTATTTGGTCAAAGATAAAGGATAAGTTGTTTAAAGTTATAGATGAATTCAAGAGCAATATATTTTTAAGAGAAAGATAAAAATTTAAGGCAATTATATGTTTGCATAGTCTTATCTCTTTTCGCACTCCAAAATCCCTATTTATATGAATTTAAAAGTATACAGAAAGAATGTTTCATTACAAACACTGAGTGCAACTGAAATCAAATACAGAATATATTTTATCAAAATATATTACCATTTTCTATGATAAATATAAATCTGGATAAAAATAATTGGGAGTATATTGAGACAATTTATGACATCATCTATTCTGTGGTTCTTTCATTATTCATGCCTCATGACACCTATGATCTCTATTCTATCAAATATTGAGGGTCAGATATTAAACTGCATAGCTAAAGTTTTCAATTAAAATATCTTTTAGTACAGTTCAGACCAATTAGCAAAATTCTCAGTGATTATCAAAAGCTTTTCAGTTTTAGTAATAACTAAAATTTAGCTAACTCTCTTTCCATATTGCTAATTAATTTCAAAATGGCAAAATAACATATATATTCTGCCTATTAGCCCAGTGAAAAACAATGTTTATAAATAACTGTTTTCCAAGAGTGTTAAATTCTGCTTAACATTTTTTTGAACTATCATCAGTTCACTAGAGTTAATTTTGTGATATATTATTTCGGAAATGAAACTGGTAGAAATCTAAATAAGTTAACAATTAAGGAAAATTAATTAAGAATGTGTAGGAAATTGTTTCTTTCAAATGATGTTAATACTGTTTTACAGGGAGAACAACTTCCTGACACAGGTTAAGAGTACATGTAACAACATGCAGAATCGCATTTTTGAAACCAATATTTTGAAAAAAAATCAACAACTCTCATTCCATTGGTTAGTCATTTTCCTCATATTATACATTTCATATAAAGATTGAGATCATAAATAACTGAAGAGAACACCGAAATTGATTTTTTAGACCATTTTACTTAAACATATTTTCTTCTGAATATAAAACAAAAAAAAAACATCCAAAATCTTGCTATTTACCATTGGTATGAATCTGCATTAAAAAGGTGAGGAAAATGAAAAGTTAATCTTTATGTAAATGAATGTTTAAACAGCCTGAACATTCAACCAGATTTATTTTAAATTGTTATATTTTAATTATTTTTAAATATACCAGGATTTTTCTGCATTTTATAGAAAGAATTACATTTAGAATAATTTTAGAGTTATAATATATTATTTTATTCCTTTTTAATGCAAATTAGAGATCTTTCAAACTATGACTAATCTTGTAAAAAAATCTTTTAAGTAATAATAATATAATAGTCTAAATATTTGGATAAATATGGGTTTTCTATTTAATGGGAAACAAAATTCCAAAATATTTTTTCTTAGATTTTTCAATATCTTATTAAAATAATTCAGGTTCCAAATTTACAAAGAACACCCTGAAATTGCTTTCAATTCTTAAATATTCATCCAGTCACTGCCCTATAAATATGATCTGAGAGCTCTGAGTAGATATAATTTGTATTTAAATAATGCTGATTCTTAAAGCAGCATAAAGCATACTTTTGATGATTTAACCAAATAAAAGAAGCAGTTCAGAATTATAAATAACATTTTTCATAGCTAACTCACCATATGAATAAGGGAAATGTGTCTGTCTAATATCAATATGAATGTCATGAATAAAACAAAGCATCAGTAAATATATTTATTCCCTGGGCTATGATGAGGCTTATATAAAGTAATGTACATGAAAGTAATTGGGAAACTATGAAGCCGTATATAAATTTAAGTTATCATCACTATTATATGCTCCTAACTGTATACCAGAAGAATGGCAGCCAAATCTATTATAAAACAGCATTCTTAGAAGACAATGAACATAATACTCTAGAGCTGATTCACAGGGGTCTTTTGTATCTAAAATACTAAGCAAAATGAGCAATCTGAAAAAAATAATTTCGAGAAAACTCACATACATCTCCCATTGAAAAGAACTTGTGCCTTTGTTTTGTCACAATATGTGGGAATTTTTTATGCCTTTTAAAAATGCTTTCATACAATTTTAAAAAGTGTACAAGATAGGAAATTGGAAATCTGGAGTCTGGTCCTAGTTTTACTTCTTGTTTACTTCATGACTACAAGCATAACCTCTCCAACCTTGGGTTTTACATTATAAATGTGTCTAAATTGCCAATTTCATAAGGCTTGATAAATAAAGCAAATGAGCACCTACCCCTGGTCCTGGTATGTAATATACTTAAATAAGGATGTTCAAATAATCTATTTTTTTCCCTTTGTTAGCAGCCTGTTATAAACCAATGCTAAAATATTAGCATTTATTCACCAATTTTATTGACATTTTATCCCCGATGTGCTCACACATAATGTTACCCCCTACAACATTTCTCCTATTTCTGGAAGTCTTCCGGGACATCTTGATTAGCAGCACTGTAAATGCATCTAAACTCCAGTGAGCCTTCAAGAACCAGACATGTTTTCTGTGTCCCTTTAGTCAGAGTGCTCTGCTATACCTCACAGCATTTTTTCCAAACTCCATTCCCCTAGACCATTGACTCGACCACTTCCCGTCTCAGTCTACCTGGGCTCTAGAGAAGGTTATCTCAAATTATCTTTAAAATATTAGATTTTTCTTATTGCCAAACCTAATGAATTTAGTCTGTGTAGGCAATTTTCTGTGTATAAACATATACATATATCTTCAACAATGAATAACTAGAAAAATAAAACATAGATATAAAATGTAAGCCAAAAATTTGTTATTAAAATAAAAAATGTCAAGTAACTACAAAATTTTCTAAATGTTTATCTTCAATTTCTGTACATCTGCATCTCAAATCGGTAAAAGAATAGTTGAGCCAACACTATATCTTAGACCTGAGTTGAATATCATTGCATATGTCCTCTTCTGCCTTTTCAGGGACCTTCACATATAATAATTATCCTCTCCCCTGCATCTTTTTCCTCTTCTAGTGGCTTCTTCTCATTAGCATTTAAGCATGTTCATGTTTCTTCCTTAGAGTTATTATTTTACAGGTCAGCTCCACTTTGCAACAAAACTTTTTGGAAGAGTAATTTAGAGTAACTATCAGGCGGTCCTCTCCAACACCTTCCTCCTCAGCTCACTGCTGTCTAGCTTCCATCTCCATCACTCCACTAGAACTAGTCTTGCCAAGCTCAAAAATATCCAGAGATCATTTTACCATCCCCATTGCATATTTGGCAATATCTGAAAACATTTCTGTTGTCACAACTGAGGGATGCTACTGGCATCTAGTGGGTAGAGGCCAGGGATGCTGCTAAACATCCTACAATGCACAGAACAACCCTCAAAGCGAAGGATTATCCAGCTTAAAATGTGTGAACATTGGGAAAACCTGTTTTTTTTTTTTTAAAAAAGGTAGCAATGTTTCGATTCTTATGTATCTTATTTCTTCCAGGATTTCAAACTGACAAGTAATCTCAAATTTCAGATTCAGAGGCTTGGGTGGCAGTATCTAACTGGATAAGTTCAATTCATACACCTGGGCTCTAGATGAAAAGCCAGGAGAAAAAATAATCTTCCTTTTGCTCCCATAATTCCTTTCCATCCTAAGGTTTTCCTCTAATTGCTGTTCAGATATCAGATAAACAAAAATGATAAAGTTCAACTGTAATGGCCTAAACCAAATACAAATTTCTTCAATCCTTCTACACCTAGTGCACCGAAATGTTCCAAAATCGTGAAGCTGTCCACATCAAACCTGAGTCTTTTCCTTTGATTCTGTCCTTCACTCTTAATATCCAATCACCAAGTTATGCTCATTCTACCTGCTATATCTCAAATCCATTCATTTCTCTTCATCCCTATCTCCAACACATCATTGTCAATAGAAAGGCTAAAGAAACAGGCTTCAGAAATTGGCTAAAACCACAGGCTTCTGAATCTAAAGTGCATAGCTCAAAGAAACAGAATGCGGTTTAGAATTCATTCTGGCATTGCTCTTGGCAGCAGTGGCCCCTGTTATCTCAAGGCTGGTGCTGAGTTGTCTAGTCTCAGTGAGACTTCCTGTGACGTGAGTTTCCATAGATCATCATTTTGCTTCCTTACGATGATTAAAGTAGCTCACATCCTTGTCCCTTTCTCTTAACTTCTTCCCAAAACATTCTCAAGACTCCATTAAGTATTGTCTTTGTAAAATATAAATCTAACTAACTTGTCCCTCTGCATTAAAACCATTTAATGGCTCCTAATTCCCCTTTTGGTAAGAGCAATCTCTTTATTACGGTTTATAAAGCTTCATGATGCAGCACTAGTTCTCATTTTTAGCTACTTTTACTCTTTCACCAGCAACACATTACATTTTATCTTTCCAGTTAGATATAATTCTAAAATTCTCCATACTCTCTCTTATCAGCAATATTTTATGTAAAATATTTTCTTTATCTGGAGTACTCTATCTTTTCTCAGACAAAATCATACTCAACCTTCAGCCATTTGATAATAGAAGTTCAAAAAACCATTCTTGACCCCAGAATCTAGCCCCTTTTTACATTCATGCTCTACTTATCATATTATTATATATACACACATATGTGTAGTGTTTACATATGTGTGTATATATAGGGTTTGCATATATATAGTGTTTGCATATTTATTCATGTTTTTCCTATCTCTCCTTTTGAGAGCAGAAATTTAATGTATCATATTGATTGCTTTATCTCCTGTCCCTAGTTTACACTCTGGTACATGGTCGGTGCTAAATAACTACTTTATATATTAATGCCTGGATGGTATTCTATCCTACTGCTGCTACTTCTTTCATGACAGGGTTCATCTTCTCTTGTACCTTATCATGGTCTTCTTGCTCAACATAGATTCTCCGAGAATAACACTACTTTTTCCAGGGCACATTTTCCCCAAGTTTACCCAAAGCAAAATGTGTTTACCCATTTTGGGGTGTCAAGATTGTGCTACATTCCCTCTGTCTCACTGATCTGAAGCATACTACCTTTTAAAGAAGTAGAGATAATTCCTCTCTCTCTGGCACATGTCCCTGAGTCCAAGTTGGGACTATATGCCTTTCTTTCTACTTCTAGTCTGTAAACCATCTTTTATTTGCCTCAAACAAAATCTCCAGAAAACATTCTCTTCGTCAGTCTATACCATATGCCCTTTATGTAAATTATTCATGTAAACAGACTCCCGCTTCCAGCTTAGGCTGAACCAGGACCACCTCCAAGACAGAATTGTTATAAAATGTTCTCAATGAGAAGAATCAGAAATATGTCCTCAGCTGAATAAAGATTAAAATGTCCGTGCAGCAGATACGAGCAAAAACATTTTTAGATCTTTGGTACATGCAAACTTTTATTTCCACTTATCATAACCACTTATAACACTTATATTGATAGAATGGAGCCTGAGCAGAGTATAGGGGTCTTCGACTGAAACACAAAAATGTAATAGCTATTTTGTCTCTAAGAAATAGTCTGCGAAAACAAAAACTTATTTAATACAAATAAATGACAATATTTCTAGTAATGTATATCTAGTTAATTAAAAAAGCATATATTTTCTAGATATATCAAAGTGTCACGCCCATGCCACTCACTCTACAATGTTCAGTAATTCTATATTCTTAAATAAGAAGTAAAAGGCTGGGCTGGGAACCAAACATTGTGATTGTTATTCACCATGTAACCTCATTATTTAATTTACGGTATGGAAAACTGATTTTTCTATCACAAAATGACATTTTATAAACTTCCAGTTCTAGGTTTTCAGAAAAAAGAAATAATAGCTTTCAACTGCTCAGATTTAATTTGTATTTTTTATTTGCAAATACGGTTCTATTAACAACTAGTAGAGGAATATTATTTACATAAAAGATATAAATTAACTGTATATCTCTTTACTCATAGTAGCATACCAAATTATGAGATACCAGTAAATAATCTGTCAAGAAAAATACAATGACTGTATTGAGGAAAGACTCTTGGACGTTTATACTGTAAACAAATTTCCATGCTATAGCAATCTCTTTCACCTGTTCTGCATACATGTGTTGCAGGATTGTTATTCATCACCTCTTTCTATGTCTCTGTGTCTAATTTCCACATTGATCTAATTGTCCGGTAATATATTGAACTATTAAATTCACAATTCTGGTTCATCTGTACAAAATGTGGAAAAATATTGAATCAGAAACAGATTTTCCATGAATATTTCTCCTTTTCACTTTGTATATCATGTTTGATTTCTCTTAAACTTTTTTCAGCTGAGCTGTATCATCCCAAATCTATGCTTTCCCAGTAGCAGAGGGGCATATTTCAGATACATTATGTGAAGAGAGAGACTAGCAAACTTATCTATTAAAAATCATTATATTTTTTGGCACTAGTTTTTTTTAATTTCTCCCTCTTCCTTTCTCTCTCTCTCTCTCTCTCTCTCATTTGTTTTCCAATTACAATGCAAATTGCAAATACATGTTTGCTCACTATCAAATTCTACATTTTTGCATGTGATATGTTGCCCTTTTCCTACTATACTAATTATCATCTATGGCCCTTTTACTAGACTTCCAAAATAACAAATAGCCGAATATATTCTCCTGGTTAGCAGATGTCTGCATGGTATCTACTGGGTATAGAACAAATCAGATTTTGTAAACCAGATTATCTTTCTTTTTATTAGCTTTCTTTTTCATTCAAAATTCTCTCTGACTAGTCTTTACTAATATGTTCTTTTATTTGTTTAAAGTTTCAGCTTTAATTCAACAGTTCAAGAAACAAATTATGAAAAAGTTTATATAGCTGAAGTGTTTTTTTGTTACCTAATTACTATCTCCATCCTTTAATTCATTCTCATAAACAATTGCTTGCTGTGATACTCATACATGTTTAGAAGAATTCAAAGTTGTTTTGTATGATCCTCCGAGTATTTAAATCTTTGTATTTTTGCCACTATGTATCTTCAGTTTTCTTGTTTGTCTTTTATTTAGGATTTGGCATAGCTCCTCATTTTTATCATGTTGGTGAATTTTTGCATACATTTATTCCAAGCTTGGTCCCCTAGGCTGAGGACCAAAACCTAAGCATCATCTGTAATTCTTCTTTTTCTCTCACTCCCCTCCTACGACCCATCAGAACCAATTGTCTACTCAAACTTCCAAATACATCTCTACTTGTTTGTACAGCTACCTATTACTTCCACCAACTCCAATTTACTATCATATCTCATCTGAATCACTGTAGTAATCTCTGTTCCCATTCTTGTTCTTTGTTTCTATTCTCAACCAGCAGTCAGAGAGATCTTTATAAAACTTCCTTCCTGTGCCAAAACCTTTAAGTAGCTTCTCACAACACTTAGAATAAAATGCAAACTCTTTACCAGGAGCAGAAGGCCCTACATAATATGCCTCTTAGCTGCCACGCTCCCCTCGTCTCTCACAATTCCTCTCACATACTCTTTTCGATCATACTAGCATTCTTGCATTTCTACAAATATGCCAAGCTTCTGATTATCTCAGGTCCTCATATGGCCTATTATTTTTTCATAATTCGGGCCATCCTGACCATATGTAAATTATACTTTCTACCCCACATTATTCTCCCAAGCCCTTGTTTTATTTTCCTCGTAGTCTTTGTTATCTGAAACCATCTCATTTATTTTCCCTTTATTTTTTGTCTATTTTTTTTTAAATATAAGTTTTCTTAGGATAAGGATTTTTTTTCTATCCCTCTCTATGTCCCTTGCATCTAAAACAGCACCTGATATATGTTAGATAATGAATGCCTGCTAATATATATTGGCATAAGTGCCACCTGAGTTAGATGTTATTGTTCCTATTTTATAGCTATCGGATCCAAGGCTCAGAAAGGTAGAGGAATTTTTCTGGTGTTAGTTGCTAGTTAGTGGCAGAGGCAAGATTAGAATCTGGGCACTTTGACTGTAAAGACAGTTGTTACTTTGTATGGCATACTCCTCTCTAGCCACCTCACAAATATTCTTGTGGGATCTTGTCATTGTGAAGAGTTGACTCCCATCAGTAACATTAAAAAGGAAAGAATTTAATCCTAACCTCTATGGCAGCCCATTAAATAGCATGAATAGTTTCAATATTGTACTGAACATTTTTTAGGTATTTGTCATCAAAGAATCACAGAATGTGTTCTGGACATGATTAACTCATTAATCTTCATGAGTCCTAGGCAAAGTTGGTAAAATTAATTATTCTTGTTTTACACCCAAAGAACTGAGAGCCACAAAGATTACTAGGTATGCTCAGGGTCATAAATGGTACATTTGGGACAACTCACTGAGCTCTGCTTCTCTTCCCTCCTCTCAGTTCCCATTTCTTTATTAGAGAAGCTTTCAGTCTATATGAGAGCATCCAATTCAAACTAATAGTGACTATTTCAGTTTTCAAGAAACATTATACATTGTTATTATAAAGCAAAATGTTAGCTTAATTTAAACCATCTGTTTGATCAGTACTATAAAAGAGGTATGGTGGGAGCTGATATTTCCTAAAATTTCTTCCAGGTTTATGCTTCCAGATTTACTCTATTAGTCTCATGAAGCTAGTTAAAGTTATTTGAGAAGAATCATATAGAGATATTGATGTGAATTGTTATGAAAGCTCGGTGAAAATACTGCATGGGATTTCCAATCAATACCCCAGTTCTGTCACATTTTAGTTTTGAATCTATGGGTTAGTATTTTAAATCTCCTAATTTCTGTTTCTTCATCTGATAAATATGAGCATTAATAGTATTTATCAGAGAATTCTTTTGACTATTAATGACATAGTGCATTTTCAGGACCTGGCACTTAGTAAGCCTTCAATAATAAATGATTCTTATGATTATAATTTTAGTATATCACTATTACTCTTATAAAAATAAGGAGCTATGATTATTTGACATAGATGGAATAGAAATTAAAATTTTTGCTATTAGTGAAAAATGTTATGAAGAACCACCATGTAGTATAAATATGTGCAGAGGAAGTTTAGGATTAAATTCTTTCCTTTTTAATATTACTGATGGGAGACCTGGTGGGCAAGCTGTTTTCAAACACTTTATACTAACTGTGAGCATTCATTTGCTTTCAATTGTATGCTTTGTATAAATTTGTGTTTCTTAATACAACCTGGTAGGACTTAACTACTGGTAATGATATTTGCCATTTACTTCAGGTAATCACAGTCATATCAAGATATTAAACCCACTTTTATTTATATTAATTTTTTCCAATTTTAAATGCATTATTTTTTCAGCTATTTTGAACTTTCAGGAGTTTGTACTCTGGTTGTCAAACCTGAACTTTGAAATTGTTTGGTTGCTGAACAGAAACCAGCTCCAGCCAGATCTGGAATAATGATCGAGGGGTATCCCTTGGTAAAAGGTCCTGTGAAATCTCACAGGAACTGAGGCAGTATCAGGCAGCTACTCTCTTTCACATAAAATCTCATGCCTGCTCTTGTGCATGTTTGTGTTTGTGGGTTTCATTCGCCTTTGTGATTCCAGCTTCCTCAGCAAAGTGTAAGTTATGCTTTCCCATCCCTATAATTTTCAAGTTGCTTTCTGCTGCCAGGTTATCTAATCTGGCCTGATCTCACCATGATCTTTCACTCATGCTGCCTCTGAAGAGAATCCTTTGCTTTTCCCAGCTTCTGCTAGCTTCTGGCATCCCTTGACTTGAGGGTGTGTTACTCTAGTTTCTGCCTTCATCTTCACACGGTCACCTTCTCTGTGTGTCTGTGCTTCAATTCCCCTCACCTTTCTCTTGTAAGGACACTAGTCACTGGATTTAGGGTCCACACTAAAGTCAGCACAATTTTATTTCAACGTCCTTAATTACATCTGCAAATACTTTACATCCAAATAAAGTCACATTTATGAAGACTGGGATTAGAACTTGGACATATCTGTTGCAGCAGCCACAGGAATCTAATACAATGGTTCTCTGATCCACAATTACAAGTATCCTTCAATGTGCTCAGAAAATAATAGGTGAAATATGTACACCGTAAGTTATATAAAGTATTATATAACTTTATTTACATATGTTATAGAAAGCTATATACATATATAATATTATACAAAGCTATATACACATACACATACATACAATGAGTAACTTAATAAATAAAAAAAGTAATAATCAAATGATCTCCCAAATTTTTGGACCACTGACATTATGTATATCAGTATTCCTCAAACCTATTTGTGTAATTATCCATACAGCTTCTTAAAAATAGACATTGCTGGCCTTCAGTCCAGAACCATTAAATGAGATTTCTAGGGGTTGAGTTTAGGCATAGATATTTTTAATCTCCATAGGTAAGTACTGAGAACCATGCCTGAAATACTATGACAAAATTCTAAAAAGGTTGATCAGCATGTATTTACATATACATATACATACATGTTTATATATATACACATATATAATTTATATATACATGTTTATATATAATGTATATCAATATCTCCTATAAAATGCACAATACTTTCCAGGACAAAAAGCTGAACTCTAATGAATGTACCTCATATAATTAAATTTCCAGAAAGAACATTTAGAGATTAGGGAACATTTTAAAGACTTCATTAATTTATATTAAAAATATAAACTCTTAGTTTATGCATTTCTGTAATAAGATCACAGAAAACATCTGACTAACTCTTGTGAAATAAGTGACTTGCAATTTTAGGTCAGCTTGTACTTTCCAAAGGAAATCATCTTTTGTTTTACATCTGTCATGTTGCCATATTAATATTACCGAGTCCCTACTTCTATTTATATTTCAGTGAGATGCATTGTTCTCCATGTCTCATATTCATCCTTTAAAATATCTTTAGCCAAGTAAAATATAGACAACTAAAAGAAGATTACAAGTAATTAAAGGAGGAAAAGAGATACATAAAATTCTAAATCCTGTATAGTTCAAAGTAACTCTTCTAGATGTTTTTTAAAAATCTCCTTAGAATGCAAAAGTAGACAAAGCATCCATTTTTGTTAAAGATGGTCACTGACTAAGGAACACAAAGAAGAAAAAAAGACCAGAATAATCACTGACCAATAAACTTAAGTCTGTGTACCTGGTGTTCAAATTTAAAATAATCATACATTAGATATAGAGTTTGGATATGAACTCCGAGAAAATTCTACAAAAATTCATGTGTTTTCAACTTCGAATTCTAGAGGTAAAACACAGACTCTTTCTGTGTGCCTTAAAGTAAACTTACTAACATTCCTCAAGAAATTAATGTGACGTGACTTACCTTCCTCCCCCTTATTACACCCATATTAGCTCATGTAACACAAAGACAGTCATCAGAATCAATAGTCTCCAATGCTCAGTCTACAAAGTAGACTAGATTTATAATCAGCAAAATTAAATTAAGATTTCTGAGCTGGCTACTACTTAAATAGACATAACGTTTGCATTATGCCTATTATGTAACAGACATCAGAAAATTTATTCCCAAACACTCTTAGGTTTTCATGTCTTCTACTACTTCCCATTTTTACCAAGCTCAACTTGTTTAATATTTAAGATCAGATATCTTTATTCTTATAACTATGTATTTCAAAATTAATGAAACTTAATCCTTGAGATAAATAAACAGGGCAAAATCAAGAACACCTTCTTTGCCTCTCCTCCACCTTGAAATATGCTTACGAGGGGACTCTGAAGCTGTCAGGTTCTCACTGAGTTTAGTGATCTATAAATCTCAAGAACTATTAGAGGTTACAGAAAACCAAGGAGAACATTGGTGGCACTGATAAATGGAGGTGGAGTCGATGGCAATCTTTTAAGTCAAAAACAATTTTGGAGAAGTTAATGATTTTTAAATATATTTACTAGGTTCCATTAGGACCTAGTTGTCAATTCTGTGTTACTGTTATCACAATATGAGCTTTTTGCTGATAGTGTAGTGATGTTTTATTTTATGTCTAATTGATGAGAATTCTATAACTGGATAATAGTAAGCATTATTTTATTAGATTATTTTTCAGGAAAAAAATATCATTAATTTAAACAAATACCTCCACCTCAAAACCCTGAACTGATGCTGAAGGTTAGATTGACTAATTACCAATAATTGCAGTAAAAATTACACCGCCTTATAATTTGCATAAGAAATATTGATGAAATGTCTTAAACTAATTTTCTTTTTCATTTCTGAAGAATCTGTCATCTATTTCCTGCATCAGTGATGAATAACCAGAATATGACCCAGGAAAATAAAACGTTTGAAAATATGTGACCTTATTGCTGTCACAAATTCACTAGAGAAAACAGACATTAGAAAATGCACTTTAAGGTAAATATTAGATCTTACCAGTACTCAACAATAGGATAGTCATTTATTCATCTAATGAAAAAGTGTGACTTCCATAGTTTAAAGATTTAATTTTATGTAATAATTTTACTTCGGAGTTTTTAAAAGGAACATATAGCATATATTGACTTTGGAAAATTTATGCACAGAAAAATTTTGTGAATGGCAACTGACAACTCTTCACTTTTTATGGAACAAATATGTCAGAACAAATATGTCAAGAAAACTCAAATCCTATCATTTTCATAAATCAAATATTTTTTCTAATTTTCTAATTATTTTTCTAATTTTTCTCTCAACACCTGTGTATCTTCATTCATTCTCATACAAAGTTAACATCATGCTTTGTAAGAAAGTTTATAATTCATTATATAACCTTTAAAATTCAATTAATTTGATGTAACATTATTTACATAATGGTTTCTCAATGTCTGGACATTTACTCTTAAGACAACTCTTTGGAAAAGGTTGATATTTTAGTTTTCTAAAGTGCCTTCCTCAATAATCTTATGTCCCAGAGAAAATCAATAGTAGCTTTTATATTTTTCTATGAAAATAGTGATTATTAGGGAAAAATCCATTGATACAATGATTTATCCAAATAAGTGTAACTATAGACACTGCTTCATGATGCGCTTTTAAAAAAAGTTTTAAATTAACTTCTGTATTAAATTACATATGTTTTCTGCTTCCAACAGCACAGATTGCCAGCACTTAACTGTGGTCAAAGAGACAGTCTTTTATTTTATATGAACCAGACTGTATTTCAAATACTGAAAGATATTTACGCCTAAACAGTATTTGCAAAATCACATCAGGACTGAAGTCTTCAGACGCAATATAAAGGTCATACTTTTACTTCATGAAGTTAATTAATTATTTAATTAACATGTGCTGAGTTTCTTATATACATCAGCCACTGAACTAAACCCATTACCTGCGTGTCGCAGTGGATCTTTCATTGCCTTCTATCTCCCTTTTTTGGGGTGTGGTCAAGCATGTGTGTTTATTTCTAACTTGTCTTAGAATCGCTCATGACTTTTGATATCCTTTTCTATCCACATTTGTCTATTTTCCTTCCCTCTCTTCATTTGTCTGCTATTCTCTGTTATCTACCCACCCTTTTAATTCAAGGATGTGTTCAATCTTTGTATTTATTCAATAGTTTCATAGTTTCCTTTCTGTAGAGCTACCCCTCCCCTTTTTATATATATGCTAACATTGAGTATTAGGAAGAAAACAGATAATAGTGATTTTCATAAAAGTAACAATTCTACAGTTAATAAATAAGTGTTGTCCAAGGAAACAAATATAACTTAAAATCCAAAATACTATTACAAAATTACTTATACTATAGCTAATTATATTTTATGTTGCTTATTATAAACTGAAACTTTAATTAGATGTTAATGATTATTATTATAATTGAATATTATTGTATTGACAATGAAAAACTGTTTATTAAGCATTACATTTTTCAAAATCAAATAAGCAGAATTTCTTTAGCCTATAGTGATCACCACACCCTCTAGAGGCATAGCACTGAACTTAAGCTAACTCAGAACATCATTATCGAGACTGGTTTTATGAGTTTCGAAATCCCAGGACACAAAGTTAATGCCATAAACATTGGCCAGGAAAAGCAGAAGCAACCTAAGTCATCTATCTTCTAGAAAAGACAACATTTCATACGTTTTAAAAAGGGGGAAAAATGGGGAGGTGATAAATTACAGAGGTTGATTTAAAACAAACAAACAAACAAACAAACTAGAAAGGAAAATATGGCCAGGAGAGTGCCCTGCCTCCACCCCATCCTGCACCATCAGTTGGCTTCGTTAGAGTTCAGGAAAGCTGAAATAGCACCCACAGCTCCAGATGCCCCCGAGTGCGCACTGTCTATCTTTAGGTGCAAAGAGCCCTTCTGGCTTGTTTATGCCTGCTGTATGGTGGGGACTTCCCAGTTTGCTGATTGGTATTTACTATGTCTGCCCTGAGTCTTTCCTCAGGCCCATTTGAATTACTCTGGACTACTTGCTTTCTCAGTGGCCCAGGACACTCATAATCCTCGTAAGCGGATGATTGGACACCTAGGAGAGCCCTAGGACTACAGGAAGGAAAGTCTCTCTGTGGCCTAGTGGGTCACAGTAAACCAGCTTTCCCTCCATGCAGCCAGAACGGAGATGGGATAGGGGTGCTGTTATGTGAGTAGGTTATGTAAGAAAGAAAGAAAAAAAGAACAAAGTACTCTTTTTTACTTTTAGGGGCCTTACACTGGGCAAAATTAAAAATTAAAAATTTTTTCTCTCTCAATATTCTGAGGTATCAACACAAGAATGATCAATATAAAAAATAATACAAATTATAACTTTTGATTCCAGAGGGCTGGATTTCTGACATATACATCAATAAAGTAATGAGGATTTGAATTTCATACAATACTAATTTTCAAGAGTGCTAGATAATGATGGCATTTTGTACCAATTAACATCTTTCACTGAAAGAGCTCAAATACTCACTGAATAATTATTACCTCATATTCAAACCTTCCCGGATGAAAAGATGACAATGATTTCAAGATTAGAACACTGACTTTTGTTTGGGGAAGGTAAAAGGAGCTTTTACTTTCTGAGGTCTAACTCAGAACACTTGTTTACCACCATGAGGAGACAGAGTAAAAAGTACTCTCTGTAAGAATTTGGTACTTTGAATTAAAGACTACACATTTTGTATTTAATATTACCATTGCACAAATCTTGAACAATTTGAACCTTTATATGAAGAAATGTGTACATAGGAACTGGAATACTTTTTATTCTGTCATTTTACTTAATAATGGAACAAAGACTTAATTGTAGAGATTAGTATATTTCTCTACTTAAGTGCTCAACGCTCCTCTCTCTTCAAGTTTCTTTCTCTCTCTCTCTCTCTCTCTCATACACACACACACACACACACACACTTGTTCACACAAACATAGGCACAATCATTTATCTATCTATTTATTTATCTAAAAAATCCATCATATTATGGATTTTTTAAATAAATAAAGGCACTGGGGCTACTCTGAACAAACCAAACAAAACCCCTACTGCCATTAATCTTATGTATTTTTAAGTAAATAATTGCTCATGAAGGTTCACACATGACTATATTAGACAAGTAACAAACTATGAGAATGTTAATAAAGAGAAATATTTCTGTTTATGTCAACAATATAATAATTATATCTGTGCTTATATATAATGATATACATAATCATGGTACTAATGGGATGTAGCAGCTTATTCGAAATTCAGAGATGAACATTTACTTTGCGTAGTAAAGCAATACTCAGTTTTCTTATCTTATTTTGATCACTCAATACTTAAACTTCAAATTTTCCCTGGCCCCATTTTTGGTATACTCTTTAACTTTCACTATAATTTGTGTGTGTATATGTATGTGTGTGCACCCATGCACATGCGTATGCGTGTACACACACACACACACACACACACTCACACACTGGGTCATGGTCTCCTGAATTCGTTTCCCTCAATTTGTAGTTTGTGTCCTCAAACCTTATGCTTATCTTTGATGCACCCTCCCCCATAGTGGGTTTTTGAAGCATCTACTCATTCTGAATTTTGGTGACCTAGTTGTCAGCCTGCTTAAAGCCATGGGACATTGGGTTAAGGATGGCTTTCATTAGCTATCATCAGCACTATGGGAGAGAAGGGCAAGACCTCTGGATCCCTAACTTGTGATACTAGGAGCAGAGGATGGGAAAGATTAAAATAACGGGGTAGGAAAAATAAAGAAAGAAGAGAACGAGGATAGTTCAGTGATCCTGAATGCCTATCTAATCCATTCTCTCTAAGAACCAAAATGAATAAATGCAAGTTTATCTTCAGAACTAATAATATACATGATTTTGAACACCAAGAGAAGTGGCAAAAGCTTAAAGCTACTTCTACACCTGTTTGACAGGATCTGAAATTCCTCTGGTGCAGAGATCATAGGTTCTAATGCCCATGGGGCCAATCAGGAAATGTACATAAGAGCACAGGCTGGGATTAAGGCAAGAGCAAGCAGTGTTTATTGTGGGAAGTAGAGATTACATGATTCAGTAGAGGATGCAGCTGCTTCTCAGGTCCTTCTGATTGTTTCCTGTCAAATAATGGGGGTCCGGAGCTGCCAAACCTTCTTATTTTTCAAGAAGAACGCTGTAAACGAACCCATTTCAGTTTGGACATGCACAACTCAGGTTTTCCTAGACAGCAGTGGCTGCTCAAGAAGTCTGGGCTTTTTAATTTAAAAAAATAATAAAAAATAAAAGGTCCAGGCTGATGAAGGTAAGCTTCTCACCGACAAAATCACTACCAGTTTATAAGGAAAGTGACTTTCAGAACAAAATCAGCCACACACAGATTTGTCTTTAGACAAACAGTGTGTTTCCAGCAAGGAAAAAGAAAGTTAATATGTATCCTTTATAGAAGTCTTACTCTGGCCTTTTAGGTGCCCCAGTTACAATCTTATGAAAGGTTTACTCAAGGCAGAAACTGCAAGATTCCTGAGGTAGTGTTCTATGTCTCCGTGATGGCATGATGGAATCCTTAAAGTTCCTAAACCAATGGGTGGCTACGCACTGCATAGCACAGACCAGAGATAAGCTGAGGTGTCTTCACAATGGGATGCAGGATGTAGACTCAGGTCTGACTCGTAATCATCTTTGTAGGATTTAAAAGCATATATGAGCTGCCAATGCACACATCCTGACGGATACCTTTAATTTCACTACTGAACCCAGTTCTATAACATTCATTCAAGAGAAGCAAAGAGACTAAAGTTTCACTGATAAAAATCCATTTTTTTAAAAAAAACAAAGAGGCTTAAAGCAGCTTTCTCAGGTGTGTGGACCTTTCTACAAATTACTAGCTTTGGCTGACCAACCCGAGAATTAAAATTAAACTAAGATGCAGAAATATAGCATTATACTGATTAACCTAAAGTATTTTACATTACAGATATTTTACCAAGGAGGAAAATTCACATATTTTGTGTAAAATATCTTCATTTTAAAATATTGGTATCTAATTCAAATTATTTAAAAAATATTTTTACCAAATAATACACATATTCATTTGGTAAGCTGCTATTTTTTGGTCCCTGATTTAATAAAAGTTTAAATATTTTTGTTTGATTTCAGTTAAGTTAAATAGTTGGAAAATGCTAACAAGAGATTTAACAGACAAAAATGAATGAGTTTCAGTTTGAATATAAATGACTGCAAGCCCTTTTCTTTTCAGAGAGGGACATTTAAAGAGTGAGAAGGACATGGAGAGAAAGATATTTTAATACAAAAGAAAGGGGAGCAGAGAGGAGTTGAAAACTACAATAACCCACTGGCAGCTCTCCCAATTCTGCAGCCCGTAATTCTATTCATCCTCTGTGTGGGGTGAGGAGTAACAGCTGGGCCTTAGAGGGGTCTTCATTGTGTAGACATACACAATAGCGTTTTAGCAGGAATAGGTCTCCATGGCATATTTTGTGTCTTGATAGTTTACTGTTTTCCAATATCTAATTACAGCGTCTTTTCAAAGTTTTAAAAAGAGTTCCACATAATAATTATTGAATCATAATATTGGGAGTTGGATCTAATCATATATGTATGTAAAATTAATATACTATATTAGTTTATTAGTTTCAAGTATATAACATAGTAATAATTCAACATTTATATACCTTATGACGTGATCAGCATTATAAGTCTAGTAAACATCCATTACAATGCAAAGTTATTATCATGTTATTGATTATATTTCTCATACGTGGTACATTACATTCCCTTGACTTATTGATTTTATAACTACAGTTTGTACCTCCTATTCTCCTCCACCTTTTTCGCCATCCTCCCCCAGCCCCTCTCCCCTCCATCAACCATCAGTATCAATTATCTATACATTTTGCATATTAAGCTTTTATCAGATATATCATTTGAAAAATATCTTCTATTCAGTAGGTTGTCTTTTTGTTTTGTCGATAGTTTTGTTTGTCATGCAAAAGCTTTTTAGTTCAATGTAGTCATATTTATTTATTTTTGCTTTTGTTGCCCTTGCCTGGGGAGAAATATCCAAAAAATATTGCTAAGACCAATGTCAAAGAGTTCACTGCTTGTATTTTCTGATAGGAGTCTTATGGTTTTGCGTGTTACATTTAAATCTTTAATCCATTTTGAGTTAATTATTGTAGATGGTGTAGGAAAGTGGTCCAGTTTCACTGATTTCAAACTGTACTACAAAGCTACAGTAATCAAAATGGTATGGTATTAGTACAAAAACACATAGATCAATGGAGCAGAATAGAGTGCCCATAAATTAACCCACACTCATATGGTCAATTGATCTATGACAACAGAGGCAAATACATACAATAAATGGTATTAAGAAAACTAAACAAATACATGCAAAAAAAATAAAACTGGACCACTTTCTTATGCCACATACAATAATAATATATATTTTTAAATACTCCACAGACAATGATGAATCATACTAAACTTTGAAAATTACTGTTCCCTATATTAATAGGGTTATTAATCAATATAAAGTATACCTGGCTTAAAGCCGTGTCCCACTACGTAGGACTCATTAAGAGAGACAAATAAATACAGACTAGAAAACACAAATGGGGTAGTTAGGAGACCATATAGCCCCTGGGATCCAAATTCCCAAGTGTTATCACTCACATGCCATTTTTTGCAGTGCACCTCCTTTGACTCTTTCTTCATCTTTTCTTTTCTTTTTCTTTCTTAACCATTTATTTTGTCCTTCCTCTACACCAGTTTTGTTTTCTCATGAACTTGCTCACTTTAATCAACTTACTCTATTTTACCATTTCAATCATTCTTCAACTCACTTCTCTAAGAACATTTTAAAACAAATATTCCATTTTGATATTCTATCACTTGATTGTGGTGGTGGCTATACAACTCTATGTCTGTCAAAACTTACAGAACTGCACATTAAAAAGGTGAATTTTACCATATGTAAATTATACATGAATAAACCTAACTATAAAAATAAATCATAGTTTTAAAAATACTATTTTAGTTTCATTTGCTTCTCTCTCAATCTACAAAATAAAAGTAAGGAGAAGCAGAAAATAGTGGCATGAATTTTGTGAGGCTTATTGAAATAGCATATTAGATTTGTGCTTTAATATACTTTTACCAAGTTGAATAGTTAAAAATAAATCTAGACATGTAGCTTTTATTTTACACTTATCAGGACTACTGGTACAATCAGTGGAGTGTGGCTAAAGGGGTAAAAATTAGGGAGGAAATAGTAAAGATACTTTTCTACTATTTTATGGTTTGAGGTTCAAGTGTCTCCTGGATTGAAAGAAAAGAATAATAGTTTTTTTCACTGTCAACTTTTTTAGAAAAGAAAAATTACTCATAAGTAGAGATTAAGTGGAGTCTTTGATAGTCTACTTTGATAGTAGACGGTCTTCTCTTAGGGTCTCATCAGTAGAGCTATTAAACAGTCAAAGGATAACACAGTTAGTAAAGTTTGATAAACACGCTTTCTCCTCAGAACTGTTTCATTAGGTGCTTTTGTCACTAGAATTACAAGAAAGCCCTGGAACTGTAGCAGAGATTGGAAAAATTATTCAACAGGTTATGCAGCTCTTAGAGAAGTCTAATCCCATAAATTGTCTTTAGTGCCCTGTCTTGGCTGAGTTTTAATTACAATATTAAAGATCATGTTAATTTGATCAAGGCTTCTATATTCATACAGATGTAGAGCTAAAGTACCTTTTAGAAATGTCATTTATAATGTCATTTGTGTTCATATACTCATGATAAATTGTTAATGAGATTTCATAATATTGAAACTGTTTGCATAGGACATTTGGGAGATTTTTAAAAATAGTACAATGATAAAACATTGTCAGGTCTCATTTTATTTCCTTCTGTGTAAGTCAATATTTTAAATCCATATTGTGCATTGTTTCTCCTTTGCCACATCTGATAGTACATTCTTTATTTCCAGGTTGCGCTGTCAACTGCCTCCATTTTCCAATTCATAAGAGAGAAGTGCTAAAACTCTCACTGACGAGTAAAGGTATTTTCCTTGTTGGATTCTCCTTCATAGTTTATAATTTTACTAGTCTGTTCCATAGTTAAATTTCAGATGGTCTTGGGCTGAGATAACATAAACACAGGAAAAGTGACTAGCCGATTAAATGGTCATCTTAAAAATCAGAAAAGTAGAGAGAGTTCCAGTATGATGTGATTTCCAAATCCAGAGAAGGCCCTTTTTCCCCAGATATGTTCTCTATTTACTAATTCTTTTCCCCAGTCACCTCACTTCATGAAATTTAAAATTAACAATGTCTCATCTCTTCCATACTTCTTTCACCCCATGCTTTCAGATATTGCAAAAACTCATCTCCAAAATTTGAGATAGTAGTTCCAAAGATTCTAAAATGCAAATACCATCAGGGAGGAATATCATCTGTTGAAATCTGTTGAACTTAGTTTTATCAGAAAGTAGAGTGTTATGAGGAAAAAAAACGAAAGATTATTTTGCAGTTTAGAATTGATTTTTTTATCTAGAATTTCAAGACTCAGGACAGCCTGAAGTCCATTTATCCTTACTCATTCATAACAATAAAAAAGATTACTATCTCTTATTGAAAGAAGGTTTTACAAGTAGACAACAGGTGAAACTTGCATATTCAAGGGAGAAACACCTGCCGGTAGAGTAGAAAGTTGGGAGAACAAGTTAAAAATTTAGAAAGTTTTTTAAGTGACACAATAATATGTGGCATAAAGATCCAGAAATGCCAAAATGGTTAGAATTATTATTAAAGTTGCGAAGCCAATGGGATTCCTTTTCAGTAATTCAGGTATAAGTGCGGTATAAAATTTTCAAAATTGTCTGTAAAATTTAATGAATTAGTTTTGACTTGAAATATCACAACCGTTTTTTTTTTCTTATTTTCTTGAGAGTGAAGCTAAAAGTATTCATTGCATTTCACTAGAAATCAGTTCTTTCTGTGAGCTCCTTTAAATGCAATTAAGAGCTACCTATGATCTGAATAATCTAATTTCATCAGAAAAAAATATATATATAGTAAGTTATCAAATAATGGTTTTTAGATCAACATTAACAGACATTTGCTAAGATTTCATGTTACTACTTCAGCGCCTATTTTTAGGATGTTTAATGAATCAGACTAAGTGGCAGCTCGATTTCACATTCTAGGTCATGTGATCACCCCTGTGGCAGAGAGGAGTGTCTGACCCACAGAAAGAGGCTTTGCCACAATTTCCATGTTAATTACATTACGTAGAAACAGCTATAAGTGGAAAACTCTGATTCAGATTTCTTGGATAATACTGAGCAATTTGTCTCCACCTGCTTTCACTGCTAAATTAGCTAAGTATTAGTCCCCAAGCTAAAAATTCAGCACTGCAGACATGCCAGAAGGCTTCCTGCTACTATTGTTGATTCCTTCAAACTGTTATTCCTGCTTTTCCCTGGGTATGAAAATCTGTCTCATCTTCTCTACCAATCTGAAGACATATTTATACAATACCCAAGACTTTTCATTGAACATATCAATTAATGACTATATTTCAAATGCCCACCATGAGCACACTATGCTGTTTTAAATACTAGGTACTAACACGTTCCCTTTTCTGCGAAATCTCCACACTCCCATGTCAGATTTAAGAGCTACATTCTCTGTGACCAAACTACACACTGCAGGCAACTCCTTCCAAGTTCTTGTTTTATTTGACTTGAGTTAGTTACCTGTTTAAATGCTTGTATCCTTCACCTATTATGATGGTTTATGTAAATTTTTTTTGTCGAAGCAGTAAGAAAGTTCTTGAATAAATGTCAATTAGCATGTAAGTGAATAGACTTTTTTGTTCCAGAATACAGATTAGATGCTCAAGTGTACTCCTCACACTTCCCACTAAAAAAAAAAATTAAATAATTATAAATTTATTAAATTAAAAGTAAACTTATTAAAGCTATTGCTACATGACCAACATCTTCAAAAGCGGTTTTGAACAAGAACAATTTTATATTCTCATGAGTATATGGGTCAGGATTTTGGGCACTGAAGTTCTACTTCTGCACAAAGGCCATTTAGACAGTCACAGTTAGCTGGCGACTGTGCCGGACTAAGAGGTCGAAGAACACTTCTCTCTCATCACTGGTGTCTCAGGGCTCCTCCAAATGGCTGCTCTCTTTCCTCGTGGCTTGTTTTGGCTTCTTCGCAGCATGGTGCTGTCAGGAAAGCAGGTCTTCATATAGGGTCACGACTTCCAGGTGGTATAGATATAAACTGTAGACTAGTTAAGGTTGAGACTGGAAAGTTTCATGAAGTCACTTCTGCTATGTACTATTGGTCAAATAGGGACTGGGGTCATCCCAGATTCTAACAGAGGAGAAAGACTTCATAATAAATGAGGTCAAGTAAAAGTCACATTGCAAACTAGCTCATGGGATGAGAAGCATTTTTGTGACCAATGTTGGAAGTAGGAAATGGACACACGATTTGCCATCTGTTCACAAGTCTTTCCCTCAGGCCAGATACACTCACTCCCTCCCCAAAATCTAATTTTATTACAGCATCAGGCCCAGGTTGAGGAACGAGATGTCTTTATCTAAGAGGAGTCCAGATGAGAATAAGTTCCTTCAAGTGTAGTTCTTTCACTGCAGCATCTCAGCTTCATATATATATGAATAAAAATAAAAAGGGCGCCTACCCTCGCCCAACACGTAATGGGGAAACAGAGGCAGAACGACTGCAATAGATCCTTTCACTCAAAAGGGGAGGGGGCAGTAGGAAGCACACAACAGTCACTTATCCATGGCAAATTTGAAATCTGCTGAGCATATGTCACCAATTTCCATTTCTCTGGAGACCAGAAATATACATTGATTACAATCCATCTCTACTCCCAGGTAGCGGTTCTCTTAGAGCTTGATTCTACCCTCTGCTTTATGTTTCATAAGAGATTGCTCAGGTTTGCAGTTGAGTAGTTTTCTCTGCTTGTTTCCTGTTTGTAGAAGTTTGAAGGCTCAGAAACCTCTTTTCACTTTGAACTTTGTTATCCCTTTCAGTTCAAAAGGCTCCTATAAAAGAAACGTGCTTTTCCTATAAATCAAATTGTAAGGCACTCCAGTAGACAAAAGCCACATCCACAAATATCTTCAAGACATGCTCCCTTCTACTTTGGTTTGTGAATCATGATGTCAAAGGACAAATCAGTTGAGAGTTCAAAGTACTACCATTTCAAATGATCTGAGGTCTTAATGAAGGGTCTTTCAGGAGAACCCTAGATTTGATATTGACTCTGAGGCCACATTTTACAGACAGTACCTGAATTTGATCTTGGGTCTGTGTCCATTTCCTATTTAGGGGACTTTGTGCCAGCCGGAGAAGCTGGACATGAGAACCGGTTTTATTTTTTAACCCAGCAAGTCCAAGGTTCCAAATAGTTCTAAATTCTGCTTGAAAATGAAACAGCTCCTTTTTTGTTGTTGTAGATTTTTCTCACCTTACTTTAAAATAGGCACTTAAAGGAAGTCAGTTAGCTTTTTCAATATTCTGCCTGGAGACTCCTGTAGCTAGATCCATTAGTTAATTGGATACCTTCCCATCTTCCAAGATACCATATGTACAGTGTTGCCAAACATTCCACGAAGAAATGAAACCAGCTGAATTTATTCTAGCCTTCGATTTTCTCGCTGCCTTCCGATTCTCTACAACAGACTCCTTTCCCACCTGTAGGTCTTCACCTGTATTTGGTCACTAAGCCAATGATACATATTTAAAGTTTTTATTAGTGCAGAAGACAATGAATTTTATTTCAATTTATTGACCGTGTGTGATTGGTTGACATCCTCAGCTGCTGCACTGTGAGTCCACCATATATTTGTGCAAAGACTGTACCTCCTTGTGGGCTGCTCATAGCTGATAACTGAGTATGGCAGGAATGTGAATGCAGGTCCATCTATACAGTAACAAATGCGCCCAAAACTTAATGGTTTAAAACTATAACCATTGTATTTGTCTTTGGCTCAGGATTTTGAGCCAGGCTAGGGTAGGCAATGCTTCTGCTCCATGCAGTGCTGTCTGGGGTCGATTTCTTAGGTGTATTCACTGGTATGTGAGCTGGGCAAAAGATCCAAAAGCCTTTGTTTATGTCTTTGGCACTGCTGTGCAATTTCATGTAGACTTTTATTTTTCTTTATGTGACTAAAGGGGCTTTTTCATGGTCATCTCAGGGTATTCAGCCTTCTCATATGGCATCTCATTTCCAAAATAGAGCAATATAAGCAGTAAAGGAAGATACTGCAGACCTAAGGCTCAGTTGCAGAAGTTGCGCAGTCACTTATGTTGCGTTCTATTGACCACAACAATTCACAGGCCCAGCACAGATTGCTAGAGAAGGGAAATAAATTCTGCATTTGATGGGAGCACATGTAGCAACCATGAAAATGCAACACTTGGAAATCTGCTACAGTGAGTCATTGATTGACATCACACAACTGTTGCACTCTGAATCTACCACCATATACATGCAAAGGTGACACTTCCTGTGGGCTGATCCCAGCCAATGACAAACTGCCAGGGACATTGAAGCTGGCTCATCCTGTAAGATGTGGTAATCTTCTGACAGTCTACTTTAGAGCTCTGAGAGCTTGGCATAAAATTGCCCTCCTAAAACAAGTTCCATCCTTTAGTTCCAGAATAGATTTTTTTTTTCTTTCTGGTTCTCAGTACTTAGTATATGTTTCTGATGTTGGAAGGGCAACAATATAAGTTTTTTATTTTTTTAACTGAAAATAAATTAACTAGAAAAATGGAGAAGAAGAAATTATTCTTCAGTCAAAAGCAGAACACTGCCCAACATTAATTGTATGGTATCACAACCTATCAAATGAAAGTCTTCTCTTAGGGTGAATTATAAAACGATGAACATAATATGAGGAAACTGGAGGATGATTAGCTGTGCAGCTGGAAGGTGCTTGAATTTTGTCACCTTCTCCCTCAAAACTGAAAAAGAACCTATGACAGGCTACTGGAATAGGCAGAGTGAGAAAGAAATAACCCATTGTGTTTATGAAAATGCACACATTACTTTTATGAATATTTTTAAGATTGAAAGTAATGACCATCAAGAAGAAATGAAGAAAGACCAGCTGGACCTGGCAGAGTCTGGGAATGCTCCTTCCTTCCATCTGAGTAGGGGCCCCACACTCCAGCAACAATGGTGACCAAGCCCATCTGCCTGGCTTTTTGTGTCCTCATTTGTCCACTTGCGGGTAGAGCTAGATGTTCTCTGTTCCACAGTTTAAGAACATTACTAAAAAGCTACATGGAGTGAATCATTTTCCTTTTTTATTTAAAAGCTGCAATCTGATTTCCTGTAGATGCCATTCACGTGCAATCTATTCAATTGATAGATATGGAATCAACAGAGCACTTCTAGCAATTACACTGTACTAACCATGTTCTCTACAGCCTCGGTGCAAATTCAAATGCTACAGAGAGTACTCTTTCATTTTGTACTCAAATATAAGAGGCAAACAAATGAAGTAGGAAAGAGCATCTTTATACTCATAAAAATCATCATACTGCCCTAATTAGCATATACACGTAAACATACATTCATCACAATATACAACTACCAATTTATAAACATGCTGTATGACAGTTCCAAATACTTCTTTATTAAGTGGAATATTTTAACAGTGATATATTTTTTCAATTATTCCTTTATAATTTTAGATGTTAAATGATTTGGAAAACATCCAACATCTGACTGAAAATAAATATCAGAGTTACATCTACTGAAATGATTTCATATAGAGAGAGACAGAGAAAAAATGCAAGGAAAGGGAAGACTTTTAGTGTCTTAAGCAGGACTGCCATTGCCTTTATTTTCACATAATTCTGAAAGCACTAAGAATTGTATTTTACTATTCAATAAAACATTTTTTTAGCAATTACTGATCTAATTTTACCTTCAACAAGTATATAAATGAGATAAACAAGGATAGCATTGTAGACATAACTCAGAAACATACATTTTTTTTTTATATTAGATATATTTGAAGAAAAAGAAGTGGAAATGTTTAAGAAATCTGTTTCTGTATCAAAAGCTGTATGCAGAAGAACATGCAAAAAATAGGGTTGTGATTCCAAGTTGTGGTTTAACATGCAGGATTTCATAGGGTTATTAAGTGCACCACAGTATCTATTAAGTACTGACCTTTGCCACAGAAACTTGGCACAGGCTGCTCTCTTCAGAAAACAGATACAGCCAGTGAGCCTCTGGTTTCTATTAGATGTATACAGAATATTGAGTTGATCAAGCCACATTTATGGTAGTTGTCCAAATCTAGACTGGAAAAAAATGATAAATTATTCTTAAAAGGGAAAGGTGAAGTGATATTAAGTGGTCTAAAAATTTAATTTTAATTGTAAAACATTTTAATGAATTTGCTGGTAATTAAGCAATTCTTTAGTTAGTTTACCCTATTATTTTAAGAACACCAGGAAAATCCCATAATAATAAAGGAAATACCAAACATATTATAAAAAAAAAAACATGTTCTGGCAAGATTTTATATATGGTGACATTTTCCTTTAAATTCTTCAATACTTAACTTGGCATCTATCCAGTATTCACTATGTCAAGCACTGTTTTGTGAAAGATACAGATAGATGATAGATAGATAGATAGATAGATAGATAGATAGATAGATAGATAGATAATAGATAGACAGAAATAGATACATAAATATACATAATTATTCTAGTCTCACAGCTACCATATGAGGTAGCCAGCATTATTACCCACATTTTTCATGTAAGACTCTGAGGCACAGAGAGGGAAATACCTTGTCACTAGTGACACACTCCCAGAGGCCTAAACAATGATATCTACCTTTACATACAAGATCTGCCCTGATGTGGTTCTTGCTCTCTTTGGGAGCCAGTTTCCCCTTCTCCTCAAACCCCATATGTCATCCATGCTAACCTACTCAGTTCCTTGAATATGCAGTGATACCTCCTATCAGAAGTTCTCTTCATTAACTCCTCTTTGTCTTGATCCCTTTCCTATATCCTCCCATAAATACTCTATGGTTTTCTCTGTCACTGAGCCTATCACCTGAACTATAAATTATCTGTCTATCTCTTTTAAGGTAAATGAGTGTTACCTTCTCTATACCAAACTTAATAATCCCTCAATTGTACAATGCCATTGATTACTAATTTATCTTAAATCTAAACCCAGCTTTCAGGATTAAAAAAAGAAATTACTGAACATGCATATGTCAGTTGTAATGTTGGCACCTTCAGAAGCAAAAACATGCATTAAATATATCCATCCCCCAAAAGAGGAAACATTATAGTGTAAGTACATAGTACCTGTTTGATAATGTTTATGAAATGATTAAATGAAAATGGAGAAAAATAATAATGCTGAATAATTGTTTGATATGAAAATATTGATGGATCTGTCCATTTTGTATAATTGGATTTACATATGAAGTTCTCAATTAATTGACCAGTAATAATTATGTTGTTTTCTCATCACCCCACAATATAATAGGAGATGAATGATATAAAATTTAGAAAAACATAGAAAATATTTAGAAAAAATATAAGAAAAGACATTGCAATTTTCTTGAGTGACTGGTAAATATTTTTGCCACACCCTATATGTGAAAGGAAGCTTTAATTGATATCTACTGAGCACTTAGACATTAGGAGGAAGATTAGAGTAAGGAAAAAGAATTTAAAAACTCACTAAACCTCCGGAAGCAAAGTGTATGTTAGTGATTCCTAGGTATAGTTTATTATAAGGGTTATGTGTGCCTTATGAAAATGTCAATAAAGGAAACTGATTCCTGATTGTACCATCAAGCCTACTTATAGTATCAGGAATGTTTAAGCATTTCAATACCTAAGATCGATGTCTGTCAACTTCTTGGGAGAAGAAATAATTTTATGAAACACCTCCATACATTAGCTAAATATATCCCCCCAAAATAAAAGAATACAAAGACAATATTCAATAAAAATTTCCCATAATGATAAATCCTCACCAATGTGCTACATCAATTAGGCTGGCTTAACTGAGTCATTTTCCTATAACTCCTGAAAATGAAAAGATATTGGCAGCAACTAGGATGATTCATAACTACAATAACACATTTCATAAACATCCTCAGGAGCCTGAGCCACATTTCGTAAGATAACAGCTATAACAGCTATTAACCACATAAAACAAGGGTCCTTCATAACAAAGACAGACTGCAAAAGGCAGGTAAATTATCCAATATATAATTGTTTACAAGTATCACATTGGCTGACTGCTTTAGTACCAACAAGAATCTTTCACTTTTTAATCTCAAATCATAAAATTTTTCCATTTTTAAGTCTTTTCTAAACTATTTCTTTAAATGTTCTTTCTACTAGTTTTAAATTATGATGTTGTATGTATTCCTTGGGCTTATATGTACTAAATATTTGAAGATATCAGTCTACACCTGCTCTAAGAATCTTCCAATAAATATGAACATACTTGTTTAAATTTAAAATAATTCTCTAAAATCCAATGAATGACTGAAAATCTCTTAAACGGAAAAGTTAAAACCTCTGCCCAATGCATCAAATATACAGTTAACATAATTTGTTTAAACCACTTAAATGATTGTATGTTGTAAAACATTTGAAATCAGAGAAAACTGTAATGAGATGACTTTCTTCCCTATTTTTTTTTAATCTAGGAAATTTTTATTTGACAGAAATAAAAAAAAAACTGAAATTAACCAAATCCAATTTTGGCATTTCCACAATTACTTCATGTTCGTAGTTATTTTAAATAAAAAAAAATATATATATATATATGTAGTAGAGGCATAGCACATGTTATTAAAGGAATCACATTTAGAAATAAAAGGGCTTATTCAAGTTGTAAAATGGATAGGGTAGAACAAAAAGAAAACTAAGTAAAGGTATTAATTCCTACATATGAACTTCTCTGCATATATAGGCATACCTTGAAGATATTGTGGGCTTGGTTCAGGCCGCTGTAATAAAGCTTATATAACAATATAGTGAGTCACAAATTTTTTAGATTCTCAGTCCATATAAAAGTTATGTTTACTCTATACTCTAGTCTGGTAAAAAAAAAAAAAAAAGGTACATACATTAATTAAAAATCTTTTATTACTAAAGAATGCTGACCATCATCTGAGCCTTCAGTGAATCATAATCTTTTTTGTGGGCAGAATGTCATGACTTGATGTTGATGAAAATATAGCTTTATGTGAAGCACAATAATGTGAAGCACAATAAAAAAAAGGTATGAGTGTATTCTATTTAACCTTCCAAATCCATCAAGCACTGTACCCTGGGAGGCTCATCTATATAGGCTACATTAATGGGTTCCTTTACCCTCTGGTTTTCAGTTGGGTTAGGCCAATGGGAGACACTGGCAGGAGAACAGAGTTTAAAGAGAATATGAAATTTTGAATAATAAGCCTTCGAAGACACCTACATCCTAATCCTTAGAACCTGTGCATATATCACTTTATTTAGAAAAAGGGAATTTGCAGGTATGTTTAAAATTTTTTGAGGTAGGGAGATCATTCTGTTTTATCCCACTGGGCCTGTTGACCTCAAGAAGGAATACACCTGCCAACATTTCCTTGTGGTTAATTGGGCTCAGATTCATAATCAGAGTCTAGCAGCCATTGCTGAGAGGGGCCTCTCACACACGCTGGATTTCAGCACAAAGGCACAGACTGAGCTGCCATCCTCTTGCATTGTGTGCTTGTCATGTAAGCTGACCCTTAAAAAGTTCTTGGTATTGTCTTTCGAAAAATGGGCTGAGATCTTCCCTATCCAATCAGAATTACACAGCTCTACCTTCATTTGCATCTTTATTGACCAATCAGAGCAGGTCTGTAATAACCAATCAGAATACGTAATTCTGACCAGTCAGGACAGTGCTATTTGGACCAATGAGACTGTGAAAATTTGAATTCTTCATTTGCATAGAAGTGAACCAATCAGGAACCAAGGTGGGAACTTCCTCTATGAAAATGGCTTCTCTTTTGCCTCAATTAAGAGCAATTTTGGTTTCCATCAGAGTCTGCACCTCACTGGTTGAAACTTACTTGAATAAAGTTTCTCCATTTACTGCACCCGAGATTGAGCATTTCTGTTAGCATTAGTTTGGTGGCAGCAACCTTTTGTTGACAAGCCCAACGTAATTACATGGTTCTTTAAAGAGCAATAAGCCAAGGAATGCAAATATCCTCTACTAGAAGCTGGAAAAGGTAAAGAATAGATTGACCCCTGAAGATTCCAGAAAGAATACTGCCTTGCTAAAATTTTGATTTTAGCTCAGTGAGACCCCTGTAAGACTTCTGACCTACAGGAGTGTGAAATAACAAATTTGTGTTGTTGTAAGGCATTAAGTTTATAGAGAATTGTTACAGCAACAATAGAACTGAATGAATACAGGGAGTGAGCACAGGATGTTCTTTCTCTTTGCTCCCTCCTGGCAAGGATGAGTTTCTCTGTGGAAAGCCACAGCTGCTGTCAAATGGCCCACTCCATGCAGCTAGCTTCCCTGGGATCCTGTAATCACTCACTGCTCTCCCCTTCAGGCCTCATGACCATTCTGCATATCCCTTGTTGGGTCTTTAAATCCTACCCAAACCTATGCAAGAAATTAAACTGTCTAATCACTCAGTTTGAAAGTGTCACATGTTTCCTCCTGTGTCACCATATTTATTTATTCTAACATATTGGTTGGCAGTGCCAATCAGGCATACACAAGTAGGCTCTCTCATACTTCCTTGTCTAGACACTTCTCTTACTGACTGAAAAATGAATTATAAAACTAGCCAACACAACACTAAAGGAGAAGAAAAAAAGTTGCAGGACTGACACTACCCAAAATCAAGATATACTATGAAGCTACAGTAATCAAGACAGTGAGGTATTTGTAAGTGAATAGACAAATAGATCAATGGAACAGAATAGAGAACCAAGAAATAGACCCATATAAATATAGTCAACTGATATTTGACAAAAGAGCAAAGGTAAAACAATGGAGATATAATACACTTTTTCAACAAATTGTGCTGGAACAACTAGACATTCCTATGCAAATAAACGATTCCAGACACAGACCTTACACCTTTCATAAAATTAACTCACCATAGATCACCGACCTAAGTTTAAAGTAAAAAGCTATAAAAGTCCTGTAAGATAACATGAGAAAACATGGATGACCTTTGGTATGGTGATGACTTTCAGACACAACACCAAAGGCACAATCCGTGAAAGAAATAATCGATAGGCTGGACTTCATTAAAATTAAAAAATAATGTCGAAAGAATGAGAAGACAAGCCTCAGACTGGAAGAAAATACTTGCAAAAGATAAATATGATAAAGAACAGTTATCTAATTTACACACACACACACACACACACACACACACACAATTTAGAACTCGACAATAAAAAACAAACTGGTCAATTAAAAAATGGGCCAAAGACCTGAACAGACAGTTTACCAAAGAAAATATACTGATGATAATCACGCATATGAAAAGACACCGTATATCCCGTGTCATCAAGAAAATGCAAATTAAAACAACAATGATATATTACTGCACACCTATTAGGATGGCCAAAGTCCAGACAGTGACAACACCAAATATTGATGAGGATGTGGTATAGCAGAAATTCTCATACACTGCAGGTGGAAATGCAAAATGGTACATTTACTTTGAAAGACAGTTTGGTAGTTTCTTACAAAACTAAACAGTCTGACCATGCAATCCAGCACTTATGTTCCTTGATGTTTACCCCAGAGAGCTGCATACAGAAGTTTAAGCAGCTTTATTCATAATTTCCAAAACTTGGAAGAAATCAAGATGTGCTTCAGTGAGTGAATGAATAAATGAACCATCATACATCCAGACAACAGAATATTTATTATTCAGCACTAGCAAGAAATGAGCTATTAAGTCATGAAGACATGAAAGAAACTTATATGAAAGAAATTAAGGAAGACAATCTAAAAGGGCTACATACTCCATGATCCTAACTACATCACATCTGGAAAAGGCAAAACTATGGAGACAGTAAAAAAGATTAATAGTTGCCAGGAATTAAGGAGAGTAGTGGAAAGATGAGTAAGCAGAGGATTTTTAGGGCAGTAAAAATTCTCTGTATGTTACTACAATAGTGGATACATATCATTATAAATTTGTCTAGACTATAGAATGTACAACATTAAGAGTAAACCCGAATGTAAATTATGGACTTTGAGTGATTACGATGCAGGTTCACCAGTTGTAAGAAATGTACTACTCTGGGGATATTGTTGACAATAGAAAAGTTTATGCATGTGTTAGGGCAGGAGGTATACTAGAAATCTCTCTGCCATCTTCTTAATTTTGCTGTGAACTTAAAAATGCTCTAAAAAATAAAGTTGTTAAGAAATAGAATAAGGAAATTCTTTTTCAGGTCATACGGTTAAGACCCATATCAGAGGGTTGTTTTGAATAATATTCATAAGGTATTTAGTTCAGATCCAGACATGTGGTAAAGGCTCAGTATGTCTTAGACATAACTATTATTATTTACTTTAATTGCATACTAATTTTCAAATCATACAAAGCACAAATAAATATTTCTCCTACAAATTGGTTAAGGGGCGTCAAATGATATAAATTTTTTTAAAAAATAAAATATATTTAAACAACATGAAATATTTCCAAAAATATACATCCAGCAAACCATAAAATAAAATTATTTTTGTTTTGAATAACTTGCCACTTTCTGAGCTAGCAATATAGAGGCACTTTAATAATGGTAAAGGGGTTCCCCCAACCACGGCTACAGAATCTGAAACAAGCTGAGTTGCAATAAGGACAGATTGTTCTCATGGTTCTTAAGCATATACTTTTGAATTGCTCTAAAATTCTTTTCCTGTAATTAGATGAGTGTCTCTACTACAACGCTAATGCAATATCTATACCAGTGAGTACTCTATCTAAATCAAAATATTTCTCTCATCTATTTTCATTAGTTGTTATAATATAAATAAATCTGTAATCCACACCTATGTGTGAAACAAATTTTGTGCACATAGATCAAAGAATACAAAAAAAAAAAAAAAGAGGAATACAGAATTCCTACTTTGGAAAAAAGACAGAAAGGGGTGAAAGCTTGGGCAGGTCTCCATTTAGTTGAATTGTTTAATTTATCCAGAGATAAATCACTTAGCTTTTTCAAAGAGCAGGAAAAAAATCAGTTTAAGATTATTGTCTTGCACATCTTCAGCTAATTTCTTGATATTTCCACAAGATATTTTGCAATCTGCTTTCTTGTTTTAATTTTATTCTGTTTCTCAGATTCCCAGATCAGATTTTACCAAGATTTTCTTTTGTACTATTTATAGAAGCAAAAGGCTAAGCAGCCTTTGTAAACATTCAATGAATAGTCAGTCAGCCTAAGTTACCCTAAGGGCTGGGAAATACAAGACTCTTTGTTTCCATATGGAGAACTGAATGGTTCCAATCAAGGATGATTTCAAATGGTCTAGAAGGAATAGAACCAGTATAGTATGGGGCCAATTATGTAGATTTTCGATCCACATATTTCAGACTGAAATAGAAGAGGATTTTTAGATGGCCCTTGAATCAAGTCAAGAGCAAAGTTCTTAGTTTAGTAGATAAAAAGAAGACTACTTAAAACTCAGAGTATTCTAAAAACATATCGAGGACTTGTTCTGAACAGGTCTAGTAAGACACAAAGACACAAAAATGATTGCCCTAACAATAAAAGTCATTTATTGTACTCACAGTCCCTTAGAAAGTGTAGGAATGGCACACCACACAGGGCCACACATGGAACCAGCAGAGCGAAACTGGGGGCGGGAGTTTTTATTGCTGTTTTCAAGGGAAGGAGTGAACAAAACAAGGTAACCAAGTGGTGCGAATTATGATTAGATAGTCTGAATAATTTAGGAGGCTCTGGGCTATAGGGGTAGTCCCCAGTTGTTCTTTACCTGGCCCTGTAGTGATTACAACAGAGGACAGTGTTCCAGATTATAAAAGTCTAATGAAGGACACTTTTTGGGGGTGGGGGCAAAGGGTGTGGACTTTGTTGGGGATTGGTTGATTTTCATACTAAAGGCAAGGTGTTTGTTATCTCTCAGAATTAGTTAACTCTGGGAGGGGCATTCTCCAAATGCCAGAGCACCAAAAACTCAGAAAATGAGAAAATATAGTTAATACACAGAGAAAAAGTAAAGGAAGGTCATCTATGCTCTATATTTAAGAAAATATATTTTGGTATAAAATCCAAGAATTGGGATAAAAAGGCGCATCAGAAGGCCTATATTTAAAAATTTGTTTTCTGTGGCTTTCTTCACTTGTAGATTTTGTCCCTGAATTTCCACTCATACTGGTGTCACCCAAACTCTAATCTTGGTCTCCTCAGTAAGAATGGAATCTCAAGTTTAAACAATTTTTCCTAGTGCCTCCCAAAACTAAAAAATGCTTTCAGGAGAAAGTCCACGGTATGGGAAGATCACCTCATGTCCTTGAATTTTTTCAATAATTGCAGTACTGCCTATTCCTTCTTGTTTTATTGTTCTATGGAGACCGGCAATTGTTTTCTTTTGGTTAATTTTTGTCCAGTTCTTAGAATTGCTCTCATAGATACAAGCTTATTTATGATCTCTCACCCTCCTTTTTGAAGGACATTTTTCACTGGATAGATTATTTTCTTTCAGTATTTTAATATATTATTCCACTGTCTTCTGCTTCCATTGTTTCTGTTGGGATAATTGTTGTTTCTTGAAAATACAAGTGACCCTTGAACAACGCATGGGTTCGAGATGCCAATGCCCAACGCACATATAACTTTTGACTCCCCAAAAGGTTGACCTCAGTGTCCATGGGGGACTGATTTTGTTCTCCCCAGAGACACAAAAATCCATGGATGCCCAAGTCTTCTATATAAAATGTCATAAATCAATATATACCGTGGGCCCTCCACAGCTACAAATTCCCATAGATTAAAAACAGTAGTAATTTATTGAAAAAAAAAATCTGTGTATAAGTGGACCCACACAGTTCAAACCTGTGTTGTTCAATGGCCAACTATAATCTTTTTCCCATCCTCTAGCATCTCTTAATACTTCCCAGAAGTTTTACTATGAAATGCCAAGGGATTTCATTTTATTTATATTGCTTCTGATGCTATAAGTCTTCTCAAGTCTATAGCTTAAAACATTTCTTCACTTTTTGAAAAATTTCGCCCATTATCTTCTCAAATATTGATTTTGTTCTAT
The DNA here is from genome assembly GCF_014176215.1 of Rousettus aegyptiacus. NCBI lineage: Eukaryota > Metazoa > Chordata > Mammalia > Chiroptera > Pteropodidae > Rousettus > Rousettus aegyptiacus. Next base: position 53,405,555 of record NW_023416311.1, read on the forward strand.
TCTCTCCATTCTCTTTAGAATTCCAATTACATGAGTATTACATCTTCCCTATACAACTCTTATTCTTTCTTTTCTCTATATTTTTATCCTTTCATCTCTCTGTGCTTCATTCTAGTAATTTTCTTCAGTTCTATATTTCAGCAGTTTCTAATCTATTATTAATTATATCAATTGATTTGTTTTTCATTTTTTAAAAAATTTTAGAATATTTACTTGTATTATATGAAAATTTTAAATTCTCTACTAAAATTCTCAATGTTGTCTTCTATTCCTTTGATCATAATAAGCTAGTTACTTTAAGAGCTGTAATTGATAATTATATTATCTAGATACTCTGTGGAATCTTTATAGTTTTTTTTTTTCTCTTGATTTTCTAACATCATGGCTTGTTTCATATGCTTCATCTCTCAATGAGTTCACTGGGTCCACAGACTCATCTGTTGATTACTTTTTTAGTTACCAAATGTACATTTGGAATGAACTTACTCAGAGTTTGGCTAAATCCTTACAAGGCAAAACCTTGACCAAGTAACAACCCCTGAGATATCTTTCCTCTGCCAAGATAGTAAGTCAATAATGAATCCTGGGGGAATGGCAGGGATTAATGCTATTCTCAAAGACTTAAATGATATGGCAGTTGTAGCCTCCATTTAATTCACCAGTCTGGCTAGTGCAAAAAATTAATGAAGCGTGGTGAATTATAGTAGCCTACTGTAAACTTATCTAAATAATAGCCCAAACTGCAACTGCTTTGCTAGATGAAGTATCTTATAGAACAAATTAACACAAGTTTATTTATATGGTATATGGTTATTGTAGTAGTATTTTCTTTTTTATAACCATTAAGAGGAAAAATAAAAATCAGTTTGGATTCACCTGAGCTACCTGGACATACAAATGGATATAATCCATTCAGTGGATAATACATTAATTCACTATATGATGATTATACGTAATTGATCCTGATGAACAAGAAATGGCAAGGGCTCTGATTAATAAGACATATGGACTCTCAGGAGTGAGGAGTAAGCACTAGAAAGATTTATGGGCTTGGAACAACAGTGAAGTCAAAGTTAAGAACAAGTATTTTACCTTGCACTTCAAACCCCTAAGAAAAAGCAGGAAACTTGGTAGACCTATTTGATAGTTTGCAATACAGCCACAACCTACTTATTGGATGAAGCAGAGGACCTGGCTTTGATTGGTCCTAGAATAGGGTCCTGTGGCTTACAGTATATGATTCAAAATGTTTTATGATAGTATAAGCACCTGTGGTAGAGAAAGTACCATGTGGAAGCTCTGGCAAATCTCAATAGAATATATGCAATTCAACCCTATAGATACTGGAAGAAAACCATACCACCAACAAGAGATCTATATATTATCATTTGGGAAATAGCTCTTGTTATGCTAAAGAGCTCTGATAGAAGCTAAGGAGTGACCATAGGACATCAAGTGGCAACGCAGCTAGAAATGCTCAATATAAAGTGGGAATTATCAAACCCATTGCTATAGATCGAATATTTGTGTCCTCCCAAATTTTGTATCTTGAAACCTAATCCTAAATGTGATGCTATTTGAAGTTGGGGCCTTTGAGAAGTGATTAGGTCATGAAATTACATCCCTCATGGATGGGATTAGAGCCTTTTTGAAAAAGAATTTAGAGAGTTCCCTTGCCACTTCCACCATGTGAGGACACAACAAAAAAAACGGCTCTCTATGAACCAAGAAGTGGTCCCTCACTAGACACCAAATGTGCTGGCAACTTGATCTTGGATGCTCAGTCTCCAAAACTGTGAGAAAGGAACTTCTGTTGTTTATAAAACACCAGATCTATAGTATTCTGTTATAGTTTCCCAGACAAAATTAATATACCCACCAAGCCACAAAATGAGGGAGGTAGAGAAGGTGTGGTACAATCTATCATGATGTAGAAGAGGTATATTTAGAAGTGTGATTAAGTAGATCTAGAGGCTATAAGTAAGGTGCAAAAACAAGAGGCCAAGCATCCCATATCCCTTACCACTCTTTCACTAATGCCTTTCCCTTAGCTTGTATGATGGCCCTAAGAGGGTTTCTCTGTGATAAACTGACAGAGGAAGAAAAAGCTCAAGCTTAGTTAGAAGATGGATCAATTTGAAATGTGGGTGCAAGTCAAGTATGAATAACTGCTTGACTACCCTTTTTTGGGAATGACCTTAAAAACCACACTGAGAGGAAACCCTCCTGAAGATTAAGTTTTGGACAGTGAATCAGGTCAACCATTTTGGGGAAAGAAGTGGTCAAAGGTATACTCATATATTTGGGCAGTAGAAAGTACCTTAGATGGTTGATCAAGGGCCTGAAAAGAACAATATCAAAAGACTGTAGAATCATGTGAGTGGGACTATGAGAATGGTTACAAAGTGTGAGCATTTTTCCATGAGAGAATATCCAATAGAGAAAAGTTGCTAAATAAGTAAGTTGCAGGATGAGTTCACCTGCCCTATACTGTTCCTTTCACTCTTTTACTGAGAGAACTTCCCCAATAAATCATGTTAACAAGAATTTCCATCTCACATTCTACATCTATGGAACTTGACCTAGGACAGTAGAAAGTAAAACTATCTTGCCAGAAAAAAAAAAAAAAAGACAAAAAATTAGTCCTCTTGAACTGAAATTTGAATGATGAGAAAATTCTTTGAGAATTTGGAGCCATAGGACTTTCATCACATGGGCTTAAAATATGAATATATATTACCTTTGTAGTTCAGAAAAAAAATCATATTGAAAACCACAAAATAAACTTCAAATTCTCCCTGAAGGGATAAATGCTCAGCGAAGGTCTAATATCTTTTCCCCACATATAAAACTTGATGACTATGAGTTCATGATCCACAATAAGAAAACATATGAAAAAAAAAAGCTATCATGCATGACAGTCAACAGAAATAATAAGCAACATAATTAGGTACCCTAGGATACACATCTGAATTATCTGATGCTTAATATACAGCAATGCTATTTAAAATATTTAATTAAATTAGAGGCAATACAAACTGACAGAAATTATAACTATAAATAGGGAATATTTGAGAAAATATTTAACAACTAACTCAAATAGGACTTCTTTTTTTTAAGTTTATTGGGGTAACATTGGTTAATACGATTATATAATTTTGGGGTGCACGTTATAATTTGACATCTATATATTCCATTGTGTGATTACCACCATGTCCAGTTTCCTTCAGCTACTATATGTTTGATCCCCTTTACTCACTTCACCCTCCTCAACCCCCTATATTTGACCCTCTTTACCCTGTCTTCCTCTTCCCCCCACACTGTACCCTCTGGTATCCACTAGTCCATTGTCGATGTCCCTGAGTCTCTGTTTGTCCTGTTCATTTGTTGCTTTTAGGTTTATATCCCACATATAAGTGATATCATGTGATTTGCAACTTTCTCTGTCTGGCTTATTTCTCTTAGCATGATTATCTCAAGGCCCATCCAGGTTGTCGCAAATAGCAGTCCCACCAGCAGTGTATGAGGGTTCCTTTTTCTCCACATCTTCTCCAACATTTGTCATTACTTGTTCTGTTGATTACAGCTATTCTAACAGGTGTGAGATGGTATTTCATTGTGGTTTTGATTTGCATTGCCCTGATAGCTAGCAATATTGAGCATCTTTTCATATATTTGTTGGCCATCAAATAGGACTTCTAATTATATCCATCAAAATACATCCATCTTCATTTTTACAATTAAAATCTCAGTGGATGTGGATATCCAAAATCTGATTTGGAAGTTGACATGGAATACAAACACAATGTCAAAGAATTCAGAAGATTGATAACTGCATAACTTTAAGACTTACTATAAAGCTACCGTGATCAAGACAGTGTGATGTTGCTGAAAAAAACAGAGAAAAAGGTCTCTAGAACAGTGTACAGAGCTCCAAAAGAGAGCTACACAAATAGTCAACTGATCTTTGACAGAGGAGCACGGCACTCCAATGGAGAAAGGGTAGTCTTCAACATTTATTCAAGACTGGGACAAGAGGGTAAGACTTTCTTAATACATTATTTTATCAAATATATGAACTAATTTCATATAAATACCAAAAACAAAATATATATACATGTAATACATGTATATGTATGCATATATATCTGGGCTTAACTAGAAAGGAAGATCTGGCAGAGAAATCTCAAAATTAAGGAGCTATTCTGAGTAAAGTTTGTCAATAAGTGATTATGTTATAAAATTGAACCCAGAGATTACTCAGAACAGAATAAATACAATATCTGTAAAATATCTATTGTATTAAATGTTTAAATAAAGATATTAAGTGCTTAGGCTAAAAATAATAAAATACTTTCTAAAGTATACATGTAAAAAGACGAAATGCACAATAAAATATCAACTCACAAAATTCTTCTATACCTTCCTTTGTGCAATCATAAAAGCATATAATTTTTTTTTCGAAAGTGGAGATGACAAGTAGGAGCAGAATTATCATAATGAAGAAAAGTAGTAAAGAAGTTTGCTTTACGCTTAAAGAGAGACCATCTTGGACTGGCTTAAAATCCTGTCCAAAATAGACATAAAATAAAAAAGATGGCAGATACAACTGCTCAGCAGTGAGAATACTTTCTGCATTAGCCAAATAAGCAAGATTCCAGGAACAATCAAGAGAAGGTCTTTTGGTGCCTGTTATACAGCAAGAAGTCACACAAAAGCATCAGTCCTAAAAAGAGGTGAATTCTCAAAAGAAAAGAAAAAGGAAAATAAAAAACATTGAACCACAGAGTGGTTGGAAGAAGAAAAGAAAATGGTGAAAAAATGTGACTAGATTGAGTCTAAAGACTGTAATAACTAATGAGTCATAAGAACCACTTCTTGTTTTATAACTTATTTCCAATTTTTAATCAGTAGTTCCCAGGATTCTTGTCAGCAGCAAGAGTAGAGGTAGTGGATTCCACCAAAAGCAAACACTTCCAAAGGGAGAATAGACTGATGAGAAAGGAACAAAAGGGAAGAAATTATGAATTTGGACTGCTATTTTTTAATGTTGTTTCATTTTATTGGATCACTGGTTAGTGGGTTTATTTGGGGGAACATTTGGGAGTATATTGATGTCATTCTGGATATCTGAATGCTAAGACTGCAGCATTATCTTTTAAAAATAAATGACTAAAGATTCCCAATGAACCTAACTCAAATTTGAAAGAAAGCAAATCTTGGGCTTATTTATAAAGCAAAGGTAAAGTGGTGTCTGATACATACTGACAATCGTGCAGTTCACAATATGCAAACAAAGATGGTAAGTTAAAATTTTGTGTGAAATGAAAAATGTGCATTTTAAATAGTGAAACTGAAAAGACTTATTCACTTACTGTATGCATACACACATGCACATGCACAAACACACACACACACACACAACTCCCCTCCTCCCCAATTTTAAAATGTGCTTCCATTAATTATATGTAAAACTTATGAATTTGTCTTTATGGAATGAAGTTGATTATCTTTTAAGACTTTTTTCCCCCAAAGTTTTAGTTGTGTTTTGATTTACTTTAGTTTCTCCAGTGTCAATTCACCATGGATTCTCAGCACAGAAGAGATGAAGTATATCCACTGACTGTATTTCACAATTCAGACACTTAGCATGCATCACATTTCAAAATAAATGTAAAATCCTCATTTAATCAAGTAATTCAAGACATATGGACTAAAATATATTTAAGAAAAGACTGGGTTGTAAATTTATTCAAAGAGAGGACTTTTGCAATTTCAGGGGAAAAATCCTTGATATTCAAAATATAAAGATGTTAAAATTAGAAGTATGTAAGATGTTTTTATTTTCAAAACTCAAAAGCCCTAGGTGTTGAAAGCAGAATGAATATATTAAACTTTGGCAGCCTCAGCAAAACAGCAGTAATAAATTAGAAGAAAAACTAAAACTAAAATATTAAAAAAAATCCTCAAAGTTTATAGAAGTCATTATGTAAAATAAATTGCTATGAACTCTGCTGAAACTTTTAAAATAGTGACTTGATTATTAGGTAAATATTAATGTTCAGTAAATTACCTTTTGACAAATCAGTCATTTGGCAAGTCGGCTTCTGACTATTAATATTTCTCTTCTCCAGAAAGTTGACTTAAAATCACATTGTCACTTTCTCTCACCATGCTCAAGCCACACTAAAGTATCTCCCTTCGACACATTATGTTTCTTTCATAAATGAGTCAGTTTGGATACTGTTTCAGTTGGCTGAACATTCTTTCACTCCCCCTTCCTCTTTGCCTAATAAAATCCTATTTATTGTCAGCATATGACAGCCCCAGAAAACATCCTGTTAGTCCCAGAATAGATTGTACAAATATAGACCTACTCTATGGTTTTCCACTTGGAGTCTTGTTCTTGTGCTTCTGTTATTTACCACAAGAATATGCACTAGATAGGTATACAATACAATGAGAAGTGCTAGAGAACTGCATCCATTCTGTACCCTGTATTCAAGTTCAGCAGAGTCAGGGCCAACCCAGAGATTTGTGAGTAAAAAAATTGATGGTTTGATTTTAAATCTGACAGTGTTGGGACAGGTTGTTATTCGGCATTATCGTGGCAACAGCCAACTACTACAATAACTATTTCCCAACTACACTAACTTTTTGAATGAATGAATGAATGAATAAACATGTGAAAAATGAAAATAACATACACTCTATATACTATAGCTGAATGAATGGTCAAATAAAATATGGTTCATTCTTCTGAAGATGACTATGCAGTGATTAAAAATTTGGCTTTCAAGTTTTTTAAACTTATAATTCCAGTTTTTAAAAAAATAACAATATTTTAGAAAATAAATAATAAATAAAGCCCATATGAAAAGTTAATATATATTTATAGAAAATTTCAAAGAAGATATTATCTTAAATCATGCAAAATAAATCATTAACTCACACACGACACAAAATTATTAATATTCCTAAGAGATATGTATATAGATAAAGATATAGATAAAGGGATAGAGGAATCTAAGAAACAAAAAGAACAAACTAATAAAAACAGATTCACAAGTACAGAAGTCATTCTGTTGACAGACAGAGGCGAGGGGAATTGGGGAGCTGGGAGAAAGCAGCGAAGGGATTAAGATGTACAAATTAGTAGTTGATAGATGGTCATGGGGATGAGGAGCATGGCATAGGAAATGAGGTCAACAGTAATGCAGTGGCTATGTGTAGAGTCAGAAGGAAAATACAGTAATTAGGAGGATCGTTTCATAAATTATATATATGTCTAACCAATGTACTGTATACTTGAAAATAAAATAAATTGCAAAAAAGAAAGCAGTCATGAGTGCATGTATTACATGAGTTCTTCCATGATTGAGAATGTTTATCAATTGCTTCTGAGCTGGAATAAAATATGGGCTTAAAATATTTTTTTAAAAATTTATTTAAACTAATTTCAAGTATATAGTACATCAGTAGACATCTATTTAGTTCATAAAAAGATTCCCACAATTGCTCCCTCCCTCCTCTGGCCCTCCACCTGGTCAACATATTAATGCTAACTGCATTCCCTATGCCATGCTCCCCATCCCCATGACTAATTCTCAACTAATAATTTGTATTTCTTTAACCCTTCACCCCATTCTCCCAGTCCTCCAACCCCCTTCTCCTCTGTCGTCACAAAATTGTCCACTATATTTGTGAGTCTATTTTTGATTAGTTCTTTTTGTTTCTTAGATTCTGCATATAAGTGAAATCATATGGTATTTATCTTTCTGTCTTATTTCACTCAGCATCATAACCTCTAGGTTCATCCATGTCATTGCAAATGGTATGATTTCAATTTTTTTAATGGCCGTGTAATATTCCATTGCATATATGAACCAAAATTTCTTTATCCAATCATCTGTTGATGGTTCAATTGTATGAGTTCTTTGTATATTTTGGATATTAACCAGTGATTTTGTATCATTAGCGAATATCTTCTCCCAAACTGTCAATTGTCTTTTTGTTTTGTTCACAGTTTGCTTTGCTGTACAAAAACTTTTTAGTGTGATGTAGTCCCATTTATTTATTTTTCTTTTGTTTCTCTTGCCCGAGGAGATATATCTGAAAAGAAATTCCTGTTATTAATATCAGAGAGTTTACCACCTATGTTTTCTTCTAGAAGTTGTATGGTTTTGGGTCTTACATGAAGTCTTTAATCCATTTTGAGTCTACTCTTGTATACGATGTAAATAGGTGGTCCAGCTGCTTCTTCTCCTTCTCCTTCTCCTTCTCTTTCTTCTTTCTTCTTTCTTCTTTCTCCTTCCCCTTCCCCTTCCCCTCCTTCCTCTTCCTCTTCCTCTTCCTCTTCCTCTTCCTCTTCCTCTTCCTCTTCCTCTTCCTCTTCCTCTTCCTCTTCCTCTTCCTCTTCCTCTTCTTCTTCTTCTTCTTCTTCTTCTTCTTCTTCTTCTTCTTCTTCTTCTTCTTCTTCTTCTTCTTCTTCTTCTTGGCATGTATCTGTCCAATTTTCCCAACACCATTTATTGAAGAGGCTGTCTTTACTCCTTTGTCATATATTAAGTGAGCATATAGGCATGGATTTATTTCTGGGCTCTCTATTCTGTTCCATTGATCAATGTTAACTGTTTTTATGCCAGAACCGTGCTGTTTTGATTACTGTATCCTGGTAGCATAGTTTAATATCAGGTAGTGTGATACCTCCAACTTTGTTCTTTTTTCTCAAGATTGCTGTGGCTATTCAGGGTCTTTTACGGTTCCATATACATTTTAGGATTATTTGTTCTAGCTCTCTGAAAAATGACATTGGTATTTTGATAGGGATTGCATTGAATCTATTGATCGCTTTGGGAAGTATGGTTATTTTAATAATGTTGATTCTTTCTACCTGGATTAAAATAATTTTATTCTGTTGTAAGTTATACTTTCATTCAAATGTATCCCAATTGTCTTATGTCATTGAATATTTCTGTCTAAAAATCTACAACTGGACATTTTTCATTAGTAAGACCCAGATTTTTATGCTTGAAGAATTTTTGTTTTCCTCGGAATTGCAATAATGTACATAAAATACATCAATATTATTGATGATTTTTCTGAATCAATTTCTTAGAATTTAATTTTGCTTTTTGATTTTGTTCTTCCTTGATTTTGAAGGTTTTTTTCATATTATATAGCCTTAAGTATATATAGTCTTTTGTTGAGCTCCTTAACAAATTTTTTTTAAAGACCTAGGAAACTGCTTATATTAAACTTGTAGATAAAAACTGAGGTTATAAAGCTGATATAAGAGAAAAGATACTTATTTCCACAGGGGAGAAGACAAACAACCACAACAAAAAAACAAAAAAATGTTGTATAGAAAAACACACTGAAATGATTGATCTGAATTTATATCTTCCTCCTTCAAGATACAGGTTTTTTGTTTGTTCTGTTTTGTTATAAATAATGAGCTTTTGATGTTCCAAAATAAACACAAAATAAAAGAAAATAGAGACAGATTTATTGGAGTTCAAAATTCAGCTCAAGCTTTTATTAAATCTTGAGAAAGTTCCATCATTTCTTTGAGATTAATTTGCTCTTTTGAAAACTCCACAGAGTTATATGAAATAAGTTAGATAAAATAGAGCAGTCAAGTCACTATCAGTACATCCTAATAACCAATAAAATACCTCATATTCATTATCTTTTCAATATCTCCATTGCTACCATCTTAGCCCAAGCCACCTTTACCTATTTTTTGCACAATTCATATTCTCCAAGTCTTTTTCCATACAGCAATCCATAGTGTTATTTTTAAAAATATCAACCATTGCATATCATTCCCCTGCTTATATAGCAAGTACAATCAGCTTTGGGATAGAAAAATAGTCATGTCTCTTATTTTTCTATTAATGACTTCAACAAACACATATGAACATAAGAAAGAGACCCCCAAATCTCCCTTTGAAGCTTCTTCCAGCTCTCATTTCAAGAACCCTAAGGACTTATTGAAAACAAATCTCTCTAGACTCTGGAATTTTATGAGCTGAGTGTAAATTGAAAGAATTTTTTTTTTCTGGAAAACAATTTGACAATAACTGCTAAAATGTAAAATGTATATACTTTTGATTGAACAATTCTACTTCTCAGAATTTATTCCTACCTATTAGCAAATATACATAAAGTTATATGTGCTATAAAGCTAAATAATAATGTTTGTTTCATTTCTTTTGTTGGTACAAAGGCTAAGAACAACATTAATATTCATTAACAGGGCAATAATCAAATAAATTACACTATGTCCTACACTATTAATAAAATCATGCTATAAAAACAAAAATGAGGCAGAGGGATAGGACTTCCAAATAAAATGGTAGAACAAAATCATCTTCCTCTATCACCGTTCATTGAAATCCCAACATGTAATGAAGGAGTAAAAGACATAAAGACCATTTTTAAGTCTGATAATTCCAACAGACAACTGAAACACTGAACCATAAACAAGAAGAAAGGCTGATAAAGTGAAGATAAAAAATGGTGTGGGAAGATATGGAGAGGATGCATATTGTGGCAGATATGTGTAAACTCTGGCAGAATTACTTAGTGGGTAAGAATATATAATGAGTTAAAAAATCACCAGTGCTTCATTTGGAGAAATAAGTAGGTAAACTGGAAGGCAGAGCAATCTGTTTAGCAAACATCATGGAAAATCTGGAGAGGTGGTGCTCCATAGGGAAATACACAGTTAAGCCATATTTACAGGAAGCATTCCGTCAATGTGACAGGGTGTAATAAAGAGTCTTACTCGATTTTTTTTTTTTTTTTACTGCAAACAGCTTTTAATTTTCATGTCTCCCCGATTCCCCTTGTGCCCACATCTTAGTAAGCTGATAAGAAAGTCCGGTGTTCCTACATTTTGTGTTGGCAAGAGATTCAAACCACGCAAACCACTGCCTTTGTGCAGCAACTCTCACCTTTGGCCCACCTCTGAACCACAGGAAAGCTCAGAGCCAGTCTCATGAAATTACATTTTAAAAACATAGTCTAAAATATAAAAAAAAATCAGAAAATAACAAAACTTCATACATTGTTTGTTGATTATATGTATGTAAGTCATTAACATAGAGAATTGCTATTATGCTTTTTTCTTTCTTCTATTTGTAAGCAAACAAAAAAAATATGATATAAGTGATTCTCCCATATTAAACGGACATTTTAAACAAACATCATACTTTTTGATAAAGTTTTTAATGTGCCAAAAGCATGTACATCTTGGTTGCCAATCCATCTTGGACTGACAATAATGCTGCTCTCAATGAATAACGCACATCTAAATGGTTTTATATTTTACCTCACCAGCGTGCATAGTAGAGAAGTTAGTCTTAAAAGTTATATATTGACTGTAAGGAAAGAAGATACTTTAAAGCCAAATTTAAAAACTCAGAATATTCACTTTTACCTTCTTTCTAAAATGAGATAAGTGGTGCTTCATAACTTTAAAAATTTTAAATTTATTTGCATAAATTTATTTTTATCAATTTAAAATTACCTTTATAAATTTATTTTTTATAAATTTGTATTTATTGTATATTTTAAAAATTTACATTTGATTGTTCACCAGTAATCAGTCTGTTTATAATGTAAAAGTTAAATTGTCTTTCAATAATGGTTACATGAATTTCCTATCTAGCAAGATTGTTTTGATTAAAATGAGATTCAAATGTATATAGGATTTGATAATAACATTTTGCATATGTGCAGAACTTCATTGGTAATTGTTAAACTAAGGAATATGTAGTAACTATCTGAAGAAACTGTTCTAACTTTCTAACTTTTTTGATAGTCCTTATATTTTCCTCAGTTTATTTATGTAGCCTTTACTGTTGACAAATTAATCTTAAGATAGTATACCTATAATTATGGTCGTAGTGAACTCAGGTAATATGTATGTCTTGCTAACTGTGACTCATCATATGGGCACAATAACATCCAAACTAGTTTGTACAGTCCTGTTCATTAATGCTTGTCAACTGATAATAGGCTCGGATGTTGCATCAACGTCAATTCCTAAAATTTTCTAATAGCATATTCGCAATTTCTGTACTCATCTTAATATGTATCATTAACCAACATTATGTTGGCCAGTCCTAGTTCACAGACTACTTTTTGAGTAGCAGTGCTATAAAGGTATAATTATAAAAGTAATCACTAAAATAAAATCTCTGGAGAAATATAAAAGAACCCACAGACAAAAATATATTCCTTAGAGTGAAAGACACAAAAAGAAGAAATGGATTCAGAAAGTGTTATATAAAATATGTCTCTGGGACTAGAAATACTGATATCAATAAGTACAAATAAGGAAAATTAATACTTTAAATGAAAATGATTCTCAGATACATATACGTTTATATATGTATACAAAGTACATAAAAGAGATGCAAAAATGATAAAAATAAAAATATGGGCAGAATCATATAAAATAATTATAAAGAAGGCATGTGATTTAATCTTTCTATTAAAAAAAAAAATTGACTTCAAAGAAAAGGAACATTAAAAGAGACCAAAAAAGGCAGTTGTCATTGCTAAAGAGGACAATCAATAGTTAGTTCTATAATTCAAAACTATCTATACACAGAATAACATAGCATCAATATTCTTACAAAAGAACATCAGGAAATAAAAGAAGAAATAATAAAAAAGTAATATTTGTTCAGCATGTGTCAGATCATGCAGATAAAATTAAGCAATTACGTAAGGTCTAAACAGCATATTCAGTAAGTTAAATCTGAAAACAAGGATTATACCTTCCTCTCAGCTTCCCCAAGATCTTTTGTGAAAATGGCCATAGTAAGCCCCAAAATTTAAAAATAAAAGTAGTACAAACAATATTTTTCAAGCATAATGCAATTAAGGAAGAAACAAATAACATTCAGACATAAATAAGTATATGAGAGATGTTTTGATGTCTCCTAACAACTTTTAAACTGAAAGGGAAATGTATATAATAAATGAGTAACAGGAAAGGATAAAGATTACCGTTGTTTGTAAATGTCACTATTGAATTTCTTTGATAAACCAAGAGAATAAATATTATCATTACTACACTTAGTATCACTACCTCTAAGAATAGTAACAATAAATACCACTATAAATAATAATAAATAATCTAATAATGTGACATTGATGACTTGCAAATACATAAAAATATATTAGTTAGAAAATATGATTTTAAACCTTTCTGAAATGAATAAACAAGGATTGTGTTTTAAAATACCTATTACAAAAACTTTAAAACACTTATTTTTAAACATAAATGCAGATACAAAAATGAAAGGTATGCCTTATTCATGGATAAAGACACTCCAATCAGAAAATTGTCAAAGCTTCCTGAGTTAATCAATAAATATAACGTAACATATACAAATGTCAGTAACTATTATGTTTGCATTAATGTCTGTATCTAATTTTTTTTTTAACTAAATGAGTTCATTCAAAAGTAGTCTTGGAAAATATACATATGAGAAGAGCCAAGAAAATCTGAAAAGGCAATATGAGGTCTAGCTTTCCCAGATATTAAATATTATCCAGTCAGAATAATTAAATGTGGTATTGACTCATGGAAGAACTGAAATTTCAAAGGAGTTAAATAGAAATCCAGCAATAGTACTCAATACATCTGGGAATCTACAATATGATAAAGTTGATGCTTCAAATTTATATTAAAAATTAATTATTCTGCAAATGGTGTTGGGACTATCATTAACTGGGAAAAAATGGATTCCTGTATCACACTTTATAACAAGTTAAATTTCAGATTCTTAAATAACCCAAACCCCAAGCAGAAGTCATAAAGGCAAGTAAATTTAAGTGCATAAAAATGTGTGACTAAATAAAGAATACAGCAAGCAAAGTCAAAAAACATATGACACACTTGGAAAAAATATATAGTTATATCTTAGACACCCAATAAATTATCTCAGTATATATTATTTCCACCAAATCAATAAGAAAAAGATCAACAACCCAATAGAAACGTGGGAAAAGTACTGGGAGTTCACAGAAATGAAAAAGCAATTGGCCTAAAAATGTGTAAAGATATACAACCTCTCTCATAAAAAAGAGAAATACAAATTAAAGCCACAAGGAGGAAACATTTTTTAAAAATCAGTTTGGTCAGAAAGGAAGCAATTTTTTGTGAATTATGCTATAAATGGTGTGGGAAAAAAATATCGTTATACTTTGCTGGTAGAAATGCAAACTTGTGCAGCAACTATGGAGACCAATTTGGTATCATTTATAAAAACTGTATTTATGTAAACCTTTTTTCCGGCAATTCAATTTCTAAGAGTAAATCCTAGTATATACTCTTACATATGCTCTGTTGTATATTTTAAAGAACACACAGTAGCTTTGTATATAATAATAAAATATGAAAAATAAAAATTTCCATCAAAAGAGACTGAGTAAATAATTTGAGACTACTGTACCATGGAATATTATGCAGCTATGAAAAAATATTAAGCAGCTCTACACATGCTAAAACGGAATCCTGTCCAAGATAACTTGTTATATTTTTAAAGTGCAGATCAGTTTGTCTATTTTATAACCTTCAGTGTGTGGGGAAAGATGGCATTATATGTGTTAGTAACTAAGAGGAATAAATGGCAATCTGGAAAGATATTCAAAAAATAGGTCATATGGGTGTTGCTAATGCATAGTACTAGGTGGCTAGAGGATAGGCAATTAACTTTAAGTTTTATAATTTTTGCAACTTTTGAATTGTGAAATTGCTTCTACTATCTGCCCAAACAAATAAAATTATAACAAAGAAAAACAAAAAGAATGAAGTATATTTCTAAGTGCATAAATGGAAATATCTCCAAAATATATGAATAAGTAACTCAAGGTACAAAACATTGTCTAATCCAAGTGTTCATCTGAATGTGTTCAAATCACATATACATATACATTTATTTGCCCGTATTTATGTAAAACGTTTCTATAATGATATACTCAAACTGTTGCAAGGATTGCATCTGAGAATCTGGGAGACTTAGGTCAGCTGTGGGGAGATGACTTGCTTCTAATTTTTTCATCTTGATACTGTCTGAATTATTTATCATGGAAATATGACTTTTCAAAAGAAACAAAAATATTCTTAAAAATTCCTCCATTTTATCTATTAGATCCTTCAGTAGGACAAGATAATTTTTATTTTCTAATGAAGTTTACTTATGATATGCCAATATACATTTCTTTCTATCTCATTATCCCATTATTTTAAGTTTTACTTTCTAATCTGTGTTTTATTATTCTGGATCGAGACTGAGATATTAAAAGAGAACATGACTACTCTATAACAAAGGCGAGGTTTACATTTTTGTCTTTCTTTTTTACTATTTTTTGAGGAAACAAAATTTTGGAATGTCATTCATTGACTGTCTAATTCGCAAGGTTTTTATAATGTAGTTAATATTCTATAATAAAATATGTGTATTTTCATGTAAGAAAGGTTCATTAAAAATAAAAGGGCTCCATAAATTAATTAATTAATTAATTAATTAAATGTCTCCAGAGTAACCTACAAAAGAGCACATAGCAGGTAATTACTTTTGCTATAAAGCATCTTGAACATTGTTTAAAATATCTAAATAAATCTGAAATAACTTAAAATTTTATATGTGTTGTTTGATGTGCTCAATTCATAATCACAATTAAATTGAGGTAAACAAAAGATGATTAACCTTAACTATTTTGAAATATATGCTTTTATCACTTGTTTCTCAAAATCAAACAGAATAATAAATTCTGATGTCCAAAACTCTGACTTTGATTAAAAATAGCATTGTCCTAAATGGAACCATCTTTCTCATGAAATAATGATAAGCTCTGTGCCTGCATGGTGCATGTGTAGATACAAATAAATTAATCAGATTCAGGCAGGCAGGAAATCACTTCTGTGGCTTGTTTTAATATATTTAGCAAATTTATACTCTTTATGCTTGTGATTTACTATCATAAATGGAGCTAATCTGATTATATAACTTCAGTATCATCCATATTGTAAATTAAAAACCAGCCCTAGAAAGTTGCTTTCACATCCAAACACAAGTACAGGCAAAATGGTAGCACTGGTCTTCTGACTTCACATATTTTAATAAAATAATTTTTATTATTTTACAAGACTCTTAAATCATTTAGTAATAGTTATAAATGTCACCTGTAAAATTCCTATATGGTAATATTCCTTTCCAAAATAATTTTCCCATTTTTTTATTTCTTAAAATGATATTTTAATAATTTTCAGTGCTTAGCATTAAAAAGAAAGCCAATCTCATCTCAAATATGTTCTTATCCTTATCTTTTTTTTAAAAGGAGAAAGACTATCAACTAGCTGCAGAATTCACAAACCAGTCATAACTGTTAATTAAAATATAATTTATTTTATGATCTGAGACAAGTTTATTAAGTGAGGAATCTTGCTACAGTTGACAAAATAATCTTTTTAAAACATGTTTTATTTATTCAGAACAGTCTTAAGATGCAAAGCTTATCAGGTCACGTAACTTCCTCCAGGTAAAAAACTGTAAGTTTTAATAACTATCAGCAGACTAGGGCTTTAGAAATCTACTTCTGCTATTCATCTAAAAGAACCATACAAAATCTGCAACTACAGTAATCAGTAAATAATAAAAAGAGGTAAATTTATAAATAAATAAATAAATAAATAAATAAACAAACAAACAAATGCATATACAAATAAGGTGTTTGCGGCTAGTAATATTATTGTGGAGGACTCATATCCACAAAAGAAGAAACTTTCTTACACATCAGTTTTCAAAAGTGGGGAGACCAATCATCCTTTTAATCAGGATGAACAATGACATCTTTCTATAGAATAATGATTTTATTGTAATTCTAGAGAATGTAATTTGACAAATATTCTCAAGAGACATGAAAATCACTGCTGTGTATGTAAACACGTATGTGCAAACTTGCAATCATCAAATTGTCTCACAGACTCTTTACATCCTGTTGCTTCATTTTTGTTCACCCCTTTCAGCATTCCCATATTCAGCACAGAATTGTCCCCAAGTGTCCCTGATGTGAAGACTCTTCTCAGATATCCTCATAGTTAACTCGCTTTCAATTAACCCAAGAATGTGGTCAAATGTTACCTTATCCAAGAGAACTTTCCTAATCCACCTATCAACTGCATTTTTCTTTACCTCTCTTTACTCACACTAGTTTTTCTCTTACCACTTATAATCACCTACTAAGACAGATGAGATATATAGATAGATTATATAGATAGATGGATGATAGGTAGATAGATAGATAGATAGATAGATAGATAGATAGATAGATGATAGATAGATAATTTTTGTTTCTTCACTTCCCCCTCCACCAGTTCCCTCCCCCAGAACATGGGTACTCTTTTTACTGTGGTATTCTTCATACCTAAAACAGTACCTAGCGAATAAATAAAAGATGCTTCAAAAATGGTATCAATTTAATAAACAAGATACTGAGTAGAATTTATTCAATGAATTATTAGAAAATAGTTGATGACAAGCGATTTATGCAACCCCAAACAATTAAACTTATTTTTGTAATGAGAATTTGTCTTATACCAGAAATGTAATTCATAATGGGAACTGTGACAGGGAGTAGTAGATTTATAATTTTTATAATGACAAAATGCCAATTCAGTAAATAGACCTTTCTCTATTCCATTTGATGACTGATAACTTAGTCTGGCATAAATCATTTTAAGAAAACTCTCATACAAGACATTAAATCTTGAGTACCTGCCAACAATATAAGGGAGGCAGTGGAATCCAGTAATACAGTAGTTAGAAGAGGAATCTAGAATTTGACTATTCCTTTAGGTCTGCCACTTAATAACTATAGAACCTTAGGATCAAATTCCTCAACTTTTTAAAATTCTTTTCTCATCTATAACAATAATACTTATTTCATAAACTTATAGTAAAGACAAAATTTTTTTTACGTCAACATAAAGCACTACTTGGCACACAGAAAGGGCTCAACAGATGTGAGTTCCTATTAGGATTTCGGGGACTGTGTCTTTTCATTATTGACTGACATCCAGCTCCTGCTCATTGAATATTTCACAAGTGCCTGCCCATTGCAGAACCTTTTGTAAACAAACACTTAGAAAAATCATAAAAGTTCATACCTTCTTTAATACCAGTCTAGGAGCTGCCAAAGGTCAGAGAAGGGTCTACCTTTTTTATTGTTGTACTCTTGGTATCTGACATAATGTCTAAAAGATAGTACCCAATAGTTAATTATTTAATCAATAAATGAATGATGCTCTTCAAATTAACTACTAATATTTTCATATTTAAATCTATTACATTCTTCTTCCTAAACTCCCTCTTTTTCTCTCAGATAAGTTCCAATTTAACTAAGAACAAGAAGAGTATGTTTCTCCCTCAAGAAAATAGCGTTTTGGTTTTTACCACCTAAAAGCCATGAAATATGTTTTTTTATTTGCCAATTAGCCAGTTTAGAATATCCTTGTTTTTTAGAACATCCTTCTCAAATCCTAAGTTTCTCCCTGACAACTGTGTTCCTTCCCAACATCTTAACTCTCCACAAGAATACAAAAAATCTGATTGGCCTCTTTTTTTTGAGGGGGGGGCATTTTTTTCATCCCTTTAATTTCGTTTCTCATAAGAAGCACCATTACCACCAGAATGTAGCATAAGTCAATATAATTTGGTATGTAACATCATGAGTCACCTAGGAACTGTAACCTCATAAAGTACCCCCTTTTATGTAGTATCTACGACAACATAGAGTTTGCTATTAATTACCTTAAGAATAGAGCTTCTATGCTGTTTGATTTCGAATCTTCAAGAAATTAGTCAATCCATAACATTTATCTGGAGCCTATTTATCTAGATTCTTGATTGTTGAATCATGACATTAAAATGTCACACAAGCAAAAAATGAGGAAAATTTTCTGTAATTGTTATGAATAGAATAAATCTTGACAAGACACATTTTTGAATGACAATGTTGGAAAGAAGGAGAAAAATAAAATGTATTCATGATTTCTCAATAAAGGAGAGACAAAAAAGCTTTAAAAATTGTTTTAATTTCTAAGGGTAATTTATAGCTTTATATTCTAATCTAAATAATAATAAAAATCTATTTTGAAGTTCAAGACAAAGTTGATAACTCAAGACAAACTTCATTGCCTAAATAAATAAAACATATGTAGTCCATTCTCTTATGACAGGGTGAAAAAAACCAAAAGATGTCGTAAGAGGTGAATGTTCTATTTCTCCTTTTTATCTTCTCTTAAGTTACTGACCTCTCTCAAAAAAATATAATTTTACCAGCCCATTCTCTAAAATTTCATGAAGAATGAATGGAGAGCAACAAGGCTAAAGAGGCAGGATGAAATTCAAGACACAAGAATCTTTACAAGTTGAGGTTTGTGCAATTTTTTGGAGAGAAAGGTTGAAAGGTTGAAAATAATGAGGCTTTTCAGAACCATAGGCTATGAGCAAATAAGGAGAGGGAAAAGGATGATTTTTGGAAGCATTTTTGTGAGACATAAACTTAATTAAATTTAGAATTATTTGAGAGATAGTTAAACTGATATCACATTACAATGAACTTTTTATGTACTGGTTTTTGTTTTTTTGTTTGGTTGGGGTTTTTTTTGTCTTTTTTGTTTGTTTGTTTTTTTTAATGATGTTAACCCTGGGCCATGTGAATCAGTGAGGTGACAATTAAAAAAAGTACGTAATAGATTGGAAATATGAGTTGCTAGGAAAAAAAAAACGATTCTAATATTTATTAAAAATCAATTATTACATCTGCTATTCTGTTTTTAAATGGGTATTTTTGTATTTAATGTTAATTAATTTAAAACCACACCGTGATTATAAATAAGTAAAACATGATTCAGAGAGATTAGTTAATCAACAATAGCAAGTAATGAATACAAGATTCATACCCAGAGATGTCTTACTCTAAATTTTGAGCTTTCTACCACATGCTGCAACCTTTGTATAAGAAACTGATATGCAAGTGAAACAAACTACTTCACCAATCCTAATGAGATATTTTAAAAAATTATTTGGACTGTATTTGTTATTAATATTTATATTGAAAATGGCACCTTTTAAAGTAAGGTTGAAAATGTTTTGTTTGCTGAATAGAGGCTAATATCAAGATAACTCCTTTTACAAATTAGATATCTGTTTGATGCCACGCCACTGTGCTACTTCATCACATCGTAATGTTACAGAAATAGTCTCTTCTTCATTTATTTCCAGATTCCTGTATTGATCCAGAAAGCAGTTGCTGTATTTGAAATGAAGCTGGCAAGTGAAAAATGAATGGCAAGGAGCACTTTTCTTAATCTGCTTGCCTCTTGGCTAGCCTAATTAAATTTGCCTAGTCTGAAAATCTCTAGTAGTAAATGCTCTTGTTATTCTGAAATACTATAAACATTTTCACTAAAATGTTATTCATTTTAACATAATGGAGTCTTTGGGAGGTATCCCTCAAAACATAAATAAATTTAAAATGAATTCTCAGGTCCCAAAACACTGTATACATTATGAGATCATATGATTTGTTTCTCTGTTACTTTCCAACATAATTATATCAGTTTATACTACAAAGACTATTAAATCACAATAAGAAAGGTCATGAGGTGAATTCTGTTTTATGATGCCTATATATGTAATAACAATCAATTTTGTTATCAAATGTGCAAATGATTAAGGAAATAAGACCATATGAGGAAGAAAATTCAATATAAATACAAAATACTGATCTTGTATATAGTCGATCTTGGAAAGGTAAACATTTATAGTTGTAAATCAATTTCAAAATAACCTAATGTAATATAGCTGTTCATCTTGATTTGAGGGCACATAATAACAAAATTGGTTAAACCTAAAGAGAGATTTCTTAACAGTGGAGGTAGTTATCACCAAAGTACTACTGAAAAAATTTTAAAAATAAATTTACAGTCTGAAATTGTTTCAATATGGCCTATCAGCCAACAAATATGTGTTCTGCTCCTGCTGTGTAATATATCATATAATATCATATCATATATCATATCCTATATCACGATATGCAAAAAAGGGCACAAGAAAAGGCAAAAGGCATGGACCCTGCCTTAATAAAACTGCAGTCTAATGGATAGATATAAAAAATAAATGAAACCAAGGTGGAAACACATGGCAAATAAGTAAATATATATAAAAATTAAAAGTCAGGGATAATTACAAATAAGGAGCTAACCAATATTTGTGAGGTATTTGATATTCTGAATCAATTTCAGGAAAGCGAAGTCCCATGAGCCCACAGACAATGTCCATTTTGACTCAGTGTTGTAGCACCAAGAATGAATGAATGAATGAATGACAAACACAAGGTAGGATGTGTACCTCATTACCTCGTAAAAGTTCTGGAGATGGATGATGGTGATTGTTGTAGAATAATGTGAATGCATGTAATGCCATAGAACTGTACTCTTAAAATGGTTAAAACGGTAAATTTATGTTATGTATATTTTACTATAATAAAAAATTTCAGAAAAATAATTAAAAAACTCAACAGATTTGCGCTGTTATATTAGTTGCATGACTTCTTAACCTGTTTCTGATTCATAAAAAGGAGGTATTATTCCTAAATTCACAGGGATTAAGTGTGATAACAAGAATCTGATAAATAGTGGGTGTTCCATTAGTATGAATTTTTTTTTTAATTTATAAGTATTGAGAAGGTATCTCAGAGATACTTAAATAGGTAAACCATTATTTCTGCTATTGCCTTATGGAAAATAAATATTGCAGGAAGGCACCTGCATGAATGGATAATAGTGATAAGAATTTAAGGAGAGGGTTTAACTTGGCTACTACCAAAAGCATAGTAGTATCATTTCAATTCTGCTTTGGACTAAGAACAATCAAATGTTATCTCCAAGTTTCCAGTAATATTAAGCTTTAGTTATGGAATTAAAACTTGTGTCTTTCATTTCTTGGCAATTATATTGCCTCTTAATCTAATTTACCTTCCATACTGTATAGGGAGGATTCTTCTCATTAGGAAATTGACTATCTGTATCAGATTACAATGCAATTAAATTTGATCCTAAGAGTTGTGCCTGTTTTTTACTTATTATTATTTTTATTGAGAGCAGAGCAAAAGTTTTGTTCTTTGAAAAAAAAAATGTATCTGCATACACTTTTGTTATACTTATTTAAAAAACAAACAAACAAACAAACTTGGTCTAATTCTTCAAAGCCAAGATCTATATTGCAGCTTTAAAATAGATATAAAATTTGGATCTGGAATGCACGTCAGCTTACATTTCATTGAAAAATGTCATTCTCACTGGTTGAAGGGGAGGGGAGGGATGAAGATTTGAAAGGTACACAATGTACATCTGGCTGAAGCTGTTTCATGGGTGAATTTAAATGTGAATAAATCTACCCCATATGGTATCATTCACCACCATTTGTTTGGGTGGACTTTTAAGAAAAGTAAAATGCTAAGAAAAGAATAACATGGCACTCCCATTATAAGAGTTATAGTACTAACCAAAATCAGAAAGAATATAATCTGTATCAACTCTATGGTCATTTTTTTGCATCTGAATATATTGCATACTCACAAGGGATATATTAACTTGATAAGAGCATATCAGAATCTATTTTCCTAGAGTCAAACACAAAATTAAAAACTAAAGATAATTTAAAATTCCAGTGTTTTCATGGCAGTTTGAATTAATGGGGCAATTAGCAGAGGGAATTAATGCACCATTTTGCAATTCTTAGAGAATTATAGGCAATGAAGACATCAACTTGAAAGCAAAAAGAAAATAAAGCCTTTATTAAATAAATCTCCCAATATTATTTTTTTCCACCATCACTCTTTAGTGATGGCAGCTATACATTAAATATAATAGTCATGCCTCTACTGTAGCAAGAGAGAAACTGTCAGAAATACTAGTATGAAAAAGAGGAAATCAAGCAGGAACCCAGAGCCTCTCACAGGCACTCCATGACCCAAGACACAGGTGAATAATTGGAAAGCAATGCCAGGCAATGCTTCGTGTGATTTAATCCAAGTCAGAATTTGGGAGGCAAAGGTCCTATTGGTATCTAAGAGTGTGCATGGGCTTGCCTGTTCTCTGCATGTCTCCTTTGCAAATATATGATGGCAATAAGAAGTTAGCTTACAATTAGGGGAAATAAATCCCAGGTAGATATTATCAAAATGCATCCTGCACTGTGTGTGTGTGTGTGTGCAGGCATTGTGTGTGTTGGTGAAAAAAAGAGCATATATAAAGTAGGAAAAATTGGATGGATGGGAGTGAACTGACATAGTAATAGCATACTATTCAGCTGAGAATAGTAGTAGTAGTAGTAGTAATAGTAGTAGTAGTGATAGTAATAATAATAACAACAATAAATTTTAAAACAAAGAAAAACTATGTTTGCATGTCCACCATGTGGCAGGTACTATGTCAAATGCCAGGAATATGCATGAAACAGGACCTAATTCTGCTTCCAACTATTTAAATCCAAGGATAAATGATTTAAATAATTAGATTCTGAGTACTATCAGAATCAGAAGAGAAGTGTTTAACCTAATCAGGAAGTTCAGAAAAGACTTCCTGGAGGAGAGACTCCCTGTACTCAGTCCTGGAAATCATTCATTATGTAAATGAATAAGGATGAGAAAAAGCAGGTAATAAAAAAGCATAATGTGGGTAAAATGACATAATTTCAAATCATTTTTACTAATGTGTGAAATTTGACTTAAGAAGTAGAGGTTGACATAGGCAGTAAACTCTTTAATATTACTAACAATAATTTCTTTTTATACATATCTCCCCAGGTAAGGGAAATAAAAGGAGAAAGAAACAAATGGGACTACATCACACTAAAAAGTTTTTGTGCAGTAAAGGAAACCATCAACAAAACAAAAAGACAACCAACTGGGAGAAATTATTTGCTAATGATACATCCGATAAGAGGTTAACTCCAAAATATATAAAGAACTCATCCAACTCAAC
Organism: Rousettus aegyptiacus; assembly: GCF_014176215.1. Taxonomy (NCBI): domain Eukaryota; kingdom Metazoa; phylum Chordata; class Mammalia; order Chiroptera; family Pteropodidae; genus Rousettus; species Rousettus aegyptiacus. Next base: position 53,429,631 of record NW_023416311.1, read on the forward strand.
AACAAAAAAACAAACAATTCAATTAAAAAAATGGGCAGAAGACCTGAACAGATATTTCTCCAAAGAGGAAATACAGATGGCCCACAGACATATGAAAAGACACTCAAGGTCACTAATCAGAGAAATGCAAATTAAAACCACAATGCGCTATCACCTGACAATTGAAAACACACACACACACACACACACACACACACACACCTGTGGAAAGCCCAGATTATTATCACCCTTTTGGACTACACTGTAGCTGAACAGAATAGTTAAGGTAGCTTTGGGGCAAGATCATGAATAGGTGCAGCTGTCTTATCCCAGATGAATGCAAACTGCTTTTGATCTTTTTTCCTGATAAGAGATTGGGAGAAAATGTATTTGCCAGATCTATAGCTGCATTCCAAGTTCCAGAGGCTATATTGATCTATTTTAGCAAAAACATACCATATCTACCACAACTACAATTCAGGTAACCCTTTGGTTAACTTCATGGTATTTCACCAAAAACCAGCATGATAATTTAGTTTTTGAAGGAACTGAGCTGGTAAATTAAATGGAGATACAGATATTTTGGGTTCCACAGCCCCTGAATTCTTAAGTCTTTGAAGGTGATATTAATTTCAGCCAAATCTTTCCTAACTAAAATTCAGAATTGTTTACAATTTGCTATCTTGGTCAGAGAGTCAGAGTAGGGTGACTTTCAGATACTTCCACTTTTACTATTTTACCTTGGAAAAGAATTATAATTTTCCATTATGGGGAATGATTTTAACTTCTATCCCTTGTTCTTGATCCTTTCAGGTCATACAAGGCAAGCAGTATCCTATCTCAAATTTAAGATCATTATTACCTACTAGTCAAATTCATAAATTTCTGTCAATGAGGTTCTCCGACTGCCATTCTGTCCATGCTCTATTATACTGTAGGTCACCTTGATTCTAGCTGTTAAATGCCATCATCTCAGCTCTGCTCTTTGCTATTCCTATCGTCACTATTGACACCAGGAGCCCAGATCCACAGTAGTCCACTATAAGCTATTAGCTTTTCGACAGTGCATCCTTCCCCTTCACTGATGTGTTCATATTGGTTTTGGGAAGAATGTATCTTGTAGGATCTACCAAAGTACATCCTTTGTTGTATGTTCTCTGGCCTAACATCATTAATAGATCGTAATATTCCTATTCTCTGGGTCATTTAACCACTCTACCAATACTTTCTAAGGCAGTTAGTTACACAGCACTCTCATTTACTCTAAACCATCGTTGCTTCCAAATTTCAAAGAGCAATGCCAGAAATGAAATGAGATAGGCTCCAATTCTTCCTTTGAATTCTGATCATGGGAGAGTAGCCCCATCTCAATAAACTTTAACTTATTTTATATTATGTATTACCTGGAGTCCAGTACAGTTAAAATCCATTCTCAGACATGTTATCCTGGCTCTTGTCAGTTAGATCTGCTGACCTTTAATAAATAATCTTATTCGGTAACAGGAACAGTACTTCTGGCTAAAATAATCATTCTTGGTTTGTAGAATTGAAGACTGAAATATTATTAGAGACTTAGTTCTTTAATTTGAGACAGTGGCAAAATCCTCAAAGGCTTACAGGCTATGTAAAGATGTGAAATGGGCTCAGTGAATCTGCAGGAAACTGTGCCCATTGAAAGCAAGAAATTACTGCTCACCCTCAGACAGGTTTGTCAGATTTAAGAAGTAAAAAAATACAGGATGATTGGTTAAATTAGGATTTCAGATAAACGAGCAATATGTTTTAGTATAATTAAGTCTTAAATATAGCATTGGCCATAATTACATTAAAACATTGTTCACTGAAATTCTAAATTAACTGAGCATCCTATATTTTATCTGATAACTGTAGCCTCACTCAACCTAGGATTGCTAGATCTTCAAATCTCTCAAAGGTTACCAGAAATCTGGAATTTCTTGTGGAATCTTATTTCTAAGTTTTAGCAACTAGTTCAAAATGTTTTAAAAACACATCTGGAGGGCAGATGATGGCAGTAGGCCATCAGTTAGGGACCTCTTATATTAGATTACGATCTGGAATGCAGAATAAAACATATATACCATTGGAAGAACAGTTCTAATGCATATTAATCACGTCTTCTGCATGTCAGTGATTTTCTGAGAACAAGTGTAGACAGAAAAAAGACGAAAAAACTATGTGATCACAATACCTTCAGAGGAAATTGGAAAAGAGAGGGAAAAGTTGGAGACTCTGGATACCATGTATAAATAATTCCTACTTGACTAGATTGGGTAGAAGCAGCTCTGTGGCTTAGAGAGTCAGGATATACTCTGGAAATTCAAATATGTTTCATTAACCTTAGTCAGGTCAGCCATTTTAGGATAATATTAAGGAAAACACAAAATTTTCCTTTATTTAAACCCCATAAGAAAGAGTATCCAAAGAAAACAATAAAAAGTTATTTGAGTTAACATTTACTACAATAAAGCAAACTGTAGCTTCATTTTAAACTTGTTTTTAAGTAAGCATGTTTATGTTCTTTGGCACTAAAACTGAAACAATTTTAATTGAAAAATCTTCTATATCTCTCTGAGGTAAAAATATTTCCTCTGAAAGTGTGCAAGTCCCAACCCAATTAAAATAAAATAATGGCTTTCCAATCAGTTGTGGGAAGGAAACATTTAGAGAATTACTATGAGGTGATTCAAAAGGAACACCATTAAAAATGATGAATATAGGTAGCTGAACGTTTTGCTGCTGCTAAATTGAATTCAGTGGGTAGGCGGAAGAGCTTTTATTTACTTGGTGCCAAGCTGTGATGCATCCATATAAATGATCTGGCATGTGCAGCATTATGAGTCAAACAGCTTTGCTCCAGTAAAATAATTCTAGATGCAGGGCTGCCTCGATGTAATTTCCAGAATTCTATATTCAGCATATAGAATTCAATTCTTATTTTTATGAAAATGATAGTAACAACATATACTCCTCAGCAAAAAGGAATGAGGTTCCTAACTATCCTTACTTGGGGTCTGAGCCTTCGGTTTAAAGCTGGATTCCAGATTTTTTAGTGAATTGTTTAATTAATCAACCAATGACTGAGTATAAATATGTATTCAATCAGGGATGATATTAAATATTTTTAACCTTCCATATGGCATAATTTCTGACCAATCAGAATGGATACCAACCCAATTAGAATAGAAGTTTGCTGTAAAAAAAAAAGAAAGAAAGAAAGAAAGAAAGAAAGAAAGAAAGAAAGAAAGAAAGAAAGAAAAAGAAAAAAAAGAAAAAAGAAAAATGTATTCCTGTACCAGCATATTGGCACTATTAGCGCTGTATGCATCCAAGGAGAGGTGTCTTGAGAGAAGGAAAAAATTAAGATCAGACTATGCCTTCAGGAGCTGTATACTATAATTGATGTTTATATGAGAAGGCAAGATCTCCGATTATCATTTTATTCACTGGCTCAGAGGAATAAGTCAGAGAAAAGAAAACGAGGAAAAGTCAGAAAGTGGAGTACCACAACCATCCATTTCTCTTCTTATCCATAACATTTAATATGATGGTGTGGTTTGGAAAATTGGTGTAATTATTCCCCCTTCCCATGTAATTTTGTGGCACCTCTCATCAATAGGGGGTGTTTATTTCACTTCCCTTTGAATTTGAGCTGGCCTTGTGATTAGCATTGACCAATAATGGAAATGTGCTAATTGTGAGCCTTGACCCCAAGAGGCATACCTACTCCCAAGCTCTTTCTTTGAAACTTGCTGCCACCATGTAAGCAAGCCTGGGCTGGCCTGCTGAATGATGAAAGCACATGATCCAATCACCCTGTTGCCCTACTAGAACTGTCAGCTGACTAGAGATACACAGAGACGCCCAGCAAAGGCCCATCTCAGCCAAATCAGCGGAAGTATCCGGCTGACACAGAGACTTGTCAGATACAATAGTTGTTGTGTTAAACCACAAATGTTTGGGGTGGTTTGTTGTACAGTAATGGATGATGAATACAGTCGGCCTGGTTAATTTGAGAAAAAAGAGTATAGAGTTTTATTAGCAGATGAGATATAGATATACTAATGTGTCAAGTTTCACAAGAGTGTCAGGAATGAATGCCACTCTTCCTTGTTTTTATAGTGAAGTTGACAAAAAGGTAGCTGTTTGAAAGCAAAGAAATTGGGGGACATGAACATTGTTTTTGTGCCATATAACAGTAAGAAAGAGAAATTTGCAATAAGTGGCCTCTATATCATTTCTCACAGATGTTACAGAAAAAATAGTTAGAAACCATACTTGCAGAAAGCTTTTCATTACAGTTCCAAATGTATTATGTGAAAATCTTCTGAAATTGAAATGGACCTGATAAAAAGATATTTCTTAATAAATATGTAACATCATTTTAAATGCCAATTTACTAAGGATCACTTGGGAAAAAAGCTGACCTTTCTCTTCGTTTAAATGGAAATATTTAGGTCCATGGGGTACTTTTGATTTAAATGTCATTGATTTTTGGCAAATGATAACAAGAATGCTGGCATCGAACATTTAAATAGATATTAAATATATATTTAATTATTTAAATATTTAATAAATAGATATACTTGACAATTGATAATATATAAAATATATATTACATATTTCATAATATATATATTTCTAGGTAGCAAGACAATATAGAATTAGAGCGTGATAGTTGTCACTGAGGAGTAAATATTGCATAAGTTTAAGGATAATGAGAAGCCTGAACTTTAGGAAAGATCATAGTGATTGTTATTTCAGAAGAATTACAAATGAAATGGACATTATTGATTCATAATGCCTTAAAACCCTGACAAGATGGCCAACTGGCATGGCTAGCCGTTAGCTCACTCCTCTAAAATCAGCCTGGAAGAAACTATGCAAGTAAGATAGAAACATTAAAAGAATGAGAAGCCCTTGGGAAACTAATACTAAAAGAACGAAACAGAAGGTTACTTTGAACTAGTGTTAGTGTGTGTGTGTGGTGGGGCGGGGGGGGGGGGGGGGGGCGGGGGGGGGGATGTCTCAGAAGTGGAAGAATAGTGGGAAAATGTCCCTACATTGTTATGGAAATATCAGCTAGGATGGAATATTTAAATTATGTTCTTGCATATCCCCCAGAATCTCATGAGCCAAGCATAGCTTGTGTCACTCACAGACGTTAACAAAAATAGGAGAGTTAGAGGAAAAGCATCAGGCAGCTTGAAAGCCCGTGGGGTGAAAAGCTAGTAAAAACAGGTGCAGGCTGCTCTGCCTGGCCTCAGGCAGTCACTCCTGTACTGCTCCTGTCAGCAGAGAGCCAGTGGATTAAAAACCATAGAGTTTCATGACAATCCCTGACCAAATGAGTTTCTTGGAGTCATGGCAGTAAACAGTAGTTTTAACACATTCTGTGGTATGTGGAGAAATTAGATTCCAATTACCTACTAGATATTTCCCTTGGAATGCTTCATTAGGCATTTTACTCCAAAATAGAGTTTTTTTCTTAAAATTTACTCCTCTTTCTGTTTTTGTTTTATCAATGGATGAAACTATCACCCATATGGCCATCCAATTCAGAAACCTGAGAATCATCCCAGACTCTCAAAATGTCATTTGTTATTAATCAAGTCATATTTTCCTGCTAATATCAATTTTCTTCATTCCCACTGCTAGTGCCTTAGACATACAATTTTAAGTTATATAATACTATATAGAATTTATATAGTATCATATAGAATTTATATAGTACATATAGAATTTTGCTGCCAGGTTATTGTCTCTGACTTTATTAACATTAGAGTGAGCTAAGACAAAAATTTGATCACACAAGCCAGATAAAACCTTAACATCCTCCTCTCAATCTTATTTCCAGATTTTATAGTCAATTATAAACCATTCCACACAAGTAAGATATACAATGTTTTAAATACACACAGAGAGAAGAAAATTTCTTATGCCAGTACTTATCCATCTATTTTCTAAAAGTTATTTTTCTTTATTAAAATATCCCATTTTATTACTTTTTGAAGGTCTCACTACTACTTCAGTTTATAATGTTAACAATAATAATTTTTAACAAATGATTCTGACTTTTCCAGTATGTGACTTAATCATTTAATATTTATAATTTTTTTTGCCTAGATAACTACCCTCTCCCCAACTCAAATGTCAACCACATTCTAATGAAAGAACTAAGGAAATGATGAAGGAAAAAGATCACTCCTTAACTTTATCAGTTCTTTTCCTCCCCTTGTCGGTAGCAGTGACTGTTCAGCCACCAAAAGAAATCTCGAGTCCTCTAAATAGGATAATGCATACTTTCTATTGAAGGAGGCAGGAGAGAGCAGGACTTCCTTTTGTGTTGCCATCTTGTCTCTTCAGTTTTTCTAAGAAGATTTAGCATGTTGTCACAATCGTATATGTAAATTTAATATACAGGATAATGGCTATTATAAGTATAAAGAGAAATGTAAAGCTCTGATTAATTTTGACTCTCCTCAGAGTCTCAGAGTGAAAGCTCTCGAGAAGTTAGTTAGAACCTTCATAGGCATTCCCTGGATTTTGATCCCTCTCCTTTATCTACCCCGAAGAGGTCTAAGGATTCCTTAACCTTGAATCCCTATACCCATATCTTCTAATTAATTCTAATTAAGAAATCCCACCTCTAACCACAAGTAGGTACTCATTCCTTCACCTACTCCACATTTATGTCCAAATCTATGACATTCTGTCTGTATAAGTAGTCTGGAACTCTGATGAGCAGATAGAAGTCCCTTAGAAGAATAGCAAGTAGAAGAGCTCAGGCGCTCCAAGCTCTATGGTCCACTCTAAACTAGGCTCCTCCAGCTTGGATTTTATTTTTGATGTCTTCACTAATTTGAGATGAAGCTCATCTAGATCTTTGAACCTATTAGATTAAACACAAGATACTTCCCTAGGGTGGGCAAAATTTTGGAGCCGGGGTAATGATATTAAGGCACATCTCCCTTCCTTTTACCATCAATGGGCCCCCTACTGCACACTTGAACATTTGGTTTCTTTTCTTGTCTTTCCATTGTTCAAGCAATATAAAAATGGAAATATATTATTTATAATGGCTTCTTGTTTTGGAAATGTTCAAGACTGACCATTCTGGGAAGGAGACAATTAAATTCCTCAATATTTATCTTATGGAAATTAAGATGGAATAAAAGAGAAGAAAATCATAGCCAAATCTTCCCAATACATTTATTTTTGCCCCTCTTTCTCCATGTCTAGGCTGTTGTGTCTGCCTTATAAGTTCTGATTTTCCCTTTGTCAGTAAAGTCCAAAATGTTATTGTCTAACTTAGTATCTGACATATAACCCCCAAATATATAATGGCTACATAAATAAATTACTGAATAAATTTTCAATAAATGATAACAAGAATGCTGGCACTGAACACTTATATATATATATATATATATATATATATATATATGTAAATTTATGTATATACATTTACATGTATATATATTTCTAGATACCGAGATGATTCAGAAAGTTGTCACTGAGGAGTAAATAATGACTATATATATGAATAAATTACTGAATAAAGAAACAAAGTTCATGGTGAATGTACATGGCAGATGCAGAAAAAGCCTTGACTTTTTAATTGTGGTACATTTTATCTGCTACATTTGTGTTTTCTGCTCAGAGAAATGGGTTGTTTGCCATTTCATGAAATACAGAATATCAGAAAGGGGCATTTAGAATATTACTGCAAAACAAAACCTTGGCACTACTGCCTCCAAACAATGTCATAAGTAACTGAACTGCAAAAGGGTTTTTATTAAAACGATAAAAGACTTTTATGCCAATTGGGTGTATCCAGCAGCTCCTCTAGGTCTATATGTAAGGACCACAGAGTACTGAGTTGTGCCCTGAGGGAGAAGCCAGCCAGCTATTCATCCCTGATCTCTAGCTTTCACTTTCTCAGCTCCTAGAGCTACAGTGACTGAAATCCCCACAGTCCAGAGTATGGCAATTAAATCTTAGTTAACTAAAACTCAGACATATCTCTCTCTTGCTAAATAAGACTAGTTTACTCATATTCATCGTCACTCCCACATGAGAATTTATAAGCACCCACTGTTTACTAGCATTGTCCTGCCCATTTTAAGGGTTTCAAATAGATTATGAGCGAGGTGGCAAGTAGAAGAAATCCACAAAAATGAATTGGGGAAAATATAAGAAAATGCCCTTAAGCACTAAGAAACACAGAGAGAACCAGGAAGGGTTAGGAGAAACAGAATATTCAAGTAGCACCGTAAAACACACGTAGAGAAAAAGAGCACAAAATGAAGTGGGGTAGAAAGTGGAAAAGCAGTCACTGATGTGCTCGACTCCTTCTCCCAAACCCTAAATCGTTTCTTCAGCTCTATTCCTGATAATACATACAAAAAATACCACATTTACAAAGCACATAAAACACCTTTGAGTTAACCAAGAAATGCACCTAAAAGAGTTAATTAAAATCATAGTAAAATAATTGTTTTTCTTCAACTTTATTGAGAGTTTTATGTTTTTGTTTTATTTTGGCATAGTAAATAAACTTTGGGTGAATAAAAACATTTACTTTATCATTATACATTCTGATCATGTGCTGGCTTCAGGGTGAATCTAATATTGTTGATGCATAATAGTACCTAGGATTCTGTACTCACGGTCAAATAAACTGACCAAGGAATTCAGAGAGTTCCGCAGGTCACCATCCAATATTGCTGAGGTTAGAGGAATTATGAGAACCAGGAAATTTTAAAATTTATAAAACAAAAGGGAAAATAAGTATAAAAGATGAGATCCAAATAGGCAAATTTGTCTAAGGAGGAAAACAGATGTTGCTCAAATTTATTTCCTGTTTCTTCCTGTCAATGATGTAATTCTCTGAACTCAGACATTAAGCCCAGATGGCACAGCCAAAAGGAGATCTGTGGCCAGAGAGCTCATCTCGACCAATTTTGGTAAAAATCTATTAATTTTTTATAATTGTATTCCAGTCCTCATTTGTATGACTTTCAACTCCTGAATTTCAAAAAAATATTTTAAAAGATTTAGTCAAAAAATAAACACATCTAGTCAGATTCAAGCAAGAAATTATTTTAAAAGATCAGCAAAATAAAATACAAGCAGTGAGAACTGTCCTTGGCAGCATTCACTAGGAAATGAATTGTATGATTAGGATTACAAGTGCAAGGACATTACTTAATCTAATATTATAGGGGATTAAAAGCAAAGTGAAATGCCTTATAAGACAAAAACTGGGTTGAAAATAAAAATAATAATTATTCGACTTAAGAAATTTGAAAAACAAGTACACAAAATATAGATACAAATCAATAAAAGACAAAAATTATTTTTAAAATGACAAAACCAAATGTGAGATCTTTGAAAAATTAATGTCAGACTTCTGATGAAACCAAACAAGTAAAAATGAAAGACTCAAATAAAATCAGGCAGAGGAATGGATAAATAACCATAGATACAAGAGATGTAAAATGTAATGTAATAAAATTATGAATACTTATTCACTAATAAATTAGAAATGTTTGTCAATCTTTCTGAATCCCTACATAAAAACAGAGCAACTAGAACAAAACCAAAGCCAGTGGAAACAATTTACAAAACAATTAAATAACATGGTATCCACAAACCCCCCAATTGCAACAGGGTAAACCACCAACTGCAAAATGATCACCATGGCATTATAATCATGGTCAAGACCTAATGATCGTGTCTAGTGGCATACTTGAGTGATAAAAGAGTGATAAAATTCGACATATATGAAAAAAACAAACAAGGAAGCAATTACTCTAAATGCCAACTTAGTGAATATTTATGGCGGGAGGAAGGGCATTGTGACTGGAATAAGAACTCTGCAGGGGTTTCTGGGATGGCAGGTAAAGTTCTATTTCCTTGACCTGGGTGGTGTTTGACTTACAGTAATTCCAAAAATTGATAATTACTGCTGTGTATAGGTAGTTGGATATTCTTTGGTGGTTGTACTTTTCTGTTCCATTAAAATTCCTCCAAAAATGAAATAAAATATGGTAATAGATCAAGACCAAATTACCAAGAAGCTAGCATATATTTTCCTGACAGACTGAAGCTAAAAGCCAGAAAATCCACTTGTCATCTATTGCCCATGCCTATCCTCAAGAATAGGCTCTGAGTTTCTTTGATAGCTAGGTCATACTTGAGAAGTAATAAAATTATACACACAGAATAGTATATTTAGGAATATTGCTCATTCAAAATTTTGGAACTTACCAATAAATTTTAAACTAAAACATAACTAATATATAATCATCATAGATAAATGATACATGATAAAGAGGATATCATGCAGAGATTTTGTGATTAACTGCTTTTACATGTGACAAATTTTATTCTATCTAAATCTTATATAAAACTATACTAAACGTATTCATTATGGTTTATAGTATTAAAATTAATTTTACATATGTATTACATTAGATCTTTTCAACATCTCTAAAAATTAATTCAGGTGCATTTAATACTATTTTTTTTTCACCCTAACTTAAGAGAGTTAATTAACTCGCCCAAGATTACATAGTGAGTTAGTGGAAGAAATAAAATTCAAACGTAAGTGTTAGATTTTTGTGTCTAGTGGTTTTGCTACTTATATTAAAGGATTGATTTTTCTGAATTTGGAGCTTAGTCTAGCATATTTGGCAATTAAGCCCATGGGTTTAACCTCATTAACTTAATATTACAACTGTGCTAATTAACACATAAAAGACAAGCGTGATGAAATACTGAATTCTACCTGCAGAACATAAGGGATCCTCAGAAATCTTTCCTTTTGCATTCAAACTCATCAAAGATCACTAGGCAACCAAAGTTGATTAAAGTAATAAAAGGAATGGAAAGCTTATTTCGCGTGTCATCCATGAACAACCCTCAAAAAGTCTGAAGCAATTTCAGAGAAGCAGATTTTCTTAGAAACCCTACAGTTGCACGTTTATTGCAATTAGGGTAGCACCAAAGACATTAACATAGATAATAAAAATTCTGTTTGGTTTAAGAGCTCCAGATCCCAGTTCTTTGCCATGCAACCTCTGGGTGCTTAGTATTGACATACTAACTCCAAGCATATGTAAGTGAGCTTGTTACATTTGCCTATCACAGTTATCCATGTTGAGTTTTTATTCCATGTCAGGAATAAAAATAAATGACATAAATGATAACATAGGCATGAATTACGACACCTCAGTTATGTAAGCTGTCCTAATTTTAACTGCCCTCTTTGAAAAGAAAAACCAATCAGATATAAACTATTTCTGCCTATTACTATATGAAGCCTATTACCACATTGTTTTACAAGGATTTACAAACCAAACTACCCTGCATACCAATTGATCCCTCACAAGGAATTCTGGGAAAAAATCAATTCAACAAATGAATTCAACAAATATTTATTGATCTGCTAATAGTGCCAGGCATTGAAACAGGTACTACATATATAAAAACAAGTATGAGATAGACTCTTTGCCCTCTATTAGCTAACAACCTAGGAAGAAGAAAACAAAGGAAACCAAATAATCATAATGTAATTCAAGTGTGTTTTTTACCTGTGTTTTTAAAAATATAACCTTTCCTCTGTATCTTATATGACCCACAGTTCTGCAATAACTCACGCTCTCTGAGGACATAGATGAGAGAATAATTAATTCTGCACTAGGGTGGGGGAAGTCAAAGAAGATGTTTTAGAAATGTAAACTGCCAGTTGACTCCAGATTTTCATGTTAGCTCCCATAAACAACTTAAAAATTATATCACCTCTTGGTACATGTAAATATTTGTTGTTTTTAAGACAAATTATTTTATCTATCTATCTATCTATCTATCTATCTATCTATCTATCGTCTGTCTGTCCATCTATTTTTATTATGGTGACATTGGTTAACAAAAGCCAGTAAGTTTCAGGTATACAATCTAACCGTAAGGCATATATTCATGGCATTGTGTGTTAACCACCCATAGTTAGATTTCTTTCTGTCACCACATATTTGACCCCTTATACCCCATGTACCTCTCCCTTTCTCCCCACCCTCTTGTAACAACTAGTCTATTGTCCATGTCCATGAATCGCTGCTTGTTAAGACAAATTATTTTATTTCAGCTCTTTGTGTCCATGAAATCACTTAAGAGTTCTTATATTGCAAGTAATCCAGAGATTAAACCCAAAGTAAATTAAGCAAAATAACATGAATTAATTTGAAATGATGTGATGCTATCAAACCTAAGGAAATTGGGAGGACATATGGTAAAAGCACAGGAACTAAAAATGATTTGTAGAGCTACAGAGCAGAAACTCATGAACAGTCCCTTTAACAAGCTGTTGCCAATAAAAAATAAAATTCAACCATTGGTTAAGAGTATGACATATAAAATACATGTAAAATAAACATCATAAATTCATTACCTATAATAATTACAAAGCAAATACACATGCAGCAGCTACTCTGATGAAGAAATAGAAAATTAACAGCACTCACAGAAGCCTTGAATGTGTCCCTTTCTCATTACAACCTAATCATTTCTTCCTAGAGGGAATTAAAATTCTGACTTTGCAAAAATAAATTTTTGCTGCTGTCGCTAAACTTTTGTAAAGTTCAAAAATAGGCAAAGCTCTATTTTTCCATTGTCTATTTTTTTCTCACTATAATTAAATTTAAATTTTAGGAATGAATGAGTGAGGAGAGAGAATGAGGGAGAGAGAGAAATAGAGAGAAATGGAAGATAAATGAAAGAGTTAAAAATGAGAGAAAAGAAGGAAAGAGAAGGGGAGGGGAAGAGAGAGGAAAAGAGAGAGGAGAGGAGAGGAGAGGAGAGGAGAGGAGAGGAGAGGAGAGGAGAGGAGAGGAGAGGAGAGGAGAGGAGAGGAGAGGAGAGGAGAGTTCTATATGATTACATATACCAGCATATTTATATTAATAAAAAATGAGGATATGGATATCATAGCACATTGTTAACTAAGGAAGTCCAGTGAATCACATTTCTCAGTATCCACATCTTGTGTGTTGCCCTTCTTCATGAACTTAGTCATGTGACTGGCTTATGCAAATGGAAGAATCACACACACATTGGGACATGCCCTCATGAAATTCTGCTGCCACCAGGTGACGAAGCTCACTTAAGGACCATATGGAAAGGGCCATTAAGGACTATATGGACATATACAGCCAGTATATATGTCCCAGGCAAGCTGAGCTCCCAACAGACTTTCTAGCTTAATAAATCTACATGAGTGAAACCAGGGTAAAGCTATAGAAGAACCATTGAGACAACCCATGGAAATGTAAGAAATAATGTTTGACTACTTGAAAAACTGAATTAAAAGTAGAATTTTCAGTCTATTCCAAGTCAACAATATAGAATTGATTTGGAAATTTGTACGAGAATCAGACAGCTCCTATAACACAAATTTAAAAGTTGGAGTATTGGCATTGGGATGAAGCAGTGAGTAGATGCTGGAGCACTAGTAAGAAACCTGATGTTAGAGCTAAAAACATGTCTTGTAGCATTTAGGCAACGGCAAGACTGTTTTCTGAAATATTTTGGAAAACAGAGAATATTTCTAATGATTCAATAATGAACTTGTACATCCAGCAAAGAATTCTAGGAAAAATGTTAAAAGTGCCAATTGTCCTCTTTTACCTGTGTATGATAAAGACTAAGAGGAGCTAAAAAAGGGATTTCAGTTTGTAAGATGAATCTAGAGAATATATAAAGAGGCCGGAAGTTTCTTGGTTGAAAAATAAAATTATTTTACACATTCGGTCTCTCCAGCTAGCACTGTACTCTCAAAGAAATATATGCCTTTAAAGTAATTATCGCATTAGTGGTATGGCTGTAAGACCCTTTGTTAAGACCTCAAAAAGAGTTAAGGAGGTGCCTAATCAACTCTCTTAGCTGGAAAGAAAGACTTATAAGAATCTTACAAGCATTGTCCTACAGCATCAGCAGCCACATATAGAGTCTGAAGTTAAAAAAAAAACAAAAAACTGTATTTAAAATAATTGTAGATGTGGCTTTGGGAGTATCAACTGAACCTCAATGTGACTTACAGAAAGATCACAACATTTCTAAGAGAATTTATCAGCTTGAACTAAAAAGGACAGAGGCAGATTAAAAGGAAAAGTCTGTGACTCTCAAATTTATTAAGGACAGTAAGTTGAGAAAGCTACTCAGCTGCAAATGCAGGTCATTTATAATAAATAAACAATTAAATAAATAAAAATTTAAAAAAAAACAATAAAAGATGACGACGGATAAGCCAGAACTAAGTTCACAGGCCAGAACCAAGTTCACAGAGATGAGAGTCAAGAGTAACAGAGAAAAATATTTTAAAGAAAACTCCCCAGGAGCAGAACTGGGCACTAATCAAGTAATATTCTCTGCCCCCAGAGCCCTAATAACTTGGTTAACCTCACAGATTGCAAGGACCTTGTCAGTTTAAAATCCCTACCTTGTCAGTTTACAATCCCTTATTTTTTTTATTTTTTACACCTACAGCACCTGGTCTTCCTAGATGGTCTCCCATCCAAGTACTAACCAGGCCTGACCCTGCTTAGCTTCCAAGATCAGATGGGATTGGGCTCGTTCAGGGTAGCATGGCTAAAGACTCCTCCTTCCTCTTTTTGAATAGAAGTGTCTATTGCTGTTACCTCTTCTTAGTTTTTAAGTATGAAAGGGCAAAATAACTTGTTTTTTTAGGCCATGAGTATTTGGATCAAGAGGAACTCCACCCAAAATGCCTCATCCATACTCAGACCTGATTCTGTTTATGAGATCATAGGTTTCTTAATTGATGCTATGACTGGATGAAGCCATGAGTGTTTAGGAGGTGATGAGTGTATTTTGTGTATGAGAAAGATATGAATCATTGAGGCCAGAGGTTCCATTTTACCAAAATGGAACCCAATGAATCACACCTTCTGGTAAAAAGTACTCTTATGAGATCCCTTCCCTCATGGGATTTGCTTTGCCGATGGGACATCAGCAAATGTAATGCGAGCAGGGGCTTGATAAGTAAGCATTTGCACACTGGGGTTTGAATTCTTGAAGCATTGCTGTCACCATGCGAGGAAACCCAGTCTTGTCTTTTGAAGTATGGAAGATACCACATAGTGAAGCATCAAGCCATTTTAGAAATTTATGCTGAGGCCAGCCCCCTGGCCAATCTTCTAGTTGGGTGCAGCAGCAGCATAAGTGAGTCAGGTGAAGGCAGCAAAAGAATTACTCAAGTTAGGAACCAGTGTTAATTTTTCTGTAGCCCTTATCATTCTTAACTAATACTGAGAATTAGTAAAGAATCAATTAGTACTGGTTAATTAATTCACTGACTTTTCCAAATCAATTGTTATTCTTCCAGAGATATTTAGTTTTCAATATTTTATATATCCCTATACATAAATATATAGCATATTAAAAAGTATTTAAAGAATATGAATTTTGCTAGTTATCTGCAGGTCTCTGGTACCACCAAAATAGAAATTTAAGTTTGAATATTGATTTTACCTTCCATTTTTGAGCAAGTTATGATGTAGAAATAAAAGAAATTTGTTAAGCATTGTACAGCTTAAACCAAGTCTAAAATCACTGAAACATGCATATTCATGTCTGACGCTTGAGATATAACTTAGAAGTCTGAATTTGTCCTGAATGATGCTGGGAGGGCAAGGAATCCCAAGTTTAAATGCCACAAATTCTTACTGTAACTACCAAGTTTCAGTAGTTTTTCTTGAATAAATACTTCCAAATATGTTGTATTCCTTTAGTCAACTTCTAAAATCTTGAAATTGTTGTTTTTGATAATTTTGTCCAGTTTTATCATTGCTTTTTGTAGAGAGGATTTGCTGAATTCTTTAGTAAGCAATTCTGGAAGTCCTTTCCCCCTATTTCTTCTATTTCAAGAGTTCTTATTTACTGTCTTTTAATTAATTCCTAAGTGATCAATCATTATTAATTTACACAGATCTATCTCCATTACAATGTGTATTATTATTCACCACCGTTTCCTTTTTCCACCTTCCTCTATCTTTAAGATGCTATTCTGGTTCATTTGCTTTGCTTGTTTGTTTTGTTTATATAATTATTTTCTCAAATACTTTCTTCAGAAGGTGTGCATGAATGATATGCTCTATATCCACAGTCTTAGCAAACAAGAACTGCGTTACACATGGGTACATTATTTTCCAGGGAACTTTAACTTCTGTGAGTGACTGAGCATAAAGACTATGGATCTCATGTAAGCAAGTGAGCTTGCTCTGGGTCCCTTATGGAATCGTGAGCAAGGAAAATTTTGCATCAAACCTGAAAAGAGACCAGCAAAAATCTGCTTACAGATCCAGTGATATCCTAGGAAGTAAGTTAAATGACATGTATGACAAAATTCCCTTTAATAAATCAAGATCCCAAATTTATCAGCTTACATGAGCAAGCCTAAACTCATGCTACATGCATTAAGAAAAGACTAAATTAATAAATTGACATAAAAATTGGACTAGAATCAGTAGAAGTACAGAGGCCTTAGTTAGAAGTATATCCAATATTAACTCAAGGGAAGGGTGTTTTATCCACAGCACTCAAAGATTTTTAAAGAAAGAAAATATCCAGGGAAGATGAGTTCATAGATAATTATAAAACATGAGAAATCTCAATGCCAGAAATAGAGCCATCAGATTTTATAAAAGGAAAAATCTGTCTCCAAAGAATTAGGGCAAATAGAAGAATCTGAAAGGGTATTGAAAATAAGTACATTTAATTTCTAAAAATATGTATTAAGTCATTAACTACATAAAATAATAATAGAAATTATGAAATAAGAGGGAGATTTGAAAAGTATCTTTAAAAATCTTTGATATAAAATATAGTAATTGAAATAAAAATTATTCCACATGGATTAACTATAGATGAAATATTGCTGAAGGGGTGTTCATAAGTTAAAATAGAGATTTCAGACAGAGAAAATGAAAGAAATGTGAAAGAAACACCATGAAGAATGTGGATCATCACGCCAGACTTCTTTCCCAAACTTCAAACTTGTATATTCAACTGTCTCTTCAACATTTAAATTTGGACGCCTAATGGGCATTCCAAACCCAATATATCTAAAATTGAACCGTTTCTTCCACCAAAAACTGCTATTTACCAGCTTTCCCATCTCAGTTGATGTCAATTCTATCCTCCAGTTACTTGGTCAATATTCTTGCTGTAACCTTGACTTCTACTTATTTCCATATCTTAAATTCCATATAGCAGGGATCCCCAACCCCCATGCTGCTGACCGGTACTGGTCCATGGCCTGTTAGGAACCAGGCCGCACAGCAGGAGGTGAGCGGCAGGCGAATGAGTGACACTTGATCTGTATCTGCAGCCATTTCCCAGCACTACCATTACTGCTTCAGCTCCACCTCAGATCACCAGGCATTAGATTCTCATAGGAGCACTGGTCCTTGATGCCATAAAGTTTGGGAAAACTGCCATATAGCATCAATTTGTTGGTTCTAGTTTCAAAATATATCTAATATCTGACCATTTCTCACAATCTTCCCTAATATCTCTTTGGTCTGAGCTGTCATTATGTTTCACCTGAGATGACGGATTAAAAAAAGTCTCTTACCTGGTTTTCCTGCAGTACCATTAGGGCACTATAGTCTAGTCTTAACAGAAGAAAAGTGACTCTTTATAGAATAATTAATATTATGTCACTTGAGCCAAACTACTTTAGTTTCAGAATGCATAAGGGCAGAGTCAGGTGGGAGTTATGGAGGACCATGAGCCTGGTCACCTACAGGAGTTACAAACTCAAATGCCAGTAGGAGATAGACTGATTGGAAACATAAATGTATGTACTGGGAAGAGTTTAACACAACAGGAAGTGGTAAGGCCTGTGGCAAACAAGAAAGTAAATGACCAGTGAAGAGTATCAAATATATTACCCGGAGCTGTATTTCTTCACAGAATGTAAGCCCTCAATTCCATTAAAAAAATACTAAGTGAACTAATCTACTACTTCTGTGTTTCTGTTGCAGTTTTTTTTACTGCCTAAGATAATTTTTTTAAAGTGGGAGAGGCATTTAGATATCATTTAATATATGGTTCCCAAAAACGTCAACATTCCTGATTCTGTGCCTAATGTTCCAACTAAAAGAGTCACTTAGGTACTCTTAGAGTCTACTCTTTTATTCTAAAAATAAATTCAGTGCTTAGGCTTGGTCAGGCATTTGGAAATCCAAGTCCTTGTAGGCTTTAACTATGATTTTGCTTGTGTGCAACCCAGACTCTTGCAGGAAGAAAGTCTTAGAAGTGACACATAGATCTCTTTCCATATGGTTTGCACATGCATTTTCTGCATGCATGGATAATTCAAGGGCATGAGAAAACATATGCAAACGCTATTGGGCAGAGAAATTTAGACAATTCTTTGAAATGTTGACCTGTAAATGTTTAACACCTGCACAATACAGGATATGATAACATCTCACAAAACTACAAATCTTCCTTGGAAATATAAGTGGAAATGGTCAGCCTGTGAAAAGGAAAATAAATCTCATTCTTTCTGCAGAAGGGGAAATTTCTAAAAGATACCAATAGCCTGGCTCTGGGTAGAATACAGGCATCTTTAAAGTTTCTGTGTATTGTAATATGCAGTCAAGTTGAGCAGTTCTGGCTAAGATTGTGGGTCGACATAGTTATTAACATGTTAAAAGCACAACAAAGAGACAAAAATTGAATTGACATGAATCTTTCAGAAAAGAGTACAATTAAAAAATAACTATAAAATCC
Source organism: Rousettus aegyptiacus (assembly GCF_014176215.1). Lineage (NCBI taxonomy): Eukaryota > Metazoa > Chordata > Mammalia > Chiroptera > Pteropodidae > Rousettus > Rousettus aegyptiacus. The sequence continues at coordinate 53,448,450 of NW_023416311.1, forward strand.
AGACTATTCATATTTTAAATTTTAAATATAAAGCTTTTCTATTTTTATTCCTAATAAAAGGATCAAACTGCAGTTAAAATATTTAATGTGCTGAATGGAGGACATGAAAGGGAAGCAAAGGCGAGTCTTCCTTCTCACCAAACATTTAGTAATCTGCCTAAAGCACTGATAGAGCATTAAGAAAAGTAGATGATATAGGTGAGATGAGGTGTGCAAACCAGAGAGAAACAGAGAGGCTGATTTCATTTGAACAAATTTTAGAACAATATTTTAACTATAGAGGCATCCTTTTCATTTAGGCTGACATCTATTTCATCCTTTTTATATAAATGGTGATTCTTTTTCTTAAGAAACTTTTGGTTTCTTTAAAATTCTTTTTTAGTATTCACAGTCATTTTAATAAATGCAAAACACAACAAAATTTTGAACTAACCTCCTAGTTAATTCCTAGACAGGAGATGTAGTAGTCACCAATGTTGTACATTCACCTATTGTAGTAACACTTAACATCTCATTTTTATTTTTAATCTACTAAAAAAAATAATAATAATGAGACTCGACATTTATGCCGGTGACAAATTACAAGAGTATCTTCAGGACACTCAATAGTCTTTTGCTGAAACTATAGTCAAGTTGCCAGTTTCCAGTGACATTCTCCAACAATTTGGCAAAGACTTTGAGTTACAAATCAGCAGGTTTAATCTCAAACATCTGTGGACATTTAAGTTCACTGGAAAATTGGCAAAATTATCCTAAGGGATAAAAGACACTTGAGAGTTATATCAGTCATCCATCATCTTTCACAATCATTCCAGCAGAGCAACAGTTTTAGAAAATTGTTGCTGAGCTCGCTCTCTCGTCTTCTCATTCTTGCCAAACTGGCCTTTCTTCTCACTCTCAAGTGCCACATAAGGTGTTTTCATGGTGGAAATTGTTCACACAAGCATTTATTGTGGCTGATTGATGGTCAGTGCAAGACATGAAAAATGTGACCCCTCATCAGACATGTCACACAGCTGCCGTAAACAAAACTGAAAATGTGACAATAAGACAAGTTATAATGGGCAAATAAGAAAGTAAATGGAGAAGGCATAAGAGAAAATTATGCCAAGTGAAGATAAATTGTCAAACTGTGAATTATTCAATTTTTTTTTTTGACTTAACCTTACTATATGATATTTAGTCCAACATTTACCGCTAACTGTGCAGGGTTTATGCCAATTCCTCCTCTGTCAATGAATTAAAAAAAAAAAAAATCATCGCATGAAAATGACCACTGATTAAATGGACAGTCAGTAAGTAATCATACAAGAATCAGCCTGTAAACTGCTTTATAGTTTCTCTCTTGAAGCAGTATATTTAAGACAGCTCTCAAAGTGTGGTTTAGAGATCCTAATAAGCTCCCAAAATTTCTCAGGGAGTACACAGGTCAAAACCATATTCATAATAATACAGAGATGTAACGTATCTATCCATTCTCATTCTCTCATAAAAATATGGAAGTTTTTCCATAGGGTAAATAATATGTCCAAAATTACCTGAAAATGCTATTAAAATAGTTCCCCCAATTCCAACTACATATCCATGTGAGGCTGTATTTTCTTCATTGACTTGAATCAAAACAACAAATTACAACAGATTGAATATAAAAGCATATCTGAAAAATTAAGCTTTTTTTCTATTAAGTCAGATAGAAAGATATGTAAAATGTAAAACAATGACATCGTTCTTGATATTTTTTTGTTTTTGAAAACATGGTTATTTTTTATAACAATGTAATAGTTACATAATCAAGTGTTGGGTATACTATTATGTAATTTAAAAAGACTGTTAAATATTTTTTAAATGTCTCAACTTTTATTTTTAATTCAGTAAATATAAATGGCTATAACCCACATAAATAAGAGCTTGAGGTCCTCAATAATTTTAATGTGTCCTGAGATGAAAGGTTTGAGATCTGCTGTTTTAGACTATCCTTAAATGTCATCAATTAATTTTGTCAACATTCTGCATCATTTATGATGACTCTTTCTTAAAATGATAATTCTGCACCTAACTAACAGTTAGTTCTGGATAAACCAGGATCATCTTGCAGTGCTAGAAAGTAAGGAATTGATAAAACAAACAGGAAAATAAACAGGAAAACAATGGTGGAGGTATGTAAAAGGACACTAGAACCAACCTAAAGAGCTCCCACTGGCCAAAGGTGGAACAATGTGAGTAACAAAATAAAATAGTATGAAATTATAATCCAAAGTACGAAATAAATATTTCATGATTTCACACTGATAAAAACTTGACTAAATAAATAAGTGAGGAAAAGGCACAAAATCCTGTGCAGAAGAATTCAAATATTTTAGGTAGATGCTCCTCTCTGAAGGTGATAGAACATAACTCCTCACACCTTAAGTGTGAACTTCCTTTCTAAGAGTACAGAAAGGGGGGGGGAGTAACTTTACAGTGGAGAAACCTGACAAACAATGCCTCAGCCAAGTGGCCCATACTACCTACCATCAATAGTGATAAATTTTGTTGATAATATGTACCCTCAATATTATGTGATGAAATTGCACTTTACCTCCTAAAAACCCATAATCCCAATATCATCATGAGAAAAACATGAAACAAATTCCAATGAAGGGGCATCCTGCAAATAACTGAATATTAGTCTTCAAACTGCCAAAGTTATCAAAAACAAGAAAAGTCTGAGAAGATGATAGTCAAGAGGAACCTAGGGAGACATGGTGACTAAGTATAATGTGCTATCCTGGATGAGACCTGGAAATGGAAAAAGGACATTAGGTAAAGAGTAAGGAAATCTGAAAAAAAAAAAAAAAGGCTTCAGTTAATAATAATATAACCACATTAGTTATAACAAATGTATCAAATTTATGTAAAATGTTTATAATAGGGGGAATTAGGTACAGGGTTTATAGAAACTGTACTATTTGATCTATTTTTTTGTAAATCTAAAACTTTTCTGAAAAAAATAAAGCTTATTTAAAAATAAGGTAATGTGAATATATTAAATTTTTTGGTCAAGCTCTAAGATGACAAACAGTATAAGAGAGATAATTATTGAGGAGATGCTACATCAATGCTTCTCAAAATGTCATACAGGGAACTCCTGCATGAGAATTTGCCAAACGAGCCCAATAAACCATGTTCTCAGAATCATCCTAGCCAGGTTCCACTGCAATAGACTTTGTGGAAAGTAAGGCCCAAGAATTACCATTCAAACGAGTCTGAAATCCATTGGTTAATGAGACATAATATATTATTGGTCACAAAAAATCCCTCTTGCACTTTTTTAATGTAGACTTCTTCCCATAGAGCATCTTGTCTGCAAGTAACAAAAATAATCTCACCAAATAACAAAAAGCAGCCGGTCGAACTAACAAAAGTCTCCTCAATGAACTTGAATAAATAATTTAGGCTGAATGCTAATTATTTGCAATCAGATTAATTATCATTGTTTTGAACAAAATGACTCAGAGATTTCCAAAATATATTTCTCTCAGTACTAACCTAATAGATAACTGATACATTTTATAGCTTAGGCCAGAAATTTACTCATCCCTTATGTACCAAACTAGACAATCACCCTAAAATTAGTCACGCTTCATCTTACTAAGCCTAAGAATACCTAGGAAAAAAGAATTAATTTCACCTAATTTTGACTCAATTTATAATATATAATGTGAGTAAAGAGTTGCTTCATCAAACTTTTAAAAGTTAATTTGCCTTCAGCACAGTAGTTTTTCATGAAAAAAAATTGTACATTAATAAATAAATAAAATTTTAAAAGGAAATAAAACTTCATGATGATGGAATGATCAAGAAAAAGAAGGCATTGCAAGAGTAGTTGAGGGAGATAATTAACAAAAAGAGAATAGGCCTCTTCCCTTCTAAATCCTTCATAGTAATTCCTGAAATGTCTAAGAGCATCAATCCTTCATAGAGCATTCCCTAGGAAAGGCAATGTGGTTTTGCAAAGCAGACACTCCTGGGGGATGTTAAGATTATTTTTCTGATGCCATTTGATTTATAGAAATGGAACATAAGTTGTTTTTGTTTCTTACTCTTCCATCATTTTAAAATATATTTTTTATTTTTCAAACACAGTTGGTATACAATATATTAGTTTCAGGTATACAATATAGTGATCAGACATTTATATAACTTATGAGGTAGGTGATCACCCGATAAATCTAGCACCCACATAGTTATTACACTATTATTGAATATATTCCTTAATATTCCTTACGCTGTACTTTATATACCTATGACTCTTTTGTAACTACCAACCATACTTCCTAATCCCTTCCCCTTTTTACCCACCCCCCCTGCACCCCTCCCATCTGGCAGCCATCTAAATGTTCTCTGTATCTATCAGTTTCTTATATTTTTATTTTGTTCTTTAGATTTCACATGAAAGTGAAATCATATGGCATTTGCCTTTGTCTGACTTATTTCACTCGGCACAATACCTTCTAGGTCCATCTATGTTGTTGCAGATGGCAAGAGTTCATTCCATTTTTATGGCTGAGTAATATTCTATTGTGTGTGTGTATATATATATATATATACATACATATATATACATACATACACATATATATATATACATATATCACCTCTTCTCTATCTATTCATACATTAATGGATGCCTAGCTCGCCTCGATATCTTAGCTATTGTAAATAATGCTGCAATGAAGATACGGATTCACATAACCCTTTGTAATGTTTTGGGTTTCTTTAGACAAACAGAAGTGGGATCATTGGCCTAGACACCCACAGATATTTCTGTACCATACTGCGGTACAGAGAAATTGGGGAGACTTTTATTTCCTAGGATCTGCCTGGGAAAAAGAGCACAGGATCATTCCGCTCTCAAAGTTCACCAAGTACACCTGGGGTGGGGGATGTTTCCATCTTTTGGATTTGGCAAGTAAGTATAGAAAATGGGGGGAAGGAATATATCTGGCCCTCTTTCAGGAATCTACCAGAGAACTAAGAACAATGTTTCCTTTTTCTTCTCCCCACCACTCCCCAGTGTGGCTATTCTTTATGTAGTCAGTGGGATACCATCAAACCTGGCTCTTATTTATCTTGTATATTTCCAAAAAATGTTGTGTTGTGTTTTACTTGATGTTTTAATTCAAAAATTAAAAATTTGACTCTTAGTCTCTGCTTTCTGCTATAACCAAACTGCCTTGATGCACTAGATGTCTCATGATTTAGCTGCTGGAATGAGGGCAGGTGACAGAGCAATTTAGAAACATTAGAGGAGGGCAGAAATGCATAAGTTAGTGTTACAAATATAATCCTGCCAGATGTGTGTGTATATCCTAGGCAATACACTCTCTATATTTCTATACTTTTGGTTCTTACTAAAAGCATAACTGATATTCCTGAAAAGGATATAAAACTGAGAGGAAATATTATCTGAGTACAAAATTTTTTCAAAGTACATCTATTTCTGGTACAGATTATTTTTCCATTCAGGCCAGCTTAGTTATTCAACACAGATACACTCATGTTGGGTATGTTGAATTGGCTGCCTCCTCAGCACTAAAAATATATGAAATGGAATTGAGACATTAGCCTACATGTATTTACTTTATCAGCAAATATTATCTTGACAAATATGAGAGAACAGCATATAGATGTTGTATGCATACACAATAATTCTTAGAACAGGGAGAAAATCGAGTATTGGGAAATATTTATGTGTATATTTTCATTAATATCTACTTTAAATTTTAATCTTAGTCTTAGACAGCCTTTTTTCTTTACTAAGAAGCCAGAGGAGATTGCTTCCCTATCACCAATTTCATTTTCAATTCATGACTGAAATGCACATTCCTTCTACGAAAAAAAAAAAAAAATACATGGAAGTGGTTTTAAGTCATTTATGGTCAGGTGCTATAATTTATATTTTATCCAAATCCATAAAGTTTATCCACAATGAGAATTCAACCTATGTAAAATTGAATAATCAAAGAATATAGAGAAATGATAAAGAAAATAGAATGAGGATCAGTGTGTTTCTTGAAAACAATCAGAAACTTTTTGAAGAAGATATTAAGAATACTTTTTAGATGAATGTAATATCCTATACTACTCTACTTCTAAAATGAGAAGTCACAAATTTCATCAAACTTACAAAAATTGCTTCTCTAATTACAGTCAACAATAAATTGGGGTCACTTCTCAGTCATATCTGAAAGTGTGAAGATGAGTCAAAATCAATATATAGACAGGTCTGTAGAGATGAAAAACTCATGAGAAGTATCCGAACAAATTTCTCTGATAAAAACCTACCCAAAGAAATGCCAAAACAAACACAGAAAAAATAAAACCTATATTCCAGAAAACTGTCCTCAAACAAGATTGATTTCTTTCTGTGAAATTAATATTTAAAAAATACAAGGCAATGATTTTTCCATAAAATTTTTTATTCATTTACACAGGAGTGTTGCATGCCAGAAATCTCTATTCTTTCATAGCATTGAAAGCGCTCAGTGACTCTTACTGGTTGAGAGAAAGAGAGAGAGAGAGAGAGAGTGAGTGAGTGCGTGCGTGCGTGCGTGCGTGCGTGTGTGTGTGTATCAAGTGCATATCAAGTTGCTGTGACTCCAGGAATTCTCCAAATTTCACACCCAACTCTTTCCCACCTGGTCACTCAGTGTTTTTGTTTTTTTAATTCGCTTTGCTTCAGTGCCAAATGTTAATCTAAGAAATTAAACATTATAATTCATATATATTAGTTTAGTTACTGTAGGAAAAAAAAAAGTTTAAGTATTCTAAATCTTAATCTTTATGAATAATCCAGCCCTTATATTGTACATAAGGCAAAAATTAATCATAACATTTTTTTCCTCCCCATCAAAGAGCATGATATATTAGGCTCACATTTGAAACATTTTTACCCAGATTCTGTAACATCACATTATTCTTTCCAAGCATTAAAGTGCATTTTCCACTGATCATTCTTATGAATTAACAATAATTCTATGTGCTATTGCTGTTTAATTGCAATTTAGGTATTCTGTATCTGAGAAGCAAAACTTTTTTACTCTTTACATCCAACCCTCTCATCTAATTGCCCCTTTGAGAAAAGTTCTCTTAGGCCTTATCTTTTTTTCTACTTCCTGAATAATTGTAAAGGATATAAATCTGCCTGACAGCAACTCTGCAAAAAATGTACAACTTGGCCCTTTTTTTGGTTGTCTCCCTTTGTGCTGGACTGACATGAATTGCCTTCTAACAAGAGCAAGATCAATTAAGCTGATAACAGTAGAGTTGTGTGAGAACAATGAGACCTACCTCCACCATAACCATAATGCCAGAGCTTTCATTATACAGATTCTGTGACTCCATCAATGAATAAAGACACATATCCCCTATTAAAGTCACTTGTCACTACTTAGTTGGCTATCTTAGAGAAAGGGTGTGCACAATATATTCTCTTTGAAAGTGAAAGTGCTGACACCTCACTGAGTTGAGGACAATGAAAGCAACATGAACAAGGACAGAAAAAGACGGAATAATAAAGACTCTGAAAAACAGGCAGGACACAGTTGTGGCACACGAACAGCTCTGGAACTTGAATGAAAATACCAATCTGATTCTAATTTTACAAAAAACATATATAAAATATTTATTGGGCCTATTTATCAATGTATTAAGTGTCGAGCTTAATCAAAGATCCATTAGTGAGAAGCAAAAGTAGGACTCCTAGGCTTTATCCATAATTAAGGCAAAATGAAAACGCATTGTTTTATTTGGAAACCAGCCAATGAGATATTATACCATCACTATATCTACATCTTGGTTATTGAGAATACTTATTTTATATATTTTTTTCATTTAATGCAACTTCAGACATGACTGTGTGTAGCTCTAAATGACAGGTGTATCTCATAGGAAAATCTACCATCTGGAAATAAGGTCCAAAGTATTATACAATACTTTGTCAGTTATGTTATTTAACATAACTGACTTGAAATGTTTTATTACATCCTAGAAATCAAGGTTTTCCTAATGAAAATAGATTGCAATTGATAGCTAATTAACAGTAAAATCCAGAAAAGGTATCCAAACATTCCTAAGATTTCATGCATGGAATTAGGTCACTAATTTAAAAAAAGCTCATCAGTATCTTAACACGTTAATCCCATTTGTCTGTTCAAAAGGCCTAATCTGAGTGTTAGCCAAGAAACTCACTTCTAGAATTGCTTTCAAGCCTAGTTTCCTGCCTAGGAAGTTTTCCGTTAAGAGTGGCAGTGTATAAGGTGGTAGCAGAGCCATTTAAATAATCATGCCTATATCAGTCTCTGAATTCTTACTTCTCCAAAGAGGTATAGCACAATTCCAAGAATATATTCGTTTTCACTCCTCACAAAGTAGGCACTAAAATAGGTTGTATATTTAGATGGTGACCTCAGAAAGTACTGTGAGGCAGTAGGAAAGTGAACAAGGAAGGAGAAAACAATAAATATGCCTTCATAAGTTTGATTCTGCCCTAATTGGATCTTAGGGATCCTCTGAGAGACTAAGGGACATGCACAGAATTCCGCACAAAGAACAATTTCCTGGAGTCTAATAGCAGTTCTGATGTCCAAATAGAAATCCAAATAGTTGATTGCTTTTTACAGTAAGTACTGACTACTCCCTATTCAAACTCTACCTTGGTGATTTAGGTAGTCCCTATCTCTATATCTATTATTCTTGTTCTTCTAATTACCTGTTTAAAGTCCCTGAGTTTGAGTCTGGTTCAACTAGCTGACATAAAATATAGGATATTGCCATTCATACCAGTATAGGTCATTCTGAGCAACAATAAGTAATTAACCAATTGACAGATAACTGAATTCAGTTTGGGTCTACCCTGGGTAAAAGGCGTTAGAGATAATGAGGCATAGATTATATCAAAAATTTCATTAGAAAAACACCAACGTAAGAAACAGGCATTATCAAGCTTCTCAAGAGAGGGCTTTTGAATTGACAAGCACCTGGCTTGACTACTCTAACCATGGAATTTGATAACTTTTCTTCTATAAATAACCCATGATACATAATGTATACATAGTCCCTCATTCCCTCAACACTTGTCAAAGCTCCTGATACAGTTCCTTATATTCTGTACTCAGAAGCTACCCAGTAAATATTGTAGGCTGACTCATGGACTCTAGAAATTCCAAGAAAAAGATGATAGAGTATGCAGCAGCATATTGGCTGTAAGTGCCTACTCAAGTGAACCCATTGACTGGGCAGGTCATAACTAAATGTCGGTAGTTTATATGGCCACCTCGGTATAGAATATTATTGATCCAATTTGAAAATTCTACACTGTCAGCAGAGCAGTAATCAGCCTTTTGCCAGAACATGCATATGTGCTTTAAAAATGTACTAAGAATAAGCAATGAAAACCCTTTAGAGAAAAAAGACCAAAGAGGCATAGATACCCAAAATCCAAATATAGTTTTAGTTCCTCAAGTCACTTTAACACATCATTCACCATATACTAAACAAAATATTTAGGACCGCAGGCAAGAATGATTTAGAACACAATTTGGAAAAAAGAAATCATTACAAGTGAAATCCTTCCAGGCTACCAAGATTCTTATTGTTTTTCTTTGCAAATTTTGTCAGAGATCTTTGGGAGGAAAACAAAATTTTTAGTAACTCACAGGATTATCTGTACTTTTTTAGTAGTCTGTATAGCCAAAGGTGCTACATTGACAGTGCTTCATAAATTGTGAAAGTTTCTCTTCCTTTTTTTATTAAATTTTAAAATTATTATTATCATTATTATTTTTAAAACAATAAGGTATAAACCCACAGGTACAGGATGTGCTTTTTTTCTGATTACATGTGCTCATTTGCCACCTTTATAGCATTTGTTATGGCTAATGAAGTAAGCAAATATAGGACACCAGGTCAGGAACTATGGAACTTAAGTGTGGAGTCCACACCCTCAAGGAACTCACAATCTAGAAAGGGAATAAGACAAGTATGTGTAAGAGAGATACGAATTTATGTTCATAGGAATAAAGTGGTGGGTGCACCATTAAAAGCTTATGGGAAACATAATATCTGAGATATTCTCTAAAAACTAGGCAGCACTTCAACAAATAAAACTGGAGGGAAATATATTATAGGAGAAAAGGAAAAGATCGAAACAAGGCATGATTCCTTAAGAGTGATGATTTCTGTTTAAAACAGTGAAAGTATGGATAGTTATAGGAAAGTGGAGTGGAACATAGAGATCATTAAAGACCAGTTGGAAAAGTAATAATTTGAAAGGAGGATTCTAAAAGTTCAGAGGAGAGAACTAACATAATTAGTTCTATATTAGTTGAGTATATGGGAAACCATTAAATGTCTTCGGTTGCACACTGGACATTCTCCAAAATACATTTTCCAGATGACCCTAACTTACATGAGAGAGGAACTTGGGCTCTCAAGATAAATCTAGGAACTCAGCCCATGGACATTTCCAAGGATATCTTCAGGCAAGTTTCAGTCTCCTGTTCTTAATCCTAAAGATCCCTTACTCATGGTGAATAACAAAGTTATAGATAGATAAGTGATGAATGGAAGGAAGGAAGGAAGGAAGGAAGGAAGGAAGGAAGGAGGGAGGGAGGGAGGGAGGGAGGGAGGGAGGGAGGGAGGGAGGGAGGGAGGGAGGAAGGAAAAAACTTACCCTCTCTATATGTATATATATGTATTTATGTATGTATTTATATACACACACACATATGTACATATATATGTATATATGATTTTCAAAGATATTTTAGTGATACTTATTTTAACCTTACAACATTTTAAGGAAGATAAGAATTAGTCATTTAAAAAAAACTGAACTAAGTAACATGTTTAAATGACACAGTTATTAAATGTTAGGATCAAGTCTACGATATAATTTTTTGCCCATTGCTTTTCCCATTACACCAAACCACCAAACTGTATCTCTATAATTCTGTAGTGATTTATCTACTTATATGTCAGTGATTTCCACATCCCTTACTTAAGTGCAGACCTTTTCTTTACTTATCAGACCTATAAATTAAGTTCCAGGTTGAAAGTCTCCCTCTAGATGCCCAATAGAGATGTGAAGCTCACCAAGTTCACCATATAATTCACTTTCTTCCCAATAAATTTGACCTTTTTCTGCCTGTTTTACAATGAATCATGTAAAACAGAACCAGGTATATGTTATTCAGTGTTTTCCTCTACTTAATCCACCATATCTAATCAGTCCTCCTTCCTTAATGTTTTCTCCATTTCTAGTGCCAGCACTATTGTTCCGACCCGCATTATCTCTTACTGTTAAGAGATAATAAGCACTTATGTGATCCTTAACCACTTATGCAACCTCTTAAGCACAAACCCATGTCTTTTGATTACATAAGCCCTTTAATAATCTCTTTTTGGTTAAAAAATACAAATAGCACATGATTGGTATTCAAATATCAAATCAAACTATTTTATGCATTTGTTACATTACAAAAGACTTGTTTTTGTTTTGTTTTTAATACTTTTTTAAGAAAGCGAATCAATAAATAAATGGTTATTTTTTCTCATTAACGCTCAGTAATAAAAATTCAGTCCTTAGGAAAGAGTGTAGTGTGAAGTCATTTCCTAAAATATTCTACTCAAAAAAAAATGCATGTTATGAATAAAATAAGTCTTTGCAAACTGTACAGAACCATCTAATTAAAATGTAGGAAAAATACATACTTATTTCTAAATCTGCATACCATTTTCTTGCTAGTAACAACAGAATTCTATTATGATTTAGTTCATGATAATGACAATTTTATTTCTCAGAACCACTTAACTGTATTTTGCCAAATATTTTCTCTCTCTATCACACATCTAAAATAAGCTAGTCAAAATGGAACCACTGAAATATAACCCAGTTTTCCTATTTATAAATAAATAAATGTGTGTATTTGTATATATGTGCATATATGTGTGTATATATAATTTTCTTATAAGTCTTAAAAAGATGAAGAAATACACTTTCACAGAAAAACCATGAAAGAAGCATCTAATTCACAAAACAATTTAATAAAAAATCAAATAATGTAAGAATTTTCTGTAATGCATCGAAAAAGATTTTATTGTAAATTAGGCATAAATATTTCCTTTCAGCATAAACTACACACATGCCCTGGCATGCGCATAAACACACACCATATACACATGCAGATCCCTTCAAATCTTTAACTCTTGTAACTATGCATCAAAGGCACATTGTGTATCTTAGCAACCAGGCTAATTCACGTACCGCAGAAAAACATGGTAGCCACTTTTCATTTGCTCAGTGCCCATTTGAACTTCTTAGTTTCTTCATCAAAAGCTTTTGTTCCATTTGTTTTTTCCACTTTCATCATGTTTTGTATTACACTTATTTTTCCCATATAATAACTTAAAAATCAAAGAATACATTCAAATAAATATATTATTCATGTCCAAGCTAAATGGGTTTGGAGAAAGAAGGAGGAATAGAAGAAAGTGTTCTGGAATCTCCAACTTCCCTATGCCACACTCTGCCCTCACACTGTGATCCAGCCACAATAGCCATTTAATGTTTGCTCAGACATCAAGCTCTGGTCATCCCTAAGGTTTTTCTTTATACTGTTCTTGTTTCTTCGAGTCTCCTGTTCACCATTGGCCTGGATAACTTTATACCTTCCTTCGAGTCTCAGAGTAACATCTCTTTGTTGGAGAATACACTAGTATTCTCTTTTTTTCATTATAAAATTTAGCAGAGTTATTCATTACATATTTATTTGTGGGATTACAAGAATAATGTCATTGTTTACCATTGCCAAAGGGGTCCACAAGGGAGCGTCTTATTTTTTACCATTGTTATGCAGCACACAGCACAATGCCTGACCCAGGACATGGTAAATACACAATAAATATTTAAGGAAGAGAAGAAGAGAGCAACAACAGTGTTGAAAACTGAAGAAAAGGAAAGACAGATAGAAAGCAGATAACTTTTCAAAAGAAGGCAAAGATAAGTAATGAACAAGCAGAAAAACAGAGGAAAGACAGGAACAACAACAATAAAAGAACCACACACTATTATAAGCTGCTTGGGAACAAAAATAAAAAAGCAAGTATAAAAAAGAACCAAATGATCTCTGATGACAGACTAGCCAATCCAACATTTTTCTATGAATATCAACTAGAAAAGCAGACTGAAACAGGATTATGACTGTCACCAATGAAAAACTGTCATACTGATGTCTCCTTGTAATGCATGCATTGCTTTATGGACCCAAACTCCTTGAGTCAGCACCACAAATCTGGCTAATATTCTTTAGAGCAGCATTTGCCCTTTAGGGTTCTGATTTAGCTGACAAATGTGTAAAACCCCTTGTAGCCAGTTACCCTGCTATTGATTACATATCTGTAAGGCTCACAGACTCATGTTTTTTTCTAGCTAAGGTCAGCATTACCTTAAGCCCTGTGCCCTGATGCTGAGCTGTCTATTTTAGAGGGCACGACATAAATTTAAGCTACGCCTTGGTCACTTCCACCTTATACCCCTGGTGTTTCTGTAGATGAATATGGAAGATATTGATCTAAAGTTCTCTGCTGGGAAATCAATGAGTGTTGGTGAATTTCAGGTTAAGGCGAATGCCTAGTACCATTTCTCCTTTGTACATTAGCAAAGCTGAGGCTTGAGGTTGTCAGAGGATACTTCTAAATGAATTTAAGTAAGAAATATGCAACTGTCAATGAAGCTAACCTTGATGGCCTTGTTTAAAATTGCAAACTGACCTTTTCTGCTGAATTCTCCATCTTCTTTAACTTGCTCTACTTTTCTTATTGTCCTTAACACCTCAACATATTTCATGGATTATGCCATTTATTTATTTGCTTTTCCTTCTACTAGAATACAAATTAATGAAATCAGGGATATCATTTATTTGTGTACTAATGTATTCTAAGCACCTAAAACAGTACCTGACGCACAGTAGGAACTTGATTAATATTTTGTTAAATGATGAATCATGAATGTATATGTATGTAAAAATCAGTATTCTGTGTTGTCAGGAAAGAGGAGCAAGTCAGAAAGATATAGATATTGAGATCTTTGCTTTTGAAGAGCCTATAGTTTAATTGGGAAAATATACAGGAAACTGAAAGACAACTCCTATAAGATAACAAATATTAATAACTATAACTACATGCATTGAACCACAAGGAAAGCAGCTTCTTATAGCAGTAATAAGACTGGATTTGGAAAGTTGAAGTTGAGTCCTGCCTCAACCACTAACCAACTACAACTTTACCACTGACCAACTATGACTCAGGTGGGTTATTTAAACCTTCTGAGCATCAGATTCCTTAAGTATGAGTAAATAATAATGGTTTCCTCATGGGATTCTTATGAGGGTGAACCAAAATTACAAATGCAAAAGTAACTGGATAATATTTACTCAATAAATGTCTATTGAATGAATAGACATTCTCATTTACAAATAAGAGAAGACAAGCAGTGTTGTTAGTTTACTTCCCTAAGGTCACCCAATTAATGTCAGATTAGAAATTACAAGTTTTCTGATTCCCAGTCCAGTATTACTGAAAGAGTATAGTGTGTGCCTTGTCCCTTTACTTTATTCCTATGAACAATTCTGTTTCTCACACATAAGAAAAACTTATCATTTGTTCTAGAAAAGGAGCATTATTTCCCTGAAATGCCCTCATTAGGCTCCAAGATGTCTAAGCTCTGTCTCCCTTTAATCCGTTTACTTGTGAAGGAACAATTTGCTTTATGATGTCTTTACAGAATCTGAAGGGTTTATGACCATGTGGTGTCAACAAGGAGCTCTAAGATGCTTTTGCTTCCATTTACTAGCTTCAGAGTCTTCAAATTGGAGGAGCCTATTTGTTCTGAAAAAAAAAAAAACAAAAAAAAACTGGAGTTTAAACATTAAGTCTGAGCAGCTATCATGCTTTTCCTCTTACTGTCAAATGGAACGATCACTTCTCATGGTCCATTCCACAATCAAAGTAGTGTCCCCTAAGGAAACAGGATCTGTACCAAAATGATATGTTTTTAATAACACAACAACTTAAAACACATCCTCTTGTCCTTTCACAAGACTTCTGACAGGCTGGGTGATTCTGCTTTAATCATTTTCATAATCTTTTTGTAAATGGAAATAAAGTTTTCCAAGGAGCCAACAAACCCATTGGTTCTAACCTAGAAACCTGGAGTACTGAAACTACGATCATGTGATCATGGAAGGGATATGCTATTTCCTTACTGTCAAATGCATCAATTGATACAGATGTAAACAAAGGGATAGAATAGTTTAAGGCTCAGAGGCCTCAAACCTATTCATCAAGCAATCTAGCTAACACTACATTAATCCTAAATTATGTAGCAGAATTTCAATATAATGAGAAGTAGGGCAGGAGATGTAATAAAGACAATTCAAGTAAAGCATCTAATTAGCTCAAGTACAGAAAGGTATGGGTATTATACAGATATCACTGTGTTTTGTAATTTAAGAGCAGGATATGAAGTAGAATCGACCCTCGATTTCTCAAATACTACATTGACTCTTGTGTCCGCCATAATCTATTTGTTTCAATTTCCTCCTTCTGATGATCAGGGGTTTTGTTTGTTTGTTTAGTTTTTGGGTTTTTTTTTTTTCATCTTATTCATCAACAGTTATATTTTCAGGTCAAATTCCCAATATTCTCTAACCCAGTTTTTTGGTGTCTCAATTTCCATAATACTGAAAAGAGGAGAATCTCACTGGACTTGCCAGTCTTTTCTAACCAGGCCACCTAGGGCTGGGAACTCTGGGAAGGTGGGGACATATGGGCAAGCAGCGCCTATAACACAAGCAAGTTATGCACAAATCTGAACCTGAAAATGATAAACAGACCCCTCTCATGAGTGAGAAAAACATTTGTTTATTAATATGGAATTAATTCACTTCTCCCCATCACCACTTTCTTAATTCAGATAAAGCTACTGTCATTAATTACATTTGTCATTCACTGTATTGCCTCTTAACTGGCTCCCTCTATTCAGATTCCCCCCTTCTAAACACTTCCCAGCTGAAACCAGAATGTTTTACTATATCATTCATCTGTTCAAACCTTCAACTTGACTCCTTGTCTTCAGAGGGAGACAGTCTAAATTCTCTCATGTGCCTACAAAGCCTAATATGACTCTCTGCTACATCTTCATGGCCCTCGATCCTTGCTCTCCCTCCAAACCACAGCACCATGGCTTATTCCTTAAGCACACCAGGTTCTTTGTTGTCTCCAGCAATCTGCATATTCTTTTCTTCTACATGGCATACTCTCCTCCTTCCTTCCTTTTGTCTAGTGATATTTGTTTCTTAGAATTTAATTTAGATGCAGACTTCTGAAAGAAGCTGTCCCTGGTCTCATATTCCTAGGACAGGCACCCTAGTTGTATTCCTACTCTTGCACGCGTTACACTTTATTGCCATGGGCTGAAGTTTCCTCTCCTATTCCAGCTGCCACCACCACTCTGTCAGCGCCTAGGAAGCAGACTCTTCGTGAAATGCATTGTATCCTCATCCCACCACACAGCCTGTCACACAGCTGGTGCTCAATAAATATCTCTCGACTGAATGAATGAGAAGGCAAAGGACCCCTAGAACCGCCTCTCAGTTCTAGCCTTTTCTTGTTGTCATTCAGCCATTGATTGAAAGCTCCCCTCTCCTTTTTGAATCATGAGGATAATATAAAGTGATCCAGAGAGTTTGCAAAGCAGAGTCTCAAAATAGATCAGCTAAACTAATCTGTTTTCCCCTAAAAAAGTACTTAAAAGTGATTGCAAAATATATTATTTTTCTCTGCTGTGGTATCAACTGCTAGGTTGTTCCCTAGCACCAGAGTAAATGAAGGGGCTGGGAACCAGCCTGCCGACAGGTATTTAGATACATACATTGCCAAGTTCCCACTGCCCCTCTGACAGAAACCAGGAAATTAAAGTCCTTAACTAAAAATGTAACCCTAGCCTTCTAAATAAGGGACACACCAATGCATCCCCATATAAGTCCTAAGGAAAAAAATATGATACCTTACAGCACTTTTTAAAATTCAGGTTTTTCTGTTAAATTATGCACCTGAAACTTACTGGATTTTGTTAACCAATGTCACTATAATTAAAAAAAAAAAAAAGAAAAGAAAAGAAAAAGAAAGTAAAAGAAAAGAAAAAGAAAAAATACATTTACTATAACATATAAAAAATATTTTTAATCAGGTTATTTTTTTTCTTTTTATCTATCAACAGAACTGCTGAAAGCATTTTACTACATTTAGCTTTTACTTATCATTTGATAGGACCCAGTTAGACTCACAGATATGGTCCTTTGTCATCTGCAGGTCCACAGATTATCCCTCACCCTGAACATACCTGATACATTGAAACATGTCTGCAAGATTGGTGGGTTTCATTAGAAGTGTCGCAAGAAGACGAAAAGCTGTTTAACATTTTAGCCGCCAGAAACGTAACCTGACTTAACATGAGTGGACATTTCATAATTTATGAAATAAAGTTCTAATCAGCTTTTAAACATATTAATCTTCAATCCTGGTTGTGTCCAGAAGTCCCAGAAAAGCAGCCACTTAGCTCTTACCTCACATCATCTCAACACAATCCCTCAGTCTTTTATGTATTACTTTATGGTCATAGCTACCCACCAACAGAAGCAACTTGTGAGAGCTGAGTGTTTAAATGCTACCCATGCTAAAATCAAATTAAGGATTCTATTTATTTTTAAGTTGAAGCTTTCAAATAGTGGTTTTATCTTTTTTTCTTCCTTTTTAAAAAGTTTTGAATTAAACCTCTTTTAAGAAAAATTCTTACACTGTGTTCATCAGGTCACATTTCACTAAATCTTGACAAGAACTATTTTTCTGGACAGAAGCATCTCTTTGTCTCAGTACTTCCCTATATGTCTCAAGATAGTTTTCATTTGTACATTGCATATGTTGTAGATGGTGATGTGGCAGCTAACTGGCCGGCCTGGGGCAAACATAGCCAAAACTAACATATTATATTCTCTAAGAAGAGGGTTTTGTCCAGGGTGAGTGACCACATTCTAATCTCGTCTATTTATTAGCATCAAGATTCCTAAACTAATACCAGACTTCTGCCATGGTGATGAGCCTCTGAAAAATGTTAACTTATACCAAATCTAGATGGAAAACTATATACAAAAAGAAAGAAAGAAAGAAAGAAAGAAAGAAAGAAAGAAAGAAAGAAAGAAAGAAAGAAAGAAAGAAGAAAGAAGAGAAGGCAGAAGTAAGGAAGGACACGGTACGGCAGCCTTCCTTCCATCATGGATGCCTTCCTTTCTCCCTCTCCCTCCCGACCTCCCTCCTCCCTCCCTCCCTACCTCCCTCCCCGCACGCCCTCCCTCCCTCCATAAATCACGCAAAGAAAGAAAATATATTCATTTTATTTCAGTGCCGAAGAGTATGTTTTCTTTTCTCAGAACTTCCAGCCAAGTAGCATCTTTAGGAATGGGCATCATAGTTTGTGCCAGGTATCTTTGTATTTAAATCCATCATTTACAAAGAAAGCCTGGTCCAAGGACAATCACTTTGTTATCCATGGAGAATCACTTTTTTTTCTTATCAATTTAATCTATTTTTTAAATTCGAGCCTCCACAAGCATATGCACCATTACCCCAGCTTCTTCCAAAAGCAAGTACCTAGTTAACTCAAAGTATGATTTGCTATTGACTCTTTTGAAAAAGTCTTCACATTTCCTACATATTCTCAGTGCCACTCATTTCCCCATCCTCTACAATCTGTCTACTTTCACTATTCTATAGAATTTACTCTTTTCAAAATATGTCACTAAACTCCCAATGACCATTTTCTAGAATTCTTCTAAATCCTGCTGAAAACTCAGTGAATGCAATTATCGTTTTATTTTTGAAACACTACACCTTCTTAGCTTTGGAAACTCAGATAAGTATTTTATCTCTTCGATTACTCTTTAACTTCTTAAACTTCCTCCTCCTAATCCTGAACTAGGTATTGTCCAGGGTTTCTTTCTTAACTCTGGCCTTTTTCTCTTCTCTTCCATCTGCTCCCAACCAGCCTCCTACCCCAACCCCCACGCACATGCCTGTCTCTCCTTTAGTTATTGCTTTCATGCTGGTGGTTGTCAGCTTAACTTTTCCAGACTTGTGATTCCCATTCCTGACTGCCTGCTGTTCAGCACCATCTGAACTGATCCACAGAACAAACTGATTCAATGTGTTAAAAAATAAATTCACTAATGTGCTCTTTAAATATGTTAATACTCCAGTATTTCTCATATCCTTTATTACACCATCATTCTCATTGTTACTCCAACTTAAAACAGATTGAATCAATGTTTCTCTCTTCTCCCTCTCTGACAGAATTCTTGCTGATTCTTTTACTCAACTTCTCACTCTTGTTGTACACCTATCATGTGCAGGCGACATCCTATTCATTACAAATACAGTGGTACCCACAGCAGCCAGGATCTCTGCCCAACACACAGTATCCAATTTATTACTGCTCTACTTCCATAAGACATTTTATATTTGTCTTCTCAGTTCCAAATGTCAATAAACCAACTCAGGGAAATAATTATTTCTTATCCATTATTGTAATAGCCTCCTAACTGATTTCTTTTTTTAAAATGTCTTTTCTGTCTAATCCCTCATGGGCATAACTTTAACATTAATATTTTTAAAGAACAGGAATATACTTAGCCAGTGACTATTCACCTTTCCTACAAAATAAGTTTAAAAACATTAGAATAGCATGTCAAATTCTACCACCTTGTGCATCTTTTCCAAGCTTATTTCTTGTTGTCCAGGAACATCATGGTTCCACAAAAACATTATTTGCAGTCCTACCATTTTCCCCATGCATGTCTTTGCCAATGTTCTCTCTCCATATATACCTTCATTTAACCTACCCATTGGACTGTTCTCCAACCACGATTTTCCGAAGGCCAAAATGAAGAGGTCCTAGTGATACCTACACACACAATGGGTTGCATTACAGAAAAGAACCCTGAATTTAGAAAAATTGGATCTTTTATACAGGGCAGTAGGTACGTCAGCTCTTTCCTTTAGAGAGAGATAAGATTTCTATCTTCCAAAGCTGTTTGCTCTACAAACATACTTGAAAAATGTAACCATTGCCTTTACTGACAGTATGCACAGAAACACAAGAGACTCATAGAAAATGGCCTCACAACTCTGCTAGTTCTGAACATCTTTCCAAATCCAGAAAAAAAATTCATATATTTTATAGTTTTGTGTAAACTCACCATCCTCCAAACACAAGCCCATTAAACTTGCAAGTTATATCTTTCTTTTCCAAATGTTTATAATATCTTCCCTATAAATTTTTAAAGTATAACCCATTTACTGTACAGTATCTACTTGTGCTTCTATCTATCTATCTTCCCTATGAGACTACAGATTCTTGAGTTGAGGATCCTCCTAAACACACAGAAGATATACATTACGGTTTTTAAAAAAAGAAAAATTTGAAAAACTTACATGGAATGGAAAGATTCCTATAAAGGCAAAAATTACTGACACCGACTCAAGAAGAAATAGAAAAATCTTAACAGAACTGTAAGTAAAGAGATCGAATTAATAATTGAAAACTTCTCACAAAGAGAAGTCCAAGTCAAGATGGCTTCATTGATGAATTATATCAAACATTTAAAGAAAAATTAACACCAATTTCAATGAACTCTTCCAGAAAATGGAAGAGAAAAAGAATACTTCCCAACTAATTCTATGTGACCAATATAACCCTGATATCAAAATGAGACAAAGATAACTCAGGAAAACTACAGACCAATATCCCTTATGAATATGCATAAATGCAAAAATATTATATAAAATACAAAGAAACTCTAACAGCATATAAAAAGGATTATACATCATGATCAAGTATGATTTATTAAAAAATGCAAGGTTCTTTTACCACAAAAATCACATATTGTTATATATCATGTTAATAGAATAATGGATACAAATCACATGATCATTACAATAATGCAGAAAAAGGATTTGACAAAATCCAGTAATCTTTTATGAGAGAAACACTGAACGAACTAGGCCCCAATAAAAGGCATCATCAAAAAAAATCCACAGTTAACATTGTAATCAATGGTGAAATACTAATTGCTTCCTCCTAAAATCGAGGACAAGACAAAGATATCCCCTCTTGCCACCTTTATTCAAAATTGTACTGGGAGATCTACATAGGGAAATTAGGCAATAAAGAAAAATAAAAAGAATCTGGGTTGGAAAGGAAGAAGTAAAAATATCTCTATTTGCAAATTACATGACCTGGCATATAGAAAATTCCAAAGGATATACAAAGAAAAATCCTATTGGAACTAATAAATGAATTCGAGCAAGGTTGAAGGATATAAGATCGATATGCAAAACTCGACTGTATTTCTATATACTATTACCAATCCAAAACTAAATGTAACTTCATTTACCATAGTATCGAAAAGAATAAAATAAGAATAAATTTAACAAATAAGTACATTTACACTAACAATTACAAACCATTGTTGAAAAAATTAAAGAAGACCTAAATAAATGGAAATACACCCCATGTTTGTGAGTTGGGAAATTACTGTCGTTAAAATGGTAATATTCCCCAAATTAATTTATAGATTCGATAAAATCTGTATCAAAATCCAAGCTGGCTTTTACACGAAAGTTGACAAGCTGATACTAAAATTTATACTAAAATTTAAGAGAATAGCCAGAATAGTCATGAAAAAGAATCAAGCTGGAGCTCGCATATTTCCCAATTTCGAAATTCACTTAAAAGTAATCAAGACAGTATGATACTAGCACAAGTCCTTCTCTCTGCTAAGGTTTTCCTCAAAAGCTCTCCTCTTCTCTGCCTCAAGAAAACACAACATAACCTTACTGACTTAATTTAGGAAAGAAAACTGAGAAAGGAAAATTGTCATGTAGTTTCCTAAATTATCAAAACCTTCCTGTGAGGTAAGAGAGCCCAGAAATTAATCACTGTGTGAAGAGTAGGAAAAAAAGGAAATAACCAAGAATTGCTTCAAAACCAATAATTGGCCCTGCCACACCATCATCTATGTCAGTGTTTCTCAACCAGGGCAATTTTGCTTCCTAGGAAACATCTGGCAATACGTAGAGACATTTTCGGTTGTTACACAAAAAGGGTAATACTATCTAATGGACAAAGGCCAAGGATGCTGCTGAACATTTCATATCACACAGGACAGCCCCACCTCAGCAAAGAATTAACCAACCCAAAATGTTAATAGTGCCAAGGGGAGAGCCCTGATTTAGGTTGATCCGTATGGTTCTACCATGAAGTGACAGATTGTAGCTGCAGCTGACTAACTGCTATGCTCCACCTACTGGCCAAGTCCAATCCAAATCTCAGGCTGCCATTAGGAACCCTTAAAGTATGCTTCTAATTCACCTCACCAGATTAAATATGCCCAACCTGTGCTGCAGTTAAATGAAATTTGTTTTTGTTTTTGTTTTTCTGGTTCCTCCATCCATTCCCCATGGTTCCATCTATTCTTCCCTAATTCTCCTGATTTGGCCTGCTTTGTCTTTTGTTTGCTTCATTGTTAATCCCTCCTCTCCATTTTCAAGTGCCCAAACTAGGTCAATTCTCCATCTCCAGTTCAAAAACTTCTTTCTATGCTTAGCCCTCCATCATTACGCATTTTCCTATCTTCATCAAAGAAATAAGATTTCCCTCCCTAAAATCTCCTAGAATTTTCTGTGGTATTTCTAATATTATGGTTGCTTTAAAAATATTCTCTAATACTAGATTCTGAGCTTCTTTTAGGAATACAATTCACCTTTACATAATAGCAACAATAGTAATAACAAAAATTAATATTTACTGAACACTTGCTGTAGGTCAGACACCATGATAAACACTTTTCATGGATTATTTCATTGAAAAATTTTATTTATCACCAGGAATAACATTTGAATAGCTAACTCTTACAGCAGAGGCACTGACACGAACGCATGCCAGCTGCAAACAATCAGTACATCCGAACAGGGCTGTGCTAGTGAGCGTCAGCCCGACTTGTATACCACTTTATTTCATCTTTGTTTCCTTAGATGCAATTGGAAGTCAGCAAAAAAATCTGTAGAATAACTTAATAAATCATTGTCGATATCACTCAACTTTAACAGAAAATCTCTCTCCTCCTCACCTTTGCTTTCCCCATAAATGAACCAGTGCCAAATATATAAAAAATGCTTATAAATATTTATAGAATAAACACACCCTTAGATATTGCATATTTATTATGTGTCAGACACTACATTATATATGTTTATTGTATCATTTCAATCCAATTCAATGCCACAAAGAAGGCATTAGTACCACATTACATATGAAACTATGACACATAGAAGTGAAACCATCACAGAGTTAATATGTTGTTGGAAAGAGATTCATATCAGTTATGCATAACTACTTTGATGTATGTTGCTCATAAGAAACTCTACCGAGTGGCCAATACTGGTAAGCAGAGGAATGGGTGGGAACGGTATAGCAGACACAGAAAGTTACTCAAAGAAGTGTGAGGAAGTGATCCAAGTGAGGAACACTGGATTTTTTGTCTTTCTCAATTTTAAATGTTCGATGAGTAAAAGGTAATGGTGGTTGCAGTTTGAAACCCTGTTTCTAGTGATAATAAAAAGAGATTTACACATGAAAATGTTGTCCACACACAAAACAAAACCCACAACTTTTCAACCAATGAGTGAAAAAAATGCAACCCGAGAAAGGGCCTCCCCAACATCTTCCAGCATTTCCGTGGTGTTTTTGTGCTGACTAGAAAATTAACAGGAGCAAACGCTGACCGGTTTCCACAGCCAGCCGTTCCCAAGCACACCACAGGTGCACACTGGGACCATGGCCCAAAAGCCTCCACAGCATCATTTCCTTTCAACATCTTATTTAAGAATTTCAGAATGTAAAACAATACAAAACAAGGTGAGCCCTCACAAAGGCAGAGCAACCAAGTGCACCTGTGGTTAGCTGTTCTCGTTGACTCTTGTTTTTAACACCACAATAAATTTCTGGTGTTTTCTTTCACTCAATCCTTTTATGGGGTTTGTATTGTAAGATGGCTGCATATTACATGAAATTTAATCAAGCAGCTGTTAGTGTCAGTAAATAAAAATCAAAGCATCTCCTTTGTTGGTGACCTTTGACCAGCCCTGGCTTACTGTAGTTAGGTGTATAGAAAGGTGAAAAATTTTATCTGAGAAGCTAAGGAAAGTAGGTATGGGTATTCCAGCTCTATTCTTTGCTGCTTAAGACATCAGCCCTGGTTCCTTTCTCATTGTAAATTGGGTAAATCCCTTTCCCAATTATCATTTTTTTATGTCTCATTCACATAAATGAAAAATTCGGTTGTGCATGTTTCTGGAGGCAGACAGTCCTATTCTTAGTTTGTTTGATTTACAATTTTTAACTTTATTTTGAGATATTTGTAACTTAATTTTCAAGGGCACATTTCCAAAGATGAATCTACACTATTGTTTTCCGAGTTAATGGTGCCGAATTATAAGAATATGTTTCACAATGAGAATGAATCTCTTGGATTTCTACAGGATGTCTATCTAGGAAGTTATCTTAATTGTCCTGCTTTATATATCTACACCTGCTCCTGGGGTACCCTGGGGCATTAGTCAGGGTTCTCCAGAGAAACAGAACCAGTAAGACATATATGAGAAAGAAAAACAGAGACAGAGACAGAGTGACAGAGATTTATTATAATAAATTGGCTGTGTGAGTATGAAGGGTGAGAAATCCTACAATCTGTTGTCTGCAAGTTGGAAACCCAGGAGAGCCAGTGGTGCAGCTCAGTCTGGGTCTGAAAGCCTGAGAAAAATGAGAACTTACAGTGTAAGTAGTTCCAGTCCAAGTGCAGGAGAAGACCAATGCCCCACCTTGAAAACAGGCAGAATTTCCCGCTACTCTGTCTTTTGTTTTATTCAAGCCTCCAATGGATTGGATGAGGCCCACTCACACTGGGGAGGGCAACCTGCTTTACTCAGTCTACTGTTCAAATGTTAATTTCATCCAGAAACACCCTCACAGACACTCTCAGAAGAATCTTTAACCAAATTTTGGGCACCTATGTACCAGTCAAGTTAACACATAAAAGTAACCATCACAATTATGTAGTTCTAGTCTCTGAAACTCAAGAAAACAAGAGCTAAAGGAGCATTGATCTAGTCAGAACTAAGTTTTAGAGCAAAGGCTAACGACCATGCATTCCTTGAGGAGGCTGCCAATATCTCACTCATCTTATCTCCAGCAGTTTCTGGCACATAGCAGGCACCCAGTAAAAGTTGAATTAATGTCTCGGTGCTGTGTAAAGTTCAAGTGAGAATTTGTTTTTATCACTTTGTGTTAACAATGTAAGATTATTTATATTACCTTTTCTCACCTCTGTAACTTTCCAAAAACCAATATCTACAGCAAATGGATGAATTTCTATGTCAAAATCTATGCAAAAGAAACCCAAGATACCAGAAATCTATCCAGTATTTATTTTTCTTATAGCACTAATTTAGATATGCTCAAGACAAAATAGGTTTCATACTGAGCCTTCAACAGATGTCTCCCTAAGCTACATATGACCTCCAGCATTTCCTGCTTGCCAATTTGCTTGTGTAACAGAAAGTCAATATTACAGAATCACGTAATTTTGTTTCTTTACTCTTCTCCCTTGGCAGGAAAACTACTCTCTCATTAAGGGTGAATTCAGAGATGCAAAAAGACAATATTTCTACCCAGTCGTTTTTGAGCTCTTACCAAGAAATAAAATACAAATGCACATAGAACTGGCATCAGGGTACAAGTTCACATGCATTACCCAAAACTGCTTTTCTGATAATCTTTAAAGAATAATCATAGTTGTTATGTTAATAAAAGAATGCAAAAATGAGCCATAGGTTTATCTTGGCTCCTGCCTGGATTTCTTGGCCTGTCATTGCCAAATGAGTTATCTGCTGTACAGCTTCCACCAAAGCTTTCTCAAGCACTGAGGCTAAGAAGGAGACCCAAAGAAACTGCAAAATATAGAGAAGCAGTATAAGTGGCCAAACTGGACAAGGTAAATCTTCCAAATGCTGCCCCCAGGAACTCTAAGCCAGCTGTTGATTCTTTTTCAGCTCTATCTATATTGTTAGTCTAGCCCACGAAGTTATTTTATCAACTGCGGGGTTCATATTAGCAAAATATCTTTACTTGATATAAAAATTATAAAATTTATTGGTAGAAAATAATGCAGCCTCTACATGTTTCTACGTGAGTAGGTACACATGTATACACACATACTGAACTTGTAATTCTATAAATTATCATCAGCTAGGAGGTAAGATTTCTTTTAAGTACAAAATAGAAGCTATCTTATACCTATGGATGTTCATCTTTCATCTCCAGCTTTCTAAAACAGTCTATTGAAGAAATGTAATTATTTTCCCAGTTCGATTCTTCTTCTGGTTGACCTAACATAGCTATCAGGCTTAGAACACCTGACAAGATCATTAAGCATAAGGCAGCCAAAAACAAAGAAAATAAGAGAGGATTTTAAATACTTGAATAGAAAAGCAACCTTCTTGGCTCAACATTACTAAGCTGCCCCAAATGTTTTCTCATATATTCAGTAGTATGTTGATTACCAGAGCACCAGCCTCTATCAGCCTCAATGGGAAGTCGTGATACCATACTGGTAATGAAAAACTGTCAGTAGGCTAAATTATAGTGTCATTTAATTGCTCATCTAAAAATTCTGAAAAAGAAAACAAAAAAAGTCTTGTTTATAAACATAATAAAGAGTAATATTAAACTCAGGAAAAATGGAATAACACATGATAAAAAAAAAAACAGACTATTGAGCCTAAAGGAATACAAAATGAAAAACTTCAGACTTCAGACATTTCTTTTTCTTCTGTTCTTTTGTCCTCTCTGCTCCTTTTATCCCTTCTCAGGGTTTTACAAATCTATATGCAGAAGATTTCCAAATTTAAATCCTAAGCCTAAATCCCTCCCCTCAGCTCTGGACTTGTTTATTATTCTGCTTTCTTAGCATCTCCATTTTATATGTAAAAGGAATCTTATAGTTAATATAATTGAAATAGACAACTTGATTCCAAAATCTTTTCAATATGCTTCTTGGTAGATTTCTCAATTTCCATTATATCATATCCACCTGGATGATTTGGCAAAAACCCAGGAGTCCTCCGTTTACATGGAATCTATGTAATCTACTAGATCTCAAAGCTAACATCACACCATATCTGCGGCTACTATCCTAGTCTGCTGCAAGAGCATTTTTCTCCTAGACTCCCTTAATGTCCTTCTAACTAGAACCCACATTGCAAACTATCCCTCTAGGGTTCAGTAGCCACATAAAAATCATACCGATTTTTTCACTAGAATATAAGTTCTGGAGCATGAGCTTGTTTACCAGGAAATAATTTCATCAACTAGCATGTGACACTTGGTATAGAAACCCACCTCCATGATTGACCTATAACGAACAGTCAAGCTACTAAGCTTAATGAGTTTAGTCCACTTAAAATTAATGGAAAATGGAAAAGCACAAAGTACCTTTGTTTCCTCCTCCACCAGTCATCAGTGACTTCATCTAGCATCATGTTCTTTTCTGCATGTGGCCTTCTATTCTGCATGGTTCTCGCAGGTCATTTTCCCCTGGTCCACTAGCTGCTAAATGTTACCTGTGCAAGTTATACTAAACTGTTGTTTAGTATGGACTCACAGTGCATAAGTCTGGAAGAGTATCTATGCTCAATTACTTGGGTGAACTCTCTTCCACTGCAGATTATGTAATACGTGGAAATAAGGCATATTTTCTTAAAGAATATTCCTGAGAGAATGGAATCTTAAGTGAAAGAATTCAAAAGATTCAATGAAAATTATTATTAGTTATCTAAGTCTTATGAAGTAGGGAGTTTATCAGGGCCAGTTGGAAGAACACTAAAAATAAGTGAATAAGGAGATATTTCTAATCCATGTTTTCAAATTTCAATATGTTTTAGATTCACCTGGAGGTCTTATTAATACAAAAATTGCTGGACCCTACCCCTAAAGTTGTTAATTCAATCGGTTCAAGGTGGTGCAAAATTTTTCATTTCTAACAAGTTCCCAGGCAATGTTGATGTTGCCGATTCTTAGAAATCTCACTTTGAGAACTTCCGTTTTACTCTAAATGCCAGAAAGTAGCTGCCAATGAATGAACTGTCTTGATTTCACCTGAACTTATTCTTATCAGAGACTTCCTACAAAGAGTTTAATCTATGTCCTACTTGGCCAACAGAAGCAACTCTGGACTCTGAGAAGAGATCAATTAAAAGATGAGAAATCCTGCAAAAAGGAGACCCTATATGCTTGTCCTGAAAGGCAGAATATCACATTCACAGGGCAACACACTTTAGTCAATTTTAGCAGTAGTGCACCCAGAGATCTTTATTCAACTGATCTGGGTATTAGTATTTTTTAAATTTCCCAAGGTGTTATGAAAGCGCATCCATGATCGAGAACCAATACAGTCTGGCATGATCTGATTTCTTAACTCTTCTAGACTTTCCTCCTTTTTGGCCATGTTAGTTTATCAAATTAGCTCTATACATACCACCTGAAACACACAGGAAATAATCTAAGGCAGTGGTTCTCAGACTGGGGCATTTTTTTTGCCAGCACCCTCCCCACAGGATATTTGGCAATGTCTTGAAATATTTTGATAACCTTGACTCAGTAGTGCTACCAGTATCTAATGGGTGCATGCTAAACACACTACAATGCATAAGAGAGTTTCCCACAACAAAGAATTACCCAGTCCAAAATATCAATAGTTCCAAAGTTGAGGATCCCTTGTCTAAGCATGGGGCGTGAAGTCTCCATGTTTCTCCTAGAAGAGTATGTTTTTAACAGTATGTAAAGTATCGGCAAACTTTTTTTCTTTTTTAGAAAGAGCACACTTTATTGGGAAGAGAGAACTGCACAAAGGTCACTCTACACATCACGCTGAGAAAGGTACACAGTACACAGGATGTTTTGCTAATGAATATCAACTGGAACATGGGTTCCTCTAGGCAACACCCCAACTTCATCCCATCAAGGGGTCACACAGTCTAAACTATTTCCTTGAAGGGAACTGTAGCTTGCCAGAGATAGAAGAGATGAATATAAAGACTCCTGTTGGGGTCATTCTCTATGATCCATCTGGCACAGGTAAAACCTTATTAGCCAAAGCAGTAACAAATCAAACCTCAGCCACTTTCTTGAGAATGATTGGCTCTGAACTTATTCAGAAGTATCTAGGTAATGGGCTCAAACTCATTCAGGAATTGTTTTGAGTTGCTGAGAAACATGCATCCTAGGGGTGCCTTCTTGTTTTTTTATAAAGAATATTTTCTTTAGATTTTTTGAAGTCTTCATTTGTTACCTTTATTCTATGTTTTCTCAAGGCCATTGGACCAGCTTCTGTATATATTGCCTTGATATTAGCACCCGAGAGGTCATTTTTAGTCTGTTCAAGTCATCCAGTGTCACATCACTGGCCAGCATCATTTTGCTTGTGTGAATCTGAAAGATGTGCTTCTTGGTCTTTTCTTCAGGCAGGAGGAATTAGATCTTCTTGTCAATGCAGCCTGGTCTGATAAGTACTGGATTCAAAGTTTCTATTTGGTTTGCTGCCATGATAACTTTTATGTCTCCCCTTGAATCAAATCCATTTAACTGGTTCATCAGTTACAATGTTGTTCAGAAAATTTCTCTCTCACCACCAGAATTTGAGTCATATCTTTTTGTCATAATAGCATCAATTTCATCAATAAACACAGTAGATAGTGCATGTTCTTGTATTCTTTTCTGAAGGAGTTTGGGCCCATTGCCTAAGTATTTCTAAGTAAGTTCAGAGCCAATATGCTCTAGAAAGTAGCTGAGGTTTGATTTGCTACTGCTTTGGCTAATAAGGTTTTACCTGTGTCAGGTGGGTCACAGAGAATGACCCCCACAGGGAGCTTTAAATTATCTTTATAATATCCAGAATGAGTAAGAAGAAGCTCCATAGATTCCTTAATTTTCTGGATTTGATTGTCTAGTCCTGCCAATGTCAGCATGGGCCTCCTATAAGGACTTTTCCACCTTCGTCACTGTGATCAAGGGATCCATGTTATCCATCAGCACCTCTATCATGGCATGCGCCTTGTGGTTGATTGGGACCAAGCAGCCTGATTCCAGCAGATCCCTGTATACAAATAAAAGAACACTAACATAAAGTTCTGAGCCCACAGATGCAGACACAATTGTGTGACTATCATCAAAGATCTCTTCTGAGGTTCCTACTGGCATTGGGATCCCCCTCAGATCATCTATCTTTGATCTTTCCTCCTCTCGCTTTTCTTCTAAAGTCTTCATTTGTTCCTGATTTCTAATGAATTCTTCCTCTATGAGAAGACAGTATTTAATCCCAGCTTCCATAATTTTAACTAGTACTGAATGTGAGGTGTCACCAGCATCTGGTCTCTTTGTTTTCTTGTTCTTTTTCCACACACTAATTGGTACAGGAGGTTCATATTGCTTTACTTATCCTTGTCAACCTTCTTGTCATCTCCAGCATGACCACCACTCCGACTGACCCATCTTGATTCAGCTGCTTGAAGCATCAGCAAACTTCAATAAAAGCAATCCTAGATCTTTTGATTTATGGTGGTGAAAAGGGGAAAAGAAGAAACTCAAATCAAGCCAAATAAAAGTCTGATAACTTAAAACTTAAACAACAAAAATACGTTATCTTTCTCATAATTCTGCCTAAAGCCAAGACCTGAGTGTGCAATATTAATACAATTTTTAATGTTTCACTTTGTGCCTGATTTTTTTAAAACAATTTTTAGACTTCATTGTAAGATTCTATTAATGAAACAACTGTAGTAGTTAATGGGAATGCATTATTAGTTATAAAGCCTTATAGTGTACTCTCCAGGAAAATTGGGGAAACTTGACATAGTTTAGAAAGGTTAAAATAGTTTATGACATACTGGGATTAAGAATGTCATTTCTCAATCATTTGGTTAAGTCAATGTGTAAATACCTAATATGAAACTCAGAAGCCTCATTTGGGCTTTAAATTATTGATGTTTGTCATTGATTCTTTCATAACTGCTTCTCATCAAGATGTTCTCGGTAATTACTGCTGGCACAAAATCACATTCTGTATTTTCTATCAAGATCAGATTTCCCGCCCTCCCCCAAGTGAATGAAGAGGGAAGGGCGTATCTAAAGTAATAATACATTTTATTACCTTTCTGCTTTTTTTTTGTAATTACCACTGACACTGGAAGCATTTTGTTATCCCCATTGTTTTAACATCAATAAAATTAAATTAAATGAGGAAATAAAGTCAAGATACGTAATTTATTTAATCTAAAAGTTGATTTGAGACAGAGAATAGGGAAACAATTGACATCATTTCACTGAATTAGGCTGGGAAGAAAATGCTTTCTATGCAAACCAAACTTAAGGCAAGAAATATGAGAATGCCAAGCAGGATGTCTTCTGCATATACATACCCTCTGCTGTCTACTTGAAAAGAAAGAGCCCTAATGTTATTGCATAACCATATATTTCCAAAGAGTTCACAGTTTGGGAACTGGAAGGAAAGGTGAAAGCAAGAACTAGAATTTGCTGAGTAGCAACTATACACCCAGGAAAAGGAAAGATACATTAGATATATAAACTCTCATTTGAGAGAAAAAAAAATTGTATAAACATTGTCAACAAGACAGAAAATAGGTCAAGAGAGATCAATTAGCCAATTCTCCCTCAGTGCTGACAGGTGATTGACAAGGTGATATAACTGATCTTTCTCAGATCTTTGCAGTTTACATATTCCAAATCCCGTTCCATCTCATCTCATAATTACCACATGAGCTGAGCAAGAAAGGCGTTATTCTTGTAATTACAGAGATGAGGAGACTGAAATTCACTAGTATTGAGCAGAGTCTCAGAATCAACCATTTAGTAAGTGACTACATGGAAATAAAAAAAAAAGATCTTTTTTTTCTACCACTCCATGATGCCTTTGCAAACACTGTTTTGCCCTGAATTAAAATTGCTATATTGTGCTATATTATGCAAAAAGATTCTAAAATGATTATATAAATCAAGCTCTCAATAACCCTTTCAGGGCTGAAATCAAAGAACCACCAGTTATCAAATGTATTGCTCATTTAAAGAAATGGATAGTAATGAATCATATTTATTTGTGCTGGAGCTTAGCTTAACACAGATTTATTTACCTGAGATAGGAGCTTCTAATCCATCTCCTGTCAAACTGCACTGGCTTCTTCCCATTTCCTGATATCACTCCTCTTTTCTCAGGCCCCCACTTTTATCCTCACCCCATTCTCATTTGCCCTATTTTTCTTTCCTCAATATTATGTGGTGAGGGTGTGAGAATGAATTTGTATTATATTTCTATTTGAGAAGGTGGAAATTTAGTAGTATGTGTCTAGAGTCTTAACATGATCATATTCTTAGATGCAAAAATCCACTTTATATAATGTATCCTAAGAAAGTGATTGAAACTAAATGTAAAAACAGGACTCCTGTCAGTTTCTAAGGAAACCCAAAGGCAGCAGGTGCCAACCACTGCCACCTTACAAAGAGAGAGGCTGGGCCACTCAAGACGAGCTGGCAAAAAAGATGTGGGAGAATTGATTATGTGACCCTTATCTACAAAAAGAGGTTAGAAAGGCTGAGAGCAGAGACGGAGACTGGCAAAAGAATTTATCTGAAGCAGGTTGTTAGTGGGTTATGACCTTTTCCCTACATGCTGCCATGTGGAAGGAGGGAGCAGAACAGCCTCAAAGTGACCATTTAGAGAGCTTGGGGTGGGGGTGTGAGCAGGGCAGATTATTTTCTAACTGCTGTCTAAAATCATATTCCTTAGGGGAACAGATGAGGACGGACAGGGCAGATGGAGTATGTGTGGGGAAGGAATAGAGTACAAACCAACCAGCCCCTTTTTCATGCCCTTAGCCTACAGCCAGCTGCAAGCGAATGCATAATTTCTGATTATTAAAATAGACTGGACATATTTATTAATGAGGAGACTCTTTTATTTGTGATTACAAATGACTGGGGGACTTTGTTATTTGAGAGTGAGAGCATTATTTTTCTATAATGGCTGCCCTAGATTTCAACAGATAATGACTTTTAAATTTTCTTTATTATCCTCTCCTGTGTTTTTCTACTTTATCTACTTAAATGTTTGTTTTATAAGTAGAATAAAGAGGAAAAAATATTAAGAAAATGATATGTGTTAATATCAAACTGGAGAAAAGATTTTAGTTCTGTTTCACAAACTTTTTTTTAACTTTATTGTAATAGCTAAATATAGAAAATATATTTAAATATAGAGAAACCACTCATCAAATTTTCTAATTATATAATAACATATTATTAATTATAATCACCATTCTGTATATTAGATGCTAAGAACTTATTATTCTTATAACTGAAAGTTTATACCTTTGACCTATATCTTCCCGTTTCTCCTAGTAGCTAAGAGTAGATCTTAAACTGAGAATGTTTAAGATCTATGTTTAAGATCTATGTTTGTGTGGTGAGAATCCACACATATACAGATACAGATACAGATACACACACACACACACACACACACACAGAGTTAACTAATGTGAGGTGATAGATGTATTAATTATCTTGATCTTGGTAATTGCTCCACAGTGTATATGTATATTAAATCATCACATTGTATACCTTAAATATATACACTTATATTTGTCAATTATTCCTCGATAAAGCTGGGGAAAAACTGAAAGACAGATAGATGACAGACAAATAAATAACTAAACAAATAAATAAAATTTCCAAGCATTAATCTCTCCCCGCCAAAAAAAATGTGCTAATTATACATGAATAGAAGGGATTGCAAAGCAAATAATTCCATCATATCAACTCAGTGAGGTTAAAGTTATTACATTTTATAAATGAAAAAACTACATTTTCATAAGCCATATGCGCTTAAAGTTGTTTAGCCACTAAGTAGCAGGGTCAAAATTCCAAATTCTTTCCACTGGCCTAGAGTCTGTTTTAAAGATGATTTGCACATGAGAAGAATAGAATCAGCTGATTTTGAATATCCTTTCTAAATCTAACATTATCAATCATTCATTGCATTAAATTAAAAAAAAAGCGAACTCATTTCTGTAAAAGAAGGAACGCACATCTGAAAAGGAAATGTTTACCTTGCTGTATTTACATAGTTTGCCAAATACTTGAAAACACAAACTATGGATGAAAATTTAAGTCTCTACAAGCCAGAAATAGCTGTGAAAGTAAATATTATATAAGAAATAGTATAAAAACTGTGAAATCCAAAGATGCATTGTCTAAAAAAATGATAGCAGAAATATTGTCAATTTTGTGTACATGTGAAATTTAATCATGTATTGATAACAGTACTTATGCTATTTCTCTAATTTGATAGCAAATATTTCACAGCTTGATGAAAGACAGACTTTTGCCAAACCTGTCATTGACTAGGAGTTGCCAAAAAGGAATTAGAAATCATTTCCATTTCACACAACCAACTTGAGAATATGGAGTTAATTTGAAATCTTTAATATATTCACAATATCTCTAAAGACCAACGCAAGAGCAAATTTAGTTTGAACGCAAAGCCTCTATTTGCCCAGCCACTTAAATTAAATTGGAGAAACATAACTTACTCTTTTAAGCTGTAGCCCCTTACATAGTACTGATGTGTTTAGAACATTAGTGTCTCAGAGGGTATACTGATGGAGAGAGAAATACAGAATTAATACCTAATTAGAAATCTGCAGATAAAACTTTTCTCCTGTCGAATAATGTAGCTCGGTTGAAGGGTTAGCATCCTTCTTTGCAAGAATCAACACTTTTTTAGAAAATTCATATCAAAATGAAAAGACATGACAGGACAGATGTGCAATCTTAGCATGCAGGTTCAAGAGAACACACAGATTTATTTGCAAAATGCTTCCTATAATTAACATATATATTTGTTCAAAAAATATATACAACTGATGAAAGTCTGGATAAAGTTAATATATATTTTTCTAACTGAGCAGTCTAAAACCAAAAGAACCCATCTCAAGGATCTCTAGCTCCCAGTGGTATGTCAATGCCATTCTTGGCTCGTTAAGAACATTCTTCACCCTCTGTACTGTGTAAAAAATTTGTGTGCCTTCTTCAGGCACATTGACTTAACAACTCAACTATATACGAATTGTTTTAAATACTGTTTTTGAGTTCCAGTCAAGATGATGGAGTAGGTGGACGCTGTGCGTGCCTCCTGCCATGACCACATTAAAATCGCAACTAAATTATAGAACAATAAACCTGGAGAACCATCTGAAAACTAAATGAACATTAGTTTTATAACTAAGGATATAAAGAAGAAGTCATCTCAAGACTGGTAGGAGGGGCAGAGACATGAAACAGGTTGGCCCCACACCCATGTATGACGGTTGATAACTGGGAGGGATATCTTGGCTGCAGAGGTCTTCCTGAACAACAAGCAACCTCAGCTCTACACCAGGATCCCCCAGCTTGGAGCACCAGTGCCTGGAAGAGCAGTTTCCACAACATCTGGCTATGAAAATCAGTGGGGATTCCACCAACAGAATGAGACTGAAGGGTGCTAGAACCCCAGATGTCTTCTTAAAGGACTTACACACAGACTCTCTCACTCCCAGACAGTAACCCTCTCCAGCTCGGGCTAGGAAGGTGCTAGAGACATACAGGTAGAGTCTGAGTTGTGTGGCTTCAGGGTAAGGGCTGAAAAGACAGTCATCATTGTCCCTGTGTTGAGCCCTCATCCCATGTAGCTGGTGGGTGGACACTATTTTCCTGTGATGAGACCTTCTCCAACATGGCCAAATCTAAATTTTTGTTGGCTGTGTAGCTTTGATCACTCCGTCCTGGTGAATCCCTGGAACTCTGCCTTCCCTAATTTGTGGGAGAACTACCAGGGACATTTTTGCAACTGGTGAGCAGTTGTTGTTACCCTGCACTGCAACTCTTGGGGGTCCATGGGCCCCAGGTGGGTGGCAGTTGGCTTTGGTGGGCTCTTAGACTTCTTCAAAGCAGCTCCAGGCTCAGCACTGGCACCAAAACTAAATCTGCATTAACCCATTGAACACCACTCACCTCATGCTAGTGACTCCCTAAGACCTATCTTCCTATCCAACTCCAGTACTATCCACACAACCTGAGGCTCTTTTAGCAGCTGAGCCTTATGGACAACTGGCAAGCAGAGTTTCCCTAAGCCTTTTGCTAAGCTTCCCCAAGGCCAGTATTGGTGACAGCCAGCTTTCATTCACAGTATGGCTTCTCGCACACACCTCCATGTTTGACACAGGCAGCGAACACTTTGTAGCTCTTACTAGATGGCTCCAGACACAGACAGTGGCTGACCTGGGCCTATATAGGAGCCTCTTCCAAGAGGCACAAGAACCAGCATATCCAATGGCCAGCTTCAAACCATAACAGAACAACACTAAATTGGCCCCATAAGCAGCACACATGAAGGATGGTCTGGCAGGCATCAGAGCCCACCAGAGAAAATCTAGCTTCATGGAATTAGACTCCCTCACCCCACGGCAGCCATATACTGCGGTTGTGGCTAATCCTCACAATCAGTAAACCTGAGAGTCAGTCTCACTCGCTGATGTGCCAACAGCAATCAAGGCTCAACAACACCAGAAGGGTACACACAACCCACATATGGAACACACCTGGAGCACCTGGCTCAGGTGACCAGGGAGACCGTGCCACTGGGCCCCATAGGACACTTACTGCATAAGGCAACCCCAAAAAGAATGGGCAACAAAGCAGATTTACCTAACACATAAACACACACGTGCATGTGTGCATGCGCACGTGTGCGCACGCACACACACACACACACACAGAAGCAGCCAAAATAAGAAAACAAAAAATCATGTACCAAATAAAAGAACAGGAGAAATCTCCAGAAAAAGAACAAAATAGATGCAAACAATCTACCAGTCACAGAGTTCAAAACAATGTTATAGGGAAGCTGTAGGAACTTAATGAGAGCTTCAACAAAGAAAATATATATATATAAAAAAAGCATAAAAAATAACAGTCAGAAATCAAGAGTACAATAGTTCAAATGAAGAAAACAGTAGAAGGAATCAACAGAAGAATAGATACAAAAGAGGATCGATTCAGCAATTTAGAAAACCAGGTGGCAGAAAATACCCAATGCTTGCAGCAAAAAGAAAAAGAAGGAAAAAAAAGTAAGGATAGTATAAAGGACCTCTGGAATAACACCAACCACAACAACACTTGTATAATTCGGGTACCAGAAAGAGAGCAGAAAGAACAAAAGATTGAGAACCTATTTGAAGAAATAATGAATGCAAACTCCCCTAACCTGGTGCAGAAAACAGACACACAAGTCAAGGAAGCACAGAGTCCCAAGAAGATTAACCCAAGAAGGCCCACACCAAGACACATCATAATTAAAATGTCAAAGTTTAAAGATGAATAGAGGATCTTAAAAGCAGCGAGAGAGAGACAGTTAGTTACCTACAAGGGAGTCTCCATAAGACTGTCAGCTGATTTTTCAACAGAAATTGCAGGCCAGAGAAATTGGCAGGAAATATTCAAAATGATGAAAAGTTACGAACTACAACAAAGATTACTCTACCCAGCAAGGCTATCATTTAAAATTGAAGGAGATATAAAGAACTCCCCAGACAAAAGAAAGCTAAAGGAATTCATCACCACCAAACAAATATTACAAGAAATGTTAAAGGGACTTCTTTAAGATGGGAAAAGTAAACAAACAAAAAACCATAAATATGAACAATAAAATGGCAATAACTATGTAGTTATCAACTGTCACTTTAAATGTAGATTAAATGTTCCAATCAAAACATATACTGTAGTTGAATGGCTAAGAAAAGAAGTCTCAAACTCATGCTGTGTACAAGAGAACCATTTCAAATCAAAAGAAACACAAAGAGTAAAAGTAAGAAGTTGGAAAAAAGATTTTCCATGCAAAAGGAAACAAACAGACAAAAAAACTGGGGTAGCAGTACTTAGACAAAATAGACTACAAAACAAAGGCGGTAATAAGAGACAAAAAGGAATATTACATGAGGGATCAATCCAACAAGAGGAGATAATCCTTGTAAATATTTATGCACCCAACACAGGAGCACCTTACTACATGAAGCAAATAGTAACTGACATAAAGCGAGAGGACTGACAGCAATACAGTCATAATAGGACAGTTAACACCACACTGACATCAAAAGATAGATTTCCAGACAGAAAATCAACAAGAAACAGCAGACCTAAATGACATATTAGATTAGATGGATTTAATTGATATTTTTAGAGCGTTTCATTCCATAGCGGCAAATACACCTTCTTTCAAGTGCGCGTGGAACATCATCCAGAATGGATCACATGTTAGGCCACAGAACAACTCTCAATAAATTTAAAAAGTTTGAAATTATACCAAGCATCCTCTCTGACCACAATCATAAAAAACCAGAAATTAATTATAAGGAGGAAACCAAGAATATAAGTCAAAAGATACCTTGAGACAAATGAAAATGAAAATAAATGACCCCAAATCTATGGAATCCAGTGAAAGCATTTCTAAGAGGGAAAGCTAATAGCAATATAGGCCTATTTCAAAAAACAAGAAAATTTTCTACTAATCTAACCTTACACCTAAAAGAACTAGAAAAAGAACAACAAACAAAGCCCAAAGCGAGTAGAAGGAAGAAAATAATAAAGACCATAGTGGAAATAAACAAAATAGAGCCTAAAAAAAAAAAAAAAAAAAAACAATAGAAACGATCAATGAAACCAAAAGCTTTTTCTTTGAAAAGATAAACAAAATTTATACATCTTTAACCACACTTGACAAGTAAAAAAGAGGACCCAAATAAATAAAAGCAGAAATGAAAGAGGAGAAGTGACAATGGAATCCACAGAAACACGAAAGATTATAAGAAAATACTACAATTATATGCCAACAAATTTCTCAATCTGGAAGAAATGGATAAATTCCTAGAAACATACAATCTTTTAAGACTGAATCAAGAAGAAACAGAAAATATAAATAGACCAATTACTACTAATGAAATTGAATCTGTAATAAAAAGAACTCCCCACAAATAAAAGTCCTGGACTAGATGGTTTTACATGTGAATTTTACCAAGCGTTTACAGAAGAATCAATATGTATCCTTCTCAAACTATTCCAAAAAATTCAAGAGGAAGGAAGTCTCCCTTGAATCCAAAGCCAAAGACATTACAACAACAACAACAACAACAACAAGAACAAAAACAAAAACAAAAACAAAAAGATTGGCTGATATCCCTGATGAACACAGATATAAAAAACCTCAATAAAATATTAGCAAACAGAATTCAGCAATACATTAAAAAGATCATACACCACGATCAAGTGGGATTTATTCCTGGGATGCAAGGTTCTTTCAATATCTGGAAATCAATTAACATGATGTACAATTTAAATGGACAAAAATCATATCATCATATGCACAAAAAGCAATGGACAAAATCCAGCATCTATTTGTGATAGACTCTTAGCAAAATGAGAATACCTCAATATAATAAAAACCATCTATAACAAACCAATAGCTAACATCCTTCTCAATGGGGAAAAGCTAAAAAGAAATTCATTATGATCAGGAATAAGACAAGGATGTCCACTTTCATCACTTTTATTCAACATAGTATTGGAAGTCCTTGGCACAGCAATCTGACAATAAAAAAAATACATCCAAATTGGAAAGGAAATAGTAAAACTGTCATTATTTGCAGATGGCATAATATTCTGTAGAGAAAACTCTAAATATTCCAACAAAAAACTGTTAGAATTGATCAATGAATTCAGTAAAGTCACAGGATATAAAATTAATATTCAGAAATCTGTTGCATTTCTGTATACCAATAATAAACTATCAGAAAGGGAAATTAAGAAAACAATCCCATTTACAAGTGCATCAAAAAAAAAATATGTAGGAACAAATTTAAACAAAGAAGTAGAGGACTTGTACTCAGAAGACAATAAGACATTGAAGAAAGAAACTAAAAAAAGATACAAACAAATGGAAGCATATACTGCGGTCATGGATTGGAAGACATAACATAATTAAAATGTCTGTACTAAGTGCAATATATACATTCAATGCAAATATCAATAGTATTTTTTGCACAGAACTCAAACAAATAATCCTAAAATTTATAGAGTCACTAGTAACCCCAAGTAACTAGAGCAAACTTGAGAAAAAAGAACAAAGTTGGAGATATCACAATACCTGATATCAAACTATACTACAAGGCTATAGTAACCAAAACAGCATGGTACTGGCATAAAAACCAATAAATAAATCAATAGAACAGAAAAGAGAGCCCAGAAATAAATCCATGCCTATATGGTCAAGTAATCTCTAACAAAGAAGGAAAGCACATATAATGGAATAAAAACAATTATTCAATAATAGGTATTGGGAAAACTGGACAGATACATCCAATAAAATGAAACTAAACCACCTTCTGACACCATATATAAAAACAAACTCAAAATAGGTTAGGAAACCATCAACAAAATGAAAAGACAACCTACTGAATGGAGAAGATATTCACCAATGACACATCCAATAAGGGATTGATATCTAAAATTTATAAAGAACTCACACAATTTAACACTAAAAAAACTAAAATTCCAATTAAAAAATGGGCAGAGGACCTGAATAGACATTTCTTCAAAGAAGACACACAGCTGACCAACAGACATATGAAAAGATGTTCAACATTACTAATAATCAGAGAAACACAAATTAAAACCACAATGAGATATCGCTTCACACCTGTCAGAATAGCCATCATCAATAAATCAGTAAAGAACACCTAAGTGTTGGCAAGGTTGCAAAGAAAAGGGGACCATTGTGCACTGTTGGTGGGGTAGCAAATTGGTGCAGCAAATTGGTGCAGCCACTATAAAAAACAGTATAGAGGTTCCTCAAAAACTTAAAAAGAGAACTACCACATGACCCAGCAATCCCACTTCTGGGTATTATCCGAAACATTAATTTGAACAGATATATGCACTCCTATGTTCATTGCAACATTATTTACAATAGCCAAGATATGGAAGTCATCTAAGTGCCCATGAGTAGATGACTGGGTAAAGAAAAAGTGGTACACATATACAATGGAATATTACTCGGCCATAAAAAAAAAAATGAAATCTAACCATTTGTGACAACATGGATGGACCTGTAAGATATTATGCTAGTGAAATAAGTCAGACAGAGAAAGACAAATATCATATAATCTCTCTTATATGTGGAATCTAAAGAACAAAATAAACAAACAAAACAGAAACAGACTCATAGATGCTAGGAACGAGCTGGTGGTTGCCTGATGCGAGGGATTTGTGGGGCAGGGTAATAAAGGTGAAAGGATTAAGAAGTACAAATTAGTAGCTACAAAACAGTCATGAGGATATAAAGAGAAGCGTAGGGAATATAGTCAATAATATGGTAATAATTTTGTATAGTGCCAGATGGGTACCAGACTAGTCGAGGAGATTACTTTGTAAGTTATATAAATATCTAACCACTATGTCGT
Source organism: Rousettus aegyptiacus (assembly GCF_014176215.1). Classification (NCBI taxonomy): domain Eukaryota; kingdom Metazoa; phylum Chordata; class Mammalia; order Chiroptera; family Pteropodidae; genus Rousettus; species Rousettus aegyptiacus. Next base: position 53,490,276 of record NW_023416311.1, read on the forward strand.
GCATCTGAAACTAATACAAAATAATACTGAATGTCAACTGTAATTAAAAAATCAAAACAGGGAGAAAAAGTTGAAAGGGAATGATAAGTTTAAACTTCCAGGTATAAAACAAGTAAGTCATGAGGACGTGGTGTCAGTCAATAATATTGTGATAGCATTATAAGGTGTCAGATGACCTGAAACTAATATAATATTGTATGTTAGCTATATTTTAAGACAAATCTTTAAAAATAACCTTTTGTTGTGATAAAATACATCTAATGACATTTGCCATTTTAACCATTTTTAAGCGTATAATTCAATGGAATTAAGTATAGTCACATTGCTATGGAACCGTATCCAACTCTAGAATTTTTTTTATCGTTCTAAACTGAAACTCTGTATTCAATAAATACCCCTCCCTCTCTCCAGTCCCTCGTAACCACTATTCTACTTTCTGTCCACACTAGAGACCATTCTTCTGCTGTCTCACAGTACTAGAGGACTACTCTAAGTCCTGGTTTGCCTGGAACAGTCCCGGTTGACACCTATTGTCCTGGCATTCCACAAGATTTATCACTTTCCCAGATCATTCTCACCTTCAGAAAAAAAAATGTCCTGGTTTTGATGATTAAATAATATAGTTATCCTAGTAGGGGCCTGGGTTCTGTTTGGCTAGTGGGTTCTACCCAGGTAGGGAAAGTCACAAATCCTTTTTGTTCTCAAGTGTGCAAAGTTCTCCAAGGCTCCTATCTCCTCAAAGAAGATAGTTGTGAAAAGTATGGGAAAGACAGAAGCTCAGAGATCTTCTCATATCAAATATTTCCTTTTATTCTCTTCTCCGTTCCCCACTCCAAGGAGATTTTATTTCTTTAATCTGAAGTCATGGTAGCCTGGATTTTTATTTATTCTTCAGAATAGATAGCTTAGCTTCTGTGTTCCAGGCTTTTGAAATTCAAGTGTTTATTTCTACCATGATCTACAAAATATCTAGTCTGAAACACAAAAGCCAAAAATTTACTCTCCTTCCTTCAGTACCATCCTCCTCGAGAATCTAGCTGCACCAAACCAGAAATTATCATATAGTGTCAGGAAATGCTGGGGAAAATATAATCTGTATTTCAAAATATTGCCGCAACACATTTAAAACTACATTCTTACAATATTTTTTTTTTTGAGAAATTAAACCTGTATGTAGCATTTATTTATTGTGACTGGACTGCTGGTGGATGTCATTATCCACTAGTGTTTTCTGTTGTGAAGAATGAAGTTTCTGTTAGAGTTAGAGTGCAGTCCGGGGATAGCCTACCAACTCTTACCAGAAATACAACTAAGGAGGTAAGGTTTGCATATTAATATATAACTGCTCAGTCTAAATTGAGGACAGAAGATAAAGTAAGGTTAGTAATTAAGGTGAGGACTTAGGGTTAAGAGAGTTGAGGAAGTACAAAATAGGGCAGCAAGAGATGAAAGATAGAATTTGAAAGAAAATGGAAATGCAACTGAAACAGGATGTTAGGTAAAAGATGAGGAGCTGGAGAGGAAGAAGAGGGGACAGAGTGCTGGTGACAAAAATTTGACCATTTATACTACCAGAGTGGACACTGATCAATCTACAGCTATAGATCTTCCTGATGCCATTTCCATTTCCACTGGTGGTTTTTCCTGTGATTGTATAATAATTTAGAAAAATCTTAAGTATCTGACTGCACCTGGTCATTTATCTGATCCATTGGATGCTGACTCTATAAAGTGAGCCCACCCGGACTCACTACTACCACCCATTCTCCCAACACACAGTTCTGTATGATAGAAAAATAAATGTCACAAACATTTGCCTTTCTTTTTCCTTTTTTTTTTTAAGTGTACATTTCCACTCAGAATTTCACCTTTAACTTGAGACTCCATCACCTTACATTAAAGTGGCTAGCTTATTATATCCATGTTTTTGCACTGTTATGTTTAAAAGGAAGAATCTCCCAGAAATGCAAATGAATACATTAAATTCACATTTAGTTGTTATTCCATTCCACAAATTCAAATGGCAGAAGTATCCATCTTACATTAGAAATTGCTGAGCTCTCTGCATGCAGGCACTCACAGAAAATTATTAGAAGCATTATGGATAGGATGAGCTGTCAATAAGAGAAAAAAAACTCAAATCTACCCCACTCAGTGATATCCTGTATCACTGGGATTTGTATTAGTATCCTATTATCTTTAAAGCCTACAATGCTGATTCTCTGCCCACCAGAAAATCTTCACATCTGACTTTGAAAATGTGTTGCACATTCTATCATGTAAAGTGTTTGTCCCCTGATTAAAAAAAAAAAAAATTAACCACTGCTAAACAAGCTTTATATCAAGTCTGGTGCCCCTTTCCTGGGAAGGTGTCAGTTCAGAGTAGAATGGCTCATTGTAATAGCATGAAGGTACTTCTGTCTTATCTTGCCTCATTTCAGTATGAAGAGCCGAACTGACCTTGAGTACTGACACAGCCAAATACTGAAATCATAGCCCTGTTCCACACATGAGAAAGACACATTTATAGAAGATGACAAATATATTTTGAAGGTAGTATCTTTGACCTACAGTTACAGAAGTGATATAAGTGAACTGAGAAAAATCAACATAAAATAACCATGTATAATAAAAATTGATTGACACTTTTTCAGCCAAATGAAACAAAGCAAAAAGTTAATATTCTCTGTATTTCTAAGTCAATAAAGTTTTATTTCCAGATTGATAATTTTCAGATTAATTTTTCTCTTTTCATTAAAAAATATTTTAAGAAAAAAGTCTGTTGGAAACAGCTAAAATATTAGATCTTGACAGAAATGAAATCATGTCATTTCATTGAAATAAATGTTTCTATCATAGCATAAAACGAGTTACTCGGGAATATTAAAATACTGAGAGGTGTTCACAAATTGTTTCTAAGAATACTAAGGATTATGTGAGAGCAACAGACAGAAAAGAAAAGACCAGAAGAATTTAGGAGGGTAATTCTCCCACTGCTTTCTTCTTTGAAAAAACACAAATAACTAAAATCACACTCTTGAGTCCTGTATAATCTGTTCCTAATTGCACACTCAACATTTTGGCGATAAAGGAAGAGACTAGCCTGACTGTTCTCCTCCTTATCTCTAAAGTCTGTCATGCACTAAGTACCCTCCACCTTTTGCAAATGTTTTCTGATAACCTAGAAGGCTCTCTCCCCACCTTCTAGTGCAGCCTCTGAAGCTTGCAAGACACAGCCTCAGTCCTTCCTTCTCCACGAGGCCTTTCCTCACTCTCTCAGCCCAGAGACATGACAAATAAAATATATACTATAATAACAAAAGTGCTAGGGAGAAAAATAATGTAGGTAAGTGGGAGGAGTATAGGGGTAGGAGATAGATGGATGCTGCATTTTCAGATGGGAAAGTTCTCACTAGGGTGGGGCTTGTAAAATGACCCGAAGTCTTCTTCTCAAAGAGGAGTTCCAGATAGACACAACATGCCAGGCACATTCACAGATGAGCAAAGAAACCAGTGTGACTAAAGCAAAGAATTAACAAAGAGAGAAAGTATTAATATAAGAGAGGTTAAGAGGGTGGATGAATTGTGTAAGATCTTCAACCATCACTCTGATTAAGAAACCGTTAGGTGATGCTGAGCAGAGGAGTAACAGATCCTGACATGCTATCTCATATTTTAATTGGACCACAGTGGCTGCTGACGGAGATAAGGAAAAAAGGCAAGTCATCAGTTAGTAAGTTATTGCAATAACTCATGTAAGAGATGATGAACGGTTTCACCACAGTGGTGGCAGTGGAGGTGGTAACAGTATCCTGGATATATCCTAAAGAAAGAACTCAGAGTTGATTGAATATAAAAATCTAAGAAAAAGAGAGACTGCAAGGCTGATCTTCAAGTTTTGGAAACTAGAAAAATAGGAGAATGAAGTTGTCAGTAACCTAGATGAGAAGATTATGGGAAGATTACTTTATTGTGTGTATGTAGGGGGAGAAAATGGTTTGAGATATATCATGTTTTATACATCTAAAACTCAAAGTCATTATTTCAAACTTCATTGATAAACTGGAACTGAGCTGGCCATAAGGATTAAAGAAGACTTAAAAAACATGAAATGAAAGACAATTTTTTACACTTAGAAGGGACATGAGTAAACAAAAGCATGCTCTCTCTTGCTCTCTCTCTCTCTCTCTCTCTCTCTCTCTCTCTCTCTCTCTCGCTCACTGTCTCTCATATTGAATGGAGGAATCATAGCTGAATGTGTGTAATCTGTGTAGGAAAAGAAGGAGTCCCTATTGGGGAGAGAAAAGGGAACAGGTTTGATTCAATAGTTCTCTTGCTGGTTCTCACTTTTCCTCTTCCCTATGACTCTAACTTGCTCCTGGTGTCTGTTTCCCCAGGACCTGTTCCTTAACCAGTCAGCCATGATTAAACTAGCAGGATCACCTGGCAGGCATTCAGGGACTCCCCAGAAGGGAGCAGTGAACCTGGTAGGCATTCAACCTGGAGCACCACATAGTGACCTAAATCTTTACCATCATAGAAATGAGATCTGATGGTTATGGGTTCAGGATTCCTGGGTTAGTTCATGATACTTTTTGTTCATTACCTTATTCATCAACTTATTCCTTGGAAATATGTTGGTCACCATGTAGATAACAGTTTAAATGCCTTATAGATATTGTCACATTACCATTTACTTGCAGAAGTGAAAGAGGATGCTGGGTTTTTGTTGTTGTTGTTTTGTTTTATTTTGTTTTGTTTGGGAAGAAATGGAGTCTTTCTGGGTATAATTGACTTGTCCAAAGTCATTAATGTCAATGGTAGGCTAACATTCAATTGTCTTGATTCTCCTTTAATTTTCTATTTGCTAAGCAATGCAGCCTCATACCTACAGCTGGAAAAAATAAAATGCACAGTAATTAAGTGATTTATTCTAGGTCAGAGCAGAAGACCATGAGATTGGCATATGAACTTGAAGGGACTGACATTAGTGCTTTTTTGTAGCGTCAACCATGTGTAAGTCAGTAATCACAGGCAAAATTACTTCCACATTAACCATGGCATGGTTTCCAGCTGGGACAGTAGTAACTTCTTTACAAGAAAGATAACTAATATCAATTAGAAATCTCTGTCAAAATCTTTTAAAAATTATCTTTTCCCACTGTAACTTATTTTCTTCCATGTAAATGAACAATAATAGAAGAATTTCAAACTAATTAACATGGTCAACAAGTCTCTGCCCAAGGATAAAGAGAAACAATAGGAAGATAGAATTTCCATTTCCCCCAAATTTATAGTCAGTGAAAACCCATAGTTTGACATCGTTTTAGAGATTTTATGTTCAGAACTCAAATATAGCTTTTTATGAATCCTGAGAGTCAGGAATCCTGGACCTTGATATAAAGAGCCAACCTGTGTAATACAGATAAATCAAATAGAATGAATAATTAACACATACAATCAAGAACAGTGCCCTCACTAACTCTTGGAGACTAGCATAATATTTCCTTGGGCCTTGAGGAATTCTAGTCTCAGAATTATTTTTTGCTAGAATTATAATATTAAAAGCTAATAATAAACAAGGAGGACTCTCATTCCTATGAAAGTCCACCCCTGCTTCTTTCTTCATTGTTCTACATACTCATGCCTGTGCTTCTACAACTGTTAATCCTACTTTCAACTTTTTCAACTATACTGTAGAATTTCTTTTCATCGTTAAAGTTCTGTCTTCTGAATGCTCTTCTATATTTACCTGAAACTCTACCTTATACCTATTACCTATTCCTCCTCCTCACAAATTCTTGACCTCTTCTAATTCCCTTCAGCTATACTCCCAGAACGACACCAGGGATTATGTCACAATGCAGTTTTACTCCCTATTTTCTCAATACCCCAAACTCTCGACCATTTGCTTGTTTAATCTTCACTCTCCAGCATGGACACTAAGGTAAATCATCTGAGCCACACCACAGTGCTTCTATTCTCATTAAATACATTAATCTCCCTATTCCTTCCATTTCCCTACCTGATAAAACCCTAACTCTGGATCAGTGCTATAAATAGCCCTCTCTGCTCTCGGACCCAAGACTGGACACTTATGGAGAAAATCATACAACGGTGCAAATTTGTGCCACTATAAATTCACAGTCTCCAACCTCGATAACATCAGTTCTCTCCTATATCTTTGGTCATTATTTCAAACCACATCCATTCTCATTAAGCCCCATAATCGACCCTGGCTTCATGCACTGTTAAAAAATAATCTTGGATTCTATCAAAGCCATCTAGTAAGACTTCCATTAAGTACTGTTACTACCTATTATGTCCATACTACAACCACCCTTATCAGCTTCCCTCTGGTCTCAAAGAAAGGCCTGTGCAAGGCCAACCCTGTCTCTATGTCTTGAATTGTTCCCCTTGGCCTTTTCATTATTTTTTGCACTAAGATCCTATATTTCTGAATTCTTCTCTTCATTGGCTCTTTCCCTTCAGCCTAAAATCATGCCCAAACCTTTCCTATTCTATAAGGAGCTTCTCTTGACACTGCCAACCTCTCTCCTTCCTAAGTACATGAACTTCAGAGAAGGGTGAACTCTTCTGTGAGACCACATAACACACAGAGATCAAGCTTCTGCCACTATCATTCTATTGAAATTGTTCTTGCCAAAGTCACCAATGACTTTACATAACCAGATAAACATTTATCTTTTGAGTCCCTTAGATGCTTTTAATATTGTTGATCACAACTTCTTTCCTGAAATTCTCTTCAGTGCGCGCATGCGTGTGTGTGTATGTTTTCCCTGATACTGGTCCCTGACATGCGTGCCTCCCCAACTTCCTCCAAATTAAAACATGTTAAGAAATTAGATTATGGACAGAACAAAATTTTGTGTATCATTAAATTCCTCTTTCAATAACAGGAACTTAAGAGTATAGGAAACTATAAGTAACCATCGTAGGATAGGGTGGCTGCCTAGTTTAAGACTACTATCACAGATTTCTAACAAATACATTCTTTCATCTTAGCTCTATCTAGTTGAGTGGCTGAAGCTCAGAACAAGCTACCAAGATAGGCGTCTGTACAAAGGATTTCAACACCAAGTATTGTAAAGTCTGAACCTGTTACCCCACCATCCAAGATAGCTTCAGATTCTAGATATATTTTAACTCCCACATGAGACTTCTGTCCATGCAGGCCAGCACCCCCAGAGTGATTCTCTGATCTTCTCTTCTCCCTTCTGTTTCTAGTGTCTGCATTTAAAGCGTACAAGGGTAAAACATCACCGTAAAACACATTAAACACCCACAAGTTGTTGGTTCCCTATTTAGCCATTGTTCTGTTTCTATCTGGCCTTCTAGTCAAATAGCCAGAGCATATCTTTCTTTTCATAAACCAGATTAAAAGGAAAATTCCAACTGCTGAAAACAAAATGTAATGGCAAGCAGAGGAACCGCTAGAAAGGGTTGTTAGGCATCCCCAAATAAACTCCAAGTACTCTAGAATCAATTAATTTAACAAATGACTGTTTTAAAATGCACATACTCTCCAAGGTTGTAAAATATATCAGTTATTTTACATCACAGCACTTACAAATCTGAAATATTCATTTATTCATGTGTTAACTCATTCTGGCCTCTTCCCACTAAAACTCAAGTTCCATAGTTTCAGGAAACTCAGCTGTCTTTTTCACAGCTGTAGCCACAATACAAATATCTAATACATATTTTGAGTGACCGAATGATTTCTTAGCCTACTGTGTAATATTTTAAGAAGTGACTCCTAGCTTCCTAAAAACAGTTAGAAATAGAGGGTAAAAGTTGATTTTAAAGAATAGAACATGTTAAAGAAGGGCCACCTTTGAATCACGCAGATGATACAATTGTTCACAGTGGGGAGGATCAAGTTAGGTAAGGTGCTGCTGGTTTTTCCATTAGATTCTACAATTCTAGTGTGCAGAGGGTTAGCCGTCTAAGAACCTGACCTAAAATAAAGGTGCATGTCATGAATAAACTGAGGAGTTGTTTTGGACAGCTTTTTACTGACCAAAAAACTGCATACAGTTGTTGGTGTGTGCATGTGTATGTGTACATGCCCCATACTTTGTCTACTTTGCAATATTTCCTAAGATCTTATTGGCACTTGTACATAACTGAAAATCATCTTGGTTCCATGGTACTAAATAGACTGCTAATGCTTGAAAGAGCAAAAAAAAAAAAAAAAAAAAAAACCCTCTCCCTGCAAAAAATAATGCTGACCATATTAAAGGATAATACAGAATGATAGTGGAAATGAATGGAAACTCTGGACATATGTTGATATCTTGGCCCAGAAGACTCAGTACATTTCCAACTCCTACACTTGGAAGTCCAGGAAACAAGTGGAATTCACTAAGAAGGTCTGTGTCTTAATGTCCTAAATTGCCTGAAAATAACCTTTGCTTGCGAAGAATCTCAATTCAAAAGGGAATAGAGGCTTAGTGTAAAATTTTGCACCTGGAGTTAGTGGTAAAGCCAAACTTTGCAGGGCTTAAATCATATGGTGATGCTGCAGCCAAGCATTTGCTTGAGTCCAAGAAATTGAATGACAATACTGTGTTGGATCTAGTAAATGATAACTGATGTAACAGCTGTTTCTTCTTCAAGATTGTTAATGTGAAGATAGAAAGTTTGCATTTTCTCATTTTAAATATTGGTGTTTGTTCGCCTAACTAGTTAGACATACCAGAGCCATCTTGCTCTTTGGTGTATTTTGCACTATTATATATTTATCAACTTCATTAACTTATATGACTTTTAATTGACTGTCCCAGGTACCACACAATGAAACTGTTTGAACAGCTTGCCAGCTTCCCCCACTCTCTGCCCACCACGACGGGAAGCAGACAGCACCAGCGCCCCCATGACGTCCTTCTGTTTTTAACATTCAGAGTGACCGCACCAAGTGTGTAAGTTCTCCCTCCACTCTGACCAAAACAAAAAAGATATTTCTCAGGGATATTTCCAGTTACACAAATTACCAGATGTATTGTTTAACCTAAGGAGAATAAAATGTTTTAAGATTATTACGAGTTAGAAAATAAGAGGTTTTTTTCCCCTTTGCAATTTACTCGTATTAAAAACACACTCGATAATAATAATAATAAATAATAATAAAAAGCTAAAAAAATCTTTAGATTTTAGGAAAAAAATAAAAGTTTAAACAAATCATCTGTATTGTAACTGTAAAATATTAGTATGATTTATTTAAGTATTCTGTGATGGCTACTGTCTGGTTATTCTGTGCTACTTCTCCTTTCTCCATCTTAAAGTAGAATCCATTTCCTGGCCTCAGAGCAACCATATGGCCCACCCCTGGTAAAACTTTGGTAAACACAGTGCCCTGGCCCTAGAGACTGGACAAGAGCTGTCATGTGATCTAAGTGAGGAGATTCCTTTCCTATGGTTTATCTGGCTGAAGCATCATGGAAAACACTCTTCTATTTCAGAGCTTATAAAGGTATGTCCCCAGAGATGCCAGCAGTCTTGTTTATTACCCTACAAAGAATTCTAAAACAGCCTAAGCCTAGAGACCACAGCAGATAAAGAACTGATAGTAAGTGCTGATATTATACAGGTCTTTGCTCCTCACCCTTGAAAAAAGATCTACAGGTATTCAGTCATGCAGCCACCCCTTTCATCATCTGATAATTCTTTCTATTTGTGTTCGCTAGTTTGAATTAGGTGTCGATCACTTGCCACAAAAGAAGTTCTAACTAAAATATCTTAAGTAATTTCATCAAGGATGCATTACATCAAAGTTATTTTTCTACTAAAAAAAGAGATATACAGGCTATAAATCTTAGTTGAGACAAGGGCTTTCAAGAGAGACAGACACAAATTCAAACTAGAATTCTTCCATTTACAAGCTGTGCGACTTAAGTTCCTTTAGCCCTTTCCACTATATAAAACAAGGATAATAATAGCACTGGCCTCACAAAATTTCTATAAGGTTTAAATGATATATGTGTTCATAGCCCATGAAAGCTAAATTAGTAAGTTTCCTATCTTCCAGATGAGGATCCTGGGACTCGAAGAGGTCCAGTAACTTATTTACTACGACAAAAAATTAAGTGGCAGGGTCAGAATTAGAATCCAGTCCTATTTTTCTCCAAAACCCCTACTCCTTCAAGCATAGTAGGGTGCCACAGGGGATAAGGAAGAGAGGAGATAAAAAGAGGGGATAAAAAGAATTCTAACCAAGATACCATGCCTAATTCACTCCTTTAGAATTAAACCACATCTGGTACACATCACTCATGAAGTAAGGAACTTATACTAGAAAGTATCTTTCATTTGGGTAAATATTATAACAAAAAAGTTAAAGCCAGACTTCAATAAAACCAGGGAGAAACGCACATATGCAACTCTTCTAGTGTTTTCATGTTTAACTATTAGTATAAACAAACTGATCTATGCACATCTGGCACTGCAATGTGTACAATGCCTCTTCTCTACTTTCACATCTAAATGTGATAACTTACAATCCATTACAATGTCGAGGCACTATCATGACTCTGACTGGAGAAGTATGGCTGCAGCACAATTTTACTCCAACCTCATCTCCTAATCCTCTGTCTTTTTGTACGTGAATCTAACACATAAGGCATCAAATAGTTTCTGAAACCATTTAAAAAGTTAAAATTCTTTTTTAAATTGTTAAATTCAACTACACTTACTCTCTAAGCCCTCTCCTCTTCTTCATTGTTTCCTGCTGCCCTATCACAAGCCCATAGCTATCATTCCACATCACAGACACTCAGAAACTAGCTAGAGAGTGGCAGTCTCAGCAGTAGCTTTATAAATGTATCAGGAAAACACTGAAACAGAACTATCAAAATCAGAATTGTCAGATTTTGAGGACAATATGGCTACTGATGATCCCTTTACCACCACAAATTTACAGATTACTCTGCGGTCAAATTGCCACTATGTAGTTTAAATGATACCAGAATATGAAGAGGCATTATTATAAGTTACTAACTTATGAAGCAGTGTATAATAAAGAGGCTTTCAATATTTGGATTTCATATGAATCCTAGGATTAGAGTTGATGAGTCTAGCTTTTTATTTTTATAGCAAAACGGTTTTAAGATGCACAGTATAGCAATTACTTGACTGGCATCTATAAGGGAGACTTTCCCAGGTAAGGACCTCCTTAGATAAAATAGGACCCAGTCCTTCGATAGAAAAGCTCTGGGCACAACTCTCTAAATGGGAAAGAGTGGTTGCAAGTGTAACTCAATTCAACACCTCTGAGATGACTCATTCTTTTTGAGTTTTCATTTTGATTAGTATTGCTTTTATTACTGTTGGCTCCCAGCAAGGTGTTACTCCACTTTTTATAAACCTAGGCTTTCATTAGCTTCCATTATCCTATTATGCTAATTTCATTAGCAAGACAGGCTAGAATTGTCAAGGTAAACATATAACACTAAGAAAAAATGCACTAGTAAAATATAAGAAACAGTTGTCACAGAATGTAGAATGGAACTTTTTTCTTTTTTCTTGCAATTTTAGCCAGTTTCAAAACTGAGGGTAAAAAAAAAAAAAGATGTTTTCACTTTCTAAAGGAAGACTCTAAGACGATACTAGATATTCCCCATCTCTTTAGCTAATTGTTACAAGGTGCCTAAACTCATCCTTCTACCTTCATTTCCAACCAGGGGATTCTTTTAAAAGAAGTCTTATGCCCTTCTCCCTTAGCTTGTTATGGAGTAGTTGTTTCTTACACTCATATCTTCACCATGTGAAAGGAGAGCCTCCAAAAAAAACCACTATGAATTTTAGAAATGCCAGAGAACAGACTGGTAACTCAGTCCCATGGTGGACATTTACTCAACTGTGGCAATCGCTATCCTCAACGTGGCGCCTCCTCCAGAGCACTGTAGGAAAATTGTCATGTTTCTGCTAGAGTTTGGTTGTATATTTGAAGCAAAAGACCAGATTACATTTCTTGCGTGTTGGGGAATACCTGGGTCACCTCATGATTACAGAGCAAGGAAAAGGGGCAGTAGTAAGACAGGTTTCCTTAGTGCGGTAAAGATGCCCGAGTTTCCTGATGACAAAGTAGATGCTATAGAAAACAACAAATTGGAGCCATTTTGAAGGTATCCCACCCAAAAAGAAAGGTGACTAAGTGAAGGTAGCCAGCAGTGGGAGACAGAGGAACCTTCACAGAATGCACTGAGAGCACGACATCCATGTTAGTAGACTGAGCAGTGGAGTGGTCCATGCTCAGGCTCTGAAGAACACACATCTGGGTCCATGGACCCAGACATTTAATATCAGCTGCACAGAGGACACGAAGTGAAGAGAAAATTCTAAGAGCATAATATTAGTGGCTTCTTTACTTTTTCTCTAATTCCTTCTCCTATGCTAAAATCCTAGAGAATCAGGAACACATAAAAACAAAGAGTAAAAGAACTGTTCACATTCCTGTCCCCATGGAAGGTTCCCAAGTCATGGGTGAGGCTTATTGGGGGTAAGGGAAGATTTTTTTAAGTTAGAATGGGGACAGAAGTTTTAATTAAGATTGGACTGGACTTTTATTACTTTAAAAATGAACTTAATTATCAAAATGGGACTGTCTTTATTGCTGAATATGATTGAAAGCATTACCATCTGCATGAATCCCAAGTGTTCAGGGGATTACAAGGAGTATTTTAAATATTCAAAGACAAAAAATAAATTCATTCACTGCTTATATCCCATCTAAAACAGCTTAATTAGATAACTGGTTAATGCAAATAAATAGGAAAACTTGCCAATACATCTTGTCCCTCATGACACATTTTGTATGAACAAAATACACAACTCACTTGGAATAAACTTAAATATTCTACATTGTAGCTAACATTGAAAACAAACTCATCAGACAAACCCATACCATTGACCTTTACCCAGAAAAACCTTCAGTTGAAGTTCTTTGTCTCAATGATAAAAGTTAAAATTTCAAAATAAACCATACAAAGCTCTTCACTATCTAATCTCAATTTGTTCACCTTTCTTAACTCCCCTCATTCACCTTGGATGCTGACCTCTTAAGTCTGATATTAAAAGCACTTCTTACTTCCTTTGCCCTTCACAACACAATGCCCTTCCACATCTCTATATCATTGCACTCACTGTTCTTTCTTTTTGGAAATCTCTCTCTCACCTTTCTACCTTTCCAATCCCTAGTGACCCAGGACAAGTATTTCCTCCATTGAAAGCCCCAACTAAATCCCATGAACAGAATCATTTGTACTCTGGCCTCTCATTGCACTTTTTTCAGATTACTAGTAAGTATAGCATTTATCTCTTTGGAGTTCTGTTAGTTTCTTTAATGATTATCTCCTCAGCCAGGCTAGAGAAGAGAGACTTATCTCATTCAGCCATATGTCCCTGACTCATTAAATACAGTTTCTGCACACACAGACGACAGACATTACACACTTATTAAATGCAGGAATGCACAGACCACATTACTAGATTCACAAATCTCATGTTTTCCTTTAAGTTAAAGATGCCTAGTGCTACCAGTTGCATTATCTAGTAGGAGAAAAAGAAAAAAGAAGCATACTTGCAACCAGCCTACAGAACTACATTATCTTGCCTCACGTCTTTATTTCAAAAACAAGAAAAATGAGGTCCACAAAAGCCTGGAATAAGACCAATGCCACATAATAACCCAGTGTGAGTAGCAACCCTGGAACTCAGTTTGTTCTCCTGATTATTAACTGTAATCGAGCTTTTAGACTTCCCAGAATCTAAGTGCATAAGAGAAGACATTTTTTGTTGATATTGTTTATGGATGTACCCTCACTGCCTAGACAGTGCCTGACATAAAGGCAGTTAGAAAATATTAAATACATGCATAAGTTAATGAATGAAAAAGTTGTATCTAGTTGACCTCCATGCTAAGAGTCCAAGTTTAAACAAGCCAACAAATCAATCACATTTTCATCCATAAAAATAGTCGCTGGAATTTCTCAATGGAAAGAATGCAGAGGTAACACTGGAATTCCAACTGCAAGGTTGGTAAAGCCTCAGATGTGTGTAAAAGTTAATTTTTCCTTTGCTTTTCAGAGTGTTTTATTTCTTATCTTGTCGTGCATGTGGCATGAACATGTGTATGCATTTAATTTTGCTGTCATAGAACACAGAACTTGAGATTAATTAACCCTAAGAAATTTGTACCTCGAGGAATCAAGGTGAGGAAGTAGAGCTAATATTTAAATAGCAATGCTCGCAATGCATTACTTTGGAAATGTTTTTCATAAGTATCACTTGTAAAAACTAGAGGAATGACTGACTGAAAGAAAGTTACAGCACAAATTTGCCAACTTTCATTTTTAAGTACAAATTGATGCTAGTATCTAAATTCAAAATGGCCATGGGCCTCAAAAGTGGCTCCTTCTGACAGAATCAGACCTCAAGCAATTGTCATCATTGTGTGCTCTGGGACCTGGGCCATCTGTTCTGCCCTTTGGAGGAGCAGGAAATTATGAGAAATAGTCATGAGTTAGAGGAATTTGTGGGGGTGGCATCCTTGGAAGGATCCAGCAACAGCACAGGTTGCCATAGCACTATGATCTGGCATTTCCAGTGAGGACAAAGCTGAAATCTGTCTGCCATGCCAGAAAGTGGAGGCGGCAAGAAAATAGGTACAATTCATGAAGTGAAAATTTTGGAATGTATTAAACCAGACTTTAAAGAGTAAGGAAGGGCTATTTTTTAAAACTGCAAATAAATTATCTTCTTGACATGTGATCTGATGTCTATCAACTTTCAAAAAGCTGTGAGTATCAGTAAGTAGAGGACTTCCCAAAGCATCTGCTTGAACAACTGTATTGCTATGTTTTTGTTGGTTTTCATATTCCCCAATCCATCTGCAGACCATTTACAGTTTTCCTTCACTCATAAAATGCACATCCTGTTCAATTTAAACCAAGAATAGAGAAGGGCGGTGTGATGGCATCTGAGGACTTCTCACTTAGGAAATTGCATTAAATTCTTAATCTGCTTACGGAACAAAGCCTCAGGACTGTGTTTTCTCTGAATGTATTTCAGTAAAGAGAAAGTGGCTGCTGTGTTGACTCTCTGACGAACATCTTACATCACAACTGATGCACATTTTCTGTACTGTTGGTCCCAGTTCTCAGAGAAACTGAAGACAGAGCTAGCTTAGAGATTTAATAACCTAATATTATATGTACTTCCAGCATGGAATTTAGGATCTCTCTGCTTCAGTAAAATGAAGTCTGTGCTATCTCATTGTAATTTTTGGGATTTGCTAATCCTTTTTTTGCTGTATTCATGAGTGTCCTAGTCTCAATTTCACATATAACAAACTTCCCCTCATCTTCCACCAGCCAGATGACTATTTGTGCACTTTATTCTTTCTATACCACTATAAACTTGTAGTTCCCAAAAAATAAAGGTTAAATAATCATAGCGTGGGTGGAACCCAGGCAACATGATAGTTTGATGTAGGAGGAAATGTAGAAAAGCCGTGCTACAATGGGTATAGGAGTAAAAAGAGGATAGGGAGAAGATTTAACCCATAGCAGCGGGATGGTGGAATTGATTTAGTGAGCAAAAGCAATTGTTGAATGTTTCTTTTTTCTTCTCTTCAGACATTCTTTGTTCCTATAAAATAAAGGGTAAGAGAACTTCTAGAAAGGAAGACAATTGGAATATGGCTGCTGTTCAGTTATCTGCCAGATGAATGAATATTGCAGACTCTTGCCTGACATGACATTCAAATATTCACTTAACAAGAGTATAGAGTGCTCCAAAACACATGTCTTTATAATTAGTTCTTTCAACTGAATTTGATTTGTTTTTTTTCCCCCTGATTTCTGATCAACGGGAAGTGAATATTTCCCTAGAGACTTTCTGAAGCCGAGTAAAATAAAGTGTTAAAATCATCCCAAATAAGCATGTAACTCTTCAATACAGACAAGCTCATCTTTCAGTTCAAAGACTTGTAGATTGAATGTAATCACTTCTCTCTGAAGCTAAAAGTTAAGGCAACATCAAAAGTGAAGGGGCGTCTATTAAATATAATTAGTTTTTGCAGAACTCACGAGTCAAATTAAAGTGTGGATTCTAAGTTTGAACGCCCCAAGAATTAAGTTTGTATTTATCTTTACCTGTGCTCCCAAAACCTTTGTGATTCAGGTTATAAAAATTGAGCTCAGCATTTAAAATTTCTCAACATCTAGTTCCTGCCCACCTTTCCAGATTTATTTCTTTAAAATCTCTGGTCCTCCCAACCTCTTTCCTATCCCCTTGGACCTTTGTTCCAGCCTGGCAAAGTCCTAGTCTTCTTTAATGTAATCAGTGTCTTTTGTATGTGTTAATTTCTCTACTTTGTTTTTTTTTTCTAATTTATTTAATTTTTTTATGGTGACATTGGTTAACGAAATCTGATAAGTTTCAGCTGTACATTTTAACAGCAAGGCATATATATTTATATTGTGTGTTCACCTCCCATAGTTAGATTTTTTTCTGTCACTACATATTTGACCCCTTTTACTCCATCTGTAGATGGCATGATTCTCTATATAGAAAACCCTAAAGACTCCACAAGAACACTACTAGAAACAATAAGCAAATGCAGTGAAATTTCTGGATACAAAATTAATGTTCAACAATCCACAGCATTTCTATACTCTAATAATGAAGTGTCAGAAAAAAAGAGGTGGAAAAATAATTCCTTTGCAATTACAACAACAAGAATAAAATACCTAGGAATAAATCCAATGAAACATGTGAAGCACCTATATAATGAAAACTATAAGACCCTATTAAAAGAAATCAAATAAGATACAGAGAAATGGAAAGATATTCCATGTTCTTGGATTAGAAGAATCAATATAGTTAAAATGACCATATTACCTAAAGCATTATAAAGATTTAATGTAATCCCAATCAAAATCCTATTGGCATTTTTTAAAGAAATAGAACAAAAAATCATCAAATTTCTCTACTTTGAATTGTAGCTTCTCCCTACTCTACTGGGAAATTCCTACTTCTAGAGCCTTCCCTATTTGCCTCAGATAGTTAGTTCCTCCCTCATTCTTGCACTAACCAGATTTCGTCCCTATCTCAGCTTTATGCACACATATGCATATATACTCCAGCTGTTATACCACAAACAAAACCCAAGTTGGAAGGGAGGCTCAACTACAGAAAATCCTACACTTCAGTCATATCTTTATCTCTATTGTATGGAGACTAGTACAAGACAGGTGCTCCAGCAATGTCTTAACTGTTGTATGATATTGGGAAAGCCACTTTAGCTCTCTGCGCCTCAGTTTTTCCAACTATAAATTTGACACAATAAAAATCACTAAATTATGACTTTTTTCTAAAATGAAATAATGCGTAAATGTACCTTGTTTACTCAAAAGCGTCATGCAAATGTGAGAAATGGAAAACTAGAAAACTGTTCCCATGTTGTTACTTCTCAAATATGTCCTGGATAGTAATATTTCAGTTGTTTTAAAAGCACGCTGGCAATCTAAGTTTGAAAAGCACTTCTCAGTACCACCCTCCTCCTTCTTGAGAGTCATAAGGCTATGGAACTCATATATATATGTGAATTCCATAGCCTTATGACTATACATACATACATACACACACACATATCTATATAAATATATATATATTTTTCAAGATATTGGCCACCCTTATTTTAGAAGCTCTTTAACATTTGTAACAATCTCTTAGAGTCCCAAGAGAATGAAGAGTAAATAATCCAAAGACTTCAAGTCTTCCCTATCTCCATTGTTTGCCATTAACTCTTAGCCTTTAACTTTAAGGACTGTGTGTGTGTGTGTGTGTGTGTGTGTGTGTGTGTGTGTGTGTGAAGATGAGTTTATTTTTAAACACATTGTACTTAAGATCATGGCAGGACAATAGATGTGGACTCTTGAAGACAATATGGATCTTCTTTGTTGAAAAGAGAGTGATGCAGAAAGAATGAGCCTCAGACAGCTCAGAACATCCACTGAAAGCAGATCTCTTCTCTCTTGCGTCTTCCATAGGCAACAGACAAACACAATAAATTCAGTCATGTCAACACTCAGTTGTCAAGGAGCAGAATGTCCACTGGAAGAATATACTTGACTCTGGATGCTGGTCCTAAATATGACATCAGTCTGTTGATATCCAAGACCCTTAAAGGGTTCCAGATAGAGATAAAGGTCATGCCCTTACCAATCTATTTTCCTTCACCAACTCTGGGTTGCTTTTGGAAGATCTGTGTAATATGTCTTATTCAATGTGAAGGTCATAATGTCTTTATTTTGCTGTTCTTAGAATTGTTCTATTAGGTATGTGAATTTTGCTCTCATTGGCACAAAAGAAAAGGTCCGTTGGCACAAAGGAAAGTTATAAATAGTCTTTTGAATATTGTCACTCTGTAGTATAATTTGAAGTCAGGGAGTGTGATACCTTTGGCTTCATTCTTTTTTCCCAGGATTGTTTTGGCTCTTTGGGGGGTCTTTTGTGGTCCCATACAAATCTGATGACTTTTTTTGTGTGTTCTATTTCTTTTAAAAATGCCTTTGAAATTTTGACAGAGATCACATTAATTTCATATATTGCTTTAGGTAATATGACCATGATAACTATTTGATTCAATAGCATGGTATTGGTAGAGAAACAGACACACAGACCAATGGAACAGAAATCAGTACCTAGAAATAAACTGACATGTATGCGAGCAAATAACTTTCAACAAAAGAGCCAAAAACATACAATAGAGAAAGAATGCCTCTTCAATAATTGATGAGAAAGCCACATGCAAAAGAATGAAACTAGATTGCTATTTGTCACTACACAAACATTAACTCAAAATGGGTCAAAGACCTAAAAATAAGACCCAAAATAATAAAATACATAGAAGAAAATACAGGTACTAAACTTATGGATCTTGGTCTTAGAGAAGATTTTGTGAATTTGACCTCAAGGCAAGGAAAGTAAAAGCAGAAATAAATGAATGGGATTATATCAAACTAAAAAGCTTCTGTACAACAAAAGAAAACATCAACAGAACAAAGAGGAAACTGACTGAATGGGAGAAGATATCTAACGATATCTCCAATATAAGATATCTAACAATATCTCCAATATAAGCTTAATATCCTAAATATATAAAGAACTCATACAACTTGACAACGCCAAAAAAACAAACGAATTAAAAAATGGTCAGAGGACCTGAACAGACACTTATCCCAAGAAGACATACAAATGGCCAACAGATGTATGAAAAGATGCTCAACTTCACTAGCTATTAGGGAAATATAAATCAAAATCACAATGAGATACCACCATATACCTGTTAGGATGGCTATTATCAACAAAACAAGTAATAGCAAGTGTTGAAGAAGTTGTGGAGAAAAAGGAATCCTCAAAGACTGCTGATAGGAATATAAATTTGTACAACCACTATTGAAAACAGGATGGAGCTTCCTCAAAAAATAAAGAATACAGTTACCATATGACCCAGCAACACTCTTCTGGGTATCTACCCTAAAATTTTGAAAACATTTATTTATAAAGATATATCTACTCCTATGTTCACTACAGCATTCTTCATGGTGGCCAAGACATGGAAACGACTAGTGTCCTTCAATAGATGACTGGATAAAGAAGATGTGGTATGTGTATACAATGGAACACTACTCAGCCATAAGAAAAAATTAAATACTGCCATCTGCAGCAACAAGGATGGATCTTGAGAACATCATGTTAAGTAAAATAAGTCAGACAGAAAAAGTCAAGAACCATATTATCTCACTAATTAATATGTGGAATATATAACTGAAAGCAACAAACAAACAAAAAAGACAAATGAACAAAAACTCATAGAAAAGGACAATATTATGGTAGTTACCAGAGTGAAAGGAGGGTGGGTGGGAGGTACACAGGGTAAAGGGGGTCAAATTTATGGTGACAGAAGAGCTGACTTTGAGTGGTGAATATACAATGCAATATACAGATGATATATTATAGAAATCTATATAATTTTATTAACCAATGCCACTCAATAAATTTAATAAAATTTAAAATAAAATATGATAAAAACAAGACTTTTATCAAAAGCTTTCTTCAACCTGAAAAATAAATAAACCAACAAACATAAATATGAAAAAAAAGTGTCCTTTGTTTTCAAAGGAAAAGCATGCCTTAAGGTTTGCTTTTGTTTGCTGCTTTCCCATTAGTTTTACCTATATGAGCATTGTTCACAGGACTGTGAGAAGGTAATTTTCTTCCCATCTGGAGGAATACTCATGGGTATTCTTAAAGACACTTTTTGCAATGGTATGAAATCAATCTCTCTACAGAGCCTTAGTCACATTTTCTCCAAAGTGATATGCTTTTTTACTTTTAAACCAGTAGAAAGATTACTTTATCTTTAAAATACTGCTTTCCGATTCAGAAACAGAATACAAAATAAAACACTGCCAGTGTAGAGGAATGGGGTTTTACAGCAAGAACAAGAAACACTAAACAATATCAATGAATTTCCCCAAATGCCTAACAGCTACTTTCCGATAACTAACTTGAAACAAGTCTGTCAACTAAATAAAGATTTATTGATTGTTTACTACCTATACCGAAATTACTTCACGTAAGTTTTAAGTCTGTAAGAACTTGTGGGTTCCAAAACACTTCTGTATACAATGGACTAATGCTTGGCTAAGAAAATCTACCTGTGGTGGCCAACTTTATATAGGAGCAATACAATCCAATTTACCGACAATATTACACAAGGAGAATTTCTCACCTTAAGGAAGCATGAGGATTGGGCCTGAGGATTAGGCCATTACCCAATAACTCTAGGCATTGTTTTGTTTGTATTTCAAATTATTGTATAAAAAAAAAAAGAAGAAGAAGAAAAACAAAGAAAGAAACTCTTGCCATTTCACCTGGCTTTGTCCTTTTAATTTTACAACAGCAAAATAAAAGGCTTTTCAAAATCCAACATTATGATTGAAAATGGCCTGACTACTCTGTAAATACTCCACTATTCATACTGAGATGATTCCCTCACAGCATAACCTCAGAAGAGCTATATTAAGCCAATCTCAGATAAATCAATATCAGTAGGAACAATATGAAGGCTGTGAAAAATCAAGAGAAATATCTCCATGAGACATACCCAAAGAAGTATTTCTAAGATTAATATATGTATGGAGTCTAAATTTTTAGAGGTTTTTGTTTTGGGGTTACTTTTTGTTTGGTGTTGTTTCCTTTATTGATAATTTGGTATTGTATTTCCTTTATAGTTTTTGTTTGGTAGATTAGAAAAAAAAAATTAGTTTCTGGGTCATACCTCTTAAGAATAACATAAATCATTCATTTTGTTATACACATTTGTCCTGCACCAATCCAGGCCCTCAGTAGTCAATTATCTTGTTAAATTTGTAAGTTGCTTAACAAAGAGTTTAAAGAGGTAAGATCCTGAAGCTGTCATAATCTGAAATGAGCACACTGAGGTATTACTAGACATTACTGGACATATATCAAGCCACAGCTTACTTCCAGGAAGTTGCTCACAGAAGTCTATAGAAGTCGCCCTACTGTCACAGAAAGGTAAATTCAGCACTACAATAATCTTCCCTTTTTATGCAGAGACTTAATTTGTACACATGTGTATTTGGGGGGAGAACAGAATGGGGTTTAGTGAAGAGTCAAAACACTTAGCTCTACTTTTTAAAGAAAGTAATGATTAAGAGCCCACATCATTTTTCAAGCTGTCTGCCAAATACTGAGGGAATTTCAAAGACAAGTAAAATCTATAGGTTTATTAGGTTCTTTTTAGTTGACTGTACAGAGTCACGCTCCGGTTTCCTCAAGTGGTGGAATTTTAATAATTAAATGGATCTGAGGATGTAACAAGTATAAGCAAATAAACAGTGGTACTATCGGACCTCATGGAGCAGTACTGTGAATGCTATAGAAACTCTAGAGAACCACTGCAAAAACTGATATACCTCTGTTTTCATGGTCCAGCTTCTCAGTATGTCTGCTTTTAGTGCCTCATTGCTTCTGCTTAATTAATGATTCTTAGCTTCTCTTAGTTGTCTTCCTATAGAATTCATATTCTCAAAAATCATTTTTAAAATTTATAATTGATTCAAATAGTTACTACTCATTTGTAATTTTGGAAAGGGAAAATTGCTAGAAATATCCACATTACAAATGAGGCCACCAAATAGCAGATAATGTCATAGTGAAGGCAGGGACCTAAGAGGCTATAAGAAATTTCTTATTTCTTATTTTTATTATAATTCTTCTTCATTATCATCAAATTGTTGATTCTTCCCTATTGTTCTGCATTGTTCTTATCCTAACCTACATAAATTTCCATTGCTGTGTTACTGTCTTAAGGGCCCTTAGTCTCCAACTGCTACTTATACATTTGATCAAATTATGCTTTAAGAAACATTTCTGTTCACACACAAAAAAGAGGTTATTTTCCCAGCAATTCAGCTGATTATTTGAACACCTGGTCTCCTTCCATGCGGCATATTCTTTTCTGATTACAACAAAGAGAAGGGTGAGTTTTCACATTCTAAATAGGATCTAAGTTCGTAGAGATTTTTTTTCTCTCATCAGATAGAAACATGAACATAATGATACTCTCTGGAGGCCCACATCAAGCACCGTCCTTGATCCATAATCAAGGCTGTTTCTGGGTAATAGTTTCAAATTCACTATATTAGGGCTATAATATTATTACAGAAAGGAGAATACTCCTGGTTTCTCATTTTTCCATTTATTCTTCATTTTTCACATCCTTATTACCATTGTGCCTTTCTACTTTATTAGCTTACTTTTCCATTTCATCATTCATTCTGTCCCTCTCCTTTCTCACCATTCAGAAAAAATATCACTTCCCACTTTATTGTTAAAATAGGAAAAGTTTGTCACTTTTCATTCTTTAAAATCTAACGTTTCTGTGACAGAAAATTTCAGTTTACTTATTCAGTTGTTCTAGAAATGGTTTAAAATCCATCACTTATGGAAACTGCCTGTCAATTATTTTCTAAAAGAACCAATCCCTTAGAAGAGAGAATACTGCAGTATGCAAGATACATATGTGATTTGCCATCAACATGTAATTTAAATATCTTCACTTCATCCATTATTTATGCTACTAATGGGAACGGTATTTTCTCCTTTTTTTTTTTTTAGCTTAGTAATTTAATAATCTGCATAAGAAAAGTAGAAAATATAAATTAAGTAAATTTTTTTTTAAAGTACAGAGCAGTTGTTTTGCAGAAAACTTCAGTTTTTGCATTTTTGTTAGGAATATACATAACTAATATGTGCCCTTCTAAGTGCAATATATCCAGAGACACATGAGGTCAGTTTGTTTGATGTGACAGGTTTGACTCCCCATGAAGCAAGCTCTGAGAAGGAAGCTAATATGGAAGGAATTTTATCAAGTACCCTTGAGATCACCAGTGGGGAAAGGAAGGAAATAAAGATGGATTCAGCACAGAGAGAAGGTGGGCTATGATGTAGTCTCAACAAAAGGCTCGGCCAACCCTGCAAGATGTGGACCTCTGGTGGCCCTTCAGAACTGTCCAGCACTGGGGTGAGAGGACTAGGCCTGTAAGCCCCATCTCAATCAGTCACTGGATGAAGGCCACACGGGGCGGGGGATGTGCCCATGGGTGAAATAGCCCCTTCAGCCAAGGCGATTCCAAAGAGACTGACAGCTGAGAACTGACTCACTGAAGTACTCTAGCTCTGGGAATACATCTTTCAGTTTTGAAAGGGAATTTGGGTGACACATCGCAGTGTCTGCAATATCCCATTAGTTGTGATATTAACTTTGATCGCTTTTCGTCTGTCCTATTTCTCTCCTGTAAAGGGATCTTACTCTTCTTTCTAATTAAGAAGTAATAATAAGGGGGAAATTTCTGGTATTATGTAAACTTCCTGCTCCCTCTACAAACTTTCTCTAAATGATTTTAGTGTCCATCAAGGATTTCTACCTCAATGAATTATAACTGTGATGGATTAAATATGATTTTGTACTTAGCCGTTCTTTTCATATTTATTAATTGGCATTCCACTGTAAGAAAGAGTATTCTTTCTGCTGTTATTTCATTAATTCATTCACCTGTATTAGTAGTATAAACTCATAAATTATATTTTTAATAAAATGAGATATAATCCAATAAATCATTATTTATTTGATGCTTAAAATGTCCTATATTTGACCAATGGGTTTTTCACTAATCTGGTGTCCAGTTGCAATAATGAACTGCTCTTAGAGAGGCTTTACATAGCTTCACCACAAATAAAATACTTTTAACACACAGTATTCCCAGGAGATAGCACATGAATTTTACAAGAATTTAAACCAGACAGACATATCTTGAAAGAACCCATAAAATTATACTTAAGCCTCCCACCTGTCAGTGTATGATTATAACTGAAAACTCTGTTCAGTTTTGGTTACAGCAAATAATCAAACTAAAATAAAATACATCTAATTTGCATATCTCATTTATACATTTGCATTATATCATATTAATTGTACTATGCATAATTCTTATATTTAAAATCATTTTATTAAATATTATATTATATTTAAATTTAATGTTCCTTTGATTATTTAAAAAGTGCTTAGTGAGGTGTGTTGTAAGTGACACTGACGTAGGTTTTAAGAGCGTTTGGATTTTTTTGTTGCAACTCTGCCATCATTTATTGTGATTTTGATTTTGTTACTTAGGTAATATGCTTTGCATATTATTAATGCATATAAGCCTTAAACATTTTGGAATGACTAGTGATATATTATATAACCATATTTATGGGGGAAATGCTCTAGTACACTAAGATTTCTTTTGCTATTAACTGTGGGTAAAGGAAAAGCATTATGTTGAAAAGTTTATCATCATGAGACCAGGCTACAGGGGTAAATAAATCCAAATAATCTAGGCTTATCTTTATTTCTTGTCTTATTTATCTCATCTATATTGATATTGTAGTTATTTATCCAGTTACTTTGACTAAAATTTTTGGTGCTTATCATGTGTTAATCCCATGTTGAGTGTCATTAATACAAAAATAGATAAGGCAAGGAACTCAAGCAACTTATCTAGTGGGGCAAACAGAAAACCACCACAATTTAAACACAGTATTTGATTAATGCTATCAGCTAGAATTTAGATTTGACTATGTGCAATAGAAAACTCAGAGAACAATGGCTTACCACAATAAGCTTCATTTTCTTCTCACATAACAAAAATATAGAGGAAGTCAATCCAGGATTAGTGGAATAACTCAACAACATCATGATCGAGGCTTCTGTGATTATTTTGGTCTTTCATGGTTAGTGGCAACATGGTGGTCACAGTTCTAGTGTTCGTATACACATTTCAGGCATAAAGTATAGGGAAATGCAAAAGAAAAATAACATGTGTCATCTGAATTTGTGTCTCTTTTAAACTTCCTTAGAAGCCCCACCCAATGGTATTCTTATCACATTGACCAGATCTGTCACCTCTATCACAGGCACCTCTACTGCATGAGGGGCAGGAAAATCAATTTTTATCGAAACACTTTGCTGCCACCAACAAAACTAGGATTTTATTGTAAGGAAAAAATAAAAAGAAATGAATAACACTGGGTGGGCAACTAGAAATTTATTTCACCATAGAAACAAAAACTGCTTACCATGGAAATATAAAGGAAGGGCATCTAAATCAACCTGGTGAGTATGATGTAGGTGTAGATCTTAATTTCTCACCAAAAATAGCCCTAAAACTTATTACCCTACCTAGACTTCCTCATACCTGTTAATAGAACCACCATCCCACCATTATCAAAGCCAGAAATCTAGGAATCATTAATTCTCCCTCTCTCACTCTCTCTTAACAACAGTTTTATCATTGTATGTTTAAATATTATCAATGTGCCAATTTCTCTATTCCATAGCCATCATTTTTATCCTAGAACTCTATACTTCTCATTTGACTATTATGGTGCATACTAAATTATCTCCCTACTTCCAATTTTTCTCCTGTTCATTCCAACATTCGCCTACATATTAGAATAATGTTCTCTTCTTAAAATGTAAATCAAACCCTTATTTAAAAAATCCTTCAAAGACTTTCCATTGTATCTACAATAAAATGCCAATTTATCCAAATGTAGTAGGGATGTGCTACAGGACTACAAATCCGAATCCAGACCTTAGCTCTAGCATCAAAAGTACAGAGAAAATGTCAAAATGGTTATAATTTCCAAATAAATAAATTTTACTGTTTAGCAACTGTTTGCTTTTCCTATGAAAAGCAAAAGTGATCTGCATCTGCTATTAATAAGTTTAATACTTTTAGCTGTGCACCTATCTGTCCTTTCATAAGGCAAAAGTTATTGACAAAAGGATACCAATAACATCTGTGGATGATTCTGTCTCATATAGCGTTTTATCAGCGTGGGAAGATGATAATTTACCTTTGAAAACACTGTAGCATTGTTGGTATAGTTCAATCCTAAATGTAATAATGGATCTTTTTGTGTTCAGTTACTCTTAATTATGCTCATTCCAAGAATACAAGGTACCAAAGAAATCATAAAAATGTTATGTTCAGAAAAGCACACTAAAGTTTCTTGAGAAAGTTTGTTTCTCATTGCTACTTGGAAAATAAGTTCAACACAAATTGGCTGAATTATCAGAGGAACAGAAATTTGCATATTCACCCCATGTCTTCTATAAAAAAATTAGAACATATTTCAGAATCACCAATTCACTCTAAAAAGCCATAAAAAATTAACAAGTAAAATTCTATACCTAATTTATCCAATGTATATTTATTTGATGTTTGTACATCTTGTACATAGAATGAAAATACTCATATAACTTTGTACACTATATTTTCAATATACTTTTACATGTAAGTTCCCATTGGTGCCAAAAAAAAAAAAAAATCCGTATGCATAAAATCCTTCAGGCTCTAAAAACAGCACACTCTTTGAATAACTCTTTTTGGTTCTTTCCTGACTTGTAGTCTTGTCATCTGATAAAACAGTGCTGTGTCTCCAAAAT
Source organism: Rousettus aegyptiacus (assembly GCF_014176215.1). Classification (NCBI taxonomy): domain Eukaryota; kingdom Metazoa; phylum Chordata; class Mammalia; order Chiroptera; family Pteropodidae; genus Rousettus; species Rousettus aegyptiacus. The sequence goes on from NW_023416311.1 coordinate 53,517,385, forward strand.
CCTTGCCATCTCTTAAGCTTCTATTTGCCATCATTGGAGATGTAATCGGCAAAGCCATCTGTTCTTAACATTTATATCAAGTCCTGTTCTGCTCCAAAGGAGCTATTACAGTGAATAATTTTATGAATAGGTTGGACCCAAAGAAGCCTAAAAGACCCAGTATAGCCAACTATGTCAAAAAGGCTTGCAAAAAAGAGGGCCCAATTTGACTTTCAAATACAAAGTGAAATCACTCTCCCAGGATTGATAGTATGCATATTAAGAGTCTCTCAATACACAAAAATATGAGTCATTTTTTCTAGTTTATCAATGATTCTTCTTGTCCAAAGGTCCCTTATCAGAGCCAAGAACAGTCCTTTATTGATTGGTACAGCCATTCTTCCTCCAGCCTTTATAAATGCAAAACTTTTTTTCAATGTTTAGTGATTTGTCAAGAACTATTTAATTTGTGGCACCTCAAATAAGCCTACTTGCTAATCTTTCACAGAGTTGTTCTTATCTACTATACCTGAAATTGCTATAATTTTCTAATTTTCTAAGATAATTAAATCAGCCCATTGGTTCCAAAGAGCCGCATATTTTCTTTAAGATATATGGAATAATTTAGCTTATGAAATAAAATTGATAATTGAAAATCTTGAGATTACATAGAAATATGATAATTTAATAAGGGGAATACAGAGGGCTCTTACTTGTAAGGACAGATGTTAAGAAAAGTAAGAGCCCTCTTATAGCTAGGTAGTATGAGAAAGATTGACCCCAACCCAACCTCAAAGGTAGACTCTAATGGAACTAAGAGATTGGGGTCATTTTTAGATTCAGGTATGATAACATCACTAAGGCCTAAGCCAATTAGAACATGAGATCCCATTGACACTGTAGATGGCTTAGGAGTGGGAATGTAACCAAACTACCCTTGTCAAAGCATGATTAGGAGAAGAAAATCACTGTCTTCCAAGAGATCTAGGCAAAACTGGTAGTTGTAAATGCTAAAACTTGCAGCCTTGATGCAATCATGAGATAAACCAGCCTCAGGGGTGTTCAGAGGACAGCACTGAGAAACCTGAGACATGGAATTGCCACCTCAGGGATATATGGTCCAAGTCATTAATATTTGGATCATGTCGACCCTAAAATTCACATTATAAACGCTAATAAGTTATTGATTGAGCCAAATTTTAGAGCACTAAAATTTTAATAAGCACCAGTCAAAGGGGTATCTAGAGGCGGGGCTTAAGAAAGGGAACAAAAAGTAAACAAAATATGGAAAAAATGAATGAGAGCTAAAGTAGCTTTACCGACATCGTGCATTTTTCCTAGGACCTTCATGAGGTTATGCCTACAACTTAAAAGATTTCTCAAAAATGTAGAAGTATAAAATGGCTAGGTCATAAAACTCAACTGTATGAGTACCTAAAATTAACTTTATAAAGTAATATAGCTTAATCTTTGAGATTTCACTCTCCCTAATGGCAGAAAACTTAATTCCAGATAAACTTAGTCATTACAAGTATCTACTGGGCCAATTTAAGATTTTCCTTTCCATTCCCTCCAGAGAGGCATCAGATTCCTACAGAGTTTACATAGCATCATGACACTGAAGAATTCATCATCATTTGTTCACACTGACAGCCACTGGACAAACACCACCTTATCTGCCTTCACAGTGGTCATACCTCCCAACTGGTACACAGGTCTCAGGTGAGTGGTTCAAGTATTCTGTTCTGTATGCTCTAGTCATGAGACACATTTGCATTAGTTCACATTTTCTTAGCCACCTCTAAGCACTTTTGTGTGTCACAGAGAATTCACATGTGCTCTCCCCTATCGCCCTAAGGATACTAGAGAATCAAGGATGGCAGCAATGCCTATACATCCATACCTAAAATACTAATCCCCACTTCCTCTTTAAATCCTCTAGTGTTGCACAAAGCTAGTGTGGAAAATCTTATTTGTTTCCTTGGGATTTGCTCAGTAAATGAGAAAACATGTCCTCTATTCTTGGGTGCCCAAGGTTGATTGGATTATTCTCATAATAGAAACAAAAGTTCAGGGAGTAGAGTTTTCTTGGAGACCTCCTCCACCACCAAACTCTCTTGAGCTCCCATTGACACTCTTTTCTTTACAAGCCCAAAGGTTTTATCTCTGGTAGATGAAGCTGACAGAATAATGTCTTCCCAAAGATGTCCACATCCTAGTCCCTGGAACCTTTAAACATATTACATTATATAGCAAAGAGATTTCACAAACTTCATCTTAAGTTAAAGATCACAAGATGAAGAGATTATTCAAGATTACCGAGTGGACCAATATCATCACGAGGGTCTTCATGACAGAAATAAAATCAGAGTCAGAGAGAGATTTGAAGATGCTATGGTGCTGGTTTTGAAGAAAGAAGAAAGAAGAAGGGGCCATGATACATGGAATCAAGTATCCTCTAACACTTGAAATGGCAAAGAAAGGGATTCTTCCCTAGAGACTCCAGATAAAATGCAACCCTGCTAAGCCATTTTATATTTCTGACCCCTAGGACTGTAAAACAGTAAGTTTGCTTTGTTTTGAGCAACCAAGTCAGTGGTAATTGTTAGAGCAGCAATAGTAGGACAATAAGTCCTCAAAAATTCTTCCAAGTTTTTGGGGTAAATACTCAGTTGAAGGATTGTTGGATCATGTGTTAGATCAATTCTTACTTTTTTGAGGAACCTCCATACTGTTTTCCACAGTGACTGAACCAATTTGCAGTCCCACCAGCAGTGTATGAAATTCATTCAGTTGAGTTTTATGACCTAGCTATTTTATATTTCTTTTTTTCTGCATCCTCTCCAACATTTGTTATTACTGTTGATTAGAGCTATTCTAACAAGTGTGAGATGGTATCTTATTCTGGTTTTGATTTGCATTTCCCTAATAGCTAGCAATGTTAAGCATCTTTACAAATATTTGTTGACCATTTGTATGTCCTCTAGGGAGAAGTGTCTGTTCAGTTCGCCTGCCCATTTTTTGATGGGATCATTTGTTTTTATGTTGTTGTTATTGAGTTGTATGAATTCTTTGTATATTTTGGAGATTAGGCCCTTATCAGAGGCATTGCTTGCAAATATATTTCCCAATCAGATGGTTGTCTCTTTATCTTGTTGACTATTTATTTTGCTTAGCAGAAGCTTTTTAGTTTGATGTAGTCCCATTTATGTCCAAAAAGACATTTGCACACCAATGTTCATAGCAGCATTATTCACAATGGCCAAGACATGGAAGCAACTGAAGTGTCCTACGATAGACAATTGGATAAAGAAGCTGTGGTACATATATACAATGGAATATTACTCAGCCATAAGAAGAGGTGAAATATTGCCATTTGTAACAACATGGATGGACCTCGAGATTATCATGCAAGTGAAATAAGACAGACAGAAAAAGTTGAAAATCACATGATATCACTTATATGTGGGATATAAATCTAAAAGCAACAAATGAACAGGAAAAGCAAACAGAGCCTCATGGACATGGACAATGGACTAGTGGTTACCAGAGCATAGAGGGTGGGGGATGAGGGGGGAGGTAGATGAGGTAAAGGGGATCAAATATGTGGTGACAAAAAGAAATCTAATTATGGGAGGTGAACACACAGTATAAATATATATATGCCTTATTGTTGAAGTATACAGCTGGAACTTATTGGATTTCGTTAACCAATGTCACCATAAAAAATAAATTAAATTAATTAAAAAAGAAATGTGTAAAACAGATCACAATTAAAAAAAATTCTTCCAAACCTGTCTAATTTATGTCCAAAATTAACATCTTCTGGTTGTTCTGTGATAGCAGTTCCTTACGATAGCCAGGCTTTATGTTATAGTAGCCATATGGGGATACATCCCAGTGAGTACTACAAATGTCATCAGGAAAAAAGGGGAGTACAGATTGGTTAATATCCCACAATAGGATCCAATCACATGGGGATCCTATCACACTGGGGAAACCATACAAGAAAGTATCAGTCACAGGAATTGTGTTATGTTTGTTATGATACAAAACCATATTGGTGTATTATTTACTATAATATAGTACAAATCCATGCCTGCTTACTTCCTGGAAAGACTGGGGGACTAGCTATTTCTGGATATTGGGCTGCTTGAAACTGGTAAAACCACAGAGAGTTATCGTTCTAAATAATAACCACGAAAACAACGCTAAAGTTTTTATGTAGATATTTCTGTATTTATGTTTCGATTTCTATGGATAATGTGTATTTATGACTTCAGACATATATTGAATTACTGGTTGGTTTCCAAATGCAACAAGAGATAATCAGTCCATGTAGTATTTATCAGTATTATTTGAACCTTAAAAAAAACAGTGCCTCATCCAAATTAGAAGTCTGTTCATATTTTAAGGTGTCAGGTAGATAACTTATCCTAAAAAATCATGACTTAAAGCTATGGTCAAAGACTTTTTGTATAAAAGTGTCCTAGGGTAATTACAAAAAAGCACATTCCTGGTTACTACTGCAGATTTATTGACGCTAAAATCCAAGAATCTGCATTTCAGCAAATCCTCAGAGGGATTCTTAATAGATCCTAAAGTTTAAAGGCCCATGGCCAAATCACAGAAGGGCTCATTTGTCCCTGGTTCAAAGGATGGAACTATGGGAAAAATTTAAAAAAGGTGATCACATACCAGAGGTCAAATGAAAATCTACTAAGATGAAATATATACAAAGTTTGAGGTATTATGACTGAACAATAGGAAAGTTCTAGTCACAATTTCCAATTTATGAAAGACTTCTCAAAGTATAAAACATAGCTTATTTAAAGTAAAACAAATGTAGAAAATTACAGTCAAACTAGATTATTACAAAACCTACTCTCTTTGCAATGACTGCAAGGAGAATCCTTCCTGGGATTGTATTAAATGTAAAAACAACATGGAAACAGATCAAATGTCCAACACTGGTAACTGGTTAGACAAACACACAATGTATGCTTATTAAACAGGATGTTGAGTATTTAAGTGTACTGACATGAAGAAATAGTTACTATATATTGTTGAGTGAAAAAAAGGTTAGAAAACAACGTATAGAGCATGATTCTATTCATGTAAAATTTATATAAGTAGGTAAAAACTTCAAAGTAAAAAACTTAGATTGTACAAACATATAACTTCTTGATTTCTTAGTTTTCAATGTTTCATTTCCTCTCAGCAATAGAAAATTGAAATCCATGTTAAACTCATTTATTTCCAATTTCAAATTCATTTTGGGAATACATATTCAATACTTCAGCATTCTAAAACCTAAACATTCTCCCTTCTCTCGCAGCCACCTCTCCATCTTTACCTCCCCTTCTGCCTGTGGGTGATCTAAGCTTTCGGAGAGCTTCTAAATCGTTCTGGCATTAGAGGGAGCTGTATGGGCCATGTGAATATGCATCTGTCCAGGATGGGTTTTACTGATGTGTATAGTCCACACCAGTCTTCACTATTCCACATATTCTCCTGTCCTTGTCACCCTCTGCCTTCCAGATACCATGTCCTCTGCTTCTTCCTGGTTCTTGAAGCCTCTCAGATTGTCTGTGGAATCCCAGGCATGTTCACATCTTTCTTGGGGAAACATAATACTCCTGGATTCCCTTCCATATCAAGGGGAAATAGTAGAGGGCTCTTGAGGTAGCTTTCAAGTCCACTAACAAGATACCTCATTTAGTCATTGCTGCTAGTTACCATGTAAGATGCACAAAACTTATAGGTTCCACTAGTTTCAGGAAGGGAAACTAAATGATGGTTCTTTGCTGTAGGATCTCCTCTCACTGCCGTCACCCTGAGCACCTTCCCCACAATACTCAGCTGTAAGTGGATAGGTTGCTAGGTCTCTGCTCATCATCTTACTTCTCTGTTCCTTCTAACAGCTGACGTTTTCATCTCCTATAGGACAGGATATTGTTTTAGATTATCAGGCTTTCTTCTAAATTTTATTACTTATATAATATACAAAGAAAGTTTGTTCCTTGACATTTAGCATCCAACTTCTTCCCTAAAAAATATTTTTCTCTCAAAATTCCAAATTTTGTAAAAAAACAAAAACAAAAACCCTTCTCTTACAGAAGTCAATCAATTTCTTTGTTTTTTCTAAATTCTTTTGAGAGCTGCCTTCCCTGGGGCAAATAAATCTCCCCTAAGTCACTAAAGGCTATTCCTAGTGGGGAAGCTGGAAGGAGGAAGACTTCAGATAACACCAGTAAACTTGTTAATGTTTTGAAATTTTGTTTCAATTCACACACACACACACACTCACCTACCTTGGTATATTTGCATAGGAAAACGTCCATTTGAAATAGGTGATTCTTTTCATTTGTTTTTTCTACAATCTAAATTTTATAGTGACTACATATCATTTATTATAACTTTTTACAAAGTTATCTTCCATAAGATAAAATTTTCTTTCAATTGATCAGAGAGCCTGGTTGTTAAGAATAAGAAGCTAGTCTTTGAGTGATATTAGAACTCTTCTGGGAAGCCAGCATGTAAAGATGGATGATGCCACCAATTGAAGTGCTGATGTAATATTTTTCAAAAATAGCAGGATCTTTTTCTATTTACTTTGATATACACTGAAAAAGAATTTAGCTAACTCTTTTCCTATGTCCATCTAAAAATGAATATCCAGATTCTGTATGTTACTGAGATTATTTGAAGCCTACTTAAACCTCATATACAGGGTCCGTATGGATTTCCAATTCATATTATTAAATTCCAGAAGTCACAGAACACAGTGGTGGTAAGCCAAAAAAAAACCTGGCAATAGACAGATATAAGTGTTAATGCCGTCTGTGCTGACTGTAACAGTGATGTGACGTTGAGCAAGGTAATTAACTTTTAAGTCTCAGGATCCTCATCTATGAAACGGAGTAAATAATAATACATTCTCCAAATAGTTATGAAAATCAGTGCATAAAATAAATGTAAAAGACTATATATGCAAAAAAAAAAGTTCTCAAAAGTTAGCTACTAGGACAAGATCTCAAAATACTACAACCACCTGCTCCCAACAACTCTCCTCCGAGCATTATTATTCTGCTCCCTTCTATCTGGATGTGACATTTCCTAACAACAGCAAAGGATCCTTTTATATGCTGTCCCTGTAGGAAGTTCCTGAAATACGTAATTAAACTGCCTGGTCACACAGACGTGGTCCAACTCTGTAACTGGCTATTGGTATGAATCTGAACAAATTCCTCGGCATCTTTGAAACTTATCTACGGAATAAGGATATTATTCTCTACATTCAAGAGTTGTTATGATAGAAATAATCTATAAACAATGTTTAGTACAATATTAACATATAGAAAATGCACCATATGTGACAGTTTTTTTTTAATAAATATGATGAAATATTACTCTCTTTTAATTCCCTGACCTTAGCCTTATGCTTTCTAAATTATCTAGCTATTATAATAAGGAAAAGCCATTTTGTATTTTCTCAGCCATACAAGGGAAATAAATTTCCCTATCTAAATATCTACTGACATATAATATGAGATAAAACAAAAAATAATAGTCTAAAACTCAAGAGATTATGAGACTCTAAATAATTGATATGTCAATAATCACTGAAAAACAAACTCATTGATTGTTTTTAAAAATATTCGAATAAAATAAATTCATATGCTGTGTTCAATAATAGTTTCCTTGTGTTTTAAGATGGCATTAAATACAACCTCGTCATTATTTCCATCTGAAACAAAAGAAACTTGTTAACGTTCTATAGCATGATAATATTATCTTAAAACAGTGAAGAATGGAAGGGGCCACTCTCCATCTTTTCAACATGAACATTATCTTGTAAAATCAACATAACAATGAAATAATTGTGTTTTTAAAATCACTAAGTAAACCATTATTTCAACCAATGCTAAATGTGTTTTATGAATATACTTTAAGTAGACTGGCAGCCTCAAAGAGCAGCTTAAATCAACCAGCCAATTTAATCCTTTTTTAAGGCAGCTGTATACTTTCTCTAATACAATGTGACTGTTTCAACCTTTTAATTTAAACTGCATCTTAGTTTTAATGAAGGTTTATCCTGGCAGGAAACCAAACTGTGTTTTTAGGGTGTGTTTTAATGTATCTATTCTCTGTCTTAATGTAGTAGCTGAGGCAAGAAGAAGGGTACATGCTCCATTATTATTTTTCCTCTTTTTGATACTTATCCTTACTGGAAAATCTTAACGTATTCAGCATCAGGAAATATTATCATCTAATTTACTTCTAGGAAAGGTAAAAAATTAAACAATTCAGAACCTAAGTATTTATATTTTCCATCAGAGATAACTATCTAGAATAGGGCTTGGAAATTCTATAATCCTGTCAGTGCTGATAGTGAATACTTTAGCTTGGTGGGCTGCTGGTTTCTGCCCCAACTACTCAGCCCTGCTGCATTAATGTGAAAGCAGCCATAGATAATACGCAAATGAATGGGTGTGCTGGCTAACCATGCTTGCCTTGGGCTGTAGTTGGCAGACCCTTGACATAGATGATGTATCATATTCAAAATACAGAAAACACAATTCACTGTATAGAATACACTGTGTAAAATTCAAGATTTAATCATACACAGCCATGAATAAACTAAGCTTATTCTATATCCAAGATTCAGTATTAGGTGCTATGAAGGTACAACAATAATGTAAGAAAAAATTCTAATCCTCGGGAAGCTTGTGATTTTCCTGGGAAACCAAGATTTGAAAGAATAAACTGACAGCAATACTAGACATTATGTAATGAAGAGTCAGGTGGATAGACTTACATTAAGCTCAGGTCTTTCAGGACTCCACTGGGGATACATATTTATTTAATATATTTCAACTAAATAAATTAAAAGTGAACAATACTATTATCCTTGGAAAAGAAAAGTTAGTAGTTTATCAGTAAACTTGATATTCTATATATCCACTTCCTGGATACTTTATAAAAAAAAATTTCAAAAATCTATATTTATTCTATAGACCTAACAGAGAATCGTACAAAAATTAAATTTAAAATTGTATTTTAAAACTGCTGGGAAAAGTGCCTGCCTTTATGAACAGCATTTAAAGCTACATCTCAGGAGAAGTACTGCTGCCAGGGATATTTGACCAGGACCTAACAAATCCTTGCTCTGAAGCTCAGGGTTTGTATGACTTACCAAAACAGAAACATTCTGTAGTATTCTGTTCTACATTTTCACCTTTGAAACTTTCGAATTGTTCTACAGAACTTACTATGCATAATCTGTCTCCTATAAAAAATGGCTTTCGAATTTCCTTTTCTAAATTAAGAGTTGGAATTAAATAAAAACTATCATGGCTTTTTAAAAAGGCACTTCTAAAGCAGCAGAGCATCAAATAGTTTAATCATCTGAAAGTAGACTCGATGTCAAATGGCCTTTTGACATTTGTCTACTGCTAACACCTATGCCACCACTTGCTTGCCCATTGGCTCACAACAGCCTCTGAAAAGTCTTGCCAAAATACTTACTTGCTTCTTTCTTTCAGCTGTTTTAACTAGGATTTCCTTATTCCGTGACCCCCAGAAAAAAGCATCGCTTGTCCGTGGTTCCATCAGCAACACATGGCACAATGGATTTAGCTTTTCTGTTTGCATCATAACAGTTCAGGAAAAGATCGAAGCCATTGGTTCTTAACAATAGGCAAAAAAAAAAAAAAAAAATGTTAAATTTACCGGTTTCTCATTAAGGTGTACCAAGTATTCTGTTTCTTTGTTTTATTTGTTTTACTTTCTTAGATTCTATAAAACATGGTAGCTACCTCGGCTTGACTGTTTGAGCTGACTGACCCCAAAATACACAATAGGGATCACTGTGTATTGTAGCAATGAGAGCTTTCTGTTTTTATCTTTTTCCAAAATAGAAGAGCTGATCCTCACTGGTGACTATTCTCAAATATTATTTTCCAAATAATATTGAAACAATTCTGAAAACAGTCCCAATACTTAATGTAAATTTTCTTTTATACACCCTTGAAGTTGTAACTTATGTAGAGGAAATGAATCATCTTGGCTTTATAAATTGTGATACTCTTCAATGGAGTATCAGAGTTGAAGAGCTGGGCTTTGAGTGCTTCTGTAATAGGAGAGGTATTTTCCCATATTTTGCATTTCTAAATGTATATCTTTTCTTATAACTCCAAATCCGCCATATTTACCCTCCAAGAGAATTTTTTAAGGTATAATGATAGAGAATGACGACAGAATTTGAAGAATAGACATTGCTTCTTGAACAAGTTAATGAGATTTTTTGAAAAGAAAAATATACAACTTTGAAATATTTGAAAACAACTGTCTAAAAAAAAATTTTGTTTTTCAATAAGAAGTCTTGTCTTTCTGGAGGCAGAGTGATACAGGAAGGAAGGAAGCATGGATTAAATTTTGAAAAGCAGATTTCCTCATTAGTACCTATAACCTTTGGCAAGTTAATAAATATTTTTAACCTCAATTTTTCATTAGTTAATTTGGAATAATAATAATCTACCTGACAGGGTTGCTATGGGATGAATAGTTTTGACTAGTGCTTAGCACATAACAGAGCCTACATAATTGCTACTAATACTATTAGCAACATCTGAAAAATAAAACTTGTAATAGCTTTGCCCTGACTCTGCCACCTTAGCCAGGTAAAGATATCTTTAAAGTAACTCCCTCTAGGTTTCTGAGGATAAAGTGTGAGTGTCTCATGAAAGCAAACAGGCTTACTTCTCCCAAACATCTCTAAATCATCCTCCAAAATCTACTAATGAGGTTCTTTTACTTAATTGAATTATAAATTTCTTTTTAAAATCATGAGCGTCCAACCTGAATAATACACAGTTCCTGGTTCCAGCTAGGCGGCAGACCAAGATAGTAATGTCATAACCAGCTGTGTATATCTAAACTACAAAGAAGTGTCAGTTATACACTTTCATATTTACAATTTCAGTCTACAGATAAATTATTTAACTGTTCTGAAGAAAAACTGGTACAGTTCTAGCATGGGGGCTTTGTTATTAATTTATATCACATGGTGTCAAATCTCAGCATACAGGTAATTTCTTTTGTTAATACCTAAGTTAAATTTTCCTAAGCACATTTTGAACTCTCTTTGTGTAAATACTTGTTCTGACCAAATATATTAATTAGGCTGCATTTTTAGACTTAAAAAAAAAAAGTACTTCCATTCTGCAAAACAAAGCTCTCAGCTCTTAGGCTCCTTCTTTATTACTTGTCGAGATGCTGATATGTCACCATTAAAAGGCCATCTTAGAAAGAGGGAAGTCTAAGCTACATATTGCCTGAGATTGGTAGATGCTTGCAGGAAGACTTAACATGGAAATTGTATCGTCAACTCATAGCCTAATAAGTGGGCAATTGCTGCCTCATCTGGAAGGCATTACTTTAACAACCTGCTTCTTTATCGCTCTTGTTTTTACTTTTGAAAATGTATTGTGTCTGATGAGAACATAAATAAAAAAAGTAACCCTCTGTGGGAAGACAGCATCGCAATAAAAAATGTAAACAAACTGAACTAGGGAAAGGTAAATATTAGGTACCTACAATAATACAAATTAAGAGGTGTCTTGCAAACTTGTAATTACAAAATGCAGAATTTAAAGTTAGGACTCTAATCCCACCAGGGAAACAAGAGAAAATGTGCACTGTATACTGGACTTTTATGTTGTGAACCATAAGCTAAATATGCCATCAAAATAGACATAATATATGGCACATCTGATTAATGAATTAAAAGTCCTTAAGTGTCTTCCATTATTTTAATATGAAAACAACAACAACTAAGGTTTATGTAATGCTTACTATCAGTAGTGTGCAGGAGCTGGCTCACATGGCCTAGAGAAAGCCAATTGTGCATATCTTTTTCTAGTTGAACAAGCACTGATGTTATCTTACGGGTATATACTCCATGATAGAAGTATTTACACTACAGAAATTGACAAACACTATAAATCAGAACATCTTTTTGGAGGGCTAGCTGCCAATCATTTACCAGCACACCACTGCTTATGGTATATCAGGAGCTATTCTAACCACTTTACATTAATTCTCAAAACAACTATTAATTATCCTAATTTACAGTAAGGAAATAATGCACAGAGAAATTAAGAGATTTTCCCAATTCAAACAATCTACAATAACAGAGTTAAGATCCAAATGGATGCCACTGGACTTCACAGCTTACACTCTTAACCACCCCCCCTCTGCTACCCCATTTTGCTATGCTGAGTCTAACTGTTTCTATACTTTGAGGGATTTAGGCATTATCCATGTGTTACTGAACTAGAATGTTCACCCACCAGCATTTTAAATTTGTTTCATTATAATAAAAATATTGAACGTAAAAAATATTTATCTTCGCCATGTGTTATTTTGCTATTGGACAAATTTCCTTAAGTCTTTTGCTATTTGATACAAGTCCATTAATTATAAAAGCAAAATAAACATGGCACATGTTAATCTCCACTCAGTTCCAAATCAAAAATGAATGAACAAGTTACATGTGAATAAACTGCACATGGAGCCAGAAGAACAAAGCAGCATCCCTTGAAAGGAACTTCAAGGACTTCCCATTGAAAGGTAGACATTGCCAGAGAATTAGTTTCTGTGTGTGCATAGGACCAACAATTTGCTTTCCTGCCAAAGGTAATAGTATCCACTCGAGTACCGATGGCTGCTAACCAGTAATTTTATTAGTCATTCTAATTCTGGAGTTTTCCTTTGGATATAAACTTCATCTGCAACTTATCATAGGAATCAAAGGTCAAGGATCAAGGTACAGGTCATTAAGCAGCATTGCTGCAATGCAGTATTTTTTCGGAATCTCCAGGAAAGCCTTCCTCAAGGGAGGTTCCTCTTAATGTTGGACAGCAAATTCATACTAGAATATCTGCGTAAAAGATGGAAGGGGAGTTGGGGACCACGATGTAGACAGTTTGGGCTTGACAGACTAGTTAAAAAATCATTTCGAGTGTTGGTTCATACCTAACTCAGAAACTACAGAATTCTCTATTTGAAGAAAAAAATAAAAAAGAAAAGAAAAATATTCCATTTAGAAAATGGCTGAAATTGATGTCTACCTCCCTTTGGTAACAAGCACTTGGTTCCCTCACTATTTTTACTCTAATTTGGTATATTCAAAACTGCTCCTGGAACGCTAAATGGTACTTCGAATTTAATTACCTACAGTTTTACATTTTGCCTGTGTTAATATAACCAGGATGGAAACAAGATTTAACTGTTTTAGAGGTCATTATGGACATAAACCTTGCTGACAACATTTTTAATTTGAGAAGGAAAAACAGGAATGTTAGAAAAAGAAATGTTCTCATAAGAAACTAGATACAAGAGTTCTATCAGAAGTGTATGAAATCACCTAGTTGAGTCTGGGGAGAATCTGGACCTTATGGGTTTTTTGTTTTGTTTTGTTTTGTTTTACTCTTTTGGAGATAAATAATAATAGCAGCTACTTAAAACTTACAGGTAGTTTTTCTGCTATCTAAAGAGTAATCGATTGGAATTTATCTCAGAAGATTTTTCTTTTTGGCAAGATGAACAATATCCCCAGTGTTATTAGTTTTGCAAACATAGAGTAAGTACCCTCTTCTGAAATGGAATGTTTCTAAAGAATGAGGATCCAAAGAAATATTTATGAAATTTCAAAAGCTTCTCATTGGTAGAGGAGAAATCCTGGTGGGTATGTATCCTAAGACAAATGTCTCTCCCTCTCAAGTATATATTTAGACTGTTGTCTATTAGTTCACGTTCTTAAAGGGTAGTGGGTTTTCTTCTTTCAGAAGTTACCTGCAGAACATTGGAAGCTATGATGGAGAAGTCTGAAGGATTGCTTCCTACATCTTGTGCTAGAGGAGATACTGTGTGGTAGTTGGCTACATTAACGGCCCCAGTGAATGACACCTGCCAGTACCTACATACTTTTGTCGTCTCACACTGACACTAGACTTGGGCATGAAATTTGCTTTCACCAACAAGACATTAGCAAACATTGTGCTTTGGAATACAGTGTCTCTTGACACATTGGTCTTCATTGAAGAAGCCCCTTCTGGTTTCATTGAAAAAGAAAGACCACATGAAAAGATATGCCAGTTGTCCCAGCTGAGCCCAGCATCCAACTGTAAACAGCCACGTGGATGAGCCTAGACCTAATAAGCAGAAAGACCACCCAGGCACAAAATTGCAAGAAATAATAAATTGCTGCAGTTTTAAGCCACTAGGTTTTGTGTTGGTTTATTACACAGCAAGAGGCAATTGAAACAGTTTGGGATGAGTTTTTCCTGAATGTAATGCATATTCCCATTGTCAATAATCCCAGGAAGAAGTCAGTTTTGGCACAGCGAGGCAGACTTTGGCAATAGTCCTTAAAATGGGCAAGGATAAAAAAATGGCTATCATTTTTTAGAATCATGGGGTCAACTGTCCTTGAACTAGAAGACAGAAAAACCCAGAGAGCTCCTGGAAGTTCTTCGAGGTGTTCTCTGTCATGAAGAACCAGGAGCTAGGCAAGGAAACAATGCACTCAAGCCATGCGGCACTGAGACTTAGACTTCACAGTATTTCTAAGTTGACTACGGTTTTGTGCCTCTCCCTCACTGATTTACTTTCATTAAATAATAGGCATAATTTTCTTTTTCTTTTTCACTCTTCTTTCATGCAACTCTTTCCCTAATCACTAAGAGGCATTCTCATTCCCCGGCTAATTATTAGAATGGTTAAAACTGGAGTGCAAAGGAAAAAGTAAATTTTTTGGTATCAAGACATAACAGGTCTGACTGCTTTGAATTCATAGATGGGCAACAGAATTAATCATTTAAATTTAATATAATTACCAATATGGTTGAGTTTATATCTATGATCTTGTTCTTTATTTTCTATTTGTCCAAAAAGCTCTTTGTTAATTTTATCCATTTCCTTGCTTTCACTTAGATTAACTGATCTCCACTCTTAGGTTATTAGTGAAACCTTTTCATTTTATGTCATTCTGGTAATTCCTCTGGGGTTTACAAGATTCAGCTTTAACCTATTACATTCTTCTAATAATGATATACCACTTCACTTATTTAGTAAGAAAATGACAACAATGTATTTCCATTTAGTCCCCCGAATTCCTTGCACTATTATTGTCATACATTTTGCGCCTACATATATTAAAAAGTCATTTTTTTTAAATTGAGGTATAATTGAAACATAATATTATGCTAATTTAAGATATACAACATGATTTTACTTTTATACATAAAATGATCATAATAAGTCTTGTTAACGTCTGTCACCATACATAGTTACAATTTTTTTTCTTGTGATGAGAACTTCTAATATCTATTCTCTTAGCAACTTTCAAATATGCAATACAGTGTTGTGAAATACAGTCACCATGCTGAACATTATATCCCCATGACATTCTTTTTATTACTGAAGTTTGTACAAAGCCGCTGTTATTAAGAGAGATTTTAAAATTTAAAAAACAAAAAAGACATCTTTGATATTTACCTACACTTTACCATTCTAGGATTCTTCACTTCTCTTTTTAGAATCTCTACCTGTGAAAAACACATCAGCCCAAGGGGGCAGTCCCACTGATATGAGGTGTAAGGAATTTAGCGGATTCATGAATAGCCTTGACCACCAACATCACATTGATGACTGGAGCAAGAGATTTAGTAAAGCCACAATGGATTTCTCTTTTTTTCTCTTGCTCTCCACTCCCCTCTTTCTTTCAATTTTTTCCCCCTCTCCACCTCTCCCTCTCCCACTCCCTTCCAACTGAGAAAGCCCAATAGGCTAATTTGGACTAGAAAACTAAGTAATAAGGAAATAATAATAGATGGGATTAGGCGGTAATATTGATGCTTTTCATTTTCTTCAATTTTTCTATAGTTTCCAAATTTCTACAATTAACATTTACAACAGTAATTATAACAATATTTTCACATACAAGAAATGTTATCTTCCAGGAACCTAGCTTAATTCTCTTCTATAGAACAAATAATAGATATCTAGTTAATAAATGAAGAAAAACTAATACTGTTTGGGGTAGGGGGAGAGGGTACTTTTGCTAGGATACTAGCTAACAGTTTCATAATTGTTATAATTCTGTTCTCTTTGACACCCTCTAAAAAGTATAACTCTCCTGAAAGCCTCTATGAGATTTCTAACTTTCTAAGAAACATCAGCTCAACATTTTCTATAACATATAAAATTGTTAACCTTTATGAAGTAATTTATACTCTGAAAAAATTAACTCACTATCCCACAATATAAAAATAGCTAGTGCTAAGTCCTATGCCTAAAAACAACTCTAGAAACACCTTGCATATAGTAGGCTGCTTTGTCCTAGGTTATTACTCTGAGAATGGTCATTCCACAGCAAACGCCTCAGATCTTGCTTCAAGCTAGTTTGCCCTCGATGTTGTCTTTGATTTCTCTGTGGAAGTATTTGAGTCAGTGAACAGTTTACTAATGAACCTAAATGTGAATATGGGGAGGGGGGGCGGGGGGGACACGTTTCCTCTTTCTTTGGTCAGAAATAAATACAGGTTTACATCTCACAAGGTCATTTACTCCTACTAAAAGTTAATATATAGTGAAAGCATATGCACATAAATCAATATTATCACAAGCTAGATAGAAAAAAATGTTTAATCTATTTTAATTAAATGAATTGAACATACTCGCCTAACACCTGGGCTATGCTATACTGGAGACACTTTCAAATGCATTTACAGAAGTGGATGCTAATTGCCCAGTAGAACACAAGTTCCTAACGGTATTCCCATCACCCTTATGCTGCCCCTTCCAGCATTATCACCCAGAGGCATATTTCATGTTGCTCTGGGTGGGTTGCACATAGTAGGTCTTCAATACACATTTGTTAAATAGAATTAGATTTAGTATTAGACTTGGGAAATCATTTGACATGTTTTTAAAAAACTTTAACAAACATTGACAATTACTTTGGCTCTGCCCTATGGAGCTATTCTGAACCAGTTTCTTTACTGTTTTACTCATTGAGCTACAGAGGAATTATCTTTTCATCTGTGTTCATCCCCACTAGAAGGTGAGCTCTCAAAGGGTGAAGAGTGCATATGTCATTTTAACCACTTTATGCTCCTTCCCGTGCCTTTCACTTAGTGCTTCATTCATTTGTTCATTTATTCATTTATCCCTCTATCCACTTATTCGATAAATAAATCCAGGATGCCTGAAAATATTTTAGGACAATTTGCACATTCCTTCTAAGTTCTCTTTTCACCCAACTAAATATTTTCTTTTTTTCCCAGAATATAGGAATAGGAAGAACTAGTCCCTCTCTTGTTATAAGCCCAAGCTTCCATTTTTCTAATATAGACACTCATTCAAAATACACAGATAAGTTACTGAGATTGTTCTGGAAATAAAGTCATAAGTTTAAAAAAAATTCTCTAATATGTAATAACTTAGTGTGATAAATTATGGTAAAAAATTTCACTGTTACTGAAAAGTGTGTTTAAGGAAGTACATATACAATGCCATGTTAGCCAATCTTTTTACCCACAAGCACTTTTTTCTAAGTTTTAAAAATTTATTAGCATTAAAACTCCAAAGACCACTGACTGTCCTCTGGAAATGAAAATAACAATCTACCTAAGGTCCTACTTAGTATTTCAGTGTGACAATGGGATCATCCTTGAGATGCACAACAGAATACTAGATGATCAGCCTTGATCTTTTAACTCCTCTGCACATACTGACTTCACTGAACCCGCTGCTTTTCCACTGATAATCTATTACTGAATTTTAAAAATAATAATCATATGACTGAGAACAAACATTTCAGTTATGCCTTTAAGATTATTACATGGTCCACATTGTGGAGAGGAATCAGAATGGAGCCTCATCCACAACTCAGGGAATGATAGTCTTTAAAATGCTGATCCTGCGTTGTGAGGAGTGGAGCCACTAGCTCCACACAATATCAAGTGCTTATCTTTAGACATCAACAGTGACTTTCATTGTTGTGCAGCTTTTCCTCTCATTAATCAGACAATTAGTATTCACACCATCTATTTTAGATTTGCAGAAATAAACCCTCAAACATTAGGCAGGCTTCCAGCAGAATCTCTAATGTGAATGGTTTGGCTTAGAGTCAACGGAAGGTGATATTAGGTTATACAGCCAGCTCATGTCATTTCAGTGGCACTTCACTAAAATGTATGAACTTTGTGATTCATTTTTTTTAAAAAGCTCTGTGCCTGACAAGCCCTCACTTGAACAAAGTTGCCTTCCAGATCATGGTGCCTTTTCATGAATGTCTGAGGTTGCATCTTTACTCTTTGGTCTATATTGCTTAGGGGACCAACTGCAAACAAGATCACTTTAGCAAACCTTGTGACTTCTCTGAATTCACAGAGCTTTCCAAAAATCAAGGCTTTCTGCCAGCTCATTATTATCCTAGCCATGTGGATCCTCCACTGAGCAATTAGGGAATAAAGAGTTTTATTATCCTAGGGAAAAAAGGAATGCAGTGAAATACTCCATGGAAAGAAAAAACACGATAGTCAGAATTCGTGGCATACTAGGCTAGCCAATACGAAAATTCTGTATTCACTGCAGATACATAAACAGATAGTCATGGAACTGAACCAGAAATAAACCTGGAAACTTTCTCGTCTCCTTCTCCGCCTCCGACTCCACCGGCTCCTCCTCCTCCTCCTCCTCCTCCTCCTCCTCCTCCTCCTCCTCCTCCTCCTCTTCCTCCTCCTCCTCTTCTTCTTCTTCTTTTTTGGCAGGGGGAGGGCTCTCTTTTTTCCACATTCAGTCACATTATTCACAGCCATTTGCTTTACCCTTTCAGATTCAGGGTTATGCTTTCAGCTTTGGAGCTATTGCCCAAGGCTTAATATGACAGATCATTAAAGCTTTTTTTTCTGTTGTATCATTCAGCACTAGGCTAAATTCTATTTCAGCATGTTGAAGTCAGGGAATCCACTGAGACAGAGAAAATAAATAAAACTTTTGAAAGACATAGGTCAAGTAAACAAAAATGTAATTACCAACCCAAAGAAATATATGAGTCTAAATTTAAGATGGCATCTTTTTTGATTTTATGTTTAATTATAAGCGTCCCTAATAAAAATCTCCCAATAAGTCTTTATTTTATACTTAATTACCTCTAACCTTTACCCTTCCAACTGCTGGACAGATCAAAATTTAGATAAATTTTGTGTTGTGTTAAAATTGCTTTATGTGTGTAAATCTTACTGTCCTATGCAAATTTAAGAAAAAGCTCAAGGAAGGGGGCAATGTCGAGCTGGCCTCTCACTTTCTTACACACATATACATTTTGCTCATAAACAGACATAAACACACACATCACCCACCTTGATAGTGCTTGAAACCACATCCTCAGAAATATTTATTTACAGGTGAGAGCAGCTAAACTGGTAGCTCTCTGTACTTCAAACTGTCCTAATGCTGGTTAGAGGAATTCTGAATGGAGAGGAAAAACTTTAATCTCTTACACAAAGTATGAGTAATTAAAACTAGGAAGCCTATTTGGACAATTCTAAAAAGGCAGATAACCAACTCACTTTATCATTGCTATGGCTTATTTTCTGGAAACTGTAAAAAAATTATTAGAAGACATCATGAACATAAAAGCATGAAAAAAAAAAAGACTGATAAATCCTTTTTATGATATGTGTGTAAACTGAAGGGGATTGGGCCTCCTCAGTCCATCATTGCTCTCTACCTTGCCAGTCTCAGCCCCTCAAAAGCAAATCCACTCTCAAAAGCCAAATTACTTACTGCCACGTTTCCGAAGACATAGTCATCTCACATCTGTACAATTTCTATACATCCTCTCTTTAGCATCTCTCTTTGACCCCACCTCTTCCCCTTTCTATGAGAGCTGCCCTATCTCTTCTCTTGTTCCACCTCAAATTTATTCTTTCAGCCTCTCTATTCTTCTCTTTTTCCAATCTTCAGTCAAATGCCAAAAACTCACCTATCATTCTAGCAAAGCAAAAGATATCCACCAAGAAAAATTTAAAATTTAGTCTGTCTCCAAGATCTGTCCACCGATATTCCTGGGGCATATCTGAATTGGATGAGATCCAATCAACTGGATGAATTTCAATCTTCATTGGATGAACCATCGATCCAATCTTTTTTTTTTTTTTCACCCAGTCTTCACAGGTGGTCTCCCATCCAAGTACTAAAGGGGTGGCACAGCTATAGACTCATCAATCTAGTTTTAAGCAAACTGCCCTTTCTGGTCTACATTCTCATCGAAGCTAGTTATCTCCACTCAGCCTTTAAATCTCAGCACAACTGTTACTTGCTCAGAAGTGCTCATCTGGTCTACAGCCATGCTAACCTGAACAAGCCTGAGCCTGCCTGATCTCAGAAGCTAAGCAGGGTCAGGCCTGGTTGGATGGGAGACCACCTAGGAAGACCAGGTGCTCTGGGCATAAAATAATAAAATAAGGGATTATAAACTGACAAGACCCTTGAAATCTGTGAGGTCAACCAAGGGTTGTCTCACCTAAAAAAAAATTAAATTAAAAAAGAAAAAAAAAAAATGCTCCCTGCAGGATTAGGCTAAGATCACATCTTTACCTGAATTTTCCCCCTGCCTTCTCCTGCTTCTATAACCTACTTCAGGTTTCTTCTGAGAGCACTCTCAATAAATCACACTTCTGAGGCTCTGCTTCTTGGAAACACAACCCAAGACATTTATTATAGTAATTATTGTATTGGTCTACTCTCTCTTTGAGACTTCATTCTTTTTTTTTTTTTTTGCCAGACTAAGAGCTCAGTTCAGTTGACTTCCAAAAAATGGGTTTTGCCACCTAATAGTTCCACACTCAGTGCTCAGTTAGGGTGTTTTATGAAGGTTTATGTTGGTTGTAAATTTATTGGTTTACTCCTTTGACAGTAAGCTAACCTGGCTATGAACTTCATAAGAGCAAATGTGCGTTTTTCAGCTTTTACCCCACATGACATACCACATGATCTCGCATGCAGTCAGGATTCAGCAGTTCAACTCGATCCACTTGATTATAAAATATGGGGATGTACAATATGCAGAATATGATATTACTGTCACAAGCAAATCTCTGATGGAAAGAAATGGTCTGAGTGCACTTTCACTTTGGAGAATCACCCAGCCTAACCCAAATTATCCTTTTCCTATTCCAAGCTGCTGCCTCATCTGTTCACTTACACACAAAGTTTATTAATGCTGGCTTTCAGTTGGTAGTGTCTCATTCCTATGGATCTTTACAACAGACTTTAAAATCCTTGACATAATAACATATTGGGAAATAAATCAGGTAGGAAACTGACCATTAAAAATCTTCTAATATGAAGAAAATGACTCTCAGCATGAAAAATTCTCTATAGACAGTCATCGCATCCTTGAAATTTGGCCTAAAACACTATTATCTACAGTGCACTCACATTCAACACACTAACATACTTGACACTGCTGCCCAACAGAAGCAAAAATATTCAGAACGTAATTTTGAAATAAACTGACACCTCATTATTTTACAATGTAGGCCTAACAAAAAATAATGAGAAATTTTAAATAAGAAAATATTTTCAAATAAAGCAGTTTTCTCATGGAGTCCTACATCTGATGAAATGGCTGGAGGAGAAGGCTAAACAGAAAATTCAGGCAGTCAGCACTCAGATCATTGGGAATTGACTGCATATGCATGGTATCATTTACATACAGCACTCTCCCAGTTGCAAATGCAAGATGTGCCTCTATAATACTCAAGTATTATATCCACATGTGTGTGCAAATGGAACAGCTGATGTAATAAAAGAGAGACTTCCAATTCCTTCACTGTCATAATCGACACATTTATATTCATGCCTGTTCTTTTTATTGGTCTCAAGCACTAGTCATCAAGAAGGAACTAGGCAGGACTCTTAATCTCCCAAGTCTTGTTTTTTCTTTAAAATGGAGATAAAACCAATTTAGTGAACAAATCTAAATATCCTTCAGATCAGTAATAAATGAAGAAAAAAATATGTTAAAAGGATCATTTTTATTTTTTAAGACTCAGTTAAAAATGATCACCACCTGAACTAAAAGCAAAAGTGGGACTATGTCAAACTAAAAAAGCTTCTGCACAGCGTAAAAAACCATCAGCAAAACAAAGAGGCAAACAACTGAACAGGAGAACAGATTTGCAAACAACACCTCAATAAAGGGCTAATATCCAAAATATGCAAAGAACTCATACAACTCAACAATAAAAAAACAAACAAACAATTAAAAAATGGGCAGAGGAACAGAACAGACACTTCTCCCAAAAAGACATATAAATGGCCAACAGACATGAAGAAAGGCTCAACTTCACTAGCTATTGGGGAAATGCAAATAAATCAAAACCACAAGGAGACATACTGTCTCACACCTGTGGGAATGGCTATCATGGACAGGACAAGTAATAACAAGTGTTGGAAAGGTTGTGGAGGGAAAGGAACTCTCATATGCTGCTGATGGGAATGTAAACTGGTACAGCCACTATGGAAAGCAGTATGGAGGTTCCTCAAAAAATTAAGAAGAGAATTACCATGTGACTCAGCAATTCCTTTTCTGAGTATCTACTCAAAAATTTGAAACCATTAATTCATAAAAATATAAGCGTCCCGATGTTCATTGCAGCATTATTCACACTGGCCAAGATATGGAAACAACCAAAGTACCCTTCAGTAGACGATTGCTAAAGAAGCTGTGGTACATATACACAATGGAATATTACTCAGCCATAAGAAAAGATGAAACACTGCCATCTGTGATAACATGGATGGATCTTGATATTATGATGCTAAATGAAATGTCAGACAGAAAAAGTTGAGAACAATATTATTTCACTCATATGTGGAATATAAAACTGAAAACAACAAACAAGACAAACAAATAAAAACTCATAGACACAAACAACAGTTTAGTGGTTATTGGAAGGAAAGGGAGGAGGAGGGGAGGTAGGTAAGAGTAAAGGGGTCAAATATATGGCGACAGAAGGAAATCTAAATTTGGGTGGTGAACGCGCAATGCAAATATACATACATATAATGTATTATTGAATTGTACACTCGAAACCTATATAATTTTATTAACTGATGTCATCCCAATAAATTTAATTAAAAAAAAATGCAGGTTGAAAGCTGATTTGATCAAATAATTTAAAATGGAATGTCTTGTCCACAAAATAAGAATTTTTTTTTTAAAAAAAAGGACAAACAAGACTATCTTTTCCTCTAAGAAATAAAAATAACCTGGGCATCTGCTACAGCTTCATTTTCAACAAATAAAGGAATGGTGGTATATCTATAGACAAAATCATTTTTAAATTTGTTACATACACATATATACTGACAAAGACATAGAATTTACAGAAATTTGTCTCTGAGAGAGGCATTTACAGGGAACATTTTAGTGAATAATTTTAAGCACAGTGTGAATAATCATCTTCTTCCTGCTAAATATGTCTTACTGAAACAGTGAAAAGCACTTTTTTCTCCTAATGAAGGGCCACATGCTGCCTCTGCAGTGATTACAGGGTCTCATAGTGCCCAATGAAGTTTTGGTATCAATCACATTAAGTAGAGACTATTATACAGTCCTATGTGTCCCATGTGTTTGCATCTTTTAGGAGTAAGACATGTCGTATTTTTGATACGTAATTTAATACCCTTCCCATAAATAATCTACTAGAAGAAACTCGGGGTAACGTTAAAGCATTTACAAATATTGTATTCAGGATCTCTAACATCCTTTCTCTGCTGATAGTCTTCCTGTTCCATAAAGAAGAAGATAAGCAAAGACTTAAAAAACATGTACTGATGACCTATTCTGTGCCTAGCATTGACTGTTCTACCTTGTAGATTTAATATACCTATACTGGCAAAGAGAGGTGGAGAATGGAAGCTGCTATCTACAACAATCATCAAATTGATTTTACTGGTCAACTTAGAGCTAAGCAAAAAAAACATATTTAATATATTTTAAACAATTTGTTGAAAATTTTAGTCTACTGTCTTATGTAAATATAGTAGTCTAATGCACACATTTTAATCCAAGAGTTTCTCAGAAGCAATTCTGAACATACTCTAAATACTTTTTAGAGAATAAATAGAATAATAAATTAATTGTTGTGACTTTCGCATTAAACTCAAATTTCTAAGAGGTGAGGGCTGTATCTTATTCAACTCCATAGTTTTGAAGGAACTTATTACAATAGTTTTCTTTCTTTATCATTAAGTGAATGAAGACTATATGTGGTAAGTGCTGAATAAATGTTTATCGAAGTAAGTAAAAAATATTTTACTACATGTGGTAGACAAATTCTAGAGTGACCTCTTGGTATTCACGCTTTTGTGCAATTTCTTCCTCTTGAGCGCAAGTAGGACCTGTGCCTTGTTTCTAATCTATAGAACATGCAAAAGTAAGAGCATGTAATTCTCATAATTCAGTTAAATTTTATAAGACTCTGTCTTAGCTAACTGGAGGGATTCTCCTTGCTGGCTTGATAGGATGGGTAAGCAGTTATACTGGAGGAGTCTATGTGGCAAGAAACTACAGGCAGCCTTGAGGACCTGGGCAGACTCCAGCCGATGCCAGCAAAATGCCACCCTCCTTTATATGTGGCTTCCAGGAACCACCCACCATGCCTTTAATAATTAAAAAAAAAAAAAAGTTTAAAACTTAACGAAATATCTTGTTGTATAGCTAAGTTATTCTTAACATTTCTCGATAAATAAAGTCATGAATCATAGAATTTTTATAGTTTAGGCTCCAGAGGTTGTAGACACATGTTCACAGAGACAGGCAGAGAATATAAATGAGCAAAGCAGGCCAGCTGTAGGAAAAAATAGTAGTTAGTGCAAAGGCTGCATAAATGGCAACTATCATTAAGCCTCAGTGTTAGCAATCTAATAAGGAACAGCGGACTGTGGCACACTGGGGAGCACATCTCATCTAAAGGCTCAGTAGCCTCTTGCCTTCAAGTCCCAGCATTGCTAGATCTTGTGGGGGGGGGGGTTCCCAAAAGAAATATCCCCCCAAAACTATGAATTTTCATTAGGAAACAATCACCTGATCTCTAAACATTGAAAAACTGATTATTACAAGTTTATAAGCCCTGACTTGATAATGAAGTGCTGGCCAAATAAAACATTCACTCTGATTTGACCCAAGTCCTCATTTTAGGGTTGGGGGAAAAAAGGATCAAAAATAGGTGAATTACCTCTAAAATGCCTACAATTAGGAAATAGAAGATTTGGTAATTCCAGCTCATGTACCTGGAAAATATAATATAAAATTTGAAATTATGGATTTATATAAAATCTTTTTTGAGTATAAATCAATTTCTGTCAATTGACTAAAATAAGGAGATTTTGTAGTAAAAAATTACATGCTTATGAGGTAAAAGGACTCTTTATTTAGACTTTAAAAGACAAAAGCAAAATAAATGCAAAATTCATTCAGTCTGAACATGACAAATCACTGTTTACCAGTCACGTGTAACCCTAACATTGTATTAAATATTCATAGACTTCAGAGTGAGGCTGTCAGCTTTCTCCTTTGTCTGAATCACATTGCCTTCCACTAATGGAGCGAATGTCATTCCATTGCTGAGTTTCTTGGGATATAGCCAATTAAGAGATTCACAGTAAAGGTATTCCTCCCTAGGGTTCGTAAGGAGTAATGGGGCAAAAGAAACCCAGCATCCCATCTCCATGTGCAGAATCATTCAACCTTTCACTGAGCTCCAACTTTGATTTATGAGTTGGTGGTATATGGCTCAGATTTCCAAAGGTCTGATAATTTCAGTGATAATTGCCCAGGTGTAAAAGTGTGAATGATCAATAACATTATTGTGTCCTGGGTGGTCAGTGGGTATATAATTTACAACTCAGGCAAACTGGCTGGCAGTTCCACTCAGAGTGCCTAATAATATAGAAGATTAAAAAAGAGTAAGAAATGTATCCATAGCCATTTTCCCTCTCAGGGAAATTCAATGGATTATTAGATGTGTATTATATATATAGTTCTGTTTATTTAGTATAATATTAAAAAGTTTGAAAATGCAGCTCAGTGATTTATATAAATGGAAAGATAGGTATTATAGTCTAAAATAGTAACTAAAAAAGCTTTTAGATTTATTTGGCTTTGGGATACATCACAGAATTTTCCACTCATCACATTTACTCTGCTAAATAAACTTTTATGGTAGGGATGAGTTACTAAGGAGCTTGAGGAAAAAAGGGGTCAGACATTGGAAAAGCAGCCAAATATATCTTAACTTGATTGAACGCCTTCTGATTGATTAAAAAAAAAAAAGGTTGGGAGGCTACTGACATGTCCTTTGAAGAAACCTAAAATTTAATTCAAATTTATGGCTCCTGGTAGGACATTCTTCCTTTCCATCCCCTCCTAAAATGTTGGAAAATTACTTTTCTTTTGATATTAAAAAATGTTTATTTAAGTAATGTGTGCACAAAAATTAAAACAAAAATAAAAACTAGTTAAGAAAGCCTTATTTTGAAAAGCAATAAACATTGATCATACTTTTTCTATTCCCTATTCCTACTGGCAAAGAAGAAATCATTTTAATTCTGCTAATTGCTTCTGTTTCACTTGTAATATTAATATATCCAAATCTCAGAAGAAAATCTTATCCTATTACTTCCAGATATATTAGCTTTCACATGACTTTTTGCTACGGTAAATGAAGATAAAACTGACTCAGTAGCAGGACTCCTCTGGTTTATAATTAGGTAGAGGTGGTAGATCCTCATCCTGTTTTTCTTCGTGGAGTAACATTTCAAAACTAAGAGGAAGAAGGTTCAACTAGTAATATGTTTTTCTTCATAGAATGTTTGTCATCTCATTGCCAAGGACTCTGCTACTTTAGGCATCAGTGAATTGAGTCTAGAGGTATTAGAATGTTGAAACCAAAAAATACGATTGAAGATACTGGCTGGCAAGTCAATTTCAACTATTAGCTTTCCTTCTATTTTTTCCTAGTTTGAAGCCAAAGCAAACCATTCTAGTAAATGTTTTAAGAATTCCCTTATCTATAATATTAAATGATGCATTTTAGTTACAGACTTTCATGATCTCTATAACTTCTTGACTTCTTACTTTCTCATCTGAGTTTCAGCTTCACTCTTGTCTATGAGAATGGTTTAGGTTAGACGTTTATTCAGCCTATTAAGTCTAACTTCTCTCTGCCTCATTATGCAGTTATTTTTTATTATTAGCCAAATTATTCTGTCTTTCTACTAGAATATCACGCTTCATTTCTATTTACATTTAGACATGATGTAGTGGAAAGCCCTGACCACCGGAAATCAACGATCTGACTTCCAGTTCTTGATTTGACTGTGTGGCCTAGGACACATCTAGAAAAAGAGAGGGCTGAATTAAGTCACCCTAAGTCCTGAGTATCTGCCCTACTTGATGCAGCACAGTGGTTAGTGTCATGGCTCCTTGGGGCTGACATTTATTCTATAAGCCCACTATGGCCACTCTTTTGTTCAATTGTTCTATGACTCATTAATGAGTACATTGAACTCAGTGAGATTTCCTTTTTAAAGTTTCAAGTAAAGGGAGTAAGTAATATTTTTGTAAAAGTAACATTAGTTTTAAAATAAAAATGAATAAAGCCAATTTCTAGAGGGGGAAAGTCAGTACAGCAATTTACTCTCTAAATAAATGTCTAATTATCTATATAATTTCATTTTACAGTTTCTAGTCATATTTACATATTCAGTTGTGACTGAAATTTAGTCTTAAGAAGAGATCTTGATTTGACAGAGCAAAATATAAAATATGATCTTGAAAATAAACGATTCCATTGAACTCTACTCTTTCTTCAAAACTTTAGTTAGGTTCTAACTCCTCGGCAAACAGATGAGTATGTGCTCTGTGCAAGGTCTGTGTAAGCTACCTGGCACACCAAAATGTGTCAGAATTATCACTGCCTTCAAATAGTTTAAAATGCAGTTGTGTGGCAGACATGAAACTCTAACATGACTGTAAATGCACATGACCTGTAGAGTCCCTAAGTCAGCAACATTGCCAGAGCTGTCACTGTGGGGTTTCACAGAAAAGGACTGAAAAGGAGTTAGGATGTAAATGTCCTTGATTTTCTAAAAAATGAAAAGCTAGTATACACATATATAATAATATATACATATTCATTCATGTATAATACATACGTATATATGTGCTTATGGGTGTGCATGTGTGTATATAAATATAGGGTGAGAGTGAAAAAAAATGAGAACCCATTCTTATAATTAGATTAAAAGAGTTAATTTAGATGAAGTGCTTAGAACAATGCCTAGCATGTTCTATGGAAAAGGACACGTTAACAGATTATAAGAACGCTCTGAAGTTGAGAGAGGCCAGTGTACCAGTGAGAGTAACGAATGATTACTGAGCTGCCTCACACTCCCAAGCCCTGACTCTCTTGCTTC
The DNA here is from genome assembly GCF_014176215.1 of Rousettus aegyptiacus. Lineage (NCBI taxonomy): Eukaryota > Metazoa > Chordata > Mammalia > Chiroptera > Pteropodidae > Rousettus > Rousettus aegyptiacus. Next base: position 53,545,927 of record NW_023416311.1, read on the forward strand.
TCTCTCCTGGCATCTGCCTAGCAGAACACTACTGGATAGGCTTACTCCTCCAGGACACAGGTGGACATACATCCAGGCAGGCCAATAGAAGTGCCTTACCTTCTTTGCTATTTTGGGTTGGTCCCTCAAGTGGCCGGTAACACTAGCCTCACCAGACCTCTGGATCTTTCATAAACTTGTCACTGCCCTATTTCTGTCAACAGTGCAAATGTACTAAATTTTTTCATAAAAAAATAAAAAATTGTCTATAGGAAGTAATGTCACTGCCTGACAAGAAATAACATCTTTGAGCAAATTAGCTAAGTACCAGAAAATAGAGTAGCTAGGGATTTGTAGAACTTTAAAATATTTTAAACTCAGGAAACATATATAATTATGCTTTTAACATGAACTCTGTGGAATGAATTTTGATATTTATGAATAAGTATGTTTCTGTGAAAATATTCTTGTAATTCTAATACTATACAGTTTCTGACTTGGATTTTTAAAAGCTAGTTGCAGATAGGATTTCACTTTCATTAGTGTGAGGCTAGTACTTGCTCAATTTAAATGTTATATTCTTTGTAGTCTCTCCCTAACAAATTCTTTTACAGCTTATGTCACTTCAGGAAGTGCAGTATTAATTATTAGAAAATACAATCCTCTTATCTTTTTTAAAAATCATCAATATGAGGAGTTAATATCCTTGTTTTTTAAAAATACTTTTTGGAAAAAAAAATGATGCTTTTACAATCTTGAGTTTGGTAACAGGACAAAAGAATTAATCTTTCTTAATTTACAAGAAAAGACAGAGGGGAAAGTATTTTTATATTATAGAGAACAAAGAACTCAGAAACATTGACTTCCATGGGACAAATCTCAAAATCTTTCAAGAAACAATTAAGCAAAGTAAACCTGAATATGCTGTGCTATGAAAATACTGTATTAAAAATCTGTGGTGTATCCCCACTTCACTATAGGTGAAGGCTGCTGCTTCTTTTCTAATGAAGAATCCTCCATCAGAAAGCTTTCAGTCAAAAATAATTGTCCTTTTTCTAACTGCAGATGTTCAGTAATAGGCACTATCTGATTTAGTAGGGAAGCTGTTCACCAGATTTTAGAGGGAGATGAATATTACAATAAAAACCTGTCAGTCCTATAGTTGCAATTTCATATCAGCTCTGACCCATGAGCAGGACACCCACCTGCAGGGCCTTGGTTCCCCTCCAGCTTCTTTCTCAGTCTTGGTCTGCTTTTGCATTACCATTTCCACTGCTATTTCCATTAACCAGTTAGTTTCTGAGCTACGAGTAATCTTAACACTGTCGGCTCCTTCATGCGTGGTTTCTTTTCAATTGCTTTATGGCACAGCCATACTGGTATTCTATATTGCTAACTGTGTAGATTTTATTAAGCAATTTTTATTAGCAATTAATTTGGCAAGCCTATTTATTAGTTTTTTGCAGCCATGTAATGAACTCATGAAAAGGAGCAAAAATGACAAAGGAAGACCAACGCACTAAAAGAATAAAAAATAGATGCAGGATTATACCCTTGAATTAGGAGATTGCCAACTAGACCAGCACATAACCATGAGAATATTGGAACACTGTAGTGAGACCTTATTTTAGGTACTGCTGTGAAAAGATTACTGAAGAGATTGATTCAGAAATGAGAAGATCAAAAGCGATCTGAATAAGCCAGCAGTGATCCATGGAAAGGTCGGCAACCCAGGAAAAGCCAGAACAACCAAGTCCTACTTTAAAGACATTATAGATACCAATCAGCCCTCCTTAGCTAAAGTATTGGGCTCTAGTCCCCAGAGTAAAGCAATGACCTTGATGTTTATGTTTTAATTACTCATCAAAACACATGCTGCTGGCTTTGTGCTGAATGCCTTTTGGTGAAAATCTGGGGAGCTGGCCTGAGGCTTTATCACTAAATCTGAAAGGTTATGCTTTTCTGTCTTTCCCTTGCAGCTTCTCTGATTTGCAAAAGTCATTCACCCTCTGTTTCTCCATCTGTACATCAGGGAAATCACAGCAGACACCAACCTAATTCATGGCGTTATATGAGTTTTTAATGAGACAATATTTATATAATGCTTTGAGCTTCTAGGAAAACTCTGCTATATAAATACTAACTATTCTCAGGTTAATATTGGCATAGTCTATTGAATAGAATGAGGGCTTTTATTAAACGTAACTAACAAGGAAAATGGTCTTTCAGCAAAAGAGAAAAAGGCTATCAGGGGATTACTCTTGAAAACATTAATCTTTCTTCCTCCTCATATTCTTGTTTTGTATGGATGATGAGAGTAGGGCGTAGATAGGAAGAGATGCAAATCAAAGGGGACTCACTAGACCGGGAAGCACATTTATATCTGGGTATTTGTTTTAGATTTGACCTCTCAACAAGGAAAGGGACACTTGAGGCTTCTTATTTAGATTTAAAATATAAGAGTGTGTGTGTGTGTGTGTGTGTGTGTGTGTGTGTGTGTGTGTAACATACATCCCAACATAAAGGGAAAAATACCTAATGGTGTAGCACTTTAACTTTCGAACTCAATAATCTTTTCTTTAGGACCCATGCTCTATGTTAAAGGCAAAAATGAAAAGTAAGATGAGGAAAGAGATAAACAGAGACAGGTAGACAGTATGCCATAGATAGTAAAGGTAAAGTGTCTATAGCGGTCATTAACATCCACTCTGTACTTTATAGTTAATCAACATTCCAATTCCATTTTTCTACAAAATGATCTTTGAAGTCAGTGCTATTAGATTATTCCAGGAATTTGCTTGCTTGGGCTTCCATAAGAAAGTGCCACAGACAGGGTGGGTTAAACAACATAAAATTTAATTCCTCACAATTCAGGAGGATAGAGGCTGTGGGGAGAAAGGAATCTTCACACACTGCAGCTGGGAATGTAAATGGGTACAGTCCCTACGGATCTCATTTTCCCAAAATTTGTTCTTTACTCCTTTAGCAAAATATCTCTCATTCCTTTTTTAAAAAATATTCTCCCCCTGTAGGCTTTTTGCATTGAATCTATATTAGTTTTATTTATTTTATTTTAGAAAATCTGAGAGAAAAGGGACATACTTACCCTCTTAGCCAGAAAGGCAATGCAGACCAGTATCTACTCTTAACCCAAAGACTTACCAAGTAGCTGAGCCTTACTCTTTGATCTGTAATTTGCAAATAATAACACCTGCAGGGCTGGCTTCAGGGGTGTGCAATCACACATAAGTCCCATTCTTAGAAGAGTCACGTGGTTGGTTTAATGCTCTGCTAATATGGTCTTGAAATTCTTAATAATTTTTGAACAAGAAAATCGACACTTCCATTTTGCACTGGATCCCACTATTTATGTAGCTGGTCTTGCATACCTGCTGTATCTCACAAAGGCTGAAAAACTGTTTTGTAAACAATAACAAAAAATACTTTAAACACATAAACAGTCTAAGTCGAAGTTGATTTTCACAGTATAAGAATGGAATGATGAAGAAATATCTTTAAAACAGACTGGTTGTGAAGAGAAAGCCTGGAGCAGGAGTCAGAAGATTTGGCATCTAGCCCTGGGCCATTTACTGTTTGGATGTCTTGGGCAAAGCATCTCAACTATTCGCTCCCCAGTTATATCACCTGAACAGTGCTGATTTTTGGTTCTCTTCTCTGGTATACAATAGTGCCATCTGGAGAGATTTTTTAAAATACTAATTCTAGGTCTTACCCCCAGAAATTCTGATTTAATTTTCTGGAGTAGAGCTTGGTGGACCTTAAGTATTGGCATTTTTTTTTTTTAAGTCCCAGGATGTTAAAGAATGGGGATCAACTAGAAAGTAAGTGTAGTTTGGTATGACTGCTTTAAAAAATGAACAGTCATGTACACAAAACTGAATATACACATGTCCATGGTCCAGCGGTTCATTCCTGGACATGTGTCTGACAAAATGGTTATAAGTATTCCCCAAAATATTCATAAAATAATACTTATGGCAGTGCTATTTGCAATAGCCAAAAGCTGAAACCAACCCAAAAGCCCCTCAATAGTAAAATAGGTAAATAAATGGTGGCATATTCTTAACTGGAGTATTAGACAACAATGAAAATGAATGCACTACTGCTTCTTACAGGTGCTCAGAAAAATAGTGTTGAGCATGAAAAACAACACAAAACAAAAAGACACAGAAAGCATAATATACTATTATTCTATGGAAGTAAATTTCAAGAATAAGCAAAAATAATTTGACAGTGTTCAAAGTCAGGACAGTGATTACTTCTACAGGGAGGTATTGACTAGAAGAACATGGGAGCTTCTGATACCTTGGATTGCTCTGTTTCTCAATCTGGTAGTGGTCCACATGGGTATAATATATTCACCTTGTGAAAATTAATTCACCTAAACATTTATGGTTTGTACATGTTATATTTCAATAATAAGTCAATATGAAAATGCCTATATAATTTTTATGCGGCCACAGTTGAGAATCACAAGACTAGACACTTATGATGTCCCTTACAACACTGAACGTTTTTTTAGACTTTTCTCAGACCCTAGTCCCCATTAAGGTTGATTCACCCTGATAATGTCCTTCATGCTTCATTGATACCTCTCTTCCCTTTGTTCTCACAAGTTCACTGTCAACATGCAAAGGTCCCTTTATTTGCTTATACTACAAGTTGTTTCATCTGGTGGTCTGAAGGTCACTGATTCAATCATGCACAAACTATTTGATCATGGAAACAAATATTTCTTTATATCTAAATATTTATTCTCTCATCCATTCACACATGTTTCACAGATAATCAATGAAGAGAAGGAAGGAGCTCTTGCGGGGCAATAACCTGGTGCCACTGGAGGCACTGGGTTTATGCAAGCATACTGTGTTGAAGAGAGCAGAGTGAGTATGCTCTACCACTTCCAGTTATCCTGGAGATTGCCTGTTTCCTCTCTAACTCATGGCACTATGTTAACAGAAAGCATATTTACTCTCTGACAGAAAAGGGCACGTTAGTGAAATCTATTCTCGAAATCAGCAAAAACATCTAACAGAAATTATTGTTAAGCTTATCAATAAAGACCAATAGTGTTTCCTCCATGTTCTGTGCTTTAAGTACAAGGTCTAAATGTGCAAGTCAGGTAATGATTACACTGTTAGCATCATATCCGTTCAGCCCTTTGCACCTTAGAAAATAGAGTCCATGAGGTGTGCATGAATAAGATCATAAACACAAAGCTCCCAATCATCCAGACAGCACTCAGAACTGTAATCAGCTGAATTGCCTCTCAAACCCTCAAGGAGAACCAATTCTATAACCTCACTGAGATCCAAGGATCCAGGGGCAATTTGAAGCAAACACTGTTCATGACCACAGTGAAAGCTGTATACATTTTCTTCAGAAGAAAAAATGTTAATAAAAGCACATCTACTGTGGCACACTGGTAGCAAATGTAAGGTAATTTTGTTGTAGATTCAAAGGCATAGAAATAAGAAATGAGGCTTGTGGATGATTACATTTTATACTTTGTTCAGTAGCAGAGGTAGTATTTATATTTAAAGAAAAGGGGATTGGTTCAAAGGCAACTGTGTTTAGAGTTCCATGCCTCTTCAAGAGGTAAGGGAAACTTTTTATATATCCAAGCTGCTAAGATTAAACTAGAAATAGTAGGGGATAGGATTTTTAAAAACCTTTAAAAATATAATTTTTTTTTTATCAACCAGGTTGAAGCACCAAAACATAAGATTTCTTGGACAAACTGTCTAAAAGTTTGTAAACTGTCTATTTTTTTGTAACCAAACTTGCAATATAACAATTTTTTCAACCAATGAGAATCTTATCGCCTAAGATTTTTTATATTTATAACAAAAATGCACATAGATTAAAATAGGTTAAATTCCCTCCTCTCTCTCTCTTTCTCTTTCTGTATATGTGTGTGTGTATAGAAAGATATATATATTCATATATATAATATATATAGTCCAAAGCAAATATAAAAATTCAACATAGTTCAATAATTTTTTTAAAATTTATAATGTGAACTTATAATTACAGTTAACTAAATGTAAATATAGAAATTATTAATTTACAGTGAAGACTGGTACTGGGGAAAGTCTATTCCATTGATTTAAAATTAGTTTTTATATCCAGGTTTAATAATATGACTGGATCATATTATTTTTCCTTGTAAATTAAACATTCACAGAGATTTGACTTTGGGTGGTAAACATACAATGCAATATACTGTATTATTGAATTGTACACTTGAAATCTATATAATTTTCTTAACCAATGTCACCCTAATAAATTTAATTTAAAAAAATTCAATGAATGCCTACTATTTATAACAGCTTGCCCTTTATGTTATAGGAGACAGAAAGAAGTCTAAGCGAGACCCCTGCCTTCAAAAATCTTATGAACACTAATGGATAAAATAGTAAAAGAATGATATGATACATGTAATGAATGCTCTAAGAGTTCACACTTAGAATGACTCTAAACTTAGGCCGTTAGGGACAGATTTGTTGACCAGGCTTTAAAGGGTAGTCAACGCAGATAATTGGAGGGTCTTCCAGAGAGAGGGAACAGCATGAACAAAGCCATAAAACAATGTTCTTCAAAATGTGGCCCATTAACAACTTATATCGCAATCCCCCTAAGAAAATGAAATTGTTACCCAACCCCCTAATTCAAGGTTTGGATTTAGTAAGTCTATTCTAAGGCCCCAAAAAATACATATTTAAAAAGCCTCTCAAGCAATCACTGGCATAAAGAATAGAATGTAAATATATTCAAAATGACGACAAATCGCAACCCCAACCCCTCCATACCCCGCCAAAAAAGAGGAGGCCTGGAAAAGAGGTTTAAAGTAGTAGACTCGAAATAGAGTGTGGACTTCCTCGAATACCAGAATAAAGAGTATGGACCTTTTTTTTTTTTTTTTTTTGGTAAACAAGAAAAACTTATGAAAGTATTTTAAGCAGAGGAGTAGCAAGGTCAAAGTAGTGTTCACTGATTCAGCAGTGGTGTGGAGGAGAGAGTGGAGCAGGCAGAGTGAGAGGGGCGGGGGCAGGGGGGTAAGTGGGGTGGCTACTCGAATTGTCCAGACATGAGGGAATAAGTTCAGATGTTAATGGGAGATGAGGAAATAGAGGGAAAAAAATAGATTTGAGAAAATGAAAAGCAGACTGTGATGTTCACAACAGAAAATAGAAAATTCTCAAGCTACTGTATTACCATGTTCAGAGCAAGACACGAGCCAGGACACCCTCTGACCACAGTGGCTGTTGCCCCTCACTTTTTCTCTGACTGGTTGTTGCTTTACCAATGATAACACTAGTATTGCTTAATTCCCTCTGCCTTTTAAATAAAAATGATTACAATCCAAATCACTGAATTCCCCTGCTTCTTTTTTACTGGTTGACATATCATTGTGTAAGTTTAATGTGTACGGCATGTTAATTTGATACATTTATATATGCAATACAATTACATCCAGGGCATTAGCTAACATCTCTATCATAATACATAATTATCATTTCTTTCGATTGTTGAGAACGATTAAGATCTAGTCTTTGGCAACCTCGAAATTTATAATACAATGGTGTTGAATAATAAGTATTCTGTGCATTAGATGTCTAGAACTTATTCACCTTCTAGTTGTAAGCTTGTACTCTTAACCATTTCCCACTTCCTCCTCGTCCAGCCCTGTATGGCATTCAAAGGCATTTATTATAGCATCCTCGGTGGTTTCTGACCAAGCAATTTCTTTGCACAGCATCACTAGGGGTATCGACCAGTTATTATCTAGATTATTTTACTCAACCTTAAGAAATAAGAAAATATTGTCATTTGTAACAACATTAATAAATCTAGGGGATATTATGCTGAGTAAAATAAGCCAGACATAAAAAAAAAAGACAAATACTGCATAATCTCACTTACATGTGGAATCTAAAAAGAGTCAAATTTATAGTAACAAAGACTAGAATGGTGGTTGCCAGAGCCTGGAGGTAGAGAAGGGAGATTTGAGTCAAAGGGTACAAACTTTCAGTTGTAAGATGAGTAAGTTTTGGAGACCTAATGTACAGTGTGGTAACTATATTTGATAATAACATATTATATACTTCAAGTTTGCTGAGAGTATATCTCATGTTCTCACCACAGAAAAAAGAAAAATAGCTATGTGAAGGGATACATTATTAGCTTAACATAATATACATAAAAATTATGTTGAATACCTTAAATATATGTATATTTTATTCATACTTCGATAAAGCTGGGGGTGGGAGTGAAGAAAGTCCATGAAAGCAATGAACTAGTCTATTCTGCCAGATCTAATACATCATAGAGGCGCTAAAATATATATGTGTTCAATAAGTGAAGAAAAGAAATAATAAAATCCAAAAGTGTTGGTCCATAGAATACTGGAAATTTGACCTCCTTCTCATCCCTGCACTAGCTTTGGGGCAATAGACAAAGTTCTTAGTGACAAAAATTTTGAAAGTAGAGATAATTTCAAGAATTTTACAACTGAATGCAATAGAAACCTAAAAGAAATCAGGGTACATAAGGTCTGAGGGAGCATCACCATTCAAAGAATGTACCTCACACTAACAGACCTGGGTTCAAGTCCCATTTCTATCCATATCTAATATTCCAAGAAACACTTATCTTCTCTGAGCCTCTATTTCCTAAATTGGGAGAAACAATGCCTAATTCATAAGATTGTGGTGAGGATTAAATAAACTAGCTTAGGTAAAGCACTTTGTACAATGCTTGGTACACAGTTGGTGATTATTAATTGATGGTGAAAAAACAGCAACGACAAAACCATAATAAGATACCACTTACACCTAACAGGATAACTCTTACTGAAAATAACAAATGTGGGTGATATATGGAGAAACTGAAACCCTGTGCATTGGTAGTGGAAATGTAAAATGATGCAGCAGCTATAGAAAACACAGTACGGAAGTTTCTCCAAAATGTAAAAATAGAATTTCCATATGATTCAGCAATTCCTCTTTCGGTATATACACAAAAGAATTGAAAGCAGGGTCTCAAAGATTTTATTCACACACACACACACACACACACACACACACACTTTATGTTCAAAGAAGCATTATTTACAACATCTAAAAGTTGGAAGCAACCCAAGTGTCTATCAACAGATGAATGAATAAAGAAAATGTGGTAGACACATGCAACGTAATATTATTTAGCCTTAAAAAGGAAGGAAATTCTGATACATGCCATAGCATGGATGAGTCCTGAAGACATTATGCTAAGTGAAATAAGCCAATCACAAAAAGACAAATACTATATAATTCCACTTATATGAGGAAACTAGAGAAGTCAAATTCATAGAGACAGAAAGTAACAGTGGTGGTGGACCAAGGACTGGAGGGAGGGGTACTGGGGTTAGTTTTTAATAGGTACAGAGTTTCAGTTTATTATGATGAAAAGGGTTCTGGAGATTGGTTGCACAGCAATGTGGCTATAATTAATACTACTGAATTGTACTCTTAAAAATGGCTAAGACAGTAAATTCTGTCATGTAAAATTTAAACACACACACACAGCCAAAACTACAACACATGACAAGAAAAAAGGATGAGTTATGTCCACCAGAGGTCACCCTCACTCAGAACTGGGCCAGCAACCATAACTGCCCAAGAGCAAGTCTCTTGAGAGCAATGCCTTGAATGGATGCTTTTATTCAGGGTCTTCAGTGGGGTCAGACAGAATAAAAAGAGAGACTATGTAACAAAGAGGCACTTAAGTAACTTTAGGAAAAGCTGCTGCCCTCAGCATTACTCCCCACATGAAGGGAGCTCCTAGTTTAGAAGTCCAAATAGGAAGACAAGGCAGCTAAGATTTTTATGTTAAAGCTGTTATAAAGATGGGTGGGTGTCACAGAGAGAACACGACACAAGAAAAGCCAAACTTCAGAAGAAAGAACATGAAGCTAGAGAATTCCAAACCCAAGGAAGAGAAGGAAATGATGAGGAAAGCAAGCCTCACTAATACCTGAGTGGAGGAGTGGGTCATTAAGAGGCCAGGAAGCAAGTTACATCTGACAGGACCTCACTAATACATGAGTGACCAGGAAGCAAGTTACATCTGACAGGGAAAAGAAGCTGGGTTCCATATTCTGACCTAATCCATTGGGTTCCATTCTTCCAGATTGTTACAAGAACTATCTAGCTTCCCACTACTTTCTCAGGCACATTCTAACATGCACAGGAAAAAGATCAGCAAGTTTGGTGATTAGGTGGCCCATGTTGGGCTTGAAGAGAACTTTTTTGGTATATCAGTGGGATTTGAAGTTATATTAATTACAAGAGATCAAAGGGTGAAAGTGAAATAAAAAATGAAGGGAACAGATAATTATCATTCTTTTAAGAAAGTTGTTTTGAAAAGCAGAGAGAGAAATAAGATGTTATTCTTAGGGGTCAGCAGAAACAAGCACGAAAGATAACAATGTTTTTGTTGCTTCTGTGGTAGTCTGGATGAGGTTTCCACTCACTAAAATAAAATAGACACCCTAAGCCATAGAACCTGTACATATGTTACCTTGTATAGCAAAAGGGACTTTGCAGATTTGATTAAGGTTAAAGAATCTTCGAGCTGGAGAGATCATCTGCGTGAACCAAACTAACAATATGAAAAGGTAGAAAAATACTGCTAGCTGAGTCAGAGATGCCACCTTCCTGGCTTTGCAGACAAAAGAATGAACCATGACCCAAGGAAGGCAGGAGATCTCCAGAAACTAGAAAGCCAAGAAAACAGAAGGAACTGCTTCCAGAAGGAACCGGTCCTCCTAATGCCATAATTTTAGCCCATTGAGTCCTGTATTGGACATCTGACCTCCAAAACTGTAAGATAACAAATGTGTGTTCTTTTTAGGCCAGTACATTTATGGTATTTTTACAGCAGAAACTAAACTTAGGAAACTAAGACACCACTCTACAAGAAAGCTTTTCAAACTGCAATAATACATTGTGACAAGGCACAAAATAATTTCACATGATATGGTATTAACTAAAGCACTAAATTGAGATTAATGAGTACAGTGGCAATATATCCAAAGGATAAACCTATACCAGTTATTTTAGCCATGAGAATACCTACTTACCATAAATAGGTTTTTTGATGATGCAAATTTATTCATCTTAAATGACTAACAAGTAACACAAGAAAGAAAAGGAAAAAAAAATCTTTGAACTATAAAAAGATTGCTTCTGAATCAGAGTTTACTTATCATTTATTTAACACATATTTATTGAGTGTCTTCTCTGTGTCCTGCTTTATAGTAGGCTGTGGTGGTAACAGAACACAAGACAATCTCACTGTTCTCTAACAGCTTACATCCTAGTGGTGCACTGTAACAGTAAAGAAATAAGCATGCAAAAATATATCAAATGGTAAGTACCTGGAAGAAAAATAATATGGTATTCGGGAATATGGGGTGATTAAAGGCAATATTAATATATAAAAGGTAGCCAAGGAAAGTCTCTCTGAAGAAAGGCTGCAGAGATTCCACCTAAATAAAGTAGGGAGGAAGTAGATGCATGTTAGGGTCGTATGTTCCAGGCGGAGGAAATAGTTAAGTGCAAAGTCCCTGGGTGTGTACACATTTCACAAGCTAAAAGAATACATATCGGGAAGTCCCATGTATGTAACACAATGAGAAGAGGAATAGAGGTAGGAAATGAGCTCAAAAAGGAATAAATGGGGGAGACAGATGGCATAGGACCTTACAGGCCATTTTTAAAACTTAAGCTTTTACTCTGAGTAAGACATGAAGCCAATGGAAATAAGATGTTGAACAAAGCCATAACACGATCCAAGTTAAATATTAAAAGAACCACTCTGAGTGCTTTGTTGAAACTAGTTGAGGGGAGGAGGGAAGACAAACATACGGGAATCCAGTTAGAACTAGAGGAGACGGTGCCTTGGACTACAGTGTAACCTTGGAGGAGGCAGTTGGGTTCTAGAGATGTCAGGTTTTCTGAAAGAGCTGAAAGAGTCAACAATGAGAGATCCTCACAAGATGACTTATTGTCAGCTACCATTTGGCTCTAAGGAAACATTCCAAATCAGCTTGCCCAACTCTAGATTACTGCCATACGCTCTCACCATCCTCTCTATTGGCTCTACATTTGTAGTCTTCTCCAGCCCGCCTCCTGCCTCCAGACTTCTCCATTGTCTGTGCCCCACAAACTCTAGGATGTAGTCAAGCCCTCTTGGTATTACTTTCATTCAGCTTGAAAATTGGGAGGAGAGAAAAATAACATAGTTTTCTCTATTTCCAGCAAGTCTCTTTCAAAGTATTCTATCCTAATACATCAAAAATGAATCTCTGGCTGTTGGTAGTGGTAATGAGTCTCTGAAAAACTCAGATCTCAAAATTTTAAAAATGGTGGTACTTTTCCCCATCATCCTCAGCTTTGAGACTTTAACCAAAACTTAGAGGCAACAGAAAAAGTCCCTTTCTGTATCATGCTAAATACATATGATACCAAATAGCTAATAAAATAACAATTATAAATTATTTTTAATTATTAATTTAATTTAAAATAAATTAAATTTTAAGTGACTTATTATCAATATAAAAATAAAAATAGATCATTTACAAAATAAACACTAATATATTAATATGTAAAAACTTTGTATAAAGTATCAAATATCAACAATATGAATAAAAATTAAACTAATAACACCTGCCTATTAAGTTAGATATGGTTTCAAAAATCATCCCATTTACTGTCAAATTCATCATGCGATGGCGCAAATTCTGTTAATTAGCATAAATTTATGGATTCCAAAAATGTATTTTTAAAGATAATTAACGGATAATGACTATTCATAGAGATTTTTACTGCAAGATTATATGTGAAAGTAAACATTTATAAGCAACACGAAAGTTTAATACTAAAAAATTGATCAAATCAAGTATACATACCAAGAATGGGCATATTTTTATCTGTATGTGTGTACAAGTAAAGATATTCATAATTTATTTCTAAGCAATAAAAAACATATTGCAAAATAATCATTATGTGATCAAATACTTGGTGTACATAAACATTATAGAATTAGTATAAATGTGTACACACACTACCAATAGCATCAATAGCTTTTATCACCTTTTTTCTCTAAATTTTTCTATAAGTGTAAATTTTGTTAATAGAAAAATTTAATAAAAGTTATGCAGATGTGTTGTAAAAATTTATATTGACTTAAGAATATATTTATTATATAATGTTAAGGTAAAAAGAATATAAAATTACACACGGAATAATTTCAAGAAAGTAGAAAAAATTTTGAGTAGAAAGACTGTAAGGAAATACATTGCAATGTTCACAATGGTGATATCCAGGTTTTCTTCTTTTGGAGTTTATAAATTTCCTATATCAAGTATATATTATCTTTATCACCAAAAAAAGTTATTTTAAGATTTTTATTGTTTGTATTGTTCTACTTGTCTCCTCAGCTGGATTGGTTTGTAAACTCAAAGTGGGAAGACAACTGATTTTTGTTATCTGTTCCCCTTCTTTACATCTTCCACTGCTCTAATCGTGAACAAGCTGGCAGATAATCGACTTCCCACTTCACCTTTGCCTTTTGTCAAGCCTACATTCTTATTTTCAACCCAGCCCTTATTACCACTTGTTTCTATCTTCTCTATTTCACCCTGAATGATTGTTCTGAAACATGATTCGTTATATTCGAGCATAATATGGGCATAACATAAGCATCAAGCAACAGAGAAAAAGCTATGCAGGTGGGAGTAGAAAAATATGAACTTTATAACGCAATGTCTAATATTCATATCCACAAGGGGTCTTCTAGGTGGGAAAGGATTCCATCTAACAAAAAAAAGACAAAGATGAGGTCTCTGACATCCTGAGGTAGGGGGCGGGGGATAGGGGCCATGACTATTAAGACCTAGCAGGAGGGAGATAGAACTCTGAGTCACCAAACTAGATTAAGACCTCAAGGAAATATGTAAAATTAAGTCTGTAAATGCTGACCCAGCTGGTTAATTAGCACACTGTACAGTAGATTATGTTTTATAGTTTGATTTTTATATTCTAAGCTACAACCTAATAAGTAAAGCAAATTACATTACCAAGAACTTGACTTCTTTTTCATATGAGCTCACCACCAGTCACCAAACTTGCATTTATATACAGTCAGGACCATTTTTGTTACATGCCTGATTTCTCAAACCTCCATGTTAAAGCATCGGCAGACAGAGAAATGCTTCCAGAACTGCTAACCCACAGAATGCTCTGTTCAGCCCCAACTAGTGCCAGTCAAAGGAAATGATTCATTTATTAAGGTAGTAATTACAGCTATGAAACAGCTGGTTATGAGTTCTTTCTCCTGGCTTGAACTACTTTCTAACATCTGTTAGTAAGAAAAGAGAATGGCACTGACTTATCCTTTAAATATCCTCTCCTAGACAGGAGAGGGCTTAGAGTGTTCAGTCAGAATAGACAAGAGATCCAATGTTAGAGGGCTAAGATGACCAATATGAGAAATTAAACAGAACCATATACTGAAAATCTTGTGATATCTTTCAATTAAGATTAAAAAAAAAAAAAAAGAAAAGAAAAGAAACCATGTCATGCATGCCATCCTAGAACAGGCTCTACTGCCCGCCAGTCCCAAGCTGTGATGATGATGATGATGATGTTCTCTAACTACTTTGGCTCTCTTGCTCCATCTCATTACGGAATCTGTTTTAGTGTTTTGTTTAATATAATTCATTCTCTCTCTGTCTGTCTCTCTGTCTCTGTCTCTGTCTGTCTCTGACTCTCTCTCTCTCATACACACACACACACACACACATGCTCTGCATTTTTCCATTTTGTATTTTCCCATGTGGTTTCATTAGCTCAAAATGCTGCTTTCTTTTACCCTGCCACCTGCTCCTGTCAAAATCATATTTATCCTTACTTACAACCCAAACAAGCCTTTTTAATGAAAACTTCCTTGCTTGTTTCCAGTTGGATGTTGTTGTAAGATGAGTCAGTATAGTAGTTAAGAAAGATTGTTGGATCCACTCTGAATAAGTTCGGCTCTCTGTTTTGCCACTTCTCACCTGCATGACATTAGACAAGCTACTTAACCTCTCTTTGTCGGCTTCCTTATCAATAAAATGAGGATAATACATAGTATCTTCTAGAAGAATAAAATGAGATAATACTTGTAAATTTCCTAAAATGGTGAGTGGCAGGTAGCAAGAACTCAAAAATTTATTTTATTAGCTTCTCCAACATAAAATTCTCTCTACCCAAAGCACTATTATAGAGAAAATATTTGAAGGCTGAGATCACTTAAAGTAAAAGTAATCATATCTTTTCTGATGATCTCCTCTAAACAGAATTAATAAAGAGATTCACTATTCTATTCAATAGCTGCCAGTCTGCATCATAAATATTCATCCTGATGTTTCTAAAACAAAATAATAATCTGGTTCACTCTGGATGATTTAGAATACATGGGAGTCCTTTTGCTGTTTGGTCATTCTGAGGTAGTCCTGAATTTGGATGATATCTCATTTCCACAAAGACTTCCCTCACATTTCCAGGGTATAATCTTTAAGAAGATATTTAATATATACAAAATTTCCCATTCTTGACATTAATCATACTATAGGAGATACAATGAGGAATGTCTCAGATTTAGATAACATTATTAGGACAATAAGAAATAATTACTAGTGTTATGGAAGAATCTTACTGTTGCTTAGGGAAATATGTGATGAGAATAATTCAAAATAAATTTAAAGATAGATTTTGACCTGAATAAATTACTCTGAGGATGCTAAACAAAGGCCAGGATTTCGATACTTCCATTTTGGCTGTTTCATGAGAAAAACATAGTTGAGACTTTTGTTCTTTGGAGGCTTGAATTATGTCAGACAGTGAATTACCTCATCTTTCAAGATCGATAAACCACTTTAGGCTTGAGAACTACGTTCCTCTTTCAAGTCATGAATATAATGAAATGACATAACACATTGCCAAGATAGGATAACACTAAGAAAAGGAAAGTCATACCAACCTAATGTCAATACAATTAGCATTTGTTAGGGACAAAAGGAGGCACTAAAGCAACTTTGTGTATGCATCCAGTAAGTAAAGTCTTAAATATTCTGACCTTCCAATTGTTCCCTTCTGAGGAATAAATGAGTTAAAAATATAATGGTCAGAGATTTGGCAGAATATGTTATTATTTGCACAGTCTGGAAGAGATACTTCCTACTAAGTTTTGATAAATATTTGCTAAATTTCTAGATCCTGTGCCTGTGTTCATTTCTAAACACTTTATATGTATTATCTCACTTAATATTAATGATGATACAATGAATATTTCGATTCTATACATGAGAGAACTAAGAGTAAGATCACTTACCTTATATGTCCAGGTCCACATACACAGTTAAGTGGTAGGGCTGGGGTAAGAACTTACATCTGTCTAAGGTTGAAGCCTTGCCTTTAAACACTATGAAGGTTCCTGAGTGTGTGTGTGTGTGTGTGTGTGTGTGTGTTTAATGTAACACATATGATTGCACCTCCATAAATAAAGAGTCTTGATTACAAAAATAAATTAAGTATAGATCACTGCTGTCTTTGTATACAGTTTTTAAATCATCTCATAGACTGGTTCCTCAGGAGCATTCTAAGGCTGGGCATCAGTACAATATGATGGAGTAAAAGTTAACATTTCTATATCTACACATGTTCTGTCAAATGAATATAACAAAATTGTCTCAACTAGCTTTACAAGTTAATTAAGCCCTAACATCCTAAAGTGAACAAACATTACATGTAATGAATTAACTTCTCAGCATCTAAAGTGACACTAGTTGTGTGATATCCATGTAAGAATTGAGAAAATATTCACTCAAGTAACTTTCTGTGGTTAAAATAAGGAATCCTAGTTGAGAATGACTGCTAGTAACCTCATTTGAACTGGACTTAATCACCTAATTTTATCTCATAAACTCAGAAATGCTTCCAGTTTTGTTTCCAGATATGATTTATTGAGTACAAACATTAGGTACTAAGGTACTGAGCACCTATCCTTTGATATATCCATGTTTTACATATATACATAAATATACATATACATTTTATATATGTATACTAATATGTAAATATATATTATCTAGTATATATATGTATATATCTATGTAGAGCCTCATATACATATATACATATACATTTATACAATACATATATAATAATCTCGCTTAATTCTTATATCAACCTTAAAGAGATCTGCATTACATCTATTTTTCACATGAGGAAACATTAACTAAAATAATACTTCCTCTGATTCTTCTTTAAAGTCTCCTGATCCTTAGGTTATAAACATGCTCAAGCTCTTATATTAATATTCCTCTACAATTTTAGTTTTTTTTAGGGTTCCATCACCAAGCTTTTAAAAACCATCACCTATGTTTATCACCTCCAGTTAGAGAGTGTTCAAGTCAGAAATCAAACACAGACCAGATTGATCTCAAAACCTATGGTCTAAGCCCTACCCCACATGCATACTCATAGATCTCTGGCTATATGATGGGTCTGTCAGCATGAGATAGAAGTCAGGCTAAAGAGAGCGGTGGTCTCTGCTAAAGGCTTACTACACAAGTCTTCGAAGCCAGTGGTCACAAACTCACCCCTCATTCCCCAAAGTGCTATTACAAATGCTTGAACTTGCCTTCAACATCATCTCACTGTACTCATGTCTCATTTTTCACAACAGCAAATCTAAGATTTGACCATCAGACAGACATGTCAGTTTTAAAGCATTCCCTACCATTAGTTTTCTTTCTTGGAGGAGAGAGCAGAGAGAAAAACAAAAATTGTTTGGTTTTATGTTCAGTTTTTTTAATTCAATCAATGGCTGCTTACTTTGAGCCAAATTGCATTTTTGTTTTAAATAAAGCCGTGATATATACAGATCTTATCATGAGATAGCATGCATAACAAAACTTTGATATCCCATGTCAGATCGCTTTAATACACCTAAAGAGACTGATGCTCCCAATCTGAACTGAGTAAAAAGCCAAAATCATGGAGGAATTTTGGCAAAAGTGTAGTAGAGTTGTATATCTAACACAATGTTTGATATTCCTAATCAACTCTTTTCATGACTAGAAAAATGAAAGAATGTGAATTAAAGGCTGAATTTTATAAGAAGCTAAAATTGTCTTTTAAATTAATAGGTCTTTCAGTCCTAAATACTGAAGTCAGTGAGAAAGTACACTGAAAGAAGGATTTTAGAATTAATAATAAGTGACAGAGCATTCATGATGCGCCAGGTTATTTTCACTATTCTTATTTCTAATTTTTGCAACTCCATGAGGTAAATATGTGTTCCAAAAGACTTTTGACCATTTAAATTCTCCTTTACAAAACTAAAGTCCCCTTAACATTCCCTACACATTTAAGAACATTTCCATTCTCTTGGGGATAAGAAGAAATTATATATTACACCTGTTAACTAATTATTCTTAGGTACACTTTTCTCAAAAGGACAGTTTTTATTGTTTTAACAAATGGAACATTAATGCATTTAAAATTCTTGTGAGATATATCTATTCAAAAATTTTGAGGTTTTTTTTTTTTTTTTATACTACTCCCAAAAAAGAGAGTGAGGGAAACTAGTTATAATTGAAAGTCACCACAGTGAAAAAAGGGCAAAGCTGATTTGAAGGATCTTAAAGGAATTATACTTTTAAAAGGCAAGCTGAGAAGACAGTGGGACTTCAACACAGAGTCTGAGTGAATATAGATCACAAGGTACTGGAGGCTAAGTTGAGAGTCATAAATGGCCGCGGGAATTAAGTAATGAGAAATTTCTAGCAATGTGGAATGGGAATCTCATTTCACCAATGAACCCATTAAGTGACTGACTATAAGAGTTGTCATTAAATACATGTTATGTCCAACGGAAACTCGATGTCAGAATTAGGCAGTCAAGGGAAACGTTCCCTCTCGCCCAAATCCTTTATCCCTTCTTCCAACTCCCAGTTGTACTCTGAAGAGTAAGAAGCCACAGCAAGTAAGTGGAGAGGAAGGTAAAAGAGGGAGGTAAAGTCACTCATTTTATTTTATTTTATTTTATTTATTTTTTAATATTGATTTTTTAAAACTTATTTGTTTTATGGTGACATTGGTTAATGAAATCCAATAAGTTTCACCTACACATTTTAACAGTAAGGCATATGTATATTTACATCGTGTGTTCACCTCCCATTGTTAGATTTCTTTCTGTCACATATTTGACCCCTTTTACCCCATCTACCTCCCCATTAAGTTACTCATTTTAAAACTAGAACTCTCGTGTACCAGAAACCCCCTTAGAACACATCCCAGACAAATGGGATGATTGGTGACATTAGAGAGTACCTAAATCAAGAGGAAAAAAAAAAAAAACAACCATATTCTTGTTTCTTAAAGTTTCTTTCCTTCAGTTTGCATAAGCTTGGAGAGAGGAGAAGCTTCAACTTTTATTTAGACAAGTTTTTAAATCAAGAAGTTAAGGAGAAAATAGCCTATGAAGTATATTTGTAGGAACAGCTTTAAGAAAAAAATAGAATTGCTTTATGAGAACATGACTTATGTTTTTTCAATATACCAATTGCATAAAGTACTATTCTTTACACTTCAAATCTAATGCACTTAGAATCGATATTTATATATCATGTGAGATAATAATAATTTTTCCAATATGAGCATACATTTATTGGATAACTTATACTTTCTCCACTAATTGCAATTTTATTTCTGTCATTTAATAAATTTCCATGTATATCAAAGTCTGTTCATAAACTATATTCTATGGCACCAATGTCATCCTAACACAATAACTATAGCTCAATAAATACTGTTATCATCTAAGTTAAGTCTCCCCCTTGTTCTTCAAAATTGTTTGACTATGCCAGTTTTCCCCTCATTAAAATATGTTTAGAAACAACTTGTTTTACACAAAAACATCTTTTGATATTTTGATTGAGATTTCAGAAAAAAATAATATATCAATTGGGGGATAATTGACATATTTATGATAATAAATGTATATTTCTTTAACATGTTTCAGAAGTCTTATTACTGCCTCCATAAAAGCTTCACACAACTTTCACTAATTTAAATCTAAGTATCTTATAATTTTAATAACTAATTTAAATATGTTTGAATATATTTGCTGCTGGCTTTAGGAATGTATTGTGTTCTGTATATTAATCCTAAGATCAGTAACTCTGATAAACTCCCTTACCAATTTTAATATTTGGCAGATGCTTTTGAGTTTTCTATGTAAATAATATCTCCATATATAATGACTGTTTTGTTTCTACCAATCTAATCCTTTTTGTTTCTACCAATATAATATTTTTAATATATTTTTCTTATGTTCATGTGGTGACTAGGACCTCCCAAAATGAGTAGAACCAATGATAGCAGGTGTTGTAGATTTTAATCTTTCTTTTTTAATCAATTTGATATGCACTATTTGGTTAGAAAATGTTCATTTTGTAAAAATTTATAATATATAAAATTGTTAATAATTTTTCTTTTTAATTGAAGATATATATTAAATCCCTACTCATAACTTTTTAAAATATGCTGTTATTATTGATGCATGTAAAAGTTAGTTAAAAACATACCAGCATACTATCCTTAAAACCTAAGCATGCTACCCTAAAAGCAAAAACTTACTTACATGTCAAAATAGCAGTATTACAAGTACCATTAATAAATTTAACTATCCCATTTTCTGGTAATCATTTTTATACTTTAATATACAGACAGAAGAGTGCATTAATTATGTGTATTGTTCAATGAACATCTCGAAATGAAAACACACATAGAACCAGTACCCAGATCAATATAAAGACTACCAGTTCCCCAAAAGGACATCCCCTTATCCCTTCTTTTTACTAACTCCCAAAGGAAAACCACTGCTATACTGACTTCTAATACTATAGATTATTCTGTCTGTTTCTGAACTTTATACAATATGTATTCATTACACTACACACAGCCTTTTTTATCTAGGTTATTTCACTCAACATTATCTGAGTAAACATAGCTTATTTATTTTAATTGTATAAATACTGAAAGGATACAGAATATATCACTGTGAAGAATTTTGTCTTATTTCTTTACACTCCTTATCTGCCTAAAAGCAGAGCCTCTGAAAAGAATTTGACTATCATAAATCTCCCTGAGCAACGAGGAATAATTTGAATTCTATCACCAGACACAACTTTGGATAAGAAATAATCTAAAAGACAGTGTCAGAAAATTATTATATTTCTTATCTATTCTCTTAAGGGCTCATTTATATTTCCTAAATGCCATTTGTTTTCTCATAAGTGCCATTTCTCCCCTATACTTCCCTATTAAGATAACATACGAGCCCCAAATTCTAAACATTTCTTTGAGTCACATTTTTCTGTGAACTCCCACTTAAAAATATGTGAATACAAATCTTTCTTGTCTCTTGCTAATTTGTTTTTTGTCAGTTTAATTTATAGGCACCTAATTACTAAAACTAAAAGAGTAAAAAAAATTTTCCTCCTTAACAATGCTATAGTACAATTTCTGTATTCATTCTATTTTGATAAATAAAGCTGCTTTGATTGTTCATTTGTACATCTTCTCATGCTTACATGTACACATTTCTATGGAGTGTATTTTAAAATAAAATTTCTGGATCATAGGATTTACATATGCACAAGATCAGTAAATACTCATACAGTTTTTCATACTAATTGTGGTAATATATGCCATTAGCAAATCAAACATATGAGAATTCCAGCTATTTTATATCCTAGCCATTATCATTTTTTTTAAATTTTAACCATTCTTGGAAGCATACGCTGTTATTTCGTTACATGTTCCTGTTGATGCAAAAAAAAAAAAAAAAAAAAAAAAAAAAAAAAAAAAAAACCACGTTGACTCATATCCTTATTGGATATTTGGACATTACCTGTGGAGGAAAAACATCAAGCCTCTTTCCCATTTGATTATTGGTTCAACTATCCTTGCTTTGGAAACTTGTATTGTTTTGTAAAAAAAATTTTTATATTCTGGATATAAATACATTTTGGGTTATTTATGTTGTAAAATATTTCTCCTCTTCTATGTCTAGCTTTATCAGTTTCTTAATGACGTCTTCTAAAACAGGAGACATCATCATTTATCTTATTTTTTATGTAGTTCAATGTGCTTTCACTTTCTCACCTGTTTGCCAGTATATGTAAAGGTATGTTTGCTATCTTTTATGTAGCATTTTTATCAGAATTTGTCAATAATCTAATCTGCCCTATTGTCTAAAACATGCCACTTGCTTTTTAAAAATATAAAATCAATTTTCCTGTTGAAAAAAATTATCAATACATAGGTCACCTACTTTCCCTTTTCTTATTTGCCATAGTTAAAAATTTATGATCAGAATTTTAAAAAGCGATCTCATATAAGAATTGCAAGTGAAGTCTGATAGTGAGTCCTTGTCTTGGATTCCTAGCCTTGAGAGACTTTTGAAAGTTCAATATGAAATTCATTATGAAAAGTTCCAACAGAGCAAACTCAAAAGACCTACGTGTCAATCACTATTCTTGTTGCACTTATGTAAATAATGAATCCAAGTTTAATGAGACTAGACTTACTTTGCAAACAAATTAGTCTTAACTTTGTTTAGCTTTAACAGAAATGGGAGTGACTGTAGAGAGAAAAACTATGTTTTAATGGAAAAGTATAGCACACGTCTGTGGGTTTTAATACTAGTACTGTTGATCGTCTTTAAGGTTTTGTTACCTACCTATAAATTGGACTGAATCTTGAATTTTTCTAGTTTCCTTCAATATCTGGCTATTGGGCTCCAATTTTTCTCCTACCCTTCTGATTTGGATCACTAAAAACTTAAACTGCCCTTTCCTTAAGTCCTACAAGCTGAAGATGGACAGCTTGACATAAATTTTAGAAAAATCACAATAGCTCACGTACAGACAACATTGTGCCTGATGTTATATGAGCCACTCAGAAAATTCACTGGAATACTTGATGGCATTGCCAGAGATGTATGAACTATAGACAATCTTTCAGATTGCTACTACCTGCCATCACTCCATCTGAGGATGCTTTAAGCCCAACTTCTAGAAATCATCTTAAGTGACTGCCTTCTGGACTCAAAAACTGAATTTGTAGTTTTTTCTAACAATTTTAGGATGGGGACTGGTTCAATGGATTATGAGACAATCTATTAACTCAGTTGCTGGAATGAGAAAGTCTGAGATTGTGAACACATTACCTCCAAATATGGTATGTTGGCTTGTTGAATATTTTAAGCTGAAGTAATTTGGGAAAATGGTAGAAGGACAGTCTCTCTGACTTTCCTCTTGCCTTTCTCCCTGGAAGCAGGCCATAAAACTCTTAAATAAGAGGTGGGATTCCTATATCCAGAAGAAAACATTCTTAGCTCCAAGACAGAGAAATACCAAGAAGAATCTGAATGAACAGTCCTTGCAAAGCTTCCCCCAGTTTACTACACTACCTCATACTCTTTGCCCTATTATATTTCTCCACAACTGTCTACTTTTCATCAAACATAGCATTAAATATTCAAGCTTAACCATTTCTTCAAGTCTTCATTTCCTTACAAAGGCTCTCACGTCACATAAAATTTATATTAAATAAATTTGTATGCTCTTTCTCCTGTTAATCTATTATTCAACTTAATTTTCAAATCTACCCAGGAATCCTATTAGCTCCAAGGAAAATGTTTTAGCTCCTCAACACTCTTACACATTAAAGTGTGAGGGCCACTGGTTTATTGAAACCTTTTTTCTAGCACACAGGTTTTTATAATCGTCAGACAGCCACAAGTCAAAAATTTGGCTCCTCTTATCAGAGAGAACCATCTTCATAAGTTGGTATTTCAAGTATGGTACGAAGAGGTACTTGTTAGACTGGCAGCAATTACAGTGGATCCCCAAAAGGCTTGGAACCTTACATCAAAAGAAACTAAGCACGGGGCATTTTTGGATTAGCTTCAGAGAATTTTTTCTAAACTAAACAAACCAAAATGTATTTTATTATGAAAAGGATGCACTGTGCTGTAAGAATTAGTACTGTCAGAGAGAACAGGTCTTCCATTAGTCATATTAATTTATTAACTGTTTCCTTAACATTTTTCTTTCAAAACAAACTCATACTGTCTAGTCACATGTTTTCTATATAAAATTTAATTAAATCACAACGATTTCTAATCCTATAAAGAGAGAAGCACACGCATACACATACACACACACAAATATAAAATGAGGTAAAAGAAAATTTCAAAGGTCATTTTTTTCCCTGATTAAAATTCATAATAAAATTAGAACAGCTATGTTTTTCATCAAGGAAGTATTTAAGCAGCTAATTTTTATATAAATATATTCCATGCTAGTTCAATAAATTAGAAAAAGGAGTATAATCTTGTTAGAATGCAATTCAGAGGGAACAGTGGGTGGATAGTTATTAACATGTGAAAGCAATGAATGAATGTACCAAATAAATAAAACCTATAAATTACTTATAGCTAACCAGCAGAATATAGATGGTTTTTTCTTTTTTCATAAATTAGGTGAGACCTTAAAATGTTTTTGAACCTACTAGGAAGTTTTCCTTTTGCACATCTCAATGGCAGCTGAGTTCCATAGGAGCTTGGAAGTAAGGGCTAAGATCACAAACCCATCAGGAATCGGTAACAAGGCCCTGTCATTATTCTAAGACTTGATGTTCTGATAAGCTTGTTAGTAACAACTTCAGAACTATCACAAAGAATTACAGGTTACTATCAAGCATCCAAGGACAAATATAATGGCAGTTTTTATCTTCTTCACTTTTTTATTATACCGTTTTCCCTCAAAACCTACTCAATTCAATTTTTTTAAGTCAAAAAATACTTTATTTCTTCCATCTACTTAATAAAAGAAATATAATGCAAACTACAAGTTGCCAGCCATTCAGCTTTTGTTTGTATTTGCCATCAACATTAAGGGCAAAGGGAGTATGTATCTCTCATTTCTAGAAGGACTGATGGATTTGTCTTGCTCTTGCTTCGCTCTAAAGTAAGATGCATTTGTCTTGATCTCGTCTCTATATTTCAATACAAATTTTTCACTTAATAACACTATAGAAGAAAACTATTGCACAGTACAACTATTTTTTTAAAGTTCTATTTAGAATTCGCTGAATGCTTACCTAGAAGATGAGTGAATGAGTGAAAAAGATAATTACAAAAGGGGCAAGTTTCTGGGTTTGGAAGATAAACTGAGTATATAAATTGCTGACAAACAGGAATATTTTAATAAGTTATCTTGATACAGACAAAAATACCTCTTAGGCAAGCTGAGAAATAAGATAATTAGAGATTTTTCAGCAAAACCAGACAGATGCTATTTCCTAGATGCTGTTGCTAGGAAGTCATAGTAGTTTAGGGCTTTCTTTCAGATGAGCCTGTCTGTAAAGGCAGATTTTCCTTTACCTTATTCCCTTTATCAACTTAAAAGAACTAGAACAGCTGACATGTATAGTAGCTAAAACTTTATGATAGCATTTATATGACTATAAATCCCATAAAATATTGATGCTCTATATGGAGCCCATAGAAAGGAATAGCAGCCTTAAAGTAAACAGCAATACAAGTAAGATTTTGGTTATTCTAAGAATGTTTTATATTCATATCTTACACAATGTAGGACTTCATCTTTTCAAGTCCAAGGGCCCTTCTACAGTTTGCTTCTAAAGTCAATCATTTATTCAAAAAACTTGATTTAGCACCAGGGCAGTGCTAAGAATTGAGGGTAACAAAGTGAACAGGGCAGACACAATCCCTGACTTCAGGGAGTTTACAGTTACTGGGAAAGGTGAATATCAATAAACACATTTTAGGACAATTCTCTCAGATGCTGTGAACCCTCATCAATGCCTGCCACAAGAGTCAACACTGAAATCAGAACTGAGAAGTCCCTGTAAGAGAAAGAGAAACATAGAAACTTTCTAACTTTGGGTATTTCTGGTGCTTTCTTATTCCTACACATAGATAAGCATTTCTGGAAGAGTTTGCCTGCTACTTCTGAAAACTCTAATTCAGCTTAAATCCCCAAAGTATAGGGAGGTAATTTTCCTCTTCATCTGAGAAATATGAGAGACATTGTTAAATCTGTTCCCAAGATACACTTAGTATCATTTCTTTTCCAGAGTATGAGATCAATAGGTTCACGTGACAGCCACAAGGCATCTCAGGCCTCACTATAAATGTGAGATTGAAGAAAAGTGATAAAAAGAACTGTAATTGTCTCTTCCCATCTTGACTTGCTACCTATAGAAAAGCAGAAGAAAACAGGGCTGAGTAAACCTTTGCAGGGATGTTTGGGAGCAATTTTATCTGATGAGTCATATAGCAGTAGAATTTAAGAAATAAAAGATGAATCTATATAGCTACAAAAGAATTAAAATCAGAATCTCCGAACTATATCAGTATTCCCACATTCACTGCAGCATGATTCCAGATGGCCAAGATATGGAGACGACCTACATGCTGTTAAAGACAATGTGGTATATACATGCAATGGAATATTATTAAGCTTAAAAATAGAAGGAAATACTGTCATTTATGAAAACATGGATAGACCTGGAGGATATTACACTAAGTGATATAAGCCAATCGCAGAAGGACAAATGCTACTTGACCCCATTTACATAAAGCATCTAAAATAGTCAAATGCTTAGAAACAGAGAGTAGAATTGTGGTTGCTAGAGGTTAGGGGAAAGTGAAATGGACAGTTGCTTTATTGTATACTGCAATATTGGATATATAGTTTCAGTTATTCTAGATGAGTAAGTTCTAGAAGTCTGCTGTGCAACATTGTGCCTATAGTAAATGATACTTTATTATGCACTTAAAAATCTGTCAGAAGGGTAGATCTCATGTTAAGTATTCTTATCATGTAAAAGGGGGGGGGGAGAAAAATGAATAGAATACATAAAAGAACAAATAAATAAAAGAAAATCTACTCGAAAAACAATATTAATCAGAATCACTGGTCTAACCTTACGTCTTCTACTCCCACTACTAGAAACTAGGGCTGAAGGTGGGGTCAGATCAGCAGAAAGCTGAATCTGAGTTTCTTTTCCTATTCTTTGTGAAAGCAACTTTTTATTCCCATTGAACAACTTCCTCATTCAATTTTAAGTTTTCATCCTTTTATCTGGCACTCGAGCCATACAAATACACAGAATGCCTGTGTTTCGGGATCTCATTTATTCCACATAGTAGACAGACTCCTATCCCCAGGAAGTAGGAATGGTTGGATGGGGCAGAGGTCAAAAATTTAATCCAGGGGCACTGGCACATTATATAAAGTGCTGGTTAACTAAACATTAGCTATCAGTACCAGGAAAAAAGTCACTTAGAGTGAATCTATTATCCTCCAATCATCCTTGTTGATTTCTTCCTTCCTCTATTGTTAAATAATCTAATCCTGCAAGATTGTCATTTGAAAGGTCTACAATATCACTTTTGTAAGATTTGCATTTTACTGGGCAATTTTCCCTACCTTTGTATTCTATTGTAAGCTAGCAAGAATAGATAGGCCAGTACTAGCTTGTGCTAGATGCTAGTTAGTACTTCGTGGAGAGAGATGGTTAAGTTTCACGTGTTTAATTTATTGGGAAATATTTTTATAAAGTGACATCAATCAACATATGACTGCAGCAACTTGGATAATAAATAGTTAGATAACTTAGATATGAGTAGAATATCCTATTAAGTAAAGACCAAAGCATAGACCCCTGCCTATAGCAGGCTGACTCAGAAGTAGAAAGCATCCATATCTAGTTAGCATTGAAGGAGACTCTAATACTGTCATAAATTACCACAAACCCAACAGTTTAAAATGATACCCATTTATTGTCTCATTTTCCCTAGGTCAGAAGTCTGAGCCCAACATCCCTCTTCTAAGGTTCTCTGCTTAGGTTCTCACAAGGCCATATTTAAGGTATCAGCCAGCCTGGACTAGGATCTGGAGGCACTGGGTGTAGAATTAGCTGCCAGGCACATTCGAGTTGTTGGCAGAATTCAATGTCATGCAAATTTAGGACAAGGGTCCATGCTTCCTTGACAGCCTGTCATCTGGGGATTGTTCCCAGCTTCTGAAGCCTGCCTCATTCTTTAGCTTGTGGCCCCCTCCATCTTCAAAGGCAAAAACATTGCATGGAATTTTCCTCATGCATTGAATACCTCTGTTTTCCTCTTCTTTTAAAAAGCATAGGTTTTAAAAGATTTTAAATGATATGGGATCCACTGAATAATCTGGGGTAATTACCCTATTTTAAGGTCAACCAATTCATAATCTTAATTATATCTGCCAAAGCCATATAATGTTATAACAGGAAAACACTATAGGGTGGAATCATAGGGACCAAAATTTTTGCTTACTAAACAGTCCTAGAGTTTGGGATGAGGACTTCTGAAATATATCCGCTATGGCTTGGTCATGGATTCTGAGTAGGACTATTCTGAGTAGGACCAGTCAATGGTTATGTTGATAAACATCTTCCTGCAGATACATATTTCCATATCTCTTATTTCTTCCTGAACATAGTAGTCATAGAAGATCTTATAGCTAAAAGAGGTCTGGATGTTTTTGTTCTGGACCCATGCTATAAATGAAAGTACTATGTTTCTTTGTTAATATGCAAGGTATATTCTATTACTTGTTTATTCCTCATTTAAGTATAAAGTCTTTAATTTTTTATTTATTTTTAAATAAATATTAGTGAAACTGCATATTTTCCCACTGATCTATGCACTAGATGTCTGAAATGCACATATAGACCAGACATCTGATCAGGCCCTTTACCTATCTGCTATTGAGACCTATGTCTCAGCTTTGGCAACAGCACAAATTCCTCAGTGGAGAAGCCCCACCACCCATCTAAGTGGCCAGTCTCTGCCCATTACTCTCTATGATCACACTGTTATGTTTCTTTGCACTTATCACTGTATGAAATTATCTTGACCTTTTAAAAAACAAATTTTATTATGTGTCTCCCTCTCCCAACTATAACTTTACCTTCATGAGAGATCTCATCTGTCCTGACATCTCTTCAAAAGAATATTCCTAAGCGTTTGTTTTGTTTCCCTAAATTCTTTCTTATAATAACTACTGGAATCAATCACTTCTGCGGGCCTCACAAAAAGGTGAGATGATGCTATGGTCCGAATGTTTGTGTCTATATGAATGAGGACTAGTGTTCTTATAAAAGATATACCACAGAGTTCCCTAGCCCCTAGCCCCATCTGGGGACAGAGCAAAAACGTGCCTTCTATGAACCAGGAAACTGGCTCTCCTGAGACATCGAATCTGCCAGCACCTTGATCTCAGAGTTCCCAGCCTCCAGAACTGTGAGAAAATAATTTCTGTTGTTTGTAAAGACACACAGTCTCTGGCATTTTCTTACAGCAGCCGAAAGGAATAAAACAGATGGCGATGAGTCCAATAAGCATTTACGCATTTAAGATTTCGAGTGTGTGAAAGACAACTAGTGTCTCATCTTTTTGACTAGATGTTTTTGTATCTCTAAAAGCTATTACTATTGATAAAAAGTTATATATTTATACAGATAATGGAAGTTGTTCAAGTGGAACTAACACACAGTATAATTTGAAGTGTATGCATGCAATAAAGTTCTCCAAGGACAAAAGCTATTTTGTGAAAATTTTACATGGCTTTACCATCAAGTGATTTAAAATCTGTATTTTTTTTTCTTGTAGGATTCTATTTCATTGAATTTGAAGTATTGTATATATATCTGTATAAAACAAATGCAGTGTTTCATGGCTATGGTTCAATCTCAGATTTCCATCCAGTGGAAAAACATTATATGTAATCAATTTACTATGGGTTATTTATTATGATAAAAATGCATTGGAACCATAGTTATTATGTATCCAATATACCCTGATATTTTTCGTATTACAAAATGAGACCACGTAATACCCAAAATATATATTTAAATGTCAGTTTGACAAATGACAAATTACAGGATGCCAATAACTTTCCTTTCCTCAGTTCTTTCTGTGTGAGGGCACACACACACACACACACACACACACACGCACACAAAATACACAGTTACACATACGCCAGTGTCCAGATATTGGTGGACTTTGAAAGGATACTTGCTGACTGCCTTAATATAATCAAATCCAATACCACATAATGAGGGGCAGGCGGAGTTTGTAGTTCAAGCTATTGTCTGCTGAGATTAATTATTCCACATCCAAAAGGATGTGGGTTTAACTTTATTCAGAATGTGCAGATTTCCTTGTGTATGATGTCAGTAGTGGGATCTATTCAGTGAAGAATCTTACAAGGTACTCCTAGCTAAAGATAATTAAAGCAAATCATAAAACCTGAATACCTGATTATATTTATATTCATTCCCCCTTGTAATTCCTAGGCTTTTAGTGAGTTCCTATTTAAATGTTCTAGCTACCCTTTCTCCATGAAGACTCTCCCACTGTAGTAAACAATGAGGCTCACCAGCATCCATTCTGCTCCCTCAGAGATGAGTAATCCTAAACTAATCTGGGCTAACAGCATGCATAAAGAAGGTTTCATTGACATTCTTGAAAAATGAAGCTACTCTCTCTCCTGCAGGACATTTAAGAGGTAAGCACGTGGACTCAATGGCCACTGGTAGCCATCTTGCAACACCAAGGAAAGGAATGCATGCCAATATAAAGCTGACCTTGACGGTGACAGAATGCAGAAAGAGGATTAATCTGGATACTTGAAATGACATAATTTAACTGCTAATCACATCATATCTAAAACCCACCTAACTTTTGGACTTACAGTTAAATGGGAAAAATGTTATTGTTTTTAACCACTCTGAGTTGCAGTTTTTACTTACTTTCAACCTCAAATATTATAAATGATATACCAACCATAAAGAACATAAAGAGTAATAATTGTCTTCTTATAGCCTAAGCAGAGATTCGGTGCTATCTCCGCTAACTCATCTAGCCACAGTGTAAGCAATGATATCCACAGAGACCCTGAGGTAAAATAAATCCTAAAATAACCAAGACAAATTAATTTTTTAGAGTATAATTTTATTGGTTCTCTTTCTAATCCATAGATTCAACAATTTAATTTTTAAATGAGGGTAGAGTTGGTATTGAGAAAAAATAATGCTTGATATTCTGAGCAAATGTTTACCTCTGGTGGTGCCAGTGGGTTTGAGACTGCATGGGCAAATACGCCACCTTCATGAATGAGGGCCAGGATACTGAATGACTCAATCGCTCCTTGCTAAAATATCAAGGTAAGCAACAGAAAAAGATCTTTAACAGTGTCCATGTGTGAGAGAGATTTATTTTAATGTCAATCAAACAAAGAGTACAACATTGCACAGATGGATAGAAAGGGTGGAAAACAGGAAGCAAAACTGTCTCTGACATTCAAATAGTGTTTTCTTTCTCCCACTTATGGAAGCATCAATGCTGGGAAGGAAATATTCAACTCAGAAACACAGTGACCCTTTACAAGCAGCTGGAATAAGCACAAAGAAAGAAGACTCAGAAACACTTTTTTTTGGTATCAAGTGCAAAAAGGAAGTTTAGCTAAAGTTCAAATTCATAACCTAACTTAATAAGTCCCAAAAAGAAATAGTGTGTTGAATGTTTACTGTAAACTAGAACTGATGGAAACAATTCTGAATGCAAAACTATTTTTATAGTTCCACTTATTTTAGGAATGTTGCTTGCACCTGAAATCAAGCTAAAGAATCAGCTTCTAATAGGGAAAACATTTTCAACACAATTCAGTTGTATAGGTTTTAGAGGTCAAAGCAAATAACTTGTTTAATATTCTGGTTGCTGGGCTAGCTAATATTTAGAGTCTTGTTAAAATGGAGACTTTATTGAAAAAAAAAAAGAAAGCCTACCAAATAAAATTCTAAAAAAGATTTCAAAACACTGCTTAAAATGTATTCTTTTAATTTGGATCTAAAGTACTCCTTTTGAAGTAGTTTTACTCTTGTATGTCATCCAAGATAGGCAAGAGAAAGTAAGGAGGGCAATTCTGGTGGCGAGGTCAGCCTAACTGAGCTCATCAGGCCGAACGAATTTATTATTTCCTTAACCACAGCCCCTTGTCTCCATGGCTACATTTTCAGCTTGCTCCTGCTCTTAATACTTTGGGTTTTTGGTTTTTTTTTCAGCTCCATATGTTTAAAAGAACATTGCCTACAACTAGTTTTAGAGACTACAGGAAATATGAAATATATATTTCTAGCAGATAATTAGCAGAAAATAAAGTAAAAATAATCAAATAACACAGACAAACATACTGATAAAAATTTGAAGGGAGATCACAACCTGAAAAGAATATCCACATAAATTGTTTAGCTCTCGGCAAGCCAGAAAGAGAAAGAGGTGACATCAAATGCTGCTGTTCGGGATATCACTGGATTCTCGTTAAGATTTGGTTAAAATAAATTCACACCAACAGTGAACAGCTAATTTCAAGTGTCTGATCTTATTTCTTAGTTCATGCATTTATCATCCTTTGTCTACTTACTGTTACAAAGTTTCCTAGTCAGTCTAGCTGTCTCCTCTTCCCATTTTCCAAGTCCATACTCTACAATACTCGGATGATCTAAGATGCATACTACTTACTTACTCTAAAAGCTTGAATGACTTTTCTCTGCCAAAACAATAAATCCAAGCTCTTTAGAATGTAAAACTATGTTCTTCAATATCTGCCCTGACCTAACTTCTCCAGCTTCATTTCCTACTGCTCCTTGTTTATACTTAGTATTTCGTAAGTTCCAAATTAACTATAGGTTCCCATGTTTGATCGTCTTTCATGCCTCTTAACAGCATTGGCCATGCCTACCCAATGCTTGGTCCTAGTTCCTACTTGAAAACATTTTTTGGATACTTATATAGGTGCTTCAAAAACCATACATCTATCACCAGTTCTCTGACGCTGTCTTTAATAAATCATGAAAGATAACATGTACGGCTCTCTCAGACAGAAAATCGAAACAACTAACTCTATGGCCTTTATAAACAATAGAACTGTATAGTACTAGGTTGAACATAGTATTTACATGTTAAACATGCAAAATCTTATATTTCAATATGAAAAAAATCTTAATATCACTATTAGGCTATCATCGGAGTTAATTATATGCTTCATTAAGATAGTTAAAATAAAGCTCTATTAATTTTTATGGTGTTTGCTATGTTTTGTACAATCTATCAAAATATAAAGATGCTTCGGTCATAATAATCAAATGGTATAAAGTGATAAAACTATCAATTATTTAAATCAGAATAACCAAATAGTAAATTGTTGAGAAGATCTTCAAGATTATCTCCTAGAACCCCTTCTTTAACTGAGTTTCAGAGAGATGAAATGAAAGGCCCAGGATTAGACAGTTAAGTAAAGGAAAATCCAGCAACGGATTTCTCAATTTCTGAATCCTAATCTGCCTCATGGTCTGGGGTCTGGGATGTACCTGAATACGTAACTCCATATGTCATCTTATACCACATTGCCCGGCTCTTTATTCCAAGTACTTTTGTAAATCCTCTTTAGTTTCTCTTAGTAAGAAAATTCCAGCTTAAAATTTTATGTTGTGAATGTAGTAGTATTTATTAGAAGTGTGTTAACATAAGTAAGAATGTATAACGATTTCCTTAGATACATTCTTTTTTGTGTTTATTTTTGATAAATTATGAACTATCTTTATAGGGTTTTCTAAACTTCATAGTCATCTTAAACTTAAGGTTTATCTGTAACATGGAACTAGGGTTAAACATAAGAGTTTTAAAAGTTTAATGTAATGAATTTCTATATTTCAGGCAATGTATATGTGGTGTGTTTGTTCAATTTAATTTTTAATAAGAAACTTATGATTCAAAAGTGTAAAACAGATTCTTCCAACCTCCAGCCAACCCAACTTCCATTTTCACATGAAACAATATATTCAGGTTTTAACTAGAGGTGTTCTTCCAGAAATCTTATGCATATGCATACATACAAGCACAAACATACATTTTTTTTTTCATTTCCAAGTGGTTAACTACTATAATTGCTAATTGCTTCTTCACTTTGTTATTTTTACTTAATATATCTTGATGTTCTTTCCATAATAATATATAAAGCATTGTTGTACTCTTTTTTACTGCTGCATAATATTCCACTATGCAGCTATAAAAAAAATTTAAACCAATCCAAATTTATTTATTTGAACAAGTCAACAACAATTGATGGATAATTAGGTCGTTTGTGATCTTTCAGTATCACAATTAACAAGCTTGGATATAATTCATCTCATGTACATATGAGTATGTCTATAAGATAAATTCCCAGAAATGAAATAGCTAGGTTAATGAGTATATGCACTAGTAATTTTGATAAATATGCCAACTTTCTTCTATCAGAGTTGTACAATTTTGTATTATCACAACAATGAGTGAGAATGCTTGGTTCTTAACATGCCCATAAGAACAGTCTAGGAAGAAACTTTACCTATCTTAAAAGTGGAAAGATGTAATTTCAGTCTATTAGAATGCCTTTATCTTATTAAGAATGAGGTTAAAATTTTCCTTTCAGATTCTTGAGACAAATCTTTCGTTTGTGAACTATCAATGCATACCCTCTGCTCATTTCACTAATCAGTGGTTGGCTTTTTTAATCTTCATTTCTCTTGGGTTGTTTATTCTGATGTTATAATTAGCCAATAATTTCTTATTTTTGTTACTTGTATTTTAAATTTGCTTATAGCAGTTTTTTGCCATGTAAAATTTGATTTGACTATGATAAAATTTATCAATCTTTTTGACTTCTGAATTTTATATTGTTAGTGAAACCTTCCCTACACCAAGTATAACATACTTATTTTATTGTTTCTTCTGGTACTTTATGGTATCATAATTTATTCTAATGTGAAGAATGGAACCAATTTTTTTTCCAGGTGGTGACTGACATCCCAACATCATTCTTTTCCATGCTGATGTGACTGTTCTTTTGGGGGATATAAGAATAGAATTGGATATTATTTCCATCATTTACCAATCTGTAGGGTATTTTTATTTGCAAGGATTTGTCTTTTTAAGTTGCCTCATGCTAGGAAAGTAGTGTCTGAGGGACTATTTATTAAGAATGCAGGAAAATGGTGATGCTGTTCATGTGGAAGTCTTGTACATTAGATCTAAACAACCATGTTCAAGACTGCATCCAGCACTGTGAATACTATTATACTTTACAGCTAGGAACACAAGAAAAATCAACATAAAATAAACCGAATACATCCCACAACTAACCTGCCTGTATCAATATTGTCACTTCAATCTTGCTATATCTTCAAAGGCATGGTCTAAATACTTATATAAACACAAACATTTTTAAAAAGCGTAGTAAACTGTGTTAAAGTATTATCTCTGGCTGTTATAACTGCTAAAACACCAAAATGATGAATTGTAAAATTAATCTCAAGGCAGTAAGACTTCTAGAAAGCATAAGATTTACATTTTATGATATAAAACAAAACACAAACCAAAAAAACAATGTTTGTAAGCAACTAATACTAAAACAAGTGTTTAAATGTTAATAGAATAATAATAATTAAAAAAAAGTGCTTCATCATTAGAAGTCATTTTTATTCCCTGAAGTAAATAAATAAGGGTAAATAATACAATGTTTAGGTAATACAAGTTAATTATTTTCATAGTAGGTGAGGGAATGCTAAGTGCCTCCTGTTTTAAGAAACTTTCAATATGACATTTAAATACCCAGAAATCATGGAGCTGAAAGAGTTTTGTAGATTTCTTACACCTCTAAATCATTTCAAGATTTAGGCAACATGACACTGCCAAGTCGGTATAGAAATATTCAATTGGTAAGAAGTGGCCTACAATCAGAATGGAGAAAAAATATGTACTCTTAGGGAAAAAAGAGAATGGAAGTGAAGTTTTAAAGAGTAAGTAGTTTACTGTTAAAGTAAATGCTAAGTAAAGAAAATGTGAATATAGTCAGATTATTCATGAGCTCTTGTTACGTGAATATTTGGAATCATTAAGTTTTTCTGCTTTTAGTAAAGAGAAAGGACAATAAAGCAGCAGAATTTCTTTAACTGATTTCCTACTACAGAGATCACTTTAAAACTGATTTCTAGCAGAAAAATAAATTTGTATAATCCTGAGACATCAGTTTATGAAGTGAAGACAAGGAGCCTCCTTCCTCTGATGGCCACTTCATGTTCACAGATTCACAGTGGAGCTGGAAAGGCAATTTTGCAGTGTCTCAGATTGAACAAGTAAAATGGGTACCTTTGTACTGTTGATTTTCTGATAGATCTAGAGTGTCAACTGTGTCTTGAATCTACACAACATTGATTTTTAAAACACTAAGAATGGTCTAAAAACGTAACATTTGAAGCCTCCGCTTTAAGTTTTATATGAGAGAAAAGAATATTTACATGAAGTAGAGAAAAATATTTATTCTCTGAGAATAAGTCTGTGACGGACAGCAGAATACTATCAAAACCATAAAATATTTAGCTTTTTTGTAAGGCTTTCTGTAAGAGAGTTTAGATGTATATCAGTTTACACATCTCTGTGTGTATAAGTAATAAAACATGGCTTTACCTAGTTTGGTATTCTTGTTTTTGTTTTTGTTTTCAAAAAAAGGGGGATAGATCAGTCAGCTATGAAAAATCAGATACTATTTTTCTAAAATAATTATTATCAATATTTTATTGCTATTTGAACATCTTCATTTGGCAACCCTGAGTAAAGTATCTAGCACATAGCAGACATTCAAGTTTGCAAAATTCAAGCAAATAATATCTTACTATCAAAATTTAGTTCTAAAGAGTTTATTGATTTTCCCTCAATTTAAATATGGCCCTCACATGTACCAGGTTTTTTAAAGAAAGTCTTAATGGCTCAAATATGACAGTATGATGTACTCTGCATCACTGAAGATTGGTAATGATAATAATTAAAATCCTCTAGAAATCCCTCATAGTCTGATGCTTTTTTAGATCATAAAAGAAACAAAGATGTTGAAATTCGATTGTGAAACCCACATATAATAGCCATCATGTAATAATATGACGAAAATAAAGATACATGTAAAAAAATATGTTAGGTATAACTTACCCACATGTTACCTGTTTGCCTTTTGGACGCTGGCAACTTTGATGGAAATTAGAGAAGAGGGCAGTCGGAGGCAAGAAAGGTTGGCAAAGAGGGGGCTTAGTGCCACTGATTTTCAGATTATGAAACATATCTAGTGCTAAAAGCAAGTTAAGGATACAGTTGTCAAATGATTTCTTCTTAAACAGAAATATGGCATTACAGTAAAAACAAATAATAAAATAGTAACTGCTCAGGAATGGATACCAGTGAGACTCAGAGTCATTCTTTCTGGTCTCATACCAGCTTGCATGGACAATATTTTTTCATTTTATTTGCATCTGTGTCACATACTTCTAGGCAAGCTGAAAAGCTGTGACCAAGAGATGGGTTGCTGAGTATCATAGTGAGAATTATTCAGTAAAGGTCTATAAACACATCTAAAAAACAGATAATATGAAAGCCCCTCAAGTCTCTTCGAAAAAATAATATTACCAAGTAACCTTTCTGGGAAGCAGATGGAATTAATAGTCTGCAACTGTTTTCTATTTTCCTTAAACTGCAGAAACCATTTGTGTTCCTTTTCTAGAAGATAAAATATACTGAGGTAAGAGAAAATGAAACCCCTAAAGAATCTTTTGATCAGTATCTTATTGTTGAGAGGTTCTAACAACTTGCTCTGTAAGTTTCTATGAGATAATAAAAATAAACCTACCACCTATGCTCCAAGTGAGGCAAGAAGATAGTGATCTCATGTCACATGAAACCAGACTCAATGAGTCTTGATGTCACCACAGCCCCACGAATTCTTTCAGAGTTTCCAGAAAAGTGGTCCTGACATGATGCCCAGCAAAGCAATTGCCTTTATACCCACCCAAAAAAACCAAATGAACTGTGCAAGGACCTTCCAAGGGAAATTTACCTCAACAGAAAATTAAAAGCATCATGGATAAAACAAAAATGGTACAGGGTATTGCTTTGGATTGGGAATACATCAAAATTAGACCCAGCCTCATGAAGAAGGAAAATTCTTAATTTTGGAAGGTTCTAAATCGATAGTTCTCCACTATGGAAACCACTGGGAAGAAGTTGCAAAGGGCACATGCTGATGATCCCTTTCCCGCTGCTTGCCTTCCTCGTTATGCACACTTTGAGAGCCCCTGGCCAAAACAATTATAATTAGAGAGAAAGAAAACATCCAGAAAACACAGAGTCATTTTTTAAATCCTGGACAGTGAGCAAGTGGACATTTACAACATGGATTTAAATTGTGAGAAATAATAGTATACATTTTTTGAACAAGGATTCAAATTCCACACCAAATATTTACTATTGGTGGGCAGGGCTGAAAAAGACTTTGTCAAGCTAATGATTACTGAGTAAAGGATGCAGGTGAACATCCACACCATCTGTATCTATGTCCTCTCTTGAGATCAAAGAGAAAAAGTCCCTCCCAGCTCAAGAATCAACCCTTCTCTGCTAATCTAAAGTTTAGTCCTTCCTTTTTCTTCTAATCTTTTCAATACTGCTGCTGGCTTTCTTTATAGATTACATTTTTTTTTCAAATATCTTTCATCCTCAAAAAACAAATGAAAATCCCTAATTATTTGTGTCTCCCTATAGCTACTTGAATTTGTCTCTCCTCTCCTTCACATCTAAGCTTCCAGAAAGAAGTCTATCTTCT
The DNA here is from genome assembly GCF_014176215.1 of Rousettus aegyptiacus. Lineage (NCBI taxonomy): Eukaryota > Metazoa > Chordata > Mammalia > Chiroptera > Pteropodidae > Rousettus > Rousettus aegyptiacus. Next base: position 53,584,838 of record NW_023416311.1, read on the forward strand.
ATCTTCTCTCTTTCTCATCTCTCGTTTATTGCTCAAACTATATGAGCAGGCTTCTGTCCCTGGAACTCTATTTAAGAATATCACCAAATAAATATCTTCCTACTGCTAATATCAATGAACTCTTTCAGTCCCTTTCTTATTCTACTCCTCTGCTGCATTTGGTACTATGTATCCTACTTATTTTCCTTAAACTCCTTCTCTAATGTTAGCCTCTCCTAATACTGGCCCCTATGTGCTAAGTTTATAAAATACATGTTACAAAATACAAAAGTGAGTTTCAAAATACAAGTTTTATCTCAGTCTAATCCTCAAGCTGTTGTGAACAACTAAGAAATGGGCGGATCAACCTGACGTGACATCAAAATGTGCCAAGTCATTTCATATCTCTGCCTAGAATGCTCTTCCTCAATTGTCAGCTATTGGCATTTAAAAAGATAAATACACAACCTCCCTCACTTCCCTGTCTTTACTGGGAAACCATATGAGAGACAGATGCAATCACCAGGCAGAGGAATCAATATATTTATTCTGGATAATACTGATTGTAGATACGTGGCTTAAGTCAACAGCAACAGCAGGCTTGCATCCCCTGAATTAGTTATACTATTAGTACAGAGGGATAATCTCATCCCACACTTACAGAAGAGGTACCTGGCCAACATATGGTAAGTATTACGTGAAAATTTTGAATCTAAAAAACCTTTTTTATTATAGAAGTTCCCTAGTTAAAACCATAGCATTTAAAATATGTACCTAGAAGATAATATGTATCTTTACTTAGTTTTAATTCATTTGTGTATCAGTCTTCCAGATTAAATTATGAATATCATAGTGTTAAAAGCTAGATTTTCTTCATCTGTGTATCTATAACTCCTGTTGCATACTGTGTATTCTGTTGTTTAATGAATTAATGAGTACATTAATTTCTGACATCTTTTCTTCAAAAGATTGATAAACTTGATTTATGACCTCAAAAAGTACTCCACGTATACCAAATTGGTAGATTGTGATTGCTTTTACAGAAATTAAGTTCTGCTAATGGAGCATTTAACAAAAGAATAAAATATTAAACCAAAATCACCGTAAGACACATGTATCAGTCAAGGCTGTACTAGAAAACAGATAGTATGGTCAAATTACTACAATTCCAAGAGAGTTTACTTTCAAAAGTACTATCCAGCAAAGGGATAGAGGAGGAATCCAGGACTACCAGCAGCCAAGCTATCACAACCCTCAAGCTCAATGAGATGATGAGAGGAGAGAGAGGTTTTCCAGACCAGATAGGAGAGTCACGTAGAATGACATGTTTGGAAAGAAAGGGTAACTTGCAGGTGCATGATATGCAGGTAACAGCAAACACCAGGTGACCTCCTAAGAAAAGCTGAGGGAATAAATAAAACACCTCACTCTCTGCCCTCACTATGATAGCTTGCAACAGTTCTCCGTGGGCCAAATCCAACAAGACGCCACAGAGCTAGGAGCCCTGTTAATGTGTTCATTCAGTTCAATGTTCCAGGGCAAAGAGCAAGGTGGAGAGGGTGGAGAGTAAATCTGCTGGAGCAAAACGAAGACACCCAGCATAGCACACACAATATACAATGTTCCCAAGATAAATGACAAAGGCAATACATTTAACTTTGTTCTTCCAGATCAATATGCTGCAACAAGTAATTCATAATTCATTTAGAATGACATTCTACTCATTTGCCAACTATTTCTCAGCATTTAATGTGTCCAAGGAAATACGTTAAGTGTCAGCTATACAAAAATGAATGAGATGGGGTCCCTCCTCCAAGGCAGCTTACTGTCCAGCAAGATCAACATGGTACAATGCATCAAATATTACCACAAATTAAACAGATAAAGTATTCCATGTTTAAGCTTTTACAGTTCACTTGAATTTACTATGATTTTGTGTATTTTCAATTTATAGCACCTGTTTTTGTACAATCAAAATAATACTTTAGCTTAATTTCAAAGAAATTTGGGTTATATTTAAACAATATACACTATTTCATAAGTAACAAAACTAATTATCAACCAATAATTGGCAAAACTACAAAAAAAGGCCAGAAAAATCACTGATCTAACACAAACTTAATTTACTAGTTGGAAGACACAAGGCAACACTGACGTTACTTTTATATTTCCATTAACATCACATATACATAAAATTAAAATAAAAAGGATAAAAAATATATGGACATTTTAATGTTTGTTAAGCTTACAAACACAAAACAGAAAAAATAATTAAAAATGTTTAATCTACTCTATTCATATACATACTTAATTGTTTAGTAATAAAATATTTATTTAAAAAACCACAATATGTTTGGAGAAAATAACACATGTTAAAGTTCTATAAACACATGAAGCACATCCTGAGTACCTTATGAGTTAAAACAATATAATTAATGATCTATTTCATTTTCCAAAAATGCAATTAATATAAGGGAGACACCGTTCGGTTCTCAGAAATAGCCTATAAATAATACCCATTCAGGAGTATCTAAGGAATCCAGGAATCCTCGATTCCTTATGAAAGTATTTCAGTTTCAACTTCGTTTTCAGAAAGAGGCAAAAGAGAAAAATAGAATTCTAGTAACTAAAATGAGGTGTAACAATAAGTTTATATATAGAGGATCAAGAAAAGGATAGCATATTCTCCTCAGAAAATCATCCATCTCTTTCTTTTGTTAATCCTTCCACACACCTAGGCAGAATGCAGGAATGTAAGCAGTACGATTCAGTGTTTCCCAAACAGTTTTTCTCCCCTTTGGTGTTGATATCTAAAATTATCTGAACAGAAGAGTATAAACAAAATTCTATATTATTGATCTATTATCTTTCACAAGATCAGAATGAGGGAGGGCTGACATTCATAAAACCTTGATTTCTACATTTGTTTTAAAAATTGCTAATTTAAAATATGCCCTACCTCCATAAAAACATATTATGTTAATATGGGTTAAGGTGGTGTTTGACCTTTCTATAAATAGCTTTTACCACAGAAATCCACCACGGGATCTTGCTGTCCTCATCAATAAAACTAACTCCTGAGAATTAAATGCAATGGAAAAGCAATATGGGAAAACATACCATTTTAAGAATAACCTATATATTTGGACATTCAATTTGTTTATGGAGCAAACTTGTCCTTTAGAAATAGTAAGCTCAATAAGTGACAAAGTATCTACTTTGTGGATTCAATTATAGGATAAGTGTTTGACAAATACTATTGGTATTTTATATCCAAACTATGCTTTGATTCACCATAATAAAGTACTATCACAAACACTTATCATCAGAACTTTTTTAAAACTGGTGTATTTTTCACCAGGGTAATAAGTTCACAATCTTATTTTCATTTTCATTTCTTAAAATACTTCCAGGAAATATAGTGATGCATTTAAATGACCCGAAGTTGTCAGTTATTTTTATATGTGTGTTATACCAAAATCCTATAATGCAGGAGTCAGTTTGGCAGTTTCTTACAAAACTAACCATACTCTTACAATATGATTTAGTAATTACTGCCCATGGTATTTACGCAAAAGGAGATAAAAACTTATATCCACAAAGAAACCTGCACACAGATGTTTATAGCAGCTTTATTCATAACTACTAAAACTCTAAAGCAACCAGGATGTCCTTTGGCAGGTAAATCGATAAATAAATTCAGACAATACAGTATTATAGTATCATACAGGGTATTTTCACTACCCTAAAAATTCTCTGTGTTCTGCCTATTCATCCTCCTCCCTCCATTCTCAATCCTTGGCAATCGCTGATTTTTTTTTGCTTTCCTAGCTTTGCCTTTTCCAAAAATATCATACAGTTGGAATCATGTATTATATAGACTTTTCATGTTGGCTTTTTTTCATTTAGTGATATAAATTTAAGTTTCCTCTATGTTTTTTCATGATTTGGTAGCTCATTTATTTTTAGTGTTGAATAATATACTCTATGATTCTAACTATATGATATTCTGGAAACAGTAAAACTATAAAAAAGGTAAAAAGATCAGTGACTGCCAGGGGTTGTGGTGGGGGGGGGAGGAGGATGAATAGGCAGAACATAGAGGATTTTTAGGGAACTGAAAATATTCTGTATGATGTATGTTGTTATATATTTGTCTGAATCTTTATGTTGAAAGCATAAAGTATGGCATAGAGTAACTTTTTTATATAGTCTGATAAACTCTGATCTTAATTGGAGTGTTTAGCTCATTTACATTTAATTATTTGAGGTAATATGCATATTCCTATTTGTTTCCTATTTGTCCCATGTTTTTTTGTTCCTTTGGTCCTCCTTTACTGTCTTCTTTCTAGGTTAAGCAAAAGTTATTTTAGTCTTTCATTTTATTTTTTAATTGAATTTTTAGCTATATTTTATAATAACTACTAGTGGTTGTTTTCAGGATTATAATATATATCCTAAACTTAATACAGTTTCCTAGAATTAAGAATATTATATCACTTCATGTAATATTTAAAACCATTACAATAGTATAATTCCACTTAATTATCTTCATTTATGCTTCATTATATGCCATAACTCCATTATAATTAATACCATATTATATCTTCTTTAAAAATAACCTGTTGTAAGAAATTCTTTAGTATCACTTTGCTTCATCTTGAAAAAAACTTCCTTAAGCATTTCTTATATCATAGGCCTACTAGTGATGAATTCTCTCAGCTTTTATTCATCTGAAAATGTCACTATTGTAGTATTATTTTTGGAAGATATTTTCAGTAGCTATAGGATTCTAAAGCAATAGTTTTTATTTTTCTCTCATAGTTTCAAAGATGTTATGTTTGTTCTGGCCTCCATTGTTCCTGATGAGAAGTCAGCCGTCACTCTCTTTATTACAATCCCACGTGGAACTAATATGGCTTCTCCTCTGGGTTACTTTTTAAGATTTTTCTCATGTATCAAATCATTACATTTTATGCTTTAAATTTACACATTGTCAATTATATCTCATGAGAGTTAATGGGAATGCAATTTTTCTCTTTGGTTTTCAGCAGTGTGCTATGATGTATTTAGGTGTGACTTTACTCATATTAATCCTGCTTATGTAGCTCCAAACTTTGGCTTCTTTCTCAGTAGAATAAAGGATTGACACTCTAATTCTTCTTAGAAAGCATAATACTTATCCAGCCATTCAGTGCTGTAACCAATATTCCAGCTGAAAACAGATGAGAAAACTGGCCATAGTTAACACCTCACTGAGACACCTGGATTCAACTGCATATCATCCAGAGGCTCCCAGGTTTACGCCAAGACTGCAAAATGTCATGTAATATAAATAAGTTGGTGTCATTTAACTTTTGAAATTTGCACCTTTCCAAGCCCCAGAGGAAAAAAAAGTCCCAGATTAAAAATCTGTTCTAGAATTTACTGTCAAGAAAAATCTTAGTCATTCATGGATAATTGTTGCATTCCCCATTTTTATTTTCTGATAGGACAGTCTAAAAATTTACCCTGACAGCTAATCCATGTGTATCATTATTCCTGCCTTAGTAACAGTTTTATTTTCATTTTTAATATACATTATTTTATGTTTTTAAGTCCTTTCTAGGCAGAAAACCAGTAAATTAATACAAAAATAAACAAAATATACACAAACACACACACAAAAAAGAGTAAACCACAAATTAATTAATTAATTAATTGGTTGATTGATTGATTTTAAAAAGACAAGTTTTATAAAATAGCGAAATAGCATCCAACCCAATATGTGGTACTCTTAAGGTAGTAGTCCTCAACCAGGAATGAGTTTGCTCCCCAGGGAACATTTGGCAACATTTTTTACTGTTACAGCCTGGAGAATACTATAGGCATCTAGTGGGTAGAGGCCAGGGATACTACTAAATATCCTACATTGAACAGGACAGCATCCAACAACAAATAATTATCCATCCCAAAACATCAAAAATGCCATTGTTGAGAAACTCTGTTTTAGATTATCCCCACTATACATTTTTCAAGCTATTTTGTTTTCACTACTATAGACATAAATAGAATATCACCAGTCGCTATACAAAATAATATCCAAAGAAAGTAAGAAAGAGGATGACTAGTCTCCACTTTTGAACCTATGCCCATAATTAAAATAACAAGTGTGTACAGGTGCTATTATTTGTTCTTTAAATACAGAACCCACGGATATGTCTTTTGTTGTTGTTTTGTTTTTGTTTTTGTTACTATTTTTACATTGTTTCAGTAGCTTAGTAAAACATTCTCAGTTTATGAGTTGAATGGTATTACTAGACTGAATTAAATACCTCCACTTCAAAACACAATGGATAATTTATCTTAAAAAATATAAAAGATATTAATTTTGGCTAAAATATTTAAGTACAGCTGAATTCCAGATTTATATGTTTGCATTCCCCTGCTTAATTGAATGGGGTAGTATGGAAATATCTTACACAGATACAGGCTTTAAGTAAATTTTTCCTTACTGCTAATTTGCAAAGGTATGAATACTTCCAGTTTACAACTGAGTCATATTTTCTGATTTACTGAAAGTAAATTTAAATAACTTAGAAATTTTTTTATCATTAACATTATCTGTGGTTATTTCCTTAAAAAGACTATCAATTCTTATAACCTCTTTAATTAGCATATTCTTAAAATGAGAGTCAGATTTTGAGCACTCCAGTGAGCTCGAGTTTAAGTGGGTAACTAAAGAATATATTTGTTCACAGTATATTTGGTACTCTGGATAAGCACAGCTTATGAAAAATCTGTTACTGCTGGAAGATGGCAGAAGCCCTTATGCAGCTTGAGTGGGAATCAAGTTCTTCTGAGAAATTGCTCTCAAAGACAGAATGCGCTACTTCAAAATCCCAGCTGGAAAACAGCATAGACTCTTCCATTAAGTTCTTAGAAAATGTTTTATATAAATGATTTAGCACTTTTTCTCCCCAAATGGTAAAATAAATTGACTGACTAGCATTCTAACCACATTGTGTAACAAGTTACAAGTAAAATTGAATAACATGATCATAATACTTGTCATTGAACCACCATGACATCTGATTAAGTAGTCTCTAACTTGAGTGGTCCACAGATTGACTGGACAAAGAACAAAGGTTTAATTAATGCCACACTCCTCAGAAGTTAGGTAAAAGAGAATTGGCAGCTAGAAAATGTTGTCATCCTGATGGGCTTCACTTCTAAAAAGGTGCTAATGTTTAACATTAAGTAATCTTTTCAAAGGTCTCTCTCTTTCAATGTAAAGTTAAATTGCACACCTAAATTGCTGCATGTCAATTTTGAGGTTAATCAGACTATGCTCTTTGTCCCCAGAAGAATTAGACTACCATTCAAATATTGTCTATATAGATCAAGTAAATTTGCTTTAAATTCTGCATTAAAGGGCATTAAAAAAAGAGAACCAGTTAAGATTGCTTGACAATCCTACTGTAATGCTCCTTATAGAGTATCTAGATTTAGAAAAACACCATGGTTTTAACACATCTAAATTAGACTCATGAGTACACCAGAACCCTTAACAAATTTCTTAGTTGCTTCAACAATTCAGAGAGATGAGAATATAGGTCTTGGCAGTCACTCATTTATTAACACAGTATGGAACATAATTATTCATTTTGTTTGTGAGATTTTTAATACTGAAATATCCGAATGCGAGTACTAAATAGTTTTTTTTTAAAAAAAGCCATAAACATCAGCTATATGAATTTGATAACCTTGAACTTAAAGAGAATTTTATGAATTTGACCTCAAAGGCAAAGGAAGTAAAAGTAAAAAATGAATGGGACTATATCAAACTAAAAAGCTTCTGCACGGCAAAAGAAACCATCAATAAGGTAAAGAGACAACCATCCAAATGGGAAAGTATATTTGCAAGCTATGCCTCCAATAAGAGCCTAATATCCAAAATATACAAGGAACTCATACAACCCAATAACAAGAACAACAACAACAAAAATGATCCAATTAAAAATGGGCAGAGGCCCTTAACAGACACTTCTCCCAAGAAGAGATATAAATGATCAATAAACATATGAAAAGATGCTCAACATTGCCAGCCATTAGGGAAATGAAAATCAAAACAACAATAAGATACCATCTCACACCTGTTAGAATAGCTATTATCAACAGAACAAGGAACACCTGTTAGAATAGTTGTTATCAACAGGACAAGTGTTGGGGAGGATGTAGAATAAAAGGAACCCTCCTCATACACGGCTGGTGGGACTGCAAATTGGTACAGCCACTATGGAAAACAGTATGGAGGTTCCTCAAAAACTAAGAATTGATCTACCATATAATCCAGCAATCCCTCTACTGGGTATTTACCTTAAAGACTTGAAAACTCATATCCAAAAAGATATTCGCACACAGATGAAGCATTATTCATGGTGGCTAGGACATGGAAGCAACTGAAGTGTCCCACAATAGACAATTGGATAAAGAAGCCATGGTGCATTTATACAATTACCCATAAGAAGAGATGAAATACTGCCATTTTCAACAATGTGGATGGACCTTGAGATAATCATGCTAAGTAAAATAAGCCAGACAGAAAAAGTTGAAAACCACATATGATATCACTTATATGTGGGATATAAGCCTAAAAGCAACAAATGAACAGGGCAAACAAATAGACTCATAGACATGGACAATACACTAGTGGTTACCAGGGGGCTGGGAAGGGGAAAGAGGAAGGTAAATACGGTAAAATGAGTCAAATATGTGGTGACAGAAAGAAATCTAACTATGGGCAGTGAACACACAATGCAATAGATAGATAGATAGATAGATAGATAGATAGATAGATAGATAGATAGATAATAGATAGATAGATAGAGATAGATAGAGATAGATAGAGATAGATATACACATCTATATATATATATATATATATATATATATATATATGCTTGACTGTTAAAATATATGCCTGAAACTTACTAAATCTTAATGTCATAAAAATAAAATATAAATTTTAAAAATTTAAAACAATAATAGCTTAAAGAAGCAGTGCTAAAAGGAAAAAAAAAGAAATTAAATTAAAAAAATAAAATTTTCTGTTGCATAATCATTATCTTGGAATTTTTAGTAGATTTTAATCTTAGCAGAATTTAATTTTACTAAGTAGTCAAATTCTAAATTAATGTTTTGGTTCTTTCCTGGAAGTTGCTATAGAAAAGCTAAAAACAGACCTCTAGCAGGTTTTGAGCATGAGGAAGACAGAATAATCCACAGAAAAGAGCCAAAATTTTAGGTAATTATTAGGAAATGCAATGCATGTCAAAAACCAGAGAAAAGAGCAATACTTATGTCCAAGGAATAAATCATTCAAACAGATATGCTGCACCTACTGTACCTGTTCAGGAAGTTGTAGCATGTGACTTTCTCACACAGCCTGGCTGAGACATTATAACCTAAACATCCTAGATTAAACAGTTCAGACCCTGAATCACATTAAGCCATGTAAAGCAATAAACCTTCAAGATTAAAAAACAAAAACCAAAAAAACAAATAAACTAGCAGAATTTGCTGAAAAACCATGTGCAGACCATGGTTATGTTTGATTTATTGAACAAAAAGTTAATGCTAAAAGCTCTTTTTGTTACCCTTCTTTGAAAATATTAATACAGAGTTAGTAAGATCATATACTGCATCATGTTAAGAAATAAACATTATCAATTTTCCTGACACTACAGAATAAAGCCTAAACCCAATTTAGGACATTGTTCAGAAGAAAAGCTAACAATCACAAAAGTAATAAAATGAGATCAAAATGTAATACGAATATGCTTTATTACTTTACAAGTGCAGGCAAGACTGAAGGCTCATAATTATATAATATTTAATGCTTAATTCTATATTCTGTGGTACCTCTGCAAGCCATCAGTCATGAAAAATATTAAAGAGCACACATTTCAATACTGCATAATTAAAATAATGCTATATTTTGCTTACTTTGTATTTGTGATTTGTATATTTTCCTGAATATAAGTTAAGGCAATATCTGCTCAGTAGGACAAACAGTATCACCCCTGCATGCTCCACAAATCATCTACAAAAGTGTTGCATGGAATACCATTTACTTAGAGCAAATGGTTGTTTTTCTATAAACACATTATTTATGAGAACATCAGATGTAATCTGCATGCTAATGTAGTCTTCTATTTCACAAAATTCCCCATATGCTTTAAGTGGTTTACTCTCTACAATCACCACCTCCCACTATCCTCAATTAGTTCTATTCTCACAGAGGCCTCCACCATGCAAGTTACCTGTCCACATATACTGAAAACAGTTGAAAAACCGTCATGGAGAAATAACTAAAATCACAAAAAATTTATAAGCCCTGACAATTCTAATCTTTATTCAATCACTTTATTCCTGCAAAAAAATATAAACAAATCCATCACCATCCAAACAATTTTAAAAGCCTCCAGAGTAGATCTACATAAAGTAAGCTGTTAAAACTCACTATACAAAATAGGCTGCCAGTTTCATTCGGAGAAAGTTCAAAATAATGATATTCACATACTAAAGAAAAAACTCAAACCCCAAAACAAGGATCTAGAATATGTTATCTCAGAACAAAAAGATATTCGTATTTATTTGCTAATATTTACACAAATACTATACACCAATCACGTTTTAGTTAAACTTCATTCACTCAAAGGCATATAACTTCCTGTATGCTTAAAGTGTGTTATCTGCCTTGGACTCATCTTTGAGAAAAAACATGTAGTACAGAGGTTGGCACTGTCACATCTTAGTGGCTCGGTGCAACTCTGTGACACTGCCTAGCAACCTCCCATATCACAACACACACAACAATAGACTGGTGGTTTGAGGAGAACAAGACATAATAAAATTTGCATAAAATAAATGATTTTATAAAGGACAAATATTCATCTGCGGAATATACTATACTTAAGTCCATTAAAGATTTCATAAGCCAATGAAAATGCAAATGCAATACAACCTGAATTCTGATGAATAAAAAGCCTTTCATTGTCTAAGCTACCTGGTTTGAATATATAGTCATCTTTGTGTTTTATTCTCTCAAAACTGTGATCTCCAATATGTTTTTACAATAACACACTAAAATATACTCCAGTAAATTATTATTAGTTATTAATCAGACTTCAGACTTTTAAGCAATTTAGTAACTAAGCTGAATTAACTGCAAGAAATCACTGACATATCATGGTTTGTGTGCTTTCATGAGAACTGTGTGCCCCTCGAAATTCACATGGCGAAGCCTTGAACCTCAACATGATGGTATTACAAGATAGACTTATTGGAGATAATTAGGTATAGATACGGTCATGAAGGTAGGGTCCTCATAAGGAGATTAGTGCCCTTACAAGAAGAGACACCAGAAAGTGTGCTGTCTCTCTCTCCAACATGTAAAGAAACAATGAAAAAGTAGTTCATGTACAACCCAGGAAGAGAACTCTCACTAGAAAACAACCATGCTAGCATGTTATCTTTATTTTTATGAGATCTGATTTGTGAGGAACCTTTTCTATACAATCCTATTATTTCTAGACTACCTAACAAAACATTTTATAAATTCTATAAATCAAATATCAAACACTATTAATTTATGTTTAACACTGAATTTTACTTGTTTGACCCAAAATATTTGTAAGATTTATAAGGAAAGGAGTAATCCTTAAAATAAAATTTTAAGACCTAAACAGAAATTTCAATTAGTTTATACATAAGAATATAGACATTCAAAAGTACTTTGAAAAAACCATGAGGCCAGACAGAATAACTAACCATCCTGTTTGCCTGGAAACCTCCTGGTTTTATCACTTGAAGTGCCCCATTCGAGAAGATCCCTCAGTCCAGGGCAAACCAGGACAGGGGTTCACCATAACAGTATCCTACTATGTCATTTTTACCATAGGTCATGAAGTACTATTTTCTAATTTCCTAAGGATCCAGAGCAAATAAGATATATATATATAGATATAGTTATAGATATACACACACACACATATGTACACACATACACACACACATATATATGTATATGTATCTATATACCTATATTCATACTTTTATGAATATAGATATATAATCTGCATCAGATTATAATTAACTTGTTTTATGAAAGTTTTAGAACTTTAAAACTAACAGGAACATTAGAAATTATTTTTCCCAATACTTACGTACAAGTAAGCAGATTACAGCTTAGAGATGATAATTTGTGAATCGTCGATAACAGGAACTATCTTCTCATCTTAATCAATTTTCATGGAACTTCTTGAGAGGAGTCTAACAAAAAATAATGCTGAAGAAATTCCCAATGGTTCCAAGGTAATGAGAAAATTAAAAAGTACTGCACTTTCATGTAAAAATTTAGTGTAATTATGAGTAGACTCTTACCAGGAATTTTCTTTAATTTAGATAAATCTTACATTTCATTTGGGGAAAATGCCTAATAATTGCTAAGATAAACATGAAAAAGGCAAGCAAAGGAGGAATCGTGTGTAAGATATACACCATGGAGTAACAAGAGCCGATTCTATACAGTTCAACTGCTGTAGAAACAAATTCTTTAGCGGAATATCAACATATAAGCATGGGAAAAATGATAACCATATCCAAGGTTGTTAGCATGACAAATGTGGGCATGGGGTACTGATGTTGTAGGACATGGGAAAAGGAAAGTGTTCATTGATAAAAACTGGATGTATGATATAATTATTTTTAATTTCAAAAAGTAAATTTTGACGTTAAAGATAAATTTTTAAAACACATAGTAGGTACTCCAGCCAAATTTATTTCTATGCTTCAGAAAATTAAGAACTAATGAATAAATTTTGACTAATCTTATATTCTATTTGGCATCCAAAAGTCCAGATGTGCTTTGATTAAAAATTCCCTGCTTGACAAATGGCCTTTTAACTGGCATATTTAAAACAGAATTAATGTTGATTATATTTATAAACTCAATCGCAGACATAGCAGGATTTAGACAAAAATTAAAATAACAATTTTTCTTAATTTGAAAGTAACATGCTATAAATATAAAACATTTGTAAAATAATTTTTTAAATTAAAGAAAATAAAAATTACAATAAACACTTTAGCATATACTCTCTAGTATGTAATACATAATATATATGTATATGTATAAAAAGATATATATACATACATATGTATGTATACAAAAATGTACACATATATGTGTGCAATATGTGTTTTTTCACTTGATGGTATACAGTAAACAACTTTCATTTGACTTTGGGTGGTGAACACAGAGATGTATTATAGAATTATATACTTGAAACCATATCATCTTATTAACCAATGTCACACCAATAGATTGAATAAAATTTTAAAAAAACTTTTCATGCCTTTAGTGATTCTTACATTATTTGTCAATGCTTCATAGTACTACATGGAATAATTAATAAGGTTATTTATTTTATTGTAATCCAACTTGGGTACGTGTAATATAATTTTTCTCAACATTTTACTATGATAAATAACACAGCAATAAATATCCTTAAATTACTCATTTGTTTACATCTCTGTTTATTTTGTGGAACAAAACAAATTTGTGACTTTGATTTTATCTAAAAGGTATGAATGTTTTTAGGGCTTTTAAGTATATTATGGCAAATTATATTAAAGGATTGCATACTCAAAAATACTGGGAATTGTCACTTTTTAAAAAGATCTTGAGCAACTCAAAATTATGTCAAATTATGTTTAATAAAAATATTCTATTAAGAAAATAACACATGTGATGTACTATTTGCATAAGACCACTTTTAGCTGTCTTTTTGACATTTGCATATAAACATATCTTAAAAAGTGTTCATGGCATTTTGATGATTACTTCTAGAAGTAGAGATTTGAAGTCATTTTTTCCTTTCCTTTTTATCCTTTTCTTGTTGCCTTTTTAAATTATTTATAAATAACACGTAGTAGTTTTTAAAATATCCCTACCATGAAACCAGAAGTTAAAGTATATTAACAATAATTATAGAAATCATAGTAGTAATAGGAGTAAGTACTCTGGAATTATTGAATAGCATTCATCTAAAAATATCAATTTGTTTTGTTAGTTATGATCAAATTGCCAGTTTCTCAGTACAAAATTTCCTCAAAATACAAAATGTATCTACATATATAAATCCAGTCCAATTGTAATCAACAAAACAAAATAAAAAGCTGAATTATTATTTATATAATTATTTATATAAGTGAAACAAATATCTCTTGGCCCTTTATCCTCTGAAAATCTAGACAATTTCAACTGGCCACCTAGACATTTGGCTTTTACTGTTTAGATTACTGTTAAAACATGATGCATTCTGAAATGATGCTATATATTGGTGTCATCTGTCAAATAGCACAGTCATATCAAATGTTTGGTTTCCATTTGCTCACTCTTCTCTCTTCATATGTATCAGAAAGACAGTCTAGTGGTTAGATGATAACAGTGTGATCAATAGCTCTTCTTTATTTAACTAACGAATCAATTAAGGTTCTTGTTTGACAGAAACAGAACTTAACTCTAGCTAAATTAAGCAATATAGGTGTTCTTAAACTACAATAAAAGTATTGTACAAGTCTAATAGGGGCACTGATCAATAGAACACTCACTTGATGCCAAATCTGGAAGACTGGATTTGGCTGGCCAAAAACCAGGCAGCCGTAAGAGCAGGAAAACAGAGGCCACTGGAAGAGCTTGGCCTGGGATGATACTGATATTGCCACTGAGATTAATAATTTCCCATTTCCTCAATCACTCTCTCAAGACTTAAAATCCCAGACAAACAGAATCCTGTGGGCCACGCTTAGGTCATATGATTGTCCCCTGGCTACTAGGGTGAGAGGTAGAAATAATTGCCACTATAAATACCCACAGTGGAAGTGGGACAATCTCCAAAAGAAAATCAGGACACAATTAAAAAGAGAAATAGCTGTTGAGCAACCAACAATAACAAATGTTCACTGTAACTGACTGAACTTAGAGCCTATCATGCCTTCCATCCTTGCCTCATACCCTAATTCTTTTTTATAATTATTAAATTCATTGGGGTAGCATTGGTTAATAAAATTATATAGGTTTCAAGCAGATAATTCAGTAACATGTCATATGTATATTGCATTGCGTGTTCACCACCCAAAGTCAAATCTCCTTTCGTAACCATGTATTTGATACCCTTTACCTTTATCTATTTTCTCCCTTCTCCCTCCTTCCCTCTGGTAACCACTGAACTATTGTCCATGCCCATGACTCTCTGCTTGTCTTGTTTATTGCTTTCAGTTTTATATCCCACATATGAGGGAAATCATATGGTTCTTAACTTTTTCTGACATTTCACTTAGCATGATAATCTCAAGATCCATCCATGTTGTCACAAATTTGGCAGTATTTCATCTTTTCTTATGGTTGAGTAATATTCCATTGTATGTATGTACCACATCTTCTTTATCCAATCATCTATCAAAGGGCACTTGGACACAATGAATAATGTTGCTATAAATCTAAGGCTGCAAGTATCTCTGTGGATAAATGTTTTCAAATTGTGGGGGTAGATACACAGAAGAGGGATTGCTGGGTCATGTGGTAATTCCCTTCTTAATTTTTTGAGGAACCTCCATACTGTTTTCCATAGTGGCTGTACCAATTTGCAGTCCCACCAGCAGTGTATGAGGGTTCCTTTCTCTCCGCATCCTCTCCAACACTTGTTATTACTTGTCCTGTTGATTATAGTTATTCTAACAGGTGTGAGGTGGTATCTTAGTGTGGTTTTGATTTGCATTTCCTCCATAACTAGTGAGGTTGAGTATCTTTTCATAGGTCTGTTGGTCATCTGTATGTCTTCTTGGGACAAATGTCTGTCCAGGTCTTCTGACCATTTTTTAATTGTATTGTTTGGTTTTCTTATTGTTGAGTTGTATGAGCTCTGTGTATTTTGGATATTAGCCTCTTATCATAGGCACATACACCAATTCTTAAACTAATCTTTTTCAAGCTGAAGACTGCAACATATCAGTGAGTCATGAAATCAATTTAGTAGATATGGATTATATCCCTCAATTTATAAGCAAAACTGACTGGAGCAGAAAATATCAGAGCACACTGCATATAGAAAGTTTGTGAAACTTCTGTTTCTTTTATATATAGATATATATACACACACATATACACACACATGCATACAATTTGACATCTATATATTCTATTGTGTGATTACCACCCAAAGTCCAGTTTCCTTCAGCTACCACATATTTGATCCCCTTTACCCACTTTGCCCTCCCCCAAACCCCCTATAGTTGACCCCCTTTACACTGTCTACTTCTTCTCTCCTCCCCCAACCCCTATCCTCTGGTAACCACTAGTCCATTGTCCATGTCCCTGAGTCTCTGTTTGTCCTGTTTATTTGTTGCTTTTAGGTTTATATCCCACATATAAGTGATATCATGTGATTTTCAACTTTTTCAGTCTGACTTATTTTGCTTAGCATGATTCTCTTGAGGTCCGTCCATGTTGTCGCAAATGGCAGTATTTCATCTCTTCTTCTGGCTGAGTAAAATTCCATTGTATATATGTATCACAGCTTCTTTTGCCAATCCTCTATCATAGGACACTTTGGTCATTTCCATGTCCTGGCCGCTGTGAATAGTGCTGCTATGAACATCGGTATGAAGGACCTATATAATGAAAACTATAAGACCTTATTAAAAAAAATTGAAAAAGATACAAAGAAATGGAAAAATATTCCATGTTCTTGAATTGGAAGAATCAACATAGTTAAAATGATCACATTACCTAAAGTACTATACAGATTTAATGCAATCCCCATCAAAATCCCATTGGCATTTTTTAAAGGAATAGAACAAAAAATCATCAGATTTGTATAGAAGCACAAAGACTCAAATTGCCAAAGCCATCCTGAGAAAAAAAACAAGGCTGGAGGCATCACTCTGCCCAACTTCAAATTATACTACAAAGTGACAGTAATCAAAATGGCCTGGTATTGGCAGAAAAACAGACACAGCGACCAGTGGAACACAATCGAGAGTCCAGAAGTAAACCCATATTTATATGGGGAAATAATTTTTGACAAAAAAAGACAAAAACATACAGTGTAGAATAGAAAGCTTCTTCCATAAATGGTGCTGGGAAAATTGGAAGGCCACCTGCAAAAAGCTGAAACTGGACTTTTATCTATCACTACACACCAAAATTAACTCAAAATGGATTAAGGACCTGAATGTAAGACCGGAATCAATAAAATGCATAGAAGAAAACATAGGAATGAAACTCAAGGACCTTAGACCTAAAGAGAATTTTATGAATTTGACCTCAAAGGCAAAGGAAGTAAAAGCAAAAGTAAATGAATGGGACTACACCAAACTAAAAAACTTCTTCTCAGTGAAAGAAATCATCAACAATGTAAAGAGCCAACCATCCGAATGGAAAAATATATTTGCAAGCAATGCCTCTGATAAGGGCCTAATATCTAAAAATATACAAAAAACTCATAGAACTCAATAACAACAAAAAAACAAGCAATCCAATCAAAAATGGTCAGAGGACCTGAAAAGACACTTCTCCCTAGAGGACATACAAATGGCCAACAAATATATGAAATGATCCTGAACATCGCTAGCTATTAGGGAAATGAAAATCAAAACCACAATGAAATACCATCTCACACCTGTCCAAATAGCTATAATCAACAGAACAAGTAATAACAAATGCCGGAGAGGATGCAAAGAAAAAGGAACCCTCATACACTGCTGGTGGGACTGCAAATTGATATAGCCATTATGGAAAACAGTATGGAGGTTCCTCAGAAAACTAAGAATTGAACTACCATATGATCCAGCAATCCCTCGACTTTTTCTAATTGAAATCATGCCCAGGGGTGGAGATTTACCATGCTAATGAGATATGCAATGCAGTCACACTAAACAGGTGCCAAGAAACCTCCACCTTTATATGTCTAGACATAGCTTGTATCCCACCTGGCTCCCTTGAAAACCCTGCCCCAACTTCTCTTGAGAAGCCACTGGAACCTCCTTTTCTTTTTTGGTGTTGGTTCCCTTATGCACAAGTCTAATAAACCACTGTCTCTTGCCTAAAATTTCTTGTGGTGATCTCTTGATTTCCATCCTGGGAGATCGCAGGAACCCCAAATGCTGGTAATATAACTGTTATTATGAAGCCTCCATAATGAATCACCTCCCAGTAAGCAGCTTATGTTATGAAGTGATTGCATCATTTATATCATCGCATATGGCCATTTCTTTTTTAAAATTAGGACAAATAATCTATACAACCATTTATTTGAACATAAGTATTTATCATCTCATCTGATATCTTACTGGTGCTGCAAATAAGAAAATTCTCAATATGGCATTTTTTCATTATAAATGTTTTATGTCATTATAATTTTATTAGCTCATATTAAGTCAGTCAACTCTCTTTCTCCAATGACTATAACCCACACTGATTGCTCTCCTTTTACTGAACTCCTTTGACATTTAGTTATCAATAGTTCGTCATAAACTATAACACCCCACCCAAATGAAAACACCTCAAAACTAGGTAGGGAGTAATCCAAAGATAAATCACAAAACCCATACACCAAAATCAGTACATTTTATTCATAAGAAAATTCTCTAGGATCATGTCTGAAGCTCATTTTTTATGCTTTATACAAAATCATAAGTATACTACTTACCCATGGGTGACAATCAATAAATAATTGTTGAATACACAAATGGATTTGGGGCAGAGGATAGAGAGATGCAGAGAGAGAGAGAGAGAGGAAGAAGAGGAGGAAAAGGAGGGAGGGACAGAAGGACGGAGGAAGGGAGGAAGAAAGATTGATTTCTAAGTCCAAAGCAAATCAGAAAAATTAAAATGCAAGAGTGGGAAATAGGAGTGAAAAAAATAGAAAGATATGGTACCATTGTGAAGTGAACATCAATGACAAGTTGTCTCTCACATACACACAGGCATTTAAGGACACAAAATTCACAATAGTTTGAGAGTCTTCCAAGTATGAGCAACCAGAAGAAAACATTTCAATCGAACCTGAATATATATCATCTAAAGAGCAAATGCTCATACTGAAGACCTTGAGTTTTCAAAGAGATTGAAATGTATTCTATTTACAAAAATAAATTATGATATTTTATAATTTTTAGTATCCAAGTGGTTAAAAGTTAAATATTTTGTTATTTTTATCTAACTGAAAATGCTGGTGTCCCCAACTCTTTCCCTAAAGGTTCTCTGTAGCTGAATTTTACTGCTGTTATTTCATCAAATACAATTTCATCTCTGTGGCTTGATTATAAACAATTTGAGAGCTACAATCACATCTTATACTTATTTCCTGAGGTACTTCAGAAATTATTAGTTGGAAACAATGTCAGAGAAGTGTGAGTCCCAAACATTAGAAATATATAGATAACAGTTTATGTAATGATTATATAAATTTTAAATATTATCATCCTTCAACTGATAAACTAGAGTTAAAATATCAATGGCGAAGATAATCCTGTGAAGAACATAATTTATGACACTAAGCATTTTACAAGGAAGAAGTCAATTTTACTGTATCAAGGTTTCTGCAATAAACAGGTATCTAAGTAAAGTATGGATTCACTCAGGACTAAATCTTGGGAACTTGAGAGATTCATATGTAAATGGTCATCCTGCCTATCAAGGACACATCTGGCTTATAATCATATTTTAATGAAGAACAGATTTCCATTCCACAAATGGTTTACATAACACCTACAACTCACTTTCATGAAGAATTTCTGTAGAGTGTTTTATTCATATGATTAATATGCATCCTTTTGAGTTGTGGTCATAAAAAAAAAAAACCCCACTTATCTCAGGTTTCAAAATAGAAAAAGAATATGAAATATATATGAAAACACAAGAGCAGATAAATTTTCTACCAGGTATATATTTGTGTGAATATATACATAAATCTCTTTCATACAACTTTGTCCTTTAAAACACAGTTTTATCAAACTCAGCTTCATCTTAAAGTGACTATTTAGTTTTTTACCAAGATTTATTTAGCTGACATTGGAAACATCATATTAGGAATGTTTGTGGACTCTTAGTTATTCAAATAGTGAAGACTTTAAGTCTTCTCAAACTCTGCAGAAACTATATTCTAGCCTGACATATATCAAGTTACATACAAATAGAAACTGAATTAAAATACTTGGTGTTTATTTGCTTTTTCGTAACAAATGTGTATATATATTTTTAAAATAAATATATTTCAAAGCATTTTAAAACATAGCAGTCAGGTCAAAGAACACTATGCCTGTAAAAATCAAAGAAACATCACTCATATCACAATCGGTTTGACTAACAACGGTAGTTTCCAGGGCTTTACTGGAAGTATGGATTCTGACAGCTCTTTTATACACTGTCAGTCTCTCTTATAAACTATATTGGAGTTGAAATAGTAATTTCTAGACTTATGGCTTTAAATCAACATAATATTGAAAAATGATTCTATATCAACAGACCAACAGATATTTTCAATATGTAGGAAGTATACTTTCTTCCCTCAAAATAATCTCAGGTGTATGCAGGTGGAACCACTAAAATTCACAAAAATATATTTATTAAATATGTAAAATTATTTCTGATATTATTTCACTTGTAAAAGTTACGGGCATGTCTTCCAGAAGATTCTCTCATTGAGCATGAAATCATGCAAAATATTTTGTCAGAAAAATGAGAAAATGCTAATCGAGTGGCGGAAACAATTCCCAAGGGGACAAGTAGCTAAAATTATGCCTCCAGGAGGGGGCAGTGTAAAAAGACCAGAATTGGCACATTTATGAGCAAGTTGACAAGCCTTATTAAACCAATTCTATTCTGTTTTATCTCAATAATAAAATCAGATGGAAATATTAATTAACAGTTGAATCATTATAAACTGAGCACACAGAGCATTACTTTGTCACAGCATGGCTCTCAGAAAATGATGTTATTTGTACAGCACACAGAGATAACTCAATGACATAATTGGCTCCACAACTCCTACCACTTTAGGCTGCCCCAGGGCTGAGGAGACAAGTAACTCAGTCTATCCATAAAGAATTCTCAAGCATAGAGGTTAGAAATCTCTAACTAACTGAAAATGGAAATGTGTTATCTAACAATATCCCAAGCTGATTCATGCCAAACAAAATTAATAAATATTTACTAAATGTCTACTATGTGCAGGGTTCTATATTCAATCATTAAATATACCACAATAAAGCTGAAAAAATGATTGAATCAGCAAGTGCAAAGATTTGAATACCAGACTAAATTTGAACATCATCCTATAGGAGCAAAGTTCAATGAAGGATGTGAGTAAAGGATAATAGGTATAAAACAAATATAAGTTTAGAAAATTTCAAGACAATTTTGGAAGATACTAGATAGTTCAGTCCTAAATCTGTTTTCACTTTGCATGGTGGAGTGAGGAAGTTGACCTAAAGAGTTTATTGAGTGAGGAGCATAACTGTTCACTAAACGGTAAGAGAAGGAGGAAGAAATCAATTGATTATGGTGCTTCAGAGAGTTTAACAGCAAAATGTTGAGGTATGGAAAAGAGAGAAAGTGAAGCCAAAGAAACCAAGATGTGGTGGATGCGAGGAAATAAGGGCTTCAAGGACAGGGATGAAAAAGAAATGAAGATCCAAAAGATACAGAATAATATGACTTCATGACTAATTAAATATAGTTATAAACAGACATAGGAAGCAGAAAGAAAAATTTAAGATATGTACAGGTTTCTGATCTAGGTAATAGGAAATATGTGAAATCATTATTAGAGTAGATTT
The DNA here is from genome assembly GCF_014176215.1 of Rousettus aegyptiacus. NCBI lineage: Eukaryota > Metazoa > Chordata > Mammalia > Chiroptera > Pteropodidae > Rousettus > Rousettus aegyptiacus. The sequence continues at coordinate 53,606,702 of NW_023416311.1, forward strand.
GAAAAAAATTGACAAATTAAATTTTAGACATTTTGAGCTCAGATGACAGAATATCTAATATATAGCCAAATATGTTGATCTAAAGCTTGAGAGAGAAGTGATATTTGCAACCGTAAATATGAATGAGTGTCCCAAGAGAGATGAAGTAGTGATTAATAAGTCAAATTATACAAAGTCCTAATGATATTATTATTAAAATGGAAAAGTATATATAGGTTCAACGACATGTTATATCACAATGAGTGACTATCGCACAAATTTCTTCCAACTATCCACAGATTATTTATTCAAACAACATTTAGCAAATATTTAAATGCTTACTATGGCAGGACTGGGACATACAATGAAAAATAAGACTAACATGGTTCCTGACCTCACAGAGCATGGAGCTTACAGTTTAAGACTTATGTTAAACAAAATCGCATGCAAATAAATATATAACTGCCAACTAGAATGCAAATTTAAAATGCCATGAGATATTATTATTGCCATCATAAACCTTCTTGTACTAAATTCATGATCTTAAAATACTTAAGGATCTATATTACATATTTAATATTCAATGTTGACCTTAGAGAGTTAATTTACATTCAAAATTTAATTGCAAAACTACTTTATTATACTGAAATGTTTACAGTTCACATAAACAAGATAATCAAGGATCAGGTGCCCCTTTTAGAGTACCACAACTGCCCTGACCTCATATTCCTGAAGTCTGTTTGTTCCATCATATACCCTAGTGTCTTTTCAAAAGGTTTTTTTAAAAAATTAAAAACCAGTTTATTTTTAATAAAATAAATTGTATAATACATATCAATTCTCACAAACATATAAAATTCTTATATTCAATTTTTATCAAAATGAGGCAGGAATGAGTCATCTCCCTTTCTAATTTTATTTATTTATTTAGGGAATCAGGGGAAATGACCTCTCTAATCTTAGGTAATTAGTTCAGAAATAAATAAAAGACTAGGTAATAGTGGGTAAATTTTGGAGTTTAATAAAACCAAATTTCCAAAGTCATTAATTTTTTAATATAACAATCTGTAAAATTGTATAACATATTTTTCCTTAATAGAGGCATCTTTCATCAAAATTAACCTCAATTAAAAATGAGCACACGTCACAACAGTGCCACATAGGACTTCTGTATTGGGTTACAAGTGCTGTCACATGCTAATTAGATGGTGTCATAAACCAGCCATTGCTGCTGAACTTCAAAGTTCATTCTAGACACTGAAAGCGTGATACCACATAACTCTGCTTTTCTGAAGCTGTAGATGTACCACTTTTAACAGAGATTACATGTGTTAAAGAGTCATAACGGAGGATGAGATAAAGGTAAAAACTTACTGAAAGATAGGCAAGTCTATTAATGTCATTCATTTTTGGCCGTTCTAATTAAGATAACCATCTGTTTGTTTGTTTGTTTGTTTTTAATTCAGTGGCCTGTAAGCTTTCTATTTCAGGGTGAGTATAAATTTTATTTTATTTATTGAGTAATACAGACACCTCTGTATCATTCAATAATTTCTATTTTTCTCATTGATTTTAAGAATTATGTAAGGTTTTAAATTTTTTAAAAAATAATTTCATAGTCTGTTAATGTTTTCAGGATTTGGTATTTAAGGAATTTCATTTTTTCTTCCATTATAGATATATTTGTTTGGCATTCGGTGATGGCCTTCAACTTGTGTGTCTAGGAAATATTTCTCAAAGTGCACCAATAACACCATTGCTTAGTTAATTCTGATGGTAGACTTAAAACTGATAACATCTCTGACTAAAAATAATCCATTGAGACATAAGCCAAAAGAAGTTACAATATTTGGGCAATGTCATTGCTTAACTTAGAAGGTTAAAAAAAAAAAAAGAAAAAATTCAGTTAACAAAACACCTTCATGCTAGATAACTAAGGTGAGTTGCAGTGGAGGAAATTTTACAATTCCTTGTAAATTCATTTTCCAACAAATTTTATATTAACCATGAAAAGAATTTAGTGCAATATATCTGAATTTAATTTATCCTGAGATAAAATGGGTAATGGGGAAGTTTTATTTTTTGAAAAATAGATAAAAATGTTTCAAAATCTTTACTTCTAACAAAAATAATGTGTGAATGAAAAAAAATTCTCTCCTGCAACATACCTTTCTTAAAATTTAATTATCAAGATGCCCTCTTATTATCCCATAGTTAATTGATTTACATAAAAATGATGCACAAATTAAAGAGATCTGCAATTATTATAACTTATAGTCTAGAATGTTAAGCTCATTATAATAATTAAAAGTATTTTAAGTAAAATCATTTTATATCTCATCTTTTTAATTATCAATCAAATCAATAGTCTTATAAATTATAACAACATAAAAATCCCAATTCATCATTCTTAATCTAAATACAAAGTGTTTTTCTTTATGTCTGAATTCACATTCACATCTCATATGTCACCTTCACACAATATATAGTGTCATTTATTCAGCTTTAGCATAAATAACAGTTAAAATACTAGCTGGGCAAAGTAACGATTCCTTGAAATAAAAAGTCTAAAATCAATCTATGGTTGAATTTAAATGAATCTTTAATCAGAATTTAGTCTCTCTGGACCCTTGCAATTTGAATTTAAGTTAAGATAAAAAAAATATCCATCACCGATTTTAAAAATATAAACCATTGCTATCACTTATCTTTACCCTCTTGAGCAAATGTACCATCTCAGATCCAATTTTTAAAAAATCTGTGAGAAGGAACTAAATATAGTATTACCTATCTTGAGATTATTTATCTACCTATCGGTCTTTTCCTATCAGAGGTAAGGCTGTGGGAGCATTTTATTAATGCAATGGTAAGTCTACTTATATGGAATTTATAGTTTGGTCTGTCAGGAAAACAATAATATGAGAGACTTAAAATTTTTTTCAATAACCTAAAAATTTTTTTAGCACCTACTCAATGCTAGGGACAATGCTGGGCTCAGAGGTCACAAGGACCGATAATAAAATCACAAAGATTCACACATTTACCATTAGCTAGGAACTCATATAAGCACTCGACATATATTAATCTATATAATTTTCACAACCTTTGAGATTGAGAGACAGAGTGGTTAAGTAAATTGCCCAAGGTCACCCAGTGAGGTAGTGGTGAACAAAGATTCAAACCCAAGCAGTCTGTCTCCAAATCTGCTCTTAACTACTTTGCTATGTTGCTGATACAGACATGATTCCTATTCTAAGAAAGTTAGGAGTCCAGAATATAAAAGTATATGCTTTAATTCAAATAATAATAAGCTAATGAGGAAATAAAAGCTTGGAGTGCAAATGAAAGATCAAGGGCGGGGACAGGGATCAATGACTTTCCTTACGACACTAATCCTCTGGTTCATGTAAGTAGTCAAGAAATTCACTGAGTTTCTTTGAATCCATACCTCCCAATAACTTTCCATAATAGTCAATCATAGTGTCAAAATTCATCTCACAGTTAGGGAATAGTCAGTCTAGAGGTTAGCTCCAGAACCCAAAATGTACACATGTAAAAGCAAAAAGAAAAATTTCAAAGAGTCTGTCAGAAACTAGATCTGTATAATAAAGAAAGTGATAGCAAAGAAGAGAATGCTAAAGATAAAAATTAAATGTCTCTAGCTTTCCTCAGGCAACTTTTAGCACACCATCTAGTTTCTCACTTTGCATTCTCTTCAAAAGGGTATTAAGTGTCTGAGGAATTATTTATATATTGACTGAATATTGCTGTCATATTTCTAAATAAATTTAGTTGTTTTCAGCCTTTACTCTAAAAAGATAAGGGGTAATAGATGAGGTAGGAGTTTTCTACAAGAGAAGGTCTGACCAAACAACAGGCTATTCAATGCAGTTTCTCCTTTGGGTTTGCTGTTGTTTTAAGTGTGGGTGAGAGACTGTAGGGCATTCACGCAACTGTCATTTCTTCTCCACTCATCTTGTCTAAAGGACATGTCCTTGTATTATATTCTGAGATAAAGGAACCAAACACGATTTAGTGCTCTATGTCTGACAATAGTCAATGAAGCAGTTTGTATGATTCAGAAAGATATGATTTCCTCTCACAGAAATTGCATAAGCTTAAAAATAATTTTGTGATACAAAGTAGTTGTTTAAAAACTGGAATAGATACCATGCTTAAACAAATCATTTTTGTTTTCAAAGAGGAAAGAAGTAGTTTAAATATCATAAATATTAACAGAACAAAACTATATTTCTTTAAATCAGGGGAAAATTCACTGAGGCTTGAGTATAAATAGAGAACCATCTGCATTTTCAAGATTATACAAATCGATCCATCCAATTTTAGATTTAAATATCTGGAGTGATTACTATGTAATCACAGCATGTGCTAACACAATTCAATACAGTTTGTACAATTACAAATCCAATATATATTCATAACACTTATATTACATATATAAATATTTTGGATAAGAATAAGGTTTAGTCAATTAATATCCTTTAAATGCCTAGAATGCTAGGCAGCAGGTATAACTGCACATAGTGTACATCATGAATACATGCCCTCTATGGTTCTTGTCATTTTTCTTTGTATTCAGTTTATACTAATTAAAAATGAAAGTCTTTCTCATCCTTTATATTTAAAATGCCTAAACTGAGTAAAATTAATCATCTCTTGAATTTCGCATACTATTTTTCAGAACTGAATATTTTAAATCGATAAATTACAATATTTAAAAAAGTCATTAAACTTTCCATTAAAGTCTAAATGAAATTTCCATTAGCAGCAAACAAATTTAAAAATTGCTGAGAGTGAAAATAGCTTAAAAAAAACTGAAAGTCTCTACTAGTACCAGGTCTTATGTTTAAGACACATAATTCATACTTAGGACTAGAAATTATAGGAACCAAAACATCAAATTCCTACATGTTCCAGGTAGATGGTAAAAGAGGCCCCAGCCCAGGTGAGGACTGTGTCAACCCAAAGAGAACAAGCTCTGATGAAAAAGAGCAGCTCCCACGACCTCGCCCTATGATAAAGCAGACCCTGTTTTAGGGTGATCTTTAAGAAAAGAGACTAATTTAAAATCATTTGTTAAGTCAGTTAATTATTTTTTTTCCTTGGTAACTGACTAATGTTCAAGACAAATCTTGGCTGTCAATCCTTTTCTGATCACTATGTTTGATCTTTAAACAACAAATGTTACTTTCAGCATAACCATATCAACTGATAAAACACTATATGATAGAAAACACTAAAATCATTTCCAAGATTCATCAGAAAAAGAAAAGAAAACTATGTCTTTTTTTTTTTTTTTAATTTGGCAGCTCAAAAAATGTTCATAGAATCTCAGAGGGAAGGAGACTTTGAGGCCTATCATAGATGTCTTTGTGTCTAAAGTATACTTTCTTAAAAATCTTAATTGTTTTAGAAGGTAATTCAAGTTAAAAGCCCCATTTAATAGCCCCAATACTGGTGAAATGAAACTACAGACCTTCAAAGGGAGTGGTCTTTCACAAACTTATACATCCAACTCATACATTGCATCTGGGAGGAAACCTATAAACTAAGCTTTGATCTTCCCTTTAGATCTGATTCCTTTACAGTCCTCCCATGGCAGTATTTGGCATCTCTATCCTTCTAGACACTCATGTCAGAAATCCACAGTGATCTTCTGAGCTGCCACTCATCATCCTCCATATCCAAATAATTACCATTCCCTGTAGATTCTAACCCTAAGGGGCAATTCAAATCATCCACTTCTCTATTCCACCGCTATCACTCTAACTTACCTACTCTGAACTACTTACCATGTGACCCACTGTTTATCTGGGCTCCCTTCAATCCTTTCTCCATACCACAGTTAGATATTTTAAAACATTAAATTTAGAATCATTCTTCTGCATCAAACCTTTTAATAACTTCTCACTGCACTTGAGATAAATCCCAAACCTCTGAACACAGCCTATGAACCAGGCATGATCTGACTCTTGCCTACTTGTTTAGCTACATTCCCTTTGCTTTTTTCCTTCATTCAAGCAAAACTGGCCTTCTCTCAGTGCCTTTGAAATAACACGATGTCTCCTGCCTTAGTACCTCCCTACTTGCTATTCACCTTGCCTGGGTGCTCCTCTCTACTCTTCACCTAATTTTAATCTATCACTCAGGACTCTGATTAATCAATGCTTCTTCAAAAGGGCCTGCTCAGCCCCAACACTACAATGTAAATTACCCCAGTGATAATCTCTCATGATACTCTTTAATATCCCTTTATGAGACTTACCACAATTCATAACTATGCATTTATTTGGATATTCATGTGTGTTCTAACTTCCACACTAGACTGTAATTTATTTAAAATTGAGGCTATATCTATTCTATTCACTGCTTTATCCCCTGTGCCTGGAACATACCTGACATGTGCATTAGACGAAACTCAGCAACTTTTTCATTACCCAATGCTGATTAAGTAAATAAGCATTAAAAATAAGATGACAACTTTGAGAAAAATCTTTTAACTCAAACTATGCAATAGCATTTAACATAAGAGTCTACAGGGATGATTATCTAGTGAAGGGCTTCACGGTTTCACATCTTTAGAACATGAAATGAGCTAAATAGTCTCCATAAGCCTCTCTTACCAAAAGAAGCACCACCTCCTCCTAAATCTGAAGAAACTAGTTTTCCCAGGTTAAATGCTCTGCAAAAAACTCACACCGGGAAGCCACCTTCTAAGAAGATATCAATTTTTTTTATTATTTTTTACAAGCTCTTATTATTTCTATACCTGTAAATAGAGTAGATCTCAGCAAACCTCAGGGAAAATTTGACCCAGAAAAAAACTGCATATATTTGAAATATATTGCAAGATTTTGTTAACATATTTGGGTGGAAATCTGAAAAATATGTTTGAAAATGAATTCTAAATGTTTTAGACTAAGGTGAATAGAATAAATCATAGGATAAAGTTTGAATTTGTTATATATTTAAACACGTACCGAACATATAACCCAGTAGTTCCACTTTTAAATATTTAGTCAAAAGAAATGAAAACATATGTCTAAGAATACTTAAAAATGAATATTTACAACACTATTCAGAATATCAAAAAGCTAGAAGTAAATTAAATGTCCACCAATTAGTGGATGGCTACACAAGTTCTGGAATATCCATGCAATGGAACATTGCTCAATAAGAAGAAACAAATTAAAAACATAAAATTATGCTGAGAAAAATGACATAAAATGAGTACATACTATATAATTCCGTATAAATAAAAATCTAAACAGGCAAAACTAAATTGTAGTGATAGAAATCAGGTCAGTAGTTGCCTATAGCCAGGAGTTGGGAAGATTAGCTGCAAAGGGCACAAGGGAAATTTCTTGATTGCGGTGGTGGATTACATAGTCTAAGACATTTGTTAAAAGTCATGTATCTGTAGGTTAAAACATGAATTTTATTTTTTATAAATTAAAAAATAAATAAAGTTATTTATAATTGGATTTGGTTGAATTTATTGATATGGATACACTTACCAAAGATCTGGTTTTAAGACATTAGCTCAAGTAGCTGATAAACTGTTCTAACAATTTTCTAGGTGCTTGACTAAAAAAATTAGAATTGATCATGGCCTACAGTCAATTACGTCAAGATGCCAGGTATCCATATCATATTAGGCAAGAACTCCAAAAGCTCTTAAGCTTTTCTTAAAATACATTATCACATTTTTTTAAAAAAAAATCTTAAAATGGATTTACCACATGCAGCCTACACATCTAAACCCATCCACCAAGAAAGCTAAGTCCCTCCCTTCACTAAGATCTTAAGAAATACACCAGTGAACATCAGCATCCTTAAAAGTCCTCTGTAGGCTGGGGATATCAACGGGAGACATTACTGCTGAAATGGGCTTCCAAATATCAATGGCTAAGATGGATTTTAAACCTCACCCCTTTTTCCTCCCCTTCTTCCCTACATTTGGGCAAGTTGATAAGAAATCCCATAGTGCTTCCTCCTTTGTTGCCAGAGGGAAGTTCAAACTACATACAGGAACTTTCATTCTGACTCCACCCTCTAACCACCATAAAAATCCCAAGCCAGTCTCATTTATTTGTTCCCGCATTTTCAGACCAGCCTGGGAGACTGCTATGCTCTCCCATAGAAAATTTCATTTGCGAGAAATAAATCTTTCCAAACTCCCTTGATGTGTATGCGTGTGTGTGTGTGTGTGAGTGTGTGTGTGTGTGTGCGCGCACGTGCACACATGTGTGATGTCATCAGTCTCGATATCTAAACCAAATTTTGAGGTAGGGGGTTTGCATCTATCTCACTTCAAGATGACTTAAAACATACAAAATATCACTGTGGTTCAACAAAGTAGGGGCTTATGGTGGTTGGTTATGATAAAGCAAGCTTTGCCCTATGTATATTTCTCCTTAGATCAACTCAGTTATTTCTCAGTTCTTAAATATAATTGAAATAGAGATAGTCATTAACTGGCTGAAATCACAACATTCGTAGACAGGGGAGGAAGACTTATGGTAGAAAGAGCCAAGTGGAAGCTCCTGGAACTTCCTCTCCCCATCAAGGGTAGAAAACCAAACACAATACCCAGTAGCTGTTAAAACTGGATACTATACTAATGCCATCATAAAAGACTTCAAAAATGTAAGGTGATGATATTTATTACATCCACCTTTAACTTGCCTATTTGGCCTATGTAGATAGTAGATGGATCTTGGAGAATAGCTTAATCAGGTGGTGACTCCAGTTGGAGCTGTGTGATGCAGCTAGATTATCTTACTGGAGCAAATCAACACAAATCCCGAGACCCAGCACCTAGATATTGATTTGACAAATGCTTTTTTTTTTTTTCTATACCAATATGTAAGTATGATTAGATACAGTCTGTTCTCATCTAGAATAGGCCAAGTATACTTCCATTGTCTCAACTCAGGGCTGTCTCAACTCTCCTGATTTCCAACCTAACTTAGTCTGCAGAGATCTTAATAATCCTGGCACCTCCTAGAAAATCTGGTCCATTACATTAATAACATTATGCTGATTAGACCAGAAAAGCAAAAAGTAGTATCATTGTAAGACACATGCATGCCAAAAAATGAGAAATAAACCCATGAAAATTCATAGACTTGACACAATGATGTTTCTATTTCTACAGGTCCACTGGTCTACATCACGTCTGGAAATCTTTCTAAAGTAAAAGACCAGTTGTTGCACCCTGTATTGATTACTGCTACAAAAGAGTCTTGAGGATCTGTAGTCCTCATATGATTTTAGAAAGAACATGTAACATATTAGAGTATGCTGCACCAATCCAGGTTCCAAATTAAGGCTGCTAAATTTTTGGGTTTTTTTTGTTGTTGTTGTTTTTTTGGTTTAGATATTCTGCCTCAATAATTTATATATACACACATATACACACACACACATATATATATAGTTGTTGCATCTTTTTTCCAGCTTTATTGAAATATAATAAACAGTTAGTTGCTCCTATTTACATTGTACAATTCCATGAGATTTTTCTTTTTCTTTTTTTTTTCAATTATAGTTGGCATAAGGACTGCTAAATTTCAGTGGGGTTCAGAAAAACAAGATTCCGCAGTAGGTCTAGTCTTCTGTACAAGCTGCTCTGCCACTTGGGCCTTATGACCCTGCAGATTAAATAGTTCTAGAAGTAGCAAATTAAGATGCTATATAGAGGTGACCTGAAAAGAAAAATTACAGCACAGAAATGAAGATTTTTGAAGCAAAGCCATACCCTGTTCTGTCCATGACTCCTCCTCTTTTGAGATAAATTTCATGACTATTGCCAGAGACTGATTATGTGACCAGTAGGAATACGTTACTTCCCTTTCTGAAGAAAAGATAAGAGAATCTTATTCACTCTTACTCTACTCTTTGACACTATGGGCTATGACTCTACATACTTTATTTCCCAGATTTCTCTGCCAGAAGACTTCCCATTAGGTTATCTCAATAAGGCTATAGAGGTGGAGTAGGAGGGGTGTGAGATGCTAAGTCTGAGCTGATATATCTACATGACATCATTCAGGAGGTAAAAATATTTTGGAATGCAATTCAAAGTTTCAGTGAGAAAAATTTACTCCTTTGGAAATGAAGAACCCCAAAGATATATATTGGAAGGTAATTTATAATATTTTCTTAATTAGTAAAAAGACATTAAATCAAAATTAAACTTAATAGTTAATATTTTAAATCTAGATATGTTGTGAGCATAAGTGTGTGCTCAAGAAATTAACCAGTATCATTAACTCTGAATACTTTAAATGTAAATATTATTTGTCTCTCTAACAGAAAACTTCAAAATATTTATAATATTAATAATTCAGTTCAGCCCACGTTCTCTTGAAGAGAGTCTATATTCCAGAGACTACAAAAATATGTGCCAGGTAGACACAAACACAAACACATACATGCAGTGAATTTAAATGCATAAGCCTGCATTTTTAAGTCAACTAAGGTGCTGATGTTTCTGTGAATGTCAAAATTAGCAAATCTTTGTAGCATTCCTCCAGAGACTGATTACATATCTTCAAGTGATTTATCACTCTAGCATGGGGGAAGTCTGCAGAGTTGGCTTGCAGGGCCTTAGTCCCATGGCTACAATGAGGTTTGGTGTTTGCCTTGTGGCATGCAGGTGTCTGTACAACTTACTCTGTTAGATCCCGAGGGCACTTTTGTAAAAAACAAAGGTTAGGAAAAGATATCGTAAACATTGGGAATAAAAGGAAGTCAATTATGCCAGGTGAAAGGCCACAGAATTCTATTTTAGCACCTGCAAAAGTATGCCAATATTTATACAACAATATCCTGGGATTTATGGGAAATGTCAATTTTTTAGACACTCTACATTTCCTTTATTTTTTTTACTTCCAGACATCTGTGGGTAATATGTGTGGAGAGGGGATGATCTGACAAAGTATGAAACACAACAAATTGTAAGACTTTGAGCCTTGTATAACAAAATACAAAAACAACGATCAAAGCCACAATGCGCACTGGATGATTATTTGATTTTTTAAAAGAACAGCCCAAAGCAAGGAAAAAACTCCCCCAACTTCTAAACAACCAAAGTATCAGCAAAACATAAACAAGAGCATGTTTATCTTATACCTACCACAGAATCTGCTTGTGTCTCTTTCTTGTTAAAGCCTTTAGCCAGCTGGACACCCAGTAAACTGGGCAGCCTGCTTTAATTTAGTCGGAATGGGAGATTATTTTGAAGAACTGGTAGTACTTTTTATGAAGTCAAATCCAAGAAACCAAACTCACATGTGTAAATGTCGAAAAACTAGATATACAATATGACGAAAATGAATTCCATGAAACACAGTCTGCCCCTGCCCCAAAATTTCAAGCAATACAGATCCTGATTCTGATGAATGACTCTCAATCTGTGAAGAGAGAAACTTCTCTATTTTTAAAGATGCTTTTATGGTGGTGTTGGGTTTTTTCTTCCATGAGGTAAATGTGTACCAAAGATAACATAATTTTTTTCTTATATAGTAGTAAGGTAGAATTCTTGACTTGTATTTAGCCAGACATGAAAACACCTAAGTTTCCAGTTTTTCTGAACTATTTTCTAAAGGTGAAAGGAGAATATTTTTATTCTATTTTCTTAGATTAAATTTATGTATCTAGCTTCATAAATCCTCTTTTCTAGCAATTCTATAATAGGAGCTTTTAAAGGTTGCCTAAGCATCCAGAGAAATGAGCCCAGAACGACTGACATAATATCTTTAACATATTTACTGTAGCGCTCAATACTGTTTCATACTGATTAACACCAAGAAAGTTGTAATGGAAAACATATAAGTGACTTAAGGCAGAAAAGTGAACTGAATTTAATATATTACTTTCAAACTCTACAATCATTGTTTTTGTTGCTGGCCATGAACAAAGGATACTTTTGAAACCCAACTGCATCTTTAAATAAATCTGCGATTGATGGTTTAAATGCACCTTACAAAGTAACTTTTAGATTCTTTTCCTTTCCATTTCAACAGCTATAATCTACTTGGGCTTATATCACCACATAAATCTATTAAATTTACTTGGATTGCTCTAAACATTCATAGGGCTTGAACCAAGAATACAAACCAAAACCCATATACCGTTTGTCTAAAAATTTAAAAGTTAATGAGGTACCCTGTATAGATAACTTCATCCCTCACTCCAACAGCAAATAGCTATCCATTAGCTACTCCTTGGGCATAGGTACATGTACCAAGGCAACATATTCTACCTATGGGACTAAAGACATACGTTAAAGACCTGTATAGACTCTGAAAGTGTGCTTGGTGCCATCTGAACAGAGGATTCTACAGTTCTAGGAACCCAGGGGCAGAGGATGTAGGCTGTAGGTGGATCCATCTCTTTGACCTATGAAGGAAGCACAGTTGGAGGACGGTCCAAATGGGGCCCTCATAAGCAAAAGGCCCATGGCAGAGGACTTCTTTGCCCTAATCTTTTGGTGATACTGAATTTTCCTGCCTACTCTGCCACCTTTATTTCACTCTTCATGTAAATGTCGTAACAAAATTACATTCATTATCATTTCATGAGTACATATTCACTTTTTCTCCCTAACATGGTGATGAAAGCATCACTATACAAATATTTGTTTAAGCTAGATATTTTAAGATAATCTTAGACTCTTCTCTCACCACTTTTTTCCAATCCTCTTTATTCTTTAACTGAAACACCTCTAGCATCAATAAGTTCTTTCAAATTGCCATTGTCCTAGATAAATCATTATTTTTCTATATTATAGCAACAGTCTCTCAAAAGGTTTTTCTGCTCATGTTATGTCCAATCCCACATAATCCTCTGCTCTTTTTAAAGTCAAGTCATTGTTAAACTTTAAAAAAATTTCATTCCTATCCACTGCCAAAAGGATAGAGCTAACAAATGAATTTAGTTAGGAGAGATAGCTTCATTTATTGTGGCCCCAGCCTTATCAGCAGCCATTCCTCCCTGGGCCTATCTTGCCTTTTTCTTTCTGTACACTGGGATGCTCATCATTCTCAGAATATTTCATACATTTCCACTTCTTAGTTTTTGCTCATGCTATTTTTTCTACTTGGGAAGCCTTTCTTTGGATCTGATGCTTATAAACTGTTTCTCACCCTCCAAACATAGTTAAAATATCTCCACCTCCTAACAGATGTCTTTGAGCCCCAAATTAAATAATTAATTCTTTCCTCATCTGTGTCCTGATAGAATTTTATGTCTAAATTTCTTGCAATATTTATCAAACTAGCATAATCCATAATGAGTTTAGCTGAATGACAGAAGTGATTATTCATTAATTTGCTCTCAGTTTGGATTTCCTCAGAAGCATACCCTGAGACAAAGATTTATGTACAAATAATTCATTTAAGAAGTCCAGGAATCACTGATACAGAGTAGGAAAGAGATGAAAGAAGAAAGAAAAAGAGAAAGAAAAAGAAAGAGAGAGAGAGAGAGAGAGAGAGAGAGAGAGAGAGAGAGAGAGAGAGAGAGAGAGAGAAGCGATCGCGACTAGAGCGCCTCTCGCCTCTCTCCCTCCCTCCCCCCCCCTCCCTCCATCCCGCACTCCCCCTCCACTCCCGCCCCCCCATCCATCCTCCCCCCCACCCTCCCCAGCACAATAACGGAAGAAAGCAAGACGAAACATAGATAGATATACTTGGAGAAAAATAAAAACATAAAATAAAATAGGCCAGACTTTCCCATTTTATAGCTATATAAGCTGTGGTACATTCTCAACAGCCATAAAATATCTTCTATCCCATATGTACTCTGCATTTGTAAATTCTGTCTCAAGTAAAATAAGCAATTGGGTGCAACATTTGCAAACTTTTATAAATACTGTTTTAATTACTCTACACTCCTGAAACCATCTGTTTGGATTCAAGGCAGTGATGTCAAACATTATGAGAGTGTTTATTGCTTTAGAGTGAGAAGGGACATTTACATGACACATCTGTGTATTTTAGAAGACTGCACTATATAACTCAAACACAGACAGAATTATAGGTAACTTAATTTTTATGTAAGATTAATGCAAAAAAATTATTAGTTTCGGTAAGTCTAACACTTCACAATATTTCAGCTTAAATAAAAAATGACATTTTACAATTCCAACTGGCTTTTGAATTCATCGTATTTCCAACCATGATAACAAACCAAGCAGAAATGTTAGCATATAAATCAATCTTTTACGAGGGAGAATTCTTAGGAGGTCATGAAATGATATTTATCAGTTTTTGTACTAGCTTTTATTTTACTCACTAATTTGTTCATTTATTCAACAAATGCTTGTTAAACTTTGTCTAATAGCAGCCCTTGGACTGGACACTAAAAACACTAACTATATCAGCAACTCTCACCCATACTACCACATGAAGAAATGTTCCACTTCTGGAATCATAAATTTAATTATCTTTTACTGGCCCAAATATCTCATTAGTTTACTCTCTCATTGCCTTACTTTTATTACAAGTGTCATTCCACATCATCAAAATCCTCCAATCTCTCAATATTTCTTTTTCTTTTTCACTTTATCATTCTGCTATTTTCATTTCCTTCCTTGAATAGTCTGTAACCCATGATCTATCACTGCCCATTACTACCTGAACCCTAAATAAATTCAAAGATTCCTTCCTGTTCCTGTTCCTATAGCCAAGCTTATGGGTATTACAGGACAAAATCACACAACTCTATTGATTTGTTTCAAAATCAAGTCAAGGTTTCCAAGTCATCTGGCTCATCAATCAGGGATAACAAATTTTGTAACTGTCACCTCAGATTAAAATATTTATGAAAGTATTTAAATCCTGTAATGAAAGGTCCTTACCACTTAACAAGTTACCAGTTTTAAATTTTTTTCTGAATCCCAAGAGTGCCCTCAGCTGGTACTTTACCCTTATCTATATTCCAACCCATCTTTCTTGCTCAAGACTTAATAAATCTTTACCCCTCTCCTCACAGATTGTGCTTTACTAATTTCATACTCACGCCTCCCTCTTTTCCTTCTCTACTCTTTACCTCATATCAAATCTCCACCATTGTACAAAACTTTTCTTTGACTTATAGTTGACTCTCTTCCTCTAACTTTCTGTAGTTAAGATTCTCAGAAAATTCTACTAGTATTTTTTACTGTTTTTTTCTATTCTTAACCCCTGACCATCTGCTTCCAACCCATTTCCAATGGCATTATTTACTAATGGTCTCCTAGTTCCCAACTTAAATTGAAATGTTTTTGTCAGTACACTTCACCCACACACCTCTATAAGTACATGCTCAGTTTGGCTCTGACCTTTCCACTCTTCTATGCTCGATATTCCATGTGGTTGATTTCAATTACAACCATGGTTTCATCTGGCACATAAATGCTGATGACCCCCAAACTATAAACCATCTTAGAATCCCCTCTTAAGGAAACAACTCATATAATAATATTGCCTGACAGTCAATTGAGTTTCAAATAACAAATAATATTTATTAAGTACTCATCATGCAACTGATACTTAGAATAGGCACTGTTCTAAACATTTAAATAAATGGATTCATTTATTCTTCACATTAATCCTGGGAGACAATTACTCATTATCCTTGCTTTATACATGAGGAAAGTAAGGCTAAGAATGTTTACCCAAAGACATATACCTTGTAAACGAAAAGGCAATCTTAACTAAGATGCTAAATTGTCCCTTTAGAGGTCCTGCAAATACTCAAAGCTGAAACTCTTTAAACCCTAGAAACCCTTTCTGACTTGCTCAGGGGGTTGGATGCCCTGCTTTTGCATTTCCAAGGCTCCCTATTTTGTACTCTCCTGTCATTGTTTTTTCCTTTTCTATCCATCTCCCTAGATTATTAACTGCTTAAGGCTTAGATCATATATTTCATTTCTGAAAACACAATACCTAGCTCAGTACTTCATACATAATAGGCATTTAATTTTGGTTGAGTAAATTAGTTTTAAAATATTTACCATATCTTTTTTCTCATCATTTGTTTCACTAACCTGTATAAGAAATATTATAATGCATAGTAGTACCAAAATGGTTCTCTTTTTCTTTTTCCTCCTTAAGACAAAACCTTAGAAAATAATACAGGTTTCTTTTATTTGTTCTGGTCATAGATTGAAATCTACTTTTCAGTTTAATTGATTTAAGACTTTCGATATGCCAAATTTCAAAATAATACTCCAATACTGCTATATGACAGTGAGAAACAATGTGTATGTAAACACGGATATACAGAGAGAAAGGTGAATGGCTATTAATCTAACTGGTGATAGTAATGATTTCTGGGGAATGAGAATGGAATAATTTCATTTCCTACACTATATTTACGCTATTTGCATCTCCTATAGGGAACATTTTAAATTTTGCAAGTATTTCTATATTAAAAAAAAATTAATGAAAAGTAGAACTTCTATTTGTAAAGAAAAGTATTTCATAGTGGAATCTCACCATGCATTACAAGTATAATGAGATTCTCCTCCTAAATAAGCAATTAAACTCCCTTAGAGAGGGTCCAAGATGAACCTGCTATGTGTCAAATTCTGTGAAAATGCCACAGGTTCCAAATGCATTTATCAAATTTCAGAAGAGGCTGCTGG
The DNA here is from genome assembly GCF_014176215.1 of Rousettus aegyptiacus. Classification (NCBI taxonomy): domain Eukaryota; kingdom Metazoa; phylum Chordata; class Mammalia; order Chiroptera; family Pteropodidae; genus Rousettus; species Rousettus aegyptiacus. The sequence goes on from NW_023416311.1 coordinate 53,623,338, forward strand.
TTTTAATTTTTGTTCACACACACTAACACTCAAACAATAACTTCAACTAATGTATTATAAATTTTTTTTTGGTTAATTTAAAAATTGTTATTAAAAGTCCTCCTGATAGTTTTCTTCCCAGCAATTTCGAAAGCACTTATTTTTTAAAATCCAAACAGTGGTTTAGAATTCCAAATCAGTAACAATGTGTGTTTAGACTGAAAAATTAAAATACATTTCAAACTAAATATTTCAAAATCAATTTCTTTCATGTTTACTCATCAATTCTTTGGTTCCAGGCTCTATGTTTTCCCTGAAATAGTTGATAGTTTTGCTTTCGGTATTAAATAACATAGGATTAGTCTGCCTAAGGGACCATCTGTTGTTCTATGCCCTGTCATGACAATTCTGAGGCTTTCAGAACTGCATCCTGTGGTTTCTTCTTATGGGCAGAAAGGCATTCTCTATCATGAGCCTAAGCCTCAGAAATGTTGTCCATTCCAAATGAATCAACACACAGCTGTGACATGTGTCAAACAAGACAGGATATTTTTGTTTCATTACATACGAACACTACTTGATATTTTAACAGATGGGATTGTAAGTTTTTTTGTTTATTTGTTTTTATTTCATTAGGCTCTGCTTTACAATTTGGATAGATTATTAAATGTTTTAAGCTGTTTTCCCCAATTTATGTTATTGCTGATATTCCTAATCAAGCTATAAGTAAAAACAAAATTCTATTTATAAAGTGTATATAGTTCTAGACAATCAGCAATATTTATATTTTTAAAGTCGCAAGAGACAAAAGTTGTCTTTTTCAACCTCAAAAACCTTTTAACAGAGTCTCAAAAAGCTCAAGATAATATGAATTAAGCACATGTAATGAGTGTGTTACAAATTAGGGTAAACAAATTCATGTGAATTCAGTAAGGGACGGTTAAGGAAATCTTTCCTACAATCAGGAGTTTTGTACTAAATTGCAAAAGAACACTGTGATGTGTGTGGCAGAAAGGAATGTGCTGAAAGCTATTCTTGGGTCTTTCCTATAATTCCTTCTCTTTTAGAAAAAACATATAAAGTTAAATACCCATACATGTTTTGTTTTTAAACTTAATTTTATCAATATGTAATTATTACATTGTTTCAGAAATATAAACCAACTAGTAGCATTTTATTCATCAGATTCTTAAGTAACCGTGGTGTACAAAACTCATGGACTATGGGGTTATGGGAAGATAACCATGTTCTAAATGCCTCCGAAAGAGCACAGCCAAGAATCACAATCTGAAATGCAAAAGAAGACCCAATATGAAATAGATGTATACAGTCATCTCCAGAAACGGTAAACTTTAAAGATGTCCTTTAAACATGTTTACAAAAATGTTTACAAACGAGACCACAAAGAGAAGCCTAAGTTGTTTCCAGCAGTACCATAACAAATATACCTATCAACTCCAAGTCAATTGACTAATGCAAAGAGGTAGTTAAACAGCTACCAATTTTACTATAATATGCCTAAATAATTAAATAAAATTAGAAAAAAATAGAAATCTCCTGTTTAATAAGAAAAATTAAATTAGAAAAACTGCAGAATCTAGAAAAAAATAAGCAAAAGGGAAGAGTTTGAGTCTATCATGATCCATATATCTCAGGGATACAGACCTTGATTCCAGCAGAAAAACTGTTCAGGCACTAGATTTGGCAACAAGGCTTTCACCAAGACTAAATAAAATAGCTCCCAAAATCATCACCAACCTTGTGTTCCTAATTTGTAGAGCACTTTTCTGATTACTAATTTTGTTTTCCATTTTCCTTCACAGCCAGAAAGTGATGTCTCAGATACATGATATAAGCATATCTCCATAAAAATTAGTAAGTTAGCCCTACAACTTATAAAACCTTCTCTGATGAACTCAGGTAGTACAAATTGACTGATTCAATTGTCCATAGGATCACAAATAACATAATTTTCTTTTTCTTTTTATTTTTTGGTGAGGCAACCTTTGATTGACCTCACAGATTGCAAAGACCTTGTCATCTTACAATCTCTTATTTTTTATTTTTTACACTTACAGGTGGTCTCCCATCCAAATCCCAACCAGGCCCAACCCTGCTTAGCTTCCAAGATCAGATGGGATCAGGCTTGGTCAGGGTGGCATGGCCATAGACTAACATAATTTTCTAAACTTGAAATCTCATATCATGAAAGGTAGCCCAAAAGGCCCTGCCTCCACCAAGGAGTTGTATGTACATATCACCTCTTAATGCCATTGTTTACCCAAAAGTCATCAAGATGAAAGTCCATTCCCAGGAAGCTCAAAGCCTAGCAGAAGAGTTAAATGTATATAATTATTTGTATTGTAACAGAATTATGAGCCTATCACAAATACTCAAGCACCATGAAAATACAGATGAGGAAAGATACATCTTAGTGAAGGAATGAGAAAAGCTTAGTAAAGGAATCAGCCAGACAATCAAAAAATATTTTTCTGGCACTGTGGCACTGAGTTGGGTTTTGAATTTTGACAGAGTGGAAGGAAAGGAAATGTCAAGCTAAAATAAAAAAAAAATACTGCAAATAAAGCGTACATGCTTAAGTTATTCAGAGATTTTTTTTTTAATTTGACTGATTTAACTATATATAAAACAGAAGAATAGTCTATAAAAGTAAGTTGGGTTTGGATCCTTGTCCAGACTTGATTTTCTTTGTATACCAAGTTAAAGAATACAAACTTTATTTCATAAATGCCTGAAAGAGGAATGTTTTTGAGCAGAGATACTACATGCTAGGTCTTGTCTATGCTCAAATTACTTTGGCAGTAAATAAGAAAGACAGATTTTGCACAGAAGAGTCAGGAGGCAGTGGAATCACAGGAAAAGATATTGTAATGGTTGAGGTGATAGTCAACAAGGACCTGGACTAGCAGAGCGGTAATAGAATAAAAAAATTTAAAAAATAAAAATAAAAAAAAGGAAGAGATATGGCATTATTAAATTTAGTTAAAAATTCAATTGTTTCATTGATGTCTGGAAAATCTGTCTATTGGTATCAATGGGAAACTAAAGTCCCCTTCTATAACTGTAGTACTGTCAATCTCTTACTTTATGTCCATTAAAATTTGTTTTACATATTTAGGTGGTCTATACTGGATGCATAAATGTTTACTAGCGTTATATCCTCTTGTTGGATTGATTCATTTATCATTATGTAATGTCTCTTATTATAGCCTTGTTTTAAAGTCTATTTGGTCTGATATAAGTATTGCTACCTAAGATTTATATTTTATTTCCATTTTTGTGAAATAGCTTTTTCCATCCCTTTACTTTCAATCTGTTGTGTCTTTTAGTCTGAAGTGGGCTTCTTATAGACAGTATATAATGGGTCTTGTTTTCTTATCCATTCAGCTACCCTACGTCTTTCGTATGGAGCATTTAAGCCATTTACATGTGACGTGATTATTGATAGGTACATAGTTATTGCCATTTGATTATTTATATTTGTTCTTTTTTTATTCTTTTTTAAAAAGCCTCTTTAACATTTCTTGTAATACTGCTTTGGTGGTGATGAATTTCTGTACCTTTTTCCTGTCTGGGGAGTTCTTATCGCAGCTTCAATTTTAATTGATAGCTATATTGTGTAGAATCTATAAATCTTTGGTTGTAAATTCTTTCTTTTCTTTACTTTCAATATTTTGTGTCAATTTCTTCTGGCCTGCAAAATTTCTGTTGAAAAAATAGCTGACAGTCTTATGGGAGTACCCTTGTAAGTAACTAGTTGCCATTTTCTTGCTGCTTTTAGTGTTCTCCTTTTGTCTTTAATCTTTGCCATTTTAATTACAATGTGTCTTGCTGTGGTTTTATTTGTGTTCGTCTTGTTTGAGACACTGTGCTTCCTGAACTTGTATGTCTATTTCCTTCCCCAAGTGAGAAAGTTTTCTGTCATTATTTCTTTAAACAGAGTTTCAATTCCTTGTTCTCTCTCTCCTCCTTCTGGTACCCCTATGGTATGAAAGTTGTTACTGCTGATGTTGTCTCAGAGGTCCCTTAAACTATCCTCATTTAATTTTTTTTTTCTTTTTTGCCATTCTGATGGGGGTGTTTTCCAAAAAATCCAAAACACTAATTCAAAAAGATATAATGCACCCTTGTGTTCACTACAGCACTATTTTCAATAGCCAACTTATGGAAGTCACCTAAGTGCCTATCAATACAATTGAATAAAGAAGTGGTACATATATACAATGGAATATTACTCAGCCATAACAAAAAAATGAAATCTTACCATTTGCAATAATGTGGATGGACCTAGAGTATATTATGCTAAGTGAAATAAGTCAGACAGAGAAAGACAAGTACCATATGATCTCACTTATATGTAGAATCTAAAGAATGAAATAAACCAATAAACAAAACAGAAACAGACTCTTCCATGCAGGGAACAAGATGATGGTTGCCAGATAGAAGAGGGTTAGAGGGCAGGGTGAAAGGGTGAAAGAATTAAAAAGTACAAATTTGCAGTTATGAAATAGTCATGGAGATATAAAATAATATGGTAGTAACTATGTATAGTGCCAGGTGGGTTCTAGACTAGTCAAGGGGATTACTTTTAAAATTATACAACTATCTAACCACTATGTTATATACCTAAAACTAATATAAAATAATACTGAATGTCAACTCTAATTAAAAATTTTTTTATATTGCTTTTACCCAGTAAAAGAAAAGGGTACTCTACAGAGCCACATAGTCCCTTGCTTTCTTCTCTTGGTTCCTAAAATTTATCACGCATCGTTGTTTTCTGAAAGCATATTAAGGAGCAAATATATATTTTACTGAGACTGTTGATATAAAAATTTTCTGTAGCTCAAATTCTAGTTTTGAAATATTTCTAGAAATCCTATAGCCCAACCTCCTATACTTTTGCAGCTAAAGGTAAATTGAGGACCAAAGCATTTAAATGGCTTATAAGTTTATGCATTCAGCTGTTTTTAGAATTAAGAATGACATCTATGTCTCCTCAAAATATAGTGTTCTTTCCACTTTTGTAATCTGCTGATGGATTAGCTGCTGCTGCTTTATATGACACAAAGTGCATGGCTCAGGTATTGTCTGTACTTCCTTCTGCTGATCCCACCTTTAATGAAACTGTCATCTAAATACCTATAAGTCATTTCAGGATCCTTTATCCCACAAATCCAATTGGTTACCATGTCTTATTAGTTCTACTTCCAAGTATGTTTCAATTCTGTCCTCTCCTCCCGTTATTAATTATCCTCCCTTTGTTAATCTAATTTGGACAGTTATCATAACTGACTCTAATTACTATAATACATTTCCTACCTTGAACTTTTAAGACTACAATTCTAAACATTATTTGATAGGCAAACAAAGTCCTTCAATGGTCAACCACTACCTTAAAGACAATGGTCCAAGAGTACCAATACTACATAATCAGGCCCCTGATCATTTCTCTCACCTTAACTCCACTTGCGCCCTGCAAGCAGTTTCCTGAACATGATATGCTGTTTCCTATCTCTATTCATATTGTTATCTCTCCTTAGAATGCCCTTCTCCTCCTTATCAAGTAGTCAACTTATTCTCACCTTGCAAGACAACATCAAGTGAAACTTTCTCTAAAGAGTCTTCATTGGCATTCCTCCAAAACTTGGAGGTGTTAGGTGCTTCATTTTTAAGTTCCCAAAGTACTCTGGACACAAATCAATCATAGCACTTACCCAAATGCAATACAACTGTAAATTTACATGTCTATCTCTTCGACTAATCTTGCACTTCTTAAAGAAAGGGACCCACTTTCACCTCTAGGACCTACCACAATAACTAAAACATAATTTGTATATAATAAGTATTTGTTGAGCAAGTGAAGGAATGATTAAAAATGAATAAATGAATAAATGCTTATAACGCAAATAAAACAGAAGCCCATGTATAAAACTACAACAACTACAGGAGCAGGCACCAGAGAAATGATTTTGTTACTCAAGCTTAATAGACAAAAGAACTATGTAGTTTTGAGTCTGTGTATTACCCAATTCAAAATAGAAATATATTTATGAATGATAATTTTTTTGTAGGAATTCATTTTACAGAACTTCATTTTAAACTAAAAGGCCTTTTGAGAGTGCTGGAGTCCTCGACATAAAATGTTCAGTTTTTAAATTCCTGGCCATGAGATCCCACGTGTACTTTTTTAATCACCTGATGAGATACCTACTGTAGCCAGACATCTCATAAATAAACAATGTGGGAGCCTGTCTTCTGCGATTGCTGCTATAGGCTATCATCAGTGCAAGTGCTGTAAAACTTGGTTGCAGAGGTATGAACTAATTCTAAATAATATTAAAAGTGCAAATGCAACGGACAAGAGTATCAATGAAAAGAAAAAGATGGGTCCCTCACCATTTCAACCTCTGACTAAATGCCACAGCAAATCTTCCTTCAATTTTTTTCTGTGACCTTTTCAAATACTAATTATTTCTCAAATATTCCCTGAATACAAATATATGTGTGTCATTCCCCTTCCTATGATGCATTATAAGGCATTAGCAACATAAAATGAATCTGATATTGAAGGTATAATTGCACAGCTTTGCATACACTTGACTGAGTAATACAAAACCTTCTCAGCAGGTACACCATAAGATGAATTGATTTTTAATGAATAATTCATTTTTTTAAAAAAGCACTTTTGCTAAGATAACAATTTGCAATAATGTTTTTGAAGAGCGATCAGCGAAAATCCTGAGCTGTCATTGCTAATTTGTTTTAGTTCAGATTCAAAAGGTCACCAACTTGACACAATGCAAACTAGAAATGCCCTTTTCTTTCTCCGTATCAGCATGTTATGCTCCATATTTTCTATCTAATATTTTTGAGACCTGAAAGTAAGAAATTTTATGATATATAATAAAAATGAAATTTTATAAAAATTCTCTCAAAATTAATTTCGATAGGATTCTCTAAAAGGGTGAAATCATCACAGGATCCCCTGCTATAAAATACCCGAGAAAATTTATGTAAAAATTCCCTCTTACTCTACCATGGACCTGGAAGTCTATGGTTTAAATCAAAACCCCGTATAGACTATCATTAAAAATGTCATCTTTTTTTTCCCTCCTACAGACAGATAAAAGCGTCCCATATGAGCTTTTACTTACATTATACCATTTTATGCCCAATATTACTATGTAAAGATCAGCAGGTAGATGATAACTTCATTTTTTAGTTGAAAAAAATGATAACATGAAAAGTTAAAAGTCACAAAACTAAGCTAAGAGATAAGAGCAAGATTTCAGGAAAACGCCTTTATCAAGGGCTACAATTCGCCAAGACACTAGAATCAATATTCCCATGGGTATTTTTCGTCATCAAAAGCACATGTGAATTACAGGTAATAGATATTCTGCTATATGCTATACGCAATAAAAATACACTCTATCAAATTTTAGATTTAGGGGGCAAATAAAAATTTTCTGAATTATTTACCCCTAAAATAACAGAATTTGGATAGATTATATTCTTTATCTAACAATATTACACGATGTTTTTTTACTTAATACAGGAATATTTTTCTTAAAGAATACTTTATATCAGTACCTTTTATCTCCACCATTACTTAAAAACAACATTTTTTTAAAAATCTAGGTCTTGTGGTTTTTGGCTAAGCATAACAGTTAGTGCAGGTTCCAGACCCTAAAAGGTACAGAGCCTTTTCTAGGTTATCAGGTGAGAGAAAGAACTGACCGTCATTTTTGTCAGAATTTTTTTAAAAAGAATACTAAGTATGTGTTAGAAAAGGTTCATATCATACTACTTACAACAGCTTTACCTAACTGGTTTGATTAAGGAGCGATTATATGAAATCCTAATAACTTGAAAGTTTTTAGAAGCTCTCAAGTTCTAGGAGTTGAGAGGTTGGGGTGGTTGCTGACGGGTGTTGAAACAGTAGAAACTGAGTCCAGATGCTTTAATGCAAGTTCTGAATTAGTTTTCTGTTATCAACAATTTCAAATCACAGCAGTTATTTATCTTGCAGAAAGCACTTCCTCCTTCTTAGCTGCCTTTAGTCTTGTTCCTCTATTCAACTACTTTGCTTCATTATTCACCTCAACAGCTTTAAAAAGAGAGGAAGGTCTTCCAAAACTGACTCCAAATGTCCCTGTCCCACTTCTGGGGCACCATAAAAGGTGCCATAAATAAACTATGACTTGGAAGCAGGATCTAAAACTGTCTTCCTTGTTTTCTAACATCTTCTTCTGCTCCAGGGTACTTTCTCCTGTATTTGATTCTTAAGAAACATACAAGCAAACAAAACAAACAACTCAATCAAATATTTGTTAGATCTTCAACTTCCTGGTCATTCACTCCTCTTTTTACAGCTCCTATATTCTGGCTTCTTGTTCGGAAATCTTTAAAACCGAGAAAGAGACTTAAAATTCAACGATCAGGGAAAAAACAAAAAAAGAGGCAAAATATCTGAATAGAAACTCCACCAGACAAGATATACAGATGACAAACAAGAAAAGATACTCAACACCATCTGTCATCAGAGAATTGCAAATGATGAGATGCTATCACACTCTATAAGAAGCTAAAATCTAAAAAAATTAGCAATACCAACTGCTGCCAAGAAAGCAGAGCAACAGGAACTTTTATTTGTTGCTGGTAGGAATGCATAATGGTACAGCCACTTTGGAAGATAGTTTGGTAGTTTCTTACAAAGCTAAACATAGCAAGTAAATAGCAAACAAACAATCTGATTAGAAAATGGGCAGAGAATCTAAATAAACATTTTCCCAAAGAAGACTTACAGATGGCCAACAGGTACAAAAAGGTGCTCAACATTACTAATCATTGAGGAAATGCAAATCAAAATGACAATGAGATATCACTTCATACCTGTTAGAATGGCTATTATCAAAAAGACAAGAAATATTAAGTGTTGACAAGGATGTAGAAAAAAAGGAACCCTTCTGCACTGTTGGTAGAAATGGAAATTGGTGTAGCTACTATGGAAATAGTATAGAAGTTCCTCAAAAAATTAAAAATAGAACCATCATATGATCCAGAAATTCCATTCTGGGTATTTATTTGAAGACAACACTAACTCAAAAAGATATATACAACCCCATGTTTACTGCACCATTATTTACAATAGCCAAGATATGGAAGAAACCTAAGTGCCCATTGATGGTTAAATATATAAAGAAAATGTGATACACACACACACACACACACACACACGCAGATACAGAAAACAGATTAGAGGTTGCCAGAGGCAGAGAAGTTGGGGGAGGGGGGCAAATGGTGTAAGGGTTTAAAAAGCGCACACTTCCAGCTATAAAATAAATATGTCATGGAATTATAATGTACAGCATGGTGACTATAATTAATAACTAGAGTTATTGTGATCATTTTACAATATATACAAATACCAAATCATTATGCTGTACTTCTGAAACTAATATAATTTATATGTCAATTATATCTAAACTTAGGAAAAGCTAAACAGTATTATCATATGATCAAGCAAATTACACTCCTGGGTATTTACCCAGTTGATTTGAAAACACATATACACAAAAATATGCACGCAGATGTTTATATCAGTTTAATACATAATCACGAAAAACTATAAGCAACCAAGATGTTTTTTAATATGTAGATGTATAATACATACTCTGGCACATATTCATAATGGGATATTATTGAACAATAAAAAAAAAGATGAGCTAATAAGCCATGAAAAGTCATGGATGAATCTTAAATGTGTATCGCTATGAGAAAAGCTAGTCTGAAAAGGCTAAATACATTATGATCTATTTATATGACAACCTGAAAAAGACAAAACTACAAAGATAATAACTATGTCAGTGGTTGCCAGAGGTCCAAGTAGGTGAGGAGGGTTAAATTGGTGAAACTATTCTGTATGATGTTATAATGGTGAATAGAAGACACTAAGCATCTGTTAAACCCATTTGAACTATTCAGCATAAAAAAGGAACCTTAAGGTATGCAAATTTTTTTGAAAAAACATTTAGGAAGCCAGGTAATCCCAGGATAGAATACAGACAAAAGAAACTAACAATATCACAAATGTGTTAAACAATCTCACTGAAGGAAGTGGAGGAAAAGGCTGTGAACTAAATAACTTTGGAAATGAGTAAGGTCTATAAAATTAAAGGCAAAATAAACTGTATAAAAGCATTCGTGCTACTGTTGATAAAGTAATAGCCCAAGAGGATGTGGGTTTACAATTCTAACACTACTAGGCATGCGTACTGGAATGGAACAATTAAGTGAATGAATGGTGGATGGCAGGACCCAGGTTTCTTGATTAGAGTGGCAGGTTACAGAAAAGCAAGAGGAAGAGTCTAGAATATCCATATGGTGATGCAGTAGAGCCCAAGACATTGGCATAAAGTGGTATTAAGCTTAATATAGATATAGATAGATACACAAAGAAATATCTTGTATATATATGTACATGCATAGTTTTTTATACACAAGTATATATCCTTGCTCTCTTAGTTGAGGCTGCTTAGAAGCAATGGTACATCTAGCCCCAGACCTTGGTTTCTAATACCATAATCCACTGAAAGAACCAGGATTCCTGGGAGTACTGGTTGGTTCTAGGACTGAGGCAAGAACTATACAAGATGAGCCTGAAGTATCTTACAGTGCCGAAAAGTAAGGAAGTGCTCATGTGCGCTCTCTCGCTGGCGCATGCTCTCTCTCTCACGTGTGCACGCATGCGTACACACACACACACACACACACAACTATGTTGCAGGGACACAGGAATCAAATTGAAGCTCCCCATGACCAAATCTGGAACAATTTGAGTGACAGACTAAGGTAGTATTGCATTATAACCAAAGTATAAAATAAATATTCATAATTTTATATTGACCTAAGTTATTATTGAATATATAAATAAGTGAAGAAGAATAGACAAATCAACCATGTAGAATCCCACATAATTTATGTAGATACTCTACCCTCTGGGAAATAGAGTATAACTCCCACTCCTTAAGTCTGAAGTACAGAATAGTGACTTACTTCCTACCATGAAATCCTCTCCAGGAAGAAGAGGAATGACTAACTTTACAGCAGAGAAACCACACAAACACTATCAGTGACCAAGGTCATATCAACAGTGGGCATGTCGTTAGTATGTCATGTTAATAACATGTACCAGTTATGATTTGCTGAAAATGGCACTTTACCTCTGTGATATTCCTCCCCAAAACACATAACCCTAGTCTAATCATAAGAAAAACATCCTCCAAATCCCAACTGATGGACATTCGACACAATACTTGGTCAGTACTTTTCAAAACAGTTAGTCATTAAAAACAAAAGTTTGGTAACTGCCACACAGCCAAGATGAGATTAAGGAGACATTATGATTAAATGCATAGAAAATGAATAAAAGGAAATAGGAATAAAATGTGCACTCTATTTAATAATATATCATATTAATTCATTATAAATATACTATACTGATGTAAAATGTTAATAATGCAGGAAACAATGTATGTGTATATGTGGAAACTATAATAATTTCACAAGTTTTCTATAAATCTAAAATAAAAAGTTAGTTAAAAAAACAATTATCTAACTTTAAAGAACGATGAGGAAACAATTCATTATCTTGAAAACTAATAAATTAAAGAATCATGTATTTATCCTGTCATTCATAAACAAACTGAGTAATTTTGGTGTACTCTGAGTAATGTGTCAACTTAGCTAGAGTGAATTACATTTCCAGAGTTCCCCTTCTTGTATGTTTCTGGTTAGGGTGGACCTCAAGGAAGAATTCAAGGCCCATGCAAAGTGAGGTCTGGTGTGGCTTCAAGAACACTAAATGACGCCAGTCTCCCTCAAGTCGGCTTGTGTGTGAATGTAGCCCAAAGCAAGTGGTAAACATCACCTCTAACAAAACATTAGCATAAGACTGATCTATAACAAACTATTACCATTAAGTAAACTTGAAAAGAATTTTGAAGAGTTAACAAGACAAGTAATTCTTTTGGAATCTAACCTAGGAAGTGACATCCCATTACTTTTGCCACATTCTATTTCTTATAAGAGTCAATATGTCCAGCCTACTCTTGAAAGGAAGGGATTATACAAGAACATAAATACTAGGAGATGGGGTCATTGGGAGACATTGTAAAAGCTGGCTACCAGAATTTGCCCTCTGGCCCCCACTAATTCATATCCTTCTCACTTGCAAAACATGCTCATCCCTTCCCACAATCCACTAAATTCTTGTTCCATCACAGAATCAGCTCAAAGTCCAGAAATCATCATCTAAATTAGGTCCATGTATGGATGAGGTTCTTTAGATACAATAACAATTCTGTTTTTCTTTTTAAGAATTAAAAACAGTTAATTTCCAAATCTGAAATTCAAAAAGAAATTATTAACTTCAAGGTAAACATCTCCTTTCTGTTATTAGCAAATCTCGCATCATCCATCATATATATATTTCAAAGTGAATATTGTAAGAAATTCTAAATAGAAGGAGACATTTTAGGAGATCTTAATAACAATCGCCAAGGTCAATGATTAATTTTTACTAAGACCTTTATTAAGTGTTAATTTAAATCCAGAAAACTGATAAGAATTGCTCAAGTTAGCTAATATAGATCAGAATTCAAATGTTTGATCATTCTAATTCTTACCTGTTTTATTTTTTGTGTATAAAAGTGATATGGTAACACTTTTTAACTAATAACAAGGGATTTAAAAAGAGAAATTTTATCATGCTCCTAAAGTAGTTGAAACTCTTTAATTCACAAATGGTAGAAACTCACCTCAAACTAGTATAAGCAAAAAAGCAATAAAGAATTTATTGGTTCATGTAACTGGAAAATTAAACAGTAGAGCTGGATTCAGATGCAAATGAAACTTCAAATAACTCTGTTAGACCCTCTAGCTTCCCTCTCTCTCCAGGTCTCAGAAGCACTTCTTTGATTGAGAGTGTTAGTAAATTCTGCTCCCTAGGCACATATCAACCCATCAAATGACCATGGAGCAGGGACAGATCTCCTTTTTCTAGATAATATATAAAATCACAAAGAAGGCCTTTGATTGGTCCACTCTGGGTAACATGTCTGTTGTTTGGCACTGTCATCCCAAACTTACTAGAATGACAGAAGAGGGCAAGTCTCTTGAAGGAAAGGGGATAGTTACCAAAAGGGGAAGAAGAAATGAGATGTGGAACAGACTGAAAAAAAAAAATGGTTTCACTATAATGTCTAATGTCTAATTTTAAATCTAAAATGATTATTATGTGAATCATCTCACCATACCTAAAATGTAAAAAGAAACTAATATTTGGATTTCAGCCTTTACTTGGATCAAGATTTCCTGCTCTTGAAAATTAATAATCTCTTATAGTCATTCATATTCATTGTACATTTGAACATTCAATATGTTTAACACTCCATGCCTTAAAGAATATATATTTTTTATCTGAAAAAAAGCTTATATTATATTAATCTGGGTACACTGATGATATACATTAATGTTAAAATAGTTTTTAGGTATAATCCAAATTAGAAGTTCTCAAATATCACTCTCTCAATAAATACATGGTACATATATGCGAACACAACACGTTTTAAAAAGCAATCCATCTCCTATAAGAAGATGATACTACTTACATATCATTGATAAGTTATTTGTTTTGAATTATATTTTTGACTTTTTATTTTAAAATAAAACCCAGATTTGAAAAAAACATAGAACAAATGAATAACTTGAATTATTTTAAGGTGAAATGACGTAACTGCCACTCAGATCATAAGAGAATTTCATAAGCCACCCAGAAGCCCCTGCATGTAACCCACCACAATGACAAGTCCCTTTTTCCCCCAAATTGAACCACTATCCTGCCATTTATAACAAGCACTTTCTTCTGTTTCCTTATAGCTTTATCACCTAGTATTACTAAATTAATTAAATAAGGAGGCTATTAGACTAAAGTGACGCTAATGCTGTGGCTTGTAAAACCAAACAAAAATCTAAGCCTATAAATGCCTCAGGGATACAAAATTGACACTTAAGAATGACCAATCACAAATAGCCAGTTAGGCTTCAAGCTATAACCAATCAAAAATTTCCTTACTTTGCTTCTATAAGTCTTTCCCCAAGCTCCTGTGGGTGGAAAACACTTTAATTCCAGTTGGCACTGGACAACTGAAATGAATTTTTGTTCAAATAAACTCTTAAAAGTTGTAATATGCCTCAGTTTATCTTTTAATAGTATGCATCCCTAGACACCACAATTTAATTTTGTCTCCCTTTTAAAAATTTGCTGTCTTTTAAGTCTCTTTTAACCTATAGGGTCCTCTTTCATCTCTTTCTTCTCCTTATAACTATCTGCTAAAGAACCTGAGGCATTTGACCTATGCAATATTCCAGCAGATTTCCTTAGCAGTTTAGTTCTTTCAAATCTGTTCCTTCAGCTCTCCCATGATCCCATGAGGTTGCTAATAACCCTGAATAAATCCTATTCTGTTTAAACCAGCTAGAGTGAATCCAAGTGCCTGAAACTAAGAAGCCTGATTACAAAATGAGAATAACTTTTTATTACAAAATTAATCTCTTATATATGTATATGTGTATATATATATATATAATTTCATCAATATATAGAATGTAGCATGAGGATAGAAGTTATCTGTGATAGAATACTGATTTTTTTGTTACCCTACATAAAAAATAAACCCATATCACAAGAAGCAGCTTTATAGCTTAGTTTTTTAAAGTCATGTAGACACTAAGATGAAAACTCTTTCTAAATTATTTCTCACATTAGAGATTCATACAGAAATCATTGCCAATGGGATTTTAGTAGGAAAAGATATGTGTTGACATAGATGAAAATCTCCACGCAAAAAACATTTAGTAAGAGAACTGTGGCAAAATTTAAGTTTGTAACATATCTAACAAAACTCAAATTAGCTGTATAATTTGAAAAGAAAATGTGATTTAGCCTTTAATAAGCAGAAGTAATAAATATGATACTGACAAAAATAGAGGTAATCATTTATCTTTATACTCAGATTGAAACTGTCACACAATTTAGATAAGAACAAAGATAAGAGACTCAAAACATAGACTACTTTCTTAACAAAAAGTATAAAGTGACGTTAAGCATAAGTACTACTAGATTTAGTGTAGGAAAACCAATGAAAATGCAGAAGTATTATTACTCAAAGGGAGGCAGGAAATAGCAATTAAGATTGCTGACAAACACAAGGTCCTCATCCCAATCCACCACCTTTATTGACTACCTTATTCTGTAGATACAAAAGGGAAAACGGAAAAAAAAAAAAAAAGGCTAGATAATAATTTAATAAACTTACCACATATTTTATATGTTTTCCATTTGGTCAGGCAATGGTCTAGAAATGTAATTACTGTTTTAGCAAAATGTATCCTTGACATCACCCAGAGTGATCGAAAGCTCTTCATAACAATGCCTAAGAGAAAGATAAAAAAAAAAAAAAAAAAAATAGTTCTAAAATACGTAATATAGAACAGGAATGTTTAGATCATAATATCATGACGACAGAGATGTTAACAGAAATAATACTAAAAAATCTACACATTACATACATTATAAGCGAATATAAAGTGTGGCTTATTCTAAATCATCTAGCTTGGAACTAATCACTCTTTGTATTCCAAGCATTTTCTTGTTCAATTATGTTTTACTTAATACCAAAATTCACTTATACTTCAGTACATGTCTATAGACCACTAAAAGACAATAGCCTACAGTAGGAGTGGCAAGTGTGTGGCAGGCATAGTCCTACTTGCACCAGCCCCATGTTTATAGCAGATACTCCTAAATGATTATAGCACTTTCCTGAGGACCTGGGCAAAGATTGAGAATCCTTCCCAATTCAGTATTTCAAGCAGCTGCTACTAATAGAACCAACATAAGTGATCTTTGAGATGTAATCTACTTGTTTGTTGTCTGTGTCCTGGGGTAAAAAAAGCAAGAGGATAATCTTGCATAATTCATTAAAAGATAAGCCAAAAATAGCCAGCAATAAGCAGTAATACTAAGAAAAATATATGTCACTGGTAATTTCCATACAGAACAATGCTTCACAATGGGAAAAGTCATTAACTTAGATTTGAAAAGTTACATCTTCAAATGGTACAACTGTCATTCAAATAATTTAAATCCCATTTTTAAAATCATATTGTCTAATCTTCTATATTACATAGAGAACTTCATTCTCATAAAATATTTCCTAAAAATAAGATACTGTGAACATTCTGTACAATTCATGTTTTTGAAGAAAGCACATATGTGAAATACACTAGCAATGATGCATCAAACTTTGATATATAAAAGTATATTTATTTGAAAATAAAAATTTAATTTTAAAAACTTAAGCTTCCACTAATGGCAACATAGCTGTAGAGATAACTCTGTAGTGATTCAAAATATGTGCTCTAGAATCCTAGCACTTGGGGTCAAATCCTAGCCCCACCAGTTACTACTTGTGTGGTTTGGGGGCAAGTAACTTGTGTAGGTCTGACTTTCTCCATCTATAAATGGAATAAAAATATTACCCATGTCATTGCAAGTTGTATGAACTAAAGAAATGTTATACTGCAGCACATACTACAGTGTCTACCTCTAGTAAACACTCAAAATTTCCAGATATCATTATTATTGTTTATTATTATTATTATTCGAAGATCAATATGACTCATTTATAATTCTCAATTCCTGCTTCAAGAGTCTGAGAGGACAGAGTATGAAAGTGGAGAGTGGGAGATGGGAGGAAGAAATAGAACATATAGTACAGAACAATATTGCTATAATACATAACAATAATATTGGAACAATGACAGAAAAATTATTGTATCAATTCAACTTGAATTATTAGAATTCAAAAAGTGAGTGAAAGCATTAAGAAAGTTTCTATTGAGAAGATGAAATCTGAGAAAGGCCTGGGAGATGCACACGATTTCAAGAGACGAAGGATCAACATGAGCAGAGCTAGAAAGAAAGCAGAGAACATATTTGAAGAATAATGAGCCAAAGATTATAGTAACGACTAAAGAAAAGTGTGAAAATATAATGTAAAAGGGACAATAAACTATATTTTAAAGGGCCAAGAATGCTGTATTGAAAGACTGAATTTGAGTAAAATTAAATTAGAGAGTTAGCATTTACTCTGGACCTAGAAGTCTGTTTATAAAGCTTTGTGATCTTAGGAAGATAATTAAGCCCCTTTAAGTCTTGATTTCTTCATCTGTTAAACTGGAAAGTAAAAATATGTAATACATAAAGATGTTGTAAAGGAGAACTAAGGAAATATGTATAACATAATAATGCTCTAATTTAAGCATTTACATAAAGTGCCTTTTTAAGAAATCCTAGTCCTAAGAGATTGCTGTAACCAAAAATGATCTACGGTCATAAACTGATGTTTGGAAAATCCAATCTATAATTTCTACCTTTTGGATGTTTATAGTGTTCATTCAGACTCTGAGAAATCCTGCATTCAAGGAAAAAAAAAAATCTCCTTAACTTTACTCAGCCCATAATTCCTCAAATTTATTTTGGCATAGAATATAATTTTCCTCTTTTCCTTTCCCTTTCTATTTTTCTTTATGTCTTTCTTTCTTGGTTTGTTTGTTTTTGCATAGCATTTAAAGTCCTATATCTAAAGAAAATCATTCCACATTATACTCTATAGGAAACACTCAATAATAAAAAGTTTGCATTCACAGACCTGCTAGATGCAAACAATTAGCAATTAAGTCTTCTAGTTGGCTTATTTTTAGATTAAATTGACAATTTACTCTATGCTTTAATTTATTGCTGACAATAAATCCCACTGAGAAATTAATCACTCAACTTCCATTTTTTCTAAATAAAGATGAGCTAGATATTCCCAATTCATATTCGAAAAGGAAAAAAAATAGTCATTTAAATGGTACTCATAAGTTTTCTATTTAAAAGAACCAGGAAAAAATAAAGTTACACACACGAAAAAAAATTAAGAACAACCTTTAAAATGTAAATACATCGCTAAAATTTTATTTCTTCCCAGTATGATTATTAAATAATTATTAAGGACAAGCTTTCTGGCAGGTTTTTATGATAGATGGCAGATAGATGACAGAAAGAGAGAGAGAGAGAGAAGTACATGATGGATGGATGATGGACGGAGGATGGACGGACGGATGGACAGATAGTTCTATGCTATATGCATCAATAACTGAATTTTATGCCAGTATAAATTTGAATTTTGGCAATTTAAAAAATTAGCTTAATATTTAAATTCACATTCAAAACTTATGTTTAAGAGCTATTTTTATTAAAGACTTGAGACACTGACCAATTTTCATTTTCAATTTCAAATGTTCAAAATTTCATATAAAAGTGAAGCTGTCAGAAAAAAATATATGCAATTGAGACTATCAACACAGTGGAATTTGTTTTTCTTGTACTTTGTATTTCAGGATACTTAAAAGTCAAACTTGTAAAGTTGAATTGAATAAGTGACCTGCATTCTATACTCACACCAATCTGACTTGTCACAATACAGAATAAAAAAGTTATTCTCATATTTGAGCACTTTATACTCCCCCTCATTTCCACATTTCATACATGTTGGCCTTCCTTAATTCTTCAACCATACTATACTCATGCTCACTCCAATATCTTCACAAGCTGTTATTCCTGACTGGATTGTTCTCCTATCTCCTCTTCCTTCATTTAGCTAGCTCCTAGCAAGCTTATGTCTGAGGTCTAGCTGCTTTACCTCAGGACGTTTTTCCCAAATTCACAGTCTGTGTAAATCTCCTGTTATAAACTCTCAGATTTCCCTGTAATGCGCCATCATGGTACATATCTTCTTTGCCATTTCTTTCCCAATAACCACCTGCTCGAGAAAATTATGAATGCATAAAGGCAAGGACTATATCTATCTATCCTATTTACTGTTGCTTACCCCAATATCTTATATGAAGTAAACAAATGCTCAGTGAATGCCTGCAGAATCAGTTTTAAAATGTAAAATACTGGTATTTCAAACATAGCTAAGAATGTATATAATAAATGAAAGGGTAAGAGAAAAAATGGATTGTTAGTTTTAATAAATTTTACTTTAAAAATAAACAGAAGAATTCTGGTCAAGATGGCAGAGTAGGTAATGCTGTGCTTGTCTCTTCCCATGACCACATCAAAATTATAACTATACTACAGAACAACCATCACTGAGTATCACCTAAAGTCTAGCTTCACAGAAGTCCTATACTAAGGGTAGACAGAAGAAGCCACCTTGAGACTGGTAAGAGCGGCGGAGACACAAAACAGGCTGGTCCCTCATTCACATGTGTCAGCTAAAATTGGATGGGCTATCAGCTGCGGAGCTCCCCCCGAAGGAGCGAGGGGTCGCAGACCCACACCATGCTCCCCAGCTGAGAGTTCCAGGGCAGGAAAGAGAATTCCCCATAACTTCTGGCAAAACAAAAAAAAAAAAAACAAAAAAAAACAAAAAACAAAAAAAAACAGCAGAGATTGTGGCTGAGAAGGAGGGCTCCTGGAGTCCAAGCATTCCTCTTAAAGGGCCCACACACAGACATACTCATTGACAGACTCACTCGCTCTGAGCATCAGGGCTGGGGCAGCAGCTCAAAAAACACCAGAGACAAATGGGAAGAAATTTAATTGTCTGGCTTCAGGGCAAGTACTGTAGGGGCAGCTTTTTCCTAGTGCTTGCAGAAGCCATTGTTCCTTTTTTGAGTCCTCCCCACACCCAGTCTACACATGCAGGGGGTGATACCTGAGTCTCTATTGACTTAGTTCACACTGTTCACCTTGGCCTGGTGATTCCCTAAGACCTCACCCTCCCCAACTGTGGACCCACCCAAGCCTATTTGTATGGCTTTTCCATACAAATAGCCTGTCTGGCTCATGCTATGAAATTTCCTAAAATCTCTCAAAAGTTCACAAACTCCAAACAAGCAACATCTGGCCTGGGCATGCCCTGTACCTCTTGCTAAGCAGTTCTAAGTCTAGTGGAAGCCAGCCTCAGTTCACAGCTTAGCCTTTCCCAGGCACCTCCAAGCCCAGCACAAGTGGCAACCACTGGCAGATCACTTTGTAGCACATACTAAGTGACCTCACCTCCACTGTAGTCATGGCCGGTCATTACAACCAATCAGCCAGAGCATCAGCCCTTCCCAGTGACATGCCAACAACAATAAAAGCTCCACTACAATAAGGGCACACACAGCCCACATAAGGGACACATCTGAAATGCCTACTCAGGTGACAAGGGAGACTGTACCACTGGGTCTCACGGGACATCTACTATATAATGCCATTCCACTAAGACCAAGATATATAGCAGGCCTACCTAACGCACAAAAACAAATACAGGAAAGCAGTCAAAATGAGTAAAGAAACATGTCCTCAATAAGAAATCAGAACAACGCTCCAGAACAAGAACTAAACAAATTGAAGACAAGAAATTTACTAGATGTAGAGTTCAAAATACTGGTGATAAGAATGCTCAATGATCTCAATGAGCACTTCCAACAAAGAGACTGAAAACATAAAAATGGAGATAGATAGAAAACATAAAAGGAACCAGCAAAAAATAATAATACAAGAACTAAAATGAAGAATACATTAGACAAAATCCAAAGTAGATGAGATGAATGAAGCAAAGGACTGAATCAGCGACTTGGAAAACAAGGTGGCAGAAAATACCTAATCATAACAGCAACAAGAAAAAAGAATAGAAAAAAATTAGGATAGTTTAAGGGGCCTCTGGGACAACATTGAGTATACCAACAGTTGCGTCAAAAAGGGTGCCAGAGCAAGAAATTTAAAACCTATTTGAAGAAATAATGACAGAAAACTTTCTTATTCTGGTGAAGGAAATAGACATATAAGTCCAGAAAGCAGAGAGAGTCCCAAACAAGATGAACCTGAACAAGCCCACACAAAGATGTGTCATAATTAAAATGCCAAAGGTTAAAGACCATGAATCTTAAAAGCAGCAAGAAAAAATAAATGAGTTACCTATAAGGGAGCTCTCCTAAGACTGCCAGCTGATTTCTCAATAGAAACTCTGCAAGCCAGAAGGGATTGGCATGAAATATTCAAAGTGATGAAAAGCAAGAACCTATAACCAAAATTACTCTACCCAGCAAAGCTATCATTTAGAATCAAAGAACAGATAAAGAGCTTCCCAGACAAGAAAAAGCTAAAGGAGTTTATCACCACCAAACCAGTATTGAAAGAAATGTTAAAGGGATTTCTTTAAGAGGAAGAAAAATTAAAAATATAAATAATAAAATGGCAATCACTACATATCTATCAACAATTACTTTAGATGTAAATGGATTGAATGCTCCAATCAAAACACAGAGGGCAGCTGAATTGATAGGAAAACAAGACTCTTACATATGCTGCCTACAAGAGACTCACTTCAGATTGAAAGACACACAAAGACAGAAAGTAAAGGGATGGAAAAATATTTTTTTCATAAAAAAGGAAAACAAACAAACAAACAACTAGGGTAGCAATACTTATATCAGACAAAACAGACTTTAAACCAAAGTCTATAACAGGAGATACAGAAAGACCCATAATTCCATTTCTGGGTATGTATCAGAAGAAACCCAAAACACTAATTTGAAAAGATACATGCATCCATGTGTTCTTTGCAACATTATTTACAATAGCCAAGTTATGGAAGCAACAAAAGTGTTCATCAACACATAAATGGATAAAGAAGTAATACATATATACAATAGGATATTACTCATCCATGAAAAAGAATAAAATATTGCCATCTGCAACAACATGAATGGACTTGGAAAGTATTATGCTAAGTGAAATAAGACAAAAATGCCATACGATTTCACATGTATGTTGATTTTAAAAAACAAAATAAACAAACCAAACAGAAACAAATTCATGGATACAGAGAACATTTTAATGGTTGCCAGATGGGAGGGAAGATTGGGGAGTGAAAAAGGTGAAGTGATTAAGAAGTACAAATCGGGAGTTACAAAACAGTCATGTGATATAAAGTATGGCATAGGAAATATAGTCAATTATACTGTAATAACTATGTGTGGTATCAGATGGGTACTAGATTTATTGGGGTGACACTTCATACGTTATATAAATGTCTAATCTGTATGTTATACCCCTGAAACTACTATAATATTGTATGTTAACTGCAATTAAAATAAAAATATTAAAAATAAAAATAAAGGAGGAAATAAAGATAGCAGCTATAAGTTAAATATTAACTAAAAAAATCAAAAACATCAAAGTTACTTCAGAAAATTAATAAGGCCCTAGCAAGACTAATTCCATCAAAAATAAAGGAGCAACATCATTATAGATACTATAGACACTAAGGGATGATAAGGTGTTATGAAAAACTATACCAATGAATTTAACAACGTATATGAAATAGACACATTTAGAGAGAGTAAATAAATTTTGGCATTTTGATACAATGGCTATTATTACATGAATAAAGAAATGTACTATTGCTATTTACAACAGTATATTGAGTGACAGAAGACAGTCGCAAAAGAAAATGCATTGTATATTTCCATTGATATGAAATTAAAGAAGAGGCAAAAATAATTTATGGAGACAAATAGAAGCACTGTGGTTGTCCTTAGGGGGTGGTATTGACTGGAAAGGGAAATGGGGAAATTTTCCAGATCAGTCTTTCTCAACTGAGTGCTGTGAGAGAAGCCTTAAAGAAAATGATTTGAGTGACTATTTTCCTAATTCTCCTAATAATGACATACGGCTAGTACCCCTCTAGATACACAGGAGGTTAAGTTAATTCATTATAAATAGTGTATGCTATTGGCATTAGGGTTTAATTGTCTCCTAGAACCCCAATTGAGAACTGTCTAGGGCTGCATTGTTCCATACTGTAGTCACTAGTACATGCGGCCATATGAATTAAATTTAAATTATTTAAAATTAAATAAAATTTAAAATTCAGTTCCTCTGTCAGAGTACCCACATTTCAAATGCTCAAAAGTCACATATGAATAGTGGCTACTATATTGAACAATACAGATAGAGAACGTTACCACCATCATAGGAAATTCTGGAGATAGTTTTGGTCTCTGGTTGGGTGATGTTTACTTAGGTTCTTAAAATTGTCAAAGCTCAGATGCATACTTAATATCTATGTATCTATGTCAATTTCACCTCCATGTAAAAATTTGTTAAACTAGTACAAATACTTTTAAATTACATAAGAATAAGGTTTTCAAGTCTGACAATAATGATATGTTAGGTTTCATGAAATATGGAAAACAAAAATTCATTTTCCTATTTTCTATTGTCAGTTTTCATAATATAACAAATCTAATAAACTATAGCATTTCATATGATTACCGATCTCGAGTAATCAATCACTTTCCATGAAAATAGCAATTTAGAAATGTACACTTGGGTGTGAGTTCATTGTGAAATATAATTAATACCCCCAGGGCTGGTCGGATTTGTACTGTATTTGTTTCACCCAATTTGTCTTTAAAATGCTTACAGGACCAGGGTGTAGTGTAGCAATACATGGACTAAACGGTTAATAGTCAAGATAGTATTTAACACAGCACAGTTGGTAAAAAAAACATCACCGCCACTACATATAATAAAACACCTTCTATAAGTTAAACTTATCAGCATTTTTCATAAAGTTGAGAAATCATACTTCATATTATAAAACCACAAGGCACTATTAAATGACCAGTAAGATGAGTTTGCTAAATTAATATTTCAATGAATTAAAATTAAAGAGACTATACAGATATCAAGTGACATTGGCTTAGACTAAAATGTCTTTGAAGCATAAAACAAATTATCAATAGTTGTCATCAGTTGGTAAGTATTCAACTTAAAGTAAAATGAGAATTTATTCCAAATATCCAAACGAGAAAAGGAAATGAAAAAATGTCTCTGTCTCTTGGATTATCCTACAGTTAATTTCCTTTCAAGACAGCATTTACCTAAGCCATAAAAAAATAACAGCTGACAAAGTCTAAGGTCTAGCACAAATACAGACATAAGGCCTAGGGCACATATAACAAACTAGCCTGCCCCAAATCTCAGAAGATCTCAGAAATATTAATATTTTAAAGATTATTTCTAATTTACATAGCTCAGACACTGTGCATGATCTGCTCATAGGATCTCTGGAGAGCCTAGTATACACATGTCTTCCCAACTTTTTCAGTGACATCATATTGGTACCTTGAATTAGGCCATGATGAGACCTGCCCAATGGCTCTTATTAAATGGTAAAATTAATACTGTATTGAAAAATGATAATAATGTAAAGTACACCCTGTAATTCAAACATGTTTTGTGATTTGTCTTTGTGTTGTCCACGGTTGTTGTTCTTGCCCACTTTACTACCTTACTTAATGCATCTCTAACTTTCTGGATGTTCAGGAAAAAAAAAAAAAAAAAAAACCTTTGGAATCACAACCCTTATTTTTATCTCTTGCTCCTTATCTCATCTATCAGAAAATGCAGTAGATACTACTTTTGAAATACATCCAGAATTCAACTGCTTCCCACACTGTCACTATTACTACCATGGGCCAAGTCACTAGCAGCTCCTACCTGCTGGTAAAAGCTGCCACTCTACCCACTGCTGTCTCTCTCAGGACAGCAGCCCCAGGGACACACCATTCACATCACTCCTTTACTCAAAAACCCTGCCATGCCACCCCACCCCCCACCCCGGGTCATTCACAACAAAAGCCAAAGTCCCTACACTGGCCTGTTGATCTGTTATCCCTCTGAACACCATTTTAGCAACTTTTCCCTCACTCTCTCTACTCCAGCCACATTGACTTCTTGGATGTTTATTGTACATGCCAGGAAAACTACCATTTCAGTGATTTTGTATGAACTGTCCTAGTGGTTAGAATCCTATGCCCCTAATATCTGTACAGCTGCATCATTCACTTTCTCATGTTTTTGCTCAAATGCCGTCTTCTTAATAAGCCCTGTCCTTATCACACTACTTCAGATCACAATGCCCTCTTTACCCATCACCCCTTCCCCATCTCAGCATTCCCACTCCCCGCTCTAGTCTCTTTCCAAAGCACTTATCGCCTTGCAACATATCACATAAATTACTTACTTTATGCAAATAAAGATAAGTAAGATTTACAATTTATGAAAAATAGACCTTTGTCTATTTTGTTCACTGATATATCCCAAGCCGCTGGAATAATGCTTGTCAAATATTAGGTGTTCAAAAAACGTTGGTTAATGGATAAATGAATACCTATCACAAACCCTATAGAATGTCAAATGGCTTCATAGTTTCTCCTTTGATCTTAGGATATGTGACAACATAACTGGCTCCAAAAGTTACCCAATGTGCCATGTTTAATCATATCTATGATTCTATTCTGTAAACTAAAATGTCCAAAAGCTAATGCCTGAAATGTTATAGGAATTTTCTTGCTCACTGCAACACTTCAAGAGTAGTTTGAATAATTTCCTGAGACCCTAAAGGCTATAAATATACAATCTGCTTCTTAATTGGTAAAGAAACTCTAGGCTTGCTTATAAAAAGGTTTCAAACAGATTTTAGGAGATACAACTGGCTTAAGGGCTAAAGCTAACCTCTGGTTTACAGGAGCAAAGAAACAAGTGATTTTAGCATCCGGTAGGTTTTTATGCTTAACTGCTACATTATTTTATACCTGCACATAAAACTGCTTTCCATTTTCTCTACTAGACACTAACTGTCAAGGTATAAATATAACTCAAAATTTAGGCATATAAAATTTTTACAACACCAAAGAACCAGTGGAGTCCATTTATTTTATCCTGAGAGTACTCTGTATTGTTCAAAGGTTTAGGTGTAGGTGGGTGAACTTGTATCACTATATTTGAATATTCCAATTCCAAAATGTTTTGAAACCTTAAAAATTATATGGAAATGGAAATGATCACTTATATTCTGAAGCAAATTTCTAAAATGGCATCCCCCTGATTTCTACATAGCTGTTTATGTAAAGCAATCTAAAGCAACAAATACCCTACGTTTGTTTTCAAAATGTGTTGCAATGCTATATTTATTTAACATACATATTAAAAGTTTAAAATTGTTATCAGCAAAAGCATGATGGACAATTTTAGCATAAGTTGGAGTAGAAAAGAATAGTTACACTCTCATGAGTGCCTGAATATAAGGAAAGTAAAAAGGAGAACAAACACAAGGGAAAAGTAACTTCACATCTCTAGAGGGCAAAGGAGTTTCTGTTTACTTGTCTTTTGACATCATTTTAGAAAGAAAAGTGATGATACACAAACCGCATTTTCATTTGTCAACTTTTGGCAGAAATACCTAAAGTAAACAGTGCAAAAGGAGCTCTGGTTCCTAAGCACTGGTCATGGCTGAGATAAACTATAACCATAGCTATCAGTGTTGAACAGTGGTGTAAGAAATAGCATCACGGCAGCAACTAAAGTCCACAAGCTCTATCCAGTCCATTTATATGTAACTCTATGGGCACTGCTCTCATTGGCAAGACAAGCAGCCCTAGAGTGTGGGTGACCAGAAGATGTAATGGGACTAAAGGTTTTAATGTGAAGCTTAGCTGATTCAAAAGTTCAAGCTTGAAGAAAGCCAGCCAAAGGGGAAGTATCATTAAGCAATAATGCATATAAAGAGTGTGGTTCTATTGTTAAATTCACAAGTATTTATTAAATTTTCTTGTTGTTCTATATCCTACCCTAGAAAAAACTTAGACTTCCATTGGCTCTAGAATTCTTATTTCACTATAAACAAAATATTTAGGTATGCCATATGGAAAATTCCCAGCTTTGATATATCTTTTTTTAACTTTTATTTTTCAATTAGAGTTGACATTCAATATTACTTTATATTAGTTTCAGGTGTGTAACACAGTGATTAAACATTTATGCAATTTATGAAGTGATCCTCCCAATTAGTCTAGTACCCACCTGGCACTGTACATAGTTATCACAATATTATTGACTGTATTCCCTATATTGTACTTCACATCCCCATGACTATTTTGTCACTATCAATTTGTACTTCTTAATCCCTTCACTTTCCACCCATCCTCCCAACCCCCTCCTCCCACGTGGCAATCACAGACTTTGTTCTTTGTATCTATGAGTTTGTTTCCATTTTGTTTGTTCATTTATTTTGTTCTTTAGATTTCACATGTAAGTGAAATCATATGCTACTTCTCTTTCTCTGTCTGACTTATTTCACTGAGTATAATATCCTCTGGGTCTTCCAAATGGTAAGATATCATGTTTTATGACTGAGTAGTGATTGAATAACAGATATTTAGTCACCACCTACCATTTGCCAGACACATGGTGAAAATGAAACAATAGATAAGACAGGTGATGCCTGAGATATTCTGCAGAGCAGTAAATATGTGACCTTTAATCTAGGACTAGATGTGTCAATGTATTGATCCATTCATTGTTTTCTAGACAAAAAGAACAAGACTAATATTTAAAGCCAAATATTACTATGAAAGTAGAGTTCTGGAAATTAAACAGTATGAGGTTTGCTACTAAAGATAGCAAAAGATGAGGAAAAGGTAGGCAAAAATATACATTTCGGTTCCATCTTACACTTAGTGCTTCAGGATAAAATTTATTTCCACAATGATTTTAGTGTAAAACTCATTTTCTATTTTTATACTCTCCCACTAACATGTCACACAATCTAACCTAGGAAATCATTGTTCTGATATACTTGTACATGTGTATGAATATGTAAATATAAAAATGTTTACCAAAATATTATTCGTAATTTTTAAATAACAGAAACTACATAAATACCTAAAAATAAGAGACTTAGTAAATAATTATCCATAATGGGATATTATAAAGAATATGTCTATTCCATCTATATAGGCATAAAACAGTGTCTTGAACTTACGTGAAAAAAAAAAAGTAACAAATGATACTCATAGTAACATTGCATTTATATTTTTTAAAGCGTATGTATATATGCATTTACATATAAATAAATAAAGGCTAGAAGGATACCATCCAAGATGTTAACAGGGGTAGACAACAATTTTGAATTTGTATGCGTGGTATATTATTTGAAACACTTCCAGGCAGTCAGACTTCAGCACGCCAGCTGTAGGAGTGCTATCTTCAGCTCTCTAGCCCTGCAGAAAGGCACTCTTCTTACACGTAAAAGAGTTAGAATTCCTCCCACCCTCCATGGGCTGCGACTCAGTACATCAACTATCTCTTAAAAAATCTCTTCCCCAATTCTTTCTACTCTGCTCACTCACAGGTGACTTTGAGTGAAGTAGCTTAAGGATCACAGGCATTTCTTTTCAATATTATGTATTGTTTCATCTCACTTTCTGATTTCATATTTATTGTCTCTAAATCTTAATTGAAACTTTCATTTTAATTTTTTTCAATTTAAATACCTGTCACACATATGCATGGATGCATGCACGTGCGTGTGCGCATGCACGTGCACACACACACACACACACAAATAACTGCAAATGGAGTCATTCTTTGTTTATAGTATCCAGAGAAACTATAATTCATTGGGTGAAGGAAAACTACTGGAGAACGTTGAATTGTTATATAATTAAGTTACTAATAGAAAGTTCATTGAAAGAGATAGAATTCCATGCTGAACTAAATAGATTCCAGTCATATTTAGTAATTATTAATGTTCCTGTATATGCTATTATGCTAATTTAAGAACATTTAATGAATAATATTTATATTAGCTGAGTGCCATCAGCATATTAGCCTTTATGGTGAACATGCCGTGTCTATTTAATAGGTCTGTTTAATAAACATAAACTTGTTTAAACATCTGACAAGATTTATTGACATGGAAATTCAATATTTTATGAGAAGGATTAAAATTTCTATTAGGCCCCAAAACTAGAAGGCAGTGTCAATATTGGTCCTAGTTACATGCATTTATCATGAAATTCATTCAAACAGCAGATTGAGGTTTCCATAAAACTGTTAATCCTATTTCTTTTTTTCATAGAAATAAGAGAGGCAGAACTATTCAAATATCCCTTTTCAAATCAGAAGTGAACAAAGGACTGGTCTAGATGCAATACTGAATCCAACAATAGTTCACCTGAAACTCGCCAGACCTCTCAAATAAGCAAGGGCAAGAAGAAGAAGGCACACCAGTGATAAAGTCACTGGGCTGCCAAGTGAGAACAGGAGACCATCACTGTCCTACCCACTGTCACACAGTTAAGGAAAACACTAAATTGATTTGTACACATGAAGATCCTCCCTGGATGTGCATGCAGTTGTCATCTAAAGGATAGGATAATAAAGAATAATATTAGGGGGGTTTTGTTTGTTTTTAATCTCCAACTTAACAGAACAAAAAAATCTAAGAAAGCCTTGAAATATAATCTCAAACAATAACCACAGACTAAATTGCCAAGAGACAATAACAGCCCATAGGTGTGTGTACCTGAAAAGAATGGAGCTACCTTGGGCTTATGTTTATTTGCTTATTTGTTTGAGGTGACAAATGCAAAGTTTCTACATGCTTCCCAGTTCATATTAAGTATTTAATAAATGACAACTGTTATCATCATTTATATTGTTATAAAAAATTTCTAGCAAAGGAATATTTGCAAAGGAAATACTCTTGATAAAGGCACTAAAAGTAATAACTCTGAGAGAAGTAACTGTTTCTGATTGAAACACTGTTTTTATAGTGTTCTCCTGTTGACAAGGAAGGGGAAGATGAGGACAGATAGTAACACTAGAATAATACAATATGTATACATTATAAAATATGATTAAATTAGAAATATACTGGCAATTTTTACTATTTAGTAGTTATAGGCTTTCACCAAAGCCAGTTACCAGAAACCAAATATTAAGAAATATAGACATGTAATATATATACATAATATATAAAGTTAATATATATGTATATAGATATAATATATATAAATTTGATTTGATATACTTCATATTTCCACTGTATTCAACCCAGAAACTAAAAATAAAAAGATTCTGTTTAGCAATTCCAATATTTCAAAAAAGTTCCTAAAACACAGTTCTAAGAATGTAACATAAGCTACTTAAAGCCAATAGTAATACTATGGTTAGAAAAATACTAACAATAATAAATAATAAATAATTTTAACATAGTTCTGATAATTAAATCTTAATTTAAAATAAATGTTCTCAAAATAAAATTGATCAGAACTTTAATCACTGAAGCCACCAAGTGGGAAAAGCTTAGTATTGCATCATGAACACTCAATTATTTACTCCTACTCAAATATTGTGACATGACTAAATGATGTATAATTCTTGAAAATTAAATAACATATCCATGTAATCAATTAAAATCCACCTTCACTTCCAAATGTTTTTCAAATTAGTAGAAAATAGTTACCAATTTTATTTCTACTAAAGCAGGGTTCCCCAGCCTCCAGGCCACAGACAGGTACCTCCCTACATGACTTTTTAGGAACCAAGTAGCACAGCAGGAGGTGAGCCCAGGAGAGGCAGTGAAGCTTCATCTGTATTTGCAGCGGCTCCCCAGCACTAGCATCACCACCTCAGCTCACCCTCAGACCATCAGGCATTAGATTCTCATAGGAGCACCAGTCCCTGGTGTCAAAAAGATTGGAGACCACTGCACTACAGTTTAGGACCTACATAAATGAATAGCATGGCATTATAAAATATGCATACCTTAAATCAATTGAATAAATATAAAATCAATATAAATATAAGCATAGGTAAATGTCAGCCCTTTCCACATAATAGTCAGTCCCAGTATTCACAAATGTTAAATGGTTACATATTGAACAATAATGTGTGAGGTAACAAACTCCTTGGAGAATAAGTATCCACAAATAAAGGAGAATGCTTGGGCAACAGGCTTACATATATGCTACTAAGTAGGGTTAACATTTGTTTGCTCCTG
The DNA here is from genome assembly GCF_014176215.1 of Rousettus aegyptiacus. Lineage (NCBI taxonomy): Eukaryota > Metazoa > Chordata > Mammalia > Chiroptera > Pteropodidae > Rousettus > Rousettus aegyptiacus. The sequence goes on from NW_023416311.1 coordinate 53,654,363, forward strand.
TTTTATCTATAGCACCTGGGCCTATTGGGGGTCTTATTGTCCAAGGAAGCAAGAATCTGTCAATATCACAGATACTAAGCCATGCAGTGGTTCTATGTCCAAAAAAAAAAAAAAAAAAAAAAACCAAAAAAACGATAATAACAATGATTGTATCCAATAACTAATAGTATGTTCTAAACATATATATATTAATTCATTAATCTTCATATTAATGAGTAAGTTATTGTAGTGGACTGAGTAATGGCACCCAAAGATATCTGGTCCTAATCCATGAGACATACAAATGATACCTTATAAGGAAGAAGGGTCTTTGCCCTATGGAATTCTTGGCAATATGAGCCACTAAATTTTCTTCATTGTTTGAGTTAAATTTTCTGTAACTTACAATATAGATATACAAATTATAGAAACACTATTTTATAATCTTCTCTGATTATATTACATATGTGAGTATTAGTTGTCAAACTACATTAAATTTTTACAAGTAATGTTTGGATTTTTCATTTTATTTACCTATTTTTTATAAAGAACATATATTATTATATTTTAAATGGGGAAAGTATTTTAATTAAAAAGGCCAAATTTCTAATAGTTGCATCAGTGATGCTATCTGTATCGGGGGTCACAAACTCAGTTACTAATAGAGTACAGGATGGTTTCACAAATAAGTGAAGTTAGCAAAATATAAGAAAATGGAATTGGTTGAGTTAGGTAGATTGTTGATGGTAGAAATTATAGACAAAAGAATATATACTTCATTTCAAGAGAGCAATAGCTACAATTTCATCCATTTGTGGCCACACACAAATTTGTAGCCACGCACAGTGGGTAGAATCATTACCTCTCTTTAAAAACTCTCTTCAGCAATATAAGGTGTATTTGCAGATCTACTGTAGGTACTAAGTTTTTGTGGAAAACTCAACGGGGATAGGAATTAGAAAAATTAGAATTGGGAATTTGGGGTTCTAGTCTCATATATGTTATTAGCTATTTCTCTTAGCTCTCTTCCCATTATCCTCTGCTTCCTCTGAACAGAGGACATTTAAAATAGTCTCCTAAGTCTGTCTCAACTTTGTCCCTAACAATTTTAGTGTGGGCTTCTCACTCAGAATGATCACTAAGCATTTACCAACTAGTTCCTTTAAAAGCACAAGACATTTAAACTTACTCTCACTTTAAAATCATTGAGCAAATCAAGATTTTGATATTTTTTAAAAAGGGGATTTCTTATTTCACCATGGATTTAAATCTGTTAAATTAAGCTTTAATCAAAAAGTCACACTATTTAATGAGACAAATCTCAAAACACAGATTAGGAGATTGTATAAAATGGTGTTATCAATTTCACAATGATACTCTTTTCACATTTTAACAACTCAAAATTGGGATAAGTTCTTCAACATAAGGTTTGTCATGGTTTACTTGGCAATAATTTTGATTACTTGGCAGTACATAAATGATTTCATCTTAGATTTCATCAAATATAGTAGCTTTAAGCATCTTTACATTTCCCTATCATTTCACAATAAAAGCTTATTTCAAAAATAAATCCCTTGCATCATAGTCTCAGTAGGATGGTTTAACAGAAGTAAGCATCATCAGATAAGAGTTTACTATTATATCAATCAATATTTATTTAGCTGTCATAGTGTTTATCAATCTCTGACATTATTTTTAATCCCTATTTTCAGAAAACTATATTCTAAGATTAACTTAGACATTATCCATTAGGAATTTATATTGAGTCAAACACAAATGATGAAATATTAGACTTTGCTTATACAGTTATTTTAGAAAACCTTGTGCTTTAAACATTTAGATCTCTTTTGAAGAATAATAATGTGCTTCTATTATCTAGAAGGAATTCTTGTGATTTATTGAGCATGTCAGATTCTAATTATGCCAAATAAAAAAATACCTAACAGTTTCTTTACATTTCACTTTGTAGGTCCTGGTCCATTTCAATACTATATTACTTCAAATCAGGTGACAGAAATTTCACAAGTTATGGTTTTCTACCTAAGAATTTCTTTTTGTACAATAGGTGGAGAGATTCCATTAAGAGCATAATATGTACTTTGGAGGTTAAACGAGTTCGTACAAAACATTTTCCAAGCAATTCAATTAGAAAAAGAATAAGTTTCAAGATGATCAAGTAAACATTTGTTTTGGTTTAGATAATACCCACTTTTAAACTCCTTTCTGCATGTTTTCAAAAACAACAAAATAATGGCAATAAACCTATGTAAAAACTACATATTTGAGATGGCTTAAATGAAGAGAAATAGCTTGAGTTAAAAATTAAACACAACAATCTATCATGTTTTAGAAACAGAAGCTCAAGAGACCCTACTAAACAATTTTCTCCATTAAGATTGGTTGTATAAAATTTACATCTTTAACAAACATGTACATATAGCTCTGCTGTAAAAGACTTTTTAAGTAGAAAACCTTTGGAAACCACATGTTTCTCAGAAAAAAAAAAACAGGGTCCAGCTGTGGCTGGAAAAATCAGGTGGAATTTTATTGCCATTTTAGATACTATTATAATTCTGCACTGAAAATTGGAATAATAGAAATAGTTATTTTTTAAAAAATAAGATACTGCTGATAATATTCTGATCCTGTGGTTAATAGAAAAGACTGCCCAAATTCTCCCATCTCTTATCTATTTCTTAACATTATTTTGTCAAGAAAAATTCCCCATAAATTTTAAGATATGTATATAAGCTTCTTTTTAGGGTATTAATAATAAACTCATTCAATTTCATGGTTACATTTCTTAGAAGAGTTTCAGGAATGCTGCGAAATAAGTAGGCTGAAGTATTTTATAATTTATAAAATGACACTTCTTTTTCCAAAATTTCTATTTTTTTACAAGGAAGTCTCAAACAATTCATAACATAGGCATCGATATACCTAAAGACCTTTGTATGAAATTGTCCAATTCAATTTAAAATATAAAGAAAATAAATTAGAAAACTAAGCTAATATTATTGCAGTTAATCTACTTTGCATACATAGTTAATGCCAGATTTCCCACCAATTTGACAAACGTATTTCATTTCTATTAGGATAGAAATAATCAGCATCTCTTAAAGGACACAGAAATTGGAGGAAATTGAAACAATGTGAAAACTAAAAGTTCTCAGCCCTTTTCTAGGGCCATTTTAATGCAGTCCTAGTTAAAGCTAGAATGATTTAAGGTGGAATAAACTGTAAAAATTTTGGAACAAAGAATTTTCGAAGATGTAAATATCTTCTTGATGAAGAAAAATTATAACAATACTATAAAACAAATTACTTTTCACCTAAAAATTAATAATAACTGAATTTGAAAAAAGATAAATGAGAAATCTTGGTCTGTATCAAGGCAAGAATTTAACTGTTTTGGTAATAAAATATAAAAAAGCAATGTGAAGCAAAAAGCAATTAAAAGGAGTCCTCTGTACAAAATAAGATAATTATTCCAATCTGCCAGTACTGATTAGAACTCTACTTTTCAGAAGAAAGCAACTTGGAGAATGCTCTAACTCAATGGTTAAAAAAGATCAAATGGTTCAAGACCTAAGATGACAGCATAAAAAAGATATTTCAGTTCAGTGAGGAATGAATATCAAGAGATTGTATTCAATAAACACTTTAGATGAATGACCTGAATAGTAGTAAGATTTGTTCAGAAAAAGTATCACAGAACTACATATACTTTTTCAAAGAATACATTTATGAAAAGTGGGAGGATGCTAAAATTTAATGATATATTTCCATTTGTTGTAAAGAAAAGAGAAAAGGAATTTTCTGTATATTAATTTTGAGACAAAACTGTTTAAAAGTGAGAACATTTTACAAATTTGTATGACATAAATGGCATAGGTGATAAATAATACTAAATTTTTAAAGTTTTATTTATGAGAGTTTTGATTCAGGTACCGTGTGATAGCTGCAATTTATCTAACTCTAAAACAGACCTATTTCTTTTTTCTCCATGTATTTCAAAAATGGGATGCTTTGGCTAAAATAATCTTACTGAAAGAATTATATGTGCATAAGTTGTAATTTATACTTAACTCTGTAAACAAATGGCTGCTGCCATCAATTGAATGCCAACACGAGTCACCAATCCAGTATGCATTAAAAGGAGAGACTTTATTCAGGTGAACAGTTTACAAACAAGGAGAACGCATCCTCCAGAGAAAGCTGAAAGTGTACTACTCAGGGAGAGACAAAGGGAAGGCCTGCTTATTCAGAGAAATCCCACCCTTTACCCCGATTGGTCTATTTTTTATGCAAATGAGGAATCCAAATTTGTAAAGTTTGATTGGTCTACATAGCACTGTCCTGATTGGTTAGAGTCACACATTCTGGTCATTATGGAACCACTCTGATTTGTCAGTAAAGATACAACTGAGGATAAAGCTGAGCAGCTCCAGTTGGATGCAGCGGGTCTCAGCCCATTGGCTGAAATACAATTCCATAAACTCCTTTATGAAGCCAGTTTGACAGCCATGCAGGAGGAGGGTTGGGGTGGGTGGGGGGGTGGGGAGGACATTGAAGAAGACAACAAAAAATTAGATCAATTCACAATTTTTTCATGCCAAATTTTTAAATTTTCTCTGTTACATATTGAATTATAAAATGTGTACTTGTGTTTCTAAGTTATTTACTAAATCTATTAATGAATGTTGTAAAATTTGTAAAAGGTCAGTTTTTGGAAATGCAGAGCTTCTTTGTAACAATCTCAGAAAAAATTAGATCTTAGTCGAGATAACGTATCATAATAAGTGGGCAGTATCTTAACTAAAGCATCTGGGTTGGTGTCCAGGTTACCAGTGAGAAGGGAGCTGCAACAATCCTTATATTTAGAAGGTTATGTTAGTCTCCTAGGTGAATGTGCTTCCTTAGAGAAGGTACTGTTATTTTGTGGTTAAAATCAGGAGTCAAAGTATTAAGTGTCAAATCCTGTCTTCATTTCTTTCTAGACAGTTTAATCTTTATGGACCTCAAATGTATTGGCTACAAAAGAGGGTGATAGAAACTTTCCCATATTTTTGTGAGAATTAATGAGATAATGCACATAATTCACTTAGTAATGTTTAGTACATAGTTAACAACAATTGGTGTTAATAATTTAAATGTAGTTATCATTATAATTATTTTATAATTATACCATTAGTAAAATTATTAAGTCCATAATGAAGACTATTTTTTTCCGTGCCACAGATTTTTCTTAATTTATTAAGAAAGCACAACAAACTATAATTTAGCTATATTATTAATTACACAACTGACTGATATGTTCGTATTCTAACAGCAGCACTTTTCCACTCTAATCAAGAAAGGCTTCATAAGGCCTTTGTTGTACTAATCAGGAAAGGCTTCACAAAGAAAGAATAACTTGATCTTGGAATTGAGCCGCGAAGAAGGAAAACCAGTCAAGGAACAGGAATTGTGTGAGCTAAGGTTTAAGGATAGGAATGAGGCAGGCATATATATGGAACAATGAAAAGACCAACGTAACTGGGACAACTGGTATACTTTGGGGTCTGGAAAATAATGTTGAATAAATTGAAATAATGGTATGTAAGCTGAAAACAATGTTAAATATATGAAAAGAATTTATAGAGGTCTTGAATCAAACCAGACAATGTAGTCAGGTCTTTCCATTGAACCCAAAGGAAAGTAACCACAGAGTCTTTTCTTCATCAAGTTTGAGACGATAATTGTGCTGAAAGATAATTGGTCTGATGGTGGAATGCAGATTCTATGGAAAAAGTAAAAATTTAGAGTCAAGGAAATCAGCTAGGCTTTGTGCTTCCAATACAGTAGCCATTAATTATATGTAGCTATTGAGAACTGGAAATGTGCTAGTCTGAATTGAGATGTGCTCTAAGTGTAAAATACAAACTGAATTTCTAACACCAGGAATAAAATATATAAGTATGTATGTGTGTATATGTGTGTGTGTGTGTGTATATAATATCACATTAATAATTTTGTTAATTTATTTTTGAAATGTTAATATTTTGGATATAATAGGATAAATGAAACATATTAAAATAAATTTAATCTTTTTTATATTTTAAATGTTGCTACTATACAATTTAAAATTATGTGTGGCTCATATTATATTTCTATTAGACAACTAGAAGTTTATTGTAAACATGCATCAATGAAATGATAAAATTGTATACCAGCATGGTAATGGAAAATGGAGCAGAATTGAAGGAAAAATTACAAAAAGAGAAACTGAATACTTCAGTGGAAAGGCGAGGGATGATAACCTCAGGATTCTGAGATTGAGTGACTATTTCTAAAACTGGTAAAGAAGTTCAGAGGTGGGGAATTGATGTGAAGAGAATACTAAAATATTTAGTTTTAGAAATGCTAGTTTGAGATGCTGGTAGGATATGCAAAAGAAGAAAAGGTAAGGAGAGTACAAAAGATAAAGTCACTGAATATGGCAAAAGGATACATTCATATGTTGACCAAATAGTATCAGTAAAATTATGAGGACAAAAGCCAAACTGTGAAGAGTAAGGAATATAGATCATTCTTTTGAGAGGCTGTCACCGAACAAAAAAATGAGAAAATTAGAGTGAAGGTAAGAGTAAGCATTGTCAAGGAAAGGATTTTGGTTTTGGTTTCCAAGAGGGAATGGAATTCACATGCCTACCTTTTCATTTGGTCTATCGGTCAGTCTTTTAAAAAATAGATGAGTAAGTAGTTCCTATGTGTCAAGCACCCAAGTCTTTCAAGCTCTATGATAGAAATCAGGACAAACGTAAAGAAAAATATTTAATCTTTTTTATATTTTAAATGTTGCTACTAGACAATTTAAAATTATGTGTGGCTCATATTATATTTCTATTAGAATATATATTTCTAACGGGAAAAGAATCATATAAGTGGAATAAACATGTGCAAGCATACGTGCGTACACATGCACATACAAACCAGTTTTCTAAGTGGAAGTGCAAGCATCTGGGGTGGCTAAAGCAAGAAGTAAGAGCATAATGAGAGTTCTGGATGGCGAAGCAGGTAGGGACGAGACCAGGAGTGACTCAGCAATAGTGAAAATATTCGTACTTCATCCTTGGGATCAAGGTGAGCCATTAAAGAGTTTAAAATAAGAAATGACATGAGACCTGTAATTTTTTAATGGGTTTGCCAAAAGACTGTATAATAAACTGGAGAAGATACGAAGCAGAAATACCAGTTAATAAACTACAGCAATCATCCTCATGCAAGATAATAAAGGCCTTAATTTGCCTTTGGAGTCTTTTTTGCCCCATCAGAGCTTCATCAGCTTGCAGAGGCCCTAGCCAATTGCAGTCACTCCATTATGTTCCATGAATCAAAAGGTTGCAGAAAAGTTTTGGATATATTAAGAAACTGGAGCATGGAGTGACCTACTAAATCAGCTTCTGTGGAACAGACTCTTAAACCTCTTTGGAGAATCTAATGAAACAAGCAGAGAAATGCACAAACACAAGCAATTATGAAAACTGTTTTAGGTAGACCCAGAAGCCTATCTGTGAATTTTAATTCAATTCAATAACTACGTAGTAAGTTTTGTGAGGCTGTAACTTACAGAGTGAGAAAGGGGTGATGAATGATGAATGCGACTGAACAGATGTTTGTAATGAATCCCAAGGTGTTTGGACTTTGGTCTTAAGGGAAGTAAAAGCCACTACAGAGTTTTAAGGAGGAAGACCTAGTCAGATTTTCATTTCACTATATAGCAAATTAATTGGAACTAGAAACTCTCAAGACAGAACCAATTAGAATATCTGTGGCATAAACTGAGAGAGAGAGATGACATCTCTATAGCCTCAACTGATATCAAGGGAGATAAAGGAATATGCAAATTCTAGAAAATATTTAGGAGGTAGAATTAGTAGGTCTTTGTGACTAATGGGAAGCCAGGATTATATACAGATTTCTGGCCTGACCAGAGGAGTTGCCACAATCAGTAAAACAGGAAATACAGGAGTAGAGTAAGTTGAGAGTTAAGGAAAGATGTTAAACTCAGTTATGATTATGTTAAGTTTGTAATGCCTGTGGAACATCAAAAGAAAAAAATCCAGGAGGGAATCTAGTATTTGGATCAAATGCGCAGGAGGGTTCTGGATTGAAGTCACAATTTGGAATACGCATAGAGATAGTAACTGGAGCCACTGGAGTGACTGAGATCACACAGGAAGATTTGCATAGAGTTAGAAAAGAAAAGTACCTAAGAAAGAATACTAAAGAAAGGAAAAGGCAGGGGAAGGTAAAAGGAGACAAAGAATAAGCAACCAAATAGGAGGAAAACACACAGAATGTGGTGCCAAGAAAATGAAGTATTTTGAAAAGGTAGAAGTAGTCAACAGTGTCAAATACTGTGGTAAATCCAAGTAATAAGGATTGAAACCATCTAGTTGATGCTAATTACAGTTATTTAGGCTGTTGAACATGTCCCACGGCTCATTGGCATTGTTTATTTTTTTCTCTCTTGTCCTGTTGCTGTTTTAATCATTTTGGTTGCGGTGTCTCCAAGTTCACTAATTTATTTCTTCTGAAATGTCTAATCTGATGTAATCCCATTTGTGATGGTTAATTTAATGTGCCAAGTTTTCTAGGGTATGGCACCCAACTTTTTGGTGAAACAACAGTCTAGAAATTATTGTGAAGATATTTTTTAGATGTGACTAACCTTACATCGTTAGACTTTGAGTAAAGCTGATTACCCTCCATAATGTAGGTGGATCTCATCCAATCGGTTGAAGACCTTAAGAGAAAATAACTGAGGTTCCCCCAAGGAGGAGGAAATTCTATCTCCAGATTACGTTTGAAATAAATACTTCGACATCAACTCCTGCTGAAATTTCCAGGCCACTGGCCCTACCTGATAATTTCAGACTTGCCAACCCCTCCCCACAAATGCTTGAGCCAATCTCTTAAAATAATCTATTTATTTGCTCATTCGTTCATTCATTCATTCCCATGTACCTCCTACTGATTCTGCTTCTCTGGAGAACCCCTTTTACATCATCCATTGCGTTTTTCATCTCAGATATTGCCGTTTTCATTCCTAGAAGTTCCATTTAGATCTTTCCTATATCTTCCATCTACTTAACTTATAAACATAGAAATTGCAGTTATAATAATTGTTTTTAATGTTCTGCTTTTTTATAACATATATACCAGTTATGGATTGCTTTCAGCTGATTGATTTTACTTATCATGGGTCCTCTTTTCCTGCGTCTTTGCATGCCTGGTGATCTTTGATTGGATACTACCCTGTGAAATTTATGTTGTTGGGAGCTTGATATTTTGGTATACCTGTAAATCTTCTTTAGCTTTGTTTGTGGATATAGTTAAATTTTTTGGGAACAACCTGTTCTTTCAGTGCTTGAATTTAAGATGTATTAGCTGGGGTCAAAGTAGTACTTAGTCTAGAAGTAAATACAATAGAATTTGCTAATTGATTTGAAGTTGAAGCAAGGGAAGGAAAACAGATGATTCTAAAGTTCTAAACCTAGATGAGTAAGAAACAGAGATGTGAGAAACAAAAAAACCACCATCATATCTAAAAAAGTTTAGTTATGATAAAGTAAAAATATCTGAAAATAGTAAAAAGAAAAAAATCAAATCCTATATGTATGATGAAAATTGAGAATCTCCTATTCTACCCCTCCTCCTTCCAGAGTACATAGGCAAACTTTGTGAACTGTTTCTGTTTAGGTGGTTCCGGTAGTTAATCCCACAATTCTAAATAACATGCACGTCGCTTTTCTTCTTGCATTACCAATTTGTAGTGTCATTCGCTGTCTTCCTGCTATTAAAGAAAAGGCTTTGGCTCACTTACGCAAAGCCTCTCCCCTCCTGTACCCAAACATTGATATTGTTATTCTTAGCCCTTCTACCAGTTACCTTGTTAACCATACAATAAGTCCAAATTAACTACTTCTGCACCTCTTGAAAGCAAGTATTCTTAGCATCACAGTAAAATGGATCTTCTTTTCTTTCATTATATCAAGTTCTTAAAATGAAGCCATAATATAATTAGCTTCATATTTGGACTATAGCTTAACTGTTTTCAACTGCTTGTTTTTTCCTAGAGTTTCTGGTTGCTTTTCATTTTTCTTAAAAAGGCGGGGGGGGATGGAAGAATTACAAGCCTTCATTATAGCCTCATATTTATCTTGCCTTCCTTTCAATTCTATAGTTTCTTACAGAGAGTTCAGATTTCTGCTGGAGATATCTCGTTCCATCTTTCTACTTTCCTGCTTCAGTATAACTGAGTTTCTTGCCTGCTACAATGTACAGGGAATTCCTTTATTTTTTAATTTAGAAACAATAATTCCTGGATTCTATATATTCTTTTCGGTTTTCCCCAATGTTCAAATTTCCTCTGAAACTTTATCCTCCAGCCCTACGGTTTTTTTGTCCGTACGTGAACGTGACATGTTCTCTCTCACCTTGTGGCCCTTGTAATGCTCTTGCCTCTACCAGGCACACTCTCTAATCGCTTTGTTTAGCAAAGTCCTATTCATATTTGGGATCTTAGTTTAAAAGAACATTTGCTCTGTTATGTTTTCTAACCCCCTCTTCTACTTCCATGCCCACACCATTTAGACTCTGTCCCTCTTTTGTGGAAGCCACAAAACACTGCATTTTCCCTGTCGTGACACTTTTCACCGTATATTACAATAGCTTTTAAACTTGAAGCAGGCAAGAACAATGTCTACCCTATTTATAAAGTCATTGCCTAATAACCATGGTGGCTTAAGACAACTAATATTTCTATATAAAAAAATTAATGAATTAGTAGAAGGTATTCTATAATCAAAGAATAGTTAAATAACAGGTTAGACCAACTTCATAGAATATTCTTGTCATTAATATGATCATTTTTTATAAGATGAATAATTAAAATACATAGCATATGTTAAAGTTGTAAAAAGAATACACTTTGACTAAAACAATATAATAGTTGGCAGATTTATGAGTATTTTCCACTTTTCACCTCAACCTTTCTTTAATGCTTTGAAATGCAATTTCATTGCTTTTAATATAATCAAGCAATTATAAAATAAATAATGTCATACACTGTAAATTCTTAGTTAAAATATTTATAAATATCAAAATGTAAGAAAAAATAAAGGAAACTAGGATTTTCCTTTTAAACCCTAGAATTTTGGTTAGACTTTGATAATAAAAGTAGTTTTGGAAGTAGCCCTTATGAGATATCCTCTAACACTTTCTCATAGTAAGCCTTTTTTTTTAAAAAAAAAATTTAATGTAAACACTCTTCTATTCTAACTACTATGATATGTAAAAGTGTTATAGTACTATTCTAGTTCAAACTTTCCTGAAATTTCTAGAAAGAAAAAAGAAAGAAAGAAAGAAAGAAAGAGAGAGAGAGAGAGAGAGAGGGAGGGAGGGAGGAAGGAAGGAAGGAAGGAAGGAAGGAAGGAAGGAAGGAAGGAAGGAAGGAAGGAAGGAAGAGAGAGGGAGGGAGGGGAAGATAAAAGAAGAGAGAAAGAATGAGAGAGAGGGAAGAAGATCAGAAGAAAGGAAGAAATGAGTAAATAAATATAGTAGGTTCAAACTCTTAAAAAATATGTAAATAAGTATCATTTTGTGATTAAGTATATTTTTGAAAATTAAACAACATTTTTCAAACATTTCCTTTTATAGTGACTTCTCAACCATCTAGCACTTGACTCTCTCAGACATGCACATAGCTTTGGGTTAAGAATAGCTCACCACTAGAAGGCCAGATAAGCACTTGCAGTGGCATGTGCATTTAAGCCCATGAAAGGGGGACAAAGACAATATCCAAATCAGAGTAGTAGGCAAGGGTAAGAAGTGTAGCAAACACAGTCTAAGAATACAGACAAGTTGACTGAATGGACTGGAAAAAGAGCCAAAATGGAAACCAAACACAAAGCTGGACTCTCACGTCATATTGAGAGCCAAGTCAGGCATGATGGAGGCATAGGCTGAAGGCATGTAGATAATATGGGTAAGCTAGGCTTTCCTCCTCCCTTTCTGAGAAGAAATGATCTTTTCTCCTGTCCATGGATAAGTACGGTTTGGGCAGCACATGTGAGTTACTTAGATATTATGAGCCTAGCATCTAGATGCTGGCCAACCGACTTTAGAAAGACAATTCAAATCTTCTATAATAAATCATATTGTTATATTTACATGTATCTTCAATTCAAGGAAAAGGTATCAAAACTACTAAAATGCTCTCCAAAGTCATAATGTGAATCAAAGATGAACCAGAGTATGAGATCCAAATCCTCACTCCTAGCATCATTGCATTTGCCTATTATGCTGCTTCTCATTGTACCCATTAAAAGTTATTCTTTTTTCCCCTAATGATATAACATAAATCTCAAGGTAATATTAGAGTTATAGTTCTTTTCAGAATGTGAAGGCAATCTCTAGTTGATAGCAAATAGAAAAATATTATTATATGATGAGTTTTTTCTTAAAGAGTTAAGTCCTACATATTACTCATATCAGAAAATAAGAGCTAATTCTTAGCAACAATATAGACTGGTTCCCTGTATACACGCAAACTCAAATATACAGGTCACAGCATAAAGGTTAACACTGCAGGCTTTAAAGTCAAACAACGAATGTTTAATCAAAATTCTGACAAACCATGTGATCTCGGGCAGGTGACTTAACTTCTTAAGTCACAGGTTCTTCATCCATAAAGTGGGGATAAGAACAGTAACTCCTTCAGTGAGGATTAAATGAAAAATGCACTTAAAGGCTTATCCCAATTCCCAGCACTAGAGTTACTACTCAATTAATGTATACTAATAACCATAGTAATAGTCCCCTCTCAGATTTATGGCAGGAAGCTCACAAAATGGAGCTAAGACTCTCCTCTGGGCTCTTCTGTTATACTGGTACCCATGACATGGAATTTATGTCATATTTGAGAGCATTTCATGGAGAAGGGAATGCCTCTCCATGTTTTCCAGGGGCACTGGTGTTACACCACAATACAGCTCTGAAAACCTAAGCAGATTTCAAAGTTCCTTAAATAGTTTTCTTGGCCAAGAGTCATGTATGTCGCCAAACTGCAATGGAATGATTTTCCACTCAAACTTGGCAGCAGTGAAATTCAAATGGAAAAGTGGGAGGAAGTTAAAGGGAAGGGATATGCTTCCTTCCTCATGGCAGTTTTAGACTCTTTTGTACCACAGAGAAATGTTGTGAAGGGAGAGAAATTATGGATGAGTATTACAGTATTTATTCTTAATGTATCAAAGATAAATTGCTAGCTACCATGAGAACAATCTTTTTATCATTTTTTCATATTCTGTGAACTCTTTTTTTAAAAAAAAAAAAAAAAAAGACTTTGGAATTTCTTCATTTGGATGCTCTCATTCAAGTAGAATGAAGCCAGATATTTTAAGTCAAAAAAGAGATATTTGACTTCAGTGATCACACAGAAGTTCTCTCTTCCTTTAAAATATAAACTAGAACCCAACAGCAAAATAAGTAAGAGAGTAAGAGAGTAACAGGAATCAGAATAAATGCCAATGGATGTTTAAATCATCTCCAAACAGAGCTCTAACTCAAAGCATTCTGATGGCATTCTAACCAAATTAAGAAACTTGAATGATAAAGACTCTATATGGTTCCTCAGAAAACACTACTGCAAAGTACTAACAGGAAATGTTTTCTTATTTATGTATACATGGCTTATTTCCAAAAAAGATTTGAAGCAAGGCATAAAGATAAATATAGTACATTGAGATGGGGGAAAAAACATAAATAAGAAAACCAGAAGAAAAATAAAAACAATTAAGAAAAACAATAAATATATTAATGCTAAGTGTGGGCCATAAATTTGCTCTAAGCATCCTAGAAGTCAATAAAAAGAGGTTAGTTATATTATTTGAAATTTATAAGAATAACAACAATGATCATTTGCTCAAAAAAACTTATTGTTATCTAATATAGTCCTCTTTCCAGGGTTTACAACAATTTCTTTAAATGTTCTTGTAAAAGAGAACACTATTATTTGGGCTCTAGAAAAAAATGTTAATATATTTCAGAGATCCTACTGTTATATTTAGGTTGAAGATGTCATGACACCAGCAGAAATATTTCTAGTTAAGACCGAGAATACCTAGTAAACGTACTGTAATAATATCCCCGTGTAATTTTTAGCGGTTGGTGTTCTTTCAAAAAATCTGTAGAAAGATCATTTGGTTTTTAATAATGAAATTAATCTACCATAAGATGCCATAGTTCAGAGATTAGCAGTTTTATATTTCATGGAACTGTATGTCTGTAGTAGATAGAATAATGGGTCTCCAAAGATGTCCACCTGGAATGTTACCTTATGTGGCAAAAGGGACTTTGCAGATGTAATTAAATTAAAGACTCTGAGATGGTGATATTATTCTGGATAATTTGTATTGGATTAATATAATCAGAAGGGTCCTTAAAAGAGGGAACAAGAGGATCAGAGCTGGAGAGAGGAAGTATGGTAACAGATGCAGAGGTTGGAGTGATTCAAGGAAAGGGACATTAGCCAATAAATGCAGGTGATCTCTAGAAGCTAAAAAAAAAAGCAAAGAAATGGATTCTTCCCCAACACTTCTAGAAGAAATGCAGCCTTGCTGACACCTTGATTTTAGGATTTCTGACCTCCAGAACTGTAAGATAATAATTTTGTGTTGTTTTAAGCCACCAAATCTGTGGTAATTTGTTAGAGCAAAATAGCAAACTGATTCAATGACTATGAACTAATTATGTTACTTACTGATAGCATGAATTTCTACCCAGGTTGTCAAAAGCAAGAAAAAATGTGTGTGATTTTTGGAAGTAATTCTCAGTTGAAAACGTATCTCCTATATTTTTAGCTAAACCACAAAATGAGTCCCTGGTATTTTTTGATACTTTTAATATGACAGTTTTTAAAGTATGCTTCGCTAGTTTGTAGGATATTAACAGGTGTTAAGCACTAAAGAAATTCTGAGGCCAAATAACTTGGCAAAACTGTAATATTTCATTGTAGAATAGTTAAAATAATTTGTTTTAAATTACTCCAGGTGTCTAGATTTACTAAGAAACTTTCTGAGTTATACAAAGGATCCAAATAAAATTACTGTAAGAAGTAGGTGGAAGATAAAGACACAGTGGTAGAATAAATGTACCAAATGATAGTATAAAAAACTCATACCAGCTTTATAAAGTCTTGTTTATTAACTCTCATCACAATTTCACAATGCTCAGCCTATGCCCATGTAACCACCTCTATAGTCTCTGTTCACCAAGCAAAATGCCGGCTCAGCAAATAGACTCTCCGATAACACAGCTGTTCCTTGATGTCCCTGCCACCTGCCACTGACTTTGACCATGGAAACTTGCCTAAGCTTTTATTTGGAGAAATGACGCCAGGACTGCTCACCAACCAAAGTGAAAAAAAGTAAGCCATCATTCTTATTTATTTAACCCAACCGCTTATAATCCACTCACCTAACATATTACACCCTCTCTCATCCAATTCTCTCAAGCCATGCAGGGAAATAAATTTGGCAAGAATGTAAGTTTAGTGTACCACAATCTTTAAGCATGGACATTGCAGAAGCGTCAGACCTACTCCTAACAAACAAGATTTTGATAGTCTCAAAGTTCCTGGGGCACATAAAAATGGCTTCTAGGCTTGTCAACAAGAGTCAAACTTTACAAAAGTACTACACTAAAAATTTTAACAGATTTCTTCACTATAGAATAAACGTCTACCAGGAATTTTTAAAAGAAAAAAATTATACATTTATGACCAAGGAACTGTCTTCTCTGGAACATGTACAGAACAACATTTGGAAAACAATTTGTTAGTTATATATGAAATTTTCTACAAATTAGTCAACACTGTTGAGGATTATCAGGTGATAAGGAAAAAAAGAGAGCCAATAAAAAATTCTACATGGGCAATTTAAAAACTGATTTTGGCCAAATAACAAGGTAAATTGAAGCTCATTTCTAGATATCAAGGAAGAGGTCTGGGCCTTTTACTGCTAAACAGCTATAGCCAGGTTAATTAAAGTTGGATAGACTAAGAATGCCCAAGTTTCAGAGATGCTATTAAATCAGAAATTGAGATCGTGAGGTCAAGATAGGATTAGAATTAAAGAGGTCAACATCTGGCATGACATCAACATGCTTAATAGAAAGTGAGGTTACCCAAAGTCACCCCTCCTGCCAACTCCAACACAAAGCACAGAAACTAAAATAACATGATTCAAAATTAGTACTTCAGCATTACCTCAAGTATGAAAACTTAAAATTAGCAGAAAAAATGTTTCAGGCAAAATAAATGGTGTACTGAGAAATAACTCATTTTTAAAAATCATAAAATATAGACATACATATCTGACAAGGGAACAGTCATTCATCAGCTGGGAACTGCATAGGCTGTAAACTCAGAATAATTTCCTGATTTATAATCCTCTGTTTATCCTTAAGAAAAGAAAAAAAAAAATGTTATTTTTGAGAACTATCAAAAAAATATATGACCAACATTTAAAGACAAAGAGAGAATCTTAAAAACAGCAAGAAAAAGGCAGTTAGTTACCTACAAGGGGGCACCTGTAAGACTGTCAGTTAATTTCTCAACAGAAATTTTGCAGGCCAGAAGGAACTGGTCTGAAATATTCAGTGATGCAAAGAAAGGAACTACAACCAAGATGACCCTACCTATCAAAGCTATCATTTAGAATCAAAGGGCCGATAAGGAGCTTCCCAGATAAGAAAAAGCTAAAGGAATTCATCATCACCAAACCAGTATTACAAGAAATGTTAAAGAGACTTCTTTAGGAGGAAGAAGGGGGGGACATAAATATGAATAATAAAATAACAATAACTATGTACCTATCAATAATCACTTTAAATTAAAATAGATTAAATGTTCCAATCAAAAAATATATGGTACCTGAATGGATAAGAAAACAAGACCCATATATATACTGTCTACAAGAGACTCATTTCGGATCAAAAGACATGCAGACCAAAAGAAAAGGAAAAACTGTTTTATGCCAATGGAAATGAGAAAAGGCTGGGCAGCAATACTTATATCAGACAAAACAGACTTTTTAAAAAAAGGCAATAAAAGAGACAAAGAAGGACATTACATAATCATAAAGGGATCAATCCAACAAGAGAATACAACCGTTGTAAACATTTACGCACCCAATATTGGAGCACCTAAATGCATAAAGCAAATACTAACCAATACAAAAGGACAGACTGACAGCAATATAGTCATATAGGAGACTTTAACACTCCATTGATATAAAGGGATAGATCTTCCAGAAGGAAAATAAACAAGGCAACAGTGTCCTTAAATGACAGATTAGATCAGATAAATTTTATATTTTTAGAGCATTTCACCCCAAAGCAGCAGAATATACATTCAAGTACATATGAGACATTTTCAAAGATAGATCATGTTAGTTCACAAAAAAAGTCTCCATAAATTTTAGTAGACTGAAATCATACCAAGTGTCTTCTCCAATCACAATGGCATAAAACAGGAAATCAATTACAGGAAAAAATGGAAAAAAACACAAACACATGGAGGGTAAATAACATGCTACTAACCAATCAATAGGTTAACAATGAGATCAAGAATGAAACCAAATATACTTTGAGACAAAAAAAAAAAACCACAATAACTCAAAATCTATGAGACACACGTGAAAACAGTCATAAAAGGGAAATTCATAGAAATACACGTCTACCTTAAGAAACAAAAAAAATCTCAAACAATCTAATCTTAAACCTAAAGGAACTAGAAAAAGAACAAGAAACAAAGCACAAAGTTAGTAAAAAATCACCATGAAAATAAACAAAATAGAGTTTGAATAAACAATATAAAACATCAATGAAAACAAGAGCTGGTGTTTTGCAAAGATAAACAAAATTGATAAACCTTAAGCATACTCATCAAGAAAAAAAGAGAGAAACCAAATAAATAAAATAAGAAATGAAAAAAAAAGTGACAAAGGAATCCACAGAAAATACTAGGAATAATTATATGCCAACAAATTCGGCATGCTGGAAGAAATGGATAAATTGCTAGAAACATAAAATCTTCAAAGAGTAAATCAAGAAGAAACAGAAAATCTGAACTAACCAATTACTAATAACAAAATCGAATGAGTGATCAAAAAAAAAAAAAAAACCCAAAACAAAAATCCTGGACTGGATGGCTTCACAGGAGAATTTCACCAAACATTCAAAAAAGAATTAACACCTATCTGTTTTGAATTATTCCAAAAATTCCAAACTATTCCAAAAAATTCAAGCTAGAGGTGCTCAACCTCATTTTATAAGGCCTGATTCTAAAGGCAGGCAAAGTCAGTACAAAAAATATATATATAGGCCAATATCCCTGATGAATATAGATGCAAAAATCCTCAACAAAATATTAGTGAACTGAATCCAGCAATACACTGAAAAGATCATATACCATGATCAAGTGAGATTTATTCCTCGGATTCAAGGTGTGTTCAATATCTGTGAATCAATTAATGTGATATACCACATAAACAAAATGAAGGATAAAAATCATGTATCAATAGATACGGAAAAAGCATTTGACAAAACCCAGCATCCATTTATGATAAAAACTCTCAGCAAAGTAATATAGGGACCATACCTCAACATAATAAAGGCTATCTATGACAAACCCATAGTTAATATCTATGCAACAGTAAAAAGCTAAAAGTGTTCTCCTTACAATCAGGAAACAGACAAGGATGTCCACTTTCACCACTTTTATTCAACATAGTATTGGAAGTCCAAGACACAGCAATCAGACAAGAAAAAGAAATAAAAGGCATCCAAATTGGAAAGGAAGAAGTAAAGCTATCATTATTTGTATATGACATACTATATTAGGAGAACTCTAAAGATTCCACACACACACAAAAATAAAACTATTAGAACTGATAAGTTAATTTAGTAAAGTAACAAGACACAAAATTAATACTCATAAATCAGTTGCACTTCTATACACCAATAATAAGTTATCAGAAAAAAAAATTAAGAAAATAATCCCATTTACAATTGTATTAAAAAAATAAAATAAAATACCTAGAAATCAATTTAACCAAAGAAGCAAAAGACTTGTACTCAGAAAATTATGACACTGAAGAAGATGCAAAGAAATGGAAGCATATACTGTGCTCATGGATTGGAAGAATTAACATCATTAAAATGTCCATACTACCCAAAGCAATCTATAGATTCAATGCAATCCTTATCAAAATACCAATGGCATATTTCACAGAACTAGAACAAATCATCCTAAAATTTATATGGAGCCACAAAAGATCCCAAATAGCCACAGCAATCTTGACAAAAAGAATGAAGTTGGAGATATCACAATACCTGATATCAAACTATATTACAAGGTTATAGTAATCAAAACAGCATGGTACTGGCATAAAAAGAAACACATAGATCAATGGAACAGAATAGAAAGCCCAGAAATAAACTCATGCCTATATCGTCATTTAATCTATGACAAAGGAGGCAAGAATATACAATGGGGAAAGATAATCTATTCCATAATTGGTGTTAGGAAAATTGATCCGACACACAAACAAAAAATAAAACTAGACCACCTTCTTATATCATAAACAAAACAAACTCAAAATAGATTAGAGTCTTAAATGTAAGACATGAAACCATAAAACTCCTAGAAAACACAAGCAGTAAATTCTCTGACATTGCTCTTAGTAATATTTTTTCTAATATATCTTCTCAGTAAAGGAAATAAAAGAAAAACAAATGGGACTACATTAAACTAAAAAGTTTTTGCACAACAAAGGAAACAACCAACTAAACAGAAAGACAACCTACCAAATGAGAGAAGATACTCACCAATGACATATCTGATAAGGGGTTAATAGCCAAAATTTATAAAGAACTCACACAACCTAACACACACACACACACACACACACACCCCAATCCATTTAAAAAATGGGCAGAGAGCCTGAACAGACATTTCTCCAAAGGGGACATACAGATGGCCAATAGACATATGAAAATGACCTCAACATCACCAGTCATCAGAGAAATGCGAATTAAAACCACAAGGAGATATCATCTCCCACCTGTCAGAACAACCATCAATAATAAACCAACAAAGTGTTGGCGAGGATGTGGAGAAAAAGGAACCCTTATGCACTGTTGCTGGGATTGCAAATTGGTGCAGCCACTATAAAAACAGTATGGAGGATCCTCAAAAAATTAAAAATAGAACTACCTTATGACCCAGCTATTCCACTTCTGGGTTATTTATCCAAAGAAATCTAAAACACTATTCAAAAAGACAAATGCACCCCTATGTTCATTGAAGCATTATTTACAATAACCGATATATGGAAGCAACCTAAGTGCTCATCAGACAACTGGATAAAGAAAAGGTAGGACATATATACAATGGAATATTACTCAGCCACAAAAAAAAGAATGAAATCTTACCATTTTCGACAACATGGATGAACCTAGAGTATATTATGCTAAGTGAAATAAGTCAGACAGAGAAGGACAAATACCATATGACCTCACTTATATGCAGAATCTAAAGAACAAAATAAACAGATAAAACCAAAGCAGACGCATAGATGCAGAGAACAAGCTGATGGCTGCCAGAGGGCAGGGTGAAAATTAAGAAGTACAAATTGGTAGTTATCAAATAGTCATGAGGATGTAAAATAGAGACTAGGAAATATAGTCAATAATATTGTAGTAACTATGTATGGCACCAGGCGGGTACTAGATTAGTCAAGGGGATCACTTTGTAAATTACATAAATGTCTAACCACTCACTATGCTGTACACACGAAACTAATAAAAAAATGTCAATTGTAATTAAAAAATCAAAAAAGAGGAAACAACAGTGAAGGAAACAAAATTTTGAATAAAAAGTTCAAATTTACAGGTATAAAAGAAATAAGTCATGGAGATGTGGTGTATAGCATCGGGAATATAGTTAACAATATTGTGATAGCATCTTATGGTATCAGATGGTTACTGGATTCATCATGTTTATGACTTCTTTAGGTATATAAATGTTGAATAACCATGGTATATACCTGAAACCAAAATAATATTGCATGTTAGTTATATTCTAATAAAAATCTTTTAAAAAAATCTTTGAAATTGGAAGTAAAAAATTATGAGTTTTTCTACTCAACAACCAAAAAAAGGCATAAGAATCAACCATTAACTGTTTTCCATAGAAAGTTATCAACTAAACTTCCCTGTTCCAAAATATTTTTAAAAGAAATTTATTCACCAAATTTTTATATTCTAGGAAGAAAAACATTATAAACGCAGGCTTTTTTTTAACCTGGAAAAGCCTATAAACACCCACCCACAACTATATGCTATAATACGCAAAACCCAAATTAGTGTAACGTAGTATAGAGCCTTCAGTAAAGAAACTTCACAGCATATGGCAGTCACTATAAATTTATTGTCTTAGGTACACCTGTATTCTATTAATCAAGATGATATGATTAATTTTTAAAGCAAAAGAGGTATATCCAGTTTATATTTTCACAAAACGAACTTGAAATGTGTTCACAATAATTAGTATATTTTATCATTAAAAGTAATTTATTCAACAGATATTTATTGAATGATTTCTCAAAACACTGAACTAACAATGATGAGTACTAATCTGTGTGCCTATCTCATAATTTCATTCATTTAATTCCTCTCTTCACAAATATACAATTACTTATGACCAAAAAATAATATTTTATAGTTATGTATGTTTAGTTTTTTCTGGAGAGCCATAAAGGGAAGATAACTTCTAAATCTTAAAATGGAATGATCCTTTTCATTTGTGATTCTGGGAGGTTTACTTTATTTCAATATAACTTTTAATGGCATACTTTCTTAAAATATTAAATTAATTTACCTTTTTTCCCTCAGGTTCATTGATAGTACATAATGTAGCCAGGTATCCTGTAACTAAAGAAATAAATAATTTCAAAGAGAAAAAGGTATTTTAATGCATGTTTTCATAGTAAAAAGCTCTATTTTTAAAGTTAGGCATCTGTTTTCAAAAAAAATAAAAATAAAAATCTGAAGAGGTTTCATTTTGTTTTAAAGTATGCTTATTTTTACTTTAAAGTTTGATAGCATTTCCACTTGATAAAATATTTTAGCAGAAACACTATAAAAGCAGCCATGAAAACTGAAATAATACATTGTAACCTAGAATATTTTAAAATAAAACTGCCTAAACAAAAGATTTCTCAGTAGCTGGAGAGCAGCTACAATTGTAAGAAGAAAATTGTTTCCCAGAGAAATAACAGAAATAAACTCTAACTTATTACAACTGCAAATTGTTTTTGTAAAGTGTTCTGGTCTTAACCCTAACATGATAATTAGACTCAGTATTTCTTTGAAAATATTATACTGTTGACTTAACAGAATCATATTTCTCACGACCAGTTATCTCTTCAATGTAATGTTTTATATTACATAAGTATCCTGAGTACACAAAGAGGAGCACTGTCATTGTTTGTAGCAGCAGTTAAAAGATAATGTTAGATAATATAAGCATCATTTTCAGGTAAATCTATTAACAAAACAGTTAATAGATCACTATGTGATTGACACTGCATTAGAGATGGAAAATATTATGCTTACTCTTCTGAATCCTAAGTACTAAGGACGTAAAGCTAGCAGATTTTGTTTTCTGCTTTTTTTAATATGTTGGTTTGGGGGAAGTTTTATTTTTTATGTTTTGCCTAATTAAAATTATCTTAAGTCCAAAATTACTCATTGCAAGGAACTGGGTTCATGAAGAGTAATCCCTTTAAAAATAAAGTTATTTGGATATAAAATTTGTGTGAAGAAATTGGATTATCTCTATAGCTCATCATTCAGTAATCTGCAAACAACATAACAAGCTGTGAGGAAAGGATATAGTTTTTCTCCACATTATTATTCACATCATACACAGGAGAAAACTGAGAGATATTAAATAACTAGCCCGAGACCACGTAGTTTATGAATGGCAGAACTTGGCCTCAACCACCATTGACAGCTAAGATCAGCTCTTGGACCTCTCCAACAGATTGGGACCACCAAATTTGCCTATTTCACCCCACATTAAACTTCTCATTTCAATGTATACCGAAAATAAATAAAAGCACATGCATTCCATAAAACAACTATGTACGATCATGCAAAATCATTATCAGAAATATTTTTGTTTTCTCAGGTTGGAAAAATATTTCATAATTCATTTCATTTTGATTTTTATGAACTATTTTATGCATGTTTTCTTTCAGAAAAACTATATAGATCTTAATTCTTATACATAGGAAAGACAAGTTAAGAGAACTAACAGTACATCCCAAAAAATTCCCCAGGGACAGAATCTCTAGTCCCATTTTTAAGCCTCCTATCAGACATAAGGCACATACCCAGCCATGATTCTCATGCCTACCGAATGTCTCCCCAAGTCGGACTTCTTGGCTCTAACTTCATGGGTAACGAAAGCAAGCCCATGGACACCACAGGGCAGAAAATCCTCTTCAATAACATTCTTCACTGATTTTTTAAAATTGAAAAAAAATCAAGAAGAAATTCTATAAATAAGAATAATTTCCCTTTCCTTTTTACTTAGAGGTTTGCATGCTTACTCCAAGCATAAATTTACATTCCCATTATAAAAATATTTAGAGCTTCATTTGAAATTTATTGTAGTTGTAGCAATTCATATTCAAGCAGTTTCCAGGCCCTCAAAGCAGCATAAATTCATTTTTAAACTAATTTCCTTGTTTTGCAGAAAGGCAGAGAAAGTCCAAACTGCTCCTTAATGAGATTTTTCTCATTAATAAAGGCTTTTTAAGTAAATTAAATCTAGTTGTGTTTTCCTAGTAATCCTAACACTTTTAATATGATGCTTACTTAAATTTCTAAAGAATCTGATGTAAATGTTAGTGTGGGTTCATCAACCTACTTTGGCTGATTCTCTATGCTGAGAAAGGTGTCTTTCCAAAATGACACCACAGCATCCTAGGAAAAAGTTCTGCCTTAGCGCACTGAACTATAATAATATATTACATGTTTGTACCCACTTCTAGAATATAACCCTGGAAGGCAGAAACCTCATCTTATTTGCCTTTTAATGGCATTTAATAAATACATTTGGAAGAAAGGAAGGTATAAAAGTCAAATACTTTTGAAGCTCTTGCCCTTCCCCCTTTTTTTCTTCTTTCCCTCTTTTCTGAACAATTCAGACATTATGTGGGTAGAATGAGGTAGGCTTCTAGGTACAAAACCCAGCAGGGTGAGGAAGGTGTCCAACTAGGAGGGCTGCCCTGCATTATTCAGTACCTGAGCGAGGTGAGGAGAGCGCTCACATGAGTGGATGACCTGAAGCAGGAAGTCAGAAGCCAAGTAGGATGACTCAGGGGTCCCTGCAGGAGGAACAACCCAGAGTAGGGTATCAAAGCCAGACCAGGGTGAAGGAGTCCACAGATTGCGAGAGCCCAGAGAGGAGAATCAGAGAGTGAAGAAAGCATCCATGCATAGAGTTGACCAAGCTCAGAGTGACAGAGCTTGAGGTGAGCGGTATCCATATAGAGAGACACCCTGGAATGGGGTGTCAGAGCCCAGGCAGAGTGAGGAGGCTATCCCTGCAGAGCGCCTGGGCCCAACCGGGGTGATGAGGACATCTCCATGCTAGACATAGGTGGGGATCCAAGCCTAAGCTAGTGAGGAGGGAAAGGCGGTGGCAGTCAAGCACAGGGCAAGGTTGTAGGGAGTGGGGTTCTGAGCCTAAGAAGAGGGACGAGGGGACCTAATGTGAGGTACTACCTGAGCACTGGTACCTCAGTGCCGGTTGCTCAGACCTGGCCTAGTATATTGGAACATGGCTATGGTGAGCAAGGAATCCACACAGGGAGTAGTGACATTGGTTAAATCCAGGGGAATGAATAAACAAGTAATCTGAACAAAGGTGTAGTAATAATAATGGGAGCCAAGTTTCTCACTGTCAGAGAAGAGAAACAAAATTGGAAGGGGCCAAAATTCAGATGAATCCTGAGGAATTTTGTTTTGGAATCTAAATTCATCTGAGAGAGCAAATTGGCAAATGT
The DNA here is from genome assembly GCF_014176215.1 of Rousettus aegyptiacus. Classification (NCBI taxonomy): domain Eukaryota; kingdom Metazoa; phylum Chordata; class Mammalia; order Chiroptera; family Pteropodidae; genus Rousettus; species Rousettus aegyptiacus. The sequence goes on from NW_023416311.1 coordinate 53,679,532, forward strand.
TAAAATAGTTCAATGCTTAAAAAATAATCAGAACTTATTATTATTTAAAATATTAGTATATTTTATAATACTAATCATAGTATATTTTATGTAACATAAAACTGTAAATATGGTGTGGGATTTTAGTATATTTAAAATTTTGATAGAAAGCTTCAAAAATACCAGTAGGAAAAGAGGATAATTCACTGGCGCTGGCAGGTCCTGACCTTGGGAGATCTAGGGTGGCTCCACCTTGTTCCAGGTCCCCTTCCCCTCTGGCACTCTCTGGCCCTGTGGTATAAGGTTGGTATGTCAAGTGGGTTACCTCACAAACTCTCAGTGCAGAGCTCTCCTCATCCAGCAAACTTCCTTCTGATGAGATACTGGCAAGATGGCTTAAGCTCTACTGGCCTTAGAGTCCAGTTCCCCCACAGAACACTCACACATCACTGCCACAACAAACCAAAGAAAATAGTCTGACTCCTGCAGCCTCCAGTCTCTCCCAGTTCTCCTGCTTAAATAAGCACAGAAAGTAGATCAGCCAGCCAGTCAGCTGCAAGCAACTTCTTGAATGAATTTTCATTCTCTACAAACAATTTCTCTCTCCTCTCCTCTCCTCCCTTTCCTTCCTCTCCCCTCCTCTCTCCTCTCCTCTCCTCTTCTCCCTTTCTCTCTCTCTCTCCCCATCTCTCTGTTCCTCCTATCAGCCTTAGAATTCCATTATAAATACTGGAGGGGGACCTAATATAGTTGAAGGAGGGGCTCCTTGTGGTTGGGAATTGCAGATCTAGTTTGAGCCTTGGAGGGACTGTCACACGCCAGCTCCCTTTAGAAACTGAGATACTGGCTGTCCTTAGTTTTGTTCCCTAGCCAGAGTAATAAGATAAATCCTACTCAAAAGCCTAATACATATGTTAATGCAAGAAAAATGTCAGGAAAGATACACACAAAACTGATGACCATTGTTAAAATTCAGTAGGGAAAATGGGAAAAAGGAAACTTATACAGGTACTGTCTGAATCTTTTCCAAGACTATATTTATACATTACTTATTTAACTTAGAATAAATCAAAAGCAATAAAAATTTTAAAACTAATTACAGTCAAAAAAAGAACATTGTGAATATAAATCACAGAATGAGATCTGTCACCATAAAATTAATGAAGAAATGAAAAGATGAATAGATTTGTCCATATAATATATATGTGCATATCTCATACAAATAGATTTTTTAAAACTTTAAAACCCTAATGGTTAAAAGAGCTAGACACATGAATTAACTATTCATAAAACGAGAAAAACGAATGTCTAAGTTTGAAAATTAATCAGTACCTATTGGTTGCCTTGGGGTACTGGATTAAAGGTAGGGTTTTTTGTCTCTTCTTTTTTTTCCCCATAAAATTTCTGCAATGAACATCTATCTTTTTAAAATCAGGGGGAAAAAAAACTTTAAAAGAAGCCCCTCTCACCCCTACCAGCCCCCATAGTACATATGTGTATATATACCAATTATATATTTTTGATAAAACTTAGTCTCGACACTAGTAAAACAGGGAGAAATATAGAAACTCAGAGCCCAGTAAGGAAACCTAATGACTTATCCTTTTCCCAAAGAGATAAATATTTAACAACAGTTTTAATCAACCTGATAGTTTATAGTGGATTTGATATTTTTAAAAAGTTGCTGAATCTTTAATAAGTCTTTCAAGAAGTAGCAGCATGACAAATTTTTAAATCGTTAACCAAAAAAGCATTTTACTTTTTTTATATATATAATTTCATAACTTTCTAGAAACCATTTCCTATAGCTTCCTGGCATTTTCCTTTTCTTCTCTTTTTCTTTTCTTTTAAGAAGTTAACATACTAAAACTCCTTGTTGAGAATGAAAATTTCATTCCTCTGGCTTTCAATAATTCTAACACTTAAATCTTTTTTTTTTTTTTTTTGGAAACTCTATATCTGCTCTTTCTTCTTTCACTTAATTTTTATATGAGTGGACAAAACACTAAACTGAAGATATCATAATTTCCAAAATTAAAATGTCAATCTATTTATAGAATAAGTATAATGAAATTTAAATACATTCATTACAATCATGAAACATGAATAACTTTACATCTTTACGTAGTGTATATCCCAAGAATAAGTGAACTCCAACCTTTTCAAAACTTTTATAATGTAGTTTCTGTCAAAAAGAAAAATGCACAAATCTCTTAGAGCTAGTCTTGTGTCTAAAATTAACTTGTGAATGAAAGAGCCAAATGCAAGCTCATGGTAGTTTTCTCAAGAAGCTAAACCCTAACAAAAGCAAACACCAAGACATTTGCATCATTTGGGCCTGTTCCCGGCTCTAACCAAGGAAAGCCGGAAATGGAAGAAAGAAGCAATGATGAAACAACAAGGGAGCAATCTCATGAAATGAATATCAAAGCCTGACTTACTCCCCAAAGCACTCTTTGACAATTCAAAGGCATAAAACCTGCCTTTGATTTAATCTGCCTATCTGTGCAGCTGGTAAAAAAAAAAAAAAAAAAAAACCTACCAAATGAAAAAGGAATCCTAAACTATATTTCCTGAAGCAAAAATAAAATCAAAAGAAGTAATGTAGCTATACGATATCATTTTAACAGTTTAAATCAATCTTGGGTTATCCTAATAATTAAATTAAAAAGAATCAAGGGTTTTTTTTTTTTAACCTTGCATAAAATTACATACTATTAACAGATATAATGACACATTCATTTTTTTAAAGAATGAAAAATTTTACTATTTTTTCCACATTTGAAAGTATTGCTTTTGTTATTATAGTGTGGACTTAATTTCACTAAGAGATGAAGAGGACAAAGTGTAGTATTAAGCAAAATATTCTTGGTAAACTAGTAAATATCTCATCCAACAATACTTAGAGCCTGTTAAAGAGTCAGAATTTTAGTAAGCTAAAAATTGTCACACAGAAACAGGTGGTCCTCCCCAGAGAGCTTTGGGCACTGGACACTTATGTGAGCTAGCAATGAGCCCCAGATCACAGCGGGAAGGCTTGCAGACATGACACGTTCAGTGCCAAAGCAAGGGCTCTAATTAGCAAAGGGTTCCGGTCTGACGGTAAAGGGCTTAACCTTCCTTGGGAAATAATGAGCCAGACAATGTTTAAAGCCTCCATGTAAGTTTTAGGGAAGAAAAGGGGGTGCTGAGAACTGCCTTACATGTGCTAAACTGACAGACACAGGTGACCGAACGATGAACTCTACACTTGGCAAAGAACAAGAAAAACTTGGTATGTGCTAGCATCCCCCAGAGCTGCATTCCTTTTTTGTCCCTGAAGTAAGATGAAACAATTTGATAGGCCACATTATTTGGTTGAGTTACTTTACAGAAAATAGAAGACTTGGTGGATAAGATATATTTTCTGAAAACTTGATCTAGATACCAACTTTTACAATAAGTCAACATCTGGGAACTTTTCTGAAGAGCAGAGACAAATTTCAGTTTAAAAAGTTCATTTGCAAACAAACATTCAGTGCTTAGAATTATCTTACATGATGTCCACACCAAGGACCCAAACACTAAATAAATGAAAACATATCCTTCTTGTCTTCTAATCCAAAAAATTATTACTGCCCCTGGAAGTTGCTTGCACATGATTTTTTTTTTTACTTTTAACTACGTAAACTCTAAAGAATAAGAAATGTATTCTGATTTTTATGTACTATAATTAAGTCTGTGGGAAAATACTCGCTTTTGATTGTTCACCAAAGCAATGTGTATGTATTCTTTAATAAACTAAGTAGATAACTACTAAAATAATTGGGTTTTCCTACTTCATCCATTCAACATGCTACGCCTAAGAACTAAGCCTTCTGGGGCACTTAAAAATTAACATTTATATACTGTATATAAAAATACTAATGTTTTATACATTCTAGTAATCCTGAGATGTCTTCCTATATCTTTTTAGAAGGTATAAAAACTCGACTCAGTATTAAAAATGCTAATTGTGTTTGCTAAAAAAAAATGCATCTTAAGAATTATAAACCCCAAGTAAAGTTAATAAATCACCAATAAAATTCTTAAGGTCTACAAACTGGGGTTACAAATTTTAAATGAAGAGCATTGCAAAATGAACATCTAGTATAGATGATGTAATACCTTGCTAAAAGACTAAAAGTTCTGAATTCTGAAATACACCTGTTCCCAAGGATTTCTGCTTTATGAAATTATGAGATTATAAATGGTACATTTGTTTTCCCAATTAGGACACTGAGAATCAGGTTTTTCGTTTTCTCTAATAAAATACTTCAAAATAGCATAAAAAAATAAGACTCCAGATACACAGAAGAGAATAAAAGACTTGCGTAGAACTATCCTTATTTCCTGTTCCTTCCTTTTTAACAATAGGCAATTTTCTGCCAGGGCCAAATAGTAAAGGTTTTGCTGTACCATGACTGCAGAAAAAACAAAGGTACTTTATCTGCCTCAACTCTTGCCAGGTGAAGGAAGAAATGGACCATCTCATGGAACACAAGTTCAGGTTAACCAGAAAACTGGGCAAATGACTGTGCTTTAAATATGCAAACAATAGATGCAAGCTACATTATTTGGAAGAAAGTTACTGAATTTGAAAACCAACTGCTTATAGGGAGCAAATACAAACACTGAAGAATATCACAAGGTTTTAATTGCTTTAATTGGTTATAAAATTAGCTGTTATAACTTTATACCATATATTTTGTTTGCTAACAGTCTTCCAAATCGAGAGTTATATCTAGAAAATAAAAAGTGCAACTATTTGTGACCAAAGAAGATAATGGCACTTATCACCTTCTAGCAGACATTTTCTTATTTATTAACTATATACATAAAATATTAAAATTATATATTAATATAACTACATTATATTAATAAAATGTTATTATATTTTTTATTATTGTTTGTCTCCCCTTATAATGTAAGCTCCACTCTGATAGAGATTTTCGTAGTTGTTCAAAGAGCACATAAAATAGTATCTGGAACATTTCACAAAAATTGTGAAAGGAATACATAAAATATAAAAGAAAAAATAAAGACAGAAAATAATTCCACTGAAAACACTTAACAGTACAACAGAATCAGATGTTAATTTTTAAAAAATAATCTCCAGGAAGAGTTAATCTGTTCTCATTAAAGGAAAGGTGCCAGACAACCAGTCCCTGCAGCATGCAGCTACAGAAGGCCCTCTCCGTGCTGGACAAGTCTGAGAGCCCGGGTCTTCCCACCCCACAAACCTTAGCCCAAGTTCACCATTCTCGGGGCAGTAATCCCAAACCTGGCTCTGGCACTTTCCATCTGAACTGATTCTACCATAAAATTTATATTGCCACTTATTCAAAGGAATAAACATGAATTAAAGGTTTAGTCCCAAGGTTTAAAAAAAATTTTTTGAATAAAGCTTGGAGCCAAAAATTTTAGACATGGATTGAGACTATAAAGATCTCTATGTCTGCTTATCTAAGCACTGAATTTTGAGATAACCACTGAAAAACACAACTTCGATTTTTGGTTTCATCATAATTTTATTATTAAATATTATTTAAACTATAAGCTGTAGCTTACTGAAATACGAAATGTTTTATAAGCTTTAGATCGGGGACCCCCAAACCCCAGAGAGTAGATGAATACCCTGGCCTATTAGGGACCGGGACACACAGCATGAGGTGAGCAGCAGGCCAGCAAGTGAAGAAGCTTCGTTTGTATTTGCAGTCACTCCCCAGCACTAGTTTTACCGCCCCAGCTCCACCTCAGACTATCAGGCATTAGGTTTCTCATAGGAGCACCAGTGCCTGTTTCCAAAGAGACTGAGAACTGCTGCTTTAGGCAGAAATGAGTATTAAGCAACTTAGAAAAGATCGTGATGAATTTTATGAAGACTAAAATTGAGCCTCTTTTCCCCAATTCCCCATCTCAACACACACTGACTGTGACCTTCATCATCACTCCACCTCTCACCACACAAGCAGGTATTACCTTGAAAATATCAATGACCTTCTTCTCACCAAATCCTCTTTTCAATCATTCTTTGGCCAGCATTTCATGATTTCTATTCTCTTTATTTAGGTGACACTCCACAATCCTAGATATTTCCCTGCTTTTACAAACATATCTTGAGCATTTCACACCATTCTTCCTCAATGAAGTCATCCTATGGAGCTAAGTTTTCTCTTTTGTTCATTTATCTGCATTGACAACTCACACATTCTTATAGTTTTAAGTTCTAGAGCGTGGGTTTTCTTGGAACAGGTACAATTTTGATGCTCAGTGAGTATTTACTGAATAAATGGTTCCTATTCTAGCCTATCATCAAGGCTATCATGTTTGTCCCATGGAATTATGAGATGTTGATTGAAAATATGTCAATAGACAAAGTTAGCAAATATAAAATCTTTTAACCAGCAAAGAATGTGGAAACTTACAGAGGTAGCTATACAAAGCAAGAAATAACACAGCATATTCCCAGGTAAAGGAATAGGCTTTCCATACCCCCACAAAGACAAATAGTGCAAGTTAGGGTTTTACCAAAGATGAGCAGGTCAGCCTTGCCAGCCTCATCGCTACCTCACATGACTCCTTGCTGTGCTTGCTTGCTCATTCAGGCTAATGGCTGGTGTTGGACAACCTCAGCACATTCCTTAATGTTCACTGTGAGACTAGAAGAAACAAAGGTCTAGCATTCCTTAGGAAGCCTTGGGTTTAGATCTGTCCCTAGATCCATTTCTGCAGGCCTCCAATACCATTTACCTAGAACATCATCAAATCCTTCCATTCCCTCAAAACAGATTGAAATACATCTTTCTATTCAAAACAGAGTCTTTCCTTTTTTTCAAAGGTTTAAATAAAAACAATCTTTTTTTAATGCATCTATGTTACATTCTAAATGATCTATCTTAATAATTCTTCTTTTTGTTGGTTAGTCTATTCCCTCCTATTCCCACAGCCACCATAGTAGGTAAGTTTATAGCAAACTTGAGGTAAATATGCCTGTCATGGGCTAAATTGTATTCCCTACTCGCCCTGAAAATTTGTACATTGAAGCCCTCACTCCCTAGAACCTGAGAATATGACTTAATTAGGAGTACAGCCTTTAAAGAGATGATCAAGGTAAAATAAAGTCACATGAACGGACCCTAATGCAGTATAGCTGGTGTCCTTACATGAAGAGGAGATTAGGACATCAACACACAGAAGGAAAATCATATGAAGAGACTGGAAGAAGGTGGCCAAAGATAGCCAACCTTGCCAACACCTTGATCTCATACTTCTAGCCTCCAGAACCATGAGAAGATAAAATTATGTTGTTAAAGCCACCTGGTCTGTGGTGCTTCATTGTGGCAGCTCTAGCAAACTAGTACAACATCCATCTCATTGTAACCCATTTACTTGGTCAATGATTCTTGTTCTCTGAACAGTAAATATTTAACATGTTGTTCTCTGGGTTAGGAGTTTTTAGCTCTTCGTGCAATTTCTGTGATCTGAAAGACACACGTTAGGTGTCATTCCTTCTACTCTTCTGCCCTTCCTTTCCATGCCTTCATGATAGCCATTATCTCAGGAATCTTTCTGCAGATGCTCCCCTTCAGTCATGCCACTTAAAATCAATTCACCCTAGATTCCCTGCATAAAAATTAAAGTTTAAAGTTTCCTGTACAATTAAATTAAATTAAAGTTAACTGTATAATCTATCCTTTCAATTTTTTAAAAAAAGAAAACTGGCTCTTCCTAATTCCTACATCAATAATTTATTCTTCTCACTCAACTGTATTCTATATCCTTTTGCAAGAATAGCCAAATTTCATTTTGAAATTCATATATTAAAAATATGTATCTCTTATACTGGAAATCCCTTCTGTGGTCTTTGAGAAATCTAAAATATACCTGAAATCTAAAACATACCTGAGAAATCTAAAACATACCTGAAGTACATTTTATTCATCCCAAAATCATTTTCAATGTTCATAGAAATGGAAGTATTTTTTTCTATACTCTATTTGAGTCAACTCTAACCTGCTATGATGCTAATATATAAGCTACCCTCAGAGGAAGGTTGACTCAGCTAGGAAAACCTTAAGACCAGTGAGGTCTATTATCATAACTACATTCTAGGAAAATTAAGGTCTCCAAGGAAAAGAAAAACACCTTAAAGCATTAAAAAAGGAAAAAAAAAAAATCCACAAAGCTTTCAATACACACACACGCACACACACACACACACACAAACTTTAAAATATATGCATTTCAAAGGTACTTTAAATTATTAAAGAGGAATTATTATGCTTGCAATATCACATTTTCTATCATAGTCTACTCACTTCTGCTAGTAAGACTGTTATTATGAGGAGGCACAGAATACTAATTTTAGCAATACAAACCAACTGTTTACACCTTGACAAATATGTTTTTCATATGTGACTATCTCCAATATGTTTCTGTCAAAAAAATTACAGGCAATTATAATAGCAATTGAGAATTATATGATTTAAATTTTCACTAGCTTGAAACAAAACCTTTAAACAAAATGAGTTCTAGTTTATTGACATAATTCTAAAAGAACAAATTTTAAACAAAGCCAATAATAATTTGACACTCTTCAAATGTGTTTCATGATAAGAATATTATGAAAGGTACAATACCTACTTTCCTAACAATAAATTTAAAAGTTTTTATTTTATTTTTTAACCAATTTCTATTGTTAGAACCAAAGACTAGACAAAGACAAAGGAAAATATGTCCAGATGATAAGAGTTCACTAGTCTAGAATATATTCTAAGGAAAGATGGAGAAAGATATCATGAAAATAAAAGAGATAATGACTGGTCTATTAACTCAGATTTTTTTTTTTTTTTGAGTTGCAACTAACAAACTCAATGAAAAAAGGCTTAAACAACAACAACAACAAAAATTAAGGAAGGGGAATATTCATTGGCCCATATAACTGAACAGTTAAGAAGTAGATTTATATTCACATAAAGGTTGATCTCAGAATCAGACATAACCCTTTCTTAGCTTTGTTTCCTCTGGTTTATTTAATTTGTAGACTACTCATGGCAGCCTCAGAGAAACTTCAAGGATCTCCCTTGAAACTTCATTACCTATAAACCTCAATACTCATATCGCCAAGCTCAGAGGATAAAAGAAAGTTTATGTCCCGCCAAAATCCTATTGAGGTTTATTCTGATTGGACCAGCTTAGATCACATGCCCTTTCTTCGGGTGCTATATTCTAAATGTCTTGAGCTAACTGAGTTTCATTTCTGAAGTTGGGTTCTAAGAAGGTCAACCCAACAGGGAATGTTGCCAGGAAAAAAGGGAGCATGAATATTGGTCAGAAAACCACCACTATAACAGGATATGACAAAACCCCAAATGTTGAACATTACTGTTTCAGTATCAGATCATATGACAGCTTCAACTTTTCAAATCAACTCTTTAAAGTAATTTATTTACCTTGATTATATTATTTTCTATTGCTGCATAACAAATTAAAACGAATACGGAGTTTTAAAACAACACCCATTCATTATCTTACAGTCCTATAGATCAAAAGTCTGCATAAGCCTTCACTGGATCCTCTACTCAGTGCCTCGCAAAGTATAAAATCAAGATTTTGTCTGGGCTTCATTCTTATCCAGAGCTCAGGCCTACTTCCAAGCCCTTCTGGTTACAGAAGAATTCGGTTTCTTGTGGTTGCAGAACTGAGGTCCTGGGTTACTTGCTGGCTGTCAACTGGACATCACTCTCAACAAACAGAGGCCACTTTCAGGTCTTTGCGCCTGGCCCACTCCATCTCAAAACCACCAATGAAGAGCCTCTCTCCAGTTGAGTCCCTCTCACATTTCTAATCTGTCTGATTTGTTTGTGAGGTCTAAACATATATTTAAAAAACTCATATGATTATGTCAGGTTCACCCAGATCTCTTTATTTAAGGTTAACTGTTTGGAATCTTAATTACATCTACAAAATCCCTTCACAGCAGTATCTACATTAGTGTTTGAATAACTGGGTGAAGGTGTATGCATACCTGGTCAGAAAACTTGGGGACCATCTTAGAGTGCTGCCTACCACACTAATACATTTTATTTTTGCTTTTAAAGAAGATGGAGTAATAGTGGGCTAAAAGGGGATGAAGAAGTGTTTGTTTGTTTTTTTTATTTTGTTTTGTTTTGAACAAATCCATCTGTTTTGTGACAATGCCACCAAAAAAAAAAAAAAAAAAGGCTGTGGCACAAGGGGAATTGTCTAAAAATTAAAATAGCATGAAAAACACAAATAGAAAAGTAGAACAAAGAGTACAAGCTGGGGTTTTTGGTTCTTATTTGGATTTTTGGTTTTATTTGTTCTGTCTTCTAGCAAGTCAAGTGACAAATCTGGAATCTTTAATTAAAATGTTTTCTAAGAGGAAAAGAAAGTTTAACTTTCAGAAAAAGAGAACTCAATTGTAACTAAATTTAGAACATAGGTCAAGTTCTTTCTATGCTTTCTTAGAAAATAAAGGAAAGCCAAAGAAATCTTCCCTAAAAATCCAAATCAAATATTAGTTTATGGAAGTTCTAATTATCTTGGGTATTTTCTGGTTAAAAGCATGTCTTGTTAAATGGCTTAGCAATACAATATATTTTTAAAAATAGAGAATGAACAAAATGAACTATTTCTAGTCTCTTAAGAAAGAGGCTGTTCTTAAATTTCTCTCTGGAACAGTGCCGTAAAAGTGAAGTGCTGCCCTCTAGAGGAACAATGGCTTTATAGAGCTGGCAACTTTTCACAATAATGAAATGTCACTATAAAAATACTGTCCTACTAATTTCAGGCTTATAGTCTTTAGAACATAGAAAATAAAAATAAAAAATAGCTTCAGTATAGGAAGTACTAAAAAAATTTTTAAATAAATTTAGGAGTCTTCAAGATTTTAGTAAACACTTTAATTTTTTTGGTACATTAATTTACAATCCCTCAAATAATATCTTTGCACTGCACTTGTACAATAAAATTCCGTCTCAGGAAATGTAAAGTTTTTAGTTTTTTCTTAAAATATGTAGATTTAAATCTATCGAACTTTTCCTTCAGTCGTTACAGCAATAGAACATATATACAATACATATCATCTTAAATTATAAAGAAAAGTAGAAAACAAAATTGTCCCACATCATCTTGCTACCACATTCAAACTCAATATTTGGAGTCTAAAAACAAGCAAAAATAGAGAATTTAAAACTTCAATGTCTACATGTGACAATCTGCGTCAGAACTTTCCCCGGAACTTCTAATGCATATGGGGTCTCTGACTCTCTCATGTATACAGTGTTCCCATGCATACACATCTATTAAATTTGGTCATTTTCTCTTGCTAATATGTCTCATGTCTATTTGATTAGTAGACCAGCCAGAAGAACCTTAAGGGTAGAGGAAAATTTGATCCTCCTCTACAGTTGGCACTGAGAGTAGGATAAACTCACTGCTGGGAACCCTGCACTTACCCCATGAGGCTGCTACAGAAAAGATCCTGAGGCAGCTGATACAGGCTGGCAAAAGGTGAGGGTACTTACCATGTCAGCACAGCCCCAGACCTCTATCTGCAGGATCCGGTAGAAGCGAAAGTGATGAGAATATTTTCCTCTCTTCTAAATTTAGAGTAGTAGAAGAAAATATTTGTGAAACTAGTTTCTTGGGCTAGTGACTCTTGGTTACTTGGTATGAGTACCCATGGGTTTTTTTCTCGGTCTCTATCTGGTTTCTCTCCTTTCATTTTGTTATACGTCCTGAGAGCTTTGCCTTATGACTAGTGAGAATATTTTTTCTCTTGCCTCTACCATCCAGAGGATGCACTTGCCAAGGCACACCTTGCTCTCTATCCAACCATGACAAGGTTTCAAGATTTCTGTGTCTATCCTGTTCCTCCCAAAGATGGTCTATTGTCTCCAGCAGTTGGATGATGTATATGCATCTGGCAGGCAGCTACATGGGCTCTGGATCCAAGCTTAAGGACTCTTAAGACTTGTTCTATTCAAGGAGGTAAAGCACGTGATTCCCTGTATTTTGAAATATCTATTTAAAGACAGGGCTCTCCATCTTTCTTAGGCTAACTCTAGGAATAACTTTCACTCTCATTTGGGGATGCCTCTTGCATCCACAGTTTTGGTTTGAGCTGCTAAGATTTTACCATCAAGGTCAGAAGATGGATCCTTTTAATTACGAAAACTTCTAAATTAAAAAGAAAGACACGTTTTTCTTAGTTCTCTTATTGTTATCATAGCTAGTCATTAAGATTATGGAAGGACAGAAATTAGAACAAAAATCAAAGTCCACTCTGACGCCTTCTTATTTGCCTTCAGATATGTGCAGATATTGTAAAAAATAAGGACACTGGAAGTACAATTGTCTTGTACTTAAGAAGAAAAATGATAGGAACAGTATGGTGAAATCTTACTAAAAGGTGACCTAAAAATTTTATGTCCTAAGAACTTGGCTTGGTAACTGTCAGATTGGAAGCTCAAAATATAGTCAGACAGAAAAATGGGCTAAACTCTATTTGTGGCTAGGGTCCTACCAAACTACTGCCATTGCTCAAGGAAATTATAATCTAAAATTACAATGGTTATTATGAGGAATGTGCCAATTAGGAAAAAAATATGCTATAAGTATATATTTCTAGAAATAACATGTGTTCATGAATGTATCAATCTTCATATTGGTATCACAGTTCATAATTGCTTACTTCTTAGTTTTCACTAATTAAAGTTTTTAAAGGTTAAGAATTCTAATATATATCACACTACAAAAATTAATATTAGGAGAAACAAATATGTATACAAAAAATAGGATATGTTTTGACTTTTTCTTAAAAAGTAGTATGAGGTATGTAGAGACATTTTTGAGAGAAAAGAAATTAATTTTGTCGCAAAGTAAGGCTGGTTATTTCAAAATGGAAAAGAGAAAAAAATAGGACAAAAATCTGAATGTAAAAAGGAAAGTTGTAGGTTTGTGGAAAAAGAATCTCAAGAAAGGAAATTTTAATCGAGTAAGTGAATTTAAATATCAAAAGTAAGGTGATGCAAAATTAGAGTTTGGTTTTCTCTCTCTGTTAAAAGGACTATTTGTCTGCTACTGATATCATGAAAAAGTTTTCTGCTTAGAAAGCAAAGATTGTATGTTTTATCAAAATAATTTTCTGTGTTTTATGTTGTCTTAATCAGGTCCTTGATTACTTAAGAAAACTGAATCTCCTCAATAGTGAAAATTAAGTTTTACTAACAATTATGTAAACTTCTTTAGTTGTGTTTGAAATTTGCTACTGTCACTTTGGTTAAATGGATAATTAAGTATTGCTTCATAATGACTTATGATCCTATTTAGTCAAATGTCCAAACCTCTGGATATATTTTGACAAACTTCCAAAAATTAAAATCATAAATATCATCATGATGTAGGAATAACTTTGGGGTGTTCCAAAAGGGCCCCTGGTACACCTTAAGAGATTAGTTTTCTGTCCTTATAAAAGAGAAATATTAAACTAATTAGGCTTATTTTGATGTGTTGAAATTACATGGAAACCACTGTCAAATAAAAAGTAACAATGAGTCTTCTCTATGTTGTATGAGTATATACTGTAAATGTTCCAGAAACATTTGTGAAATTGCTGGAAATATGAGATTTCCTGACATAAGATATCTGTCATCAAAATTGAGGGACATTCTAAAATGACTGAACCTGAATGTCAGACTGTGGTGCATGTGGATTAAGTCCATTCTGTTTTGCAAAAATGACCCCTCATTGCCAGAGTTTTGCCATCCTGATGCTCTTGTAAACATAACAACAGTCTGTTCCTGAATTAGAGAAAATAAGATGGGAAAACAATGACTGTAAATTAAATGAATAGTCAGGGCTATGGGAAACCCAAATCCTGTGTGTCTAACTGCATGCACGTGTCACAATGTGCAGAATGGATACTGATATTCCAAAAATACTCAAAGCATAATGGGAAGAAATGAGGCCTAGTACTATATCCTGTTGAGAACCAAAAATCTCCAAATTAAATATTATTCTTGCACCATTATGATAATAATATTTATTATGTATTTACTATGTGTCATTTAGTAAAAAAAGCACATTTTTTTAAGTTAATCAATCTTAAGAGTATGATCATTACTGGCATTTTACAGATGACAAAAAGAGGCACAGACAGGTTAAATGATCTCCCTAAAATTCACCAGGTATTGAGTGGCAGAGCAGAGATTTAAACCAGGAAGTCTGTTTGCAGGCCAAAACTACCCTGAAATGCCTCCAAAAGAGTCTCATGAGGAAATGTTGTGTGTCTAGACTCTCGGGATATGGCAGAGATATCCCCCTTCTAATTTTTCAGTTTTAATGGAAGACGAAAAGAACCCATCTATGCCCAGATGTCTATCATTCCTTTCAACTGTACCCTCCCAAAAGATGTAAAAAACATTCAAAAAAGGAAGAACAACTCTGAGACAAGTGCCACTTGATTAAAGCTCAGTTAATACATTATTTTTACGTAATGGTTAAAATTGTGATTTACCCATTTACCTTCAAATTTTTAATAATATCTAGAATAGCGATATGTCAGAAGGAAAAAAATCCAAAGTCACTGACAGCCAATTAAAGTGTTTCTCAATATTATTTTAAAAAGTTATCAACATAGACAAGAACAAGTTTTGACTGAAGAATTAAAGGAATACATGAACAAATAGTTCAAGGAATTGAAGGAATGAGTCAAAATTACATTTTAAAGCAAAATATTTTATATAATTATAAAGTAGATAAAATTAGAATTATCCAGTTAAATTTCAAGAAAAATGTAATGGTCAGATACAAGAATGTTATGTTTTTATGTGTAGTATTCCTCATTACTTTTCTATTTCTACACTTAACTTTTTAGTTATACTAAGCAAAGTAAATGACTGTGGTATTCATTTATTTACTGTGTGGTTAATGTAATGAATAAAATATGCTCCATGTGCATAAAACCAGATTCAAATATTTAATCAGCAGTTGCCAAAACTACCTAAAGTTATTTTTCTCAAAAACTGCAAGTTGGGTAAGACTGTTTTTTAAAAATGGAAATTCTGTGTTCATTTAGTTTTCATTACTAATGTAATTTTAAATTGCAAGGCTCTACAGCATCTGGCAACTGAAGCCAAGTTTCACAACTCACATTTATCAGTATATAAATATTGACATTATGGTGTCTATCTAATTTGACTTGTAAAATTCTGCTATTCCTGACTTCCAAGGTAGTATGATAAGCTTATAAAAGCTTTCTTGACACTTTTGCCCTTATCATGTAAAAAAAAAAAAAAAAAAATCAAATGAGAGTAAAACTTTACTGCTAGATCAACAGTATAACAGATTACTTGGTAAAGATTATGCATATTTTTCTCAGAAATGCTCTAAATACAAAATAGACCATTCATTACCTATAACAAAATCTACCTTTTACTACAAATCAACATATACAAAGTTAGCTCTATAAATGTGATCCCCATGTTGTTTTCTAATCTAAACATATCTTTTTAAAGTTGTGTGATATTAGTTTTCCTATAACATTAAGTTCTCAATTTTTTAAATATGTAAATTTATCATTGACATTTTTTAGTAAATATTCTATGTAACACTACAAAGTACTAAAAATGAATGGACTGTAGAAAGTACATATCATAACATAGAAAATCAGTATAAAGTGAATATCCTCTGTTAAAAAATACACCTCAAGAATAGAGTATTTTCCAGGAAAGCACTCTAATTTCACCATTTACTTATTCCTTGTTTCTCCTTTCTTCACAGAATGTACACAAGTAACAAATCAAAGACAACATTTCTATTCCACGAATACTATCTTTACTCATTCTCGAAAGTGTATACGGTATAGAGACTATAATTCTATTTTGTAAGTGGCTGATCACGAGAATCTAAAGAATGTAGCCAAATCTTCAAATTAGTCATTGTATGTTCCTCAATGATATCACATGCAAGAACCAACTCTGCACTGCACATAGTTCCCTCAAGTAGAACTGTTTTCTTAAAATAACCTTGTCCTATACTTTTATAGGAGAAAATGACCAAATATTACTCAAGATAAAATATATTAAAAGAATAAGAACTTGATGAATTTCAGTGATTACTGGCGACATTTAATGCTTTAAATACCATGACTATACCTAGTACTTTATGATATGTCACATTTATCATTTGTTCTGCATGGCCAGCCTATAAACTAGGAGGTCGAAGTTAACCATAGTTTACAAATAGGGAAGCAAACGATCAAAATATTTAAGCAATTTGCTTAACGTCACATGACTAGTAACGGAAGGGAGATAGAAGCCAAACCTGTTAATGATGTTTTCAGGACAAATTTCTACCACTGGTGAATCTATTTTCTTGCTTTCACAACTTTTTTATTACTAAACAAGTTTTCAATAAAGCACCTATTATGTGGTAAACCATGCCTGTTTCCTTTTCAAAAGAAAGTCCCATCTAATAAATTCTCCTAATTTTTAAAAAAGTTCACTTGTTTTACTTCTATCTGTAAACGAAAACACATCTCTACATATTTTTACATTTTATTCTGTATTGAGGAAAGCTGTAAAGCAATGCTTTGGTCTTCTCTGGCTGTCACCAACCCCTATTTTACTGCTAACGGTGAAGGCTGATGCTACAAATTAGATTATAACAAACAGTGTGTTACATAGAAAGGAACTGAGGCTATTAATTTGAACCTAAATTAGGAAACTGTGCTCACAGTAACACCAAATCATAACAACAAAAAATTTATTTAGAATTTTCCTCTATGGCTTGAAACCTAAAGCTGAAGACATCTATTCTTTCAACCCCTAAAAATATACCCAATTAAATAAAAGTTGATAGGTACCGGCCGACCTCCTAAACAAGGCATTTCATCCTCTGGATAATGTTTAAATAGGAAAAAAAAAAAAGAAATATATGTATTTTTTAATTAAAATAGAATATACTCCATAATAAGGCTGCTAATCTATTTGTTAAGGAAATTGAGGAAAAGTAACATAAGAAAAAGAGTCTAAGAGAAGAAGAGAAGGAGAAGAACAAAGAGAGAATAATCTATTATTTGCCTTATTTCATCGCCTCACTCCTTCTTCAACTCTTTATGATCTGATTCTGCTCACAAGAATATAGAATACTCTCTGCATTAAATAAACAACCTCATTCAATAGCTTCTTTTCAGTCCTTATCCCACTTGAACTATCAGCAGTATGTGACTTGTTTACTTTCTCTATTTCTTAAAACTATCCCTTGTTTTCCAAGATAATTCTTTTTCCATAACTTTATCCTGTTATGTCTCCTTCCTTTCTTTTCACCTTATATGCTCATGTTGCCCAGAAAAGATGAAGCTATTTATAAGAAACTTAACTGAGTCCCAAAACAAAGCTCAAGAGTATTCTTAGAAATATAGAAACATACAACACAAACTAAAATTACAATGTCTGTCATCTAATCAAATATTATTAGTAAGCCAGTCAAAGAAGCAGAAAAGCAGAAGCCAAAAAGAGGAGAGAACTCAATCATCAGAACCAACCCAGAAATAATACAGGAAATAGATTTTAGAGACAAGGAAATTAACATCATTATATATATTAAAAAAAAAAAAAACTAAAGGGAAAACTGAACATATTTAGGTTTAAAAGACATCCTGAAACCCAAATAAAATTTCTAGATGTGAAAACTACAAATGTCTGATGAAAAATTCACTGGGTAAGGCTAACTGCAGATTAGATACTGAAGAAAGAAGAATTAATGAACCTGAAGGCACAACAACAGACTCTAACCAAAATGAAACACAAAAAGAAAAAACTGCTGGAAAAAAATGAGTAGAGTATAAGCATGCTGAAAGGCAACTTCAAGTAATCTAATGTATGTGTAATTAAGGTTCATAAAGGGGAAGAGAGAGAGAGGAGGATAAACAAAATTTTTTGAAAAAAAAAAGGCTAAAATTTTTCCAAATTTCAAGAAAATGATAAACTTATAGATCCGAGAAGTTCAACAAATCCCAAGCATAAGAAACATGAAAAAACTACACCCAAGCATATCATAATCAATTTTCTTAAAACCAATGATAAAAATTTTTAAATAGCCAGAGTATAAATTTAAAAATATCTTTCCTGTGGTCCTGTTTCCTTTGAAAATAATCTGAATTACTCTTTCTATAGTCTCTGCAATTAGGACCAATATTTTATTTTTAAACTAAAAGTTCATTTACATATAGCATTCGGGAGCAAGACTAGGAATATGGTGAGGTAAGAGAAACACCTATGGCATAAAATTTAAGGAGGCACTTGCCTGACACTGAGAGAGAATGCCTCCTCAAACTTTCACCCAAGAAGCCTCTCGCACCTCTCCCTAGCTCTGGCCTTGTTGTGCAGCTACTATCAGAGGACCCCTCTAATGAGTTTTACTGACAAATATTAGCACCTCATAAGGAACTAGCTGTTTTTGGAGATTCACCTGTATCCTAGAATCTGTTTTCCAGGAAACATTTAAAGTTCATCTCATTTATCAACAAACAAGTCTAAATGCTGTGCTTTTTAAATGTCAAGCACTATTGAATTCCCTGAGGATACAACATAAGATCTTTACTTTAAAAAGTTCATGTCTAGCAAGGGAAATTATCAACTGAACACTTACCATAAAAAATGGTAAGTATTAAAGGAAGATATGGACTAGGTGCTATGGGAGCACTGAAAAGAGAGGGCTTAACACTGAATATTGGGCAGAGGGTTATGGGGAAGAGCTTTCCAGGAAGAGCTTTCCAGGATGACTACAGACCAAACATTAAACAAAGTGACAGTACATGTACACTAATAAGTGTTAACTGACATTACATATCAGTGTGCAGAAAAAGATAGTGTGGTGGGAACTATGGCAAATGGGAGTATGGTTCAGAAGGCCCCACCACTCAGCTCAGCTAAACTGTTTCTATGTGGGAAGCAGGTTCACTATAGTCAGATATTCCAATTTCCTAAAGGTTAGAAATCTGAATTTTTGTGTGAAAAATCACAACTGTTAATACTTGCCATTAAATGACACTTTTAACAGCATGCTGGCCAAACGAAATATGTCTGTAGGCCAGATTCAGCACACCAACTGGCTATTTAAAATCTCTACCCACATAGTTTTCTCTAACCCCTGCACTAGAAATTTAGGAATTCAGGATCCAAGAATTTAGACTACTACAACTTCTCAAAACTATTAAATGTTTGATTATATTCTTTCTTAACCCTTGACTTTCCCAGGTTGGAGAATCTTG
Source organism: Rousettus aegyptiacus (assembly GCF_014176215.1). Classification (NCBI taxonomy): domain Eukaryota; kingdom Metazoa; phylum Chordata; class Mammalia; order Chiroptera; family Pteropodidae; genus Rousettus; species Rousettus aegyptiacus. The sequence continues at coordinate 53,698,832 of NW_023416311.1, forward strand.
ATGCACATGCAAAGAAACCCTTTATGGTCCTTTATATGGGTTTCCCTTATTATTCCATGTGGCTCAAGAAGCATTAAACTAGAAGTGCCTCCGATCTTAAACTATACTAAAAGAGTAAGATATAAAAATAGGACCTCCAATTAGAATTGTGTACTTGAATGATATCAAAGTCAAAATGCTTGAAATAGTCCAGTTTTAAGATCTATATTCTATTAATAAGGTATTTAAAATGATACTTTCTAAAGCAAATAAATTTTGAAAGGATTATGATTATGCAAACACAAGAAGAGAAAAGTGGCCAAAGATCTGTTATTCAAGAGATGATAATAAGTGCCATACTTTCTACTACTTATCTCTCATTCATAACAAATATAAACAAATGGGATATTTATTAAAGAAATAAATATCGATATCCTAAAACTAAGGAAATCCTTTAGTACAATGAAACTTGGTATACTACATTGGAATGCAAACTCAAAAATTATTTATTAAATCCTGCATTTTTATGATTAACTTTCCCTATAACTCAGAATCCATCTACATTTAGTACTTGGTCACAATTCAGTAACAATGAAAATAGTGACCTTGAAAAGGTTTAATGAAGGTAAACTAAATAGTAAAAACTAAATATATTCAAAATTGAATTATTAATAAGTTATCACAAATAGCTTGAACTATTTGCGAATAACAAAAAATGATAGGCATGCCCATTCTTTGTTTAATCTTGTGTTTCAGATTTCCAGATATTTTTAGAAAGATGTAATATAACCAACTTCGTTCTCATCAGAATAGAATAAAAGAAAGCATAAAAACAAACTACTTTTCTTTATAGAGTGGATGAAGACTCAAGAAAGCAGGAAGAATTTTCTAGGTCATCAGAGCACATAATCCTGATGATATCTCTTGATGATAAAATAAAAATTTAAGTATGTGTTCTGGAAAAGCAGAATGAAATCTAATGTTATCAGAATATTTTCTACTTTCAGTGTATGTGGTGGGGTGAGGAGTTCTGAATCTTTGATGATATACCTGTCTTTCCCAGGGAACTACAAGTTCCCTAAGGGAAGGAGCCATTTGTTTTATTCATTGTGTAATATCCAGCACTCGGCACATGGAAGTACACAAAAAGTATTTTAATTAATGAATGAAATAAGTAAGTATATTGTGTGTTGTCTAATAATTATACTGTAAACTTTACTAAATATTTTATTCAATATGGTCATGAAATGGGATTTCTGATTAAAAAATACTATTAATAAAGAAGTTCCCTTTCAATTAGCGACGATTTAAAAAAAAAAACTCTGAATTCAAGCTGACTTGAGTTTAATTTCTAGATCTGCCATTTATAATTACTTAACCTGAGTTTCCATTTCCTCATCTATAAAATGGGAGTAACACTGTCTATCTCATTAAAGATGGCAAAAGGACTAACAGAAAGAACATGCGAAGTGTATGGTATAGCGTTTGATTAAAAGTGGTGGCTATTATCATTTTAAAAAAACAATAACAAAGTTTTCCAAACTTTTTTAGAAAACTAAACCATAAAAACCATACCAAAACAGAGTTTTGGTATTCTTCTGTTCATTTGGATCATACTTTGAGATCTTTCGTAGTTCTTAGTCTGAAGTGATAATAACAGTAACAACAATAGAAGAAATCTAACTGCTAGAATTCCAGGTAAAGATCCTTCTAATGCACTGAACTACAATGAACCAGGCATCTACATGGCAAGCATATGAAATGGATGAAAACACCTAAAGACTTTATATTGGTTGGGGGTTGAGGGGAGGGAGCAAAGGACAGACAATTAATAATAAACATTATAAATATGTATTTTATGGTATGCCAGCAAGTGATAAGTGCTTTTAAAAGACAGAGAAGAGACTATGGATAGATTAGGAGTACTGAATGGGTGGAGATGAGATTATAATTTCAAATTAGATGGTCAGAATGAGTCTCATTGGGAAGAGGATAAAGGAAGACTTGAAGGAGGCAAAGAAGTTGATTATGTGGATATCATTCTAAAAACATGCATAATCAATAATTTTCTTAATTCATGAATTCTCTATTCTAATTAATTCTCCATTTATTAATCCTCTTTTAATCACATCAATTTTTTTCTTACTCTTTAATTGGAAAATTCCTTTCAGGTAAGAAACAATGATCAAAAACAAAAGATCACAAAGAATACTATTATTTAGTGAGCACTCAATAAACATTTTGAATAAATATCTTTTAAGAAGCAAATTAAATTAGCTTGTTTTGATTTCAGAGATGACCCTTCACTTAATTTAAATATCCCTTTTATAATAATGCTTTTAATAGTGGTTTTTTCTCTAAAATCACTTAAAAATACAACTAATATTTTTTAGCATAACGTATAAATATGACCTTCAGCTAAGTAGACCTTCAGATTTGTAGTTCTTGTGGATCAAGATAACCATACACTATACAAGTTTCTATAGGGAAGCATAATAAAAAGAGCTGGTAAATTAGATTCTTGGGAATAATTACACAGATTTTTCAGTACTCTGTGCATGTTCAGGAGAAATTACATAACCAAACTAACTAAATAAAATCATTTCAAGAAAAAATAGAGAAATGATAAAAACCATATAAAATTAGAAATGTTTAAGAGAAAAATGGATCATATAATAGATTCTCTAACAGTTCTGAAAATGTTCAAGCTGAATTATAAATGTTCAAATATATATTTTAATATCCTCTCCAGCACATTTCAGTATTTCCCTGAACCAATTTTATGTACATGTAATTTATGTTTCTGTGTCAAACACCTGCATGTTATAAATACATTAGCACAAAAACCTATTTTAAGGATTTTATTAAATCAGAAGTATGTACTAGTGTTCTTCCATTCAGGTGAAGAAGTTAATACAAGAGTAGTTGGCTAGTTACAGTACAAAACTGGGCCAGGAAAAACATTCATTTATTTATATACTGTAGCACCTGAAAAATGTTTCATTTACACTGTGCCCAGAACCACGAAATTTATCAAATAAATTTGCAGACTCTCTCATCCAAGTAAAGGCTACATTTCCAAAGATAATATAAAATTCTGATTAATTAAAAAAATAAAAATTAGCACTACATAGTTGTATCTAAAAACAACAGCAAAAAAGGAAAAATAGTGTTCTGTAAATGATGAAAAATGTATATTTTGTAAAATAAAGTATCTTATGCAGAAATTGGGAAAATAATAATCCCAAGAACATTTTATGCAAAAAAAAAAAAATCAAGATTGCATGTGATAAAGATAAAAAACCAGGGGCCTGGACTTAAAACAAGTTATATTATTAGAACAAACATATGGGGAGACCTAAAATCTTCTTTTAAATTATTATTTATTTACAATAGTTACAATCAGTCTTTCAACTTACCATGAAAAAATATAGTGTCTAAATATTCAAATCAAGTCAGCCAGCATTGACAAGAATGAAGCCTAGCCAAAAATTCACACCCTGTATTTCAATAGTCCACGATTAGGGGAGATTTTGCTCCTCCCCTCCCCAGAACATGTCATATCTGAACACATTTTGGTTATCACAACTGAGGGGGAAGGGAGGCAGTACTACTGGCATCTAGTGGGTAGAGGTCAGGAATACTGCTAAACGTTCTCAACATACAGGACAGCAACCCCACATAAAAGACTTACCCAGTCCAAAATGTCAATAGTGCCCAGGTTGAGACACTCTGCTATACAGATGGATATGTTTGTTAAAGATCTTCTCCCTGGGTCAATCAGTTAAGACCAGAATAGTGGGTCAAGTGAAAAGGATAGTGATCTCCACAAAGAATCCTTCAGAAAAGGATACTGTATTAGAAGACAACATCATTGACCTAATATATCAAGAAAATACAGAGCACCTTTTTTTGGTCTATCACCCAAATGCTTAAACACCTCTGTCCCACCTCTCCGAGACCTCCACTTAGCTGAAAGTTCATATGTTCAAATACTTCATGTGTCTTCCTTTTTCATTTTTTATGATGGAAAATTCATGCATACACAAAACAGAACAGCATAATGTAGTCATTACTCAGCTTTAACAAGTATTAACATTCTGTTATTTTTTATCTTGTCATTTTCATCTTTGGTTCTCTCTCTCTTTTGTTTAATGGTTTTGCTAGGGTGTTTAAATTTAACATTATTTCGCTAATTAATATTTCAGTTTCTCCTTACATATTTACCCCTGAAGAATGATATTCAGGATGAACTGGATATAATCAACCTGGAAAGTGGGTAACAATAGAATGAGATTAATTAGACAAAGTGAGGAGAGAATGAAAGGGACCAGAGTGGACATCCTAGATTTAGACATGGAATAAGTAGGGCAAGCCCTCCATAACTATACGAAGTGAGCCAAGGGCTATACATCAAAAGATGATAAAAGCAAAAGTGTTTATGGTAGCTGAAGTCAGACACAGATCTAACAGTTAGGACCTGTAGGTAGAATAAGTCGCCAGTGAGATATCACATAGATGCCAGTGATAAACCAAGGACCTGCATCAGTAATGTTAATAAGGCCAAATGCACTTGCCAATTCTAACAATTTGATAGCTATCTGGAGTGCTGTTATAAGGATTCTAGCACTCCAACGAGGGGAAAAAAATCCAAGATAGGTAAAGAATGGAGAAATGGTAGCACATATACCACAAAATTGTCGTGTCTTTTCTGAAGCTAAAGTAATAAAACCTTAAGTGGAAACAATGCTTTCACTGAAAAGGTAGGCATTACCTGAGACCCTAGAAGACCAGAAGGAAGTCAAAAGCACCATTCATCATGCTGCAGAGTCACATGAAAGGCTGATCTTACTCCTCTGCATCATGCCTATTCTGAACCAAACATGGGTGACCTTGCAACGAGTTGGTTCAAAAATACCAACAACATGGGAACTGCATGACTGTGCTATGAATGTCAAAATAAAATCTAAGATTCCAGCTCCGTACTCATGGTTTAAATCGAAGATGCTCAACTCATAAACATACAGCCCAAAGGAAACAACATGTATGCTGGCTTCTCTAGTGTCTAGTATCCAAACAGCAGCCTGTATGTTCTTTTGAGAATGCAAACCTGATCATGTTACACCCTGCTTAAAATCCTTCGGTTATTCCCACCTTACTCCAGAATAAAGTCCAAAATCCTAACACAACTTAACCTGGTCTTTGACTTTTCCTTCTCCAATGACACAGCATTCTGCCTCACTCTCCCTCCACACTGGTCTTCTTTCCATTTCCCTTCCTTTCTCAGATAAAAATCATTGTGCGCTTGTGCCCCAGGCACGAGGTTAAACACTTTATATATACATTTCATTAAATTCTCTCAAAATTTTGTGGGCTAGGATAGACAATAAATTTCCACAAGAAAAGCAAGTGCCTTGTCATGCAAGAGCCAAGCGCAGTGACTAATAAAAGGCTTCTCTACATGTACTTCAACTCAAGCCTTCTGCAGTAAAATCTTGCTGAAAACTTGCTTTTAGATAACAAGCAAGCACTAATCTCAACTTATTTGGCATATTTTTAAAAATTTAAGCTAGCTATAAAAATACAATAATGTCCCCACATAATTCGGTTCACACCTCTGACCATCTCTAATCTAGAACTAGAAGTTGGCTTAAAAAAAAAAAAAAAAGAGGTTGAAAGGTCTATCATGAAATCCATGAACTTTATATGACAGGATAAGCAGAGTTACCTATATATGCCGACAATTAAGCAAGCCATATCATGGTAAATTATAAATGGATACAACAATGAGAAGAGCCAATACACACACAGTTTAGAAAGAATACACTAGATCTCTGGTTTTGGTTCATCTATACAATCTGAAGGCATTTAATCTTAATGAATGATCATACAAAATACTCAACTATGTGTTAGTGCACTATAGTTAAATTTGACATTTGACGTTCAAATAGGATTTGTTTAGGTCAGGGAAGTCAAGCATTTGAACAAATATTTTCATTCCAAATAACCAAAACAAAAGCTTCGATACAGAGCTAAGCTTCAGTTATTTAAAACATTCTATATTATCCTAATAATACTGGCTAAATGAGGTGTTACTGTATAATGGCCAGCCATTAAAATATTCAAAGCATAATTTCTTTGAGAACTGAGATTCACTGCCCTAAATATGAATTTACTGTGGTAATGAAGCCACATATGAAGTTTGTATCTGTTTGAATGTGTATGTATAAAACAGCAGCATGAACAATTTATAGCTGTTTTATAAGCCTCAGGACAAATTTTAGATTTATTCAGGAGAACAAAATATATTGACTTTCTTTTCTCTGTGCTATTTCTTTTTATCTTATTACATACACTTTTGTATGTTTTTAATATTTATGATGTTTTTCTGATTATGAGAGTAATAACATACATTTTTTGTGTATACTTTTGAAAATGCAGAAAAAGGAAAAGAAAATTTTTATATACCATAACTTAAAGATGATTAGATAAGAGTAAAGGGGGTCAAATATTTGGTGACAGAAAGATATTTAACTTTGGGTAACGAACATACAATGCAATATACAGATGATTTATTGTTGATTTGTACACATGAAACCCATTTGATTTTATTAACCAATATCACCCCAACAATTTTAATTTAAATAAATACATAAAATTCTAGTACATGTTCTTCCCAGCTACTCATTCTGTTTTACAAAACTGAAAATTTTGTAGAAACTCAGTGTAACTTTTTTATATATAACAATTACCTTTGCATACCCTTAAATATTTTTGTACAAGTTTTTCCCCCCCTCTCTAATTTCCCCCCACACCTATGAATGTTGCCTTTTTCCCCTTAAGAACTGTATCTCTGAAGGCAGGGCATCTCCTCCCACACACACCTGGGGCTTAGGGTCTGGTGCCCTGAGGGGCCTAGTACACCCAGGGTATGGTCTGTGGCTCCACCTGGGGTGTGATCCCAGGACCTTCTGCATGTCAAGCAGATGTGCTAACCACTACATTATGGAGCCACCTCCTATAATAGTTTTTAAATAACTACGTGTGTGCTTTTACTGTAACCTAACTCAAGAACTTATTGGAAATTGGTAGAATATAAAATATAAATAACTATTAACCACAGCATAATATTAGTTTAATGTGACGTTTATGATTTTTATCATTGAAAGGTAAAGCAATCTGCATTACATTACAATTTCAATAAATTACAATTTCAATAAATTGAAATACATGGATTTTAATATATATTCAAGCTACCAAATGAATCAAGAACTCTATAATATTCAGATTTTTCATCCAAACAATATAATATTCTGAAATCATAGAAACAAAGTATATAGTTACAGGTTTTAAAATATAGTGACAAAATTGATAAGAACTATAAAGGCTGTTTCTTTTAAACAATAATAATATACAGCCCAAAGAAATCAGGGCTAATCACATATTATAGTTAATTATTTATGAGGAAGATCACAATTTTCACAAAAGAGAAAATAACAGAACATGCAAATTATGCTAATATTTAAAACTTTTTATTTTGAAATAATTTTAGATTTACAGAAGTATTGTAAAGAAAGTACAGCTTCCTTTAATCTCCCAGTCTTAGAATCTTACATAAACATGGTACATTCATTAAAAGAAAGAAATTAAGGGAGTTCTGGTCAAGATGGCAGAGTAGGTGAACGATGTGCTTGCCTCCTCTCATGACCACTAAACTACAGAGCCACCATCATTGTGAGTCACCTGAAGTCTAGCTGAACAGAAATCCTACAACTGGGACATAAAGGAAAGGCCACCTGGAGACTGGTAGGAAGGGCAGAGATGCAGAGTGGGCTGGTCCCACACCTACATATGATAGTTGAGAATGGGGAGGGATATCTTGACTATGGAAGCCCCCCTGAGGAGTAAGGGGTTCCAGCCCCATACCAGGCTCCCCAGTCCAGGGTTCCAGTGCCGAAAAGAGAAGTCCCACAATTTCTGGCTGTGTTAAACCAGAGAGATTGTGGCTGAGTGAGACAGAAAGTGGCTGAACTTGCAGATATTCCTCTTGAGGGGCCTGCATGTGGACTTAGTCACTGATAAACTCACTCACTCTGAGCTCCAGCACTGGGGCAGCAGCTTAAGGGACAATAAGGACATACAGGAAAGAACTGGGCAAGGGCTGGAGAAACAGTTTTCTCCCAGACAGAAGTGCTGAAAAAGACAGTGTTCCTTTGTTGAGCTCCCCCCTCCCCAGTGTGCAGACTTAGGTGGCTGCCACATCTTAGTCTTCATCAACCTGGCTAACACTAGTTGCCTTGCCCTGGTGATTGCCTGAAACCCTGCCCCACCGAACTTGTGGACACACTCAAGCCTTTTCCAGTGACTTTTCTATACAAAAGGCCTGTGTTGGCTCATGCTACAGACTTTCCTAAAATTTCTCAAAGGTTCACAAAACCCAAACAAGCAGCATCTGGCCTCGGTGTGCCCCATACATCTTGCTGAGCGATCCTAAGCCCAGCACTAGTGGCAGCCAGCCTCGGTTCAAGGCTTGGCCTCTTGAAGCACCTCTAAGTACAGTGCGGGCGACAGCCATCTGTGGATTTCTTGGTAACTCTTACTAGGTGGCCCCAGGTAGAGTACAGGCTGTGGCTAAACTTGACCTGCAGGAGGGCCTCTCCCAGGAGGCCCCAGGGCTGACATGGTTACCTTCTGATAGGGCAGGAGTACCACCTTGGGGCTACATTTGAGGATGGCATTCCTGGCAAACATCAGAGCCCTGCTAAAGCAAACCTGGCTCTGTAGCCAGTCCTCACAACCAATCAGCCCAAGGATCAATCCTTCCCAATGACATGTAAACAGCCACCAAGGCTCAACTACAACATGAGGGTACACATAATCCATACAAAGGACATACCTGGAGGACCCAGCTCAGGGAAGACTGAGCCACTCGGACACCTACCACATAAGGCCACTCTACTAAGACCAGGAGACACAGGAACACAGAAACACAAGGAGGCAGCCAAAATGGGGAGACATTAAAACATGTCCCAAATCAAAGAAAAGAACAAAGCTACAGAAAAAGAACTAAACAAAATGGAAACAAGCAATCTACCAGATTCAGAATTCAAAGCACTGGTTATAAGGATGCTCAATGAACTTAGGGGAAGAGCAGATGAACTCAGTGAGAACTTTAATAAAGAAATCGAAAACATAAAAATGGAGATAGAAAACACAGAAAATAACCAGTCAGAAAAGAAGAATACAGTAACTGAAATGAAGGAATCAATAATAGATTAGATGAAGCAGAGGAGTGAATCTGTGACTTAGAAGATAAGGTAGCAGAAAACACCCAATCAGAATAGCAACAAGAAAGAAGAATTCAAAAAAATGAGGATGGTTTAAGGAGAATCTGAGACAACATCAGGCATGCCAACTTTCACATTCAAAGGGGTACCAGAGGGAGAAGAGAACAAGCAAGGAATTAAAAACCTATTTTTTTTTTTTATTTTTTGAAAACCTATTTGAAGAAATAATGAGACAACTTCCTTAACCTGATGAAAGAAACAGACATACAAGTCTAAGTATGACAGAAAATTTCAAATGAGATGAACTCAGAGGCCCACACCAAGACACATCATAATTAAAATGCCAAAGGTTAAAGACAAAGAATCTTAAAAGCAGCAAGAGAAAAGCAGTTACCTACTAGGGAGCTCTCATAAGACTGTCAATTGTTTTCTCAATAGAAACTTGGCAGGCCAGAAGAGATTGGCATGAAATATTCAAAGTGATGAAAAGCAAGAATCTACAACCAAGATTACCCAGCAAAGCTATCTTTACAACCATAGGACAGATAAGAAAAAGCTAAAGGAGTTCATCACCACCAAACCAGTATTACAAGAAACGTTAAAAGGATTTAAGAAGAAAAAAAAAATTTTAATATGAACAAAATGGCGATAACTACATATCTATCAACAATTACTTTAAATATAAACGAATTAAATGTTCCAATCAAAACACACAGGGTGGCTGAACTGATAGGAAAACAAGACCCTTACATATGCTACCTACGAGACTCACTTCAGATTGAAAGACACAAACAGACCAAAAGTAAAAGAATGTAAAGATTTTTTTCATGAAAAACAAACCAAAACAAAAAGCTGGTGTGGCAATACCTATACCATACAAAACAGACTTTAAAACAAAGTCTGAAACAAGAGACAAAGGATGACAGGATGTTTATCTGAAGTAACCCAAAATACTACTTTGAAAGGGAATGTGCACTATGTTCAGGCAGCATTTACAATAGCCAAGATATGGAAGCAACCTGGGTGTCCATCAATGGATAAATGGAAAAAAAAGAGGTGATGCATGTATACAATGGAATATTCCTCGGCCGTTAAAAATAATGAAATCTTGTCATCGGCAACAACATAGATGGACCTAGAGGGTATTGTGCTGAGTGGAATAAATCAAACAGAGGAAGACAAATGCCTTGTGGTTTCACTTATATGTGGAAACTAAAGAACAAAATAAACAAATGACACAAAACAAAATCATAGATACAGAGAACATTTCGATGGCTCCCAGATGGGAAGGGAGATCAGGAGGCTGGTGAAAAAGGGGAAGGGTTTAAGAAGTACAAATCAGTAGTTACAAAACAGTCATGGAAATATAAAGTATAGCATAAGGAATATAGTCAATAATAGTGTAATAGTTATGCATGGTGTTGTCAGATGGGTTCTAGATTTATCAGTGTGATCACTTCATAATCTATATAAATGTCTAAACTCCATGTCGTACACCTGAAACTAATATAATATTATATGCCAACTATAATTAAATCATTTTTAAAAAGAAATTAAAATTGGTGCAATACTATTAAAATTCATGTTTCACCAGTTTTTCCAATAATACCCTTTTTCTGTTCCAGAATCCGAACCACATTATACTTAGTCTTGATGTCTACTTAGTCTTCTCCATTATCTTTGAGTTCTTCAGTCTTTCCTTGCTTTTCATGACCTTGACACTTTTGAAGAGCACTGGTGTGATATTTTGTAGAATGTTCCTCAATATGGGCTTGTTTGGTGCTTTCTCATGATTACACTAGGGACACAAATTTTTGAGAATACTGTAGAGGTGAAGTACCTTATTATTGCATCATATCATGAGATATATGATATCAACATTACTTATCTAGTGTTGATAATCTTTATCACTTGATTAAAGTAAGATCAGACAAGTTTCTTACTATAAAATTACTATATTCCCTTTTTATACTCTATTCATTAGAAGTGAGTCACTAAAATCCAGACCATCCTAGCGGGGTGGAATTAAGCTCTACCTCCTGGAAGGAAGAATATTAAAGTATTTGTGAACACATGTTAAATCATAACAGTAATAAATAAGTAATTGGGAAGAGATACTTTCAGGCTATGCAAATATCCTGTTTCTCCTTAAAGCACTGGCCACTATTGTAGCATTCTTTAGTAGATTTGCCTGTAGTGATTATCACTATGGTGTACTAATTGTGATTTTTTATTTCCTTTATCCCTTATTTGGAATTCTTTTGTAAGAAAAATTTGTCCCTTCTCATTTATTTATTCACTTATTTATTTAGGTGACTATGGACTCACAGATACTTATTTTATTCTTCGGGTTACAATCCAATACTATTGCTATTTATTTTGTTGCTCAGATTATTCCAGCTTTGGCTATTGGTTCCTTCGAGTTGGCTCTTACATCCTTAAAGCAGAGTAATTATTTTTAAGTATAAATTTCAGTGTCTTTTAGTATATGCATTTGCAAAGTTGTGTAACCATCATCACTACCTAATTACAGAATATAGTTATCATCCCAAAAAGAAACCTCTGTGATTTTTTTCTTCAGACACTTCTGACACCAACTACGTGGAATTTTTTTTCCACACCAATAACCAATTCTCAAATACCACTGAGAATCGAACCATTCAGTTCTGACACTACGTTAGTGCAGACCCCAGAAGTTATGAGCTTAGTTCCACAAGACTGCCTCTACTTCAGATACTAGCTGCAAATGGAGTGCCCAGTCTACTCATACATCTGCCCAGTTGACTATAAATTCAGAGGTTCCTACAACCTCCATCATGTTCAAAAATTCACTAAAATGGCCCACGGAACTCAGGAAACCACTTTCCTTTTCTGGTTTTAATAAGGATACAACTCAGAAACAGCCAAATGGAAGAGACACGTCAGATAAGGTATGAGGCAGGAGGGCTGGCTCAGCATTTCTGTGCCCTCTCCATCCTCCCAGCAGGACAATGTGTTTACCAACCCAGAAGCTCTCCAAACCTAATTCATTCAGGGGTTTATGGAGATTTCATATTGTAGGTATCATTAAAATTAAATTACTAACCAGTTTTGACAGATTTCGATCTCCAGCCCCTCTACCCTGCCTGGAGGTCGGGAGGAAGCTGAAAGCTCTCATCCTCTAGCAACCAGCATCTATCCTGACTCCAATTAGGGGTCCCCTAAAATAAAATAAGTCATTTTATTACCATAAAAAGACAAATAAAATGGAGACCGGACCTAAAGTTTCCCCCCAGCAGACAAAATTAGTTAAATCAGGTAAGCAAAACTAAATCTAGCTTATTTTATGATTGTATTCAAAACTTAATTTAGGATATTTCTGGAAAAGAATGTCTCTGATAATCATAAGTGAAACTTAAGTCATCTCCTAAAACAGTATTACATAATCACTTTTAACCAGTCCCTTGCCACCTGGAAACTTCTATTGTAATAACCAATAATTGTAAAGGTTAAACAACTTCCTCATTTTCATTTTATAAGCCATGCTGTAACATCATACCTCTCAGCTTCATATCACTTTCAGAGTTAAAGTCTGCAGTTTGTTTCTCATTCAGTTTAACAAACAAGTAAAGCTTTCTGAATTTTCTTTTGGCAACGGTAAATTCTAAGACTTTTAGGAACTCTGTGTCAGGAACCAGGGACAAACACCAAATATTTACTTTTTATTATATCACAAAATGCTATACTAAATAGAAGTAATTCTATATTCCCTCTCTTCATCCTTTGGCAACCACTAATCTACATTTTGCTTCCAAGGATTTACATATTTTGGGCATTTCTCACACATGGAATCATATAATATGTGGCTTTTTATGTCTGCTTCTTTCATTTACAGTAATGATGTCAAGGTTCATCTATATTGTTGCAGGTATCAATACTACTTTCATATTTGGTAAAATATTATTTCATAATATGGATATACTACTACATTTTGTTTATCTAATCATCAGTTGATGATCACTTGGATTCTTTCTACCTTTTGGCTATTATGACAAATACTACTATAAGTGTTAGGGTAAAAGTTTTGATAAAATCCAATTTTTGTATTTTTCTCCCTTCACACTTTTAAGAAACAATTACCTATTGCAAGTTCTCAAAAATTTATGCCTATGTTTTAAGAATTTTTATAGTTTGAGATCTTACATGTAGTCATTTAGCCTTCAGATTTTGAATGGAGAAAAAAAGAAACAATATGGATTTGCAAGAGCACAGATTTCTGCTTTTAACTGATGGGGTTCACAACAAGTCTCTCCACAATGTGCCACTTTGGAACGCCATTATTTTGAGCTAAAGAAAATCAAAAACCAAAAGACTCAGAAAGAGATTTTATATTCCCCTTACCTGCCTAAAAGAATTTAGATAGGGAGCCTGTGCCAGGAAGAAAGCTATTACCAAAGATAACTTCTTTTAACACCAGAAAGACTTCTCTGCCTGGCATGGAAAACATATGTTTACCAAGCAGTTGCTTTTCCCTATGCTTGTGAATTGTCTTTTCCTCTACGAAGTCCCACAACCCTGCTCCCTTTTCCTTAGCTCGAGAATGCATATAAGCCTCAATTATCTGACTGAGAGCTTCATACTTTTGGGGTTCCTGTATGTATGAAATTAAAATGTACTTTTCTCCTATTAATCTGTCTTATGTCACTTTAATTATTATTAAGTCAGCCAAAGACCCTAGAAGGGAAGAAGGGAAAAGTCTTTCTCCTCATGGCCATGGTGCAATAACTAGTATTGGACTCATCTTCTGCTATCAACAATTACAAAACTGGACAAAATATATGACTTACTGCTTTAATAAATTAGATAGCCAATAGTACAAAAGGGAAACAGATCAGGTAAGCCCCTAGGGCTCTTTCTGCACCATAGTGCATTGAAGAGGTGCTATGATAGAAAGGGTCAGTTTCATTGAACTGACAAGGCGAAGACTGGAGGTTGAAGAATTGAGGCAACTAAAATTTATGGGGCAGGATTCACAGAGAAAGGAGCTGTGATGAGGGGCTGACATAGAAGTAAGCCTAGGAATTCCCTTCAGGGTTTTGGACTAGGCCAGAATCATGTATTTCAAACTAAAACTCCATGAGGCCTAGCAGACAGTAGCTAGTAAGAATGGAATCGGAAAAATAAAAAAGAGAGAGGGAGGGGGAGAGAGAGAGAAAGAGAGAGAGAGAGAGAGAGAGAGAGAGAGAGAGAGAGAGAGAGAGAGAGAGAAGTTGCACAGAAAGCTGGGAAATATTGTATTCTGGTGAAAGGAAATGGAAAAATCTTGCCAAACTTCTCAGGAACTCAGTTGCAACTCTCAAAAGGGTATGCCTTGACAGTTAGAATCACAATCTAAAAGAGATAAACCCTAGGACTAAGGACAAATCTGAAATAGACCCATACTAAACAAACCATAATTCTAATTCTGACAGAGCAAAAGGATCTTATGGTAATTTAACTGCCTGCTAGAAAAAAGAAATTCAACTCTCGAAGGAATAAAATACAGTACAGAATCCCTATATCCTACCATTGCAATGTCCAGTATAAAATTAAAAAATACTGCCTTTGAGAAGAGACAGAAAGCCTAACCCATATCAAGAAAAAAAGGAGTCAACAGAAAAAGGTCCCTAAATGTTCCAGATGTTGGAGGTAGCAGAAAAGACTTTAAGTAGGCTGTTATAAATATGTTTGAATACTTAAGAAAAAATAAACATTATGAGTAAACATATGGAAAAGGTCTGCAGAGGAATGGAAACTATTTTAAAAACATTCAACTGAAAGTTCTAGAAAGATAGATAGGGAGACAGACCAGTAAGACAGGCAGATACACACATTTATAATAATTAAGCCAGTAAGATAACTATAATAATTAACATTTTAATGTATTTCTAAATTATTATTAATGGTAAAATTCTTAAAGATTGTCAAAAATGATGAAAGATTCAAATTAGTAAGCTAATGTCTCAGTGCAAGTTAAATTAGAAAGGTCATTATTCAAAAGATATTTTAAAGGCTAATTAACCAGTATAATATAATATCCAAAAGTAAAAAGTACTTCATCAAAATTAAATTTTAAATCCCAGCAATTTAAATTCAATGGGTTATAATTGTTGAAATGTTATCCTTATGTATGTGATACAGATTCTTCATCAGAGATATGGAAAATGGTGAGAGACCTCAATTTTGTACTATTTGGTAGATTTAAATATCAAGAGGAGAGAAAAATATTGATTTATGGCCTTTTCCTAATAAAGCTGTGGTTTAGGACTCACTTATGTGTCATTGTGTATGCTTAGATATGTCTACCCTTAATATAAAATGATCTCTTTTCTCAGTGGCAAATCCAATTACAAGGTTTTTTCACAAAAGGAACATATAAACTTTTATGTATATAAATGGAATCACCACGTGCCTACTAATATTACTAATTTAGTTTGCATTTAAACCACACACATAGCAATCTAGAAATTTTGCTTTGTTCCACTTAGAGTTTGATGAAACAATTTTATTCAAACTCTTCACATGTATCTTCATCATCTGGATCTGGTTCTTCACCATTATGAGAGACACTCACATGAGGAAATTCCAAAACAAGTGGCTGAGAAATGGAAAGACAACTCACCTTTATTAAAATTGTAAAAGATTTTGTTGATGGAGAGTATGAAAGTATTTGTAAAGAGTATTTCCATGAAGAAAGCTAAACTTCTGACTCACTCCAAAGTGAGTGTGGGTGGTATCTTCACTTCATCCCACGCCTAGAGAAAGTGACTTCAAAATAAAAAATAAAAAACCATCGCTAGAAAACTTCTCATAGCTTCTCTGTAGTTGGAGGACACACTGATCTATTAGATGACTTGCTCCTAAGAAAATTAAAGCAGAATGGACATGGCTGCATCTGGGAGGTAACTGCATTCTCCTTCAATGGCTGATCGAATTGTGTGTATCTTGAAGAAAAAATGTGGAACTCACAGTAGGCATATTGGTCTGGGATCATTCAAACCAGGATCCTATCCAAAAAGACTACCTGGCTCCCTGTTCTATTCTGTCCATAGGATCACTCAAAGGAGTCTACAGGAAAGGGAGAAGGGAAAAGAACATGCTGCTTCCTGTGCTTCCTATTTCTTTCAGCAATGACACTTTACCCCCAGCAGAAACAGATGATCCTAACACAGCAGTGGGCTAGAGTTTCACTCTCCAAACTACCTTCACTGTGTTCTTCAGAAATACCTATACCAGATGGCCTTTGCCCCTTCCCAGGTTCTCAGCTCAGTATCCCTATTCCTGAAGTACCAGCACTAATCAAGCAATCACTCCCTTCCTCAGAGATCTGCATCACAGCACAGGATGGCTTTTCCAAGCTTCTTAAGATTTAAAAATACCAATCCCTTCCCTTTTGTACACCAAATTTAAAGGGGGCATCTGTTCCCTAAAACCTGGTTAACAATTCTTCATATAAAATTCTCTGTTGAAACAACAGATATGGTATGGTTCCTGTTTCTTGCTAGATTATGACTGATTCACCTTATAAGTTTCACTGTCCTCAATAATACCTAATGTATAGCCCATGAATATGACATTGTACAATTTATCCTGAAGCTCATGCTCAACCAGGTGGTGACCACCATGAAACTCACATGGCATCATGCTGAGCCTGGTAACCACTGAGGCTTTATATTCCGGCTTTACGTGTCCTGTAAATAGGCAAAGTTCTTCAAATTCTTTGGAGGTTGCCCAAACACTGAAAAGCACAGGATGACCTCAATACAACCCTCTCCTTTTGTTTTTTACCAGTAGGCACATCCAGCCAGCATTTTTAACTTAAGGAGTGAGATAGCTACCTCTAAAGCACCAATGCCACATGTGAAGTTCTCTAAAGGATCTCAAGGCCCCATCACTTGTCCTAAGATAGAGGCCAGCATCACTGTCCTCTCTGTGGAAAAGGTAGGGGAAGAAATCATAAAACATTGACATCTACCTCCCAAGAAATACTGGATACAGGCTTCCATTTTTTAATCTTCCAAAATCCCCAACCTTCTTTTACATAAGAGAGGTAGGAGATAGGTTAATGAAAGGAGAACTGAGTTTGGGAAGCTCCCTTTTCCAACCTTATACAAATGGCTAGTGCTTAAGTTTAGAATGTAGATATTTAGTATCTATGAGCTTGGCCTCTAGAGTGTCCTTCGAAATTCAATGTCATCAAAATATTTTCACTTAAAATTCTATCTATATTAGTTACCATATGAACTCATCTTTTGTAACAAAAGATCCCAAAGTACAATGGCTCAAATAGGTAGAAGTTTATTGCTCTCTCATGTAACAGTCAGAGGTGGCGAGTGAAGCAGAACAGGAAGGCAGCTTGCTCCAAGAGGTCACCCAGGGCCCAGGGTGCTTCCATCTTGTTTTTCAGACATCTCCTCAGAGTACTGCCCTCATCTGCATGGTTAAAAGTGGCTCACTACCATGATGGTCAAGGTTTAGCATATAGGAGAATGAAATGAAATAGAGATGTGCATACCCAAATTTTAAAAGGCAAGACTCAGAAGGTGCAATTATAATTTCTACTTAAATGCCGGAGATAAAAACTTAGACGTATGAACCAATCTAGTTCTAAAAAGGCTGAGAAATGCAGTCTCTAGCTCATGGGCCATGTGCCCAGATGAAGATCTGTAGCTTCTATTGCTAAAAAGAAACAAGAAAGAATAGACATTGGGAACAACTAGTAGATTTTGTTAACAATCACTTATTAGTAAGTTCAAAATTAAAAATGAATATTGAAAAAGAAATAGCTGAAAAAGTTAAACATGAAATGCTGCATTCAGAATATATCCTACCTATTGAGGACCATATGAAAAATATTGATCTCTTAGAGAATGACAATGAAAACTCACGGGCTATATTACCTCTGAGCTGACACTTCAGCATGCCTCCAACAGGCTGTTCCTTCAATAGACTTTCCCATCATTCTCTTATACCAACAGTTTCTGAATGGTGTATGTGATATGACTAGGGATCCCATAGTTATATGCATATTGCTATATCCTCTTTGACATAAAGTATAGTTCCATACTGTTAAAGCAAACATTCTTGATACTTGTGCAAGCTGAGGCCCTACAGACAGGAAAAGCAAACCCATGCCTATAACATATGTCTAATACTGTCAATATGAATCTCTGGCTCTGGCCCGCCTATGGTAGAAGAGGCTCGAAGTATTGATTTAACACCAAAAGACTAATTCATCTCTTCAAGGGGTGGGAACTCACTGCTGGGGTCTGCTAAATACACACTGACCATTCAGGAGCAGCAGTAGCTGTTTTAGCCTCAGCAATCTGGAGCCTCCATGTTTTCAGGCCCATGCATAGCCTCCTCCATCCCTGCTACCATCACTAATTCACTTGTGTACCAATTGTGCCCTCACTGGAGTGGCAGGTTACAATGACAGAAGCTGGCTGTAGTCAACTAAACAAAGTTTTAGTCTACCTGGTTGCTTAAGTGTCTTTTCTGTGTTAGGCATAAGTACATAATCCAAAGGTCCTCATACATCAATTCTCATGCCCCTATCTCAGAATTCCTTGCCCCCAGTGTAACAAATTTTCCCCTTTCATGCCTTTAGCCAACCAGCCAACCTATTCATCCCTGCCCGTGAATCCATGTATATTCTAACTTTGGGCTATCTCTCTTGCTACACAAAGTAGAGGACCAGGTATACTTTCCAAGCCTCTGCCTGCGGGGATGATATCCTCTGATCACTTCTCTTCTATCCAAGTGGGGCAATAGTTCAACCAAAATTTCAAAATGAGTCACCAATGAACCAAATATGGGCTTTTTTCCCTTCACTAGATGATTATAAGAGATCAACTAGGGAGGTAGGAGCTGAGGATGCAGCATTTGTACAACAGTAGTGGATGACATGGTAGTCCAGGGTACCTGTTCATGCAGTTTATTTGTGCCCTTTGGTTCTGCTTGTGTTCAATCTTGAATGAACCACTTTCACCTTATGATGAAAACGATTGCTGAGCTTACCCAACCTTATAACATGGTTGTTCCAACAGAAGAAAGTTCACAAAGGATAGTTGTGGCTACAGTGTCACTTGGAAACCTCAATGTCAGGTACTCCATCTCTCCAGGGCTCTGCTGAATGCCAGGGGCTGTTTTTAAAGGTATATAATACCTTGCTGCATATTCTGACATGCTCCACAACACTAAAAGTCTGCATTGTCTCTCTCATTGGAACTTTCCATAAATTCCACACATCCATGTATTCTATACTGCCTTTCTCACCACTGATACCCTAATACCCAAATGAATGACACTGTAGTTCATGTACAGTAAAGATTATCACAATTTTTGAGTTTCAGCTAGTATATCTTAAACATAAATTTTCTTTTCCTTGACTCAAATGTTTTTATCCAATTTTCTTGTTCAAATTTTTCCATAATTAACCTAATTTATAGGCTAGTAGGGGAGGTTAAAAAGTGGCCAGAATCACTAAAGACAAATGGCTACAGAAGATTAGAGAGAGAATTTTCCTCCTTTTGAGATTATGAGAGGGAGTAATGTCCCCAACCCACCAAAAGATATCAATGAGTTCTAATCCCTAATATCTAGAAATTTACTATGACAAAAAAAGATTTTTTTAAAAAAAAGGTTGCAGATGTGATTAAGAATCTGGATGGGCCCTAAATGCAATTACAAACAGAAATGGAGGTGGCAATGTGACTATGGAGGCAGAGATTAAAGTGATGCAACCACAAGCCAAGAAATGCCAGCAGTCATCGAATTCTAGCAGAAACTGGAAGAAAAAAGAAACAGATTCTCCCTTAAAACCTCCAGAGGAAGTATGGTCCAGAACTATAAATGGTTAAATTTCTATTGTTTTAAGCCACCAAGTTTGTACTATTTTGTTACAGCTCCTCTAAGAAACTAATATAGGGATAATAAAGAAAAGCTTTATGAGGTGCATAGCATTTGAAAACTAATACCTAGGATTTACATATATGGTGATTGGAAAGAAGGAAAAAGCGGGGAGAGAAGGTGTGCATTACGGATGAAGGAAAAAAACAGTGAAAGTGGAAATCAAGGAAGTTGTACAAGTAAAAAACAAAGTGGTTCAATTATGGAGTGGTACATGCTATTTGAAGATCTTAAATGCTAACCTAAGAAATCTGAACTTTAATCTAAGAAATCTAAACTAATCTGTAGACAGTCAAGATCCTCTGCAGCTTGTGAGAACAGGGTGTGTGTGTGTGTGTGTGTGTGTTTGTGTGTGTGTGTAAGAGTGGGGGGGGATGGAGATGGCAGTGTGGGTCTGAGAGGAAATAATAATGTGATATTCTGTCATACTATTCTCTGACTTATTATTCATATCTCCTTCCACTAAAGGTTTGCTAGTTGGAAATGAGTTTCCCCAAGACTGAGCAAAATTCAGATATATTTGTTTGGTAAATGGTAAATGAGAAAATAAAGAACATTGTGGATTTTTTTGGTTTTATCATTACTAAGCATGGTTTAGAATAGAACAAAACACTGAACAGTACTTGAATAACTTTTTAACTCTTGTTAGATACCTCAAGGGCCACAAGGTCTGGACAGTTCTTACTAAATGCTATTCTTGCTAAATGTTAAAATGTAGCATAGTATGTTGCAGACACAGCTGTAAAGAGGATGAGCTTTACAGGAACCCAACCAGGTAAGTAGCCAACTATAAAGAACAAATCAACATATAATTAACCAATGTATATAAGCAGTGGCTAAGCCTTCCTTCAGAAGACAGCTTCATATGAGAATTCCCATCTCCTTTACTTGCTGCCAAGTAAATGAAACTACATAATGACAACCATGTCTTGTTCTTAAACAAAGCACAAGCAGTGAACTCCTTGAGGAATAGTATGATTAAGATAATTTCATTAAAAAATTAATATTAAAAATAAAACAGATTTGGACTCACTGTGATTAAGCCCAAGGAGTATTCCAGAACCATGACAGCTATTCTAGCGAAATCCAATCAACAGAGGTTGCCTGGAGCAGAATTAGTAGAGTTTGTACCATAATAGATTAGCAATGTCTGCTAAAGTATTGGTGTTGTAGCCGCTAGCCACCGAAAGACACAGTGGTAAGTACAAAGGCTTTGAAGCAGGAACAATTTTTGATGACTGGAAACACACTCTTTATTCAGCCAACTGGGTCTGCCAGGGGTACAAAGACCCCTAATTAAGCAGCCCCGAAATGCAGAGGTACACGGTTTTTAAGCCCTAAACCCCATTCTTCTTTCTGTCTAAACACAAAAGTCTATTTTTCTTCTATTTACTGTCAGCCCACAGGTCGGTTGTGCAAGCAAGGGTACAGAAGCAGAAAGCTTATTGTTATAATGTTATGTTCCCATAGGTAATAGCCTATGTTCCCATGGCGATAGCCAAGCAATAATTTCCCAGCCAGCACATTGGAAACCAGATGTCTGCTTTCTTTAATAACTTTTCATTTTCATGTCTTTTTATGGGAAGTACAGGAGAAAAAAATAACTCCATTCTAGTGGAGATTTTCATTTAGTTAGACGAAGATTTACTGCATTCAGGTAAAAAAAGAAATCAAACGTGGTGTAGAGGGAATAGAGCCTTCTTCTGCTTTCCATATTCTATGGTTTCAGAGTGCTACTATCTGGTTAGAAATGGCAGATTCAACTGCCTGCCTTCTAACTCATGCTTGGTTCACGAAAGAGCTACCTGTGTTTGGAACCAAGCAACATACTGGGAGGCCCTTGGAGATAAGGAAAACCAGCACCTGGGTCAGTGGAAACCACCACCACCACCGAAGGTAGGGGGAGACTGGAACTCCGTAAATACCAAAGTTTACAGGGGAAGTTTTGAGACTGGAACCCAGAACGAGGCTAAACACCACTGGCTAAAAATGGTATCAAGGGCTGAAGCGGACCACAATCCTCTGTGACCATATGTGTATCACCCACACCTAACATTGGGGAGTACCAAAATAATTTCCCTTTAAAGGTTTAAAATATAGTTCATGAAACAAGATAGAATGTAAACATTATCATACAAGTTTTGTTACCCTTGTTGCTGTTGTAGAAAGGTATTATTAGAGTACGCACCCTCTTTGCGGGGTGCAAGCTGTCTACAGTACCACTCCGGTGACCCTTTTTGCTGCGGTAGAGAGGAATTCCAAGGCTAGCGTGGGCTGCCCTTCTAAATCCCTTAAAACCGCGTAGGCCCTGGGAAACCAACAGGTAGCTCCACCCACAACCATCAAAATGCCGCAGGAAATTCTGGAAATGCGCGGGAGAAGCAACGACAACAGGCCCGCCCCCGCACGTCCCACTACACCCCATCTCCTCCAGGTGTAGGCGCCGGCGCACCCCGGAGTCTCGAGAACTTAGAGCCAAGTACTGAGCAGGCGCAAGAGAGTTCTCACTAACCACGCCTTCCTCTCTCGTGAGCAGGCGCAGTTAGAAGAGGGACTGCTGGTGTCATTACTATTGATTTTATCTTCAACGGCCTTTATCAGTTGCACTCAGGTTCATTTCCCCCCTCTCCTGTTGGAACTCACTTTGCCTAAAATAGGAGTTACTGTTTAGGGATAAAACCTGATAAAAGTTACCACTCTGCTCTCAGAGGCAGTTTGCGTTCTTTAGGCAGTGGGTCCTGACAGGTACGAAAAATAAAATGGCACCTTATAGAGAACGCTTACAGTCTGCTCCGTTACATGAAAAAAAAAACATTTTAAAAAGTAGTTTACCTTTTCTGTACTACGTGCATCATATGAAGATGTTTACTTTTCCGTACCAATGAAAATGTCATTTCTATTTATTAACAAGGACCTGAAGTAAGGTACAGCGCATGCGCGAGCCACCCCTAGTCTGTGAGACATGTGACAAGCTAGAGTACTGATGTTCCTTGCGCACTTCGTTTGCTGTGGAAGAAGCGGCTTCTGAGCTCCGTCTTGGGTGGTCATGGGGAAGGTGAATGTGGCGAAGTTGCGTTACATGAGTCGGGACGACTTCAGGGTCCTGACAGCGGTAAGAAGTTCTCCGTCTACCCCTGTCCTTTACCACTGCGCGTCTTCTTCCTGGAAGTTTGCTAGGAGCTGGACGCTTTCTGGGCATTGGAATGCGGCTGAGGTTGGAAATAGGGCAAAGAAGACCATAGAGTAGGAGTTTTAAAAAGACTTTGTTCGGAAGCCTCGATTTTCTCCCAATACAGTAAAGTCCCCTCTTCTAATTTCCTTCCTTTCTTCCCTTCTCCAGAGCCACGCGCATCTCTGTGGCCGGTGAAGCTATTCTTACCCTGGGCTACCTACCATCCTATAAGGGTTTAAGGCTCATGGGGAGGATTAATTATAGCATTGGGTTCCCCAGTCACCGATTAGACACAAAGCATTCCTTTAGTTTCATTCAATTAACACATATTTGTCGGGTTTTAGTAACAACTTTAGGGACTTCGACGAGGTACAGACAGACAAGGAAAACAGATCATCAAGTAAACGAATCAATAAATAAGGGTAATATCAGATAATAAGTACTATACAGACATTAAGGAGGTTAACGGAATAGAAACCGTGTGTAGAGTGGGCGGGGGCACGAGTGATATCTTTAAATTGTGTAGCCAGAATACTACCTGAGTGCGGGAATCTTCTCTGTTTTCTCTTATAATCAAAGTTTTAAGGCCTTTTTAAAAAAGTTTCTGGTACTTGGTAGGTACTGGATAAATATTTGCTAAGTAAAAGAAAGAGTTAGGGGATAATAGCTGAATGAGAAGGAGCTGGCCCAGTTAAGTCCTTGGAAAGAGTTGGAAGCAAAGGAAACCGCAGTAGTTAAGTACAAAGGCTTTGAAGCAACAATTTTTGAAGAATGGAAAGATCAGTGTGGCTGGAGGATAATGAGCAAGAGACTTAATGATTGGAGTTGTAACTGGAAAAGGTGAGAGCCAGAGCTAGTGCTATAGAGCCCTGCTGGCCTAGTAAAGAATTTGGAATGTATTCTAATGATAGGGGAGCCACTGAATGTTTTTCAACCAGAGAAGTGACAAAAAGTGATTTTGTGGTCTTAGTCTTACAGCACAAAAAGGAACACATAGATTGGGCGTTTGCAGAATAAAACACTGAATTTATTTAGGAGCTATTTTCTTTTGATCATAAGGATTAAACTATCAAATGCAAATCTAGTATGAAATTTGGAAGGCACTATTCTTTCTCCTTCCATAGATTCTTCAATTCAGCTGGACTTTAAATACCTACTGTCACTTCTGAAAGATACCTTCTTTCTCTGCTTCCTCAACATATTCACTCATTCTTTAATGCCTCTGACAGAAATAAGGGAGTCAAGAGAAAGAAATGTTAGAGGCTGGTAGAGATAGAACAAAGCATGGAAGAAGAGTTAAGTTTAAAGTGTGAGGTTTTTGTTAGGTTGCAAAATGATGCCAAATTTATCTTCTAAAACTTTATCCCTGCAATATTTATTTTTTGAAGCTCGCTAAGGAATAACCTACTCTTTAAATAAAACATTTTAGTCTCAGTTGAGTCTCACCAACCTTGGTATTAGTGGCCACCTTTCCTTCATCCTTTCTTCCCTTTACTTCTCTGACACCTCATATATCAATAATCATTCTGACTGGCTGCCTTTACTTTTCATTGTGAACTTCCCCCCAGATTTTGTCCCTCAACCCTCCTTTTCTTCCATTGTCTCTTGCTTGACAAGCACATCCACTTCACAGCTTCATTTCATCTCTTACCTCTATCATAAAATTGACAGTTTTTCCTCTCTATGACTTCATTCCTAAATATAGTTCCTAAATATAGATCTGCCTTTCCAATTTTCCTTAAACATCATCATTTGAAGGACCTTCCAGCATCTCAAACTCAATGTGCCCAAATCAAATTCATCAACTTCGTCTACCTCCTCCTTTCCCAAACTACATTAAATTATTATTATTACTATTATTGTTTTAAAACCTGCCTTTCCTCTTCACTTCAGCTTTGACTCTTCATTTCATTTTACCCACCCACTTCTAATGCCAATCCCATACTACTTCCTAATGATTTTTAATTTCTTCCTCCCATTGCCACTACCTACCTCTTCCCTGTTCTCGCTTCCATTTTCTCTGGCCTGGACTGTCATCTTAGTTCTCTAAAATACCACCTCCAGGTTTTGCCTTCTCTAAACCAGTCTGCATATTCCCACTGGATTAATGTCCTTAAAACAACTCTATACATCTCCCTTGCCTAAACATCTTCAAAGGTTTCTTCCATACAAAATCTAGAACTCCTTGGTCTACATTTAAGGTTTTCCATATCTTATTCAAAAGCGTTTTTCCAGCCTTTTTTTCATGAACTTTATATGCCGTTCTGTCTGAGCTACCACTGTACTAGCTGTTCCCATGTTCTGTACTTTTTTGCACATGTGCCATGCCCAAATCTTTTTTATTGTCTGTTCCTGATATTCCTTTGTCTGCTTTATCTGTAAACTTGCATCTCTCAAAAGTCAGTCTCAAGTGCTGCTTCTGCCTTGAAACTGATCCCTCAGGCAGAAATATTCTTGTTCCGCCCTGGGTCACCTTTTTTTTAGCACTTATTATTTCTTAACTTCTAATAGGATTAGATCTGTACATTTTATTTCCACAATTAGATAATAAATTCTCCATTTATTTTTACATGCTTTTTTATTCTCTGAAAATGATATTTTCTCATTAAATACTTTCTTAATAAATATCTTGAATATCTGTAGTTTATTTAAAGACATGTATTTGGATGTCAGTAAATATTTTAGTGTTGACCATATGTCAGTAACTATGTTAAGCACTCACATTTCTTATCCTTGAAGTGCATAGAATTTATTAGAGAGCTAGAATATGAATATTAGTGATTATATATTAAAAATATGTCCAAAGAAGGTAATAATTATGTCTCAGAATTGATTGGGCAATTGCATGGTCAGAGAATTTTGAAGAATTTAATTTCTTAACAAGGTTTTGGTTATGATTACATAATGATTCCTTTAATTTCAGGTTGAAATGGGCATGAAGAACCATGAAATAGTTCCCTGCAGTTTGGTTGCTTCTATAGCCAGCCTTAAACATGGTGGCTGTAATAAAGTTTTAAGAGAATTAGTGAAGCATAAACTCATAGCTTGGGAGCGTACCAAAAGTAAGTATTTGAGGCACCATTTGTGATTTTTCATGTAACTGGCTTCCCCCAGAGCAAGTGTTCTAAAACGCATGAAGTGGAAGTTGCTAGACCTGGAAAGCACTAACCCTAGAACTGACACAGCGTACTTCTGTCATGTTCTATTGGTCAGAGCAATCGCAGGGCCCACCCAGGTCAAAAAGGGTGGAAAAATCATCCCTAATCCCTGATAACGGATTAGCAAATTCCAGTTGCTTAAGAGCAAACAGAATAGAGATTGATGCTGCTGTCTTTGGAAAATACAATCTGCCACAAGACTCTCTAGAGCACTACTTCTCAAACCATTTGCGTTGAGGGATGAGTTTCTTTTTTTCAACCTATCACGGATCCATAATTTCAAAAATTTCAAAAATATGAAGTAATTACCAGAAAAAGGAAATAAACTGATAAAATGTAGGCAGATTCCTTATTATTAGAGTTGAAGACGAAATAACTTGGTCAAATTGATATAAAGATTTTTAAACTTAACCACTTCATTTAAGTTTCTGTATCTTGTCACAGACTAGTAATAACCATTCATAGATTAGTATCAGTCTGAGTCACACTTAAGTAAAATTGCACCGGATTAAAAATACAAATTATAGGAAGAAATACCAAACTTGTAAAACTGGGTAGCTAATCTTTCAGCCAAGATTTCCCATTTCTAAATTATTCTCATGACCGGAACTGATGCGATTTGGTGGTACAATATAATTAAAATATGGTCTTTCTCATTTGCTTTTGTCTAGCTGTCCAGGGCTATCGGTTGACAAACGCAGGCTATGATTACCTAGCTTTGAAAACACTTTCTTCTAGACAGGTAGTTGAGTCTGTTGGAAACCAGATGGGTGTTGGCAAAGAATCTGGTAAGTGCTAACAGTACTATTAAATGCATTGTCTTTGCTTTAGTTTACATTCCCTTTGAGAAAGCATTCATCTTTTATTTTTTTATTTTTTCCAGTGGAACAGTAAATTTAAAAGTTGTTGAGAAACAATACAGATTATGAAATTACCCTTAGTGTAGTAGATTATTGTTATGTTATATCGCTAAAAATTCAGCATACCAAGAATTAGTTTTCTTCTAATAACCAAAATCTTTGGCAAATATTTTATTTGCTCTTATTTTCTATCTGATAAATTACATATTTGTAATAGTTAAAATGTACAAGGAAGTACTAGAAAGTGAATATCTAAAATCCACAAACATATTTTTCCTTCACAGCATTATGATCAACAAGGCTAAATTAGATATGTATAAAACACAGAAAAAGCATTCTTAAACAGCACCAAGCAAATACTTGTGTATTTATTTTTCATGTGGAAGACAGAAATGAAGAACAGAAAATGATTTTATGTATACTATGCTCTCTTATACACTGCTTTTTATCCTGTAAATTTATCCCGTATAGTTATATTATTTATCTAAACTGAGGAAGCAAAATTAAATTTGGAATTAAAAGAATTATTAGGAAGCCTACTCCAAGGGAAGCTGCTATGTATTTCAGATGGTTTGTATGTCTTTTGTTTTAATATCCAGATTATGGTGTATATTTAATAAGTAATAGAAGAGTGCTAAATATAGCAGTGTGTATGAAATGTGTAAAATGAGAATATGAAACACTTTTTGAGATAATGCTTCCTCTTAATTATTTTATGTCCAGTTTTTCGCAATTAAAAAAAATAATGGCTTTTTCACTTTAAGAACTGTATTACATACAAAACAATAAATAGTACAAAAGGGAGTACAATAGAAAGACAATGTTACCCCTAACCCAGTTCTCTTACTTCCTGTTATTACTTCCCAAAGCTATCACTGTTATTTGATGTCTTACATATCCTTCTAGAAGTATACCATGTAAATATAAATATATAATATACTGAGGATACATGTATACATTCACATATCATTTTAATCAGAGATGAAAGCCAACAGTACTTATATTCTGCACCTTGATTTTTTCCCACCTGATACATCTCTGGTATCACATTGTATGAATGCTTCTTATTAGATTTTACCAGGCCCAGTTGTTACGCACATTTAAGTTACTTCCAGTCTTTTTTTTTTTTTTTGTAAGTAATATGGTGAACACTCTAATACAGGTGTCTCTGAAGTTTCTTATGAATAACTAGGATATATTCTAAATGTCAGTATTACACATAGCAGCTTGTTCGATAGTTGGAATACTTATGGGAAGATCTGCTCCATTCTGATTATCGGATTATATTCCAACAACTGAAATTATTATTATTAGAGCAATTGAAGAATTGAACTTCA
The DNA here is from genome assembly GCF_014176215.1 of Rousettus aegyptiacus. NCBI lineage: Eukaryota > Metazoa > Chordata > Mammalia > Chiroptera > Pteropodidae > Rousettus > Rousettus aegyptiacus. Next base: position 53,727,554 of record NW_023416311.1, read on the forward strand.
TGTTGTTGAAAAGGAAGAAAACTATTATATCACTTCTCATACATATAGGGCACTGAGGAATAATTGAATGTTTTTCCACTATATTGAATTAAGCATTGAGTACCTCTGGAGGCAATAACCTTTGACACATTACATTCCTATTTTTTGTTTTTTTTGTTTTTGTAGTAGATATTAGTACGTCTTCTTGTTTTGGGTTGTAGTTAAAGAATTTTGCTGAATAGTAAGTAGTCCTCATTATTAGGAAAGATAAAATTTGGTACAAATAAAGTCAAACAAATTTAAAATTGTTTAATCTTATTGTCATAAAAATATAATAATGATCTTTTTAAAATCTTGGCTCTAGATATTTATATTGTTGCAAATGGAGAAGGGCAGCAATTTGCATTAAAGCTTCACAGACTGGGAAGAACCTCCTTTCGAAATCTGAAAAACAAGCGTGATTACCATAAACACAGGCATAACATGTCGTGGCTTTATTTATCTCGTCTCTCTGCCATGAAAGAATTTGCCTACATGAAGGTATTTTTTAAAATAATTTTTCATTTTTAAACAAATAATACATGTAGCTTAAAGGTTATAGTGACAAGCATCATTCTGTTGTCTCCGCATCTTCCTACCTTCAATCTTAATCCTTATAGTCACTTTTAACTCTGTTAATTCATTTTCTATTATTTGTTTTTCTGGTGATTTCTTTCTTTGTAAAAATATTTCTATTGTTTTAAACATATAAAGGCAACATAAAATCTACAATATTAATAGGATGTAGTAGCCTAAAATAGTAATGTAATTGCCTCACAAATATGTATGTGTTAATGTGTAATGTGTATCTAAATTATACATATGTACATAATTAAAAACACCAGATAATTTCCATCTGTAGAAACCTCGATGTCTTAGCAAGGTTGATTAGTGTTTTTATTTCATATAATACAAGATATGGCAATTTGCAAATTTATATGTATATTAGAAATAGTGAAAACTTTAGTTTTTAAATTTTCACCTTCAGTAAGTTCAGCATAGATTTTTAAAATATTTTAAATAAATTATCTTCACTAATATTTAAATTAAACAGAAAATAACATTGCGTTTTTATTACTTTCAGTAGGAGTTAATTGTTATAACTTCATTTTTTTAAAAAAAAATTCGATTTAGTAAAAGTCAGTGTATGACCAGTCTTCCTTGGGAGTCTCAGTTTGGTATTCTTCAAATAGGTTATTTTAATTTATGTGCTTAAATTTTTAGTAATCATAGGGAAAGAATTCTCAACAGTATAAATAAATGATACTGATACCATACATGTTTTGTATTTCATGTCTTGTACTAATGGTTTGTGTCCTATAATGGTTGGTATCCTATAATAGTATGTAAGCAGTTTGGTAGGAATCATTACACATTTTCCCAAAACTATATTAGGTGTTTTTGGGGGGATTTTGTATGAAGATACACAAATAGAACTTGGTTGTGCTTCAATATGCTTCTTAAATACATTGATACTTTCGTAGCAGAGAATAAGATAAAATTGACCTATACCTTAAGGGTTAAGCTATGGCACAAGGCCTAGAGCACTATGATAATATTTAAAGTTATTATATACTTATATACCAAGGCATGCTCAACATCACTTGCATTGGGAAAAAAAAAAATCTTAAGCCAAGCAAACAATCTTTGAAGAATCGAAAGTAGTTCATTTCTTGTCCAAAGAAGGTAGGAATTAGACAGTCTTTTAAAATCAGCACTGTTAATAAGTATATATTGAGTATCAGCTGTGTGCCTAACCACTGTATGAAGTACTGGGATAGGCTTGGGTATAGGAGTGGATAGCAAAGGAATAACCAGTGAGTCTGTGTCTTAAAGTTGGGAGGATAACATGAACACAAAGCAAAGAACAGTTTAAAAATAAAATTATAAATGTTAAGTTTAGAGAAACTTCTGTAGAGTAGAAGAATAGTTAATAAAAGGTTTCATGAAGTGAGAAAGAGTTGGGTAAAGTTATGAAGCATACATATGATTTGGCAGTAAAACTGTGTACTTTGCAGAGGAGCTACTTTGGGCTAAAATGAATGTGGGTGTGAGTCCTTTGTGTCTAGGTAATAAGTCACCTCAGTGACTGTCCTGACTATTCCAGAGTACTTACTAGAAAGAATATTAGGAAAATTAAGACAGATCAAGTGGATTAAAGAGTTGTAAATATATTTAGACTAAAATCAATATTTATAGCCAGCACTGACATAAGCATCTTAGTTCACTTTTGGTAAATAGAATAAAAGTAAGGTATGGTGGCAAGAGCTAGAACCACTGTTGCAGTAATCAGATATAAATGGTAGTATTCCAAGTGGCAGAAGTCATAAATTTTGAAGGAAGTAATAACGAACTTTGTAAGCGATAGGATATAAAAAGTTAAGCATAGTGGAAAAGATGGTTGTATGGATAATCTGAAGTAACCTTTGCCTCTACTACATTGAATATGTTGGTCATGTAATAGATTTATATCCTATATTGTGGTTTGATGAAAAGGTCAGTGCTTTATAAACTAAAATGCCTAATCTTTTGGAATATTTCATTTTCTAATATACCAGAAGACAGAGTACTTCAAAAATCACTTTTCATTTTATTTTTTTTAAGCACACTCCAGTAAATGGCAGAAACTTACAAAAGAGAAGAGGATATATCCTAAAGGCAAAAACTCTTTCACACTCAGTTTTGTGACCCTAACACAGGGTATAATATTTAGTAAATGTTCAATAAATGAATGATGAAAAAGTGAATTAAGTAAACTGGTTTAAAATTTTGTTTTTATGTACAGTTCATTCTATACTGTATATCAACCATATATATAAATAATCATGTGTTAACTGTAATTTCATAAAGTCTTGTATGTTTTTCTTTTGGTTGTTGACAATTTACTTGTACTGTTTCCTAAAAATTAATGACCTCTTCATTAGTTTATACCTTTTTTGCTATATTTTAGGCATTGTATGACAGGAAATTTCCAGTTCCAAAGCCAATTGATTATAATCGCCATGCAGTGGTCATGGAACTCATAAATGGCTATCCTCTGTAAGTATTATTCTTGAGCCATGGATCCTAGTAAATTAAAGTTGTTAAAAAAAATTTTTTTTAATTAAACAAAATACTGCTTCTGGGAGGTTAGAAATTAACACATAGCAGTAGACTCAAAAGGCAAATTGAAAATTCAGTTTCATTCTAACAGTATGTATTTTATAATCTCTGTGATTCATTCAACAAATATTAACAGTCTAGTATGTGCCAAGCATTGTGCCAGGCTCAGGAGTAAACAACAAAGTTTCTGCCCTCACAGAACTTACATTCTGATGGACGGAAACATACAGTAGTAAATAGCTAAGTAAGGATTTATATATCCGATGGTAGTAAATACTGTGGATAAAAATAAAATAGGATGGGGCAGGTGGGCAGCAGGAAGGACTGAGGTGGGTGTAGGACGCTGCTATTTTACCTGCAATGGTCAGGAAAAGTCTTATCAACAAGGTGGATTTTGAGCAGAATCCTGAAAGAGGTCAGGAGAAACCATGCAGATATCGAAGAGAACATTCCAGGCAGAGGGAACAGCAAGTGCATAATTCCTGGAATGGGAAAAGTGATGTCAGTGTGGCTGGAGCTGAATGAGTAAGAGAGAAATTATAAGAGAGAAGATCAGAGAAGCAGCAGGGGACCAGGTATGTCATTTAGGGTTTGTAGGATATTGCAAGGCCTTTTAAAAAAAATTTTATTATATTTGACATGAATATTGTGTAAATTTAAGGTATATAATGTGTTGATACTTTCATATAGTGTAGTGTGATCGCCATTTTAGTGATATTTAGCACAGGACTTTTAATTTCTACTGAGATAGGAGACCATTGGAAGATTTTGAACAGAGAAGAGACATGATCTGACTAATGTTTTATTAGGATCATTCTGGCTGCTGTCTTAATAATAGACTGAAAGGAGATAAGGACGGAATTAGGAAGACAAGTTAGGAGATTATTATAATATCCAGTCAAGAGATAATGGTTTGGATCAGAGGGATAGATGTCAGGGTGATGAAAAGTGGTCAGATTCTGGATATGTTTTTCAGGAAGAACCAACATGATTTGTTTGGGATTGGACATTGATATGGACGAAGGTATGAGTTGGGGGTAATACCAGGTTTTGGACCTGAATGATGAATTAATTGGAGGGATACAGTTGACATTTACAGAAATGGGAAAGACCGAAGGGCATTTTGAAGTTAGAGAGTGAGGCAAAATCAGAGGGTCAGTTTGGGACATGGTGAATTTGAGATGCCTAGGAGTTTGGAGACGTCTAGGTTAAAGTCAGTATACATGTGGTGTTTAAAGCCATGAGCCTGAAGGAGATCACGAAGAATGATTTTAAACAAAAAGCCCTAGGATTAACCTTTGAGGAAACTCCAAAATTTAAAGGTCTGGGAGAAGATAGAAAACTAGCAAAAAAGACTTTAAAAGGAATGATTAGTGTAGAAAGAGGGTAGCCTAAAGAGTTGATATACAAGAGTCAAGTGAAGGAAGCGTTCGAACGAGGGGAAAGAGGTTAACCGACAGACCAAATATGATGGAGACTGAAAATTGACCATTGGACTTAGCAACATGAAAGTCATTGGTAATCTTGACAAGAGCTATTTTATTAGAACAAGGTGGATGAAGAAAGCATGTTCGAAATGGATTCATTAGAGTGGAGGGAAACAGTTGGAGAAAGCACATGTAGAGGAGTGTGGCTATAAAGATCAAAGAAAGGATGTGGCAGTGCAAAAAAGTATACAGAATCAAGGCAGGATATGGATTTTTTTTCTTTTAAATACAAGATAGGCACTATTATGTCTATATGCTGATGAGAATGAAGAGGAAACTGCTAGGGAGAAAAGGAATGGAAATATATATATACACACACACATTAAAATGATAAATGAGTACAAATAACCTATTTTTATACTTAAAATGCCTTCAGATGTCAGATACACCATGTTGAGGATCCTGCATCAGTATATGATGAAGCTATGGAACTAATTGTCAAACTTGCGAATCATGGACTAATACATGGAGATTTCAATGAATTCAATCTCATTTTGGATAAACATGACCACATCACCATGATTGATTTTCCACAGATGGTTTCAACTTCTCATCCCAACGCTGAATGGTATATGCTGAAATTGATTGTGAATGTGGGTGTATTTATGTGTGATGCATTCATTTTTTATTTATAATTTTCCACTTTGTAATACGGTCATTTGGGTAACTGGTTTGAAGTGTCCTTTGTTAATGATCTAAAATTTTAGTTTTTTTATTAAATGGTATCAAGCTACTAGCATTTTCCCCCTAAGAAAATCTTTTTTATTCCATTTTTAAAACATATTCATTAAGCTTATGCTCTGTATCGGAAATCTGAAGAAACTGCATGCTTTTATAAACATCAAAACAATTTTAATTACTCTTATCTGACAGACTTTCAAAAGTCAAATTTTCTTAGCAATGGAACCCTTTATTCAAAAAAGTTTTAGTTAGAAGCCCAGTTTTTAAAACAAACAAAAACCTGCTCAGAAGAAGTAGGGAAATGGAAAGGGGAACCCTACATCCCCATCCTCTTTGCCTTTCCCCTTTTCTTTCTTTTCTCTGGTTGCCTCCAAGAGGGCTTCACCAAGCATAATTCGATAATCTTGATGCCCTGAATAAAAGTGGATTTGTACTGGACTCAATTGCCACCAATAATATCTCTCATGTCATTTTAGCTTTTATTTATTAGAAAATAATATACATAAAACCTGGCAAAGAGCAGAATTACTTTATATACAGTAATAATCTTATTCCTCATTTTAGCCACTTAAACCAGGCAAGCTGTGAAATATGACAGGATATTTTCCTTTGTACTCCACAATGCAATTGAGCATAATCATATTTAGGGTGTTTTTTCCTCCACCTGTTCCAAGTTATACTGAGAGGTTTCCTCTTTTTCACAAAGATACTTGTTACTACTTACATAATATAATATGAGCAAAGTTTAAGCTCAAACCAGTTTGTGTTCAGTGACGCTCTTCTTCCTGATTCTTATTGGAAAATGTCTATACTGATGCTAGAGAAAGAAATGTTATTTAAAAATAAAGAATATTTCCAACAAAACAATAGTAATAGGTTAATGCCTGGCACTTGGGTAGTTAATGTATCTTTGGATGATGACTCATTATCTTTTTTATTAAAATGGAATAACAGTCATGCATTGAAGGAACAGCTAGGAACAACCAGAATTACAGACAGAAATGATAACAGATTATGACATTCCAAGTTAAGGCTGCAGTATTTTTGAAGACATTGTGATTTAACTTGAACTTTTATGGCCAAGTACTGGGGTGAAAGAGTTATGCTAAGCACTGGAAATTAAGATATAAATAATGCCTATTTCTGCTTTTGAAGAAGTATTATCTAGTAGGTGAAACATTAACATATATAAAGATATAATTTTAGATTAATTTATTGAGATTTTTTCCCAGGGCGCCCTAAGAGCAAAGAATACTGGCATTGTCTTCCTATTTCAAAACTTCATCTTTCTCTAAAATAAGAATTTAGTTAAAATTCAAGGAGATAGTCAATTCCATGTCACCCTGTACATTAATTCTCCATTATCTGGAAATCTAGAGAATTTAATCTGTTTTTGCTACTTTATGGTTGCCTAAAAAGCAGCCTTTTACTCTCACTCCAGATTACATGTCTTCGGATCATTATTTATAAGCCACTGCATTATTTATCTCTTTTGGATGTTATTGCAAATCAGCTAATGGGTAGTAAAGGTACATAAACATAATTCAGTAGTCCTCAAACTTTTTCTAATGAGTCACTAATCTGTTTTTATCTTCAGTTTTCCCCGTTGACTTAACAGTTCTCATGGGCATAGCCGATGGGAAATATAACCTGATAGAGTAGAGACTGAAGAGGAAAAAGTGGAAACCTGCCCCCAAATTTTCCTGTTTGGCTTACCTTCTCTTAGTATGTCTGTTAACATTATGGGGAAATCTTGAGGTTACTAACTATAGGACCTGTATACCTTTGACAGCTTAGATTCCTTGTTAGTTCCTCTTCTTTTAATTTTCGTGTTTCAAATACACTGTTGACTAGTTCTTATTTTTCCTTTAGAGTAACATCCTTTTTCATGTAAGAAGTAGAAATGTCATAGCAAATGACATAAGGATATTGGTATAGACTAATAAGGAAAAAATTGAGTAACAAAACCTATATCAAAAATGATTCTTGTTTTTGCAGGTATTTTGACAGAGATGTTAAATGCATTAGAGATTTCTTCATCAAACGTTTCAGCTATGAAAGTGAGCTTTATCCAACCTTTAGTGATATCAGGTTTGTACTCTGCAATGCTGAAAATGATTGAACTCTGTTAAAGACCTGATTTATTGAGTTCTAAAAGTTAGCACTTTTATCTAAAAATTTTCCAAATAGTGACCTTCAACATATAATCATTGTTGAGGATCATTGCTGTGTCAATATATAAATGAAACTTAAAAACTAGAAAATGCCTGGTTTTGGTCCATTAAGGCATTGTTACTGAATTTGGGGGAGGAACATACCTAATTTCTCATAAATTCAAGAACTTTTTTTTATTCAATGTAGGATGCTATGTGAATAATCCATTTTAAGGGAATCAGACCATGTTTTTCTCAGAATTTGTGTTTTTCCATTGAGAACAGGAGATATCTTTAATTGATTTGTAGAACTTAATTATGTGTACATCCGCAAAGCCATATTTTCTCATTTATTTTATATACTTAGTTAAGATACTGTTTTCTGGTTCAGGATGATTGACATAATTTAAAAGAAGAAATCTTTAGTAAATATCAAAGGTTTTATAATCTTTCTACTAATATATATTGCTTTTCACAGTCATTTTATTTATAAATGACAACCAGCACATATCTTTTACATTTGTATACTTAAGTAATTTAAGTATTAATTTCAGGTAAAGAAAGATCTTTAAAATATATGAACTATTAAACTCATTTGAGAATTATAATTCATCAATAATATTTTCCATGTCAGATGGCCTTTTTCCTCTCTCTGAATGCTTGATATTCTTTTTTTTCTAGGAGGGAGGACTCTCTTGATGTAGAGGTGTCTGCCAGTGGCTACACAAAAGAAATGCAGGCAGATGATGAATTGCTTCATCCAGTAGGTCCAGATGATAAATATACTGAAACAGAGGAGGGATCTGAATTCTCATTTTCTGATGAAGAGGTGTCAGAAAAAGCAAAGGTTTGTAGATCAGAAAATCAAAGTGAACAAAACTCTATAGGTGAATCAGTTGACCTCTGTTGCAGATCATCTGGAGATCTTGAACAAATAAAGGAAGACAATTTGTCAAAGGAGAGTGATGATACTTACAATTTTGAAATGACTGAATTTAATCAAGCTGTAGAAGAATTAAAAGAGCAAGTTGTTGAAAACAATTCTGCACCTGAGTTTTCTGGGGAGAAAAACAAAACCGAAAATGACACCAGACAAGACAGCAAAATAGATCAAGAAGGAATCTCCGTGAGCTCTGAAGAGTACGAAGATGAATGCCCTCATCTGATTGCCTTGTCATCATTAAACAAGGAATTCAGGCCTTTCAGGTATAGATCTCTGTTGATTGCTTTTTGTGTTTAATCGGGAGAACTATACTATTCAGTTCTGGTAAATATTTTTTCAAATGATGTGACAGAGTTGTATTCTGTTCCACTATGTGTAAAATGAAAGCAAATAACCCTTTTGTTAAAATTCCAATTATTCTCTATAATTGACCTGATGCTAGATAGCATATTGATTCATTTTAAGCAGTCTGTCTTAAAATACAAACTGATTACTTTCAAAGAATTAATACAGATCATGTATTTTCATAATTATACACCTAATGTATATTTAATTTATGTATAGACCAATAAATCTGCAGTAAATATGCTCTCCATAAAATATCTACTTACAGTGAATTTTCTCTTACTTTGAACTTTCTGTTCTTATTCATTTTTGTAAAATTATATAATCTTATGTTTCAAGAATTTTTTTTCTTAGAAATATTAATCAGCCTTAGCCTTTAGCAAAAGATCTAAAATTTGATTTTTAGATTTGGGATAGTTTATCCAGAATTAAAGAACTGTAGTTTAATGAAATATAGTTTTATTTATTTCAAAATAGTAATATGACAATTAAAATTAAATCCGCAGTACTGTTTTCTCAATACATGTTCAAGCTTACATCCTAAGGCTGCCTTTATTGTTAGAGTTTTACTGTGAAGCAATACACAAGAATTGTGTTCCTTTTCCATATAACCGTATCTTGAGTCTCAAAGCTATTACCACTTGAATAATAAACATGTAAAATTAAATTAAAATCAAGAGTGGCAGTGGCTCAGGATTTTGAGTAAGTAAGAAAAGAAACTGTATAAGTTAAATAGTCTTCTAAATACAGAATAATTTGTTTGCTCCGAACACATGTTGGGAAAAATTTTTAATATTCAAAGTAAAAATTAAAGATAACGTTGCTGAAAAATATTAACTATTAAGGGTTAATATCTCTGAGTTTCTTACGCATTAAACTTTAAACAATGTATAAAATAAATTAGTTTCTATCATTGCAGTTTTTTTCTGCCTTGGAGTAGACCATGTAAAGTACTGTCTTTGCTCCCATTACATCTACTTTTGTTTAGGAAGATGGCAAGAAAGTGTCCCAAGGATTTAGATTGCAAGAGACAGATTTGTGGGGAAAAGACATGAATTGTGGCTAAGTGGGAACAAATTTTGATAGCCAAAATTTTTAGGTGAGGCAACCCTTGGTTGACCTCACAGATTGTAAGAACCTTGTCAGCTTACAATGCCTTATTTTTTAGGTCTACAGCACCTGGTCTTCCTAGGTGTTCCCCCAAGTACTAACCAGGCCCGGCCCTGCTTAGCTTCCGAAATCACGAGATCGGGCTTGTTCAGGGTAGTATGACCGTAGACCTATTTTGAAATTTTGATAGTGACTATCAGAATGCTGAAAATGAAAATTGTTAATATATTTAGCTGAATTGTGGGTAGTTTTACGTTCAGTTTTATATATAGTATTTCTGAGGTATTAAGTTTCATTATCATGTAAAGTGATATAAAGTAAGCATAATTAACTATAAAAACTAACTAGATAAATTATGATTTTAAATTTTAGAGATGAAAATATGGAAGATATTTGTGAACATAGGACAAGAACTCTGAGTGTTACTTCTGCAAGCAGTGTTTTAAGCTGTTCAACAATTCCTCCGGTAACTATTCAACATTTACAAATGTTTTTGGACAGATTACTGAGCTAAGGTGCTATGAGGATTACATGATGTACAACTCAGTCTCAGCCATTTGGACCTCACATGTTAATAGTGTAAAATCATAACAAATACAAATTTAGTAATATAGGAGAGAGAGTTCGCTTTTAGTTGGAATGATGAGAGCTTTCAGGGAAAAGGCAGCATGTAACTTACCTTGAATTTGAAGGGTAAAATCATAGAAATTTAGATCCACTCTATAGATTTTCATATAATCTCATCCTTACATTTTAACAATAAGGAAGTTGAGGCCAAGATAGGTTATGTGGCTTTGCTCAAGGTTACTCAGCTGGTGACACCACTGCAGCTGAAGTGAAGGTGTCCCGGCTTCACTAGTTTGTTCTTAAATTTCAAAACAGAAAATAGGTAATTTAAAAATTTTGGGTATTGCAAGTGTTTGTTGGACATTTAGCAGCAGCATCCAAAAGAATTTCTAAGGGACATTTTTCTGGACAGGGTAATGAGCATAAATAGTCCAGCTCCTCCCTGCTTTTCTGCCTGCCAGCCTTCTCCCTGGACTACCCCAAGAGGAAGAATCAGTTTGTTTCTTTTGTAGATTTTAAGGAGAGAGATAAATTTACATAATCTGTATGTTGGGTTTTTTCCTTCTGTTTAAATGTATCATGTTAAATACCATTGAAACCAGTTTTCAGTGATAACTTAAAATGAGCAAAAGAAGAAAATCAGCTCAGGAAGTAAAAAGGAGAAAATAAAATTATATGGAAAACAAATTCAAAAGAAAAAAAATTTTTTTGCCTGAACTTCCCATTTCCAAGTTCAGGTATATTGTCATTAAGTTAAAATGTATGTCCTATGGTGGGTAATAAGGGATATTTACAAAATTAAATCTGAATTATCAAAAACAAGCTGAAAATAAGTACTTATTTTACAATATAGCATACTTTTAGAAGTTCTGAGACCGTCACTTGATAATAGAAACTTGTCAGACCAAAGACAAGTTAAGAGCTTATCAGACCAAAATAAGAGTGGAATTCTAGAAATGTGTTGATTTTTATATATTCTTTTCTGATGGGCTTGCAGTTTACTAGCTTTCTAAACATAAAATTTAAATCTACGTAATCTCTGAAACATCTATTGATTATATTAAAAGATAAAAATCTTTTAAGTATTATCACCTGTCTTTATTAAGAATTTCTTATACTTTATGGTTTTCCTGTCCACTCTTGGCTTTGATATTTTCTATACTTATTGAGATTTACCCTCCTTTTTATGATTTCTCAGATTCAAAGCATAAGCACTTTTATATATTATTACAGTGGTGTAAAATTGACAATTACATGTAAAGAAGTGAGATTACTACTTCTTTAGATTCTAATTTATGCTGTCTTCTATATATAAAGGTGATGGCACTGACATTATCTTTAGGTCTTGACTTTTATCCCATTTCCCTTGCTGCTAACAGCAGGAACTTAAAGTTTAAAATAGTGTCAAGCCTACAATTGCATTATAAAATACAAATTTGCCTTCTAAGGAGGAAAAAAGATCTCTTTACCCTAGTTTGATCAACCAAGGTTTTTCTGTAGTCATTGGGGAAAAATTGATCATCTTAACTCTACATTCTTTTGGAAATTTGGTCACATTGGGATCACATTTTATTTTGTTAAAAAAATCAGGAGAAAGTAAACTTTATTTTGTATCTTCATTAATTTCACGATAGTTGTTGTAGGGTCTGTGCAGAGGTAAAAGATTTTTTCTGTGTTCTTTGAAATTATAATTGTTTTTAATATATATGCAGCCACCATCAACAACAAACAATAATATATATGTGGGTTTTGTTGACTTTTTTATATACTCCCTGAAATGGTTCACAAGAATTTTATTTCATATTTCATCATTTAAAAAATATACAGAATGGGATATTTCTCCCTCTCTTGTTAACATGAAGAAAATTAACCTTACAAGATTTGTAAAGTGGCCTAGATTGGGACGAGATACATGCATGGTAATCCATTATCTTATTTTCTTCAACTGCTTGGTCTGATTATCTTAAGGACTCCTTGAAGTGAAGAACCCAGGGGAAATTCAACAGAATATTTGGAAGAGAAAGTGATTTTTTTTTTTTAATTAAAAATATTCTGGAGGCCTCTCTGAATTCCTCCAGTTTAAACACAGTGTATGTTCTACTGTTGTTTTCCTAGAACTTTTCATCTCCTATCTATTAGGTGCCTTCTTTCCTAGTTCCTGATCTTTTTCTTTCCCATTTTAGTTCTTTACTGGCAGTATAGGTTCTCAATATCGAGTGAACTTTGCGGAGAGTTTTTATTACTAAAAATGTTTTTTTATTCTTTCCTCAAACTTGATTGGGAGTTTAAGTATTAGAGTTGTGGTTTGGAAATAATTTTCCTTCAGAATTCTGAAGGTTTTGCTGTTGTCTTTGTTGTAGTAAAGAAGGTGCTGTCTCCTGCTAGGGTGGGGATGATGTGAGTTCCTGGCTTCCTCGGGTAGGGAAGGGTCCTAGAGGCCAGTCACTCTTATTTTAAACTTTCAACCAACGCTGCTTTCAGTTCTGAAACTTCTGGGAAACCAGGTCCTTGTAAGTTGCTGGGGGATTGCATCTCATGGACTATCAGTCTCTGCGAGAACCTGAGTTGTGATTCTTTCACTGTTTCATTCTCCTTCTCTTATCTTTACTCCCATTGAAAATCATTAGACCGAAGTAAAGAAGGATAATTAATTAAAGCTTTTTAAGTGAATATAGTCTGCTTAATGTAAAGTAATCCAGTCTACATTTAAGTCATCTGAACTCAAGTTTTATATTATATATATGCAATCCAAGAAGCAGTACATTAGGCAAACTAGTTCTTCTAGCCCATTTTTACTTCTCAAATCATCATTCTTTAATTTTTTAACGACATTTTTAATAAATGCCCCTATAGAGTGGGGCATATTAAGAAGAGACCCATGCTTCAACCTTTGCACTGTATATCTTTTTTTAGGAGATAAGTTGGATGATGTAAGATTATATACAATTAAATAACAGGCTGTAATGCTTCAGGGGAAGAAAAGGTTATTGTGAATAGAATATTCAGAATTTTTATTCACCTTGGCAGTCTTGTGACATTGGCAGCCTATGTCCTGCATAACAAGAAATAATTTAAATTTATGATTATTTATTATGAGAAAGCATTTCGCATCTCCCAAAAAATTTTATGAAGACTTTTTCGTGGGTAACTGTTGCCATCAGGTCATTTCTACACCTGTGGTTATGAGGATATATTTTAGGTATATTTTTACTAGTACTGAATGCTTTTAAACAATCTTCCACTGCACTGACATGCCTGTTTTTATCTAGAAAGCAGAGGAACAAGCAGTTTTTATCTCATTGTTTTTGATTGTTTTGTTTTTGAGGTTTTTTGGTTTGTTTTTTTTTCCTTTTCTTGATGGACACTAGGTGGCACTATGCTGTTTTTCAGACAATTTTGACTACACTTTTTGCTATATTCTATATTTCTGTAATTAGGAAGTAATTTGTTTTATTGTATAACAATTTAGTGTTTTATTACTGGTTTGTATAGTATTAGTATTTTAAAAATTCAGGCACTTAACAGAAATTTGAAACATTAGCAGTGTAAAATATTTTATTGAATGTTTACTCCTTATCAAAATGGTCAGTTATCAGTGATACTAATTCATGAAATCTTTCCAGGAATTGGTGAAACAGAAGGTGAAACGTCAGTTGACAAAACAGCAAAAATCAACTGTCAGACGTCGATTGCAAAAAGGAGAAGCAAATATATTTACCAAGCAGCGGAGAGAAAACATGCAGAATATTAAGTCAAGCTTGGAAGCAGCTAGCTTTTGGGGAGATTAATCTATTTAAGATCTTGAATATTTTTCAAAAAGTTACTATGATCCCTTTTTAAGCCACCTTTAGTCTTCTTTAGGACCAAGGCAAATCTATAAATAGATAAATAAACCCTCTTTTATGTCTAAATTTGACTCATTTAATACATGTTTTCTAAGAAATAATTATAGTAATTCTACTAAAGCAATTTAGTTTTCCAATTAATGACTGGTACATCTGCTAAACACTGTTTTTCAAAATAATTTCTTAAGAATATTTGGATATTTAAAATATAAACATCACTTTTTTTGTTATTTGTTCTCTACCAAAAACAGATATATTACTTGGTTTCAAATCTTAGCTTTTTCACTTAGTGGTGAAAACAACCGTAGGCAAGTCATATTTCTCTGTCCCTCTTTCTCTGCTTGACCACATCGGTTTTTTGGACTGTTAAAATTGGATTTGTAAAAAATAAAATTGGATTTGTGCCTACTTTCTAGGGTTGTTTTAAGGACATGAGGCAGTACACAGAAAGGATTTAAAATAATGCCTAGCATTTTATAAGCATCCAGTGAAGTGTAGCTATTGGAATTATAATTTTAATGATGTTTATCTTTCTGAAATTCTACTTAATAACAGTTGCATTTTATTTAACCACAGAAAAAATTCACTGCCATCTATTTTTTTATTCCCTAGTATTAAGAATAAGCCAGTAATGCATAATTTTTATTTTCTGACATTTAAATTGGTAATATGGTCATGGGAACAGAAACTTATGGTAGTCTCACTGCAGTTTTTACAGTTGTCGGTTTTTCTTCAGGCCCGAGTAGGGGTAGAAAAGTTAGGGGTGTGGGAGGTAAAGAGAGAAATGAAAAAGTTTGTTGATATTCTTAGCTGGGTGAGTCCAGAATATGTTTTCACTTCAACATTAACAAATACTGAGTACAGTAAAGAAAGAAATGCAAAAAACATGGTTCCTCCCTCAGAGACTTTATAATCCAGTGAGTTGTGAAATGAGTGATTAAATAAATAATATGTACCCAATGATACTCAAATCCCTTCAACATCTCCCCAGTAGGCGTGAAGGGGACAGTGACTGCAGCAGAAAATGACCACTAGATGGCAATGTCACCCCACAGTTCCTGGACAAGATGTCCTTATATACTTGCACCTGTGATGATCTACTGGGGAAATAAGTTTTCCAAGATTAATCAAGATTACCTTTCAACTTTGCAAAATTAATTGTATTGGGTATGTGTAAGACCTAATTTTATTGGCTATGTTTATTTTAAAATACATTTTCTTAAATTCAGTGTCAAAAGCAAATTGGGAATAAAATTATGTAACTTCATACTACTCAGTTGACTTGGTACACTTTTGGGTACTTACTGCATAAAATTACTATTTAGAGTATTAAGAAGGGAAACATAGATCTTACCCTTAATAGCTAAAGATTACCTGTGGGTCACAGAACAAGTCATTCAAATGCACAAATATAAACAAATGATTCAGGGTTCAATAATTGTTTTTAAAAGATGTTTGTGAATAGTTAGCTATCAATTAGAAATTAAAGAATTTGCCCTATCAGATAAGATGTAATCCTCACATTTTAAAATACTCAATGAACATTTAAGTTTAATTTTAATATTAACTTGTGTATTGTGATTCTTAACAAAAGATTTGTTTGAATCTCGGAGTTCCAAGTCTAAATCCTTGTTCTACCACTTTCCAAACCTCAAGTATTATCTGTAGCACCTCTAACCTAACTTGATTTGTAAAATAGAGGGCATTTAATAGTGTCTGTCTCAGGGTTGTTACGAAGATTAAATAACACCTGTAAGGAGTTTAGCACAGTGTCAGATACATACTATATGTTTAAGCATTGCTCTAATGACCTAAGGTTATCAAAAGAAAGATTCTGGAGAAATTTTTCCTATTTTCAAGGTCACTGATATTTCAACTTAGATCCTTTTGGAGTTGTTTTTATCAAGATGCACAGATGCTTAATAGCCTTGCATCATCATCTCGCTATTTTTATTAGATAAGCTTTTGCTATAAGGTACGCAGTTTATACTTGCGCTGATTTTGTCGTGCTGACTGCTGTTGGTCTGTTCTTTAGCATATACTGGCTGTCTTTAAACTTTCCCTAGAACCATAAAGATCTTTAAAAAGTACTAGCCAAAGGGTTAGCGCAGCTCGAGATAATCATTCTCTTAGTGAAGTACTTGGTAAATTTTCTGGCAAAACACATAGTTGCCTAATTCAAGAACTCACATGGTAAACTTGCTGCCCTTGCTGCCCTACTTCCACAGGATAGAGGGATGAGTTCATCAGGTTCTCAGGAGAGCATGTCCCGAGGTGTAGGTTTATTCCATGTCACATATTTCATACTCTGGGTGGACTCAAGCTCACCATATTCATAGTTCATCCCTCCTCAGAACATCTTGAAGAGCATCAGACTATATCTCAGTTTGACCCTGATTTGCTTAATGAAGTACTGGAACCACCTCATATCTGCATAAGACTGGGGATGAGGTAAAGTTCAGAATAGCCATGAGCTAACACAGTTGTATAATAACCATGAGTGTGGGGATAACCCCAAAGCCTACAACACTTGCAAAGACTAATGTTAGATTTTAAAGATGGCAGGTTTTTCTTTTTACCTTAATATTGTAAATAATGACATTAAAATTAATATTTTATATAGCATTAGAATCAGATTATTGTAGGCTTAAATCCATAAGTAGGAATATGCCTTAATGCAAATGTTATATGCTTCCATTATTTTTAAATAACCACTGGAAATAAACTTTTTACTGTATCTGCTGTTTGTAGACAAAGTTTGGTCTACATTAGGAAGAAAAATATATATGTCGCACATCAGTTCTCTAAGTGATATGCAAAGTGATATTAAAAGAAAGTACACATTTTTAAGATAAATTTTTGTTGGCTGAAAGCCTGCACTGCTCTGAAAGAGACAAGAAAAAACACAACTACATGGTAGTACAAAGTGGACTATACTAAAGAGCCTAGTACCATTGACTACTGCTGAGGGGACAGTTTTGAAATGAAAGGCCGGAGTAATTTGGTGAGTCATTTTGGAAAAGGGATTTGGTTGAGTAGGGAGACTGAAAAAGAGCTTGCAAAGAGGAAATCATGCAGAAAATCCAGAAGACAAACGAATGTGGTATGCTTGTTATGCTGCAGTTAGGAAATGGGTATTGTGTGACAAGGGACCAAATTAAAGACAATTTTGAATTTTTAGGTTTAACTTGATGTATTAGGAAAAAGCTATTGTAGATTTTGAGCCATGGAATGATTCGATTGGGGAGAGGAGGGAGGAGAACTAGGGGACTATTGTCGATGTTAAACGGTGGGTTGGAGAGGGTTTGGAATAGAATCCGAATGGTTGCTCAGTCGGCCTAAGTGCTAAGGTTGAGACAATGTAGAACAGAATCCTATTATACTAGAGTTATGGAGGTTCTTTATGACCTTGTTTTTATTTTAGAGAAGAGAACATATATTTGTAAATTTACTTGCCCAAGCTCAGATAGAGTAAATAAGGTTGAGAGTGAGTGGGAGGGAAACATGGAATTGCTAAGTACCAGAAAGGTGATTGGGAGGAAAACCATCATACTCAGGCAGTTTAGAGCTTTGTATCAAGCCCCGAGGTGTCTTCTGCAGAATCAGTCAGATCCACAATTTGCCTTCCAGGTCCTATGGAAGTATGAGAGGGGACAGTCCTCAACCAAGTCCAGGTTGAATCCTCCAGAAAGTTTCCTTCCTTTTCAGAAAACGAAGTTGTGGGGGTAGTTTGTTGTTGTTTTCCATAATAAGCCTTTTTACCTTCTCACAAGCACAAGAAAACCCATTTCAGTAGACCAAAGCTTAAGTCAAATATTTCTGGTTTTTCATGGGGAAGTGGGAGAGGAGCAGGGTGGTACTGGGGGAGTAGTTCTTTTGCTTTGAGATCAAGGCTACTGAGGTACCTTCAGAGGATCAGAAGAATATATTATTCCCTCCTGGCCTTTCTCCAGTTTTCAGTATATAGAAAAATAGGTCTCCTTTCTATAGAGTTTTCTATTCCTCCTCCTTTAAACAAATTTTGAAAAATATTTCTTCTGTGTCAGCATTCTGCATGCTAAGTGCAGTGCTCTGGTAGCGACTGCATAGGAAGTGAAATGGAAATTACAGCTTACAGTGTGAAATGGACAGGCACAAGGCTTTTATCTTAATGTAAGTATATACATAAGTGTAGTCTGAATTGAATTAAAAGCATTCTAATGATGCAGGTTTTACAGGAAGCTTCATCTAAAATATATGGAGCTATGAAATAACTGGCTTGCTTGAATTTAACATCTCCATTAACCTCAGGTTTAAGTCATTTGTTTATAACCAATAAAATTCTGCCTATGTTTGTTTTATTCTAATATTAATTTTTCATAGTCCAGATTTTCATTTTAATATTCTCACTATTGATTGCAAATATTTAAACATTCCACACAACTACCCCCAAAACATGATTTTATCTAAAGAAGAACAAAGTAGCTCCAGTTAGCCCCTGTCATCTGGGAGTGTCATCCCTCAGCATGCCCCTTGTAAAAGATATCATCTCTTTTTATTTGAGGAGTGGCTCAGAACTCAGCTGGAGATCAGACACCTCTTTTAGAACCAATATCATCACCTTCTAGCCACAAACTTGCATAAAGGTTTTTCCTGAACACCTAACAAAATTAATTACTGTCCTGAACAGTGAGATCCAGTGTGTTTGTGTGTGGGGCGGGGAGTGGAGGGGTTGTGAGAAAATGCAGGGGGAGAGGAACCAATAATTAGATAAATTCTTATGAAAACGAAAATAAAGGCTACTGGTAAAATCCACTCCAAAAACAAACCAAAAAGTTTTAAACCGTCCTTTTAAAAATAGATATTAAGCTGGAAGTCAGCCAGCCAGAGTTAGGGTAGTCAGTTTTCACCAAACATAGCTATTGACCCAAGGGCTTGGCATCATTATCTCCAATCTGGTAAATCTGAACATCTAAATTCTCCTACGTTTAAATAACCGAGTTTATCCTTAAAGTGTTAACCTATGAACTAGCAAAGCCTCCCCCAATGATATCTTTGGCCTCCAAAGTATTGCTTGAAGAATTCATTGGAAACAAAATACCAATACAGGCCTGGGAAACTGGTTACATAAAATGAGATGACATGGGCTCATTTGGAATCCCCAAATAAATAACTATACGCACATTATATAATTAAATATATATTAATATACATTATATATTTTGCATATATAATGTGTGTGTATACATATATATAACAAAAACTCACATAAACAAGTAAACGAAAGTTTACTTTCGTTGTGCTTTCTGGTTAATAGTGTTGACTGACCGCCCTGGCAAGGAAAAAGGGCAGATCACTACTGGTTTTATCTGGTGCAGAGGATAATTATTTCAGGAAAGCATTTTCATAGTTTTCTATAAAAATGAGGAAATGTACATTTCTTTACTCTGTAGGTAAAGTATTAATCAATTTTCAAATTCATGTAGTTCAACAGATTAGTACTTATTGATGATTTCCTAAATGTAGTGATATATTAATGAAAAAAAGTCTGAGATTAAGTTCTTTCATGTTGTCGGTGATTTTAAACTTGTTTTATCTAGTAATCTGAAGTTCCCTTTCTAACTGTCCCTCTCATTAATAGCTTGATTCAAATACCTCATTGGTTCCTTCTCAATTGAGAGTAAAATTAACACTGAGTAGCCATTTCATTTTTGTTCCCTCTCAGTTGAAAAAAAATAAAGTTGATGCTAACAAGCCATTTATTCCTCCTACTGGTCATTTCCTAGTTGAGGCTAAACAAAGCTGATACTTATCAGTCATTAGCCATTACCTCTGCAATCTATTTTCTTCCTGGCCCTCGCCCTCCTTCATCCTCCCACACAACCCTAAAAGCACACACACAGTTCTAACCCCCTTTTGCCAATCCAGCATTTAGGCCCCTTCAGTTCCCTCCACCCATTTCCCACTGAAATCTGGAAGGAGCTGCTATCAGTCATTTCTCATTGCTTTTGTAAATTACTCGCTGTCCGTATTTAACTGCATGACGCCAATTCTTTTTCATTTTATATATCTTAAGTTGTAAATTTTTAAGAATCAAAGGCAGCATTAGCATGTAAATTAAGAAATTATTTCAGAGACCTTCCTAAATCTCAATCAGTAGCCTCTCTTTCCCTCAGTCACATGATTCCTTAGAGATGAGTAGTTACAAATTGACTCAGGTTCAGTTACTGTGGGCCTATTCTTTGGAGTCTGTGTGCCTTGTGCTGAAATTTTCAAGACTTATAGACTCTCCAACTTTACTGCAGCCTCACCTACTGGCCAATGTTCTGCTTCGCTTACCCCAGTCTTCTCCACGGCAGAGCAGATTATGAAGTGGGAAGCAAGAAGTATGGTGGGGATTCTTTCCTATTTTTGACTAAAGATGATTCTTTGATGCATTTATTATGTTTCTAACATTCTGAATGTTATTTCAATTAGTGGCCCCTGCTTCCTTATAATTTTTATACCTGAAATGAGCTACTTAACAACAAAAATATTACTGGAATGATAGGAATGCATTTTCTTTTCCTTACTAGCAAAATTATTGTTTCCATAGACTTTTTTTGTTACATTGTGCATGAATTGGTGCAAAATATACCACCATTATATCTCATCTTCTCAAAGAGTTCCGTACTCGCTGAGAGCTGGGTAAGTGTGCCATTGCATTGAGTCTTCCTCTTCTAATATTGGTTGATAAGTTTTGATCACTGAATATGTCAGTTCGATGTCATTTCTCATACTTCTGAGTAGTACTCTAACAGGATTTGTAAAAACATCATTTTGGTTTTCACTGTAGTCATCTACCCTTGTTCCAATACTTTGATTTTGCTTTTGGCCTATCCCTGTACAAATGGTTAAGATTGACAGTGAAATCTAACATGTGAACTGTATATAGAATCTCTGCTAAGTAAGATAGACACATTGCACAGAGATTTCTCAGGCTCTTCTATCTCTATCAGGTGCTTTCCACATCAGAAAGAATGGTAAGAAACCATGGAGTTGTTTTTCTAGACTGTCTTACAACAGCACTTTAAGGTGAAATGTCCTTATGACAGGCAAGGAAGAAATACATAAATAAGCAAAGGTTTCAGAAAACTGCTGAATGGTAGGGCCTAATGAGAAAGAAGAACTGTACTAACTGGAATGTTGTATAATCTACCTTTCTAGAATTCTTTTTGCATTTCTTACAATATAACATTAAAATATGATATTTTTATGACATTATCTTTGCAAAGCTGTTTTGGGGTTCTCGAGTTTGCTTTCTTTAGAAAAGTCTTTGTGGAAGTTGAAGATTAGTTTTCTTAACAAATTCTTGCTTTCCATTTAAGTTAGCATTAGTGGTATCTTTGAATTCACCCAATTAATTTGTGTCTCTCATATTGGTGAATGGATATGAGGTTGACCGTGGGAGTAAAAGTGAGTTGTTTGAAGACCAGTCCAGCTTTTAGGAAATAAGTACATAACTTTCCAGAAGGCTATAAAATGTGTGTTGATATTTGTGTTTGCTTGCAATATAGCCATGGAGTCATAGGTGTTAGTTGTTAGTTCAACCCTGTAATTTTATAGGTAAGGACTCTGAACCCAGAAAAGATGAGTGATTTCTTTAAAGTTATACAGATAACAAAAACCAATCCTAGATTTTACTAATCCAAGATTCAGTGTTCTTCCACCACACTACACAACCAAAATATTTTTATGTACTACTGGAATTAAATTTAAGCCATAAAAAGTCTATTTGTTGGTTGAAATTCCAGCATCAGTCATTTCTAATTTTTTTTTTTCATCAGTCTCACTTCTTTGAGAATTCTGTATTATTTTTCGTTTCTCTGATTGGAACCTTAAATATCTTCGTTTTCAATTCAATATCACACTGAAAGTAACTGCACTCATTTATACTTTGTGTCCAATTAATATATAATAGTTTTTGTCTACAAACCTTCCAGTTTCTCTTTTAAATGATAAACTCCTAGATGGCAAGGATATCCTGTTTAGTATAGCTCGTGTAAAGTACACTTTGGGACCCTAAATAAGTATCTTAACATGAAGTGCTGCTGCTTTCAAGTTCTTTTTTATAATAATATCTTTGCACTCTGGGACAACTCCAAGTCTCTGTTGTATGTAGTATATAATCCCTGTGGGCATTTGCTATAGTCATTATAATAAGAATTATAATTATGGCCCCATTCCTCCTGTTTCTTTTTATTAAGCCCATCCTTCTACCAACTAGGTGAAAAAGCTGATCACATGGAAAACATTTTCTTTTTATATAGTCTTTAAAGGAGTGGTTTCAGTTAATCATATACTACAACATAATTTGGAAATCTGAAAATTGGAAAGCAATCTTTTGTGCCTACCCTAGAAAAATACTTTAAATAAAAGTAAAGAAGTCCTCAACAAATCTTCAACAACTAACGCAGGTTATAGCCATTAAACTCAGTTCTTTTACATCTGCTACAAATCCTTATCACTGCAATGGAATCCCGTGACTTATATTTATGTCTCCTATGAAAAGATGTTGTAAATGGTGAAGGATATAAGTAGAAAAAGAATCTCTGTTTTCTTAAGATCTTTTAATAACTACCTATACTCTTTTCAAAAATATTTTTTTGCTTCTAAAATTTTCAGTAGAAAAACATCATGAAATGAAAGGAAGTGAGAGTAGACTTCGTTAAAGACAATCTTGGAAATGATTTGCTTTGAAGGATAAATAGGGAAACAGATGTTCCCAGGCAAGCTGAAAGTCAGTCTGTGAGGTTTTACTTGCCACTGTTCATCAGAAGTGACTATAATTTGAGCAGGGAATGGGGGTAGGGGTGCGGGGAGGGAATTTAAAAATTGGCTCCCAAAGAGATGTTGCTGAATTCAAATAGAAGGCATAATCTGGTGCGTGGCTACATTCACAATCTTTATAGCACTTCTTTACCAAAGAACAATATAGATTACACTGATTCTGAGCTGTAAGCCTTAAGCTGGAAACTCCTTGGTTACCAAGGAAATTTCCTTGAGAAGTAATCTTCTTTATTTTGTAATACCTGGGGGCAGCACATTTGAAGATGGGTACCAAAAAGAAATATCCAAGTCAGGAAGTTCCATACCATTCAGGCAAAATCTGGCTGGAGAGGAAAGCTGTTCCCATGATGAGGGAGCTTCCCCAGCTGGCCTGTAGGTGGGTGTGTTTAACAGAAGGAAGCAATGGGAACCAGCCTGTCAGGCAGCCTTTAGAGCTAATTAGCTCAGCACACAACAAAGATAAGTGAGCCTGGGAGGAGGGCCCCCTGAAGGGTCTTTAGATTCTGGGAAATGTCTGATTGGCAGATGTTAAAAGGGATTCTTTGGTAATCCTGTGCATCAATGAGCTGCACAAATTCAGTCCAGGACAGCAAGAATTCAGGCATGAGGACACTGTGCAGCAGGCTCACACAGGCAGACCCAAGATGGACAGAACCTTGGAATCCCTGAGACACATCATTGCCCAAGTCTTGCCTCACAGAGACCCGGCTCTAGTCTTCAAAGACTGTAAGTACGGAAAGGGAAAAAGTTTTTTTTGACTCTTTTAGAAAATAGTCTAAACGTCTAGTCACATCTTATTTAAGCATGATTTCTTCTAAATCTCTATAGTCGTGTGCTGTGGTCTAAATGATATTTAACTTGTTCCTGACTTAAGTCAGGAGAATGATTTCATTTCATTTCACCTACGGGTATTAGCAGCCGGGTTATTTTGTCAGTGATACATCTTGCTAACCATTTAGAAGTCTCTCCTAAAATCTAAGACTAGCTTAAGACTTAATGAACTTTTCCAGATGCTTTTTAAAAAAATAAAACAGGCTGATTGCTACTAAGATTAGAATTAAAAATACCCTGAATATGAAAAGAAAATATATATTTGCTAACCTGTTTTATCCTCCCTAACATATGTTATGTTCAATCAAGTTTTGTTTATCTGAAATTTTTTGTTACAAACAAAAGTTAATAAATTGCCACTGAGCTCTTAAATTTTGATAACAAAACATAACACTTTATTTAAAAGGCCAATAAAATTAGATGTCTTCCCACATCTGTAACATCCTTCCCTCCAAAAAATCTGAACAGCTATGGCAAAGTTATTTCAAAATCTTCTTTTAATGATTATGAAAAATAATTCAATCAAGCTTTTCAATTCTAGCAATTCTATTAAACCATTTGTCATGTAACTTTGTTTCTGGAACCAATTTGATTTCCTGATGCTGCAAAACAGACTATCTTCCTGTGGTATCTTATCTACAGTGGGTTTCATATTACAAAGAGCTTCTGAAATAGAACTTTGCTATGGAACTGCCCAAAAGGTAAAATGCATATGGAATTTTTTTTTTTTTTTTTTTTTTTTTTTTACTTCAATAGGTTACAGCTTTCTTCTTTGTACATCTCGTTATGTTTGTCTCCACCAAAACTTCAATGGTTTGGATTATTCCTTTCTGATTGCTGAATAATGTTAGTTTCCAGATGTCCTTTTAGTTTATATTTCTCATATGTGTAACGAAGAAAAAGAAATGGTAGACCATTTTATTCTATAAAATTTTTCTTAGAAATTAAATTATAACCAATCTGCCCTCTATGGCATAAAATGAAAGCGCTCTCTCCCTCTCTCTCTCTCTCTCTCTCTTTTAAATATTGTCTTGAAGTATGTGTCAATAGCTATGTTAGAACTAATAAAAATTACTCTTTCCCCCAGTTTAGCCTGGACTCAATTCAGGTTTGGAATGTTTCTTTAAGTGAAAAGGGAAGAAAAGAATGTCTCTCTCCTACAATAGCATTGAATTACTAGTGAAGGGTAAAGAGCTCTTGATCTGCCCAAGGCTTTGAATAAATTGTGTAGGACCAGGGGTCTTATGCTGAGGGTTAAGATAGTGGAAACGGTAAAAAGAAATAAAGGAGAAATTTTTTTACTGAGTTCATTGTGAATTTAAGAAATTTAATCTTAAATCGTATGACCCATATTTTAAGAAAAACTAAATCTCAGAAATCGTTTATATAGTTTAGCACAGAGAATAAAATAGAAAAAGGGAAAAAGGGTTAAAGTAAAACATTATGTCCTGTCATCCAGACTTGGCAGGAATTCTTTTACATTGAAAAACAAAGAAATGTCCCATTTTATGTATTTCATTCATTAACATGGAAACTAAATTCGATCAGACTGCATTGCCTGCTTACCCTAGAATGGGCTGCCACTCTGCTTGCATTAATAGATGTGAGTATTGAATTGCTGATGTTCTTCTTTCAGGTGTATCTAATCTGAAACATGTCTAAATGGAAGTAACCCAAATGGCAGATTTCTGTACCAGGAGTTTTTATAACATCAAAACATTCAACCTCTCACTATCTTCATGGAATAAATGGAAACAGGCTTACTTACTTTCTGGGGCAGGACATCAAAACCTGGCCTGGGGACCGTGCCGTGCCTTGGCAGCCTGTGGTGCACGTGCCAGAGTTTAACACGCAGACTCATTTTCTTTGGCACACCTATAAGTTGCTGCCACCATACACCCGTTTTACACAGCCCGTAAAAAGCTGCCGTCAGCCCTGAGCGGCAAGTTCTGAGCAGCCCCCTCCCCTCCTAGTCACTCCTAGCTCCTCTTTCCCCACGCGATCCAGCCTCTTCCCACCAGAAGGAAAGGGCTGAGCCCTTGAGTACATCACTGCCAGTTCCTTAAAAAAAATTGCTACCTAGTTTTCCTGCATGATGAAAAGTCAATCCAAGAAATTTTAAACCCAGCACAGTTGAACGAAGGAGCATAAAAACAAAATACTATAAAAGTGTTTTTCTAAAATTCTCTTCTATGAACGCAAAGGCAGTTTTTTTTCTTTATTCTTTAGAAACATAATACGGGATATGTAAATGATCTTTCAACTAATTTGTTGTGTTTAGTCGGCTTTTGATTTTTTTAAAAACTAGAAATAGTAAATTAAATTTTCTCATTAAGTTGGTTAGGAAAAGCACCCAGAGCTTTCTAGTCTAAGACCAATGCACATGGGGATAGTTACATTCATTTGAAGGAATAGTTTGAATGCTTTTCTCAGCCAAAGCCCTCCAAGTGGCATTTTGCAATGCATTAAATCCCTCATTTGCTTTAGACATAATGTTCATCTGGCAGTAGCTGTGATTTGTTTTTTATTTTTTTCCCGTAAGGAAATGAATTCCATGACAGTTTTGTTGTTGTTGTTGTTGTTGTTGTTGTTTTTACCTTTTCCCAGTTTTATAACTCAAATATAAAGTAATGGAAAGACATTTTAAATAAGATGGGCTCTCGATTTGAAGTTTGCTCATTTAAACTGGCGCCAAATTGTCCTTCACCACCTAAATGTCTCCATTTTATAACAAGTAGTGCTGGGAGTCTCCACATCACCAGACAGATTTTCTTTACAAATAAATTAAGGCCTATCTCCATGTTGCCTTCTACTCTTGCCTTTGTTTCTTTTTGTATGTCATGTGTCACAACCAAATATGAGCTATCCTAAAAGCAGCCGGTAAGCTCTTTCAATGAGGGTGTGTGCGAGCTTACTATTTGCTTTCCACTGTCTGACAGTTCCGCACATGCTTTTACAAAGGAAGTCACCACATGACTTCAAGATGGCTACACTTTCAGGTCCTACTCTGAAGGTTAACTCTTCAAATTACAAGAGCACAGTATGCTTATCTGCCATGTTTGAGCTCTTCATCCACTCATAGTAATGTCAAGTACTCTTTGTGTGATGACAGGCACTGTGCTAGGAACATTTATTCATTCTTCACAGCAAGAGAGTAATGTAGGTACTATTGTTATTTATAGGTGAGGGAACTGAGGCTCTTGGAGATTAAGGTAACTTTCTCAAGGTTACATAGCTAGTACGTGATAGAGCCAGGATTCAAATTCTGTTTTCCAACTCCTCACTTTTAGCCACTATAAGACATTGCTTCCCAGAGGTGTTACATTACCACATCATGGCAATATCTGTTAGGAAAACAGAGGAGAGATTGAAGTTAATTCTGGGAGTGTGGAGGAACTCATTAAATAGGCATATCTGAACAGGAATGTGACAGGAGATTGGTGGAAAGGCATTTTTGAGGAGAGAACAGCTTGCCCAAAAGCAGATCAGTCAATGCAAGAACAATGCATTGGGAGAGGTGGATACAAGGCTGAGAAGGCAGGTGGAGTCACTCTGAAGTGCAGGCAATAGGGAGCCATTGGAGTTAACAGTGATCCTAGATTAGTTCTGGAAGTTTATGGCCTTATGTTGCATTGGGGAAAAGATTATACTGACATCTGTTGGAGGTATACTTTCTGATGTCAAGTTGGGAGACAATTACAGCTTTTTCACAGCAAGAATCTTTTTGTCCACATAGGCAAGATGTAAGATTTGTGAATCTAAACATGGGGAAACCACATCGACTAACTGAAGGCCAAATCAAGGCAAACTTTCTCTAACAGATTTTTCAAAAACTATCTTAGTTGTTACTGAAGCCATGAGAAGGTTTTGATGTCTAGCGTTAACTTATAAAGTGACATTCAATTTCATCAATATGTTTCCCCAAATTATATAATGGAAAATAAGATGGAACCCTCACGAAACATTGTGCTATTAGAAGCAAATTGCTATATTTAAGGCGCATTAATCTTCCATTTGGGGAAACATTTTTCTGCATGAAAGGTTTTATTTATATCAGATAGGTGAATACATTATATCAAAAAGTACAGTTTTACCCTTTGGAAAAATTAAACCAGACTATAGAGCTATTAAAAACATCTTAGTAATCATGACTCTGGCTGTATACATTGTCAGAGAGCGAAAATCCTTGAATCAAGTACTTTTTCCATCCCATACTTTTTAGTGTAATTATCTGAAATCTATAAATTTGATGGTACATCTATGGTTTTTGCATTTCACAGAAAGGATATAAGGGTTGATGGTACTTGTGCAGTAAAATCTCTACACATATGCATTCCACCATGTAAAATATGCCTGAAAGAACATGGTTAAAAAAAATGAAAAACCTCCACTGCTTGCTAGCTCATTTCGGATTAATAATTGTACCTTAATTACAATAATTCGAACTCTGAATGTCTCCTCTACTGAAGTTTATTCGAATACTAATTTTATTTTTTAAGAAGTTTATACTAAGAGATAATACCAACTATTTTTATTTGAATTTATACTAAGAGAAAATGCAGATTTCAGTTCAGATACCACTGGGATAAGCACTGTTCTCCTCTCCTTTTTTCAGTAAGTATACATTTGGCAGAACTTAAATCCTGAAAGTCTCAGACTCAGAGGAAAACTTTTAAAAATGAAAAAAAGAAGTGGCTTCTTCATTACTTTTTGGCCATATCTGTCCTAATACATTTATTTCTTAATATGTAAGATTTAATAAATCAAAATAAAATATGATTGACACTCATCCTGTGACCAAATCTGGTACCTCTTCATGGTCTGCTGTCTCTTCTCACCATAGGCTTTTTTTTTTAACAGTTAAGATTTGTTAGCCTGAACTCAACTTTAACAACTTCTGAAACTCATGTGTTAAGTTACAGCCCATAATAGGATACAGCTGCACAAGGGTGAGTTTCTAAGCTATGAATTTTCTGTTTAAATGATACGGTTTTACTGATTATGTGCTACAGATTGATTTAAGAAAAGTAAGACAACTTTAGAAGCCTTTCATAAAAGAATCTTCTTTATTTAATACATTTCATATTGAAGTTTTAACCCCAAAGACTCTTATTTCTTTTCCTCCGTGTTCAAATGCTCATATAAGTTTAGTCTGTCAAGGTAGTTAAAACAATTATTTTAAAAGAAATGGAATAAAAAGAATCCTATTGAAAGTTTAATTTTGACAAAATAGGCAATTGTTACACTCCCTGTATTTCTGTTCTCCCTCTGGTGTCCATGGAATGCTGTTTGGATTACATTTTTTTTTCTTTTTCTTTTTCCTGCTGCGATGATAATCAGTTGATCCCTATTTTGATCTCATCCCGTTAGGCAGCTGTGGGAACCCATCATTTACTCACCACTCCTTAGACACTTATGGCCTATACTATGTAGTTTACATTTCCCTCATGCATTATAAGTTACAGCTTCACTGGCATGTTTTTGTCCACACCTAACTTGGAAATCCCAGAAGGGCAAAGCCATAGCTTGCACTTGTATGTAACCCCTAGGGTGCCTCCCATGGGGCCAGGGACCTACAGGACCAGAGCAGACCTGTTTTGACTATTGGTTTGGTTTCCTACATCACAAAAGGGGAAAAGTTTTTCCCATTGTCAGGTATTCTTTATAATGAAATAGACATACTGAGACCTGCTAAGTTCTAATCTACTGATACCTTAATCACAACCTAATTGCGTGGAGGGTTAAGTTGACAACCAGTTGAGACAGGATGGAGCATGGATGAAGAAGGGGCTCTGAGATGAACACAGCCAACTCAGGCAACCTCTCCAGAGTACTGCTTTGGGTTTGTCTTGGTAGAGCAACCTAAATCATCTCATACAACCACATTGGCATAGTGACTTAGATTGTCAATCCTTATATTCACTGTCAGATTCTATCCTCGATGGTGGGTCAACAGAGGCCCTACATTATGCTCTGTTGGGCCAAACTCTGTGCCTTGAACATAAACCCTGGTAAGATAGCTGTGGAGGGGATGTGAAGAGCTTTCTTATAATACTGTTCCCAGCAAAGGTATGTTACATCTCTGAAGCCACATTTGCACAGATTTGACCATTTTAACTAAACAGAACTAACTGGTCAGCAACACAACCTGTTTTTTTTGTTTGTTTGTTTGTTTGTTTTTCGTTGTTTGTTCGCTTGCTTTTGGAGTTTTTTTGGAGCCTGAGTTGGTTATCTAAAATCAATAGTCCTACAAAGTTTTTTAAATACAGTGCAATGTTAGTGCCTGATGGAACATGGGAAGATATATACTTCCTGATTGGTTAAATAGATTACATCAGGTTTTTATTTTATGTGGCTTTTGTGATTATGTGACATCATCTGACCCATGGTGCACATATAAACCACACATGGGAACTT
Organism: Rousettus aegyptiacus; assembly: GCF_014176215.1. NCBI lineage: Eukaryota > Metazoa > Chordata > Mammalia > Chiroptera > Pteropodidae > Rousettus > Rousettus aegyptiacus. The sequence goes on from NW_023416311.1 coordinate 53,757,861, forward strand.
AAGCATACTGCTGCTGTTTTAATTCTGATATACTTAATGACTTTTGATTTCAATATGTCTTTGTGAGTCTGTCTCTCTTGCTTCTTCCTACTCCCTCTGCCTTCTTTAAAAAAATCACCCTGTACTTCCAAAGATGAAAAAAAATGTTATTTAAATTTCTCCCCAAATGATTTACAGTTGAGCAATTTTAAATTCTAAAGGTGAAAATTAAACCAAGAAGAATGATATGCTTTTTGTATATGTTAGATAATTCCCAAGAAAACACCAACAAGATTATAATTCCCTTGGGAAAAGTGTTCAGGGTAGAGGATGGGGACCAGAAGAGAAGAAAAGAAAACGCAAACAAAAGAAGAAACGCAACCAGCTTTCCAGCTGCTGAAGGAGTTACGCATTGACTCTCCAGCATTAGTAAAAAGAAAATTCCTCTGCCACAAACAAAGCAAGACTCCAAAGCTGTCTCAGTCCTGCTGTGTGGCTGTGGCTTCCTTTGAAAGAATGTCTACACAAAAGAAAAAGGGGCCCAAGATCCCTTCCTACATGTTGTACCCAACACAGGAGCTCTGTCAGCAAGATTCCATTTAGCTCTATCAAAACTTGGCAAAGCCTGAGGGTGGTTATAAATGATTAAACAGCCAGTTCTGTTGGTCGGTGTCCTGGAGTTCACTGAGCCAAGCACCAGAACCAAAGGGGCCCGCATTTTGCAACCCATTTTGCATGAATGCCAAATTGCATCGTGCCTTGACCCTACCCCTCAAATTATTTGGGCGTCCTTTTCCTATTTTTCCTCAACCAAAGTAGGAAATCACATTGACAAAAATAAGTTGTGCATGATTGAATTACAATAATAAAAAATACTAATAAACTTTATTTTAAAATATTATCTGCTAAGGCTAATTTAAAGACTATGTTAAAATATTACAAAACATACAGCCACCTGTTTGGAGGCAATGAATCAGTTTAAAAATATGTTAATCATCTTGGAAAGGTTAATTTTACCCAGCTAGAAATTTTTCTCATGTACGGCATAAAGAAATTTTTTCTAATGGATTTATAATACACTTTTAAGATTCCTTTTTGCAGACAAATGATTGTCTTCCATGCAGGACTTATAATAATTGAGCTAGGCAATCAACTATAATATTTCTATATTCCTGAAGCATAAGCAGTCATTAAACATTAACTTAAAAGTTAGATCCTCTCTGTGGTTTTTGCTAAAAGCAGGTCTATAGCTTTTAACATCCATTAGAAAGTAAATAATTGAGACAAATGTCCAAGTTTCCAGATTTTGAGATATGTACTGTTTCATCCATTTATTTCCTGGCTATAATGAAGTTTTGGCTTACTAATGAATAGCATCAAAAGAACTTTCTCTTTTACATCTCTGAACTCTTCAGATAGTTTGGAAATAAATAGCACAATGTATACAATTAAAGAATTTTCAGGCTTGCATACTATTTTTAGAATATTTAATGATATGGTTTCCAATCCAGGAACAATCAGTTTCAAAGATGCAATACGCAAGCATATAATCATCCCTTTTCCTTTCTTCCTTCACCTTCTCTAACCACAAATAATAGCTAACACCCTAGTGCTTACAATGTCGAAGATCTATTGTGCGCATTCTCCATGTTAAGCCTTACAGCAATCCTGCAAGTACTATATTTTACAGAGCTGGACCAGTTAGATAGGTATCCTGCGGTGGTGGAGACAGGAATCAAACCCAGGCATTCTGGCTCCAGAGTCTATATTTTAACTAGTAAGTAAACTGCCTGCCTGCTGATAAAAGGTGGAAAGACAAGATGCAGCAGAATGCATTTTAATGTTTTCAAACCAGTCAGTGCCTGTATTTGAGGACTCTCCTATAACATACTTTATAATCCATGGGACACTTACATCATCTGGATCTCAGAATTCCCAGATGAAAACATAGATAATATGTCCCTACCAGCATCTACACAGTATCTATCCTGTGGAAATGACAGGTGCTGTATTTTTAGAATAAAAATACTCTGTGCATCCAGTTATTGATTTCCTTCTCCGAAGGGATTTTGTGCTTCTTCCAACCGTCAAAAGAGCACTCTCTTGCTTGCTTCATCTCCAACCCACTTATAAATATTTTTGCCGAGCTCCTCACAGAGAGCCACTCTCCTGGGTCTCACCCCGCTAAACAAGAGCAGCTGCTCATTCTCTCCAAGTGTCCAGGCCTTTGCTCTTCATGCTCGAAGCCATCACAGGCAGCACAGCACCTTAGCAAGGACAAAGGACAAGGGACTCTGTGTCTCTGCCTTTCTCTCCCACTCAGGCAAAGCTGGGACACCAGGACAATAACTTATTTTCAATTATTGAAAGAAGTTACGTTCCCTTACTTTGTCAATTGCCTAATCATACCCCTTTCCTGCTGGCACCCTTTCCTATCGGCCCCCTACATAATTCCTCAGCTGAGGCATTGTTCTTTTTCTTATTCTTTGTCAAATACCCCCTCACAACATTGGGAGCACAACTTCTCTCCCTTGTCCAATCCCAGTCTAAATCTTATTCCTCTGAAGTGGCTCAGTTTAGGCCCTCCTTATATACAAATTTTCTCTGATCTTTTCAGCCCACATTCATCTATTTTTCTCTTTCTTTTGATTTAATTATTATTTATTATGCCATAAATTTTTGTTTTACATATTTTAAAATCATCTCTGTTCTATAATATAGTACTCTTAACATTGTGTTCACTAATTATATTATAAATATATTATTTCTGTAATCAAACTGTAAATCTTTATAGGCAGAGGTCTGTTTTGAACTTTTTCATTCCATACTGTCAAGGTCAATGTTACCAGATAGACTATGCCAGTGCCACATTGCTGGTTTATTCTGGTGTTCTGTTTCACAAGCTACTTTTTAATCCTTTTCAACAGAGTGCTCCAGGCAGTCAACATAAATGGCACTCTAAGACAAAAGTACTCATCATCCGCCATTCAGGGTTCTTCTAAGCCCTGCTTTTTATGAAGGTAAATCCCCAGCTATCAAGTGACTAACAATCACTTGTCTGTTCTGACTGAGCTCCATCTTTGCGCTCCTACTCCACCATCTCCAACTGAGGCATGGCTGTCACCACCAAGTCCATGTTGTCTGGGCCGCATGGTGGTTTATACATAAAACTTGCTATTCCGGAAGGAAGTATTGACCTCTCCTTGAGCCTTCATAACTTCACCTACCTTCCATACATTAATTCAGCTGCACTCAAACTGCTCAGATATGTAGTTTTCTTAGATTCCAAATGAATTCAACAACTACCTCTAGATAAATATTCCTGTGCTGGAATAAGGGAGGCTTCAGAGAAGAATAAACCCGAGTCCTGCTCTCTAGAATCTCACAATCTTCTGTGAGTTAAATAACAGAAACCTGTACTCTGTGAAATGAATTGTTATCACAAGGCACTTCATTGCTCTGACCAGAAGGAAGTCCAGCCAAGTCTGACTTGATAAATTTATCCAGGAACACCACATCCATTTTATTAGCAGGAGATTAAGTCCTGATACATAGGACCATTTATGGAGTATAAGAGCTCAGAAAAGAAGATTCATATGGACTGCAAACCAGTGAGTAAGGCATGATGGAGGAGGTGGTATTTCCTCTGAAGTATGGGGATAAATTGGATGAATAGAGAGTAGGGGCAGAAACAACACTCAAGGTAGAAGAGACAACTTGAACCGAGGCATGGGTAGAAAGTAAGCATTATATGTTCAAGGACAGTAAAATCACTCCCTTTGCTGAAACTGATTGAGGATTTCTGCTAGAGTGAGTCAAAGATTCACTCTAGGTGTTATACATTGTAGGATATCTTCATTGGTCATCTGTCTTCTGCGAAAACCTCAATGTTGAACTTTATAGTCAAAAAGAAAGCTTCGGGAAGGGGAAAATGAAAACCTCATTTATGAGAGACTCGCTTGGGGATCTAATTAACACTCTGAAAACTGTCATGTTCAAATTTCAAAACACAGTGAAAAAGAAAATAGCCACACCAGTGTCTGTAAACTACAAGTAAATTATCTAGTTGATACGTAAAATATTCAAAACTGCCGAAGAGATTTGTCTTAGTCATCTCAGGCTGCTGTAACAAAATGCCATAGAATGAGTGGCTTAAACAACAGAAATTTTTTCTCACAGTTTTCAAGGCTGGGAACTCTAAGATCAAGTTTCTGGAAGATTTGGTTCTTGTGGAGAGCCCTCTTCCTGGCTTGCTGAACTGCCTTCTTGCTGCATCCTCACATGGCTGAGAGAGGAAGCTCTGGTGTCTTTCTGTTCTTATAAGGGCATTACAGAAGTCACAAGTAGGAACCAGCTTTTATGCTATTATCCTAGGATAAAGACCATATTCTTCAGTGTCCATTAAGATAAAGTAGAAACTTTTTAAAAATAAATTTACTAAACTTTGGAAGAAGTCATGCGTGGTCAAAATGATGTGTTACAGACTACAGCTTCCTAACCCTGGGGTGGAAGTCACCATCAGGCCAAGACTTGACCTTGACTTTGCTCATGCCCATCTGCCCAGGAAGCCTGTTTGAAGCCCTCCTCAGTCTTTTGTCATTACCTCTTATTCCTCTTCTGATTTCTCCTTTAGCTATTTTTCCTTGAAAGAACAGATTGGAATGGGAGGCCTGATCACAGCCCCTTTGAAGAATGCAACCAGCGGTTATTTACACCAAAGTGAAGTGTTGACTGAAGACTGAGCATCAGAATACCTACTCACATGGACACAGACCACTCATTCAGTGTGACAGTTCCAAGCTGGAAACATGTCATGTCATTTGTATGAAAAATATTGGCCTCTGCTTTATTCGACTTTGTCAAGAACAGGTGTCAGAAAAAAATAGCCTCTGGGAAAAGATAAGTGAAGTGATTCTTGTGAGGAGACACCTATGCCTCCCTTACCAATAACATTGCAAATGCAGCACATCATCCATATCGCTGATGATATTCCAGTACTCAGCTAACATTGATGCTCCTGCTATGTTCCAGACATTGTGGAAAAAATTATACAATTCTTTGAGGAACACTAACTCTAGTAGAGGTAGATAGACACGCATGAAAACAACTTAAATTCCATCATAATTAGGGAGTGTCTCAGGATGAACAAAGAGTATAGACTATACTCTCAGATAGAACCAGGTTTGAAACTCCAGTACTAAGACATAGTAGTTGTATGATTGTGCCCTGAGCATCTTTTCTTATCTATAAGTCATAGATGATAAAATCTATCTCTAGGGGATGTTGCAAGGATTAAATGAGAAAATATTTAGTGCCTGGCATATAAAAGTTACATGATAAGGGAGATGAGAATAGCAACTTCTTCCTACAGAGGGCTTATCAAACTTTAATGTGCATCAGATTGCCTGAGAATCTTGTTATTAAATGCAGATTCTAGTTCAGTAGGCCTGGGGTGCATCCCAAGATCCTACATTTATTTCTAACATGTCCCAGAGTTATATCCATGCTATTTCTCGGAGGACTGCAATTTCCATATCAAAGATTTATTGCTTATTTTAGTTTTGGTTTTATTTCTATGGAGCAGATACTGGGAGTGAATCTTTAAAAATTAGTAGGTGCTATCAAGGAAGAAAAGAAGGGCATTCCAAGAGGAGAATGGAAATATGGAGTTTGCCAGTGAAATATGAAGCATGAGAGTGTGAGGGGCCTGGAAGGTGGTGACTTGAAGAGAGAAATTTGGAATGACAGAGAATTTCAAGACGTAAGGTTTTCCATGCCTTGCCAAGTTGTTATTTATCCTGTAGGTAATGAAGGGCTCACAAAAAAATTATAAGAAGGTGTCAATGATTTGATCAGCTATAAGATTCAGAAAGATTACCCTAGAAACAATTGGAGGATGGGTTGGATGGGAGGGTGACTGGAGTCAGGGGGGTGTTATGATATACTTGGTGAGATACAAGCCAATGCGGCAATGACAGTATAAGCTGAAAGTAAGTGATGATGGTCAGGATATGAAATTGACAAAACTTGGGCATTTACCTGATATAAAAAGAGGATATTAAGATTAAGGTTCTTGTCAGGTTTCTGATTTCAGCGATTGGGTAGATGATCACATTACTAGGAAAAAGAGAGACGTTAATGGGGAGAAAAATGAGCTGACTTTGGGAATATGTTGAATTTGTGCAACACCAAATGGAACTATTAACAAAGTTGGAGTTGCAGGAGAATATTTGGGAACTGTCAGTGTATATTATGGTAGATGCAGTCAGGGAGATAGATTCTGCCATTCAGGGCTACCAGTAGGGAGAGAAGAAAGCAAAGACAAGGACAAGATGCTCATGCAAATCAACATGAGGGATGAGCAAAAGGAGAGAAGCACACAAAAGAGACTGAGAAGAAATGGTGAGAAAGAGAGAAGCAGAATCATGAAGAAACCATCAGAAAAGCCTAAGGACATGAGAGTGATCAGCTCTGTCAAAAGTAGTTTGGGGTTAAGTAAATAAGGAATGAAAATAGGAACTGGTGATATTTGTCAGAGTAGTTTCAGCGGAATAATGTAGAGGAAAGCCAGATTGTGGTGGGTTAAAAATGAACGGAAGACAAGGAAACGGAAATACTAATGTAGAGTATTCTTTCTAGCAGCTTAACTATAATGTGAAAATTTTAATATCTAGTAGCCAGAAATAGTCCCAAGGTTGACTGCTTCATTTAATTGATTTATTGGTTGATTGATTCATTCATTCATCTCCATGAGCATACTTATGGCAGTTGAGAAGGAGTGTATAAAGAGGAAATATTTAAAAATAGGAAGTCAAGAAAATGACTAATATACCAATACCCAGGAGAAGCAACACGAATTCATCTGAGAGTGGAGAAAATAAGGTGGAACTGGATACTCGTGCAGATGAGTCACTAGAGGTAGGAATGGGCATCTTATGCTTGGTAGTCCAAGCTTGTTTGTAACATGGAAGGCAGGATCATCGGCTGAGCACTGATGGAGCAACTGCATCTAGAGACTAAACTGTGTAGTGAGGTCTCTCAAACTTGGATGGTTTTCTTCAGCAGTGCTTGACCCTCTGCTCGCATTTTCTTTGATACTGTCCATGAACCTTGTTGTTGCTACTTCAAAAAATTGAGGAGCATATTTTTCATAAATAGAATCTCCTCTGATTTGCCGATCTTTGGAATGGAATTCCAAATAGCAAGCTGGCCTTCTTCCCTCTGCACTATATTCATCTGGTTTTTCAGTCATCAAGAAGAGATAGAGATAGAAAGATGAATCGTGTGTGTGCCTGGACATATGTTGTACTCTTTAGAAGTGATGACATACATAGAACCATCAAAGCAATCTTCCAAGGTTGAAGAATGAAAAATATGAAAACTGCTACTTTTATTCATGCAGAAATTTTACGTAGGACATGCCTTCAAACTCTTTAGTCCACATAACTTTACATGTCAAAATTCTTTTGTTCATTTACTTAAATAATCATGAGTCTTTATCTTACTCCACTCCTCGGCTGAACATCATTCAACAATGAACTTGATTAAAACAGTAGGTTAATATGCTTTGTTGACTATCAGAGTAACAGGGCACTGGTTTTGGTTTAGGCTTCAATTTTCAAGACACCTCTGCTGAATTCTGGAGGTCAAATGCAAGTAGAGACACAAATCAATCAGCTCAAAAAAAAATCCTTATTTTCTTGGAAATGGGAGGCAGGGGAGGATGAGGAGCAGAAATACAGTTTAGGGAATAAATGTTGTAATGTTATTTTGAGTTAAATCAACTAGTAAAAAACATTATTGTAAATATCTTTGAATGAATGAAAAATCTCTATATTGACCAATCTCATCTTGACCATTTAACATGCATTTTATTTGTTAATTCAAGTGTCCCCTCAGATAGGCTTACATGGGCCCAGTTTCTTTCTAAACAACTTCTTAAAAACTAAGCACTGCAGTTTTTAAATATACACAGGCTTCCAATTCCTTAGGTGTTTCGAGAAGTTACCTGAACTACACACTGAAGCTGATGGATGACCTAGGGATAAAGGAGCCAGGTGGTCCAGTCAACAACTTAAAGGGGGTTGTCCAATGTTTTTCCCTCCAGGTCAAACCGTGTGACTCTCCTGACTCTCTGAAAAATATCAAAGCTCAGTATTTTGAACCACATCCACCCAGGAATGTATTCCAGAGAATGTTAAAGGGTATAGACACTATTTTACACAAGGAATGTTTGAAAGAACAAAAACTATTTAATCTAGAATTTGAGGAAACCTGAGAGTTGTTTGTACTAGTATACTTTCATATGCAAGTGAGAGATACCAATTCAAAATGGTTTAAGAAAAAAGCTGATGTGTTGGTTCAGGGACCCAAACTATGTCATCAGAACTTAGTTTTTCTTTCTTCATCTCTTGGTTCCACCCTTCTCTGTGTTGGCTTTCTTGTCAGCCGTGTTTCCCCCTTCCTGGGGCAGCACCACATTTATCTCCTATCCCCCCAGCGACACTAGTGAAAAAGGAGAATTTAGTCTTCCAACATTTCCTATGGAATTCTTGGATTCAGTGGCTCCAAATGATTTGGTTTTGGTTAAATCCCCACTCTCAGCCCTGAAGAAGATACAGTCAAAGGAAAAGTGGTTCTTTAAGGAAAACCTTTATACTATTCACACAAAGAGGGGAAGGAAGCAAAAGGCAAGCAGGCAAAAACAGTAGATATCCTACGCTGCCTTCAAGTTATGTGGTGGACTCTCACATGAACAAACTTCTATGAGGCCCCCAAAATGGGAGGCAGACTACTTGTATGAACCTTACAGAAAAACTGATTCCAGCTCACCCCCCAAAAAGACCTTTTGACAGTCAGAACTATTAGCAGTTGAAATGGGCTACCTCGAGATAAGCTAAGTACCAAGTCCTTCCACATGTTCGGGCACAGGCCAGATGGGCAGCTGTTAGTAGTGTTTGCAGGGAATTCCTGCATTAGGCAGAGTGTTGTCTGCATGACCTGTAGGGTCTACAATTCTATTATCCTTGTTAATGTCCACAATTCAATTTGCAGTACAGGATAAACAAACCAACCTAATTTGATCTGGAAATTCTGCAGGCTATCACAGGTTATTTAATCTAAAACACATGGCTATAGCCATTATTATGTTTTCTGAAGTCATCTAACAGACGTGGTCCTTAACAAGGCCTCCATGTTATTAGTTTCACTTATGGCTTTTTCCAGCCTCCTGCTTATTACACAATTGCCTTTCATTCCCCTTTAGGTTGGGGTGGAGAGGAGCATGAAAGACTTTTCTTCTTTCTTCCTTTCTCCTCTTAAATCTTACAATAGGCGAGTTCCAATTAAAATTGCATTGCTTACAACTTTACTTCCAAATTCGGCTTTCACTTTGCAGGTTTTAGAATCTATGAGAAATGGGAATGGAGGCCACGGATAATGTAGCTCTGGACAAAGTTTATAAATGCAAATTTTCAAAGAAGAAGGAGTGAGATTTTTAAATTTGATATTAAAAATTAATTTATAAAGTAAACTTAATATACTGCAATGTTGTTGGAATTAGGGTACCAAACCACTTGAGCCATACTCATGAAGAAATAAATACATTGGTGTTAAATAGTATTTGCTTCTTTCAAAACTAAAAGCATTCCGCAAATAAAATTTTGTTTTGCCAGGGTGTGTCCATCCTTAATAACTGATTATGTTCCTTGTCTTTTTCAGTGAATGTTGTGTCAATGTTACAGGAATTTTGGGAAAGTAAGCAGCAACAGAGGGCTGCGTCCTTAAACGAAAGTGTGGTGGTCTATGAGTCCCTGCCATCTCCGGGCCCTCCCTTTGTGAGTTACGTGACCCTCCCTGGGGGAAGCTGTTTTGGCAACTTTCAGGTAAGACGTGACCATAAACTGATAAGTGAATGGTAATTGGGTTAAAACAGAGGAAGCCCTTTTATAAAATGGTAACATCATAAGTTTTCTTAATTGCAGTGAAAAAAGTTGTGGCATTATCTTATATTAGAGTATCCCCTGATACCTCTTCATGGAAAATGAACTTTATAGCATTTTATTTGCTTGATACCTGCAGCCTTTTCCCTCAAAATATTTTGGAGTATACCTTAAAAAACAAGGGAAGTCTTCCCATCATGGCGCTTTTATCAGTATAAAGTCTTCAATTTCATGAATTTTGTAATCAAATACTAATCAACATAATATACACCGAAGCATGAACCAACCACAAAGGTTGAAACTCACAGGACTGGGTTCAGGCACCTGTGCTCAGCCGCAGTTCTGCCTCTGACTAACTGTGTATCTTTTGGAAACTAATTTAACTTTTTGATTTCCCCAACTTTGAGATGGGGAATAATATCCACAGGATTGGACAGTAGTCATGAGATATACATGCAATGTGATTATGTAGTACATAGCAAGTATTTCAACTGTTGTTTTGATAATTATTATACTCTCCTAGTTGGTTAAATATCTCTTATGTTTATGATGGGTGTAAATGATGATGCATTTCTAGTTATATACCTACTCACATAAAAACATTTGCCTACATTAACTATCAACATCTGGTTATCCAAGTGTGTGTAACAAATACTCATTGAGTGATTAGGAAATATCAAGCATTGGGCCAAGTAATGAGGATATGGTCCATATCTTGAAGACATCTATGTATAAAACTATTATAGTAATTACATAGAATTATATTTGAGGGTCAATGAAAATATAGAAAAAGGAACTTCTCAATTTACCAGTCACCTTTATAAGTACCCCTTTAGTACAGTAAATCATCTCTCAATTTTCAATAACTATAATTGCTTTATAAGACAAAATCTTTTATTTATAGTTTATAAATAATGTGAAATCACAAGTATTAACATTTCTCTCTTAGCTTTGACAACTAGGAAGCTGAGAGGCAAATTTTCAGTGTATCTCCTTGTAGTATAAGTCTACAGAACTTAATGTCATGCATGCAGTTTTTAGAACTAACCTCATATTCAGTATTATTTATATTTCTACCTTTACTCTCCTTTTGAATGTAGTGTGTCTCACTCATTTATGTTATCCTGTTACCGTGTATCTGTTTTATGTTATTTCAGCTATTTTGTGAAGTGAGGGTGAGACAAAGTTGAATAAATAGACCCACAAACCTATGTCTGTCCAGGGGGAGTCAAAAGGTTCAAGGGGAATGCAATCACTATCTGAAGTGCAGTAGAGGATATCTTTGCCAATTGGTAAAGGGAAGGTGACATTCTTAGAACACAGCATGTACAAAGGCATGGAACAAAGGAAAACCACTAGCACTTTCAGAATGCTGTCTGCGGCAGCAAAATGGTAGGAGATGATGGTCAAGCACTCACATCAAACCATCAGGGATTTTCATGCTTTGCAAAGGAGAACAGGTTTTATTCTATATCAAATCAGAAGCCCTGAAGGGTTCTGAGCAAGAGAGCCATATATTCAAATGAGTTTCAGAAAGATTACTCTGGCTGTGGCATGGGGTAATTTTAAGGCTAATCAAAATATTACCTTCAAAACATCTGACCCAGCCAGCTAACAAGGTCCTGCCGTCTCCTACACTGAGCAACGGTCACCAGTAGATTTTGCCTTTGACTAATGAAAGTGAATTGCCCAATGAGGATGATTTCAAAGTGGGTCTAGAAGCTTTCGTACAGGGCTTAATGTAAGCCCAGACACTTAAACAAGGATGAGGAGCAGGTAAGGAAGAAAGGCAGCAACTGAGGAAGCCATTCCCTAATCCACATAAATCTGCTTTCCATTATTGAGCATCCTAAGGGGAAGTTTGCCCGCTCAAATGGAGCAGATTTCCCATTTCAGGCAAAACAGACCTACTCAGCCGCAAAGCAAGGTCTTACTAGCCACCTGAATGAATCTATTTCTTTGCGCATGAATGTCAGTAGGCTACAGATCACCAAACGTGAGGAAAGCTAAACGCAAAAGAGAAAAGGTCAAGGCGAGCAAATGAAAGAAGAGAAATGATCTACGCAGCAGAGGACATAAGAGAGTATTACAATGAGTATCCTCAAAAAATTATGGGAGGACATTTATCCCTAAAATAGCTATAGAAAATAGAAGCAAGCCGGAAACAAGAAATTTAAATATGATTGTCAAATTAAAACAATAAAAATAAATAAATAAAAGAGAAGTAAACAGATGAGTGGACATAGATCACAGCCAATTTAGTAAGGATAACAAAGTTAAAAAATAAGCAATAAAGTAAATTTTCTAAAACTTACAGCGAAAGACAGATGGAAAAAAAATAGTACAGATGTGGGAATAAATCCTGGAGGTAAATATTAATGTAAGTTCTAGAAAGAGACAAAGAAATGGGAGAAAATAAATAACAGAAGAATTTTTCTTTGAGTTAAAGAAAAGCACGAATTTTTATACTAAAATGATCCATTATATTCCAAGCAGGATCATGACAAAAGAATCACACAGCTCCATAGCTGTGTGGAATTTACAGATAGTATTCTGCTTAAAAGATGGATAAAGAAACTTTTTTTTTTTTAATACAACATTTGTGTATTGATCTCAGGTTTTTGTTTTCGTTTTGTTTTTTTTAACGCACATTGAATATATATGTAGGGTAGCTTTTGGGGAGTTGATGAAATATGGCAAAACCTGACAAACGTGTCAACAAAATCAAAAACTATTTCTTCAAAAAGATAAATAAGAAAAAAAATCTTTGACATTTCTGAGTAAAAAAAAAAAAAAAAAACAAGACGTATACTATACTAAGCATGAGAAAAGGGATCCAAATATAGGAGTATACTATAAGAATACTACATAAACAATTATATTTTTAAAACATGAAAAGTTAGATGATATTGACTACTTCGTGGGAACTCTCTGTATTATTACCTTTGAAACTCTCCTGTGAGTTTATATTTAAATTTATTTCAAAATAAGACGTTTTGTTTTGTTGTTGTTGTTGTTGTTTAAAAAAAAAAAAGCCTCAATGACTACCTATTACCTTCTTATTAAAGTCTTAAAGACTTATTCTGGCAACAAAGATTTTACAGTTGGCTCCAACTTTTCCTTCCTTCTTTATCTCCCTGAATTCCACTTCAGACCCTCAGCACTTCAGCCTGACAGTTCTTCATCTTTGCCTTGACCTCTTCTAGCTACTCCCACACTCACACTGTGACCTAATCGTGAAGTCCTGTTGCCACCTTCTCTGCATGTCTAAATACTGCCTATCTTCCAGGATTCTGCTCAAATGTCGTATTCTCCATGAATTTCCCCTGACTCTCCCTGCTCGATATCTCTGCCTCTTCTTATTTCCCAAAGCAGTTATCTCTGTTTCTCTCCTAGTGTTTTTATATTTTTGCCTTATGCTACAACTACTTACGTGTGTGTTCTGTCTCTGTAATAAAATGTAAGTGCCTCAGGGACAGGGTCTGTGTTCTTATATGCACAGCACTGTGCTGTGCATATAAGTGTTCAATAAATTTTGTTGAATGAATAGCTAAATGAATGAATCCCCAAAATTAATGAAATTAATAAATCCCAAGAATTCATGAAATTTATATTTGTCCTTTTTTTGTATATAACCACTATTGATTGATATATAACATAGTATATATTATTATATATAATATGATATAGAAACTAAGATATTTCACTTAAAAGTAGTGGGCTGGGAAGGAAAAGTCAGTAACATTAAAATCATCTGATTTATTATATTCCTAACTTTGCTTAAAGTTTTGGAACTAGATTAATATGGAAGCATTGATTTTCAAAACCTTTTATTTCTCCCTGCATTTAATTTATGCATTAGTAACTTCACCTCCACTCTATACCCAGGTTTGCATGTATTTGTTCATATTAATAAATACACTTATTATAACTATTTAGAATATAATGTATTTGACAGATCAGTGAATAAATCTAGAGGATATGAATCTAAGAAATTCTAGAATTCTTGTTTTTGTTTTTGCTATCTTGAGAATTATGAATTTCCCAATTCTCTCATAAATTTCTACCCAAAATGATAGGGCTTCCCTTAGGTAGTACATGAAACATCCTCTTTGTGATCTTTAAAAAATAGAAAACGAAATGCAAAAATGAAACTCTTCAGCAAGAAGGCCTCTTGGGGATCTCTATGATCATTTCAGGGTCTCTTTTTCCTTATGTTTAAATCATCATATTTTAAGGTTCTCAAGAGCATTGTTAACATCCTTGTTTTAAAAGATTCGGAATTTCCTGAATCAAATATGTTTTGAAAATGTGTTTGGGTGATTGGCTGCCAAATCTGGCCTCTTAACCTTTGGCCTTCCACAGTATGATTTTAGAAAGGAAAACCAGAAAGTAAAAAGAAAAAAGAAAATTATCCCTAAAGCAATATCCTTGCACTATTTTTTATCAGTTCAGAAACATCTTAAATGCTATTTTCACCATATAACATTTTATCACATTTTTACCAGCAGTTAGTCTGTGAGAGCCTACATGCTCATTCTTGCAATGCCTTTCACATAATCAAATGTCACCTTTGTGCATTGCAAATCATTTCATGATGGATTATTAATGCCCAGACCATGTGCTGAGACATGAAGAAACCATTATGCCAGCAGTAGCCTTCTTACTGAGCCCTGGACGTCACCTCCAATGGTGCCAAGTAATTGAAAATACTTGAAGTGGAGTATGAGACTGGATTGCAAGATTAATCCCTCTGGTTTCATGGAAACTGTAAGAGATTATGCTCATTCATTCTTTAGAAAAGTGGTATTCAGACTGAGTTCTAGTTTTCTGATTAATCAAAGGAAAGCAGTCAAAAGGCTCTGATGGACATAAACCACTGGTTTCAGGGAAAGGAACCTCCTCCTGAAGTAAATGGGAGGCTGTATCTAGGAAGACTAAAGAATTTTCAGTTAATCTTGACACCACAACCCACAAAACACAAAGGACTGGAGCGAAAGAAAGCAGCCATAGTCCTGCCTTTAAACCATGCCTTCATAAACTGCTATAGTATAGGAAAAAGATAAATAAAAATACGATTCATTTTTAAATTTCTAAACGATAAATAAAATGATCTGTCGATGCTAAATTATTTTTCTTTTAGAAAGTTATATCGAAACACATTGGTACTTATTGTGCCTTTTATGAAAGAAACTATCTGCTATTAAGTAGAAATTCATGGATTTTAGACATATTTTCTTATGCCTTTTTTGTCTAGCCAATTAATCTGTCCCTGGCAACATATTATGGCCATGAGAACTTGCAGTAATTTCCGTTTTTTACAATGAGAGCAACACACGTTCCATCGGGTCAACGTCTGGCTCCCCTCCTGATAAACTCAGGAGGAAAAGGCCGCCCGTTGCTTCAGCCGCTGTTTTTGTTTCCAAATCCAAAAGAAGAGCTTAATTGAGTATTTTCTTATTTCACATTTTAATTTTAAAAACTTAATGAAAAGGTTTGTGATTCAAATCTCATTTTCAAGCTGTGACATGGTCTTCTATATACTCTTCTAGAGTGATTTGGATTAATAAACTTTATTCCTATTTGAAAAAGAAGGAGAACTTCCCTTGGGTATAGTACTAGACCGACCATGAGATTATTTAGGTGCATGAGTTATGACTGAACAAAAAATGTATCCCTTGGCTAAAATTGATGCCATAACTCAATTTATTTGAAGTATAGGACACTAATTCATTGGGGTATTCTGTCTTTTTCATATAAGTATTTTGTCATTAAAATTGCTTCACAGACAAATAAATACGATGGTAAACATTGGGTCAGGTACTTAGGCTATTTGTACAATGCCAGGCACCACATGAAATGGAGATGTGTAATATTTCCATAGATAAGCTGTCGATTGATTTGTTTTATTTTGTTTTGTTGTCAGCCAATGTTTGGTGTTGCGTAACAGGGCTTCACAGGTGGGAGACATGAGATGGATACTTAGCAGATGAATTCCTTGCAAAGCTCTGTTTCTAAAGGGCCTTTAATTTTTATGTCACTTAATTTTCAAACCAAAGCCTTTGCCTATAAAGATATCTAGAAAACTACTTTTTACATGTACATTCTGGATAAAAGAAGAGTAGGAGATTTTAATTTTGCCTTGTTTTAGTTACTTAAGGCAGTAAGCACACTTCACTTACATTATCAGATATAAAACACATGTTTTATACTTTCTGCACTGAATGATTCTTTTTTAAATCTAGGGAATTAAAAGTATATTTAAATCACTATAAACTAAGTTTATAAAATTAAGTTTTTCCCAGGAGAGAAGGACTAAACGAAAATTCGATTAATTCATTGACTTGACTAAATGGAATTGTAGTGCTTTCTTTTTACCGATTATTTAATAAGATCTAGCCTTAACATTCCATACCCAAAACAGAGAGTTTCTGCAATAAAATTGCACTGCACTAATGCTGTTTTAATGTTAAGTATTTCTATTGTAAATCAACCTTGACCTCTTTCTTCTCTGCCTCTAGAATTGACTCAGATGCATGACCCACTATGCAGTACAATTTAACTTTTAAAGCAGGTATTTCCTGGTAGAAATCTCCACAGGAAAGCATTCAGTTTTGTAACTAATAAGACTTAAAGATAGGAAGATTAGTTATAACCCCTTCCCATTTGAAAGTCATATGTCAGCTAATGATCAGACTCTAATGACTTGCTCATGAAACTGGGAGTGCATATTATTTTAATGAGACCTCATATTTATTCCCCAGACCTTGACTCTGTGTCTTTTCTTATCAAGCAACGTGAATAAAGGGCTTGGCCTCCAAATAAAACAACAGTGTAGTGAAAGGAAAAGGCTCCGTAGTAAATAAAGATTTGGGTCTACCTCCGCAGGAGTCTCCCAGGCCTGAATTGATAAGCTTTAGGAAGATGCTCACTGTCTCAGGAGTTGCTGAGTGAGGAAGAAAGGCTGACTCCATTTTTCCCCAACCCCTCTCTATTCCTCTCAGTGCAATCAGAGCCAAGTCCTTTTACATCAAAGCAACTGTAAAAATAAACCAAAATTTTGAGCCCTGATCAATTCATCTTGTCTTCACCTTAACTTGAAAAAAGAAAAAGAAAAGAAAAAAGGGAAAAGAAAAAAAAAAAAAACCTCAAGGAGCAAAACACAACATGGTTTTGTAATAGTTACCAGGGACCTTGGTCTAGGTATGTG
Organism: Rousettus aegyptiacus; assembly: GCF_014176215.1. Taxonomy (NCBI): domain Eukaryota; kingdom Metazoa; phylum Chordata; class Mammalia; order Chiroptera; family Pteropodidae; genus Rousettus; species Rousettus aegyptiacus. The sequence goes on from NW_023416311.1 coordinate 53,774,991, forward strand.
TATAGAATAGCATTTGCGGCAGAGGTACATGAGGAGGAGGCCAGGTGGTTTATATTATAAAAATAACATTCTGACCCACCATGTGCATGAAACATTTCTTTCAGTTGACAGGAACTGCTGAGTTTTCTCTGAAAATTGGACTCCCAGACCACTCCCCTCCCCCATACCAAGCAAAGACCCCCATTCCCAGCACACAGAGCTCCAAATTGTTCCCAATGTATTTACAGCCAGCCCGACCTATGAAGAAAGAGACACGATATCAATTTGGGTGACCGAGTTTCAGCAGTTGCCCTTTTACACATTCCCATCTGGAAGAGGGGAAAGAATGCTAATATATCAACAATTAGATAAATTGGAACACATGCAAATGTTCATGCTTAGACCAGGGCAGTCAAGGTCTTAAAGGACTGAAAGAGGCCTTAGCAGCAGAGCCTGGTTTGTGGCATTCTTTGTGCTGATGGCTTTCTGTCTGAATGAAACTGAGGCGCTGGTGACGCTGACCAGAACAGGCAGGCCGTAGACACCAACTCTGCAAGTCACTTGCTTGCAACTTGGACCTAAGTCACAAAAGCGAAACATTCCCTGAATGACAGACTTGACAGCCTAAAGGATTTGGGCAAGAATTCTCACCTCTCATAGAGTCAGTTTATTTGTTTTTGCCACCTGCATAGTCCCAGTTCTGGAGATCCCTTTGGGTATCATGTGCTGCTGAGCAAATGCCACTTAAATAACGCTGACCTACTCTTGACCCCAGAGAGGACATCTTCAGCTTTGAGTTTGCATGTAGATATAATCTGTTACATTTGCTATTACATTCCTATTCTTATTCAAAAAACTCACTCCTTGTAGACAATTGGCTACCGTAGGTAGGCACTGAGTGAAGTATGTCTAACTTGGTTTTATACATTTTGGATCTGCAGATCTATTTTTTTCTTGATTCTTTAAAATACAAATACGAATAATTATAAAAAGTCTGTCCGTTCAAAATGGAGAGAAGTTATTTATATAGATGTCTTTCCATGTGCTTTCCTCTTTTAAAAGCACTGTAGTTGGGAGGTATGTACAGTAAAATCTTGATGTTCAGAAACAGCTACTCAAGGCATGTATCCTGCCCATTTTCTTATACAAAGCATGAGAAAAAAATATTAATCAAATGAAGACTACCAGGAAAGTAATTGTTGAGAGTATAAATTGTGTCAGCCTGCCTATAAGGTTTTCCTGTGAACACATATCATGCATGGTGTATTAGCTATGTTTTAAAAAGAAGCTTTAAGTTAATAAATTCTTGGCTTAAAAATAAATAATTAGTTAACAATAAAATTAGTTTCTTATTAGGCATTTCTATTTTTATAACATGTACGTGGATACCAAATTTTTATTAATGTAATAACTTTTATACATCCTAAAAAATTGACTACCTATTATTCTATTTTGGGACAGCCTACTGACCCACAGATTAATCTTGGTTGATTAATTTTATGTTGCATGGCATGACATGTTGGAAAATTGTCATGGAAGACATAAAACTACTGAGCACTGACATAAAAACTACTGATAACATTTAGACATCAGTTCAGACAGCAATGTTTATATAAGTCCTAAGGGCCTAATTATAGAATTGTCATCAAGGATTTTTTTTTTTAGCCCTAAGACTGCTTTTTCTTGACCTGTGTAGAAGCAATTTCTCTAATAAGAAATTAGCATATTTGATGTTCACAGAGGTGGGTTTACCATTGCGCTATTGTGATTTATAATAAGAAATATATATTTGGCCTTTAGCCTGTTTCCTGGCACAAAGTTCCTAACACCCTTGGAATTCCCTAACTGATAAGAGTAATAAAGAGATCTTTTGTTATTCATAACAAAACCCCTTTCTACCTTACCTGAGTTTATGTCAATAAAGTGACTTTCGGGAAACCCCTAAAGATGGGGATTGGTTACTAGAAGAATCAACCCTGAGACTTCCTGGGAGGGGAGAGGGAGTGAACATTAACTTAATCACCAATGGCCAAAGATTTAATCAATCACACCTACATTAAAAAGCCTCCATAAAAAAAATGATGGGATTTGGAGAGCTTCTAAGTTGGCGTACATGTGGAGGTGCTGGGAGGGTGATACGCCTTCACCCTCAGGGGCTGGCAGGGGCTCAGAGAGGGAATAGAAGTTCTGAGCTCCTTCCCATATTCCTCGCCTCATGAATCTCTTCCTCTGTCTGTTTCTTTTATAATAAATCAATAAACTAGTAAGTAAACTGTTTTCCTGAATTGTGAACCATTCTAGCGAATGACAGAACCAGAGGAGGGGGTTGCAGGAACCTCTCATTTTCAGCTGGTAGATCAGAAACACAGGTGACAACCTGGACATGTATTGAGTGCCTGAAGTTGGAGCAGTCTTGCCGGACAGAGCCATTAATCCATGGGACCTGATGCTATCTCCAGGTAGTTTCAGAATTGAGTTAAACTGTAGGACACCCAGCTCATGTCAGAGAAGTGGGTTTTCCCTGAAATAATTGGTGATCATAAAAAATTCAAGCATAATAGTGTAGCAGAGAAGAGTTTTCCTTTTCAACTGTGAAGCCAATAAAGCTTCTGCATATTCTCTTTCCAAATCAGTGTCATTTTTTAAATTTATGATTTCATATTATTTTTCATAAACAAGATATCCCAAATTGCATAAGCTTCAGATCCCACAAAAACTGGTTCTGTCACCGCCAAATTAGAAATGAGATGGAAGGGACAGAAGGTAGAACAACATTCCTCTAAAAATAGTCCTGGGCTTGCCTGCCTTCGAATCACCCGAAAAGCTTGTTAAAATGCAGATCCCCTACCACAATCCATCTGAGGAGACTGATTCAGTAGGTCAGATTGGCACCTGGGAATGTACATGTTTAACAACTTGGCAGTCTTACTATGAATACTAAAATTTTCTAACCATTGTTTCATAATCCCGGACTAGGCTTAGCAATGATCTTCATAGTGTACTCAATGGGCTCCTAGTCACTTGTTCGGTGATCTATCATCCAAAATAAAATACAAGGCCAAATGAGCTGGTCTTGGGAGAATTTCTTATCTAGTGGAAGTTGCAACATTTAATTTTAATCACTTTTGCTCTTGAAGAGTTATGAAGTACTTTTTTTTTTTTTTGAGCAATCTTATGTGGTAAAATCCCAAATTCTCTTGGCTTCATATTTAATCAAGGGTCACTTCCAGCCAGCACGAGAAACTTTCTGCAGAAGATGACATTTGATCTTCTGGGCTAGTCATAGCTGGCCTTTCTCCATGTTCCTACTTCCAACAGTCTAGGTAGTGAAAAGCATGAAAAGGACAGTAGGAGGGAAGGGGATATTACAGTCAGCACATCACCCTCTTCATTGGGCACAGTTCCTTCTAAATGAAGTTGAGTTCATCAGGCCGAGGTGTGAGGAGACACTGCTGGAATCTTATGTCAGAATGATCCATGGAGCATCAAAGTTGAAGCTTTGGTTAAAGTAATCACTGATTTGAGGAACTGAGAGACTTTAGCCAAATTATATATTCTTTCCATCCCAGTGTGAGTGACCGTTTCTGTGAGAAGAAGAATAGTATAGTGGTTAAAAATCTGGACTCTCAAGTCAGACAGACTTGGAGTAGAATCTCGTTTCAGTCGCTTTTTAAGTTTTATGACCTCGAAATATGTAATCTCTCTTTCCTTACCTGCAAAATGAGGGTAACAACAAAACCAACCTCATAGGATTGTGGTAATAACTGAATGTGATGATAAACGTGAAGTGCTTAGTTTAGCACCGAGCACATAGTGTCAGCAGTGAGGTTGACTGTTATCGGACTCTCCTTCAAGGGTGGACGGAAAGAGTTCCTAATTACCTTATGTGAGCAAAGCCTTTATATTAGTTATCTATGGCTGGGTAACAAATTGCCTCAAAACTCTAATGGTCTCACAGCATTTCTGAGGATCGAGAATCTGGAAGCAGCTGAATTGGGTAGTTCTCGAGCCATGGGACCTCTCAAACCGTAAGGGCCTCCTGAAAATTTCAGTCACGCTGTTAGTTGGAGCTATAGTCATCTGAAGGCTTGTTCGAGTCAGCAGGATCAATTTTCAGTGTCCCTCAGATGGCTGTCAGGAGAAGGCAGTAGTTCTTTACCATGCATGCCTTTCTGTAGAGCTGCTCACATCATGGCAGCTGACTTTTCCCAGAGCAAGTGATCAAATGAAGAAAGCAAGTGTGACCAACGCAGGAGCCATAGTGTCTTTTATAACTTGATATCAAAAGTGACATAGCATAACTTGTGCCATATTCTGCTGGTTACACAGACCAACTCTGGTACAGTGCGCAAAGAGACTGCACAAGAGTGCAGGGGACAGAGATGACTGGGGGCCATAACAGAGGCTGGCCACCACGGCCTTTATATAGTTTTCCTGAGTCATGCCACAGACGCTCTTAATTTTTTTTTTCTTTAATTTTAGATTAGAGGCAGGAGGCTTTGAAATGATTATAGTGGTTTATAATCTACCAGCAAATGAAAGTCATCTGAGCATCAAGATAAATGTCTGAGTGGGGTCTGCTAGCCACTTGGAAAGCATGTGGCTCCACATGCCTAAGAAATCCACAGCTGACTTCAGTAAAATCTCAACTATTAAATATTCCAGCTCTGCACTTTCACAAAGTGCAAAGGACAGAAGCTGTCTCTCTATATTAACAAGTAAAAATGGTTAGTGGATAAGGCACGGTTTACAAATCTGTATTTATGATTGGGGTCTGGCTGAAAAACAGCAAGAATAAACCATACAATCTGGGAAGTCTAATTCTAGCAGGAAGTTGCTTTGAAATAACATCATACTTCACTCACTCCCCAACCGATGTCTTTGATGACCAGTTTGGACACATTAATAAAACGTCCTGTCATTTACTATATTTTATTTTCTTGCAGCGTTTCCCTCTGTTTGATGGTAACTCTAGTGGTGCCTGTTCTTACAGAAGAATCCACACTCTGATTTAGATTTGCCCAGTGGATTGCTTTTGGCTAAATTTTCTTGCCTAAACACAAGTCCTTATGGCTTGAGAAGTCCCATTAAAAGATCCCTAAAGAAAAATATGCAGCTTTTACTGGCTTGGATTTGTAGGTCCAAAATTTGGAAGAAAGCAGCTGGTTAATATTATAAACATTTTGAAGTACTTGTCTTTCAGAAATACGGAGAACAATAGCAAGAAAAACCCTTTGATGGCTCAGAATTTATTTTATTTTATGTACTTATTAATTGGTATAATTTCTCCCCTATTTTAACCAAAGATTCTGTACATTGAAACAATAAAATAAGTAAAGACATGTGTCTGCTTTAAAATTTCGATATTGCTTAAGTCTCCGTAGTTCTTTTCCATGCATTCTGAGTAAAGGCTCTTTCTGTTCTGTCAGCCAGGCTGCACTTTGATCTCAGAAGCAGTGCCATTTGGTTGTAAATGTATGTGGCTCCTTTGATCTAGTACTTAGCTGTCTTATTTAAAGTAGATAGTTTCTTTTATCTAAGTAGTGTTTACTAGGTCTCTCCCTGTGAAAGATGATGTAAATTGATATTATTTAGATAGAAAGTTATATAAAGTTTCCTAAAAGTACCTAGATCTGAATCTAATTCTCTAAATTCTAAAACCCCAATGTCTCTATTATAGATTTTATAAAGCAAATTCCTATTAAAATGAGCTGTTCCTATAGATGTCAGGTAATACTTGCAAAAATTCTGTTTGCTTTTTAATGAGAAACTGATTTTTCCAAAGTATAATAAACATATTCTACATTCAGGCAAAAGTGGTAATCGCAGAATGTCTGAACTTAATGGCCAATTATCCCTCTGAAATTCAGGTATTAATATATTTTTATATTACTGGGTTAGGCATACTATACAGGGTACATTGAAATGGGACTTTTTAAAAATAATAAGTACATAGCTTTAATTTTCCTCTTTAAAGGATTTCTTGAGCATTTTATCACGTGCATTAGTGACTTGTGTTTGAATTTCCTAGGCTGCAGTCAGTTATTCATTCAACAAAACATGTTGCAGGTGCAGAGACACAAAGATAACTGAGCCACAGGCTCTGCCCTTAGCTTGCTCATGGCCCAGGGTTCAGGGGCAAAGCACTAGCAGACAATTACATGGCAGTGTGCCTCTCATGGACAGTGGTCCTCTCAGCTTGGCCTTGGGAGTGATCAGGGAAGGCTTCCTGGAAGAGGTGGCACCCGAGCTCAGTGAAATACTGCTGACTCAGAATTTAGTGTCCCATAAAATCCAAGCCAAGTCCACAATGTAAAGCCAATGCATCTGCCCAGACACCCCCTTCTTCCCCCAGTTTAATACAGGTAGCCTAAACCTTGAGAGAGGTCTAAACTTAAACTGGCTTTGCTGCTTTCTGAAGCTATCCCAAAGCCTTCTTGGTCATCATTCAACAATAGGGAGAAAAAACCCAAACTACTTTTCACTTACATTATAGACCTTTAGCTCAGTTCTTTATTTGCAGGAGATATTGGAAATATCTTTGTGCTGCAAGTTAAAATAACTGCTTTTAATCGTTCTGCTTTGTTACACTCCTGACATTTTATTTCCTGTCCTCTTTGGTATCATGTTTCTATCATTTCAGAAGACTTGTCATTACTTCATTCATGGACTAACCATGTATGAGCACTATCAGGCACTCTGGAGGATGCTCAAGAGGAATATAAGGGCCTTTCTCAGACCTGGAGGTTGGGAGATGGGCAGGAAGAAGTAAGCTGTAGTCAAGCATAGGATTATTACAATAGCAGTCACGACTGTTCTAGTAGGCAGATTGCAGAGGGGAAATCAGAGGGGCCCGGGGCCTGACCTCAGGGCACTCATTCTGGGTTTGTGGAGATAAAGAGGCAAGGTTGACTTCTGCAGGACACGAGAGCATGAATTTGGAATGTTCCTGGGACAGTGCAGGAATCATTAGCACTAGGCAGGTGAGGTAGGGGTAGGATATGCTGAAAGAAAACTGGAGGGGTCTGGCTTTTACCTAGTGGTGCTAACAAGCCACCGAGGCCGAGGAACTGTCCAGTGAAGCAGGATCTTTGGTACTTTCCCTGTTCTTTCACTTCAGTCACCAACTACTACTGATTCTGAGAAGCATACATTTTAGGTAAGTAGAAGCCTTGAAGATCAGAGAGCCTCGCCTCCCATTTGTCCAGCTCCAAAATTGAGGCAGCCCAGGGCTCGCAGTCGGTGGCTCAGCCAGGGGTTTTGGCGGCCCTGCTGACCAGGACCTGGGCCTGGGCTTCTCTTCCAGGGGCTTGTTTCCCTCTAGGAGTCCTGGAGTAGAGCCTAGGATCCTAGAGAGTTCACAGGAGTTGTGGGAGAGAGATGCCATCACAGTCTGGGATCCTCCAACAGGAGTGGACTCCAGGGACAGTGCAGTTCTCGTAGAGCTTCATCCCTACTTATCTGGGCTGCTGGGATCCATGCCAAGCAAGAACTTGAATAAGAGGAATTGTCATTTATAAGAAAAGAGACAAGAAAGGACAGAAAAGAATCAGGATACAATAAGCAGAGCTGTATGAGCCATGAGAAAGCCAAGCTAGGAGGATTGGGAGCAATGTTACATTTGGGATAAATGACTTTTTTTTTTTTTTTTATGAGTTACTAATCATAGGCCTCCTGTAGCCCCTAACTTCAGAAAAGAAAATGGAGCATGTCTCACCCAAACCGCACAGCCTGACAGCAAGATGGAAGGGTCCTCAAGAAAATTAGGAAATTGTTATTAGAAGGAAGGTGAGGGATAAATGCTGGAAAAGCAAAAACAACAGATATTGACAGTCCCTCTCATTCTAACCTGGAGGTAAAAAAGTATGAGATTAGAATGTTCACATGGAGTGTTACACGTGCAAAGCATTCTCACCGCTTTATACTAACTAATATAGTTTGAGCCTGTCCTCGAACCTGTGACACAGGGACCACTATTATTCTCATTTACAGAGGAGGAAATTGAGTCACAGTAAGACTAACACCAAAGATCTTTCAGCTGCCGCGTGCCAGAGCTGGCATCTGAAACCAAGCACTCTGACTCCAGAAGCTATGTTCTTGAATTATTGTGTTAAATGTATCTCCCACTTTCTTTCTTTCATTACATTGTTTTCTTCTGAAATAAGGATCTGAGGAAGGCCCTGATAATGAATGTCATCACCTAGCATGCAAGAGTAGCCATTATTACTTTTGTTACTGTTTGTTAACAGAGTATGAAAAACCTCTGGTGCATGGTAGACATTCAATGACTATGAAATAAAACGAAAAGCATTTGAAGAACAACCAGGACATTCACGCGGGATCTAGAGCTGAAAGAAAATCTATGTGATCTTCAGAGGATTAGCAATAGACATAAAAGAATAGATACAGAGAGTAAATGTATGAATAGAAATGCCTGGAGACCCATTGAGGCAGGGACAAAATGGTGAGATGGTAAATCCTTTACTGACTCCTCTCCTTCCTTTCTCAAGTACTGCTTAAGTAGAGCTGAGGCCAGACGGGATGCAGCTAAAGTGGCCCTAATCAACTCCCTTTTCAATGAGCTGCCCTCTCGCAGAATCACCAAGGAATTCATTATGGAGAGTGTGCAGGAAGCCGTATCCTCCACCAGCGTGAGTACCCACCAGGGAAGGGAGGGGCTGGCTGCACTCAGAATACTGAGGCATTTGAATCTTGGGAGATGCAAAGTGAGCACATTCTTTAAGAATTGTGCAGGTTTAATTTTTACCCATCAAATCATTAATTTTCAGCAAAAATAGCACTTGGATTGGAAATCACAAAATTGGAGCTGGCTCCCTATTCCTCATCTCGGTAATGTTCTTTAACTTCCCTGGATTACAATTAATCAAGCTTTAAATCAAGGTAGATAATCTGATCCACCTTGATTCGTTTATTTGACTGTTTGCTGTATTGATTCTTTTAGGACCTGAGAACACATGCAATTGAATGCTGCTTTAATCTAGAGATAAGCTATCTTTTTTTTTTCCTAACCTTGACTGATCTTAAAAATTTTCTGAAGTATTTATTAAAAATGCCAGTTTCCCAGCTAGCGTGGGTGCTGCAATCTTTTTTAAAGAAAATCCTGACTGCTTAAATATGGGAAAAGCCATATGCCCAGTACTTATTAACTATTATAAGTGTCATGCTTAATATCAATTACTTCTTTCAGGGAGCTCTGAAAATTTTTATAATGGACATACTTAAATTTAAAGTGCTTTAAGAGCAAAAAAAATTTTGTCTTGGAAACTAAGATAGGATTTTTCTCGGCAGTCCAGGAGTAGATGATTTGTCCCAAGAATTATGTATAGCTCCTGATTCTTGTTATCTCCAAACTATCAGCCATGGAGGAAGCCTTGGGTCCCCACTGTGGCAGGGGTCTCCCTGTGGTTCCCCCAAGGGCAGGAACTTGGCATTAATCAGAGGGTTTCATCAACGCCTGGCTTGTCTTTAGCATGGATAAACCCCATCTGACATTTTCATTCTCTGATTCCCTTAATCTAAAAGTTCTGTCATTCTAGAGAAGCTTCTGATAATGAAGGAGACATTATCACACTAGCAGTTACATTTTTGCTCCTTTTCCTCTCATAAATGCTCTTATCATGCAGAAGAGAGTTAGAAGAAGGGGCAGAGAGTGGTTGACCTGGCTTGGAGACATCAAGGACCTCTATTCTACATCTGCTCTGAGGATGAAAGATAGCCTGCTTTCCTATTCTATAAATTATGAGCACCTTTGAGAAGGAGAACTTAGGAAAACGATGCCTGGTTTCTACGTATGGTATTTACTCAGGAGCAGGGAGGAGCCCTTAGTGTAAATGCAATTTATCATTTTTTATGAAAATTTCTAAGGAAAAAGAATATATAAGGTTGGCAGGCTTCTGGGTGGATTTCCTCTGGGATATTTAAAAGCCAACATAAATATTTCAGCAGCAGTGTGTTAATGTTATTGCATTCAAAAGCTATAAATTTGCTGCTATCTGGTAGTTATATGTTCAGTATCACAAAGCCATTGCCAACTTTCCCAGGAATCTAAGACCATGGGATGTTGAAGGGCAAGCCCCAGTCCCATTCTAGAGCTTGTGTTAGCTTTTTTCCTGCCAGTCTCTCTAAACAAATTAAAGGAGAATCTCATTTCTACCCATCACCCATCCACCTTGTTTGCTAAAGGTTAACTGGTTCAGAAGTAAAAAAATATAAACCAAGATCCATGTCTCCAATACAAACACCAGCATATTATGAAAAGTTCCCATTAGGAATCATAGCAGTAGAATGAATGGTCCATACAGCTGGAGAATTCTTTCCCTGTCAGTTACATCATCCTGCCTGGTTATCATCAGAATCGGAGCAAGGTTGTCATTCCAAAAGTTCAATAACACATGAAAGCATCCTCAAAGGGCAACCATTCTAACATTAACGCCACCACAACAAAAATCTTGTGCAAGGGTACGGGAATTTCTACTTTGGGATAATTATTCTTTCAGTGAGTATATAATCAGTTAACATTCTAATCAAAAGCCAGATTCAAATTGATCACAAACCTCTTTACTCTGAATCATGGTGAGATTAAGGGTTTTATCCCAAATCAAATGAAGACTGACTTGGTTGTACAATGCACATCAGAAGGGTTAGGACAATAATAGAAAGATATCTGCGGGACCACAGTGTTTATTTGTGACCACCCAAAGAAGAGGAGGAAAAACCATAATATTTTCCTTTTTTGCTTCCTTCTCAAGGGCACTTTGGATGACGCGGACGACCCCAGCACCAGCATCGGAGCCTACCACTACATGCTGGAGTCAAATATGGGGAAGACCATGCTGGAATTTCAGGTACCTGACTTCCTGCCACTTGTGTATTTTGCTACACAATTCAGATGCCTGGGAGAATGACACTCTTATCATTAACATCTGTCCCTCAAATCTACTTTGTGTTTGTTTGTTTTGGTCATTTAATCTAACCCTCTTAGAGTCCAGCATGATAGCTCCATCTTAGCCACACTTCAGTAGGCTAAAATAAACAAGACACAATCTTCGCTTTCTTAAAGGGAAGTAATAGACTTAAGTCTAAGAAACAGGGAACACCACTGTCTTATTACTGTAATTTTCCACCAGCTTTTCAGTATAAATGTCCCCATTAAACCAAATCGAACAGTGAAGTGTTGGTTGTGACTATTTGGTTCTTAATTTTCAGAAGTCGTAGACGAAGGTGCCTGCAATTTGTATTAAATAATGACCCCTTGGTTCTGTTATTTCTATTGAACAAAATCTGTTACCTCCTATCGTTAACTAAATAAAAAAACTTAGCAGGCTACAACCCTTTTTTCATTCACTGCAGACAAGCAATAATAGAGCCGAGGAACTATGCTATCTATTTCCAAACCAAATAATTATATCAATAATAAGGACAATAATAGCTGACACTTATTGGATGCTTACTTTTTCTGGCACTGTGCTAAGTATTTAACAAATATTATCATAATTTAACCCTCACAATAAACATCTGACTATTTATTATCTCTATGTCATCATTGAAGGAAGTATGCCATATAGCCTAGCCAATGGCAGAGCCACATTTCAGACCTGGGCAGTCTGATTTTTGAGCTGATGCTCTTGACTGTCATCCTACACTGGCCTTGGCAGATGAAAATTCAGTAGTAATTAGTTATAAAATCTTTGCCCTATAAAAAACTAAATTTGAATGCAGTTGAACATCTATATACATGCAGTGCTAGTGGAAATCCATATGCAATGTTATAATGAATAGACTTACCCCTAATATTTCAACTTTTTTAGGTTAGATTCCAAGAAGCAATCAGAGGTATATAGTTTTATTTACAAATCTATTCATCATGAAACAATTTACAGTGGTGTTCTAACTGACCCTTGAAGTCACCTACTTTCAAACACCTCCTTTGGTAGCTTTCAACCCCTTTTCCTGACTACAGTGACATAGCCACTTCTCAGGTAGATATGTCCTTCTTGCCCATTTTTTTAAATAATATTTTCCTCCTCAGTCCCTTGTTTGTTTGAGGCAAAAATGTTCTTTCTTCACCCTGTCCCAGGAAGATCTCAGTCATCCAGTTTTCTCCTTAATTGGCAATGGTCTCACTGACTTTGATGTTGCTTATCTGGTTTGGAAGAGGCCAGGTAGCCTTAAAGCATCCCCTCCCGAGTTGGCAGGGACATGCGTCGGCTCAGTGGTTCTGAGCCCAGGCTTTGGAGTGGGCCAGTCCCTTTCCACTTGTCTCTTCTCCTCACTTCTAAATCTGTTTCCTTGTCTGCATATAAATCAGGGAGTATAATAGTGGTGGACCCCACAGCACCATTGTGAGGATTAAATGGGATAAGAGTCCAGGACAGTTTCTGCCATGTGGTAAATACTCAGTGAAGGTTAACTGTTATTATATGTATTTCTGAAAAAAGACCGCTTTACCTGTAATGCCTGAGGCTACTGGATGAATTCCCTTGACAACGTTATCTTACTAAAGGTTCCAGATGAGGACAGGGTAGCTCCCTGCCCTAAACATTTCAGGACCCTTGCTGTAGAACAAAAAGGTGAAACTTATAAAGGGTCCTTTTCCCCCCATAACAATCTAAAGTCAAACAGCTAAAAAATAAATAAAAAAATAAAGGGAGGAACATAACACAAGAGAAAGAACACAAACTTTCAAAAATCATACAGACCTGTGTGTGAAGCCCGCTCTACCACTTGCCACCTGTGAACGTAATCAGTCTGAGACTCAGTGTTTCCATTTATAAAATAAAAAGCATAATGCCTGTTGCGTAGGAATTTTGTGGGACTCTCATAATGTTTATAAAGCATCTAGCATAGTGATTTCCCTAAAGAACCTCACTTTTTAAGATTTCTCCCCTCTCAATCCTGACAAAAGAATATTATACTTATTTTATTATAAAAAGAATGTTGCCTGCCCCACTACATAGTAGCTTGTATGTGATTTAGTTGCGATTTTCAGAAAATCAAGAATGATTTTTTAAGGCACTTGGGTTAGTGTGCCAAAGAGGGGGAAGGCAGGATTTGTTTAAAATCTTAAAATTCCATCTCAGTACTATGAAAGGCTGTACTTACTAACACTTTAATTGTGTTGGTATGGGCTGTATGTTTTCTGTGTGGTCTATGTAATAAGGTATTTAAATACGTGACATAATAATTTAAATCATAGTATGGAAATACTTCATAAATTCTTGTAGAGGAGGCTGGATGCAGGTTGGAGGACAAAGGAAGAGGAAGATGTGAGGGCAGGAAAAATCCAAACTCCCTCGCCCCAGTAGAGATGCTGGCAATCTAGGAGGAGGGCCTTGGAGCACATCCCTTTTCCTTTTGCCAGCTTTAGTTTGCCTACAGAGTCCGGGTTCCCGCACATTTTTTGGTGGCCTGGATTAAATGCATCAGCTAGCTTCTGCGCATAATGGGAATTGACCACAGATCTTGTCTGTTTGCAGCTGACAGCAATTCAGTACCCGCCCCTGGTGGATAATAGATGTATGTTTGTATCTATGGATGCCTATAACATATTAAAAAAAAAGACTGGTGTCTCCTGACCGCAGGCAGGCTTTCCAGGGGGGCCCTCAACAAGTCAGAGCGCAGAGGAAACGTGATAGGCTTCTGCTTACCTTCACTTCGTGGGAGGGAAGCCTGTTTTGAGGTAGCCTTGCCTTGGAGAAAACTGCTTGATGTTTGAGGGGGAGGGATAGTGACAGCACTAGCCACTGGGTCTTGTCAAGGTCATATTCAAGGCACTTTGACTGAAGCTGGTTAATATATTTATTCTGAAGCCTAATGCAATTTAAGGATGAGTTGTTTATTTACATCTTTGCTAAATTCTCCAGGTCGCCTTTTAAAACCTCATCTCATAAACAGATTTCCTTTTAAATCCATTCTCTTGGGTGGGGAGATGGTGCCCACCTGTTTTTCAAGTTCTCCATTTACAGTGTTTGTTTTTCTTATTTCTGATGAATCACAGAACCAAGCCAGTTTCCCAGACATAGTTCCAGAGAAAAACAGTGTGCATTTTCTCCCTGCAAAGTAGCTGAAAGGCCAAACATTGTTTCTAGTAGGAGGCAACACCAAGAAGCACTGTGAGGACAGAGCCCAGTTGTTGGCTTAAACTGAACGAATGAACCAAGAAAGCTGTGCAATGAAAGCTGCAACTGCAATTTTTCCTGATGAGAAAGAAAACACAGGGCTTGATTTTCCATTTGATTTTAAATTACTTGCTATCAGGACTAGCTACATAATTTGTGCGGGCCATTGCAAAATGAAAATGTAGAGCTTTTTGTTAAGAAATCACTAAGAATTTCAACAGTGGAACATTATATCGAGCTCGGGGTCCTGTGTGACTGCACAGATGACAAGCTCGTGAAACTGGCCTTGTCTCTGAGGCAGGCTCACGAGAAGGGCCCAGACTAGGAAAGGGGGATTAGACGTTCACCTCAGCTACAAAATTTAAAGGAGTGTCAAAAAACTCAGTAATCAAAACAGATAATATTATAATACAATATCGTAAAAACTCAAAATTAATATGTAAATTTTCATGACAAACAAAATATCAAAATTTTAAATAAGGGCAGACTTTTAAATGAAACGCTGAATGTGCATGACTCACCTTAGACTTCGTTTCACTCATGTCACCTTAGTCCTAACTCAACCTATAGGCCAGCTTCTTGTTTATCTTTCAGTGTACCCAGACTCCCCAGGGTTCTAGATCAACTCACATAACAAAGACTCCAGTGAGGAGCAGGACAGATAGGTCATATAATAGACTTCCTTTAATGTACTAAGACTTCGCCAGGTAGAAAACAAGACTAGAAAAACAGGCAGCAAGGAATCATGGCGAAACTAGGAAGTGCATCCTTACAGAAGTCCGCAGAAGCCCTCTCCTTGCCAATCTGCAGTAATGCAAGGATCTCCGATGGACTCAGTGGATTTCCTGGGGTTGAGACTAAGGTTCATACAGTTTGGGAAGATCTGAAGTTGGTGAATTTCGTCTTATGAGGGGAATTAAAGAAGTGGGACAGGAAGAATGCGGAAATATTTCAATATATTTTATGTGATGAAGGTAAGAGTACTATCTTCACAGAGGAGGGCAAGAACTAGCTCAGGACATAATGTAAGAAAGCAGAAAGAAGGCCATCTTCCCTGGGGGATTTTAGGAACAAGAGTAATACTCAGAAGAGGTCGTTGTGTTACTATAGAAGAAAGTGCTTGATGATGGAATAGAAGTTCAGACAAACCAGCGTGAGCGAGGATGATGACCGTTCTTCATCAGGCTAACACAGTCCATGTCTCTGTGGGGAAGCTTTTGAGAGATGTAGTTTGCCAAGGGACATGAGAAAGATTTCTGGTTCTGTTCACAGCAGAATTGTGGGTTGTAAAGTCTAGGGAAATTGCTGGATAGAATGACCGGCATTTACCTGGAGAGGAGGTTTTGTGTATAGATGATAATGAGAGCCTGGAAGACCTTGGAGGCAGAATATGTTACTGAGGCAACAGTTGTCAGAGGATGAAATTAAGAGCCTGTTAGCAGTAAGCTGTTTCCCAAACTGGGCCACAGGTGTGTAAGGACAATGCAAAAGGGCTATTGGAAGCACAGAATAAATTCAGTATAGCTTCTGGGTCGTCAGCTTTACATGAAGATTTGGTTGGGGGCAGGTGGACAAGTGGAAGTGGTACTTTTTTTAAAATTGGATATATACAATAGAATACAACATTCAAGCAGAGTTAAGATAAAACAGGAAACGAAAGGAAATATCCAATTTGTAAATATTGGCCTTCCTGTAACACCAGAGACTGTTTCATATCAGGACATAAAGAGTGTTCTTATTCATTTTTATGGCTACAAAGTATTCAGTGAATAGACTTAAAGGTAAGGTGAGAAGGGCAGCACAAAATTACCCTCCTCTGTCACTCGGGTTTCTTAGATAAGCACAGTGGTGAGAGCCAGATTAGGCAAAATTTAGTTATAAAATGAATCACTCTCACTTTTCCAAATTAACATAGGGATGTGACAGAGCAGAAATCTGCATGGGGAGACGTGGTAGAGAGCAGGCATGAGAGGGGTGGAGTCCCTGGCCACTGGACCCAGGACCCTAGGCAGACAGTGGGGTCTCTGTTTGGGGCAAGAGTAATTCAGCTGGTTTCCAAGTTGTATTTAATTAATGGAAACAGATGGTTTTGCTTTTACTGAGGTCTTTGTGACCTCTTGGGGGTGCTTACTGTGTAGTAGAACATAGACAAAATCCCAAACTGGATCCCAAACTACAATGAAGAAAAACATTACTTTCAGTGGGAATTTTCAACATGATAATAGTGCTATTTTCTCTCCTGATCATCTTATAGCTTTAAAATTTACCTAATAATTTTAAGATGTCTAAAATATCAGAATAACTTTGTGTCTCCTGATTTTCATAATGAAAGCGTTTTCCTGAGCAAGCAAAGGTAGGTTCAATAAAAACCATCTTTTTAAATGGACACTAAGACATTTGTCTAAATGTAAGGTTTTCATAACTAGTTTCATGACCAGGAAGTTCCCTAATTGTATTATTATTTCCTAATAATTATATGGTTGCTGTTCGTGTTATTAATCCACAATAAATGTCTCTCTGACCAAAAAAGAAAAAAAGGAAGAAAAAAAAGAAATGCAGATAATTTCAATGGAAGACTGATAATTCTAATCACATCAGAAAAATAAAATCTTCAATATGTTGATACACTTTAGCTGACGCGTGATATCAGGCAGGGAGAGGGCGATGCTGATAGAAAGCCTCAAGGCTATGCTCAGCCCTAACCATTGGATGTGGAACCTGTGGGTGGGTTTTAATATCAATGTAACCTTATTGTATATATTTTAAGGCATTTTGTTGATCGAATTTGTAAATCGAGGAGTATTTTATGGTTTTTATAGTTGTCCCATTATGTTTTATATTTATTTTGGGCCTAAATTTTTAAAAATTTAAAAATTTTTCTTTAAAATGGAAAATCATTACATGATTTAAAACTCAGAAGGTGCAAAAGACTGTCCGAGGAAGGTCTCCCTCCCACTTCTGTCCCTAAGGCCTTCTTTTTCTCTCTCTGGGGACAACTAATGTTGCCCAATTCTTTTGTGTCTTGCCAGAACTCTTCTAGGCATTTACAAGCAAACATTTATAGGGACCTTCTCTTTCTTTTTTTTAAAATCAAATAGTAGCACACGGTATTCATGTTGTGCACTTTGCTTTTATTTTATTTTAACAACACATCACAGAGATTATAGTAGAACCTAGAGAACTTTCTCATCCTTTCTTTGTGACAGCAACGTAGTCAGTTGTATTAATGTATTGTCAGGGAGGAAAAGTAATTTCCCTCTACCCTTCCAGTTCTTAGCTGAGATCCCTGTAATAAGAGACAGATTAACAAGAGCAAAACCTAAGTTTCCCTGCATGTATACCTCATGTATACATGAGAGATACCTAGGGAAAAATGAGTTAAGGTGGCGAAGGTGGCTTAGAATTCAGAATTAAATACCATTATAATAGGGAAAAAGGAGGAGGGATGTAGGCCTCTTAGGAGAGAATAAATGATTTTAAAGAAAGATGAATGGGAAATATAATCATTTGTGACGAAGTTTCCCTGGGTGTGGTGTGGACTTCCAGTTTCTTCTATGATGAGTCAGTCATTGCTGGTTGATGAAATTCCCCAGGAGGGGACTTATAACAATCGAGTTCCTTTTGGAGGACCTGTCTTCAGACAGATAAGAGGGGTTCAAAGAAAGCCTCTCCCTGCATTTGCCATTTTTCTAGTGCTTCCAGCTTAAAATAACCAATATACCAAAGTGCATATTTTGATGTGGCGTATTCTGATACCTTTCATTTAACCATTCCTTTAAATATGAACATTTAAAATATTGTCACTCTCAGGCAGTTTCAAAGATGATGCAATGTATAGCCTTGCCTATACATTACTCTGAAATGCACTAGTATATTTAGATAACTACTTGGGTAGTTATATTTAACTATATTTAATGTGAAAGATTTATCAATTATATAGTCATTTAGTGTGCAAAGATGGCTACAGCAGAGGAGGAAAGGAAGAATGCTCTGGAAGCCTTGGACTCTGGTGTTTGAAAAGTCTCAAAGCGTTCTGAAAATATCGTATATTCTATTTCTCTGATATAGTCAAAGATCAGAGTTATGCCCTGCTCAGCTATCACTGAGGCACTTTCTATGAGACTAATAACAGACATTTGTTTTGTTTTGTTTTGTTTTTTAGGAGCTGATGACCATTTTCCAACTCTTACACTGGAATGGAAGCCTAAAAGCTCTTCGTGAAACAAAGTGTTCACGACAGGTGAGATTTTTCAATCCGGAATGTGTTTGTGTTCTGTGGACTGAGCAGATGACTTGTCATCTTCTGAAGAAATTTTCTTTACTTGGATTTTTTTTTCTGTTTAAATTTGGTACTGTATTTATTGAGTAAAAGCAAAGAACACATGAAAAAAATATGTATAACAGTCCAGTTGAGTCAGGGACTAACCAAATATGCACACTAAGAAGAATGTTGGCTGGGCAGAGGACTGATTTAGATTCTTATACTGAATGCCAAAATGGAGAGATCATGAAGACAGACTTTGTTTCTAAGACAAACGCTGAATATATTCTATGCACCTGTCCTGCTTAGAATCTGTGCCCTCCTCCACTATCCAATATGGAGAGAAACTTAAGAATGCACGGCTTAGGAACCTCCTCACTGAGGGAGCTAAAGCTGGTTATAGTGGGAGGATTCTTCTCACTCCTACCAAAAGTCCCCAAAGGATGACAGAAGTGATTATAAAGATGGGCGAGCTGGCATTCAGTCACTCCAATTTTGGGGTTAAAATTTTCTTCCTTATTTTTCAGAGTCAGGATCTCACTATTTCTTTGCTACCTATGAGAAGTACCCCTCCCCTTTTTTAATGGCAAAGGCAAACCCCCTTCTGTATATGTAATGGTTTTCACCTACTGTCCTCCAAGATTTATCCTTCTTTTACCCACAATTAGACTTTGAAAGATGGTAGTTTATTTTTGAGAATTTGCTAACAGGAATTTAAATGAGGAACAAAGCCTCGTCTAGTCAGCAAGATGAAGGTGTATATAAGAGTTTTCCATGTACCAAAGCCCCAGGAGTTTCTAGTTGGTTTTTGCTTAGAAAGTCTGGCTTTCAAAATGTCAAAGATGGAAAAGAAATGAATAGTTGACAATGGCTTTGGTTATTTTTTTTTTCCTTTGATTTTATAAAAGGCCTTTGAAATATGCCGGGTTGGTTATAAACACTGTTCCATGATTGTTTTTAATTTGTTAAGGTCATAAATACCATATGTTCTTAAAAATAAAAACAAGCAATGCATCTGCTCCATAAGATCTTCTTAAAGTGTCTCCATCAAACCTATACATCATGTTACAATGTATTGGCAATTTTTCACGTGAGAATTAACAGATAGTGACTAATTTTTAATTATTTGCAGAAGAGACAATGTACATAAAGGTACCATTATGATATCAATAATGATAATGCCTACATTTCATAATAATTTTTTTAAGTTTTTACTGTTGTTTCTGCAAGCCATTTGGACTGTCATATTTCTTATGCTAACAACACATATTTTCTAGTGAGGTCAGAGTTCTGTTATGTGAACATTTTTGAGTGTTCCTGGTATTAGTGTTTTGACTCACCCTGGAGTGACTTTGCTTTGCTATACCAGTGTAACCCTTCATATCCTTTAAGAAGTATGTTATGGGATTTGGCTTCAATTTGTGAACATCAGAGAGGCTCAGTTGTAGGTAAAACTCCCATGGATATGGGGGTGGCAGAGGCAAAGGAAACAACCTGTCGGAAATGCCATGAGCACAGGTGCCTTTGTTGCTCTTCACTGACACTCTGGGCTTTGTTTCTTGGCTCCCAGGAAGTCATCTCCTACTATTCCCAGTATTCCCTAGATGAAAAGATGCGCAGCCACATGGCCCTAGACTGGATTATGAAGGAACGGGAGTCTCCAGGAATTCTCTCTCAAGAGCTACGAATGGCCCTGCGGGAGTTGGAAGAAGCCAGGAAAGCAGGACAAGAACTACGGTTTTACAAAGAGAAGAAAGAAATCCTGAGTTTAGCCCTGACTCAGATATATAGCGATCCTGACACTTCCTCACCCAGTGATGATCAGCTCAGTCTCACGGCCCTTTGTGGCTATCACTAGCAAGGGCAGGTTCCAACTATCCCTGGGAACAGTAGAGGCCAGATTCTAACATTAGAAAGCTCTTTAAAGGAAGTCTTTGGAGGCTTTGGCACCTATCTAGCTAATTAACACCTGAAGGCTATACTAACTCTCCCCACCTGTTCCATTCGTAGAATCTGAGAGTAGCAGGACCCTTACGGGACCAATATTCCACTCTATGTAGTTTTCTCCTCATGCTCTCAATAGAATAAAAGGATGGAGACAGGATGACTTGAAAATATTTTCCAGGCCTGGCTTCAACCCAGTTGACATGTGCCTTACTGGATTATATGTGTTGTTGGAAAGAATGGATCAGTGTAGCATCTCTCAGAAGAACATCAGCCAGGACTGTGGAAAGTAGCATGATAGCAAACTTTTAAAAAATACTTGGGATTAAATAAACAATGTAGATTGTTTTTGAAAATATCCAAGAGTCAGAGTTTCTTCTTAAGCTTTTTAACTTAGGAGATAGCTGATACTCTACTAACTGTAATCCAGACTATAGTGGCAATTTTATCTGGACATCCCATTATTAAATATCTTGAATTGGTAATAGTATGAAAATACTAGAAAAATTTAATGTGGCTTAAAATGCTTTTGTGATATTTTTTTTTTTAAATCCACACTCTTCTATATGGGGAAAAATGTCACCTACAATAGAAACCTCAAATTCTTCAGGAAGATTTAATATCCAGATTTTATGAGTCCTGCAGTCAGTCTTATTCACTGATATCTATTTGCAAATAGATAACTTGAATTGATTTGTTTTTATTTGTACAACCGCAGTCATATATCTGCAATAAATAAAATTACTGGTATTGTAAAGGTTAAAACATTTTGAAAAATCTTTAGCATTTAGCAGTGCTTGCATTTGACTAGTTTCTCTTTCATTAGTGAGAAGGAATCTTTGGCTGTTTTTGTTGTTGTTTAAGAACATAAGCCACCAGTAGCTCAAATCGTTCTCCCTTTGAACATGACCCATGTCAAACAACTGATTAGCAAACCAAAAGCAAATACACACTAATTTTTAGATGGTTCCTATTCACTCAGATTTAAGAATGGCAGCAATGACAATTTTAAACACTTGTAGGTATTTCCATATCTATAACATGAAAGAGATTATTCTACATTTAGTCCAATAATTCAAATTAAAGAAAACAATGTTCTCAATTTTATATAAGATTTCTTTTTCTTCTTGTTTAGGCAAATGCAAACTAAATTTCCTGGAAGCTAAAACCATTATAATTACATTAAAGTTTACAAAAATATGATACATAAACCTTATATATAAATATGTACAAAAATATTCGTCACTCCTTAAATCCCCATAAAAACTACTTGGTACTGATTATATTTTGGAATTAGCCTTAATAATAAAAAATCACCTTCACATATTACATTTCTTGTACTAGGGGAAATATTTAGCTACATAGCTGCCCTACTCTAATGTTTCGAAAGGTAATACTATATAATATTAGATATATTGTGTTTAAAAATATAGTTTTAACAAAAATCAAATTCCTCCTCAAAATGAGGCTAAATGTCACCCAGAAGAAATCTTTATTCCCTTATATTCCCAAAAAGGAATCAGAATTAATATTTATAACTTCAATAAAATTTGAGAAAATGTTCTATTTAAAGTAACTTTTTTCATAAAATCATTACTCTTTATTATTTCAAAAAAGCCACAATTTCCCATGTCGAGTATAATTAAAGGTAGGACCACCATTACTGCATTTTCAGACTTTGACAAGGACCACCTCAGGCTGACACATCTACTCAGAAGCAAGAACAGGAATCAGCTAGGAAAAATACCAAATTTACTCTTCGCCCTATAATTAGAAAACTGCAATCATTCTGGAAATGGAAAATAGACGTTCTCCCTTGGCCACTGTCAATGTTTTCTGACTAGTCAAAACTGCCCACTCTTCCTGGAATGGCAAGAAGTCTACAAAAAAAGAAAAGTCAGAACCTTGGCCACTGCTAGTCCCTTTGATGCTCATTTATAGCAAACCAATTTGAGCTAAGACATAATGGTTCAGAACATCACATAAACACCTATAATTCTGTCCCAGAGAAGAGCAGGGTTGAAGAGCAAAGTTGAGTATTATTATTTTTCCTTTCCTATATCTTGTTCTCAAAAACATACTGTGTTTAAGGGGACTAGAATGAAGGAATCTCTGTTTAAATATATGGAGCTCTGGGGCCTAAACTTCTGTGGTTATAAACACTTTGAGAATCTAATAAAAACTATGGACTTTCTCCTAGGAAAATAAAACTAAGCATATACATTTAAATTTTTACAAAGTTTCAGAGAGTATGTGAACCTCCCCAAATTCCATGGATTGCTCTGTCCAAGACCTCCCCCCCTACGTTCCCCCACCTCCCACCCCCGCCCACTCCACCACCACCCATTTTAGAACTCTTAATTTTGAGCACATGCTTATAGTCTCTTAAACGTTTCAGTAGGGATCTAACCTAGTTCAGACATAGCCCCACAGAACCTATTTCTAAGATAAATGTCATCATCCTTAAATACAGAATTGTACCATATTTAGACAGGAGATGTTTAATTTTCACAAAATCCAAATACACCAGATTATTATGGGAAAAAAAAAAAGCTTGAAGCAAACTGAACTTGTGTGAACATATCAGAATATCACAGATTTAATAAAGTCATTTTTTCTCGAGTGATCAGAATTCAGTTGTCCATTTCTTCAAAAGCTATAGCCCACTGACATATTAGCTGTTAAATTCATTCACCTATTTCTAGAAAAGAAAAAATAAGTAAAGTGATAATATTCTTAAAATACTGTACCTACATCAACTGTTAATCAGCTCAGCTAGGTCTCAGGAAAAAATTGAAATACAGCATAAAGTTTCAACACATTCCTGTTTCTTTAGGGAAAGCTTTTAGAGCCATGAGTTTTATTGTGATTGACTTTATCTCTGAAATGCTTTAAAGAATTCTATCATATCATGCCCTGTCTTTCATTCTTGTCAAAGGATGAAAGAAGACATGCTAAGACTGTTTTCAGTACCCTTGACTATGTTCACAGGTAAATACTACCCTTAATATATTGTTGATTTTTTGTTTTGTTTATTTTTTTCCTTGCAGAAATGCAAATATCAAGATTTCTTCTGTGTCCATCATGTTAAAAATGTAATATTAAGACTGTTTTTAGCCAGGGCTCCAGGAAAACAAGAGTCATTTTCCCTCCCACAGCAATTCTCAACTTTGACTGCACATTAGAAATACCTGAGGAGCTTTAAAAAAAAATCCAAATGTTTAGACTATACCCAAACCAGTGAAATCAGACTCTCTGGTGGTGGGCCCCAGGTACCAGTATTTTTTAAAGCTCCTTAGGTAGTTTCAAGGTGCAATACAGTTGAGAACTACTGCTCTTACGCAAGAAGTTCTGGCTCGGAGATCTATGGCTTAACTAGTGGGAGCTATGACTCACTTGGTCATGGCCCCAAATTCAAATGTTGAGCTCTTCTGAGGAAGGTAGGGGCAAATTCTTTGGCTTGGGCAAGAGATTCTCCTGGAACCCAGAATTAAAGCAGGGCAAGTGTGCACGTACACACACACACAACACACACAACACACACACACACACACACGTTATTTTAGCCAGAAAGCCAGACTGGCCCAGGGTCTAGGCTTTGTTTCCCAAATATGATACATGAACTCTCTGTACCAGAATCATCCGGGGGCACTTGTTTAAAAATACAAGTCCTGGGCATACACCCCAGACCTGCAGACCAAATTCCAGGAGAGCGACTGGATTAGTTACCACTTCACCAGGTGTTTCTGATCATACTTAAATTTTAGTTCTTTTGGCCTAAAGCTACCTAACACATTCTTTACCAGCCTCTTGTCAGGGGTGGAGTACAGAAAGGAATAAAGGTGGGAGAGGAAGGAAGGTTGCCTTTCTAACCCCCCTGGAAGCTAGAGAGAAGCAGAAGGGGCAAAGAGATACGGCCACTATTTCTCTCCCAAAAGAGCAGCTCCTGCTCTTTTATCACTTTGTCCCCAATATCCAGGGTTACTTTTATCCCTTTACAAGAAACCGTGAAAATCTCTATTAGCTCATGGCATAAGTCATTTTTAAACCAGACTGTAACCCCTGTTAGCACATTCTCCCTTGGAGCAAAATAGGTTGTGGGAAATGCAAGCAGAAGCTTCTTTCTGAGAGCTGTTGATTCTCTAGTGATTATTGGTTCCCAAGTGAAAGTCCCAGATTGCTATCTATTTATAGGCAGTTCCCAAATTTAGTAATAATTGTATTCCACAAGTTCATTTGTAAGTCAGTCAGTTGTTCAACCCTGGGAATGCATTTTTCTATAGGAACAAGGCCATAAATGATGGTAAATTTCCAGACTGGCCTATATAGGCAATAGGATACCTCAAGTATTGATCTATGGGACCTCATACAGCTCTAGGTTGCAGGTGGGGGCAGAGGAGGGTAGAACAAGGAAGGGGCAGCTGTAGGTCCAGGGTGTGGTATTGAAAGACCTCCTTGGGGCACATTTCTCATCTGAAACTGGTTTTCCAAGTAGTCCCCCATAGATTAGCTTGCCAGTACCATCGCTTGTTGCTTTTTTTGACTATGGTTTCTCCTACCTGCTGACTTACTGAAAAAGTAACTTTTTTCTGCCTTTCCTACAACATTTGAAAGTTTCTAAGAGCTAATATCACTAGAAATAGGAACATTTGTGTGACCTACAAATGGTAGCTAGTAAGCCTCTCTACAGGGTCTGTTTTCACTAGGGCCTGTGGGGCAATTCACGGGCACATGAAGCAGGCCTTGGAAGAGCTGCCCATGGAAGCTGTTCCGCTCACCCACCCCCTAAGGTTTCCTGCTTCTTCGGTGTTCTCATTTGGTTCCGCGTGGTATCACCCCATTCTAATCACAGCTGCCTCATAGCTAGACAGTGATTCTGGGTAATATGGCACAAAACTACAAACTTGACTGATCAGTCTGTCCCTCTCAAGAATGGGAACTAAGAAACCTGGAAGGAATTTGCCAGTTCAGGTTGGGAGATAAAGGGGAAAGAGTCGTGTCTATGAGTGTGTATTTGTGCGGGCTGAGGTGAGGAGAAATTAGGAACCATGGGTCAACTGAGGAAGCTGGTCGGTAGTAAGAGAAGCTAATCAATACAGATGCAGAGAGAGGCAGAGGCACAAGAAGAAGGTGAAGGCATGAGGTCCATAAGGGGATGATGAGAACTGCAGGCCCAAGTACCCTGCAACAAATTCATTTGTTCTTTATTTGTTCTTTAAGTGGACCACACGCCTTTCAACCAAAGAACTCTCACCTTGCTCATTTCAGAGCAAAGTCACAATCGATCATTCTGGACTTTTCATCCTTAGACCAGAAATAACTGACCTAAGGAAGAACCGAAGTGATAGCAGTGCTGCTAAGAAAACTAGACTGAGGACTGGTGACAGAGTTAGCTTTTCCCCCTCTCACTGCCCTTCCCACTCCAATGTAAGGTCTCACACCAGCCAGGGGTCCTTCCCAACTCTGAAAAAATGTATGTATCATATGCTAACCATCTTGTCCTTCCTCCCCTATGTAGAAATTCTTCTGTTCTCATGTTCCACAGGAGGTATAACCACAGAGGGAAAACAGGATTCTATTTTTTTTAAAAAAGATAAAAGTCAGACCTCAAATAATTGTTTTCCTAAAAAATTAATCACTTTGGGAAACTGATACCATCCTGACAATGCTGAAGAGTGCTATCTCTGCCCAAGGCATTTTTGTCATAAACTTCTCCTTTGAAATGGCCCTCTGAGTCCAAGTAAATAAAGGAAGAAAATGTGCACTGAAAGCACTTCGCCATCCTGAACTGACTAGTTTATTTCAGCACTTTGACTATTAGGCTTAATACTTAGCCTGCGCTCAATGAATGTTTGAATGGAACTTTATCATTCTTGTCTTGGTGCCTTCCTTACTCCTTGCTTGGTGAGTTAATTCATTCATCACACCTGGCTCTGTTCCACTGGATTAGTTAGAACTAACATCTCACTTGGTTGTAAAGCAGAAAAGCAGATCAAACTTACTGGCAAATAGAGTTTATTGACTTGTGACACGAAAGAACACCAGGATAGTTTTTGCTCTAAGCACATCTGGATCTAGAAGCGCAAACCAAGACTCGATCTCTCTTATTGTACAAATGCATAATTATGTGCACGTACACATGGATTGGTGCTTATTTCTCAAATCTGCTTTCTTTTGCATTGGACCCATTTTTAGTCAGACTCTCCCCTGGACTAATAAGATGGTGGCCATCAGTGTTATGCTTACATCATAGCAGGATTAGAAATTCTCTTCCCAACAGTTCAAATCCAAATTCTAGAACTGAGCGCTATAGTGGTTTTTTAGATGAATCAATCACAGTGCCAGTGTCGTATGTCTATCCCCCTGGAACTGGTTGTCAAGCCAGCCCACCTAAACAATTTAGACCTGCTGGAGGAGGAGTAAATATGAGGTAAATATGGGTTCAGTTACCAAAATGGGGAAAATGTGACCATTTCCCAAGATATTTTTGAAACTACTCCTTAAAGGCCTTCAGAAATAGAATCAACAATAGAAGAAATTCAGTCTCTCTAATCACATTCACCAAAGGACAAATTTTGTCACCATTAAAGATGTTCAAAAAATTTTTTTCCTACAGGAAAATCCAAAAGTGTTTCCAGACCAATCACGTCGCTGTAATGAGTACATAGGTTCTCTGAGGACCTGCGTGAAGGGATAACACTCACTTACATGTAAGAGGTCTGCTGTGTGGAGAAGCCTAATCATGCACATTACTCTGCAGCCACACTTCATATATCCTCAGTGCTGATGAATGGCTGCTATACAAGTCAGTCAGGAAATTTCCTCTGGTCTCTTTCTGGTGGGCCCTGGCTTTCATTATCAGTGGCTGCTAATGCTCCTTAATAGAAAAGAAAACACTCGAACCCAACAATTGAAAACAGTTGTGGCAAACTGGACCATTCAATAGCTCAGGTAATTTATTTATCCCTACTTATGTGACTGAGCAACTCACAAACCTTAAGTATATCTCCACCCTGATGATCCCTGAGTCATGACAGAGGCAGTCTTAAAATGATTTTGCAAATTTATTTATTCTGAGTCAATTCATTGTGTATCTGCCAGATATTTTCATGTTTCCATATAGTGATTTGTTATATGCTGTCTGGAAGTAAATAGGCATTACTTGGTGCAAAATTCATAGGGAAATAATTGAAAACACAAGGGACCCAATAAAATACCAGGAGAATTGAAATGCCAACCTGAAACCATAATAAATTGAATTTAAAAAGTAGAAGCTATTTTACCCTTCAGTTAATCTGTTCTCAAAGGATCTAGGAATTTTATTTATCTATTTATTTATTGTAGCTACTTGAAATTTTTAAACTTTGTCACAAGGCCACCAAAGCAAACAAGTCCAAAGAATGGGGGAGGGGATATCAATTCTCCTAAAGGCTGAAACATAGATCCTTTAATCTTAAATGATGGTTGGGTTCATTAAAGTTGTGAATTTAATTTAGACAGGTTTTCTTCATGCTGCCTTCCACCCAGAGCAGTCTTATTCACAACATGTTTTTATCCTTTATATTTTCTTCATAAAAATCCAAGGAAAGTATCTCTTTGTCTCATTTACCAGTTATTTGTGAAAAGCCAAGGGGGCTCAGCTCTCAGTCTGCTGAAAAGAAGCTTCGACAGGCTGCATCTTACCACCTGGATGACTCTGTCCAAAGGCAGCAGGTGTCACACACGTTGACAGTAGGATTTACAGTAGGATTTACGGGGCTTAAAATAAACGACCTAAAGGAAAAACTATCAACCTATCCATTTCTAAGCCCAATTTCAGTTTGCTCATGTTATTTATCCCCATAGTTAGAAGCGGAGAATGTCAGAGTTCCAGATGAAACTCAGTTGAGAAAACGACTCTCTGGAAGAGGTGGGAGCAAGTCCACGGAGGACGAATCATACCTATTAGCAAATAGCACCTTGCACCTGCCCCTCCTTCTCTAACTCCCCTTCGTTTTCCTTTTTCACCTGAGGAGGCATTTCCTCCCTGGATTCAGTCTTCATTTCCCCCTTATTTCTTGTCTTTATCTGCATTCGATTCATTTTACTCAAATTATTCTTAATTCACACTTGAGAATTAAAGTTCTGCGAGAAGTAATCAAAAGGAATTGACTTTGTGGTAATTAAGTTCTTCTCATTTACACTGAATCTCAATAAAGCTACTTTTGGCTCCAGACTTTCTTTATAGTAAACAGGCTTCTTATATGCTAATGGCATTTAAAAAAAGCTTCCTGGTGTGTTCTGGTTAACCTTTATAAAAATGGAGAATTGAGGTTGGCAATGTGTGTGCCAAACAATGTCAATTTTCGTATAAGGCACCAGAAGTCTGAAGGCCGCCTCGCTCTCTCCACCAGGCTGTAGAATGGGCTTTTCTGCAGGTTCCCAGATGCAAGTTGTGAGGTGCCCCACTGTGTAAGAGGAGGTAAGTCTCCAGAATCTAGACTCACAGAATGAAGGGTTGGTCTTACCTCCATTAACCCAGAAAATGAAGACAGGTTTATTCAGTTATGAAAAAGATTCAAGCTCAACAGGCAATTTACAGAAGAAATTCTATTTTCAATCTCATTGCTTACCAAACAATAATATTTTCACCAAGCAGACTGGCAAATAATAATAATAACTATTATTATTATTTTATTTTTTATGCCTACAGCACCTGATCTTCCTAGGTGATCTCCCATCCAAGTACTAACCAGGCCTGACTCTGATTAGTTTCCGAGATCAGATGAGATCGGGCTTATTCAGGGTAGCATGGCCGTAGACTCAAGAAATAACTATAATATCCAACACTGGTGAGTTTGTGAGGAAAGAACACTCTCATACCCTGTTGATGGGAATGTAAATCAATAGTCTTTTTTGGAGTCTACTCTATTAAAATTTGATGTGTTCTGTTCATTTGAACCAGCATTTTTCAATTCTATGAATTAATTCTGTAGAAACAATTCTACAAATACTCAAAAATATGTTCAAAAGGATGTTCTTTATTTCATCATTTCTATTAGTAAACTTTGGAATGTTTATCATTAGAAGACCAGTTAGTTTCATGATACATCTCTTACTGCATTATTCAATACAGTAGCCACTAGCTACATGTGGCTATTGAACACTTGACATGTGGCTAATCTGATTTGAGTACACACAATGAAATTTGAAGATTTATATTAAAAAAAGTAAAGTGTCTCATTAATAATTTTTATATTGATTATATGTTGAAAAGATGACATTTTAGATAATTAGGCTAAATATATTATTAAAAATAATTTTACCTGTTGCTTTTTACCTTTTTAATTAAAGTGGCTACTAGAATATATATTGACTATGTTGTTCATATTTAAACCTCATATTGTGTTTCTTTCAGACAGCATTGACATATACTATGCTGTCATTAAAACGTAGATTTCTATGTACCACCTTTTATAGAGTAATTGAAAAATAACTTTCAAATTAATACATAAATTGCATAAATACATAAATACATACATACGTTTCTGAAACCAAGTGATAAACATTTTTTACTTTTTACTTTGTTTTACTCATTTGTTTTCATTTTTTTTTAATTAAGCATATGTAAAAAACAAATTTAGGGGAATATGCCCTAAACATTGTTGAGGAGGTGAGGGTTGGGAGTAAAGAAGGAAAATTTTTTACATTATTTTAAATTGCAGTTTAAGAACATTTAGGAAAAAAAATAAAATTAAAGCTAAAGATTAAGAACAAAGTCAAGGGAGAAAAAAACATGGTAGTTTTAGGAATTCATGTTGGTTAATGTGTTTTGTTGACTTGGCATTTATTATCTATGGAACTCTATTTTGATGATATATTACAAAATCATACAATTTTTTCCCCCAAATACAAATGGTGACTTTTTTGTTTGTTTGTTTTTACTATTACTATTTGTTATGTTACCTCAATAAAGGAAATAGAAAAAACTAAAAGCAGATGAAATTTCTTGTCCTGGTAATGAACAGCAAGCCAGATTTCAGTTTCAATAACTCAGTTCCCTCAGGGGTTGACAACAATGGACAAAGATTTCAAATCCATCTCCATTTTAACCATCTGATGCTTCAAGTACTAAAAAGAAGCCATGGTTGAAAATTACTCAGGCAGGAGATGTTCTTCACATTTTATGAAACTAAATTTAGAGGGGGGAAAAGACTTAATAAACATTAAACTAGTTTACCTCACATTTTATTGGATGCTTACATATATATATTTATATAGATCTCATATGTGTTCATATTATTTTGTGTTCTATTTTAGTCATTTAACATTGTTTCATGTAAATCCATGTATTACCATGTCTCCCAAACTTGTTGTGAATGGTATTTCAGCAAATTTATATGACAAGTTTATTTGCTCTTCAGGGGAATTTTCATTGTCTTTAGTAGCATTATTGTGAACATACTTTTATAAATTAATTTTTAAATGTAATTTTATTTTCTCTAAGAGTAGTTCCTTTAAGTATTTCTGAGTCTTTAAAATAAAATCTTTATTCTGAGTACTTTTATGACAAATTTTAAATATAAATGTTCTCAATTCTTTTTCTGAAACCAAGTGATAAACATTTTTTATTTTTTACTTTGTTTTATTTTATTTTTTAGTTAGAGGGGAATTAACAAATGGTCTGAATATTTTAAAATCATTAACACATAAAAAATACTTAATATATATTACCAGATTACTTTTGAAAAATAGAAAACCATTTGCTATATTGTAACATATATGGTACAATTTCTGCACAATACCACCTACCACCTTTTTAATATATTACAGTTATTGTTCTGCTACATTAATAGACATTTCTTCTTACAGACCTATACATGTTCTCATTACTAAAAAAAAAAAAAAAAAAAAATCAGGCGTTAGATTTCAAAACCAGGCCTGTCATCTGTACTCAGGTAAGAAGCTTTATTTCTTTGTTCTTCTGTTTTTCTATTTTCACTAATAAATTTTACTAAATCAAATACAAAAATAAATAAATAAAATTTTAGACATGCTTAGAGATAGGAAGCAATTATATAGAAGTAATGTATATATTTACAAGGTGACTAATGTCATCGATGTTAAATAAAAAAATAGAATAAAGAGAGTGCGATCTAGATTAATGAATCAAGATTATTAGCAACTTTATACAAAGACAAAGAAGGCATAGTCCTTGAATAAAATGGCTATATAAATATGTAATAACAGATCCTGGTGTCTGAGCTATTTCTGCCAAATGCAGAATTCATACAAACATATTCCAGTTCTCTGTTTATCAAAAGGTTATTTTAAAATATTCAAATCAGTCAATGAGTCTCCCTCATATCCTTTCACCATACACCAGAACAAGAGCATGTTGCTGCCATAGAGAAGGAAGATACTAAAACATGTACATATCAACTACTCAGAGGAGGATCCCCTCCTCTGGATGACAGCTCTGCCTCTGTTAGAACTGGCTACTGCAGAAGGAACACTTGAAGCTTGTAAATGTCCCATTCGAATAATAAAAGTAATTTCTCTTTTTCTTTTTCCGTGCCTTTCTTCTTTTCACAAATCCATTTGTTTATTCCACTGGGTGTTTTTGTTTCTATTCTTTGGTTCCTATCAAACTATTATGTTGTTTGGCATCATGTAATGCAGATGTTCCATACGTGTGTTCTCTCTCTCCCTCCCTCTCTCTCTCTCTCTCCCCTCTCTCCCTCTCTTTCTCTCTCCATCCCTCCCTTCTTCCCTCTGTCTACCAAGGAAAGACGTGGGGCCCCAAAGAATAAAGTATAAAGAAAGAGACATGAAAAGAGAGAGGCTCACATGGTGCCCATGTGCTGGTTACATACTTATTTTCCTCCCTGGGGTTGGCAAATGTTGTCTGAATCAACGTATCATTAAACAAATGAGCTCCTTCACCCTCATGACAGATGTCTTGACAAAATCCACTTGGTATGGCAGGAGGGCCAAGGCACACAGCTGTGCCTCGTCACTGTCAACACAGAGGTACAGTTGGCAGTAAAGGTGAAGTTTTAAATCTGTTAACACCAAGGAACAAAGGAAACTGTGAGAATTTCCTCCCCCCTCTCCTCTCCTGGTTTCCCCTGGTACAAGTGAGCTATGTTATTCTGATTAATTAGACCTCAAACATTTAAAACAAAACCATTTTCTGTATTTAGGAGAGTCATCCCAGTTTACCCAAATAATTAAAAGAGAAAGCTCCAACATTTTGATGTCTGAGCAGTTCAATTTGAGCAAACCCTGGTGTAAGAAAATCTGTCAGAGATTTCTTATCAGCAGAGGACATTTATTTCTCATTGATTTGGTTACCTCTTGCAAATATTAGCTAGCATATAAACTAAATTCATTAAGTGTCTGCACAATAACCTATACAATCTCCCCTTAAATATCTAAATTATGTGTATATATGAACTTGTAGAAGAATCTCTACTATGTGAACACTGAAAGGAATTAATTGAATTTATAAAGATGGAGCAGATTTAAAAGACATATTTAGGTCAAATTGAAACCAAATAATCTACTTCGGTTAATGATAATTAATGCAGGAGGAAAATTAGATTAAATTGCAAGAATAATCAAATAATCATCTATAGCTTAGTACTACAATCTCACAAAACATCATTAACTCAAGTTGTACTCATTCTAAATGTATGATATAGAACTATTTAGGGTTTTTTCTCTTAATCTACTTAAATTTTCCCAACTCAACAAATTAGGGAATCTAATATTATTCTCTTTTGTATACCTTTTATGTGTACCTGTTCTTCTGCCCAACTAAATTGTCACACGATGACACACTTGTTAATCACGGCAAATTCAGATTCTACAATACATATTTTAAAGTTAATTGGCAATTAACTTTATTTTACTTGCAAAGAACATTTTACCAACAAAAAATACATATATGCCTTTATTTCAATTCCTAATTTACCTGCATCTGTATAGTTCTTTTATACTGGTCCAGTTGTTTATGTCCAAATCAGAGCTATACTAGGTCGATTATCAACATGTTAGAGTAAAATCAAATTTCTCTGACAAACATAGGTGAACAAGTAGAGTTGTCTATGGTAAATAGCATCATAAATGCTGTTATTAAAGACATATTCTAGTTCCAACCTTATAAGCAACAGTCATTACAACTACTAAAATAGACCTTTCAGTTTTACCAGGAGGCTCCTCTGCCCTTCTTAGCAAACAATAGAAACTCAGGTTTATGATAATAAAAGATAGAAGAAACAATAATTTAACTCAAATATTGGTATACAATAGGTATGTCAGATATTTGGTGACCTATCCCTATCTATCTGATAAGGTGTCATGGCTGACCTAGAAATTATGTTTTTAAAGCCACCTCTGTATCGACATTTTCCCTCCCTCAAGATTCTTCACTGGCAGAACCTCAAGTGGGTGGTCTTTAAGTTAAATTATTATGATGCTTTTAATTTCCTGTTTCTACTCTGTGTGACCAAGCTGAGTATATTAAGCTTTATCATCATCATCATCATCATCATTCATAAAACAAGAATACTTAGCTCCCTTACTATGAATCAAGTATTCTAGTCTAAGTACTGTATATTTATTAACATATATACTCTTTAACAGTCCTGTGATCTAAGAACTATTATTATTTCCAGTTTACAAATGAGAGAATAGAGGTTAACTAGGTCGCCCAAAGTCACAGGGCTGGGAAGTTAAAACCATCTATTGCCACCCTACTGACCTCCATTGAAGGTTAGATCGAAGCCCAAATGCTGCCTCCACGTGCTAACTCAGCACTTCTCGGACTGTAATGAGCACAAGAATCACCTGAAGATCTTTGGCAATGCAGTTTCTGATTTAATAGGTCTAGGGTAAAACCCAGAATTCTTAATTTCTGACAAGTTCTCACGTGATGCTGACACTGCTGATCTGAGAATCGTGTTTGGAGTAGGAATTTTTCAACCATGTCCTTGTCAAATCTCATGGCTCTGGGCTGCATTGTGGCACACGGGCCATGATATTAGTTGCCTAGCATAAATGTAAGATGTGCAGGGAATAACATTAAGATGCTTGTGAAGATTTTATGTGATCACCTGAGTCTTACTCTGACAATTATTAGCAATTTAGTGGCCCATTAAAATTCCTTAGAACCTCAGGACGTGAGCTGCTGGTCTCCTGTCAGAGCCATTTCCATCATCAGTGGAGAGAAGCAGAGTTACATAATAACTTTAGTCTTTTTCAATTGATTTCACACAGCTGTGCGCAAGAACTGAGGGGACTTAGCCAGTGTAAAAATATGCTTCTGCTCCTCTGGGAAACATTTTAGCTCAAAAGCTATTGATACGTCCTTGAATCCTCCAGACAATTACCCAGGAGCTGCTATCGGCTAACAATTGCACTTTTGACATTTGCCCATGAGAGAAAAAAAGCATTTTGTAAAAACGCAAGAACTTCATGGTCCTGTAGTCAAACGTCAGGACACTAAAATACCTTTTCTTTAAAAATGCTCATTGAGCTAAGCACTCTGCTACATGATTTCAAATTAAATCTCATATTTTAATTCTCACAAATGCTCTGTGAAGTAGCTTTCTTATCCTTGTTTTATAGATGAAAAATATGAGGTTTGAGAATTTTCCATGACTTAACCAAGGTCATACAGATGGTGTAAAATAGACCTGGGATGTGGCTTCAAGCCCAGTGTGTTCTCTCCACTATATAACTTGGATGTCATGTCAGTCTACCCAGGACCACGCTGTCAGATTGACCTGGATTTGCATCCCTGTTCTTGCACTTACTGGCTACATAACCAGGGACAAGGTGCTTACATTTTCTAAGGCTCAGTTTTTTAATATTCATACTGGGGATAATATCCTCCTTTCAGATTTGTTATACAGATTAAATGGGATTTATTTTATCAGATTAATTTTAGGCGATGAGAATTACACATGATACACAATAGGTGCTGGACAAATCACGGCATTTTAAAAAATCTTACAGGCTCATTGAAATTATCAGGGTTAAAAAGACTTAGTAAAACCTTAGACTGGGCTAAAAGAGCACACTCTCCTTCCTAGTATCTTATCTTATCTCAGAGGTCTCCATATAGATGATGTTTACTGAAATGACCTATCCATAGGTCTGTTTTCTCCTCCAGACTATAAACCCCAACATGTCTTATCCACAGTCCTACCACAGTTCTTAGAACATAATAGGTATGCAATACATGTGTATTGACAAATTACAGCACAATGGAAGAGAATTTTAATATGAGCAGCGCATTGCACAATAGTGCTGATAAGTAAAAGAACCAGCTCAAGAAAGTCAACATGTTCCTCTGGAGTATGGTCATTCATTTTATGGTCATTTTATGGTCATTCATTCCCTTTACTCAGTAAATATTTATTAAATAATACAGTACTAGGCACAAAGACAAACCTTATCTTCAAGGAGCTCAAAACACAGTGAGAAGCCAAACCTGTGCACAGTGGCAAGACAAGATACAGTGATACAGGAAGGATTCAATGGGAAAGCAAAGAGGCAGGTCTAGGAAGGATTAGGGCAAGAAGTTCAGTTGAAGCTGAGCTGAGTCTTGAAGGGTAAGTGTGAACTTTCAAGGCAGAATATAGGATGGAGCAGGTTAAGAAAAGTGTATTAATGGAAACATTGTGCAAAGACATAGCAACAAGAGAGCATGGAGCTTCAGGAGATAACAAATATTTCAGGATTACTGGCTCATGAATCTTCCTACCAAATGTGAGCCCCCAAACAGCAAAAATTTTGAATCTCTTACCTAACCTATTGTAAGTATTTAATGGTACATAGTGGGTAGTCCAGAAATAACAGTTGAATGAAATAAATAAACAATGAAAATATTTAACACCTATAGCTAAACTAGAGCAGGATCACTGGTCATGTATTGGGTCATAAGCTCCTATGAGGTTTAAGTGTTTTAAGTCAAGCAGAAGCATTAACTATACCCCCAAGTTCTCCAGAGAATACATTTACATCTATATAAATCACTTAGTTATCTGGCCTCTGCATGGGCTATGATAACACAATACCATAGACTAGATGACTTAAGAAACAGAAATTTACTTTCTCACAGTTCTGGAGGCTGAGATGACCCAAGTCAAAGTGCTGGTAGATCCCATCCTGGTGAGGGCCTTCTTCTTGGGTTGTAGATGACCACCTTCTTGCTATATTCTCACATGGCCATGAGAGGAAGCTCTGATGTCTCTTCCTCTTCTTATAAGAACAATAATCCCATTATGAGGGTTCATCCTATGACCTAATTACTTCCCAAAGAGAGTGGTCCGCTTGGCTGCTCGGACACTCTGGGCCCCTTCCGTGCTCCCCAGAGCTACTCTTTACCAATCAGGCTGCAAAGCTGTGACAATTTGAGTTCCGGCTGCCTTAGTAGACATCCAGGAAATAGCCCTTCTGGTTTTTACTCAATTTTTCTGAAGTCTTTCTCCCAAAGACAGAGGCATGGGTCCACTGATGTTAAGTATTAAACACTTCTCTCTTTAACACTGACCTGTTGAGTTGGGACCAAAGCTCTGTTCCTCTCCTCTTTTCTATTAGAAGAGACTAATTCACCCTCCTGAGCCAGCCAGACTGTGGCTGAATCCTGGTGCAATTCAACTCAGGCTGAGGTTGGGATTTCTGCTGCAAGAAGCTCATTACAGGCCAAGTCCATACTTCTTTTGTGCTCTTTCTCCACTCTATTATACTGGACATATAACTAATACTTGATCATACTTTTTAAATTAAAAACTGGTGGCATAACAGTGTAAGGGAAAGAGACTCCTAAAAACACTGTTTCAGGTGTATTGCAAGCAGCCTGGTTCTGTATGCTTAGCTTAACACTGTGTCTGCTTAAAGCCAATCCTCTATAAATACATATTAAATGAGCAGCCATTTCCAAGGTGTCCTGTGAAACAAAACAAATAAATTTTACCTGTGGCGGGTGTGGGCCCCAGGACATCATAGAAAGCCATGATCTTAAAAGAATGACTCTGAAGACTTTCAACATGTAACAATTTGAATCTTAAAGAAAATGATGCTCTCTTCTCCATTAGTATTCTTTTAAAAGGAACATGACATGATCTGAGAGATAATAGGAAGAGAAAAACAGAAAACACTGGATTGTTGTCAACCATCCTTCCTCCCGCTCTAGCCCTGCTGCTCTCTCGGCTATTTCTTGAACATTCCAGGAGTGTTCCCTTCTCAGGACCTTTGCAGTGCTATTCCTGATGCCTGGGATACATTTATCTCAGATAATTCACATGGCTTGATTCTTGGCTTCATTCAGTGTCTGCTGCACCTTTGACCTTTCTCGGCCACCTTTTAAAACTCGAGCTCCTTCCTTATTTCCTGTCGCCTTATTCTGCTCTATGTTTCTTCATAGCATTTAATTACCACTTGGCATAATACTATTTGCTTATTCTTCTCACACTGTGGTGTGAAGTGCACTGCTCTGTCCCTAGTATCTGACACAGAGTAAGTGATTTATAAATTTTTTTAAATTAATTAATTTATTTTTTATGGTGACATTGGTTAATGAAATCTGATGTTTTTTAAATGAGTTATGTGAATATCTAATGCAGCATGAGGTGCTGTTAATTATAAATATGATTAAGTAAAATATTTTAAAAGAAGTAAGACTTCTACTTCTGGTGTAATGGAGTAGTTTACAGCAGGTCAGTGTTCACTGAGAACAACTAGAAAGTTGGATTAAAGAATCATGTCTACAAGTGGTTTAGAGGTATTGGAGAGTTGCTGAAGTTAGAAAGTTCAAGATTTAGAGAAGGATGGGGGCAGAAGATCGTGAGGAGGTGGACTGTGATTCTGCTATATTTTCCCAGGGGGCTATATGCTGATTTCAGGAATACACAAGAGGCTGAAAATATAGACTCTGTGGGTAAAGAAACCAGAAGAACTGTGTCAGGCTCATAAGGCCGAAGCGATGTTAGAGGCCATGATCCGGGTGAAAGGGGATGGTAGAGAATTTAACCTGAAATATGACCTGCCTTTTCCTCTAAACATTTGCCGAAGTCTGAAAATGCTTGAGACAAGTATGGTTAAACAATGAATCATAACGTCTTGGAGAGTTTGAGTGGAATTTTTGAGTTTTGCCTAGCTGGGGAAGCAGATTAGGGTTTAGTCTCAGGGGCTTAGGAGACAAAGATTAGGGGAAAGTCTTCAGTGAATAAACTAGGCTATACCCGTGGTTCCTCAGCTTTGCTGCATCTTGGAATAAACTTGGGATTCTTAAAAAGTGTGGATGCTTTGATATCCATACTTTTTGTTTTTGGAAACTTTGAAACAATTTATTAAGTTGCTTTATACAAGATTAACAATTTCCACACCACTCCCAACACCAACCTATTGGCTGCGCCAAAACCAAGGACAGCCCCTTTCATACCTAAGAAATGGCCACCAAGGAAAGCCCGAAGCCCGCAGAGCTACAGCCCTCAGGTCTGGAGTCCGCCCTGCCTGCATATTTGCCTTGCCATGGCTGTTTAAATCATTCACTCCTTCATTACCACAAATAAAGCATAAACAAGAAAAAAATCTCCCCACCAAAGAAACATTTCCCTGAGGCAAGAGGCATCACTAGATTCCTACAAATGAGGATATTCTGCTCCAGCTGCGCACTCAACGCTACATGGGGAGGGGGGCATTGTAGGGGAGAAACTGGGTCTCTGGCAGAGACCTTTGTATTTAATGGGGATAAAGTGAGACCTGAGTAAAAATTTGTTGAGGAAAGTATACACCTTCTCCAGAAAAAGAGATCATCAGCTGAAGCATCTAAGATATTTTTATGCACAGTGTCCTGGTTTTAATATTTAAAAACATAAAAAATTCCAAATACAGGGCTATAAGATTTAAAACCAAGAGAAAAAATAAACCATAGAAATAGACCCT
Organism: Rousettus aegyptiacus; assembly: GCF_014176215.1. NCBI lineage: Eukaryota > Metazoa > Chordata > Mammalia > Chiroptera > Pteropodidae > Rousettus > Rousettus aegyptiacus. The sequence goes on from NW_023416311.1 coordinate 53,814,249, forward strand.
GTAGGTAATTCAAATACTGGCATAAGAATATAAGGTTTTTAATTGACTAATCTGTTCAATAGAATAGAGTATTATACAGTAAACGTAGATAAAAAGATGCAAAATTAAATCAGAGTTGGATTTATATACACATAAAAAATTGAATGGAAATTCTAGAATCAAAAATTTAATAACTGAACTTAAGAACTTTATATATAAATTTAACGAAAGATTAGATATAGCAGAGAGGGAATTGCTGAACTATCATAGGGGCTAATAGGCATCATCGAAATTGGGAAGGTAGCAAAAATATATATCCAATCTTTCATTTAAATTGGACAGAAATTCCTGAAAATTTATGACTCCTGAGTACATTTTTTTAAATGCCAAGACTGAAGTTCTAATTGGCTCCTTGTACAACAAAAGTAGTATATTAAATAATTATTAAATTATCTTAACTTACTTTTCTTATGAGTCTATCCCTCTCTCTCAGTCAGGAAAAGTGAGAAGGAGCTAAATAAATCAGTAGGCTACTATTCCTGTCACCATTCGGAGGCAGATCTTGTTTGGCTCAACATGGTAGCTGTGTGTTTGGGAGACATGGCCCTTGGGGGGATGGGGTGGGGGCGAAATTTACCCTTGGGCTTGAATGAGGTATTGAATCAATTGAGAAGCTCTGATTCCCTCTAGAATTGGGTCAAGGTTAACAAGAATCTCAGTACTCTCCTAAGCTAACTTACATAAACCTTACTGTCTAATGAGTATCCCAAAATATATGTTTGCTATTATTATAAGTGGAAATGGAGCATGGGTTCTAGCACTGCTTGGTCACGAGTCCTCAGGTGATATTATTTGCCACTTCCTATTTCTTGTCAGCCCAGTCCATGGATTTATTTTGTCCATGTCTTATTAGGACAACTCCATGTCCTTCAATGTGGTTTTAAAGGACTATTTATCAGAGGAGAGCCTTCAGATTATCTGATTTGATACTATCAAGAAACAGAGGTTCTCGTTTTCAAGATCTCTAAATCGAAGCAATAGGAAATAAGAGATAATGGGCAGAAATCCCAGTTATAACCATAACCATTTTAGGCATGATATGTATTTATAGCACTGTGTCCTTCAAAGCTCAGAATGTGTTTCCGTTGTGGTTTTCAATAACAAAGACTCTGGTATGTAAAGATTGGAGTGCCCTGGCGTTTAGATGATTCCAGTACCTCGAGTTTATTGGGCAAGTCTTCTGAGATTTCATTCACAAGCAGGGACCAAAAAATAACTGATACAGCATAGTTGCTATTTCTGGTAGGTTAAGATGTAAACTAGTTACAAAGAAAAAGAAAGCCTTTTCTCACACCCATCTTTCAAAATAAAGTAACTGAATAGCTTTAAAAATAACAGCAACAAACAGTGTATCACCAAAACCCAAGCATCGACTGAAACAATAAACTTCTTTACTCTCTCAGTGGGTGGGAGTCAAAACCAACTGTCAGACTCACATATCTGCTTCTTTTCCATTTTTAATTCAATTTTACCTTCAAATGAATCATGATATGGTCTTGGTTGCTCTGAGTAGCAGAGAAGCCAGAAAAAGAGACTGCTGTATACAGATACCAGTACAAGGAAACACCCTTAGATAATTTGCCTCTTTCCATGATTGCACAATCCTTCCTCCTTAGTCTGCCTTGAAGTCTCATTCTTCTGCATTTTAAAAAATGCCTTTTCTGCAATAGGAACCATTCAGCAAAACAATATATGGGATAAAATATATTCTGGGCTGAATTAAAAACATTAGCCCCTTGAAAAATCACTCTGAGGAAGAGAAAGGGAACAGGCATTTAATAGATGCAGAGGAAAAGGGATGCTGGGTTACCTGGGAATCCAATTAGACTTTAAAGGCTTTTCAATTTAATTATTTAATAACTTGAAAGAACAGAAGGATCATAGGTTAGAAAATGAGTCTACTTATTTTAATCAGGAACGATAAGAACAAATGAACCCAGGTTTTTAGCGCTGTTATTTTGCATAGGTTCTACTTCAAAATTTATTCTGGAAATCTAACAAAATAAAACCTTTAAGCACAGCTTTTTTTTCTACAAGAAGGGTGCCAGAGATAAAGAGGAGGGGTAAAAAAGTTAGGGAGAGTGTGTGTATAAGGTTCTTTGAAATTGGGTGGGCTAGGAGTATTAAAAAAGGACATAACAATGAAGAATGAAGATTTTAATTCCAAATAAGGTCACTATGGAAAAGATATACCAAACTCTTATTTTTTAATGTGCCTTTTGAGTACATTAACTGTCCTGTTTTGATAAATAATAATAACAGTGATATAATGTACCCTATAGTTGATTAATTTAATGGAGAAAACTTGGAAGAAGTAATGGGTAAAAATGAAAAACAGATTCTCTCATTTCTTCTTCCTCTTTTTTTTTTTTCTTAAAGGTGGTCTTTTCCCGTCCAAAGTGTAATTGTATGTGAAACTCCATCACTTCCCCCGTGCCTTTCCAGCCCCAACGCGCTTCATTATAGTCACCATCATGCCATTCATCTGACGTCTTTCACTAACTACCACAATTTAGTAGGTGTTTGGTTGTCCTGAAGGTAGTGTTTTTCATTAAAAGGCACATTTAAGCTGGTTCTCTTTACTCAGTTGAAGTAAAGGCTTGGTAATGAATCTATTGTTTAAATTAATAAACAGTTCTGGTACATTATTTTAAAATATTGATCTTATTTTAGAATTAAAGTGAAACACGGCCTGGTCTATTTTTCTTAAGAAAAATGTTTTATTCACTTTACAACATAGTTATTTGCATTTTTCTTCATCCACAATTCACTAGACTGGGAAAAAAATAGCAGGAGATTAAAAATGAAATAGGAAAATAAATATCGACATGTTAAATCTTTCAAATAAATACATACATACATACATACATACAACAAACAGGCCTGATTAGTTGAATATTTGGAGGCAAAGAGACATTGTGTGTAATGTCAGCAAAGTCACATCAGCAAGAGACCCGGGACACCGCTGAAGGGAATGTTTATCAGACAGATGTGTCTCAAAGATTCTTGTACTTGGAGGCACCTTTCCCACCCCTTTCCTGTTTGCATTCCATGGAGTCCTATTTCAGCTAAGGGAATGGAAATTAAATAAAGGTGCATTGGAAGAGATGTAATTAGTCCTTAAATCATAGGATCTCAAATTCGTGAAATTTCATTGAAAGTTTAGCTAGAAGTCTTTTAAAAAATGCCTCTGGGGCAACTTCTGTGAGTTTTTTTCCCCAAGAATTTAACATTAGCATGCACAAGTAATTATTACTCAATATTGCTTTTTGTTCCAAGCTAAGAATTTCCTTTAGCAGTCTTCTCTACCTGTGGAATAGAATTCATAGAAACATATTCACCCAAACCTGTTCCCATGTGAAGTTTGCTTCAAGTTTTCTCTTAGAGCATCCAAGGCTTCTCTCAATGTTTCTTGCAATGGTTCACATTGGTAAACACATCACTGAACAACACGTTACCAATCTCAGATTATTCTCAGATGTAAGTCCCTTTTATGTAGGAACCACCCTGTGAAGACAAAGGACATAACGTGAAGAAAACCTGAACTAATTTTGAGAGAAGCATAGATTTCAAGTTGTAGCATTTTTAGGATCAATTAACATTGTGGAATAGCTTAAATATGTACCAGTTTGCCCCTCTCACCATTCCTCTCTCCCAAAAAAAGACAGGAGAAGGAGAAAGTAATCTATCATTGTCTACTGAGAATTTAGGTTCAGTTGTAGAAAAGAAAACATGATTTGAAAAAAAGTCCTGAAAATCCTTATAAAGAGTTATAGCTAAAAGCTCTCAGACTCTTTCTGCTCGAAAGCCACTAGATCGTGAAGAATCCACAAGGGCAGGAATTAAATTCACCTCCATAGACCCAGAAGTCAGCCTAAGACCCACACACACATGGCATTCCTCAGTGAACACCTGAACAGGCAGCACTGCACAGAGGTACCCACACACAAACTGCACTTGTGAGAGTTAGAACCATAAGGGCCTGATGTTTCTGGTGGGTATTATTTTGCCATGTTTCTAAATAGATCACAAATAATTTTAATAAAGCATTTTATAATTCTCTTTAATGAGAATTTACTTCAAATCAAATACTAAATATAATTTTATAAAAGTCAAAACTTTTACATCTTTACCTTTTCTGGCACTCAAGGACAACTTTAGATTGCAAGGGGAGGAGGCTCTTTAGCAGTTAAAAAAAAGTTACCTATGATTTGGAAACTATCAAATGCATAAGGCAAATGAAATCTGTCAAAGGTAGATTGTGACACATGAAGTTTCAATGCAATTTCACCTGTAGAAAACATTCCAGAGCTCTGAACCTTCCCTCACTTATTGTACGTTAATATCGTGTGGATTTCCAATAGCCCACTCAGCCAGGCAGTGTGCATGGTGCTGAAGTAAGCAAGAATGTGCGTTTTTATTCTTGGCACTTCCCTATCCTGCTCTGGGAGGAGTCTCAGACATGGCAGCTAGGCCAGAGGCGAGAGGTCATAGACTGTGAAAAATATTTACTACTAAAGAAGATAAGGGAACAAACACCACCTACCAACGAGAGCTGGGGAGGTCAAGGGGAAAGGGCATGTGAATGCCTCCTATGTCATAGGGTCATATTTTGGAGCAACACTTCCAAGAGGGAGAGCCATCATGTACCAATAAGTTTCGGTTGCAGGTAAGAAAAATCATTCCAGTTACTTCAAGCAGAAAGAGATTTAACTTGAGGAATCATTGAAAATGCAAGAAGGATAGATTATAGGCTGGGCTTTCAGGAAGGACTTTCAGAATAACATTGCTAAGGGATCCATTGCTCCAGCTACAGTCAGAGAGTTAGGGATCTGAATGCTGTCATGGCAACTGCTGGCTCCAGGACCATACTTCCTTAATCAAGACCTAAGAATCAAGAAGCTGCCTCTGAAATTGTGCATCCCAGAAACACTCTGCCCTACTATAAATTCAGGGTCTACAAGTCATCACTAGAATTCTTGGTTCCAGAGTCATTCTGTATCCACTACATCTGGACTAGCTAAATGGATACCTCATGCCCCACTGCCTCTTGCCCGACTTAACTCAGTTCTGGACTCAGTCTTGAAATTAATTGATGACATCTACTTCCTATTAGAAATAATAGTGGCAAGGGAATATACAAAATGTAGTTTTTAGCTTCCTTAATATGAAAGTTCTAAATATGACCAATGTGTATCATCAGTCTCCAAGAATGGAACACTGGGCACAACAATCTCACAACTTAATTGACCACTGGCCCTTGTTTTCAGGGAGCACATTGCAGGACTGGACTAGAACTCTGACTCTCAATTTCTGGCTCTATGATCACACCATGCTCTGCAGAAGAAAATATATATCATGTTCAGGCTTTTACCATAGCTATCTTAGCTAGAATTTAGTCATACTCATAAATCACATTTGCCATTTACATTTAAGATAAATTTTGCTTTTAGATAAACTTAAGGCTTAAAATGATTTTGTCATAATTGTGTGTGCATTTTTAAATAAAGGAATGGAACAATTATCAAAATAAAATACCCTCAGAAATAAGTCTCATATATTTTTTTCTAAATACTGATTAGATAGTATCTAGTGATGGTATTAATATTAATAATAATAATAATAATAGGAGGGAAACACGCCATTATTTTTATTTAGATACTTTTCTTGTTTTCAGGCCATTTTCCTTCAAGGAACTTTTTGTAGAATAATTCTGTACTCTATGGACCACAATTCCTGGACACAATGAATTGTCTTTAAATTAATTGTGAGCCCATCAACATAGCACCTAATTACTTCCACAGGCAGGTTGCTCAGGCATGAAACAGGGCCCTGGGGACAGGCTCACCTCCTTTGCCTGGAATTCCCTTAAGCATTTGCAAATATCGGTGGAGTGTGAGCCAAGTCCTTGGCCCTGCCAATGAAAAGGCACTTTCGTCCCTTGGGCAAAAATTGCCAACCTTAATGGGTTGCAGCTGTTTCCCGGTTGAGTGCCTGCTCCACCAGCCTGCAGGCTGCCCTGGCATTTCAAAGGGCTCTTAGCAGACTTAGCAAGCTGTGTCACCCCATGCAGAAGGCAAATCTGGCCTTTGAACATGTGGTCCTGTGTGGTTGATGTACATTACCTCCAAGAGAAAGGAATGGCTTCCTTATGGCTGCACGGCCCAGCCAGGGGGCTGGGGGCTCAGATTACCTGGATCGCTCAAGAGGCTGACACAGGAAATCAACCCTGGATCAGCAAGAGCAGGGTGCTGATTTCAGCCACACAAGCAGTGTGCTGGGAGGACCTGAGGCAGGGCAGGGTTTTTCCTCTGCAAATCTCTGTAGCTCTTGGCGACTTTTACACTCCCAACATTATGAGGAGAAAATCCTGTGGACAATTGGGTTTCATAGGGAAATGATCAGTATTTGATATTCACTGCACAGATATAACTCTGTGTGTGTGTATCTGTGTGTGCGTGCGCGCGCGCGCGTGTGTGTGTGTGTGTGTATAAGCAAGAACATAATTTTGTATGCAAACTGGATAATCACCAGGACTGCCTTGTTTTGATAATAGGGAGATAGATTCTCTGCTGGTACAGCATCAGGTGAACCAGCACACTTCCCTCCCTCCACACTTAGCTGACATTTTAATCCTGTGTCTCTATAGAGAAACGGCTGAATTTCTTAGAAAACTAAGTCAGATATTCTTGTGTCAGAAAAAAATCTTTGCTCCAATCTATTAGACTATTTTAAGTTTCGAAATGAAAAAATATATATGTTAACAAGTTTTAATAAAATTATCCCAGGGTAAAGAATTCCGAGGTAAGCCATTTGTTCTATAGGTCTCCAAGTGTCAGCTCACGAGCCATATTCTGCCTGCAGAATGTTTGGTTTGGTCTGTATAGTGCTTTCAAAAAGGAAAAAACTGAGCCAGCATCTAGAAATCAGGAGATAGTACATTCTTTAAAAATGGAGACATCAGAGGTATGTTGTTTGTTTGTTTGTTTGTTTTAAGCCAGAAGAGCTAATAAGACTGACCACACTCTTCACAGGAAGGAACTGAATAAATGAATTGCTATGTTCAGTGAATAAGGCATATGAACTAAACTGAGAATAGATTAACAAGAGAAAAGGCATACAGATTTTACTGATGTTAATATATTTTTTTACTTTTTATGTGCATAGGGTTCTTCACAGAAAAGAAATGAAAACTCTAAGGAGCAGTTAGACTCGGGAGCTAATACCATTTTAACAGAGGACAAAAAAAAAGTGACTTAGAAAGGAAAGGGGTTTCGGGTATCTAAGGACAAAAATTGTGGGAACGTGACTAGGAAATATGGAGAGAGAACTAATGGAAGTAAAGGTTACCTTAGGAAGGTTTGCTTATCAGACTCATGTGCCGCTCTGCCTTCAGTGATAAGGGTCGCTTTCCTCAGCCTGGCACAACAGGAGAGGGGAGTTCATGGCCTACTTTTAGGCAGAAAGTGGGAGGGCAGAGAGTTCTTACACCTGCTATTTCCCAATTGCCTTCAGCTCAAAGTAATCAATATGCCAAGCTGACATTTTTTTGAGGGGTGCCATATTTGGATCCCCTTCAACAGCAAAGAAACTGCCATAATTTTTGCATTGGATGGATTAGGAAGAAAAAAATCCCTGAGAATCTGTAATCAGAAAGTGACCCTCATTCAGACTTACAGAAAAAAAATATATTGCTGAGAATTAATTTTAGAGAGACCCCAGGCTACAAGAGAGCTCAAGTACCTTGAAGATGAATTTACTAATTCTCTCCGAAAATAAACTTTCAACTTCATCTTCCTTTTCAAGCACATATGAAACATTCGCAAAAATTGAATGTATACTCAGCTATAGATAAAACTCAACACATGTTAGAGTTTATATTCCCTGACTACCATGCAAATAAATGAGAAATCAAGAACAAAATAACTAAAAAAAATCTCATACTTTTAGAAATTTTAAAAACACATACTTTAAATAAGTCATAGATCACAGAAGAGATCATAATGGAAATCAGAACATACTCAGAACTAAACATTAATAAGAAACTTTACATCAACACTCAGGGGATACACAGCCCCTTGTTTAATTTTCATCAATTATGCCAAATTAACAGATTGGAGGGGTTTTTTTTTGATACTGAATCTTTTGCTTGAATGTAATAGTTGACTTATATATTAGTTTCTCTAGAGACAGTTCATCAAAATTTGTTCGTTTTTCAGTGACATACTTTGTATCCAGAGTCAATTATTGTTTCCTATAAAAAAAACTAATTTATTAAAAGAACTTCAAAGCATAAAAACCAGAGAGTTTAGAAGACAGATCATAAATATGAGAGAGAAATGTGTAATATCTTAGTTTTATGGTTATTATTGACTCGGATAGATCATAACCTAACTTCCACCTAGATTCCGGACACTCTGCCTCACTTCTGACTGGAAGCCCCAAGAATTGTGCTTCTAACAGCATTGTCTCTTTGAACAATGCCTGAGTTTCCCAGGCTCCTCCTCATATGTGGTTCTGCAGAACTATCCTCTGCCCCTGCCACTCTCAGAGTGAGTACTCTCAAGCTATCTCCTGGTTTAATCTCTTCCATCTCTATTTCCTGTCCTACAATGCCTGGCACTGAGGGAAAACCAAAATATGGTTTCTATATTGAGTGAACATCCACAGAGAAAAGGTGCTGGGGATCTCCTTTGCTTCTTTTACTGGCTGTGAAGGGATGCACTTGCATTTTGTGGTTCTCACGATTAAGGACTGTTCCAAAGTGCCTAGAACACATCCCACAGGTTTTTTATATTTTTGTAGCCATATGTTTTATATTCCTATCTTTTAAATTTTCAGTTTAGCTCGTGTGTCTCTGTGGTTGACTGGTCATGTATGGACTGAGAAAAAGTAAATACTTAACACAGGAATTACAAGAGTTATTTAAAAGATCCGCTGGTCTTCGTTAGGCCTCTCACTACGTGCTCTCATTCATGAGCACAGAGAATTCTTATTCATAGAAAAGTCCATTAGTCCTTTTGATACAGATGGAACACTGTTCTCGCTTAATAAAGCAATCAACTATGAGAGGCATAGTGTTGAAGAAAACATTTTTAAAAAAAGCACTAGGTTTTGTTTTGTAAAAATCAGAAGAATGAGATCCTAGTTCTTTTTGCAAGGCCTTGGTCAAATCGTTTAACTTGATTGAGTCTTTGTTCCCTCATTTGTAAAATAAGGAGGAGGAAGGAGAGACTACATTAAACTACGTCCCAAATCTCCTTGTAAGTAGAAAATTCTAGAATTGTAAGAATCCTATCACTACACAAGCACTTTGGAATAATAGTTACAATCATAGCACCTGCCCTGGATGTGATGTGTGTGTCCAAGGAATTCTGGGAATTCCGTGTCCTCCATTGGAGCCTTTACAAGATGGGCCCTTTAAAGCTGAGGAGACACAGCTTTAACCACTGCATCCCACTGCTTGTTTTAGGGCCACCAATTTTGTTTTATTTTCAGTTTTCTGTTAATAAATTTCCACAAAGAGAATTAAAAAACAAAACCAACAAACAAAAAACATGGGTGTTTTTGAAAAAGTGCAGAAAAAAACAAAATTTTCACCTACTTGTACCTTACTGTAATCTTGAGGCTTCTTCCCCAGGACTTCTTGGCCACTCTTTTCACAGTGAGCTTTTCCAAAATGCTTCTGTCAAAAATGACACTTCAGAGCCATGCGACTGACAAAATCGTTCCCACAGCGGTCACGGTTATAGGATTAAAGAGCCCACATCCTTTCCAATGAAGTATTGGATTTAGATCCTATTGATGACAAAAACAAAAAGCATAAGCCCTTTGAAGAAAACGTAGTTTCTCAGTTAACTAGAATGAAAATAATATTATTTCTAAAGTACTAACCTATGCTCCACCACATGAATGTTTTCTAAGAAATTTATCCCTCACTAAAATCAAATACGACATCATGAAAATATCCATTTAGATCAGCTGCTTCTAACTTGGGTTTATAAACATTAGGGAGGTTGTAAAACCAATAAAAACAAATGTAAAATTGTGTGTGTAGGCATGTATATGAATTTTTCTAAACAGAGCTCAAATGGGTCTGTGACCCCACAGATGATACCTGCTGATTTAGATATTAGCTTTACTTACGGATTTTCCGAGAACCATTGTTTCTTCAATTTTTATCACCCAATGAATTTTCATATTTGAGAAAATTATCATGAGTGAGGATTTCTACATATCTTTTGAATTATTCTCTGAATATAAAGTAGTTAAGACAAAAAATGAATAAGTTTGTATCAAGAGACTGATTCTGGAAGAAGATATTGGCAATTCTAATCCCCAGCTGGCTGCTTCTGAAACTGTTTATTTTTCTTGTTGCCAAGTAACTCCACCTGTATTTGTAATAACTCGTCTAAAGCTTAGCGCTTCTTCCTCAGAGGTAAAAATTATGGAATTTGTAGTCACCAGTTTTTTAGCAAGTGATTAGATTCAGTTTTTCTAACTGATTCACAGATTATTTTGCATCTGCTGCTGTAAAAAATTACCACAAACTTTAGAGGCTGAAACTCAAAAAAATCATTATCTTAAACTGTGTGGACCAGAAGTCTCACATGGATCTCACGTGGGTCTCACCAGGCAAAACAAAGCCTTGGTAATGCTGCGTTTCTTTCTGTAGACTGGAACAATGCTCTCCCTTGCTTTTTCCAGCTTCTAGAGGCAACCTGCATTTGTTGGCTGGTGACCCACATCTTCAAAGCCAGCAAAAATAAATGGAGGCCTGCTCACCTCACATCACTCTGACCTCTTCTTCTGTCTCCCTCTTCCACTTTTAAGGACCCCCGTGACTCTATTGGGCCTAATTGGACATCCAGAATAATCTTCTAATTTTAAGGTCGGCTAATTGACAACCATAATGCTATCCGTAAACTTAATGCTCCTTTGTGATAAAAGATAACAAATTCAAAGTTTCCAGAGATCCGGACATGGACATCTTTGGGGAACCTTTTATTTTTTGCCTACCACACTGTAGTTCTAAACTTCAGTCAGAAATAGAAATGAATCCAAAATGCATCTGTATAAAATGTAAGAAAGGCAAATTGTTTCCACTTTTTGCAAAAACATCTGTGCTTAATTGGGTTTGGAGGGTTTTTTTTTTTTTTTTTTTTCCCAAACAAATTTAGAGTTGCTGGATAATCTGCTACTGAGCATATGCACTTTTCACTGAAGTGTGCAATCATTCTTTAGTTTTAGGTCCTGTCACATTAGGAAGATGTGAAAGCAATTTAGTGAGTTGTGACTAGAATTTTAAAAAATTAAATACAACAAAACTAAGGAATATCGAACATAATAAAGGTAAATAATGCTCTGTGAAACATCTGTTACAGTTAAACATGTGTGTGTGTGTGTCTCTCTGTGTGTATGTGTGTCCTGGGCTGCAAGGTAAAGTGGATTTTTAAAAAAAATCTCAATTACACTAATAGGTTTATTACATATCTTTACATTGGTCAGCATAATTCCTTCTCATGTTTTATTTCCCTTTTCCCTATTCTCCACGTCTATTCACCTCCTTGTTCCCAAGCAGTGTTTAATATATCCTTTTTTGTTGTACATATGTTTTTGCAAAATATACCTTACTGTGGATGCATGTTTTATAATTTATGTACAATTAAACAAATTAAAATGACACTATACTCTGGTCCAATCTTTTTAATTGCTACAGAGTAATCCGTGGTGGTATCTACTACATTATATGTCTTTCTCTGGGTTGAAGTCAAAAATGTTTGAAAGCCCCTGGTCTAGTACATCCTGGTGCATCCAGGTTTCATTGCAGAACTCCTGGAACAACACTGAAAGTTTTCTCCATTCAAGGCATGTGTCTAAGGAACCAGAAAATCATTAGGAATCAAGGCAGTTGCTTTCAGTGACTCCGGTTTGGCCCCATGATCTTATGTCTCTGCTTACATGTGTCTGCTTTCCTTGTCTGTTTCTGGATGGATGTGTATACCTGCTCTACAGTGATGCCCTTCTAGGGTGACCAGTCACCCAGTTTGTCTGGAATGAAGGGGTTCCCTGACACAGGGCTTTTAATGCTAAAACCAGGAGTGTCTTAGGCAAACTGGGATGAATTGGTCACCCTACATTGGCTTAGAAGTCACCTTAAAAATCAGCTTCATAAATCTAGCCTTGAAGCTCCTTTGAATTAATGGATTGAGTTCCTCCAAGAACAAATGTCATGAAGTTTGGAGAATTTCATTGTATCTGTCTAAACTGTGATTTGCTTCCCCTGAACTAGGTGTTTATCCCTAGTCCAATGAACCTTGACTGAGATACAGTAAAGGGGATGGGTAGGCACATAACTCATCCAAATCCTATTGTATCAAGTTCTCTAAGAAAAAGATGTTGAAGCAATGTTGGGCAGTTATAGTTCACGGAAGTGACCTAGCATGTCATTCAGAGGTTCCCATCATGAGCTATCCAGCCAGGATAAGAAGGTAAAGGAATGAGAATAGTGTGTTTCTCAAAGTGAGATTGTTGGGTCCTATGGTAACTCTATATATAACTCTTTGAGGAATAACCAAACTGCGCCACATTTTATATTCACACCGGCCAACGTATGAGGGTCCCAGTTCCTCCGCGTACTCACCATTATTTTCCACTTTTTCATTATGATCATCCTAATGAGTATAAAGTTGTATCTGGTTGAGTTTTGATTTGTATTTCCTAATGACTCATGATGTTGAGTATCTTTTCATATGCTTATTGACTATTTGTATACCTCTTTTGGAGAAATGTCTATTCAGATCTTTTGCTCATTTTTTAAATTGGGTTTGTCTTTTTATTGTTGAGTTGTATGAGTTCTTTACATTTTCTGGATATTAAACTCTCATCAGATATGTGATTTAAAAAGATTTTGTGCCATTTGTAATGAGTCCCTTCATTTTCTTGATAGTGTCCTTTGATGCACAAAAGTTTTAAATTCTGATGAGCTCAAATTTATCCATTTACAATTTTGGTGTCTTCTTTAAAAAAAACATTGCCTAATCCAAGGTTATGAAGATTTATACCTATGTTTCTTCTAAGAGTTTGTTTTAGCCCTTACATATAGGACTTTGATCCATTTGGATTAATTATTAATTTTTTGTATATGCTGTGAGATAGTGGTCCAAATTCATTCTTTTTCACATGGATATCCAGTTGTCACAGCATTGTTTGTTGAAGAGACTATTCCCACCTCCCCCACTCCCACTTTGGATTCTCTTGGCACCCTTGTCAAAAATCAACTGACTATACATGTATGGGTTTATTTCTAGCCTCTCAATTCTATCCCTTTGTTCTGTATTTCTGTCCTTATGCCTATACCACATTGTCTTGACTACTATAGCTTTGTATAGGTTTTGAAATTGTGTAGTGTGAGTCCTCCAATTTGGTTCTCCTTTCAAGATTGTTTTGGCTATTCTGGGTTCCTTGCATTTCTATGGAATTTTAAGATCAGTTTATAAATTTCTACAAAGAATCCAGCTGGGGTTCTGATAGAAATTGTGTCTAATCTTTAAATTAATTTGAAGAGTATCGTCATCTTAATAATATTAAGTGTTACAGTCTATGAACACAGGAGGTCTTTCCATTTATTAAAATCTTAATTTCTTTCAGCAATATTTTATAGTTTTCAGTGTATAAATCTTGAACTTTTTTTGAATTTATTCCTAAGTATTTTAATTTTTTGATGCTATTGTACATTGCATTGATTTCTTTTTTTTTTTTTCCCCAGGCGAGGCAACTCTTGGTTGACCTCACAGATTGCAAGGAACTTGTCAGCTTATGGTCCCTTATTTTTTTTACTTTTTACTCCAACAGCACCTAGTCTTCCTAGGCGGTCTGTTATCCAAGTACTAACTAGGCCTGACTCAGCTTATCTTCCAAAATCAGATGCGATCGGGCTTGTTCAGGGTAGCATGGCTGTAGACGGAATTGATTTCTTAATTTCATTTTTGGATTGTTCATTGTTAGAGTTTAGAAACACAACTGACTTTTGAATATTGATCTTTGTCTTCTGCAAATTTTAAACTCATTTATTAGCTCTAATAGTTTTTTTTTTTTCTCGATCCTTTTGGACTTTCTATATATAAGAGAATGTCTGCTACGAATAGAAATAGTTTTACTTATTCCTGTCTAATCTGGATGCTTATTTATCATTGTTATTGTTATTATTATTTTATTTTAACCGAATTGTCTTGTTAGAATCTCCACTACAATGCTGCATAGAAGTAGCAAGAGTAGACACCTTCATCTTGTTCTTCATCTTAGGAAAATGTTCCAATCTTTCATCATTAAGTGTGATGCTATTAGCTATGGGTTTCTCATAGATGCCCTTTAGCAGATTGAGAAAGTTCTATTCCTAGTTTGTTGTGTTTTTTATCATGAAAATATATTGGTTTTTTTTTTTGTCAGATATTTTTCTACATCTGGTGAGATGATCATCCTTTTCTTTTTTATTCTATGATGTTATTGATATGATATTTTACATTTAATTGATTTTTTTTTATATATTAAACCCATCTCGCTTGCATTCCTGTGATGATTTCCACTTGGTTATGATGAATAATCCTTTATATATGTTGTTGGATTCAGTTTGCTAGTATTTAGTTGGAGATTTTTGCACCAATAGTTATAAGATATTGGTTTGCAGTTGTTTTTCTCTTGTGATGTCTTCCACCTCTACTATTTTGCTAGGGCCATATACTTGAGATGTTAGAAGCCTTGACCTACCTGCTTTTCTCCATCTCATGCTCAGACACTGGCAGGCCTGCATGAAGCAAGGGAGAGGCTGCACTGCTCTAGCGATGGTTCTTGCATTCCCAGGAGGGTCTGCACGAGTGGATCATTAGTGTGTATGGAGCATCAATAAGTATAGTACTCTAAATCATAAAGCACTTGTCTCGAAATAGCATCACCTTGAACAAACACTTATGAAGACTGGAGCTGCAAAAAATCATACAAAGAATGTTTGCCAGACGGCTTTCTCCCATGAAGTCTAGAGCCCAATGCCTTCAAATACCCATCCTTCTTATTAGGTTAGTCTGGTCTGAATGTTCTTTCTATATTTTTCTGCCAATAATTTGAAGGGCTGTGTTGGTACAGCATGAAAGAGGACATCCTGGAGCAGCTGTAAGCTGAAGAGCCTTAGCTGCATTTCTCTTTTGTATACTTGGGGTGTTGTCATTTAAAACCATATTTTATGGCAAACTAGTAGCAGACTTGCGGGCTAACTCGGGACAACCGTCTGCTAGGTAACCAAGGAACACCTCTGAGGATCAGCGCTCTTCCTTCCATCCTGCCCTTGTTCCACAGATCCTAGGAAAGATCCCTTGCCTGCAGGGACCTGGTAGTATGTTCCCTTCCCACCCTTGGGATGAGGTGGCCTCCAGCCAAGCCCATGCACTGCCTCTCCTGGAGAGGATTCTGGCTGCCCTGGAAAAACACCACCATCCAGAGCTCCTGCTAGAGCAAATCTTGCTCGCCACAGCTCAACTCCCTTCCTGGTTGTTGGAGATTTCTGGGCTGCCTAAGTCGAACCATGGCTCTGCCCAGACAATTTTCAGGAAGGTGTAGTTACCCTTTAGAGCTAGCTAATCATCTCTCTCAAATTACAGAGGGAAATCTTCTGCTTATGGCCACTCTACCTAAAACTATTTTTCTTTAATGTTCCCTCACAAGGCACACATTTCCCAGGATTCCTTCAATTTCATCTGACTTTCCCCTACTACTGTGAGTCTGGGGTCCCTCCAATGAAGGCTGTGTGGACCCAAAGCCATCTCAGGACAGACAAGTCTTCCCAGCTGTTCTTTGCCTCTCCTGGTGAGCACTGGGCAAGAAAAGAGGCCACCAGGGTTTTTCCGCCACACCCCAGCTGACACTGCATCTCAGGCACATTCTCAAAGACTTCTGCAGACTGATCACAATTTAAGGCCAGGACGTTGGCAAGGTCAAAGATCAGAAATCCTGCTCTGATTACTAAGGCTAAAGGGCAATAATTGAAATAATTGATGCGGGTGCTTGTCATCTAGAAGCCAAGCAGCCTAGCAGTGCATTTCCTGTATGACACATTTCATTCATTATGCTCTGGGACGTCACCTACGGGTTTTCAGCGTACAGGCAGCTATAGACCCTCCACCTTTTATTGAATTCAGGTGTAAGTCAAGACCCCATACCTTATAAGTTTATCATGAAACACTCTTCTCATGCTTGCTTAGCCACACTGAGAGACTCGGACAAGAAATCACTTACCGCTCAGGTCAAGGGGAGATAGGCTCATTTATTGCTAATTAGAAGTTAGGAGAAACCTGGAGTGAAACTGAAACAGGCAATTAACTTGCCGCCTCCTGTCATTATAACACTCTTAGGAAGGAATACCTGTGAGGTTTTGGGCGAGATTCAAAGCACCTCTAGTTCCCAGTGACACAGGTATTAAATGTGGGCACTTAAGCAGCATCTGTTGCAAGGTCTCCATTTCTCACATTACATTGCACCCCTAGATGTGCAGAGAGAATTCTGGCTGAGGAATGAGTGTTTGCAACCCCGTGGCTGCAGCACTACCAGCCTCAGAGCTTAAAACCTCCCACTGTGACACCCTTTACTTCTGTTCCTCATAAACCAAATGCCCTCGACGATCTACCACCCACCATGCCGGCAGTGTTTATAAAACCCAGGTGGCATTCTCCCAGCTGCAGCCAGCTGCTCACATTATAGAGTCAAGCCTCATGTACCCACCTAGCCAGCACAGGGCCTGGTGCATAGTGGATGATTACAAATATTTATTGAATGAATGGCCCACGAAAAACGTTTAAAATGTATAGCCTGGCTTCCTTTTTCCACTGCTTCAATTTATGGCTGTTTCTCTCATCTAAAGCCAGTATGCTCAGATATTGTAAGCCAATTTTCATATTAGCTTAGAAAAACATAGTTAGGAAGAAGTCGGTTGCCAATCCAAAGAGGTACACAAAGTTTCCTTTTATGAGAACAATTATTTATTTGAAATAATTGATATGTGCCTGAAGTAAGGGATGAGACTCCAAGGAGTATGTCCAAATAGCAAAAGGCCACAGACCGGTCCTCTAAATCATGAGGCCAGGGGCTAACTACAGGCCGTTACTTTCATTGAGCTCCTGATGCACTTGGCCACGGGCATGTAAGCCAACTGTTCAACTCGCACACAAATTTTAGTAAGCATTGTATACTTTTGTGTGTGTTGTTGTTGGGGATCAGGGGAAGGCTTTATGGTAAGAGGTGAAGTAAAGCAAAAAGAAAATATAATCAGATCGAACCCTTCTGCACCATGAGCTCTAAAAATAATTTTGAAAAATGGAAAATGGCTTATTATTCTCCATCCCAAAAGTCCATTGGAATCAAAGTGGTCTACTCTACATTATTGTAGTTTTTAGTCTAATTGTTTACTGCAGATAGACTGAATTAAAAAGTATCAAAAATTTAAGGAAAAGCTTTTGATCAAAATCTTTGCAATTCCTAAGACCACCTTTTCCACTATACTGTTAATGACCTCCATAAGAGATTTTTAAAGGTTCTTTTGTGTACCAAGAAATAGGGTTTTGGGTAAGGGGATTAAGAGACACAGTCTGCCCTAAACTGCCCACATTAAGCCCTAACAATTACTATAAAATAGTGGTTCTATTTCCACATTTGGAACCCTCCCTAAGTAATTCTTGATCCTGCCTCAGGACTATTCATAGGGACAGAACAAAGAAGCACCTTTTGTAGACCTGACTAGGAGTGTGATTGGCAGTGCCCCTTAAAAAACCCTGTGCACTCACACTCCAATCAGATGTGAATCAAGGCCAGGGGTGCGCCCTGGTAACAGCTAACGTCCTTTCATCTTCGGATTTAGATAGTGAGTGTTCCTTGGTTTCACTGGCATAAGAAGTTACATGTCTTATACTGATTTAGATAATGAATTATTACAGTATCAACTGGCTACTCCGGTGACCCAGGGTTTACAAGAAGCACTTCAGTCTCGAAAGTAAATAATTGCCCCAGAAAGAGTTTTCATCTGTTGCTGAGCTCCCTGCAACCATGCACCTACTAAAAGTTTTAAGCACCCCCGTCACCCTCTGCTCTTCACCCCAGGGGACATTTGGCAATGTCTGGAGACACTTTTGGTTGTCACACTGGAGGTGGCGGAGTTTCTATTGGCATCCAGTTGTTATGTGCATTAGAGGCCAGGTATGGTAATTATCATACAATGAACAGGACAGCCAAAAATGTCAATAGTGTGAGTTTGAGAAACCTGGAATTAATTTGCAGTAAGGATACTGGGGTACTGGTGAGGTAGGAAATAAGTTATGAAAAACAGTGAAATATGGTCATTTGTAATCTGAGAAGATACAGCATTTTACTTATGTAATTTTTTCCATCCAAATAGTCCACACAGTATTTATATTTAAATACTTTTATTTTCATTTCACACACACAAAAGCAACAGTGTTTGCAATTACACATGCCTTTCAGTCAGTGCTGGTCATATGCAAAACAAGTTATCAGGAGTATAAAGAAAAATAAGCCTTTTCCCTTTACAAGTGACACAACACAAAATTTGCATACATAGTATTATATATATACATACTATTTCCAAAGTCTTCCACAAGAGACAGATTATGATACAAATTTAGAATTCCACCCTGGAGCTCAGATTCAAAGAATTGGAGATCTCTATAGGTGTTTAAATGCAAAAAAATGTAAGACCTTTACAAGCTTCCAAGTAATTACTTTTCAAAGTGTTTGAAAGAGACTATTCTTCACAGCAACATGGAACACTTGGCTTGAAATGAGACACCTGTAAAATTAAGTTTTGTCTCAATGTGAGTTTGCTGATTAATGCTAAAGCTCCAATTATGATGTAGTTCTCATTTTATATACGTTGAGCTCGTGTGCATGTGCGCGCGCGCGCGCACACACACACACACACACGGATATACACGAGTCTATTATTGTACTGATAACTTATACAGTTCAGCTTCTGGAGCATTTCGTTCAACTAAACCATGACCTTTACTTCCTTTGAAGTATTTCAAATTAAGAACTGCTCAGAAATATCACCAACTACCGTGACTAACTCCAAAGAGGTGCCCCCTTCTCTTTTATTTGTGATCAAAGTTAGATGTGTCGTGAATAAAACTTTTATTTTTTTATACAGCAGCAGGTATAAGTAACAGCGATGTATAGGCTAACTTTTCAACACTAGAACCTGAGAATTTGATATGGTAAATAACATCTCTGCAAATTTTCTAGAGTCTTATCAACGTTTCTAAAAAAAATAGTAATATGGCAAATCTTCAGCATTATATTCATTATAAATTGCAGAACAAACCAATAATGTTCAGAAGCTCAAAGGAAGGAAACAAGGAAGGGAGGAAGGAAGGGAGGAAGAGAAGAACAGAGGGATGGATTTTACACACGCATTCTTTGATACAGACACATGTGGAGTCATATTATTTGCCATGTGGTAGATGAAGAGTCAATATGATACATGATTTGAGAATGCTGAAAGCAAACTACAGGTCTGCATGCATGAAATGAATGCAAAAACATATAGCTAATGAGGCTTACATTTTTGTAAATGGCTTACATTTTTGAGTGCACTTGAAAATAACATCTAGCAGTGCGGGCACCGAAGAAAAAAGGAAAACAAAACAAAACAAAACAAAAATGGTCCAGCTAATGGAGAACTGAGGAGAGAGATGCAGCCACATAGAAGAGCTCTGGGTAGGAAAGGACCAATTTGTCCTTACTGTAAGATAGAAAGGTCTTGTCCCCAAATTCTTTTAAGATCAGTTTTTTGGCCGATGTTATGATTCACTGGAACCACAGCGATAACTCAAAAGATTCGTTACAAAAGTCAAAATAATTTCTACCAAGTACACAAGAACATGCTATTGATGGAACTGCAACAGACTTCCATAGATGAATCAGAATTCCAGGACTCAACAGAAGCTACTCACAAGGGTCTTTCATTGGCTTACCAGTCACTAAAAGATTAGTCAGCAATAAACTTCAAACACTATTTTACTCAGTACTGTCCTCTTGCCTTTCTGGAGCTTCCAAAGCATTGGTCCCTTTTCGTCATTTCATTCAGTTAGAATGGACACAGGAAATGCTGGATCTGATTAGCTTTCACAACTCAACCATATCCAAGTGTCTTCTCTCATCTTACTGGCTACATGCCTGCTGCCATTGGTGACACCATCACAATGCTACACTTTCAAGTCAGATGGCAGGGGTTTGGTGAGACTTTATTTGTTAGCTATATTAAGAGCCCTGCAAGGGACTAGTATTAAAGAAAAGTAATGGGAAAAAAGCAAATTATATATGTGCATATATATTTACATCTTTAAAGGCCTATATCCTAGAGAATAAAACAAAATGACTACAAAACAACAACTATACTAGCTACTGCTAAATGAGGAAATATGTGGGAAAGGAAGAAATGATCTTTCAATTTATGAAACTCAGTTTTCATCAGGTCCCTACATAGTCATGCAAAAGACTAAATACAAATGAAATAACAAAGAAAAACATATTTATATGTATTAAAAATATTCCCTTACCAAAAATATAAAGCCCTCCCAAACAATCTCAGTGAACAGCAGACAGCTATTCTGCTCCCCGTTGCCTACACAGGCAATAAGGGGAAGGGTGGCGAGGAGATCTGTCATACACTGATCCTCGATTTTCACTAGGTACATATACACCCATGCAAAGAACTAGGTACAAAATCAGTAACAAGAAAACATTTATATACATATATTTTAAAAGTTCATATCCTGTGCTTTTCCCTTAACTACTACTCACCCAAATAATCCATCTCCACAGAAAAACAAACCCAAGTTATAAAACTATTGCCCATGCAGGCAGTGAGGGAAGGGGAACAGAGGAGATTTATCATACATCTGGACCTCCATGTTTTACTATGTACCTATAAGTCCCAGCAAAGTACTGGGTACTAAATGAAATAATACACAAATGTAGCAAACATTTATATACATTAGAAATATATACATATACACAGATACACACACACACACACACACACCCCCACACACCCAGACCTCCCCCACCCACCCCCACTCTTACAAACACAGCAGCCAAACATCTATTCTACGATTGCCTACCAGGCAATAAGGGAAAGGGAATGTGGGAGATATTTCATAGAATCAATCTCAACTTTCATTAAGTACCTAAATAGTCATGCAAAGACTAGAGTTAAAATGAAGTGAACAAAATGAGGTAAAAACATTTATATACAATTAAAAAATTACATATCTTGCTTAACAAGCCCATTCCCCATTAAAAAATCTCAAAAACAAACAAAAACTAAAACCAAGCCCTAAAGTAATATTGCCTGTGAACACTGGTTATAGGTAGCAGGGAGAAAAGATTTACCACACCTCTGTATCTAGGCCTCTGCATTACATTTGATCTCTACAAGTCCAAACAGAAAACTGGGTTTGGAGTGAAAGAACAAAAAAAGTAGCAAACACTTATATACAATTTAAAAAATACAAACCCAGAAATCCTCTACCACTCTGCCAACAAACAAAAACAAAAACAAAATACAAAAACAAAATCCCTCTAAACAACTATGCTACTAGTCATTGCCCAGACAGGCAATAAGGGAAGGGGAAAAGAGGAGATTTTTCATAGAATGAACCTTAATTTTCATCGTGTACCTAAGTATCCATGGATAGGTCTAGGTACAAAATGAAGTAACAGATAAAAGAAGCAAAAACATTTATATACATTTTTTAAAAAAGTACATATCCCCACCCTCCCAGGAGACAGAGTGGTAGAGTAAAAAGAAAAAAAAAATCTAGACGACTCTAAGACTATTGCCTCCAGAGGCAATAAGGAAAGGGGAAAAGAGGAGATTTTCATACATCCGGACCTCCACATTTCATTAGGTACCTACATGTCCAAGCAAGGGACGGGGTACAAAATTGAATAATACAACATAGTAATAAACACTGTATATACAGTTTTCAAAAGTATGTGTCCTACCCTTAGTCCCTTCCCACCTCCCCAAAACTTCAAAAACCCAAACTACTTTAAAATTATTGCCTACGGAGATAAAAAGGGAAAAGGAAAAGAGGAGATTGCTATACAACCAGAACTCCATGGTTCAATAGGAACCTACGTGTCCAGAGGAAGGACTGGGTACCCAATAAAATACTATAGTATGAAAGTAAAAACATCTACATATATTTAAAAAAGTATTTTTTCCCAATACCCACAAAAGAACTGAAAATGATCAACTACTCTACTACTAGCCATTGCCCACACATGCAAAAAGGGAAGGGGACCAGAGGAGATTGTCATACATCCGGACTTCCACGTCTCATCAGGTACTTTCATGTCCTATGAGAAGGACAGAGTACAAATGAATTAGCGAATGTATTTATATACATTAAATACATATCCCATTCTCCCCCACACCATCAAACAAATTACTCTATAAGCTACTGTCCAAAGAGGCAATAAAGAAAAGGGAATTTGTTCACACTGAACCTCAAGTTTCATTAAGTACATATGCATCCATGCAGAGGAACACATATAAAATGAAGTATAAATAAGTAGTAGAATATGTATTTACACTTGAAAGAACGATAGATAACCCCTCCTCCATCCCCCTAAGACTAGATCTAAACAACAGCAACTACAACTACTGTGTTATTGTTTATGCACGCAACAAAGAGAGGGGTCAATGGGACATGTGTTATACTTTTGGACCTCGCAGTTTATTAGATATCTACATATCTATGAGAAGGATGACTGAGATATAAAAGGAAACGACACCCACAAAACAGTAGTGAAAACATTTGCACACATTTTTAAAAGAAGATACTCTGGTCTCCTTCTAATATCACCATCTCCTTCTAAAAAAGGCAATCATAGATAACTGCTCTATAGCTGTTGCCCACACAGGCAATATGGGGAGGCAAAAGAGATTTTCATAGGACAATTTTTCACTTTTCATTAAGACAAAATATACGAAATGAAAGAATATAAAAACACATCAAAAATACATAAGTACTTATGTATTTTTATTAAGTATATACCCCCCAAAAGCCACTCAAAGAAATCAACAAATTATTCTGTTAGCTATTACCCATGCTTGCAAGAAGGGAAAGGGAGAAGAGGAGATTTTTTCATGCTTTCGGACCTCTACTGTTCATTTGGTACTTACTTGCCAATGTAGAGAATGAAGAAAATAAAAGAATGCAAAAAAAAATTCCATCAAAAATATATACATCATTTTTTAAAAGTACAAATGGGGGTAGAGGGAGCGCTTTAAAAAGAGAATTAATTCCAATAAAAACAGATAACAAAGGTAAAGGGGAGGTCTTGTTTTGCAAACTCAGGCCAGGAACTGCCGTCCTCGGTGATGATAAATCTCCTGAGATGCACGCGCCTTCCCTGCAGCCTCATGAAATACACAGAGATTATGTGCATCTTCAGCCATCTGACTGTAGATTATGGTTGCAGATGCTTTAGTCTGAGTAGACTCATAAAAAATCAAACTCAGTAACGGGCTATCTGTAATCCAGCAAACTCAGCACTTAAATTTCATTTCTTACTTTCCAATATTCAGAAATAATTCTGTTCTGTACCTAGTAAGACTGATGTACATACCCAGGGCTCTTCTGCCAGCTCTTTTCTCCTACAGTGGCTAAAGTACAACAAAATTAAAACAAGAATGGCAAAGGATATTAGAGTTAAGTAGAACCTGTGATAGTAAGAAAGTTCATGAACACTGAAACAATGGCAAGCAACATAATTTCACTTAAAGAGAGTTATATACAACAGTGAGATGGAGGAAGGCACAAGTCTATGGTGGAAGCGGACGCTACCTGCAGTTTAATATATCCAATCACTTAATATTAACAAAACAAACTGGACTCTTTAGATTTCTACCTTCATAGCCTTTCAGGTCTGCAAAGCATATGTTTTTCTTCTACAATTCCAGATTTCCAGTTCTAACTTTCCTAATAACCTAGTGTAATCTGTCTTTTATTATTACATTCAGGTAGACTCTCTCTCTACAATGAATATAATACTTGTCAAACAAGTACTCAGTTGTGTCATGGATCTATGTGCTTATATGAAAAAGCATACTGTGATTGCTGTGCTTCAATCTATTTGAGTTCTTAGAAATACAATGGTTAAGATAAAGTTTGGGGGGAAAAATTTCAAAAGCTACAAATATTATACTACATGTTCTCCCTATTACTTAACCATATATTCCTGACTTACAGTTAGTATTTAGAAGTCCCATATACATGGGTTAGCATAACATTAAAAAAGCATGAAATTTGGTGGGAAGATTTGAGGTAAGGCCTACAAACAATTGAGGTGAGGCCCACAAATAAAACTAAAAATAGCATAGATCTGGTCTCATGGGAATGAATGGCTTTTGAGTACAAAAAGAGCAATGGATTGTGAGTTACCTTTTTGAGCCAATGTTTTGATAAGGTTTTACCTATAATAATACCCCCCACACCACATATACTCTCAACAGGAAAAAAATGCTGCAATTCAAGACAAGATTTGCCATATGCAGAGTTAACATATGTTACAGAAGCAATGTAAAGATGGGCAGGGATAACTTAAGGATATTAACTGATTTCGAGAAGTAGCAAAATTTAAACTCTGTATCAAAGTGGAATTTAGTAATATGGTAAAAAAAACAGCAACGAAAAAGCTCCTCAAAAGTTTAGTATTTTCCCCACTCTAGAAATATAAAAACACACTAACTTTCAATATCAACTAAATTATCATTCATTTACTAAAGCACAGGAGGAAAAAAGACTTACAATTACCCCAGTTTCAATAGGACATCTTTAGATAATTGTGTGATTCTCAGGATATAATATTTTCTACTCTAAAACAGAGAGGTAAATGTTTAGAAAAGACTAAATTGGGCAAAAAACACACTAGGATTAAAGAAAGCTATCTTTTAGCTTGCCAGCCTTTAAAATTTTGTTATATAAAAATATTTTCATAAAATAAAATATAATTTTATACACAATCCCACATATTTTCACTTTACACCTGCTGAATAAAAAAAGGTGACCTTTCCCATTGTCTGATTCTGTGGAGTCTTTTTAAGTACTTGAAAATGGGTAAACTACCCTTTTTATGTACATAGATGATGTTTTCAAACAAAATATGAAGTACTGAAGAATTATTAGGAAGAAAGCTTTTCTCCGAAGAATCAAAAAAACACAACGATCTAGGTATAAGTCTGCATAGCTCAAAAATTCAAGTACAGAATTTCTCCTTTAGAAGGAGTAAAAATGCCACACAATTTTGGATATCCTCCTCATTTTTCTTTCTTTCTCTCTTTCCTTGGCCACTCCTTTCAATCTGTTAGTTTGGCCATGAAAAAGAAAACTATAATTTTTCAACTACAGAAAAGTACTGTTTTTGATTATAGAAAAAATTCAAAGCCCACCATATTAAACCTGAATCAAGGTACTCCTGTCCCACATTCTCTTTATCCCTTTAAGGTACTATGGTGAACTTCAAATAAAAATGTTCAATTTCTCAAAGGCCTTATTTTAAAATATGTTTCTAATGTGCTACTCTATCATATAAAATGAAAATCTACCCATGGGTATGAGTAAGAGAATATCTATAATCTATCGTGCCAAAAGGCATCTTAGTAACAGTGATAAAGTCATGATAAAAGACACCAATATTAACAAAATGCTTGCCATAAATGTAGAAATACTTATTTATAACTATGGCAGGGAGTGATAAAGGTGTACAGATTTGGAGAATACTGAAATTTGTGAACAAAATAAGTATAATTAAAGCTAACTTGGTACGAAACATTTTCCTAAAAGATGAAAAAAAAAAGTGTTAAATATTTGGAAAAGTTAATCTTTTGGCCTTATTATTTAGCTTTTCAATATGACAAAAATTAAAAAATTCTGTAGCACCTGGCTATTCTGCAGAAAAAAATACAATAGTTATAGATCTTATTTAAACCTTTTGCAGGAAATAAAGGATTAATCCAAGCCCAAATCAAAGTAGATCTGCACACCTGAGATCAGTTCTCCACAGTCTCATGCCTCATCAACTTCACTGCCGTACTTTTTGAAGCTAACTTCGTACCACATTCAAATAACCTCTATCAACAAGAAGCAACAAATAGCTGACAAACCAGCAGCCCGCAAAGGCTCCCGTGGCAGATCTTTCCTTGTTTCACTGCGTCAGTACTTTCCAGTTATTGAGAAGCAGAAGAGAATTCCAAACCGGATTTTTTTCCCCATTTGTGTATCTTCGAAGTAGAAAAAGTACTCATTGTTTTTGTAGATGGTTGGCATTTAAGTGAATATCATTTTGTAATAAATAATTACACACTGCCCAAAGACAGTTCAGAAAAGACAGATGAAAAACACAGACAGGCCCTGAGCTAACTAGAACTCCTAAGAGTGCAAACAACTCGGCAGCGATCCTTGGCTTCACCTTGGCTTTTGCAAAAGCAGCAGAGCCCAAATTAACAAGCTCTCTGAATGGGCAACAAAATGAGGTGCAGTTGTGCATGCTACAACCACCATGTCAGAGTTTTAAGGTTCTTCTCCATCCACTGGATATTCAACTGAATGACTTCCAAAGCCTCCTGGACACAACGAAGCTGAAACGTTGCCTCTGACTGATTTTCAAAGAATGCCTGGACCTGTAAGTTGCACAAAGAAGTATTTCAAAAAAAAAAGAACAGAAAATCTCAGGTAACTCTGACTATCCTTTCCAAATAAGCTTTCACTTAGTGACAGCTACGATGGTGTCCAAAAGCAGCAGCGACAAGAAGTACTTTAATATTTGAGGTATTTACATCGAGTTACTGATCAAGTGCAGTGAAATCTGAAGTGATTTTAAAAATAAATTCTCCTCACTCCTACAATGATGACTTTTTCAAATTTAAAATAGAAAGATAAAATGGCCATGTACCAGCAAACGAGGTACAGTCTAAAGTTGGACTTGGTGCCCAATTTTACCTTTAGAGTAGACTTCTTCAAAATAATTTCATTACCACTTAAAAGGAAACTTGGCATATATTGGTCTTAATTAAAAAATTATATCAGGGAGACAAGGGAATATTGCTGAGAATAGAATCAGAATTTTTCATCAGATTTTTTTTCTCATTGCTGTGTATCTACCCTTTAGAAGTAATCCCAATGCAGAAACTTTAGCATTGTTGAAGGCAGACGGAGGGGGAGGACAGGAATTGGCATGAGAAGCCACCATCTGACTTAAACTGAGCAGTCGAAGGGGAGAGGGTTACCTACTCTCCCTACTAGCATTTTATACAACCAACCTCAGACAAATGAGCCTTCGTCGAAAACAAGTGAGTTGATCCTGCAACAATACTTTGTATGGTATAGGACCCCAGATGGAACCTGAAGAAAGACAAATAGAAGGGCATAAAGAACAAAAAAATAAGACAGCTGTTGGTGAGCCATGTTTCTGAGTGCAAAGGCAATGCTTTACTATAAGCTACATATGCCAAAGGCAGAGCAGAGCCCTGCTGCTGGGAACCACAGCTCCATACGTCGGGAGTCATCCTAGACACACTTACCGCCAGGGAGAAGGAAAAGTGGGCAGGAAAAGGCAGGAGTTAGGGATACCCAGAGGAACTGTTAATCCATTTGATCTATTCAAAAATCATATCAAACATCCGGAGATGTCAGTCTTACTTAAAAAGAAAAAAACCTACATGTGCTATCTACCTGGGTGTGAATCCTTTGACTGATCCCTTGGCAATGAGGAGGCATTTTTCAACACACATACTAGACAGCTATTCTGAAACGGTCTGTGGCCATGCTCAGCTAAGCGACCTGGTGTCAGCATGGTTGGGCTTGATTAATATTCACATGAAACACCACTGTTACGTGACTCGCATTATGGAACTGTGTCTACAAATGTGAAAATTTCTGGGTGTTTCAGTTAAACTGTCACTGAAGAATTTTTCCTCTCACAGCAAATCATAACTCCTGTAAACCATGACAATGCTGGGAACATTTTTCAAATGCAGAGCCTGAAAACACTAAAAGCCAGAAAATCTCGAAGAAACTTACTTCTGTACAAGCTTATTCCAGTTCTCTTTGACAAAATCCCACGCCAATAAATGTCCAGGAAAACGTCGGCCCACTGTCCTAATGATAAACGACAGCTTTTGTGTCCGGATGATGTCTCCGCTGAGGCTAGTTTTCATTAACCTGAAGAGCAAAGCAGATTTAGCTTCCAAAATAATTGTTCATGATGAAGTGATGATTAAACTTAAATTAGCGCTGGTCTCCTAACTAAAGCTCTGTAGCAAGTCAAGGGGCATAAGGTTCGGGTTACTCTAAGATTGATCAATTGATTGAAAGCTTGTCATTTTTTTAAATGAAGGAATAACTCACCAATGAGATAAGCACTTAAATATACTGTCACATAATAAAAAATAGTTCTTGAGGTAGTAAGGGCATTTGAGAAATAAATTCTGGTAGAATTTATTATAATACTGAAGAAGCATTTTTTTTGGTTAAAAACTGTACTTGATTTGAGTAGGCAGGTATATTAGTACTCTTAAAAAATGGGCTGTTTGAATGTGAAAATGCAGATACATTTCAGAATATACTTGTTATTAATACTTAATATTTATTGATACTTCATACATACTAGATAATGTTCTAAATCCTTAATACAACAAAGCTTAAAACAGGTAACTATTACCTGTCCCCATTTTATAGGTTGACTGAGATTATATAATTGCCCCGGTTACACAGCTAGTAAATACTAAAGCCTAGCATTTTAACATAAGCAGCTCTCACTTACTATGTTATAAAATCTATGTAGATTGAGAAAACACATACCCCCAAAAGAATGCAGTGCCCATCAAATGTGATGAATTGAATAAATGACAGATTAAAGACATACTATGGAATACTAGGCAGTCTGAAAAACCAGTGAAGTAGGCCTTATGAACTGATACGGCAAATCTCAGAGACTGATCATTCACCAAAAGGACCTTCACAAAACACTGGGTATAGTATAAACTTATGTTGATGTAGATAAATACACCATCTAGGACTGACGGTGTTAATAGAGGGAGTAAGAATGGGAGTGAAGAAGCATATGAGAGATACTTTCACAATATTCCATTTCCTTAAGTTTTGTTTAAATACTTTCTAATGAGAATTGTAGTGTATCGCTAGTTTAAAACAAATCATTACTAGTTTACAAACAAAAGCTTTATTTGCTTGGGTCAGAGGCGGGCTACTGCTTTAGAGAACATGATTATTTATAGTATATCCTTTGGGAAGTGGATCTGGGCAGGTGCTGAGCAAATGTCTGGGACACTATTAGGATTTATCTGAGCAAAATTATACAAGAGAAGCAGTGAGACCTAGGCCACCCTCTGTCCTTCCTGGTATTTCCCTTGGTTCCTCAGAGCTCCTCTACCTTACCGCTGACTGTTCTTCCTGTGAGGAGGCCCTATTCACTGACTGCCCTTCTTTCCCCATGTGTAACTGTCATTTCCAGGTCTTCATCAGCTGAATATTAAAAAAGGGCTGACAGATTCACATGAAGGTGAGCCTATAAGCTTTTACATGTTACCTTTATCTGAAGTGTCTGCATTTTCAAAAGGACAGCTTGGAGAGAACGATGCCTTGATCAAAAAGAAAGAAGCACTAACTACGGAATTAAAGACAGCGTGCTAAGGCGATAAAGAAGTGGTTAAGCAGAAAGTTAGAAGGGGGCTGTGATTCCTGGCGTCTCCCAATCTCTTTTGGGCAAAGCACCTCCTGTCTATATGTCCAGTCCCCATATGTGTGAAGCCCAGCACATGCGAGCTCCTCACCGCACTGTCCCCGTCAGGTCTGGACTGTGAGTAAAGAGAAGAAAAGGGAGATCCCAGAGAAAACGAGCTCCCCACCCTGAGAGCATGATGCTTTTATGCTTTTGGTTTCTACGTATCATATTCCTTGGGTGGTTTCATACCAGTAAAGTTTCCATACATCCTCTGAGCTGGCAAGAGCTTCAAGTATTTTATTCTTCTCTGCTTCAGAGCTGATCGAGATGTACTTGCTTAAGAGGAATGACCAGCCTTTTTCAGTTTTTGCTCCCACTTTGAACACAGTAGTCATGACATCGGTAGGCAGGCTGTAAGAGAGGCGGTTGAATATGAGAAGGACAAAAAAAAAAAATCCTGAGTACAAAGGCAAAGAGTTGACTAATGGTGGTATTTAGGGGTCAGAGCAGGTAACAATTAGAAAAGTTTTTACTGTACAACTAATAGTTAAGAAAATGGTTAATTCAGTGGCTGCCACTTTCCTCATGGTGGGACTATAAGGAATAGAAATTCAATTTGACAGAATAATTATTTGCTGGGAATCCATAAAGAACCAGGCAGGCAACTGTCTGGATGCTGCAGAGGCGGAGAGATGGTCTCTGCCCTTTAGGAAGGTGTGGGCTATGACATGGTACAGAACAATAAATACGTGTATTACAAAACTGTGTGGTGAGTTCCATGGTAGAAATATGAGGAGATGGATGAGAAGAGGTGAAGAAGCAGTTTTCTGCCTTTATTAAGATCTCAGAGCTGAAAGGAACCTCAATAAGATTATCCCAACCCCTGCTCCAAATCCTAACTCTTTATCTGATGCTTGAATTGTTTTCCATAACACCCAATAAGGAACTTGAAGAGAACCAACAATTTCTAATTGCTAACTCCACCTGTTATGTTTTATTCCTAAATAAATTAAAAGAGACATTTTTTTTTGACACCTCACACCCATTAAGATGGCTGCTATGAAAAAAAATCAGAAAACAAGTGTTGGTGAGGATGTAGAGAAACTGGAACCCTTGTGCACTATTGGTGGGAATAAAATGGTAGAGCCATTATGGGAAACAATATGGAGGTTTTTCAAAAAATTAAAAACAGATCCACTATGTGATCTAGCAATTCCACTTCCAGTTACATATCTGAAAGAACTGAAAGCAGGGTTTTGAAGAGATATTTGTGCAGCCATGTTCATGGTAGCATTATTTGTAGGAACTAAAAGGTTGAAACCACCCAAATGTCCATCAATGGATGAAATGGTTAAGTAAATGTGGTATATTCATTTGTATAATGGATTATTCAGCCTATAAAAGGAAGAAAATTCTGCCACATGCTATGACCTAGGTGAACCTTGATCATATCATACTTGAACTATAATCATATTATGTTAAGTGAAATAAGTCACTTGCGAAAAGACAAATACTGTATGGCTTCACTTATATGAGGTCTTTAGAGCAATAAAACTCATAAAATAAAAAGTAGACCAGGGCTGGGGAAAAGGAAAAGTGGGGAGTCGTTTGGGTGAAAAATTCAGTTTTGCAAGCTAAAAAAGGTCTGGAAATTTGTTGCACAACAATGTGAATATACTGACACTACTAAACTGTATACTTAAAAATTGTTAAGATAGTAAATTTTATGTTATATGTATTTTACCACAATTAAAAAAAAAAACAGTTTTATTTGACAAGTTCATAGAGTTCACCTATATTAACACCTAGTTTTATAACATTTATGACCCAGGATCAGAAGATTCTGGTTTCAGTATATGATATGAGGTAAAGAAGAAAGAGGTCATTTGAATAGAAGCACACGTCACCTTAGAGTTCCATTGGTTGCCACCCAATCGTCAAACAGCTTCATGGCAGTAGTGCTGCAGTTATCTAGGCTGTGAGTGCAAGCAAATTCTAGCAGGACTGACCGTAGCTCTCGAGTAGATGGGGTGCCCTCATCAGTCCAAGTTTGCTGTTGAATTTGGCTTTGAAGCAATTTAAATACCCTGGTCTAGAGAGACAAAATGGATTACAATAGAGTAGGACAACCAGAAAAAGGACAACTAGATCTCTTTTTCCCAACATTTACCCAAAGAGAGAGAGAGAGAAAAAAGGGAGGGGTCAATATCACTAAAATCAAGTGCCCACATACAGCTGAGATGAAACCATTCAATAAGAAGGCATACGTAAGGCTGCTATAGCCAAAGGGGACTTTACATGACATATCACAGAAAGAATTAATGACTTCTGTGCAGTAGGGAACCTTTCTTCTGTGTGTACTCAGCCAGAAGTTATTTTCCTGCCAAAAAGTATCACTTAAAACCACTGCTAGAAGGAGGTTGGAACTTTCTGACCTTGTGACTTTAGAATCCATAAATCCATAAAGCAATGAGAGAAAAATATATTTCTTTACTCATGGGTATATGCTTAAATGTTTCTGAATCCAATATTTAAAAAAATATTTTAAATAACTAGTTTGATGCTGCAACAAATTAATGTAATCAAATTACCTAGAAAATGGGGATTGCAGGAAAGCATAGTTATTTATAGTTATTCCCCAGCCCAACTTTTTATTTAAAAATGTTTTGAACCTACAGAAAAGCTATAAGAGTAGTACAATGAACATGCATATGCTAGAATCACTGTTTATTTTATTTTATTTTACTTGCTTTGTTTTTATGTATATATAATGCACATATATACACATTTGTTTCTCTGGTTTTAGGTGAACCATATGAAAGTAAGTTACAGATATCATGATATTTCATTTATGTATTCTTTAGCATCCAACTCCCAGAAATAAGGACATTCTCCTATATAATCACGATACATTATCGCACTTAAGGAAATTAATAGTTATTCAGTAAAATCATGTGCTATACAGTCCGTTGTTTTAGTCACTTCTGAATAAGATGTCATTCTTAAATGTATACTTATGGTATTAAGAAATCAACAAATCTCATTTCCTTTTCATATCTCCCCAACACAAAAGCGTAGAAGCTGTTCATAGCAATATGGAAGTATTTCTATATTTCAAGCTATGGTACACAGGCAGGGGTGAGGACATGTGGGATTTAAAAAAAATCATCACATAAAATATGCCACTAAAAGGAACAAAAATTCAAATTAAAAAATGCTTACATGTATATTTTAGAAAACCTTCATGGCTATAAATAAAGTGAAGCAAAATGAAAAATATCTACAGACATACCCTGCCCACAAGGTTCTCGGCACAGGGTATATCTTCCCACTGTTTCTTTACCACCACCACCCTTATCATGTCTCATCTCAAGTAGTGAAGGCCCACAGATGACCACATACAAAAACGCTTGACCCCAGAATATTAGCTCGAGTTCTTCACAGAACTTAAATTCTTCGAGAATACCACTGTCAATACCTAAAATGATTCCTAGTTGGAGATTTTTAAAATGCTGGGGCCATTTTCTCAGAAGAGCTTCTCTAAATAAGGCTCTTGTGAAGCCGATGACAAGGATAGAAAAAAGAATCTGTGCAAGGAGAAAGACTCAAAGTTTGTGATGACATGTCAACTCACTCTTGTCTGTTTGCTTCAAAAGGAATAGAGAACACAACATACACTTTGTAGAATGTGTGAGTAACAAAGCTTGCGAGTCATTTGGAGGACATGAAGTGGAAAAAAAACACTTGCCATGCTGGCTGGTAATGCAACGCAGGAGATCCTACTGGATACACATGACTGCACTGGTACATAATGTTTTTTACTGGCCTAACCTTCTCAATGGCATCACGATAGCAAACCATCCCAAATGAGTAAAGCATAAAAGAAATTTAAAAGCTACTTATAACTCTCAAATAGAAACGAAGGAAGAATGAGGAAAAAAGTTACATACTTGAAATACTATTTTAAAAAAACTCAGTAGAGAAAAATGGCAATGTTCCTCGACAGTTTACTGCAACAGAAAGAAGCCATTATGAAAAAATGTCACTTGAAAGTACTGGAGGCAAGGGGAACCTGACACGAAGATGCTAAGGCTAATTCCTGAGCAGTTACCCCATCAGAATTACAGGTGCAACCTTACTAGTTATTCCCTGTACCAAATAGTCAAGAGGAATTCCCCAAATAGCTTTAAATATATTTCAAATGATAACATAATGGAGAAAAATATTTCATTTAAAAAATAATAATTTTATTTAGAAAATCCCTGCTGTTATAAAATATCATTTTTTGTAAGTAATCCCGGTTATATTTTTAATATTAAAAAACCATAGCAAGCACTTCAAATCATCTTTCCCTTTTAGAAATAAAATTAAACCTATTTTTACATGGTTCTTAATTAATTTTGTGAAATTTAAACTCACTAAACAATAGAATATAATCCTCTGAATTGGATTTCACTTATGAAATCAAAGGATTTCATAAAGTAAAAATAACGAGTGGGAGAGAAAATGAACTGGTGGGTTATACTAGCTACCAACACTGGATATGCAATAAAATGCAATAACAATAACAAAATGACTTAAAAAATAAAACAGGGAGAGATGCTGGCATTTATGTTATATATTACATTTTGATTTATTGCTTTAATTTTATACTGATATGCCCAGGGAGTTCTTTCTTGGGTCAGCTGAGCTTCTTAAAAGTGAAGTTGTCAGCTTTTATTGCAAAAGGTTTATCCCACCAATCCTGCATATGTAAAAGAATGACAGGCTTATAAGTGATGAAATAGGAATGTGGTTGGGATTAGATGTTGACATTAGATGTGAACGATTTGACACAATTCAAATGCACCTCTAGACTATCCACAGAAACACCACAGTAAACATCAAAAAATGTGACATACGGGTATATGTTATGTAGGTATGTACAGCCTACCAAACAAAATGACCAATAAATATACACACTTCTCTGGTGACAATGACATAATGAATTAAGACATCAGTCTTAATCACATATACTATTTGAAGACTGGATCCAAGGACTCAGAAATGTTGGCCATTCCAATCTCCAACTACAGTGGGTCAGATTTCATATTATGAGAGTTTTGATGCTATCAGAATGCCGTAAGGTTAGAACAAGAACTAAAAAAAAAAAAAAAAAAAAAAAAAGGTCTCTCTCCTGACAAACTGAAGCTAACCTGCCTTTTAACCAACAATCGAGTGTATGAAGATCCATCGCAGTAAAAGGGCCATGGTCTTCCACGTGCACACTAAGCCCCCAGCCCTTGCTAACCATCAGTCCCCTGGAATCCACCCAGAAGCATGTTCTGAATAAACATATATCTGCCAGATAACTCGAAATCATCATCTGGAATGAAGATGCGTAGTTACTTGAGTGTCACGACAGAAAAATATACAAAAGGTTTAACTCCTTGAATTGAGTTTAGTATATATATTCTCAGCATGGGAAGAGTTTGAGGTGTCAAGTGCTTCCTGACACTGGGCCTTGACAGAGTTAATGTAGAGAGGCAGGAGGAAGAGTAGCTTCTGCTATCCTGGAATTCAACTAGTTGCATAGCTTCAGAGTGGACAGATATTCTGCCTCCTCTTAGGGTACATTCAGTTCCGACACTGTCCTTTAATAGTGAAAGGAAGTGAGTGATACATACTGATGTTATTTACTGCTACCTATACTGTGTTGAATAGTGTCTCCCCAAAACTCGTATCTGCCTGGAATCTATGAATGTGACCTTATTTGGGAATAGGATTTTTGCAGATGTAATCAAGTTAAGATGAGGTCATACTGGATTACAGTGGGCCCAAATCCAACGACTGGTGCCCTTATAAGAATAGGAAAATTTAGACAAAGAAACAGGTAGAATGCCAATGGAGACAGTGATGCAATCCATAGACTAAGGCATGCGAAGGATTGCTGGCAACCCTCTGAAGCTGAGAGATGCATTGAACAGATTCACTCTTAGAAGAAACCAACCCTCCCTGCCAACACCTTGATTTAAGGCTTCCAGAACTGTGAGAGAATAAATTTCTGTTGTTTTAAGACACTAAATTTGTAATTATTTATTATTGTGGCTCTAGATAACTAATATACTACCCCAAATGGTGTTGATTTGACATGGCCCTAATAACCCCCAAAGTAATTATAGCAATTCTATAATAAAAAATATATGTATACAATGAAGCACACTAGTACTGGATCAACTAGATATCCATATTGAATAAATATAAATCTTTGTCTACTTTGCACAGTATATAAAATCATTTCCAGATGGAGCATAGATCTAAATATAAAAGGTAAAATGATAAAGTTTTCAGAAGAGAACACAGGAGCATATCTTGGGTTAGGCCGATTTCACACATTAAAATCAAAACTTTATACTAATCAAAGAACATCATTAAAAGAGTGAAAAAGTAAGCCAGAGGGAAAGAAGATATTTGAAAATACACATGAGCAACAAAGAATTCATATATAGAATATAAAGAACTCCTACAAGTCGATAAGAACAAGACAAATAATCCTATAGAAAAACAAATGAAACACTTGGGTACTTCACAAGGGAGAACATCCAACCGTCAATAAACATCAAAAAGAACTAATCTTCCCTAGTCATTATGGAAATGCATATTAAAGCCAAAATTGCAATACCACTATGCACGCATCTGAATCGTTAAAAGGAAAAAGATTTACTATTAATATGAACTGTTGGCAAGGCTCTATAGAGCCAGCATAGAACTTGAATTCTCATACACTGGTGATGGAGCATTAAATTGGTATATCTTTGAAAAACAATTTGGTAGTACAGTATTAAGCATACATATGTTATGACTCAGCAGTCCCACTTCCAGACACATATCTCAAAGAAATGCATGTAAACATTCACCAAAGACATGTATAAGAATACTCATGGCAACACATTTGTAACAGCTCCAAACTGAAAACCACCCAAATGTCCATTTACAGTAGCTGAACTGGCTAACAAATGGCCTTCACTTAAATATACTAACAGTAGCGAGTCTGTGTTGTATTCTAAGTTTTCCCTAAAGAGACCAATAAGTTTTGTTTCTTTGTTCTCAATGAATGTAGGTAAATTTTAAAGTGCATTAAAGCAATGGTAAGAAAAATAAAGTGATGCTGTACCAAAAAAAAAAAAAAAAGAGAGCGAGAGAGAGACCAATATGTCATTTGCATACTTTTTGGAAGTTTATATAAATACTATAAGAACTACTGTTAGTAACATTTTAGATATAAAAGTAATCTCAAAAGGTAGTGGAAAACTTCATTTTCAGGAGAGCAACTAGATATGGGTCTGTCATCTTAAACCTTAAACACAGAGTTGACAAGCTTTCAAACTGTTTTATTTTAAAATCTTAGTTTAAAAAATAAAAAAAAATAGCAAGGAAGAAACAACTGATTTTTCCAACAAAAAGGTATCATTGGAAAGATGACATTGCTAGAATACACATTAATTTAAAATATAGCAACATACAAAGAATAGGCTTTGGAGTGAAACTAATCTGGGTTTTAATCTCAGCTTTGTAATTTATTAGTTTAGGTAAGTGACTTTGAGGAAGTTATTTAGTCTCCTCATTTATCTAATGAGGGTAGAAGTATATATTTAATACTGTGTAAATATTTAATGAGGCACTCTACATCAAGTACCAAGCACAGTGTACAGAATATAGTAAGCACTGAAATGTATTTGCTCTGGTGTGTTTCACTCATTTAGTCATTCAACATTTACTGAATGTCACTATGGGCTGGGTCACATTCCAGGCATTGGTTTTTATTAAGGTTGGGAATAAAAAGCCTTGTAAAACAGAAGAATGACAAAAATCTATAAACTAGAAGAAACTTCAGAAATCATCTAACTTAAGCATCTCACTTATGGGTAGGAATAGGGATAGTTTTTTTGGGGTCAGATCAGAAACTTGTGAGGAAAGGTGCTTTCCATGCTCTATTTGACTGATCTGCCCTGCGTTCCCTTCCCCCACTGACAATCATGCATGTGATGAAAGAATTCATCGTTGGAGAAGCAAACTAGGACAGTAAGAGAGGCAGAAAGGAATTTTTTTTTTTTTTTTAAAGATGTAATCCAACCCCTTCCTTTTACCAGGGAGGATACCAAAACCCTAAAAGACTTATTCTAATTCCTGGTCCAATAGTTTCTTCCTTTTCCTGAAAGCTGCCTTTTGCCTGGTCCCTGGAAAACGTGACTAGTTTATAAAGAAAATCCCTGTTGTCAGAATGTGCTGATTCAGAGAACTGGATAAAATAAAGAATTCATCATTTTCTCTTAAGCTTTTAAAGACTTGGTTGACAGTTTAATCCTGAAAGTGTCTCAAATAACGACTGTTAAGATCAGGCAACTGTTTTTTTAAAAAGGTAAGACAGTCTCCAAACACCAAGACTCCTTTACTGCTTTGCAGAGAAACTTATATCCACCAATCGTCATCCATAAGACAGGCGAAAGGCCTTCTAAAACAATATTCTCAATATGAATATACATATATTAATACTTTATATTAACCATAATGAAATCAATGGAGAGCACTAATTCACAAAAAGGCCTACTTAAAGCATTTATTATATAAAAAGAAAACCAGGATTTGAATTGAAAGATTTTTTTCATGTGACAGTATCAGAAGTCTATATTTTGATACTCAAACAAGACCACATCATCCTGAGCCTTTATCAGCTTTCCATAGTAAGCAATGACATTTTGACTCAAAGATTTCACAAGCAGGAAAGTGAAGAAAACGGAATTTAACTAGTTGCTTTTTTTTAACTACTGTTGAATGAAATTATTAGTAACACTATTAAAGGCAAGTAACAAAGAGAAGCTGGTAAATTGCAGACTTACCACTAGTCTTGAGGCCAGATCCATGTATCCCAGTTTGTCAAGAAGGTTGAAGATGAGGCTTGTCTGGAACAGGGCTTCAGTGATGGGTGCAGTATAGGTCTCATTTCCAAGGTAATCAATTAAATCAAAGGCCCTCTGAAGAGGCACTTTGCCTAGGCTAAAGTGTTAAAAGAACAGAAAAAGTAAATATGGCGAGAAAGGCAGATGAACTCTATGCATGCTGAGAAATTTTATGGCCAAGTGATGAGTCTTGAAGACTAAAATTTAAGCTTAGAGAGTCATTCTGTAAAGTTAGACAAAATATTATTATCTTTGATTAAGTTCATATGTGTGCTCCAAGGTTAAAGACACATTTCAAAAGAAAGATAAACAATAGCTCTGTTTTTACTCCATAAGTCACCTATAAATTGCTACTGAATTAGGAAAAGCATTACAATGTCTTAGGTGAGAAAAACTGAAGAGTACTAATTTTATTTATTTTTAATTACTTATAATTATCAGGTGAGAACGGGTGGCATAAAGAGGATCTGAATCAGAAAGAAATTTAGTTATTTGTATGAGAATTTGTCAAACTTAAGGTGAGGCCCACTATAAATTTACAATGAGTACATTTTAAAAATTAACCATTTTATAGAAAGCATAATAATGATGGCTGAGATGATACAAGGTCACTTCATAGAAAATGAAGCAAAATAGGAAGGTCGGGAGCAGTCAGAAGGAACCCTTTTAAATATTCTTTGTGTCTCCCGACCCATGAACAACCTACACTGGTAATCTTCCTATTCAGAAGATATTTATAACAAGGTCATTGCCATTCTTGGCAGTGGAATTCTGTAATGCACAGGGCGGTTGGGGAGGTAAGCAGTACACAAATGAGGCTCCACCTATCACAGATGCCCCTCAAACCAGTGAGGAAGTACTGTGCATCATGCTTAAACTAAATGCTGCTGGGAAAGAACTGTCTCAAGAAATAAAACAAAGCCTGAACTCCATCAATTTACCAAGCACCCATGTCTTGATTTTTGGCATGTACGATCTTGAAATATTGTTTAAACCTTGTTATTTAACTGTTCAATGTTTGCAGCTGATATTTCCATATAGATTATAAAGCCCTGAAGGCCAGGAACATGTCTTACATTTTCCCAATCCTCAAAAATAAATCATATCTAATAGGCAATATATGCTAGTTCTTTTAAACTGGTTTTCTAAAACGTTTTCCTCAATACCACTTTTTTTTTTTAAAGCACCCCAAACCAAGCATACTCTACCCTGCAAGTTCAAAGATGTTGTTGATGAGGTTGGCTCGGTCTCTGTCACTCAGGACATAAGGATTGATTTTCAACTGTTTGATTAGTGCTTCCCAGTCATCATCCGCATAGTGTACAATATAATAGCCAGTCATGTTTGTATTGACTTTGATCCACTGCACTTCTTCTGTAAGATTGATGACATCTAGTACAGACCAAAAAATGAGAAAGAGAGAGAGGGAGAGGGAGAGTGGGGCGGGGGGGGGGGGGTAGGGAGTGTAGGAGAAGGGGGGTGGGGTGGGAAAGAGACAGGAGAGATAATAGGACAAGAAAAATATTAAATGATGTTTTGTTTCAAAGTTAATATGGTTTATTTTTATATTTAATTCTACTATGAAACTAAATCTCTACCTTTTAGCAGTTATTTTCATTTTAACAAAGACTACTATCTATCTATCTATCTATCTATCTATCTATCTATCTATCTATCTATCTATCTATGAATCTATGAACAAGGTAGATATTTCCCTTCTCTCAGAGGTCTTAAAGTCTAATGTAACCAGGCAAGAAGAATAGCATATAAATGTTATTGACTGAAAAATAAATATGGTATTCTATGGGAGCACATATAAGAAATGCTTCACCCACTAGGGGAGATTAAAGGTTTCTTGAAAAAAGAAATGGCACCTAAGTTGAAACTTCAAGGTATATATAGGTCTTAGTCAGGTGAAGAGGGATCCTAAATGTTCAAGGCCCAGAGAGAAAGTATCCATGCATTGAACTGGCTCCCGATTTCATTGCAGCTAGAGGAGAGAAACGGGGAGAGTAGGGTGAGGCAGGAGAGGAAGATCATGACAGAACTATGTACATTGCATTCCACTCAGCTTTTGGATTTCATTATGTTAGCAAAGGAAGAACAAGGCCACTTAGAAAAGTCACATAACGAAAAGCTAGCAAAATAAACATCGGAGTAGAATTAAATTCTCATTTGGCACAAATAAATAATTCAGTTAAAATAACAGAAAAACGATATGTACTTTTTTGGGCCCTACCATTACATATATAAATGCTGAGAGAATTGTTAGAAATTTATATGGAATGATTTCAATTAATGTACAATCAATAAGGAGCTACAAGATATATGACTACAAAAACTGTATTACTACAAAAGCTGACTACAAAATATATGTAGGAATTTTAAAAATCCTGTAAACTACTAATCAATAAGTATTCTTCAAAGTTGGCAACAAAAATGTGAATATAATAGTTAAGTGTATGCTTCTAAGCACCTTAGAATTTACTATTTATTTGGATATAAACTCCATGAGCTTACTATGTTCAATGTTAAATTAATCCTTTAGAACCTAGAACAATGTTCCTGGTAGGTACTCAAAAAAAAAAAAAAAACTTCACAAATTAAAGAATAAACAAAACAACTACTATAAATGGTTTCAAAGCAAATCTAAATAAGATTTATAAATGTTTATAAAGTTTGGTTCCCCATTTTAAAATAAAGAATACCAATTCTCAAAATTATAAGAGAAAGAGAAATAGAGAGATAAGAAAAAAAAATCTAAACTCAAGACAATGACAGCATGCATTGTGGGGTGTATTTCCCAAGATTTTTCTATACACATTTTAATTAATGTAATATTCCATACAGTGGATCTATATGCATTCATTTTAATACTGCCTTTTTACCTCTCAGATACTACCCCCACCATTTTTCCATTGTCTTCATGTTCAGTGTTCATATAGTTTCATCATATTCTATTTCATGACCTGCAACAATTTAGCCAAACTCCTATTTGAAAACATTTTGGCTGTTTTAAAATTATCACTATCATAATAATAATTCTGTATGAAGGCTTTTGCACATATGTTTCAGAAACACATTTTAAACCTGAAGTCTTAGGGTCTATCAACTTCAAAAGCATGAATTATTAAAATTTATCAGATTCTCTTAATAACCTTATTTCCTCCAATTCTACTGAAACTGTAAAAGATTTTTAAGATGAAAAAGACATTCTGATGTCTTAACATGATGTCGTTTTCATCAAAAAATCCAATACTAATTTCCATTTTTTGCTGATTTAGGAACAGATGGGAAAGATCAATTACATGAATATAGTTTATACCTTTTTCTAGAGCAAAGTTCTAAGGAATCATTGTGATGGCAACAGTAGTTGCTTCAAGTTGGAGACATTTTTAACAAACCTATGACTAAGGAAATTAACTATCATTAGCTCATGCAAAAATATCAGCACTCTCCAGGTCACCAAATACAATTTCCTAAGGAGCTTTTATTAAGAAAGGACATTGGGAAGAAGGACTAAATAGCTCAAAATCTCCCTTTCCCATAAAAGGAGGCAAAGAATGATAAGTATGACAATTTTTTCCACTGGATAGATGCAGGAAAATACTGAAATACAGAGTATCTTGGCTGATAAACCTAGATACTTGCCATGTTGTAAACCTAGCCAAGTCCAGATGGTAGAAAGGAAGAATGCAGCTGGGAATGTACTTGAAATTATTACTGTCATTTCGATGACAGAATATAAAGCAGTGTAGCCAACAGCATGGAGAGGAAAGTTATCATTTAAAGAGTCAACACGTTAGTCTCTTTCAGGTCTTCTGAATGATCCAGAATGGAGATCCTTAAAACCACAGGTATCACAAAATAATAGCTTTGCTCACAGGGGAGCTTACTACATTCTGCGGCTCAAATGTGGATGAGGCCACTTTCATATGTTTTCAATTTATTATAATCATTAACAGATTAACAGTTCAATTTTCACAGTCCATTTAGTAAAAAAGAATGAGCAACTCCAATCTTCAATGGCAGAAGCCCAGATGAAGTAATCTAATATTGATTTTAAAAAGCCATTTGTCAATGAGTTATGAAGATCAACTACTGTTTTATAAAGAAACATTAAAGCATAGAAAAAAAACATGTTTCTACTACAAAGTTGCAAAATTTTCTGTGTGGTTTGCTCCACACTTGCTCTTAGCCAAAAGGATTGTGTGAAACGACTGTGTGTAGTTTGCTCCAGAGAGCTAGCATGAGACATGCAGTTGAACTGCATTCCCTCTTGTTCAAAAGCATTCCTTTCTGCAACACCCCATTTCTTCACCTTTATATTGTTGGGGGTGGGGTAAAG
The DNA here is from genome assembly GCF_014176215.1 of Rousettus aegyptiacus. Classification (NCBI taxonomy): domain Eukaryota; kingdom Metazoa; phylum Chordata; class Mammalia; order Chiroptera; family Pteropodidae; genus Rousettus; species Rousettus aegyptiacus. The sequence continues at coordinate 53,857,380 of NW_023416311.1, forward strand.
AAGGCAAGAGCAGAGAACAGCACATGGTAAATATCTTAACTATACGCTTGTCCTTTTTTCCAATTGCCTTTTGCTCTAATGACATGTCTTTTTGTTTCAGATACAGCCTTCAGAAACATTAATGTATCAAGTTGGATTTAATATAAAAATTCTTATAGTTAAAGAGCTTAGATCTGAGTAAGATGTGGAAGAGAGAGCGAGAGAAAGAGAGAGATGGGGGGAAGAGGAGGGAGGGAGGAAGAGGGTGGTGGAGGGAGGAGGGGAGAAAGAAAGGTAGAGAAGGGAGGGGGAGATACTCGCTTTTTAACATAATTTCCTCAATATGTAGCTTGAAAAAATGACCCCTTTCAGCTCTTCTTCTGCACAAGTCTTAATTGTTCAAAATTCACGTATGTGGGTAATAGTGACAAAGATATTGACCAAATGTAACTCCTATATCTGACTGAATGAATGGAATAACCCAGCAACCCTGGCATTAGAACATGTGGAATATACTACAGTTAACAAACCACCAAGATAACACACTGTACTAAAGTCATATGGCATAAAATAAGACTCTGTAGTCACAGCCTCTGCTATACTTCTTTTGAGAACAGAAAAAAATAAAATGCAATTAAAATAAAAGTGATTCTCACTGGAGAATCAGGAGCCAAGATGACCCAACTGTCCTTAGGGTCAAACAGTTCTCGTTGAGGACAGAACATTTTCAGTAGAGACTCTCAAAGCCTGAACTGCCAGGAATGAAAGCAGCAGCAGCAGCAGCAGCAGCAGCAGCAGCAGCGGCAGCAGCGGCAAGGTAAATAACATAGTGGAAAAGAGGAGGTAACAGACACTGCTTTCATCATACATTGGCTCAGTTCCAGCTCTAGGTTAAACCAATTGTATTTTAGTGCATTTTGTATACTCACGTTTACCAAAAATATTTTCAAATGAAAGAAAACAGAAGATATCATTTCATCAGGCTTTGAATGTTCTTTTCCTAAAACTTTTTACAGTAAGATTTCTAATTGAGTGACTTCTTTATAGACTAAAATATATTCATCGTGCAATAATTTTTTGTGTGCTTACTGGGTGCTAAGATTGCAAAATAGTCATACAACCATGATATCTACCTTCAGTAGGGGACATATCTAATGTGGGGATCGATATAAATAAAACAGTACTTACAGTATACGAAAAATAGAGAAGTAGAGAATGTTATTAAAGCACATAAATAGGGCATCTAACCTGTCTTAGGATGAGGAAAGACTTCCTGGAGCAAGCAATGGGTGACTTGAGATCTGAGGAATGAATAGGAGTAAATCAAGGGAGTGAGGAGCAAGAGTGTTTTTCTGGGAGAGAAAATAGCATGTGCAAAGGCCCAGAGACATGAATAATGACATCTTTGAGTTGCTAAGAAAACTTTTGTGCAGCAGAGGTATAGAGAGTGGCAGGTAAAGACTTAGAAAGAAAAGGCTTAGCAGAAAAATACGAGCTAGACTTTGGGGTGTGAATCTCAAAAAGAGTTTAAGAAGTTCATATATAAACTGAGCTAAAAAGTAAAGGGCTAATAAAAGCAGTTTTCTTATTGTCCAATTACTTCTAATATCACCAAGTCTTACATACTCTAGGGAGGTGTGCAAAATTTCCTTATTGGTCTCTTTCAAATAGGGAGATGAGATTATTTGTTTTCTCTTAGGTCAGAGACTATCCTTCCAGGGCCCATGTGATGTATGGAGTTTTGTTTTTATTAGACAGCACTTCCTTGTACTTCTAGCTATGCTATATTAATTAAAAATATGTTGTCATCATCATTGTTCTTAGTGTTTTAAATAATGAGATTGTTGTTGTAACATTTCACTCTAGTTAACTGTAATGTAACTGGTATCCACATATTTTAGTTACCATACAACAGAAAGGCAATTTAGAAACATACATTAAAGTACAGACTATACCATAGTCTTCATTTTGAGAAGCATTCCTATGAAAAAGTTAAAATAATGAGAAAACATTTAAGACCCCAATTTTTTTTACTGAGGCTTTCTTTTTTAGAGATACAAGTGGTGAATTATGTCCAACAGTAAGAAAAGATTAAGTCAATTACTGTATATATCAAGTTTCTTTAAAAAAACAAGATACAATTTCACATGTACACATATTTTTAAAAATGACTAGAAAGAAATAATCAGAGTAGTTATGACAGGGTGATGAGATTTGTTCTCTACTTTCTAGATTTTATGTAATGTAGATATATTACATTTAAAGACTTTCTCATTAATAATAGTAATAACAATAGCTAACACTTACATAGCACACAATGTATATAAGTCGTTCTAGGTGTTTCATATAAATTAACTCAATTAATTCTCATCATAACACTAAAAAGTAGGTATAATTACTATCTCCGTTCTATAGCTAAGGGAATGAAACTCAGAGAGGTCATATAACTCACCTAAAATTGTACAACTCAATCAGGCACTCTGGCTTGAGTCCATTCCATTAACCACGAAGCTATACTACCCTCTCAAAAATATAGGATTGAACACTAGATGTAAATTCAAACAAGAAATTTTCCCTTTCTATAAATCTAAAGTATCACTACTAGTTCCTACGGAACCCTCGAACTTTATGTTCTTTCAGGATGTAAATTAAGAGGCTACATAGTATGGCATTCATAGAGGTATTTAACAGATGGTCAAAACTATATTTCATTTGTGTTTTACAGATTCCTGTGGGTCAGCATATACAATCTTTACGTTTCATTATCCTCCTCCTTGCAATTATAATTTCTTGCCCCATTTTATCATTACTAAAACAATATATACTATGTCTATGAACATTTTGTAATAATTATTTACTGTGGATCTAGGTCATGAATCAAGAGGCCTAGATTATGCATAAAAATCATCTAGGGTGCTTGTTAAAATGCCACTGCCCCAGCCCACCCCTAAAAAGCAGAGAGCAGAGCATACTTTAAAAAGCTGCTCTGCTTCTTACTTTGTAACATAGAATATTTATCTAGGATATAAAAATACAGGACTGCTAGCACATTCAGTGCAGCTTTTTATACTTATATTACATGACGAAGAAAGACCAATTTTATGCATGAAATAAACACTTACTGTCACTTTAGTCAAGTCATACATTGGTGACTCAGAAAACCAGCCCAGAGAGTATGCACACTGGAAAGAATAAACTTCTTTTGATGCTTGGTCAGATGTTTTTAAAATAAGCTGTTTCCAATTTCTAATCAGAAAAGTATTAATTATAGTCAAACCTGATTTCTTGTCCAGTAATAATACTGATGAATATTTTGAATAGTTTCTTCCCTCGGCGACAAAGGACAGTGGAATATGCCACAGATAGCTGTAAAAAGAAAATATTGAAAGATTATTACTCTTTCCAAATTTTAGTCAGTCAGTTACACATAATTTATTGTTGTTGTTGTTGTTGTTGTTTTGGCAGGAAGGTGAAAGTTTTTAAGACAGTCCTAGAAAGGGATAATCTTGTTAGGTTCCATACGAACCTAAGATTATAAAACATTTAACAATTCTTTAAACTGAGAGTATGAAAGAGATGACACGGAGGGAAAGAAGGCGGGTACCTTGCATCCGAAGGCTGAATTTCAGGCTTCATATTTAAAAAGAATCTTTCTTGTTGGACAAGAAGTTCCTTTCCTTTTCTTTGAACAGTCACTAAAGGAAACCCTTTCTGCAGGGTCCAGGTTTTCATCATTTTCTTTACATCTAGGGTTCTGTTTGTGACCTATCAATAAAAGAATAAATTATTTTTTCTCAAAGTTTATAAACTTTACAATTTGTCTGTACCTTTCCTTACCACATTCTATGAAGGCTACATTTAATATTAATATTAAAAAAGTATGAATGTTGAGCTGAATTTACATTTCTAATCTAGGTAAACGAGCTAAGAGGAAAGTACTAAGTGATAACTAGTACTTTAAGTGATAACTGGAACATAACTAAGTGAGAATCAAAGAAAGTGCGAGAGGCACTATGTTGAAAAAGCACCAGATATATCAATTGATATCAGCTTAGGAGTGAAATTAGTTTTCTAGATTACAAAGGATTTGAATTTCAAGCAACTAAAATTGAGTACTTAAAATGTTTAGTAATATCACTGCACTATGGTGGGCCTTACCTCAATCGCCATACCCCTATATATTTAAAGCAGAAAAAGATGGAGAATTTGGAATCTTCCCAAATTCTCTGTGATATTAATCACATTTCTCATGGCTCAGATCTATTTATTTCTGGACAAGGAATTGGGAAGAAAACAAACCTTTCCCCAAACAAGGTACTTTTGCGTCTTTGAAACAGAACTGAAATGAAGAGGTCAGGGCATAATTTGATGTGGGTGCTGGAAAACCAAGGGTAACCTGAGGGTCCAGGTTGGGACAGGAAAACATCATGATGCGAAAGCTGAAGTCAGTGAGGAAGGGAGAAACATATTCCAAATGTGAGGAAATAATATAATGAATATAAAGGCAATAATGTGGCTTTTAACTGAAATGCTATTACATGATAAAAGTAAAAACAATGACTTGCAGGCATCTCTTAGGTAATAAGGACTGTAAGATATACCTTCTGAGCAAAGGGTTAACAACCAGAAAACAGCAGGTTTCAGATAAAGCAAGGAAGCAAGAATTGTGTATGGAAAAGACCCAGAGTGGGGTTCTTAACCTAGATTCCATAAACTTTGAAATTGTGTGTGATATTGTGCATATATGCAATTTTTCTGGGAAATATGTCCAGAATGTTCATCAGATTTTCAAATATGTCTATGATATCAACATTAAGAACTTTATCTAGATCAGGGTAACAACTCAAATGCCCGTAAGGGTAATACGATGAGCCTACATGCACAATGCAGCCTGGGTTCATTCACTGCTGTGAAGCATAACGTGTACCTAATTACACTGCTTGTTAGAATATTTGCAGGCACAACAAAATCAAAACAGCAGAACAATGGAAGGGCAGTATGGAGCCCATGGTAGCCAGCCTGTGATCTATAATCTTTTCTAGAGGAACATGGCCCAAAAGACAGGAGAATTCACAGGCCAGAGTATAGAAAAAAAAAATCATGAATGGGAGGTGAAAAAACTGCAAAGGCATAAGAATAGAAAAAGATGTCTTAAGAAAAAAAAAAATCAAATAATGAAAATACGGTATTACACATTGATTCAGAAAAGAAAACTTCTCTACAAAGTAGAAATGGAGATTAAGGTATAGGAGAAAAATGATTCACAAGGCCACACACGATTTCTCTGCAGTTAAGACTAGTGCTTGCATTTCTTGACCTTTATTTCTGTACTCTATTCATAAATATTTATATTCTAAGCCCCATTTCCCTCTCTTATATAACTATCCTTGGTACCACAGCTTATTTACGTACTTAATAAAAATATAAATAAAAGAACTCCTCTCTTCTTACTGTAAAAGCTAAATAAAATACCCTAGTCACTTACCTCATTAAAACTATCCCACAGATCATCACTTTGAATGGATGAATAGCTGTGATTATGTAGATAAAGAATTATAGCACGTTGAAATACATCTTCACTAAGATAAGTCTTCAGCATCAACAAGAGAGAAGCTCCCTATTCCAAAAAAAAGAGAAAAGAAAAAGTGAAAAAGGAGAAAGGACAATAATAGAATACAATAGGTTTATAGAATTGAGAACTATAATTCAAAATATAATCACTCTAAACATATATTTTCATATACAAAACCTAGTTATAACACGGTTATTTAGTCTAGTATAACCAGATGTGGACTATGTTTCAATTGTCTTAAAAATTATTTTAGGGAATTTGAAAAAGAATTAATGGAGTAGATTCACAAGTTAACTAATTCTACTATGAGCTATTTTGTGTAATCTATCAGTTACTCACTATTTCAGTGTTAGTGTTAAAAAGATAAGTGTTTATTAATACATTTTTAATAGAAAAAGATGCCAACTTTTGTGTGGCATCCCGGCTCCAGTCCCCAATGTTTAAAGTGCCAGGTGAATTCATGGGCACATTGTTGTAGACAACAAACCAGCAGAGTTCTCAAAAGTCTCTCTGCTGGGGAGTACATTAATTTCCAATTTTAGTATATCATGTTGCTGAAGTAACTAAGATCTCTCTTTTCTTCCTGAAGAGTTGCTTAAAATATGTTTAGAACTAATGTATAGGGAAATAGCACATACTAATAATTCAGAATCAGGCATGAAACTATTAAGACCACACTATATTCACTGATGCACATGTCATCATTTCCAATCTTGAGAAAGAACCACCTCTTCTATGAAGCCTCCTGTGATTCAAGACAGAAATTATATTTCTCCATCATCAAAAGCAATATATCACTTCCTGAATCTGTTATAGATGTACATTTACTTCCTTTTCTAGACTATATGCTAGTTAAGGGAAAAACTGAAAAACTCAACTCCGATGACTAAAACGATGCCTCTAGTACACATTAGGGATTCAAATGCTTTTTGAATGAATTTCACTTCTGATAAAAATGCAGCAATGTTAAGTCATTGAGATTATCATATATACATAACTAAATTTAATGTCTATTACTTTCTTATTTCTATATAACACTTTACAGTGTTACTTGTTCTATAAATTTAAGTACTCATTCTTTTCCCAACAGTTGCCCTTCTTTCCAGCATCACCAACTTCCGCTCTCTACTGTAACATTCTCATTAACAAACCAAAACTATATAACAGTCTTCATTTTAACAAATAAGACATGCCCTTCCTTTCCTTAACCCTATGGCTCCTCCAGTTGTCACTCTATTTCTTGTTCCCCTTTGTAGTAAACTCCTCAAAAGAGTTTTCTGCATTTGCCATCTCCATTTGCTCTCTTTCCATGTTTTCTTCAGCTATCTTCCAACCATCCCTCCATTGGAAATGTTTTTATCAAGGTTACTTCAAAGTGAACTTCGTGGTGTCAAATCAATATAAATTCTTAGACTCATCTAATCAATCTACTAGTAAGAAGCATTTAGGCTAATTGATCAGACATTCCTCCTTGAAAGTCTTTTTGCACTTGGCCTTGAGACACCACTCTTGATTCTCTCCCTATTCACTAGTCATCCCTCTTAGTCTCCTTTGCTAGATCTTTTTAATCTTCCCAAAGTCTAAACTGATGTCCCCTGGCATTTAATATTCTGATCTCTTTTCTTCACTCTAAATTTTCTTCCCAGTTGATCTCCTCAACTCCAGAGGTTTTAGATGACTCCCAAATTATTATATTTAACCATACTTCCCCTCTGAATTCCAGACTCATATCCAGCTGCGTAACAAATACTCACTTCTTTAAAAGGACTTTTTCTCTTCTCCTTCTCCTCAATTCAAACTGGTTCTGTACACACCTGCTTCTTTTTTTCCCTTATCCTTCCACATATCATTAAGCTCTCAAGTCAGCAGCAAAAAAGTCTTAGGAACAAAACCTCAGATCTGTTGACCACAGAGATTTGGTCAAACTAAAGATAATATCTTGACCTCAGTTGTGTTTCAGCTCCAGACCCATGAAGGAGGAACAACCAACCCTACTGGTATTCCCTCAAAACCAGACAGAATGGTGCCTGACACAGGACCTGACGTAGTGATCAACTGCCTCCTACTCCAATCAGCCCTGACCAATCAGTAGAATCTATGACCCAACTTCCTTAGCTACCATGGCTAATGACTTTTCCCCTTGATAACCTATTCCCTAGAGGCCATCGGGGGACCAGGTCTTAAGAGCACTAGCACACCTGTGTATCTCAGCTGGTGCCATTTCCTTATATAAACTTCTACTTTCTTTGCTGCTAACTCCTCTCCATGTCTTCTTTGGCTTTGATGTGTGCAGGCAAAACAAACTCCTTGAGTTTAGTTACAACTACCTGCTTGGTATCTCCATTTGTGCATCTTAAACTTACTCAAAAAATGAACTTTTTATTATCTTCCTTCTCCAAATCTACTCCTCCAATAGTCTTCTCCATTGCATCAAATAACAATTCCATTTTTCTAGCTGTCTGGGAAAAAATCTTGAAGTCATCCTTGACTCCTTTCTTACATTCCACAAATCATCCATTAGCAAAGTCTACTGGATTAACCTGTACAATATAGTCCAAAACTACTCACGGATCATCACTGAGACTACTATTACCCTAGTCCATGCCAATCATCTTACTAGTGTTCTATTACAATAGCCTCCTAACTAGTTACCTAGACTCTATATGATATTAAAGGCTCAGTGATGATCTTTTTTTAAAAAAAAAAAAATAAGTTATACTATAGTACTTCCTTATCCAAATGGCTTTTTCTTTCATTTACCATAAAATCAAGGTCCTTACCATTTCCTGTTAGACCAAAAAAAAGATCTGGCCTCCTATAATCTCTCTGACTTCACTGACTACTTTCCCTTTCGTTTATTCCACTCCAGACACATTGGTTCCTTGCTGGTGCTTGAACATGCCAAGTAAACTCTTATCACAAGCTGTGTGGGGGTCACCAAGACAAGTCCCAGGTTTGCTGATGTGTTAAGAGGACTCACAGAATTTAGTATGTAGTCTTACTGACCACTATAATTTACTCCTGTGTAATGATACAACACTAAATCAGCTAATGAAAAAGGTGCATGGGGGACCAGATAAAAGCATCCAAGAGTCCTTTCCAGTGGAGTCACACAGGATGCACTTAATTCTCCTAGCAATAAGTTGTGACAACACATATGAAATGTTGTCTACTGGGAAACTTCAGTAGAGACTCAGTGCCCAGTATTTACATATTAGGGGGTAGTCATGGAGGTATCCCCTGTCCGGCATGTACCAAAATTCCAAACTTCCATAAGAAAAACAGATATGTAGCATAAACCATGCTGTTCGTACAAATGGTTGAGGCACAATGAGTCACTTTTATCAGGAAATGATGAAAACTTCCAAAATGCAAGTTCTCAGAAACCAGCCAAGAGCTAGCCTTGCAAGTAGTCCTAGGTCTACTACATGAACTAGTTTCTGCACAAGTCTTACGCACTGGCTACTTCCTCTGCCTAGAACATTCTTCCCCCAGAAATCCACATTTCATTCCCTCATATCCTCCAGATGGTATCAAATATCACCTATCAGTGGTCTTCCCACCATCTTACACAAAACACATGTCCTTTGTCACCCGCATTTCCCTTACCAGGCTTTATGTTCCTATTAGCACTTACCACCTAACACAGTATCTACTTTTTTATTCACTCATTTGTACAGTGTCTGTCTCTGTCTCTGACACCTGAAATGGAAGCCCCATGGTAAAAGCAACATAGTCTACTTTGTTCCCTGCTGTATCCCCAGCACCTAGGACAATGCCAGGTACATGACTTGTAAGATTGGTACTTGTAAGATTGCTAAATGAATGAATGCTCACATGACAACCTGCATCAGAATTAGGTTTAAAGATGATGAAGACTAAACTGAATATGTCTGTCAAACATTTTCCCTACTGGCACTTACTTCTTCTTGCACATAACATTAGTAAATTATCCAGTGTCCTACTTTTCTCAGTTATGTGGGATATTTGCCAGATTCTCAATTCTGAAATAAGCGGTTACCATATCAACAGGGGTTAGGTATGTTGTGAAGACCACATGATCAGAAGATCCTGAATTCTGGGTTTAGAGGGTAGAAGTTGGAGGAAGACCGAGCTCTGTAACAATGAATCCTGAAATAACTGTTCTATATGATAACAGAACCACAAGTTTTAAAATTTTCTTAATTGACAGGTCTGGTATGGCCTTTACAAATTCCAGCAGGGGTGGCTCCATAGTGCAGTGGTTAGCACATCTGCTTTACATGCATAAGGTCGTGGGTTCACACCCCAGGTGCTCCAGGCCCCAAGTGCGCCAGGTCCCCCGGGTGTGCCAGGCCCCGGGTGCATGCCATGAACGCATGGGAGGAGATGCCCTGTCTTCAGAGATCCAGTTCTTAAGGGGAAATGGCAACCTCTGTAGGTAAGGGGTGGAAATGGGGGGAGGTGGTATTAAAGAGGGCGGGAAAATCCCAGCAGCAGCTCTAATTGGAACATATTTAATATTGCTAATTAAACTCCTGATTTCCTTATTGGTTAACAGTATTACCATTCTCCCAGTCAGTCAGGCTTGATCTTAAAAATCATTTCTGTCTCCTTCCTTACCTGCTTTTAAGTACTTCCCTCTACCCAGTGTTTTTCACACCCATCACTTTCCTTCCACTCTCACTACCACTCCTAATTTCAAACTTTTACCATTTTATGTTTGGACTTCAGCAGCAATTTGCTAACTTCACTTAAATCCATTGTATAAACTGAAACAAATGGTAACTTTAATTAAGTCATTCCTCTGTTTGAAAAACTTCTAACGCTTCCTGTTGCTTACTGATGGCATTTAAAACCTTCCACAAGTGGGCTCCAACCTACCTTTCTCATCTTTCCCCTACTCCACAGGCACTTCCCTTGCAATCAAACATTACTCCCTAAACAAAAATTACTCGCCCATTAGTATTCCTGACTTTTTCTTTGCAGACCTAATTGTTCTGTCCCTCTTCCCATCAATTCTTCCCATTTCTTAACCTATATTCTTCTTATTTATTTCAATTTCCATTTTCTTCCAAAAAATTTCTCTTCATAATCCCAGGTGAAAATACTCTGTACCACTTATTTAGCATATATTATTTCTTTTTGCTTCACAAGTAGCCACCACCTAAACTTTGAATTTCTTGATGATATGGACTGTATCTCACATATTCTGTGTATTTTCTTCTCTAAGACAGGAATTCAGTTTATTAACCAATTAATGTGACAGCCAGAGTGAGGAGGCAACGAGGGCGTAGGACCCACCACTCTCCCCCAACACAAACGTGAGTGGCACTGATATCCCTATTCTTCTGACCTATGGGGATCACGAAATCAAGTGTCAATTTTTCTGTTTTTTGCTCTACTCCCAAGCCTGAAGTGTGTGTTTCTGATCCTGCAATTTAACCTTCGCTTCTTAAAATTGTTTTGTTTACTTGTTTTGGCAGTTCTTGGAATATGCCTCAATCTTGAATAACACAGCCAAGGGCTTGCTTAGAACCCTCCCTGGATATACGCTACCTGCAGATCTAAAGAGTGAACCAACTTTAAAAAATACATTGCTATAAGGTCTAGTTAACTGCCCAGAATACTAGTCAGAGAACTTAAACGAGAGACAGAGAAAGAATAACTCAGAAAAAGTTAAGAACAAGACTGAAACAGAGGCAAACGTGTTAAAGTTTAACAGGATATCTGAAAATAATACTTATTTTATCTTTAAAATAATCAAAATAATGCAACTTGCTCACATATGAAATTAATTTTAAACCTACTCCAGGTACTTTTTTTGTACATAGCAATACCTTGAAATACGAGAGAGAATCAAACATTTCTTCAATCTGTTCTGAAGATTGAACAGATGATGATGATATTGGATGAGACGAATTCAAGGAATCTTTCTTCATGGTTTTAAGTCGCGCATCTAAGAAATCTTCATACTAACAAAAAAAAAAAGGAACAGATTTGGAAATCATAAATAGTATCCAAGGCAAAAGCAAATATAGTAAATATTTATATGAATTAGACTATTTACTGCTTAAAGTCATTATAAAAAATAACTAGCTTCATGAAACTTCAGAACATAAGTTTTTGAAGGTATAGGAAAAGTGTGATATTCATGCATGTTCCTTACATTTAAAAATAAAATTATAACCTCCTGGACACATGAAAAACAGTGTTTCCTAAACAATGGGATAAGGATAAATTAAGAATCCATTACTAAAGCAACAAAATGTCAAATCCTGATATTTGAGATGAATAATCTAAAAAGGCTAGTAGATATTTTTAAAATAAAATCTGAAATTAAAAAAATAAAAACTGGACGTTAAGCTGATTTCTTATATATAGTCCAGTTTTTCTATTAATATACATTTCCCTTAACTGAGGTTCATTTGAAATAAAATATAACTCTTAAAGAGAAAGAATTCTTAGGAGCTCAGCAGATGAGCTCCCCTAAAACACATTAGAAGCTTCTAAACATTCTGGGCACCACCAAGTGGTGAAACTGTATATCTCACTGCTTAATTAAATAGCATACACCGATTTAAAATACCTGTTTAGTCTTCCAGCTAAAAATGAATTCCTTCTACCACTCGAAATTTTTGAACAGGCCCTACACAAAAATTTCAAATTGAAAGCTCTAAGAGTACTCTTGTTTTGAAGCAGTCTTGGATCATATATCCAGGTAGTTTAACAGAAAGTCTCAGAATTTTAGGGTTGAAAGGGATCTTTATATTTTCCCATCTACTGCTTGAATTATTTGGCAATATCGGTTACATCATGGCTTGGTATACTCAAATATCTCTAAGGACAGGAAATATCTCTAGAGAGTCTAGTAATATAATGACGACATTATCACACTCTCTACAACAGAATGGTGTTTCAAGTCTTTGAAAAGAGACAAAATATGGTTTGTACCTAAAAAGGGCAAATTATTTGTCTGTATCAACCTATGTATCACTGCTACAAGCATGATCACAGTGATAATAGAGACAACGTTGCAACAAAATATCTTGATTTTTTTCTCTTTATGCACAGGATAAAAAGTTTTACTTTGCAAAAAAAAAAAAAAAAAAAAAAAAAGCTTTTCAATTTTAAATTCCCCTAAGCAGAAGGGCCACATTTATTAAAAATAAAATGAAGCAAATCAATGTAAAACATTCGCCTTAACAAAATGTAAAATAATTCCACATACTTTCAGTTTTCAATGGAATATGTCAGTAAATAAAAGCACAATTTTCATTGTCAAATCTCAAGAGGTACAGACATAAGCAACAGGGGTCAATTTTATTGTATCTTTCTAGAAATATTTTTATTACTTCAAATTCACAGAAAATACATGGCTAATATAATTTGACTATTTTTCCCCCTAGTACTCATAGTAGGCCTAACAAACATGATACTTACACTGGAGAGCTCTTCAAATATTTTTTCCAAAGAGAAGTACTCCATGAAAGTAGCAAAACCTTCATTTAGCCACAGATCATTCCACCACTGCATTGTTACCAGATTACCAAACCACTGTGGGAAAAAAAACAAACTACTAACCAACACAATATTTACATTCTTAAAAATTTTCTAATAATTGAATTGTTAGATTAATTACCTAAAACTGAAAATACAGCTATTATAGTTAAAACCATATTCAAATTAAAGACTTACAAAAGCTGTATATACTTTCAAAGTAAAATAAAAATTTTAACATTTTACCTCAACTGAATAGGAAAAAAGCAAGACAGACAATTAGCATATAGTTAGCACTTTAGCATGTTATGTTATATACTAGGTACAAAAAAACCCCCAGTTTTTAGACATCTCATTAAAAATGAAATTTAGATAATCAATTCTTCTTTCTTCTAACATCAAATTAGTAAGATTATTTTGCATTGTATCTAAGACAATCCATGACAATTAAAAAATAAATTTCTGAGAGTTTTTCCAACAATCAGAGAGCCCATACTTCATGTTTCTCTTCAGTTACTCAAGTGGAAGACAGTATTTACATGATTCAAAACAGAATTCAAACAACATTCCTTAAGAAAGTTGGCATGCATGTAAATAAATGAAATCAGAGAGGATCCTAAATGTGTCCTTCTATGAGATAGTAAGAAGAAGGAAAAAATGATGAGACTCTCCTTAAAAATGTGTCTAAAAAACCCCCGAAGTAAGGAGAGGTAACAGAGTATTAAATTTAGTCGGTGTGGCCTAGGGCTTGTCTCAAACCAGCGGTAAAATAAGGTTACAAAATACTGAAATTACAAGGGCATATTTTTCGAAGATATTTTAAAACTTGTTTCAGATGAAGATGATTTATAAGTTCTAAAGAAGAAGCAACAGAGAAATACTTCTCAAGTAGTGATGGGCGGCTCCAGAAATAACGGACCTAGAGGACATCCCCAACATCAGGGGTCCCCAACTCCTGGGCCTCAGACTGGTACTGTCCGTGGCCTGCTAGGAACCTGGCCGCACAGCAGGAGGTAAGTGGCAGGTAAGTGAACGAAGCTTTATCTGTATTTGCAGCTGCTCCCCAGTGCTAGCATCTCCATCTCAGATCATCAGGCATTAGGTTCTTATAGGAGTGCTGGTCCCTAATGCCAAAAAGTTTAGGAACTACTGTGACTACATGCCTTGTCTACTTGCCTAACACTAAAACAATAATAGTAAATAATATGTGCTTCACGTGCCAGCTTGTCATGAAGTCTTCACAAGGGATATAGAGTCATTCGGATTGAGTTTCAGATAGGGAGTAAACTACCCAGAGCATATCCTACTCTTCTTCCATGTCCTCCCATCTTCATGAAAACCTAAAACCTTGCCCAACACTGAAAAGCACCTCATCAAGAGCACAGGAGAGACAAGGTGCTGGAGAAGACAGAGGGAGGTTCATGTACCCATATGATTTTCTTTCTTTTTTTTTTCTATGTAATACAAAGTGTAACTCTCTCAAATTAATAATAATAATAATAATAATAATAATAATAATAATAATAATCTAGTCCTGGTAGGAGAGGAAAAAATAATTTAATCCTGACAACTACAGTCCAAGAGTTGTAAGAATACAATTTAGGAAAAAGATTTTTTTTCACCGCAAAGTTATACTGAGCAGCTGTCATTTGTCAGAGGCAAAACAGCTTTGTATTATTGGGGGAAAAAAGAAAGAGAGAGCTCTTGATGAAACAGTGGTTCTTCAGGGCCCAATGCTGCCACTCATTCGCAGTGTGACTTTGAGCAAGTCATTCACTTAAGCTGAATCATATCCACATCTGTAAATGGGATTATCACCTACTTTATAGTAGTTATAAAAAGTGAGATAACAGATATGAAGATGCTTTGTAAACTGTAAAGTCCTATACAAACATTAGATAGCATTTTCATTTGAAATGTGTTAAAATGCACCATTTTATTATGAAAGAAGGAAATACAAAAGTGAATTATTATTAGCATCTAAATCTATTCTAATAACCTAGAATATGAAACAGACCACAGTAAAGAGATAATAGTCTTGGCTGATGATTGATACCTGATGGGCCAGCTCATGAGCAATGATTTTAGTAACCAGTTTTCTGTCCGCCACTGAAGAAGTATTATTGTCATACAGCAGTGTCTCCTCTCGGAAAGTGAGCAAACCCCAATTTTCCATTGCTCCTGCTTCAAAGTCAGGAATAGCCACCAAATCTGGACATAACAGGAAAAAAGTGATCAACTTTTCCTCATCTAGGGCACTCTCTGGTTAAATAAAAATATTTCACCCATTATTTTATCACTGTCGATCAGGAGGCAGTGAGTTCACTTTATACTAAGGAATGGAGCCCTCCTTAGTCCTGCACGCGCCTCACCGACCCATCAGCTGAGGAAGACCTGACCGAACCCCTGGAGCATCACTGTTTCTCTGCCCCTTGCCCGAAGGAAGAGACACCTAACTCCACAGTGTGCAGGGCCAACATTCTCCTATCCAGGGCCAGCTCCATGTTGAACAACATTTGTTTTCCTAAGCTTCCATTGCTCAGTTTTTGCTATCTGAATCAGGAATTTCTTAGAAAGTTAGAAATAGTCAAAAGTCCAGACGAAACCCTATGCCAGTTCTCACTTATATGGCACATTTGTAAGTGCCCCATAAGCTTCTAGGTGTTTTAAGCTCCATGTTCAGATACATTCATAAAATTGAAATAATTTTAACAAATACAAACAGTTTTAAAACATTAACAGTATTTCTTGGTTTTCTTTTATAATAACTCTGGCAAGAGTTCTTTCTAAAAAACATTTGCAAAATGAATCTAGGTTATGATGGTAACAATGGTAACCTAAAATCTAGGTTACGATGGCACTGTTTGATTCTTACCCAATTTCTTAAGTGGGTATTGAATTTCAAAGTAGTTTTGATAAAACTCAAGAAGCTTCACAGTTGTTTCCAAAGCATGGTGAACTTGATCAATCTTTTCTGGTACAGCATATATAGAAACCTGAAAGAAAACATTGTACATGATGTAAGCACAGGTATAATTCAAATGTCATGCTATTAAGGTGAACAGTGTCAAGATTAGCATGTGTCAGAACTGCACAGAGTTGTGAGAATGTTCAAGACAGAAGCTCTTGCTTATAGTTCTTTTAGCCCCTGCAGAGTTTAGCAAGTCACTTCCATACAAAGAACAGTGTTTAAAAAGCTTGAGAATTCCTTTTTTTAAACTATTTTGGGTCACACTATAGCAATTTATAAACATTTGCCTATTTAATTTTATAATATTCTTCTCTTCCTCTCCATTACCTACAGTTGCCCCTCCTTGCATCTGAGATATGAAGATTATGAATTACTTGGACAAAACTAGATTTTCATTCTTTTAAGACCCATCACAGTGCCTGGTATCAAGCAGGCACTCAACAGAGAAAAAACACAACTTAAGAGGGAGTTAGTTCTAAAGTAAACGCATTAGGCAGAAATTTCATATTGGTGGAAATCACCCTGGAAAACCTATTTGAGACCATTACATTCCCTTTCAATAAGTCTGACACAGCTAGTTTTAATTCCAGCCTTGGAAAAAAAGACAGTTTACTTTTTCCCAGTTGTTGGCTTGTTTTTATGAACCATGCTGTATAAAAAAATGATCATACTCAGTGAGTGGCACACAGTAACTAAAACTAAATTCAACTTAAGGGGATGGTAATTCATGTCTCCACTGTCCATTCACTCCAGGACACATGCTTGCTCAGGAGGAAGGCAGATGCAATTGCTCACATTATTTAAATTATTATTCTTTTCTCTTTTGCTAACTGTATAAGTTAAACACTTATGATGTGACTAACCATAAATGTCTTATTCAATAAATATCAAAAGGCAAAATTTAAGCAATTATATTAAAAAGCAATGGATTTTAAAAAACAAGATTATGTATTGTTTTTTAATTGATTGAAAAATAAGCCCTCTATAGTCACCTGGAAAATAGAATGTGGATAAGACACAGCAGAAAATAAAAACCTCAAAATAATGATTTCAATAGGTGGGGTATGGAGACTTATTGAATAATTCATCATTTGGACAAAATATTTTGGTGTACTCTAACTTTAAATTAATTTTAGTTTCCCACTAAAGGACTGAAAGACTTAACAATTTCTAAGAGATCAACTACATTTCAGCCATAATTGCCTATAGGTGGGGCTTTCGTCTACAAAACATATGCATTAATCATGGAAACATGGGAGAAACATGGCATACAATTTTTGAGGAAATAAACAACAAAATTAAATGCATATGCTTTGTAGTTAGAGTGCCAGGTTCAAATCTCAGGTAGCTACGTGATCTTGAGCAGATTAGTTAAACTCAGTCTCTTTATCTATAAAATGATGATAAAAGTAGCTCTTACCCTCACATGGCTGCTGTGAGGATTAAATGAGCTAATACATTTACAGAACTTAGAATAGTAGGGTTCAATAAATGGTAGTTATTATCATTACTATCAACAAGACTCCCATCAGAAGTAGCCAAAATGTATGAATAGAGCATTTGTAGCAACAGTTAATGGAAAAATGAAGTATCTAGAACCAGAGTTAGTCAATTAAAAACATGTTGCATTCTGAAGTAACTATGGAAGAAATGTAATCTCTCACATCATGGGGCCACATGTACCGGACCAGCCCAACATGCTACCGTATGCAGCCCTTGGTACATGGCTGTGACCACAGCTTACTGAACTCAGCCACCACCTGCCAAGGGAACCACAAGCTCATCCTGCTGACATGCTTGCTCTTCCTGTATCCTTCTCCCTCTGAAATTAGTGTTAGCACTAAAATAATAATAAAAAAGAACCTGACATACTCCTTTTAAATCTCTAACTGCTATTATAAATGACTGTACCAAGATTACTTGGAATTTGAGATGCCATTATTATATCTGTCTGTTCTTTCCAGATATACATATTTTATGTTATAGCTGATGCTTTCATCCTGAAAATGCTATCCCAATAGAAAGACCACCTATATGCTCCAGATTTCTCCTCAAACATCCTTCTGCCAGGCATACCATTTGGCCACTCCCATCACGGTGTGTGAAAGCACCTTTCCTCAGAAGTAAAAAGAAGGAAAAGAAGTTCACGTGACACTGAAATTTGACCGAAGAGCCACTTAGTCCCATTTCTGGAATACAATAATTAGGATAAAAAGGTACTGCGGTATTTTCTCTTTCCTCTACTTCTTTTTTCTTTAAAAGAACATGTACTGTGAGTTGTCACTAGAGATAAATCATCTGGTTGTTATAACTATTATTGAACTTGTTTTAAGAGCAACAGAAGCAATAAGAAATAAACAAAGAGAGCAATCTAATTTAACAAAGAAAGTCTTGACCGACTTTTTGCTCTTGGTAAGGACACTCTAAACACTGCTCTTAGCTGGCACTCATACCTTGAGACTTAAAATTTTTCTTGCAAGATCTCTTGCTAAGACCTTTGGAAGATTTCTTAAAGATACAACCGAAGAGTCCTGGTCAACTCTCAGAGCAAAGTGTTCTTTAAGACTCAGGAGTAACAGATTTATTAGATTTAACTAAATGTGTTCCTTAATTTAAATAAAAGCAAAAGCTAGTTAAAACAAAAGGAAAAACAGAACTAATCAGATCCCCCTCTCAAAGGATAATAACATAGTCTGCTCTTCAAAAACATGAGCTTTCCTAAACAGACAGCTGAATACACAAAAAAGCAGTCCTTAAAAAAAAAAAAAGAAAAGAAAAAAGAAAGAAAAAGAAACTACCAGTATAAAGTCTATCCAGAATAACTGATGGGACTTTAAGAGAACAATATAAACTATGCACAATGTCCCTGGCTGGTGGAAAGATAGTTGAGGTAGAAATGTTGTTAGGAGAAATTTGGAAATAAGACATATTCCTGACTGAATATGAATAAATTAAAATTATAACTTGACATCGATTATTCTGTTGAAGGTTCTGTCTGTTAAAAAGACATGGTGTCCACATCTGACTAAACACCACTGGATTCTGATCCTACCTATGGTAAAAAAAATCAGGTAATCACAAAAACAAAACAAAACAAAAACCTCAAGACAACAGATAAAAGCAGTGCATTTCAAAACCAGCCTAAATTTTCTAAGTAAGTCTGATATTATTAAAGGCAGGGAGAGGTTTAAGGAATACTGAAGAATGGCCAGAAATAACAAATGTTCCTCTTTCTTCAGGCCTTTGACAACTGAACACAGTAGTCTTTGTCACTGAACACGACAAGTTTAACAATCACTAGTCAATTGTGACATCTGAAGTTGTTTGGTAAGAATGACAATAGTAAGTAAAGCCCTACTGCCTTATCCCCGGAATCTTGTGAAATAGGCCTAATGTCAAGTATTACAAAATAGAAACCATCCTAGAGATTACCACATTGTAACATAACAAAAATCCATGTCTGAATTTCTGGTCACCATACCTACATAAGTTATTTATATCATTTGGTATAAGACACAGCATATTGTGGTGAACAGTACAATTCTCACTATCACTTACTGGTTATATAATTTTGGGTCAACTACTTAACTTCTCTGAGACACTGTTTATTGATCAACAATATTGGGCTAATGCCTCCCCCTTATTTGATTTATAAAATGAAAAGATGTTTATAAATGAGTGCCTAAGACAGGTGCCAGCACAGAGTATAACTCCGTGTACGTTAGGATCGTCTACATTTCCTACTGAAAAAAGGTAAAATTAATAAAATAATTGTTTATTTGTATAACATTAACTTTTAAAAAACATATTTACTACTGGGTAGCATTAAAAATGATAAAGATTTTTATATTTATAGACATACAAGGCATTTATGATATATGTGCATATGGAAAAGAGTGTACTTTCTGTGTGTGCATATTACCATCTGATCATTTTACAGGAATTTAAAAAATTTAATCCTTGAGAGAGCAGGCTAATATAGGCAATATAGTGCTAGAGTTGTAGAAGGTGAGGTTTACGGAGGATTACAAAGGAGTCT
The DNA here is from genome assembly GCF_014176215.1 of Rousettus aegyptiacus. NCBI lineage: Eukaryota > Metazoa > Chordata > Mammalia > Chiroptera > Pteropodidae > Rousettus > Rousettus aegyptiacus. The sequence goes on from NW_023416311.1 coordinate 53,877,420, forward strand.
GCCCAATGACACATAGCTAATGGGCTACAGAGGAAGGATTTGAACCCAGGTGGACTCCCGATTCCATGAGTAACGATGTTGCATCCTAATACACATAAATAACAAGTACAAAAAGTCACCTGAAATTTCTGTCTCTCAATATCTATCTATCTATCTATCTATCTATCTATCTATCTATCTATCTATCATCTATCATCAATCAGAATGAGGTATAATATCTGAGTAATGGATAATTCCACTTGCCTACATGGAAGAATCCACACCAAGGAAATTGGAAATATAACCTAATTTATAAGAGGGCCTTGAATTTCAAAACAATGAATTTGAATGTAATCCTACAGGCAGTAAGAAGCCAACATAAAAGCTGAAAGAAAAACAGTGGGATGGAGTATGGGACAGAGGGAGGGAGAAAGGGAAAGAAGGGAGAGAGAAGGAGAGAGAGATAGAAGGACTGAGGGAAAAGAAAAAGCCAAGTCTGTACACATTTTGAGATAAAATAAAAAGTGCTGGGGGTTTTATATCAAAGAGCGTGATAAGAATTACAACAGAAATGTAACTAAAGTGCTGTGAAAGATCAGAGAGGGATGATTAACCCCAGCTGTGGAAAAAATGAAACACTTTAAGGAAAGAGAGGTCTTCGGCTGGCATGGGAGAAGCAAATCTGACTTTCTAGACGAACTCTTTGATTTCATCAAGGTTGCAACATCTAAATCAAGGGCTAAATTTGTGGTGCAATGCTTAAAGAGGAATTAATTTTTTTTTTCCGATTTAAACCAATCTTAATACCCTTTTGAAAGGTTTCTGAAAAATTTTTTGGTTTAGACTTGACAAAATCTCTTTGAATCCAAAAGTGAGTAAATCATACTGAGCATATTCGATATGCAGTCTACACTTACGCTTGATCACTTACTTTACTTCTTGAATATTTCATCCTTTAACACTGGACATAAAGGCATACAGTATTATTACCAATATATAGCCAGAGAGTCATTATTTCTGTCCCTATTTCTAAGAGTTATGGGGTGGACATGATAATCTTTTTAACAGAAGTATATTTTTTTAATTAGCACAATAATGATACAAGTATACTATGATTAAAATAAAGCTCTTTAGTCTAGAAAGGAAACCTAAATCCAATTGAATGTGTTCAAAGGGTAGACAATATATATAAAAAAGAATTCCATCATATTTCTATCATAAAGAATAATCAGTATTAGCTTTAAAAGACCATTTTCTTCTATACTGTCAGTACATGAAAATATTAGTGTTATTAGGTCTCTACTATAAAATTAAAGCATAAAATCTATCAAAAATCATTTATAGACAGGTACTCATGACAAAAAAAAAAAGCAGAGGAGCCTAATTAGATTAATAATCAATTTTGAAAAATGACAGATACACCAGACCCTTAAACAATCTTGCTCAATACTCTAAAATGGAAAAAATCAAACAGGACTTGCTTTTTTAAAAAAGGAGTGTTTCTTCTAAGTACATTTTTACACTATCTTTTAAGTCTGCACAAGGTTCTAGATTTAATGCTGCCCAATAAAATTTTCTGTATTGGTGGAAATATTCAGTATTGGTGCTACCCAGTATGGTAGCCACTAAGTCACAAGAACACTAAGAATGTGCCTACTGAAACTGAGGAAGTAAATTTTAAATTTAATTTTTTTCAACTTTAACGATGTAATATATAACATTGTGTGAGTTTAAGGTGTAAAACATGTTGAACCTCAGCAGCATTAGTTAATGCCTCCATTACCTCATATAATTACATTTTCCTTCTTATGGTGAGAATAGTTAAGGTTTACTCCTTTAATTTTCACGTTGTATAATAAATAGCATGATTAACGATCATCATCATGCTGTACTTTAGGTCCCCAGAACGTGTCCGTCTTATAACGGGAAATCTGTGCCCTTTGACCAACATCTCCCCATGTCCCCTGGCCCTTAGCTCCTGTCAACCACCATTCTACTCTGTTTTTATGAGTTTGATTTCTTTTAGATTCCACATATAAGTGAGTTTTTGTCTTTCTTTTTTACTTATGTCATTTAGCATAATGCCCTCAAGGTCCATCCATGCTGTTGTAAATGGTAGGATTTCCTTCTTTCTCAAGGCCAAATAATGTTCTATATATTATTATTCATATGGTACATATATACACCACATCTTCTTTACCCATTCATCCATAGACAGAAACCTAGGTTATTTCAAAATCTTGCCTATTGTGAATAATGCTGCATTGAACAAAGGAAAGTCTCTTTGACTTTGAAGTTCTGATTATGTTTCCCCACACATTTCTGATTTTATATATAAATGTAATTATTTATATATAAATCTGTGTGTATGTGTGAGTGTGAGTGTGTGTGTGTATGTGTGTGTGTAAATGATACAGACATCAAATCTCCAGAAGTGAAATTGCTGGATCATATGGTTACATTTTTAATATTTTGAGAAACCTCCATGTTTTCCATGGTGACTACACCAATTTACATTCCCACTAACAGTGCATAAAGGCTTCCTTTTTCTCCACATCCTCACAAACACTTGCTATCTCTTGTTCTTTTGATGATAGCCATTTTGACATGTGTGAGGTAGTATCTCACTGAGGCTTTGATTTGCATTTCTCTCGATGTAGAGCACCTTTTCATGTACCTGTTGGTCATTTGTACATCTTCTCTGGAGAAAGTTCTATTCAGTTCCTCTGCCCATTTTTTAATTGGATTGTGTTTTTGCTATGGAGTTGTATAAGTTCCTTATATATTTTAGTTATTAATCCTTTATCAGAAATATGATTATAAATATTTTCTCCCATTCTGCAGGTTGTCTTTCTGTTTTGTTGACTGTTTCTTTTGGTGTGTAGAAGTTTTAGTTTGATGTAGTCCTTGGCTATCTTTCCTTTTGTTGCTTGCACTTTTAGTATTATATAAAAAAAAAAAACCCCAAAACATTGCTAAGACCAACATCAAGGAGGTTTCCCCTATGTTTTCTTCTAGTACTTTTACAGTTTCAGATCTTACCTTTAAGCCTTTAATTCATTTCAAGTTAACTTTTGTGATGGGTGTAAGAGGAAGGTCCAATTTCTTTTTTCTGCGTGTGATTATCCAGTTTTCCTAGTACTACTTACTGAAGACACAATCCTTTCCCCACTGGGTAGTCTTGGCTCCCTTGTCAAATATTAACTGACCACAGATGAGGGAGCTTATTTCTTGGTCCTTAATTCTGTTTCATTGGTCTATGTGTCTATTTTTATGCCAGTACCATACTCTTTTGATGATCATACATACTGTTTTCATTACTACAGCTTTGTAGTATAGTCTGAAATAAGGAAGTGTGATATCCTCTAGCTATGTTCTTTCTCAAGACCCCTCCCCATATGGTGCTGGATCCCACAGCTTTCACAAAGGCATTTTTATACATGTATAAATGCCAAATTGTTGTTGTTAGGGCAGGGGAACATGAATGAGGGACATCTTATTTAGCCATGGTCCTGTTATTGAATTTTAATTTAAATCTAAATAGTTGTACTAAGCTAGTGACTACCACAGCATACACCACAGTTCTAGAAGTTTTATTATATATATTGTCTTACTGGAATTCACATTAAAAGAAACTTGAGAAATACTGACTTTCAGGTATTCAATTTATAACAGTAAGTAACAACTAAGCAAAAAGTAACATTTCTGTTATAAAGTATGAAAGCTGTGATCCAAGAGCTTGTTTTCCTTCATAAAGCAGTTACCAGAAATCATTAAAGAATTCCTCATAACCTCTTTCTAGATAAATACCAGAACAACATACCAGGGTCCCATTTATGTCCTGACTCAAGTTCTTCAACTCCCCCACAACGAAAGCAACCAGGTAAGTGCTCATCTTCACACTCTCAGAAAACTCATCCTGAACAAGTCCATCTTCCATAGCGACTGATGACTTCTGTAAGCAAAGGAAAAAGATGACAGTTCTGCAACTATGGGAATAAAGGACAGTGAAAAATAAACTGAGAAACTTAAAATTCAAAGAGGAAATAAGCAGTAAAGGTGCTGGCATATTTTAATCCCACGGCACTGGTATCTAAACAGAGCAAGGTCTTTAGCCTCAGTCTGTTCTACTATCCCTCATCATGAGGATATGTAACTTACAGTGAAGACGCTTAAGGAGTTTTTATTCTCAAAAGATGGCTTTAAATAAATGTTAGTTAGAGGTAGTAAGTAACAGTGGTTCTGTTTCTCCCCTTTAATACACCATCAAAACCCAAGTCCTCCCTTACTGACCTAGGAGGGCTCCTCCTTACTACTACAAATAGAAGAAGGAGCTACAGTGGGATATCCCTCCAAATGACCTGAAACAGCTACAGAAAGGTTTAGCCCCAAAAAGGTTTAGTGGGAGCAAAGGCAATAAGTCAATATAGAAGTCTTCAGTGGACAGAAGATGAGGGAATACATTCAACCTTACAGGATTTTCTGACTATGAATTAAGACATGTTTTGAGATAGTAGGCAAGTAAGCATTCCTTCTCTTTTAGAGGAAGATTAAGGTGAAGAATGTGGCTGGGAGTGGAGCTGTTGAAGTGGCATTCCTGCTGAAGGGCAGATCTAGTCCTCTCCTGCCTGCCAGGGTCAGCTCCACACTGTCGGATGTGGTTGCTCCTCTTCCCTAGCTGCTTGTGTTCTGAGAGGCTCCTGTGGGGCTGCTTACAGCCCCGAAGGTGTCAACAAAAGGACCCTCAAGTTCTGTTTACCACAAAAACAACTCTGCTTGATTTCACCCTCCCTGCCTCTCATGCAGAGGTCATATCCAAGAAAGACCTTTGTGTTCTTATTAAACCTCCACATTACGACACTCATTTTTCAATAAATAAAACACCAAGGTCAATCATGATTTAACAGTATCAAATGTCACTGTTTATAGGCCAGCAAATTCACCATGTCTCAGAAAATATCACTATGATCTTCAGTACTCATTCACAGTATTAATAATTTTGTACAACTTTAGTATATAGCACACACTTCACGCTTCCTGACCATACGTTCCACATCCAGCAGGTTTTCCTCTTAAGTGCGCCTCAGTCCAACTTCCCAATCGATTTCAACATATATTTCAACTTTTATTTATGTATTTTAAGAAAGAATAAGAATGTATGAGATTTAAATCATTCTCAGCAATATGGCAAAGAGGAATTCGAGTATCTGTAACAAAGAAAGAGACCTGTTCAAAGATTTTATAATCAAGGAACAGAACAGTACCTTAGGCATATTTGATAAAGCAGTGTAGTGTTCCTCCCTTATGATTCTGATGATAAATGTGGCTTTAAATGCTGGTTCATCAAAACAAGGAAATGCAGATCTTGCTGCCAAGGGTTCAAACTGAGTTGCTGCAAAGTACCTAAAACAAATGAAAATTTATCCAACAGTTATTGAGCACCTACTATTCAAGGCACCTTGCTAAATAGCAGGGGTACTAAGATAAACATCACATAATTCCAATCATTAAAGGATCCAGAACTGACTGGGAGAGGCAAAGGTTAACCAAATGACAGAAACTTGTCAGGATGCAAATCACATCATAATGGTGAAACCAAAGCTTTGGGAACAAAGAGTAGGAAACAAAGGCTGATAGCAGCTCAGATACAGTAAGGAAACTAGCTGACAAAATCTGAAGTGAGCCTTAAAAAAGGAGGACTATTTGAAAAGGTAGAGAAGGGGAGCGAGTACATTCTAGGAAGAGTGGGAAGCACAAGGAGGGAGCAGTGATGTTCAGGGACTAGAGGTGGCTATCCAGTGTTGCCGGAGATGAAGCCACAAAGGTAGACTGTGTCTGGCCAATGGGGTCTTTCAAAGGCTTCTGATAGAAGATCAGAATGAAGGGTAGTCATTAGTTGCCATTACTCTCATCTGTGCAGACTCTGGCTTCACAACCTAACCCTCAAAAGCACAAGGTGCACTTTCATGAAGATAGAAAAAATTAGGTGTCCTGTAGTACGCTGGTTTCCTTTACTCTCCTTAGAAAAGAATCAAACATTCCCCTCCCCATCCACAGCACAGCAATAACACGTGAGAATTTGACCCATATACAAGTCCTCAATTAAAGGTAGGGAGAAAAGCGTAAAAAGCAAAAGAGGAGAAATGCAGATGTTCAATTAAACAAAGGAATAAAACAGATTTGCACTTGATAAATCATCCAAAAACATGGCCATAGCGTGATAAGGGCAAATGAAGCCCTGGTGTGCATATTTCAGGTACCAGTCACTATGGTACATATACAATAACCACATTAGACATGACAGCCTCACTTGCTTAGGGCTTAGTTTCTACTTTCAAAAGAGAAATGCAAAAGAACATGGGATTTGGAGTCAGAAGATATAAACTCTGCAATTTACCAGCCATATGACTTCAGGCAAATCAGTGACCTAAGTCTCAGTTTCCTTATTTATTATATTAGGATTGAGGTAGGATCCCCTGACAAACACCTAGGGCTTTTGTTACAATCAAATAAAACTATTCATAATAATAACTACTTGTATGCTATCAAGTCCTACATAGATGTTTATTAGAAACACTAGATAGTCATAATTCCTCTTTCACACTTAAAATTATTATACTTTTTCCTGGTAAGGATTTGCTCAAATAACTTTTTCTATTGGGTAAACTGCAAGAAAAATAACAATCAACATACACAAAACAATGTGTGTATTACATTTCTAATATTCCATTTCTTCGCCTTACTCCCAAATTTTTACCCAGTTAACAGAAGATTTTAGAAGAGGGCCACTAGGGACTGGGGAATAAAGTTTGATAACATCTATACAATTCATAAAAAAAAGAGTTTACTTGGACCATCACTTTGGATAAAAACTGCATTGTGATGTTCTAAGACAAGTAATATCTTAAATTATTGTTAAAAGAGATGCAATGATAACTAGACCACATAAAAGTCCTTTTGAGGAGGCTGCTGCTTGATGATAATTTATAATCTATCCTACCTATGTTGAATATCTTGAAGCTTATTCTTGCATTAGTGACTGCATTTGCTTTTAGAAAAATGCTAGTTGCAGTCTGAGTACTACTGCCAGTAGTGCTGAAGATAATTATGAATTAGCTGGGAGTCAGGTAAGAGAGTTCAAAGCACTGATGATATAATGGGTAATAGGAAAGAGGAATGAACTAGGAAGACCATACACAACAGTGGTTAAGAATGTGGCCTGCTAGTTAAAATGACCTTGGGTTTGAGTCCCTCTCTGCTACCTGCTAGCTATAAGATGGTGAATTAATTACTTTATGTGCCTCTGCCTCCTCATCTGTAAAATGAATTAATTAATATTTAATTTTTAGCAGATTTGATAGAATAAACAAGTATATATATAGAATACTTCAAACAGTTTTTAGCACTTCAGTTTTCAGTAAATATGGGCCATTATTATTGCTAGAATTCAGGAAAGTGCACATGAAGTTCATCATGGCAAGGGAGGGCTGTGAAAAAAACAAGGGCCAGATCTTCAAAGTATCTTGAACTAAATCCTGTTAGAAATGAGGAACTGCTGTAAACCAAAGACTAGTAAGGTTAGAGCTGTACTTCTAGAAATACGAGTTTGGCCGCAGTGTGGAAGGGGCAAGAGGAGGGGGAAATGTGGTAAGATTAGAAGCCAGATCAGTTAAAGAGAATGCTTTAAGAGCTCAAGAAAAATACACTGAGGATTTAAAGACAAAGAAATAAAACACATCCTCATCCTAAATTTGTTTACTAGTCCCTTTCATATCAGTTTGTTATCTAGAACCTTAGTCAATCATCTGACAGCTTCTAGATTTAACTTCAGATCAGTGACCATCTCCACCTCTTAGATGACATCTCTGACATTCCCTTACCACAAGAAGTGTCAATACATGTTTGGCCTTTACATATATTTTTATTTTTCAATCAATAAAGAATATATTTCTTAATTACTTTACCTACCTGTTTAAATATTTATTCTTATTATGCCTGGGGGAAGGGTATAAAAAACTTCTCTAATAGGACTAAGCTAAAGTAAAAGTGGAAAAAAGACTGAAAATTTGCTTTGAATTATAGTCTTCAGACATCTTAAAAGGTATAAATAATCTTCTAAACTGTTATCTTGCATCAAGACATACATTTATATGTGTACTCATTTTACCATATCAGACAGGCTCATGAACTTACGTATTTTTTGTAACAGCAGAGTTTCACAAATTTATTCTAATAGATTTTAAAATACTACTTTTAATGCTCTATTTATTAATTTTAAGACACTGTCTTCCATTTTTCCAGAATTCCCACAACTCAATCCAGCCCATGGCAAGAGTCAACAAGTGACCATACCAAAATCACCTTATTTTGCCACATAACATTTTAAAGAGATGATAAAATTTTGTCTTAAAGGTTTGTTTGTATACTAAGAACAGTTTTTGTATATGTCCTAAAATTTCTAGATATGGTAGAGATTTTGGAAGGAGAGGTAAGAAGCTGAGCTGCTATTGCAATTATAAATTTACTTTTAATGTTAGATCTCATGAAAAGCCAGCATGTCATTTATTTTAAAAGTATTACATTAAAGAGAAAAGAGAAAAATTACTTATCTGAATAGGACTACAGATCCTGCTTTTGTCTTTTTCTCTATTTAAAATGGCTCAAAAACTTCAAAGAGATTTAAAATATTCACTTCTATTTTTCTCAATATGCCAACGCACATTAGCCATATGGCCAGCATCAGTAATTCACATACTGGCTTACAAAGTAATATGAGAGAATTTGCACTAAACATGTCTAACAAGGACTCTGTGCACACAAAAGAACTGACATTATTGCTACTTAAGAATAACCTGTAAGCAGTGTGCATTACATCTTTTCAGAAATTTGAACCATGTGCTATTTATACTAAGATTAAAGTACAAAATACATGGTCTGAATAGGGAGCTGAATATTTTATGTTTGAGTTGCTTTTTTAAAAAAATCAATTTAAGTCTCCCCTAGATTTTTTGAAAATTTCCATCAGAAATTCAAAATAGAGTGGCATTTTAAAAAAAAATAAACCAGCAAAGGTTAAGGATATGAAAAATGATATATGTAAGCATACATACATCGCACCCTCTTTTTCACAACTCTTTCTCCATCTCACTAAGCACCTCCTAAAAGTTCCACACATTAGGAAGATAGGTCTTAAAACAGTAATCCATACCCTTCTTCACTCTGCTTCCTGTAGAGATCTTGTGAGGTGAAAGAAAACTAAATTCATTTTATAAGATATAAAAAGCTCAAGATAACACACATTTTTGTGATGCAGACTGTAAATGATATCATCTTTATCCATTTCCTTCCATCAGCACACCCCAACCCCACCATGATAATATGATATATGCTCAAGGCTTTGACTAAGAGATAAATAGCACATTCTTCCAAATCACCATTCTACTATTTTACACATATTGGCCTAAATTTTTTTAAATTGTAGTTAATGTCTCTGGTGTGGGCAAAGGAATCCATATTGCAGAACTCATCACAGAGTAAAGAAGGAGAATCATTTAAGAGGGCTACATACTTTTTCTCATTATGTTCATCTGTGTAGGAAGTGCCATAAAACCCATAGTAAGAGCTAGATATATTTGCTGAGTACTCTATCTTCAAGGTATAATTGTACCCTTCAAGGAGGGCTTCAGGGACAATAATGGCGATTTGTTCATGAAACGGATACTCCAGGACTTCAATTTGTTTTTCTTGGTTCGAAACTGCTGACATAAAGGTCACTCTTGAAATATTATGGCCTGTGCTGTGAAGAATGATATTCCAAGTGGCTTGAAGAGCCTGAAGTGAAATCGTCACAGAACCCTTGAATGTCATTGAGGTTAGGTCTGGGTGGAGGTTAAGTTCATAGCGTAGTGGCATGATGGCAGTGGGAAGCCTGACTTGTGCCCATGGAAACAACTTCCCATTTGTTGCAACTGGCTGAATTAGTTTCATAGATTGGTTTTTCTTATGGCAGCCTTCTTTGGTAAAGGTACATCTGGGCAGTAGATAAATCACCATGATTACAGAAATGGCAACCAAAATGATAAAAGCACAGACCATCATGGTCCTTATAGATGGTACTGAACAAGTCCCATCTGGGCTCTGCCTGTAGCCGGCTACACTGTTCCGAAGGCCTGAGCTTCTGTTCATGAAGGACATGCCCAGCAGCTTTGCAGATGACTCATAATCCTCTTCGTCCTCATCCATCTCATGCTCACCAAGACCCCGCACCAGCAGCCGTGAACCTCGGGGCTCATATTCCACCTCATCAGGCTCTAGAGGATGTAAACATGGCTCTTTGGCTAAATCCACCACGTCTGGTTCTTCCTCAAACATGCTGTTTTCAATCATATTCCGGGGGAGCTGAAGCCGATCTAAATAACCGAAACATAAGAACAAGGCACAGAATTAGAAAGAAAAGCTCATAATAAAATATCTACTAGCAAGACCACATTTAATCTAAGAATTTTTTTTATCATCAAGACTTATTTCCATCTCAGAGCTAATGAATTAAATAAGATGTTTATAATTTTCTGGTACCCATTAAAAACTCAGGCATAAATAAAAGTGTACCACCATCATGAAACAAGAAAGCTAAGTAAACAGGCTAGTATAAAAAAAAAAAGTAGCCGAGATCAAATATTAATTTCCTTAACACACTCCTGCCCAACAACCCAGACCCCTGCCCTGAGCTTTAGAGGGCTCTGCTTTGGCCTGCCTCCAGCCATGCCTGTTCCCATAGCGTGAGGCCTCAAGATCAAAGAGATGTGCCCACCCATAGTCCATGTCCCTCTTCTGGGGTCCTGACACCAGAACTTCAGAATTCCTGCTTTTAGGTCTTTTGTGGGTCTCTGAGCTGAGTCTCATTCTCCCTAGGGAGGACCACAAACTGGTATGCCCGTTTATAGGCTTGAATGATGGTCAAGCAATAGGCTGGGTTGTTTTTTCCCCCTGGAAGAGGGATGTTCCTGTTCCATAGCGAACTGAAAGTGGCAAATAATATAGAAAATTTTCATAATAAGAAATAATAAAAAAATAAGATAAAACTATAATCCAACCTGTTTTTTCATATGTCCAGAGCATTTAGATGTACAACATATTCCCCTCCATAACAACCAAATTATATATGATGTGTATAAATGGATCTTGGGGTGGGGTAGTGGTGGGAGCTTTTACTACAAAGAACCACATTCTCCAACTTGCTAAGAGTCACTGAGAAAAAAAAAAGACTTAAAAGTAGATGTGTAGGATCAGATCAATGTTCTTTAAGAATCATAAAATTTTAGCTTTTAAGGAATCTCAAAAGTTTGGTAATTGAAACTCTCATTAACCTCTCCCTACACAGTACATATTTCTCACCCTCACAACAATTCTATAAAATGGCAAGTAGCATGACTACTTCGGACAAGAGAAAAAAAACAGAAAGGGTTAATTAGCTCTATAGAGTCACAGTTATTGTCACAAAACTGATATTGGAGCCTAGTTCTAAAAATCTGAATCCAAATTTTAGACTCTTTCCACCATTATATTGCAACCCTTTAATCAACTAATTCAATAAAAGATGAGAGCCTATATCTAAATTATTTATTTCTTTTGTACTTGACATGAAGCTGCTAAAAGTATTATTTCACCATCAGCAGAGCAAAACTTATATAAAATTACTTAATATCTAGTTTAACAGAAATGCCATGTATTTTGTGCTATTCAACAAATACTAAATAACTAAACATTGGCAACTCGTAATCCATTAAATTATCGATAAATGTTAAGATAAAAGTTACATTCTTGCTCTGTGGACCAGAGCATCTGCAAAACACTGCAGTTTTTTAGAAGAGCAGACTCTCAGGACCTTCCACTGAATCGGATGATTTACCTGCCCATAAGTTTGAGAAGCACTAGCTTGAGCCTTCTCCACAGTCAGCACTAGACACTCCATTCCTGGGTGTGTTCCAGCCACGCCAAACTCCTATTTCTGAGATCAAGCCTAGCTACTACTTCACGCTATCCTCCACACGTCTACTTTCTCTCTGCTGCCCCTGGCTGCAGTGCCATCATTTCTCCCCTCCCGTCCCAGTCCACCTGGTGAATTATTCCATAATTCAGCTTAACTTGCTACAATGTAAATTTTAAAAAGTTACTATTTTTATTACTTTTTACAAATATTTTTCCCCACTTCATCTCACCTCTTTTTGCTTTGGGGAGCACAGAGACCCCAAAGAGGTTGCTTTTTCCTATTTCTTCTCCATCCTCAATTTCATAAAAGCTATGCTACTTTAAAAGTTTTCTTTGAATAAAACATTTAATCACTTTCTAGGTGTGAGTTTAGCAAGCTGCCATCTATCCATCTCCTGTGACTTATCTGGAAATAGAAGGGTGATAGTTATAACATCCTGCTTTGGAAATTTAGTCTCCTGAACTTCCTACAGTGCCCCAACATCTTGTGACAAAGCTTTGTTTTGTTTTGATGGTTAACTGTGCTTGGGGGTCATTTACTTCATTAACAGAGTAACTATTGTTATAATTGAACTTAAAAAATGTTTTTAACTCTTAATGAACAGTTAATGGTTAGAAATTTTCTGTGCTAGCTTTTACATAACTGGTACAGTGCTGCTATAGATTAGCTGCTCAATTTGCTTTTTCATTTTAAAATGTCTATGCGGCTTTTTATGACTTTTATCTCATACGTGAAAATTATGTTCTCTCAGGCATCTGCCCGTGTGTTTTCTTCAGTGTTAGACCTGATACAGACAACAATGGAATCTGAGCGATATGTTATTTAATACATTTCTAAACTAACTCGAGGTATGATCTCAGCATATTATTTAGAGCATTCCCATCCTTGACTTCTATCACCCTAGAACTTTGTTTTTGTGTTTTTAGATTCCTCAGCTATGCTGTGTTGAATGCCAAGGGGTAATCTACAGTCTGACCATTTTTGCATCTCCTGTCTGCAATTCAGTAACCAAATCGTTGACAAGAGCTTACTTAGTCAGATGCCTGCCAAAATCCAAATAATTTACTTTATTTATCACACAGTCAGATTAATACCTATGTAGAATTTCAATCTTTCATAAATTGAACACATCGACCCATCTGCTATATTTCACTGCACATCAGAAACAAACTTTTATATGTGTGTTCAGTCATATCAAGTTAAACGTATTGAACCAGGAAATATCACTATTATTGTAGGTAGCCCATGAAGATTCAGTGTACTTCAAGCCTATTTAAGAAAATGTTGCTTTGGATTCTCAGGTCAGTACACTACACTTTGATCTTAGTATTAAATTGTAATGTAACACATGACTACCCCTGCTCTCATGGGATTTATCTGTATCGAAAGAAAGGATCCTAAAGAAACAGGAAATTTTCTAAAACCTCTTAAATCCACATATTCAAGCTATCTGTAAGTCAAAAGTAAAGAATGGCTTAGTTGAAATGTTTCAGTTTTAAAAAACATAGGCCCATGTGGTTATAATCTAAGAAAGCTAAAGACATTTCTTTTCATCAGATAACATGAACTGGTGCTCCTTGTGTTGTCTGTGGACCACTGCCAATCTGCAAACTGTTTGCTACTTGTCTGTGACAGGATACACATAGAAAATTAGTATTTAAAGACTACTATATCAATGACAGTAATTTTATGCCTATTGAACTTAATTAAAAAAAATTAAGCTTACATTTTGCATGGGTTTTTTTTTTCATTTCAATTTTCCAATGATTCATTTTTTTCCTACAAAATTTCTGTAACAAATTAAAAATTAAAAACAAGAAATGTTGATTCTTCATCTCAGATAATGTGAAAAGCAATGTTTGGATTGTCACTATAACAGCAATGGAGGTAGATGTAAAGTTCTTAACTATAACAGTAGCAGTGGAAGTGAAAAGGATTACAGGTCATGTTAAAGAGGGAGAATACACAGGAACTGATGGTCCCTTGGACCTGTAGGATAGAAAGACAGAGGGAAGTCAATTCCCTATACATGTCTGGCTTTGATAACTGGAAGAAGGAATGCCATTCATTGAGACTGAGAATATATATTTTCATATTCTATTTATTTTTTTGGGGGGGAGGGTAGGGAGTAGTGAGAACAGAGTTATGAGATGGCATTTGGTATGAGATATGACAAATTTAATATATATCTGTCAGATAGCCAGGTGAAAAAGTTTGATTAATAGCATGTTATAAAGTCAGACAAAGATTTAGACAGAGGTTGACATCCTGGCTCTTTCACTGACTGCTTGATCTCAAACAGGTTATCAAACATGCCTTAGCTTCAATTTCCTCACCTATAAATGTGGAAAACATTACCATTTTGTAAGACTGTTATAAAGATTATATTGTGAGTCTGGACTTAAAAGAGGGATATGGGTGGTAGATTCAGATTTTGAATTCACCTACTATTTAAGTACATGATCATTAAAATCATGCAGATGTGAGAGACTACCAAAAAGGAGATAAGGGTCCCATAGCATCAGCGCTAAAGGGGGTGGGCAGAGGAAGAGGGGCAGGAAAGGAGAATAAGACAAATGTCCCAGAGGAAGGATAATCTGGACAGTAACAACCCAGAGAGCAAAGGAAGAATTTTATGAAGAAAGAAGTAGTCAGCATTTAACGTCCTAGAAAGATCAAGTAAATGAGGCCTAGAAAGGCCACTATATTTGGCAATCAGGGAATTAGTGACTTTTATGAGGTGGAGTAACAGGAACAGAAGCCTGACTTTAGTGTCCCAAAGAAAAAATGAAAAGTTAACATGGGAATACAAGGGCTATAGACTATTCTTTCAAGGTATACAGTTATGTCTCAAGAGAAAAGCAAAGGGTCAAATTAAAAGATAATATGACATAAAGAAGAGTTAAATCTTTTTGGTTTTTGTTTGTTCATTTGTTTGTGTTTAAGATGGGAATAATTTAAGCATGTGCTGATTTGAGGAAGGAAAAGTAAAGAATGACAAAATGTGCAGGTGGAGAAGTTGACCAGAGAAAATACTGCATCCCAGAGAGAGAGGGAGACATCATGAGAACTCCAGTAGAAATATTAACCTCGATGGGAGCCAGGCACTCTCCTCTTCCAAGCCTGGAAGACTGGGAGGTAAGGTAGGGAAGAAGCACGTATATGAGCATGGCAAGTGAGGGTGTGAACAGCAGAGAGCCTCCATTTTCTCTGTGACAGAGAAAGCCAGGCCATCGGCCCAGAGCCAGAGGTAATTGTGGGGAAGGTATAGGTGACTTGAGGAGAAAAATATGAATATATGCTATGAAAGAGGGCTAGGGAGGGGTGACCCAAGGACAAAGTATGGCTGAGAAGTTTAGTAACAAGTCCAGTGGAATATGTCTGGCCACTAGTTTCCATGTGTCTAGCAGTGCTTACCAGCCCAGATCTAAAATAAGAGAAAGCATGTTACATGTATTTTACCACAATTAAAAATAAAAAATAAATGAATAAATTAAAAAAAAAAAAAAACACGTCGAGAAAGCAGATGGTCAATCCAGGTTTGAATATGTAGGGAGGCTGTTCTGAGAAGCTAAGGGGAAAATGCGTAGAGAGTACTGGCAAGAGAAGAAGTGATTAACTGAGTTCGATTTTAAAAAATGACAAAAAGTAAAGTTATGGCAAACAGAGTGAACAACTCGAATTAAAAGGAACAAACTTCCTACCGACTTAAATCCCTTTAAACTATCATCACATTTTCTGAGGAAATGAAATGAAATGAAATGGGGTGTATTTCCAAATCAACAAGCTGCAACAACTTTAAAAGAATAGGCCTAATCAAAATAAGCTTCTTGGGCAGATATGAAATTTACTAAATTCTATTAAATAATATAACAATTTGTTATATTTAAGTTAGGCCCTAAAAATGAAGAATTACTCTTCTGAGGCCCTTATCACACATTTAAACGAAGCTAGAAACTCCAAGCATGAGACAGCATTCACATCTTCTAGATCATTTCCAAATGGAAACTCCATTAAATTTCTGAAATGATGGCTAATTATCAAATAAAGTAACTATTTCCCTATGAGCAATCCTCTTCCATCAAAAAGAGATTTTATTTTTAAAAAGTTTAAGCTTAAAAATAAAAGACTAGAATTTAGAACAAAAAAGTGATTTTCTGAACAGCTCTAATCTGATAAAATATGATCCACCCCATCATCCCGATGTTCATGCTAAGTTAAAAATTTAGATATCACTATATAAACTGATAAGGATACCTAAATCTAAAAGGCAGTATAAGAGAGAAAAAGTTCTGAAGATGTCCTAGTGGTCCCTTTTCCTGACACGTCCTACTTCCTTACATCTCAATGTATGAGCAGTGTCATAAAACACAAAGACAAAGTCTTACGTGCATTCCTACTTTTACCCCTGATATACAGTGCTTTTTTACAAACCACATGTAATTTTCCAGTTGACGGGCCCAAGGTCATAATCCGGGATGTAGGATCCAAGCAAGGTCATTCTCTCTTCTGTTCCCCTCTCCCCTCTTGTCTCTCTTGTGAAGAGAGAAGAGAGCAGTAAATGGATGACTGGGAGTGGGAAGTGGGAAGATGAGGGAGAAATGATTCAGTTCATAGAGCACTATAAGCTCACTTTACTCTATTTAGTTATAAAAGAATCTAAGATATATTTATTTTTCCCTTTCACAAACCCCCTAAAGTTCACTTTGACACATATAAAAATGCTGTGGGAGACTTTCACTTCCAAAATGACAGAGTAATTGGTACCAGACAACTATTACAACTATTAAAATGATGCAACTATTTTCAGCTACTGGATAACACAGCAAGAATGTGACCTCTAAGCGCAAGAAAAGGTGAGCTCACATTTGCTCTGGTTCTCTCCTTAAGACAATTTCCTAATTGTAGTACAGTGAGCTGGGGTCCAAGGAGAGCAGGGCTGGTAGGCAGAGACAGGGCACCAGAGAGAAGGAAAATGTTCAAAGAAGAGACAATAAAAGTTTGTACAAGAGTTCCCTGAGAGTCCTTAACCAGTGCTGGACATAACTACAGGAGGCTTACAAAAGAGTGGTTGTAACAAAGTTAATATGGAATAGAAAGGCTAGCGGTTGAGCAATATAAGGAAACATTGGCAGTCTAACGCAGCCTGAACAGAAACTCACTAACACTCTAGACATCAACTTGCAGCACAAAGGCTTCACTTTAGGAGCAAAAGCACAACCAGGAATAAAGTCTGCTTGAGACCCTCACTAGGTAAGTCTAAAACCAAGTCCTATTAAAATTCATAGGGGATATAGAATTTGGAGGATGGGTCTTACTAAGTTAGAGGGGTCTGAGGAAAAACCTTGAGCTCTCCCCAGATCTGCCCTAACAAAGTATAAAACTAAGCCCACAAAGGCAACAGCCAGTAACTAAACTCAACATATATCATCAACACTCTCCAATACACAATAAAAAATTACTAGACACTCAATGAAACAAGAAAATGTGAACCATAGGAAAAAATAAGTCATTAGAAACTGACTTTAAGTTGACCCAGATGTTACATTTAGTAGAAACTTTGGAGCAGCTATCATAAAAATGTCTCAAAGAGTAAAGGAAATGTGTTACAACAACAACTACAACAACAAAGGAGAATCTATGAACAGATGGGAATCTCAGCAGAGAAACTGAAACTATAAAAAAGAACCGAAGGGGAGAAAAACATGAAAATTCTAGGACCGAAAGGTTTGATAACTAAAATGGAAAAAGTCACTGAATGGATTTAAACTAGAGATAGCAGAAGAAAGAGTCCATGAATTTGACAGATCACTAGCAATTAACAATTTCAGGAACAAAGAGAAAAACAGAATTAAAGAAAAATGATCACAACATCAGATATTTGTGAGACAATATGAATGGTCTAACATATATGTAACAGAGCTCCGGGAGGCTGAGAATAGGCAGAAAAAATGTTTGAAGAAATAACAGTTAAAATTTTATTAAGTTTGTTGAAAACACTATTTACCAGATCTAAAAAGCTCATCAAACTCCAAAAACGATACAAAGAAAATCATACCTGGCTACATCATGGTCAAACCATTGAAGACCAAAGATAAAGAGAAAATCTACAAGGGACTGAAAACAATGTTACATGTAGGAGAAAAAACAATGAAAACAAACAAACAAACAAACAATAAACCACCAACGTCTCATCGCAACACTGGGGGCCAGAAGATGACAGGCAACATTTTTAAGAGGCTTGAAAAAAAAACTGTCAGCTCTGAATTCTATATCTAGTGAAAACACCCTTCCGAAAACAAGATAAATACATTTTCAAATAAATAAAAGCTGACAAAAGTAATCTCAAGCAGACGAGCACTATAAGAAATTATATATAAAGGAGGTTCTTCAGGCTAGGGGGTAAATGATACCAGACAGAAATTCAAATCTTCAGGAAAGAAAGAATAATATCAGAAATGATAAATAAGTTGTTAAAAATAAAAGTTTGTATCCTTTAATCTTCTTAAAATTTCCTTAAAAGACTATATTTTAAAACTACTTGCTTAAAGTGAGAATGTTAGCAGTTTTTAACATATATAGAAATAAAAGACATGACAAGAACACAAAGAATGAAGAGGGTAAATAGGGAAGTTACATTAAATTATATTTGTGAATTGAGACGGAAATGGTTAAGTATAAAGTGAAAAGTAGGAAGTGTGAAGTAGAAAGTGAGAAGGGTCAAATGTAAAATGTGAAATGGTACAACACTGACTATAAACAGACTTTAATAAGATAAGAATGCCTATTATTAGCTCTAGAGCAATCAATGAAAAAGTAATTTAAAAGATGGATAGCTAAGAAGCCAAAAGAGGAAATAAAATGACGTACTAAAAAAATACCCAAAGAACCTTCAGAGGAATAGAGAAACAAACAAAAAAGAATGAAAATAATGGCAAAATTATAGACTTAAACCCAACTGCACAAATAATTACATTAACCGTAAGTGAATTAAATATTCCAACTAAAGGGTAGAAGTTGTCACATTGGATTTAAAAAAGCCAGATTCAACTATATACTGTCTATAAGAGATATATTTTAAATTTAAATACACAAATAGGTTAACGAAGTAGAATGAAACAAGAAATTCATCAGGATATCAATCTTAAATATGTGTGTACCTAATAATAGAGCTTCGAAATACATAAAACAGAAAATGGCAAAACACAAGAGAGAAATAGAAACATACACAATCATAACTGAAGATTTTATCATCTTTCTCTTCATAATTGATAGAACAACTAGACAACAAATAAGTAAAGCCATATAATATCTGAAATACTATCAACCAATTTGGCCTAACTGAAATTTATAGAACATTATACAAACAATTGCAAAACACATATGGAACATTCATACATATATGCTAGGCCATAATATAAACTCAATAAACTTCAAAAGACTAAAATAGATTTTTTAAAGCCTATATTCTTTGACCACAATGGAAACAATTAAAAGACTAACAGTAATATATTATCTAGACAATCTCTAGATTTTTGGAAATATAAAATAAACTTCTTAATAATCCATGAGTCAGAGAACAAACTACAAGGGATGTAGATAATACTTGAAATAAATAATAATAAAAGCATAACATATCAAAATTTGAGAGAAATTTGCTGCTTTAATTTTATGTATTAGAAAAAAGGCTTAAGATAAACAATATAAGTTTCCACCCTAGGAAGCTAGAGAAGAATAGCAAATCAAGCCTAAGTAAGTAGAAGAAATAAAAGAACAGAACAAAAATCAATGAAATGGAAAAGAGAGAAACAACAGATATTAACAAAGTAAAAAATGCTGCTGGAAGGCAGGAAAGCAGTGTTATTGGCTCTAAATCATATTCTCCTAGAAAATGGCCTAAAAATCCACATATAAAATCCTAGCAGATTTCCAAGATCAATTTTTCACTTCTCCAAAAGTCTAGTTAGGTTCATGAAAGAGACAAATCAGAATTGGGTCCCTGGCTAGAGACAGAGATCCTTTTCAAAAAGCCCAATAGTCTTATGTCTGTCTCTCTTTCAAGAATATCTGGCAAACACAAAATCATCTAGCCAGTAATAATGCTAATTATACACAAATTTAGAATATACTTATGTTCTCCCCCTACTCTTAAATAAAAAGCTAGGGAAATGGGTTTTGTTTTGTTCTTTTTATAAATTCAAGTATTTAAAATGAATCAGAGAGCTACTATATAAAGGAAACTTCTTACGATCTCTTCAAAAGTATTCTTAAGCAAAAAATCTTTACCTAACTCATCTATTTCTATATTTAGATTTTTGCATTTTTTTCTTAAAAAGGGAAACCCTTTTTTAAGTGTGCTTTTCAAACTTTAACTGAGTACTTCTCAATAGAAAAATCCAAAAGAAAAACAAAGGCTTTATTTTAAAGCATTTGACTTGAAGTGCTTACTTTATAACTCTGAGGCTCATTTTACAAAAATATAACCACCCTGCAGTAGTTCAGGTTACAATTATATGAAACCAATCTCTATAGCTAGCATCTTTGTTCTGAATCTCAGTGACCCAATGGCCAAACCTATATATAAACTGACTAAATCAGTCCTTGGCTCTCAGCCACATTTCCACAAATCCCTAAAGCACACACAACCAAGCACAGTGCTTTCTCTGCCTCTAAAGACACATATGTTGTAAACATCTCTGTTTCTCTCAAGCATGCATGGCTGTTGTGACCACTTCATCACTGTACCTTTATCCCACCCTTTTCACTCTCCTCCACCCACAGGCTTGTCTTTTCTCCCTCGTTATTATACTACTCCAACATAATCTTCTCAAACTCCTTGTTTCTTTCACCTTATTAAAATCAATTCAACTATTAATGGAAAAAAATGTCCTACTCTGGCCCTTTCCTCTACTCTCTCTAAAAGAGTACTCCATAAACATTTAGATGCCTGTTGTTGCCTTAGGATGAAAAGGTTAGAAGGACTGCAGTAAAGAAATGCTTAGATAGGCCCTGAAAAAAATAACCCAGTGAGACTTCCACAGATATTATTATTATTCCCCCTATAGTAACTCCTTGGATAATCTAGGAAAAGCAACTTGATTCATAGTAAACTTGACATAATCTAGTCATCATTCTAAAGTAATTCAGTTGGAAAATTATCCAGTACAGGGTTGCTTCTCGGTAGCCACTGTCCAGAGTTGTGTTTATAATTAGCCTGTACAGTGTTAATTATGCTGGCCACCCTGCCAATGTTCTACAGAAACTACAGGGAGAGATCAAAACAATCATTCCCGAATTATGAGTCACCTCACTCTCTTCACACTACACAGCACTGGCAGCCTCTCAAACCTGGAAAATGGAAGTTGTGCCTACCACAAGCTTACACAGGCTTTCACTTTTAGAATGAAATACTGAGTTCCAAAGCCTGCTGCATATACTTTTCTAGAATGATGAGCACATTTAATCCTGTTAACTTTTTGTTTATTAAAGAATTACAAGCTGAAGGAGAGAAGGTTTAGGAAAATTTCAAGGCCAGATTTACTCTTAGAGGGAAGAAAATTTCTACATAAGTAAACCACGATTATAAATTTTGCTTGACACTTAGATAACTCCTCCAGACAGGCTCTTATCTCATTCCTCTTTGTATCCCTGGTGCCTAGCAGGGAAGAAGCCTGCAATAAATGCTGAAAGTAGAAATATCTAATATATTAAAATGAAGTATTAATTAATGAAAGTTACCTCCACGTCTGCTCATAAACTCTTAAGAGGGCTGCATCCAGGTTTACTAAAGCTTATAATAAGATAGAATTAATAAGCTACCTATGAGGTTCCCAAGGTCCTTCTAACACCTGCTGTGGGGCGGGGCTCAGTAGCACCCCTGTGGTTACAGGCTCTGAGCCATTGCATTTCATTTCTACTGGTCACTGATTCTTTACACTTCTTACTCCATTTCCTTTTCTCTCTTTAAAGTCAGTGTGTAATTTAAATCCACTATGGTTTAGAAGGCATAAAGTATAGTAAACAGAAAACTGGGGATTCTAGTTCAGGCTCTATCACTTAAGTTGTGTGTTGGAATCTCAGTTTCCTCACTGGTAAAATTGGAATAAGTGCCCTATCTGCTTAGATTATCATAGGTGTCAAATAAGATAAGTGGGTCATGATACTCTGCAAACTGTGAAGTGCTATGCTAAAAAAGATTCTGTTGCTAATATATTAAATAATTAGGGTAGGAGCTTCAAAATAATAAGCAAATAAACGCAGCTTTTACATTTCAGCCAAGCACATTAATATTTCTTTTTAAGATCCATGAGTACAATTTCCTCCCTCACAATTTTTACTATAAAATACGATGCTTAACTATTGCTCACAGGATTTATCACTAGATAAATTCATAAAATAAGAAGAGTGCAGAAACCTCATTTTGTCTTCTGTGCCATAAATATCAATGATAACATAAGCAACAAATGGCCTCTTGATTTCTTTTATGATAAGCAACGGTAGTGTCCATGCACGATTTCAGCCAGCGTGGAGCAGAGGAACTTTAGACAATACTATGTTTCACAGAGTTTAATACACAAGCTTTATGTTTTAAGTCATCTGATTTCTAAGAAATTTGTCAAATGGCCTCCCCGATTATAAAAACATTGCAACTATTCCCAAAATATCCTTAGAAATTAAGTGTATCTGAAAGCCAAACTCATTTGCTATAATTGCACTTACACAATAAAACTTATTCAATGACAGCTAAAATATGTAAGGAGGCAATTTACATAATGCTAAACATTTTCTGGTTGAAATAACCTAAAAGGCATCATTACATAGACATCAATACTACTTTCACAAACTAAAGCATTCAGTCAATAAAATTTCCACCATGCTCAAATTCTACACTGCATTATATTTACTAATCATAGCTGCTATTTTCTATGCAGTTTTGTAGTCCTGTGAGTAAATCAACATTTTAGTACTGAAGGGAAAATGGAAAAAAGATAAACTACTTTTTAGTTTAATGCTGCAGCAACTGAAGCACATTATCTTAAATATCTATCAAGAAGAACATTGAAGGAAACATTCTACTAGAGAATGCCAATGACCAAGGAGAGTATCAAGCAGAAACGAGAATTATCTTGCACATAAAGAATCCTGTCAGGAAACGCATCAGATATAGAATTTAATGTCAAGGATCAAGGGAAAGGACAAATAAATAGCTGTATTTTAAAAACAAACCTTAATTTGTAAAATAAGAAAAGAAAAAAGAGCAGTCATTTCCTTCAGTAAAGGAAATGTTTTACCTCAACAAACAGGATGGATGTTCTTTTAACCTATATCCACTTTACGAACCTCCAAATTAACCAATGTTCTCCATCCCCTCTGTAAGACATTTTCATACGCTAAGTTCCAGTGAATGCCTACAGCTAAAGGGTTACTCTGTAGAAGTTCCAAGTACTTATACTCTCAGCAAAGTAGTTGTATTCTTACCAATAATTAGTTGTCTGTTCTTAAACCAATTTATGCTAGTTAAAATGCAACTGTAGTTATGTAATAAGTATTGTATTTAAAGAAAAAATACAAAAAATAGTTTCTATGAAAATTGAGTTATACATCAGAAAAGATCCTACAGAAGTGAGACTCCAAAATAACACTTCTGCCAAATTAAGTATTAGCAAGGAAAACAAAAAGACTGGGATACAGGTCCTAAAAGGAGTTTTGCACCCAGGCTTTGAAGTGCGTAAGTTCTCAAACTACTTGGAAAAAAAAAAAGGACCTTGAAATTTTGGTTGCATCATGGAAAGCACATTATCACATATGCGATGTAGAACTCTAATCAGTAAACCAATATGGAAAATAAAAGCTTTAGTAGATAAGATGATATTAGCAATTAAGTTTACACATTTTGACTTGAAACGCTAGAGGAATGTACTTTTCTTTATGGTTTCCATTTTTAACTAGGTTTTAAAAATCATTCATTGTGTTCAAGATATGTTAAAGGGAACTGATGTAAGTGTAAGGCTCACACCTAAGAGTTCATCTTGACAGTCAAGAGCATACATTTAAGTTCCCCTAAACACGAACCATAATGTGTACATTTACTTGGGAATGTATAAAGGACAATTTTACTAAAACACAGAACCTAGCTCTGTAAAGTTATACTCACTGATGAGTTTAAACCAATTTTTAAAATCACGTCCCATCAGTACACGTCAAAAGCCTACAATATGTTCCTTGACCAAGTAACTCCACAAGAGGAATTTATCCTAAAAGAATCTACACACATATATGTACAAGAATGTTTACAGCAGTATTGTTTACATAGCAAGAAAAAGGAAACAACCTAAATGTGTAACAATAAGGGATGGGTATGTTCATATCCAATGAAATATTACGCAGACATAAAAACTATTTATATCTACTTTAACCATAGAAAGGTGTTAAAAATATAGCATTAACAGGCAGGTTATAACATTTTAAATAAATGTTCATCCAGTTGGACATAATGTTAAGAAAAATGGTAACAGTGGTTATTTCTGGGAGGTGGAGTTATGGGTATGTTGGATGTTTTTATTATATTTTCTATTTTTACATGTAAAAAGTAGGAAAACACACTCAAACATGTACAGATCATGTTTTAATCAGTCGAGATCTAAAGTTAATAAATTAATGAAAAATTATCAACACTGTCTCAGAAATGGTCCTGGTCAGTGAAATCAGGAAACCTCCATACCAACAGAGAATTTGCTAATTTCCCATAGGACCTCCTATTAAGAGGTGGTGTCTATTATCTCCACTCCTTGAATCTGTGCCGGCCTTATAACTTGCTTTAATCAATGGAATTCAGCAGAAGTGGCACTATAACATTTCCAATCCTTGCTTTAAGGAGCCTTGCGGCTTTCACTATTTCTCCTTTGCTGATCTGAAAGCCTTGTGAGAGTAAATCTTGAGTTAGCCTCCTTGTGGATGAAGAACCACATGGAAAGACAAGCCCAGCCAACAGCCAGCACCAAAGGCCAGATATGCAAGTGAAGCTATCTTTAAGTCTTCTCTAGCTCCAAGTTAAGCTGTCAGATGACTGCTGCTACAGGTAACTTCAGGCAAGATCAGTGGAAGAAACATCCAGTTGAGACCAATACAAATTACTAACCTACAAAATCATTAGCAAATAAAATGATGGTCGTTCTAAGCCATTTGAGTTTTGTGATTTATTATGCAGCAATTGATGACTCATTTATCCCTCATCCACACAGTATACTATCACTATTTCAGTGTACATACTATTCTTACAGACTAATTTGTCCCTTAAGACAAAACTGAGGTTATGCTATGTATATCAGTTCTATGATTCCGTGACATCTTTGAAATGAGAACACACGCAGGGAGGGCCCCAGTTATTCTGGACTTCCCACTCAGACCCATCAGGAAAGAATGGAACACCTGGCATTCAGAACATTTTGCATTCTTCATACAAAAACTTCGGTGTGCAGCTGTGGGTTTCTCCCTCCAAAGCCCAAGGGGCTTTGTGTACATGATCTCAGAGCCTCTCCGGGCCTCAGCAATGAGGTTAGACATTGAAAAAAGTTAAAGCCAAGTTCATCATCACCAACACCATCATTTTAACACCACCACTAATAATAACGATGATAAAAACCAACATTCAATGAGGGCTTTAGCATGCACTAACAATGGGCTGATCACCGCAGAACAGTTCAGAATATCTTTTGAACCAGACAACCCTGCTATTTCCTGTGTAACTTTAAGCAAGTTGATTTCATCTTTCTAAGCTCAGTCTGCTCATTTGTAAAATGGAAATAAAAACAACACCTACCTCATTGAATTGTGAGAATTAAATAATACATATAAAATATTCAGAGCAGAGCCCAGCACATAGCAAGTACTCAATAATTATCAGCTTTCTGTATTATTAATTAGCATTTAACATATGTCATCTCATTCAATTTAATGTCCACAATGTTTTACAGATGAAGCAATGAGAGTGTTAGAGGTTGAAGAACTTGCTAATAAGTGGCACGGCCAAGTTCTAAACCCACATTTTTGCCTGTAGTAGCTAAACCCTCCAACACCATGTGATATGATTTAAAATAGCCCAGGAGTGTCAAAGTAGGCCCCTCTTGCCAGGGAAATGTTTCATCTCTTTGCAGCCTCTGGGGCTGGGGTGGCCACAAAGCTACCTCTCAGTCAGAGCTGAAGAGGTATATGGAGGTGTAGGATGGCCTTAGACATTAACACAACTACCACAATGTGTCTGACACGGACACTGTGGTCTCCACAACTCCCTCAGCCAGATACTTAGTAGATAATCAAAAAGTTCTCCTTGATGTTGCCCAATTACATTCACTGTATTACTCCTCCATTGTGGGCAGTAAATTGGGCTTTCCTCCTCATCAAGATTATGAAATTAATCAAATACAACACAGTAAGTGCATCTAATGAAAGCTTTATTTTTTGCTATTTCAGAAAACTAGAAGCTTTTTTAGAGACCCTCTAAACTTATTTTTGTTTTTTTACATATAAAAGAACTAACTAAAGTTTGTCCAAAGTTATTTGGGTGGTTAGTAAAAATGACTAGAACCAAGGAGATTTCTTTTTTTAATATTTGCATTTTAACTTCCCTACAGGGAGATGGAAGTGAGAGAGTTTAACCCACAGAACCACTCCGCTAAGTTTAGTTCTACCCAACTTGAGCTCAGTAATTTTGAAAACAACCACTTTCTCAGACTTACAGGAAATGGTTAAGTAACCTCAGAGAAGCCATTTGTCCTTGCACCATAGTACACAAATTAAAAAAAAAAAAAAAAAAAAAGTCCTTTACAGATAATAGAACATCCTAACATTATCCAAGTACTGAAATAGCAAATCTATAAGGTGTTACAAGTTATTACTCTATTCTACATACCCTTTTTCCTTTAAAAAAAAAGAACTATGTTTTTTAAATGAGCTTTTACATTTTATAATAAAATGAATTCTCAAGACTTTAAGACCAAACTAGAATAATAAAATTCAGTGCAGAAATAAAATGACAGTTCAAGACTGAGCAACATCATTCCATCCTGATCTTGGACAAAACAGAGACATGATTGAAAAAATTATATATTTGGAGAAATTTCTCATGTTGTTGTTCTATAGTTGATTTTTTGGGGAAAGAAACATGTGCTGTCTTTTTTTATCTTGTAGTACTAGTTAAATCCTGGTACAGGAATATGTAGCACTTGGAATGAGAGACTCTATATAAATATTACTATATTAGTTTTCTAGCTAAGTGATAAAACTTTACTAATTTTTAAAATGTATTTTTGATGCAAATATTTCTAGCACATTTTATTACTTTCCCATCAACATACGATCATCATTGTGGAAAAAAATAAACTGCACAGCTACTCGCTGGGACACTGAACTCAGTGTCTTGGCTGATGAGAGTAATAATACAGGAAATAATATCTCCATACCCATACCCCAGAATCTGGCCAATTTGCTTAAAAATGCATTTCAATGAATTTAAAATTACAGCGAATCATACTGCATGGGATTTTTTAAAAGTTATAGCTCAGATTTATTCACTGAACCAGTGTTTCATTGAAATCAAGTTTTACTGCAGCCATTGACTCCAGTTATTTTTCAGGTGATTTATAAGTTCAACCTCTGGCCGATTTTGATTATGATTCACATATAAGACAGTCATCATTTCTTAAAGATAAACAGAAATTATTCATTTTGAATAACAGAGAGAAAAGATTGAGAAAAAAATGAACAGTGCCTCAAGGACCTGTAGGACAGTAGCAACAAGACTTACATGTTAAAAATATTAGGGCAGAAAAATTATCTGAAAAAACAATGGTCTAAAACTTTGCGAATATGATTTAAGAAATTCAAGTGAACCTTAACAAAAGAACAAGCCCAAAGAAAGCCAAACCAAGACACAAATAATCAAACTGTTAAAAATCAAAAGTAAATAAAAACTTAAAACCAGCTAGGGAAAAAAATGCATGTTACACATAGGGTAACAATAATTCAAATTACCACGGATTTCTTAACAGAAAACTATGGAGGCCAGAAGTTGCTAAAACAGCATATTTAGTGTTTATATACACATATATAGAACAATTATTACATCTATCTGTGCAATACATGTAATACGTGTAATATGTTACACAAATATATCTTTGGGTAAAAGTGAATCGAGAATACATTAAAAACTCTTACAAATCAGCATATGAACAAAGAATTTGAACGGCCACTTCACAAAAGATGATACAATAATGGCCAAAAAAAAAAAGATGCTCAATAGTCCTCAGAAAAATGCAAATTAAAACCACACTGAGATAGCACTACATACCCACTGAATTGGCTAAAGTTGAAAAGATTATATCATACCAAAGGATGTGGAGAATAAGCACTATCATACACTGCTGATGGAAATGTGGAATGGTAAAACTAGTTTGGAAAAGTTGGCAGTTTCCTAAACTTAAAACATACAGCCTACCAGATAACCCAACCAATCGACTGCTAGGTATGTACCCAAGAAAAACGAAAACAACTGTCTACACGAAGACTTGTATTTGAATGTTCACAGCAGCTTTATTTGCAATAACCCAAAACAAATGTCCATTAAGGGATGAATGGATAAACAAATAATGATATATTGATATAATGGAATACTATTCAGCAATTTTTTAAAAAGAAAAAAAAACTACTGATATTATATGGACGAGTCTCAAAATAAAATTATGCTGATTGAAAAAAGTAAGGCCCAAAAAGATAGTGTATGATTAATTCCATTTATATAAAATCTATATAATTCCATTTAAATGAAATTCTATAAAATATAAACTATTTGTCTATAGTGACAGAAAGCAGGTCAGTGGTTGCCTAGGAATATGAGTAGAGGAAGGGATAAACTGTAGTGGTTTTTTTCGTTCTGCTTTAATTTTAAGTTTAAAAAATGTAACACCAAGACTTAGGAACATGCAACACTTCAGTACTCTGATTTTAATTATAAAAAAGCCAATCTGAGAGGCTTGTTCATTTGAACAATTACTGCACATTCACATGCCGTACTCCAGGGGGCTTTTTTCCACAATTACTTTTTGTTCACTCACATAAAAGAACCATAAATGGTATTCTGTTTAAAAGTATTCTTGACACTTACTATAAACACCAACAGAGTGAAGAGCTAATTCTCTATAATGTCAGCATTTCAAGGTACTTTGTATGGGTTAGGATGGTTGTGTATATGACCTACTTTTATAGGACGTTAGTTCAGTTGGCTGAACTTAGAATTGACCTACATCACTGCGTAAGTTTAAGATGTACACCATGATAATTTGAATAATGTATTGTGAAATCATTACCACCACAGGTTTAGTTAGCATCCATCATCACATACAGATACAATAAAAAGAAAATGTTCCTTGTGATGTGAACTCAGGGTCTACTATGTTAACAACTCTCCCACATATCACACAGCAGTGTCAACTACAGTCATCATGTTACACATCATACCCCTGGCACGAATTTATTTTGTAACTGGAAGTTTGTGCCTTTTGACTACTTTGCTCCATTTCTCCCTCCCCCATATCCTGCCTCTGGTCACCACAAATCTGTTCTCTTTTTCTGTTTGGTGTGTGTTCTGTTTTTTTTGTTGTTGTTAATTGCGTATTTGTTTGCTTAGATTCCATATGTGAGACCATATAGTATTTGTCATTTTCTGACTTATTTCACTTAGAGTAATGCCTCCAAGGTTCATCCACAGATCCAACCGTAGGATTTCCTTGTTTTTAAGGCTGAGTAATATTCCATTGTATGTATGTACTATAACTTCTTTATCCATTCATCTATTGATAGGTGATTCCATGTCTTGGCTATTGTAATAATACTGCTAAGAACATGGAGGTGTAGATATCATTTGAAGGAAAAGGCAGCTTTAAGTAGATCAATACTCGTCATTCATGGCCCTAAATACCCCAGGGGGAAAAAAAAAAGAGGGTTGATTCTAGTTTTCTTAAAGGTCTAGATCATTCTATAGCAGGGCAGATATGGGACGAAATAGTTTGTATTATTCTGGACTCCATAAATCAGGACAAACAGTAAAAAATAATAATTGAACTTAATCATGTAGGCCTTTAATTTATTAAAATCAAGGTAAGCCTTAAAAATCACCAAGAAGCTAAGAAGTTAAATGACGTTTCCATATTATAAGCATGTTGGAGGGAGGGCTTTAAAGAGAAGCATGTTAAAAATCCTTCAGGTATAAACACAAAATAGATAAAACTCAATTCTTTTTTTTTTTAAAGGCAGTTAAATAGTTTTTAAAAATTTTGTGTCCTCCCCAGTTTAGAACTATCAGAGCTGAAATAAGTAACTGTAGAATCCTCAAAAATAAGGCACCTGATATATGGTTTGTCAGATGTGCCTGTCTAGAACATTTCTTTCTCCTGTGACCTAGATCTATCTTAAGAAACCTGCTGCCCAATTCCAACAGCTCCACTTTTACCAGCTTTGGATTCCTAAGGTATTCTCGCCTGTCACTGTAAAAGACAGGTTTATTGTTTAGAGTAAGATGTAGTACTGGCACCTTGGGCAACCCTGAAACTCTTTCAGTGGGTCTTCGAGGTCAAAACTATTTTCATAATAAGAGGTTATTTGCTGTTTCATACCCAGTCTCTCATGAGTGAACATTGAGCTATCCATAGGCTACATGACATGTGATTATATCAGACTGAATGCAGAAGGAAATTTGAAAATCTAGTTTTTTATTAAGCCAGACGTTGAAGAGATTTGCAACAATGTAAAATTATGCCTCTCGCTAATTTTTTTGTTTTTGAAAACAGTTATTTTTCATTAAAAGACATTACTTATGTTAACATGTATAAGTTTTTATTGTTATTATGAAATTAATATTCTTAAATTTTTTAAGTGTTAGTTTCTAACAGTAAATATCTAGAGGTATAACCCACATGAACAAATACTTTTAGAGGTCCACAATAATTTTTAAGCGTATAAAAGGTGTTCTGAGACCAAAAAGTTTGAGAAGCAAAACTCTGACTTCAAAGAAAAAAAATCTCAAACTCTCCAGACATATTGATTCAAGCATGTAAGTTTCAGTATGCTGTTTGAAAAAAGCATGTATATAAACATAAAAAGTAAGGAAAATAAATATAGAAGATCTGGATCACTCTATAGTAGGGCAGGAAGGGACAAAGAGTTTGGGATCATTCTGGATTACTGGGTCCAGAAGAAAGTAATTGAACTTCACCATATGTGCTCCTTTGAGCATCCTCAGGCAGGAATGTAGACTCCAATAATTTGTTCCAGTGGAAAAACACAATCTACTTTACCCTGAGGTAAACAAACTGTCCAAAACAAAGGCTGCATGTTATGGACTGGATTGAACCCCCCCGCCCCCCGCCCGCAAAATTCTTATGTTGTAATGTTAACCCCCAGTGTGATTGGGGACATTTGGGGACAGGGCCTTTAAGGACAAAATTAGGTTAAATGAGATCATAAGAGTGAGGCTGACAGGACTAGTGTCTTATAAGAGGGAGACATACCAGAGCTCTCTACAAGCACACAGGAATGGCATGTGAGGATACAGCAAGGTGGCCATCAGCAAGCCCGGAAGAGGGCTCTCACCAGAAACCAACCATGCCTGGTGCCTTGGTCTTGAACCTGAACAACTAACCTCCACACCACAACTGTAAGAAAAATAAAATTAAACCACCCAGTCTGTGGTATTTTATTATGGCAGCCTGAGCTAACTAATACACTGCCTAGATTGTGTTTCCATGTAAGTACTCCATATATATACTGAGTTAGAGGGGGGCAAAGTGGGGTTTTTTTTTTTTTTTAAGAGGGAAGGAGGTGTTGAATACTGTCTTCACAGTTCACACACCATTATTCATGTTACGTGGTCACTAGGAAGTTGTATAGGTTCTGTTCTTCTCCAGATGTCATTTAATTTTTATCCTTGGATCAACATCAGGACAGAAACATCTCCTGACTAGTTTCACAGCCAACCTCATGCTGTAATTAACTCATACTATTAGTTATTCTGTTATAACAGCGAATAGGGAGCCCTGCCTCTCAGAGGCTTTCCTGAATTGACAGCCATGATGTAGCTTCACTTCCTTTACTCTTTCCATAAGGCCACATGAATGCTATGTATGACCAATTGGTGCCTTCCTCTCAATTCTGAGATAATTAGGAAATTCTTTTTGAGTTGAATTTAATTGGCTCGGGAATTTTTTTTTTTTTTTTTTTTTTTTTGGCTCTCTAATGAAGGGCAAACTACCCCAACAGCAGGTCAGCCAGAAGGTCCTATACCACTGCTGGACAAGAAATTGATTTAACTGCATCACTTCAGTCTCTAGCTGTGGAGTAAGCACAGAAGATAAATGAAGGGAAGAGGAAAATATGGGGTCATTCTTCGATTTTGATTTTGAAATGCTTCAGAGTAAAAGACTCCAGCTTCTTTTACCATCATCTTCTTCCTCTCAAACACTGAGACCATGTCTTATTGAGCACTTTGTACAAAGCACCTGCTGTGTCTGAAATGCAGCAAGTGCTCAAAATGTATTTCAGTGAAAAGAGAAGCTGAATGAACGCTGATAAGACTATTCCCAAAACAATTCGATTTAGAATTACTCTATTTGCTATAGAAAAAGGAAAAAAGCATTAAAATTCAACTTTACTTAGAAAAAAAATAGGAAAAAAACCTCTAAATTAAAAAAAAGTACAAACAAAACAAAAATGTTATTTAAATGTTCATTTTGAAGGTATTTTAAGTAATACTAATCTCCAATATATTTATTGAACATCTAATACATGTGGGATACTATGTAAGTTGCCAACTCTAGTAGCAACCAAATACGAAGAACTGTTTATTTGTTATATGTAATTGATGGTTTCTGGCTAAACAAGTATATACATTCCTCATATAGAACTCAAAATGTGGTTTTAAACATTTAGTAAATGGAGTCCTAAACAAGTGGTACCTCTACTCTCATAAGATACCATTTATGTTTCTTTGAGCATCCTTGGGTAGAAATGCGAGCTCCAATATTTCATTCCTGTGAGAAAATACTATCTTCTTAACGCTGAGGTTTCCCAGAAACAATCATGGCCCCCAAATGAGAAATGCCTCTATCCTGTCCCCATGCAATCCATCCAAATAGCCACCTGAAGGATTATTCCTTACATCATTCATATTGCTATTGGGTCAAAAGCGCTACTTTATATGTTTTAGAAGTTCAAACTATTATCTTTGTGTGTAGGGGGGGGCAGTTTCAGAGACTCCTAGCAGGGTGTAGGTAAGAAGGTAAATGGCCATGATTCATATCATGCTCAGAGCCAAAAACTGCTGCCAAGTTACAATACTTTGGCAAAAATAATAATAATAAAATAAGGATGTCACAGTCGCCATCAGAAATACAAATTCACTAGTAAAACTAGCCTCTTATAGGCTTCCTGTAAGGAAACATAGCAAAATAGGTATGAATTTAAACAGAGACATGTTTGTTTACATTTCTGATACCTATGAAATACAGGCCTTGTTACCAGTTAATGAAGTACCCTTATTCTATATCTCCGTGTTAACACTACCCCTTTTGGTCTTAAATTCCTAACTACTTAGACCCTACCTGACAGACAAAATATATTTAATACCTGATCTAAGACTAAAACAAGTTCCACTTGTATGAATAATGAGGTGTTGCATATTACATTTGCTTAAAGGAACCAGAAAAACACATCTACACCAAATTGGATATAGAAATGAATAGTTCCTCTACTCTTACACAGCACTTCCTTGAAAGTGTTTTAAATGAATAATAACAGTAATGGAAAGAATCCTCCTATACTGGCCTCTAGCCTTTAATAAATAAGACACAAGAAATATTATTGGTTCCCCAATTTTAAAAACCTGGCTGGAATATGTCAAACCACCCTGCATCTGAAACCTCAGCTAATATTAGAAAAAGTTTCTGTTTCTGCGCACATTTTAGTTTTTAAGTAAAGACAGTAAAACGTCTTGGTACTATCCTGGAATAAGAATCCCAGAGTTAGCAACTAAGGAGTTAGGATTTGAATGCAGCAGTCTGAACTGCTCTTTTCTATTATACTACGCAAAACAGTAGTCTTACAAAATGAGATAGATTCATGGATAGATCTCCAAAATGAAAAAAGTACAAAATCAAATGTGTTTAAGGAAAGTGGTGTGGGATGGGTCCTGTGCTTCTTGAAGCCTGAGAGTTTCTGAAGAGAATGTATTATTTTGTGCTTTCATATACTTTTTAAAAAAATTAATTCTGCTGGATTATAAGCTCCACAAGGGCAGACCATGCTGTATTCATTATCTGTACTCTAAGAACAAAGCTTGGCACAAGTTAGCACACAGCGAAGATATATTTAAATGTATTTATTCTCTGAGGGGGCTATCTTTTCAAAAATTATTATCTTTTTAAAAAGAGATAAAGGGTACACGTCAAAAAGAAATTTCAAAAACACCTGTTAATTGAGGCAGTTTAAAATGGCATGCAAAAAGAACCTGTATTAAAATATTCACTCTATGCTTCTCTGAGTCCTACTCCTGACACCCCAAAAGAAGGACAGAGTAAAGAAACATGGAAAACTAATTTTTGTTTGTTCTATTTTCAGTCTTGATGATAAAAATAAGAGATGGAAAAAAACTATTAGCATAGTATAAAATGAAAGAAATTCAAAATGAAAAAAGTGGGAAAATAACCCCCAAAAAAGAAAAATAACAATTAAGTAGATTTGAACCACAGTGTTAGTAGGTTTCAATAAAACAAAATTGAGCCTAAAGCATTAATCTCCTAAAAAATTTTTTGTTCAATATAGTCCATATATACATATTTATCTTATTTTCTCTGGTTGTTACGCACAATAGAATATAGAACCAAGAGAAAATATAAAATTTACAAATATGCACGAAGTTCTAAAAATAACCATTTAGTCCTACTAATCAGTATTCAAAAACATTGTAGATTCCACAGAGAAAATACTCTAGTTAAAATTCTGGCTGGAGTATACCTAAAAAGCATCAAGTTAACAAATGAAACATAATATTCTATGGACTAAAGAATACAGATAAACAGTATGGAATATTGAGAGCATTATTTATTATTATGACAATGATCAGAATTCACATAATGATATGCCATTTTATTCACTTAAAAGTTAGTCGATTTCCTTGTGGGGGAAAAATTAAATTAGTTTAGCTTAATTTTCAATTTTCTTTTCCTTTTCTAGGCTAAATTATTTATCTTAATGTTTATATTTATATTAAAGTTGTCCTCCAGTCCAAATTTATAATCTTTATCTTATATAATACTTTAAAAATCTTTCCTCTTAACACAGGTCCCACAGTCCTTGATGATCCTCAGTGTACCCCTTAGAAAGATTCAGCTATAAAAAGCAACTGAAATTGTCAACGATGTCTAAATATTTATGCTCATTAATTTCTC
This sequence comes from Rousettus aegyptiacus, assembly GCF_014176215.1. Taxonomy (NCBI): domain Eukaryota; kingdom Metazoa; phylum Chordata; class Mammalia; order Chiroptera; family Pteropodidae; genus Rousettus; species Rousettus aegyptiacus. The sequence goes on from NW_023416311.1 coordinate 53,912,880, forward strand.
AGGCAAATCTACAAAGTGGTAAACACCTAAGATCTAAGGCTAAAAGTTTATTCTTAATTCCATCAATTATCTGGATATAGTTTTCAAAAGAATCTTAACCTGCCATAATTCCTTATTCAAAATTAAAAATGCCAAAAATCACCAAAAAGTGATTTAACACAGAATGTATATCACTGAATGAGATCAGCAAAATAAATTTTTAAGAACCTTTCGATGTGCACACAATGCTTAAGAGTTAGAAAATACTTCAGTGGGTAAATATATTTGCTGAACTTGATCTCAGATGGATTTGAACAACGAATTATTTTGCTGATAATTCTCTGAAATATTTTTCCATCTGACTCATCAGACTGATAAAGCACAAGGTAATGATAGTCTTAAATCTCTATAGCAAAAACTCTGCCATCAATTTACAACTTACTGAGAGTCAGTTTGTCGACAGCCCACTTTTAAAAAAATAGTAATGATTATCCAAGAGTCTGGGATTGTAACCACATTTTTTTCTACCAGTGGTCATTGTCATTTGATTATCTGCCAAGAAAAGCTTCTATGCACGAATTCTTCAAGTCTTTTCTCAAATTGGCAATTAATTAAAACAGAACTATATACTCAACAAAAGTGGACAACTAAACTCAAAGCTAGCCACATTTTGGTGAATGTTTATTTCTAACTAAACACACACACATATTTTTATTATCTGATCCCCAAGTCAATCTAGATCCTCTTTTCTACATTTAATTATTTTTCTGTGTGCTTCCTTCAACTAAAAAGTTACCTCAGTAGCCTGTCTTGATGCAAACGAAAGTGAGGCTGCTGTTCCAAAGAGCAATTCATTTCTTATTCCCACTAATAACCAATAAATACTCTGCTCAGTCTGAGATGTTTTCTTAATCTAGCCACTCAATCTAGACTCTGCATGGACAATGTCAGTGGCCCAAAGAGTTAGGTACTTAACATTTAGTTTAAAAAAGCAGAGAAACTACTGTTAATATGCACAAGGGGGAACCATCCCAAACTCTTGGAAACGATCTTGATCAATCTGGGGAACACCTCCCACCACACCCCAAGGTGCACAGCGGCCTCCCTTACTTAACTATTGAGGTCCTTTTGACAATTATGGGGCAAGAAGAAACTAGACAAGTATGACGCAACCTCTGTCTTCAAATCACACTACCAATACCAAACTTAAATAAAGACCTTTGAAACATTTAACTCTCCTCAATCACTCACTCCCACTAATCTCAACACACTTTTTCCTCTAAAGAAAACTTTGGGATGGTATAATGCTGTTGAAATGATGAACACTCTATTTTAAATCTCACAAATTAAGTTACAGCTGTGAGAAATACTATGGCCCAAAGCCTTTTTGCCCACCAGAAAGTTCCTCTATGACACCAAATGATTCCTGAGGCAGTGTCTGGGAAACACTACCACAGAGCCCTCGTCATCACTGCTGTGAAAAGAGCACACCCAACCCACAGAGGTACCAGTTCTTTCACTTCATTTCCCATCATCCTATTCTCCCAGCTTATAAAATTCCCCCCATCCCCCATCCCAAAACATCAGGAAGTCTTCTTTTACTACCTTCAACCAGCTCACTGGCTTGGCCTCCTCCAATAATACAGAGGGACTGGAGAAGGCTTTGGACCACCCAGCCCCCCAATCCACAGAAGTCTGGACAACTGGCTTGAGTTTTGTTTTGGTGGCTGCATTCTTGAAATACATGGGAAGAATGCCCAGGAAGATCTTCATTAAGAAAACACTCCAAAAGGAAAAGCACTTCAAAGGATCTTCTACAGTTGACTTGATTCTCCACTGTTTTTTCAAAATCCCTTGTAAGCCTGAATTTTCTTTATTTAACAAAAGGAACTGGTTTCCTCATAGTTTAGATGCGAAGGTTGGAATGTAAAAAAATTTAATTGTCTCATTGTTCAAGCATCAGTAGAAAAGTGAAGTAAAACTAGGCTATAAAGAACAGGGACTGCTATCATAATGGTCCCACAAAGTCAATGGCTCTATAGCCCTCTTTTGTATTTATTTTCCCCTTAAAATCTAAAACATTCAGGAAAGTTAACAATCCTAACTTACAAGTAACTATGAAAGAGAGAAGTGCATAGTATGATCAAACTTATGGCAAATGTTTCCTAACTACTAGGGCCTTCAAATGCCTTAACTGATTCGTCCCCTCCCCGCTCAACTACTTTTGTCCAACCAGATCCACCTACCTGTCCCAACCCTGAATCTATCTTTCAGCTTCATACACAGTGTCCTGCTCTCCAAAGGAGGCTCATTTCTGAGCCAAAGATTTACAAGACTCAAGGCATGACCATTTTGAAAATCTCTGCCCATTAGACGACTCCTTTACATAAATCTATACATTTCTTTCACCTTTTTCACTAATTCTCCTAGGTCTCAATTTTCCCTGAAGATCTTTGGATTCAAAGTCCTATGGGAGCTCCCAGGACAATCACAAATGAATTCACAACAATGAATCAGGTTACAGGGGAACCCTGACCATTATTCCACAAAGATGGGGACTCTGTCACATTTATAGCACAGAAACATTAAGGTGATGAGGAGCTTTCTCAAAAAAGGCCACTAGATAAAAAAGGAACAAAAGAGCTCCAAAATCTCCCACCACTCTCTCAATCTTGAATTCCTGTGAACACTCAGAAAAAAATGCATATTGAGGGATTCAAAAAAAAAAAGACTAGTTTCTCTGGTTGCTCCAATAGCATTATGCAAAGGCCTATGTGTTAGTGCCAACTCCAACCTCCTACAGTTTTCAAGACATGAGGTAACTAATTTATAGAACATGGCTGCACCGTCCTCTTCACCTCAACTGCCAAGAGCCAGGGGCCTCATCTAATTCCATTCCAACTTCTGGGGTAATCTTGGCGAATGTCCTCCACATCTCAAATTCCTAAAGCTTCAGAGAGGGTCAAAATGCTGCTGTTTTCTAACAGGAGTATTACACTAATCAGTAGAAATGTGAGCTTATTGGTAACAGATGTTATATAAATAGGTTATAAAGACAATCCTATACATTTATTTTATAATTACAAAACTGTCTTAAAGTTTTATTGCTTTTTTACTTCTTTTGTCTTTTTCTATTTTTATATTAGCATGAAAATAAAACAGATTCTTCCATTTCATTTCTCTTATTAAGGTTAGCATTATCTGATGACAAGTCTGCGGGGTCTTTTCTAACAGTGTCTAGCAGAAAATCTTCTTGTAAGTGGGCATTCAAAAAATGGTGTCTGACTGAACTACTGAGAAAATTACCCTTGCTAATTTTCTATATAATAATTTCCTTATAATCAATCTTTCTTGGCTATAAATCTTCCAGACTGAGTTTTCAAGGATCATCCATAGATAAATAATGATCACTGGTTTTAACTACATCTAATAGAGGCTGTCTATCTTGTCCCAAGATACTCTTTCTTAGAGGTTGTTATGTAAAGCAAATAACTTTTCCACTACTGTTTTCCAGCTAAAAACTGAATTGGTTTCTAGTTACAGCCTCAATCTTAGACTATTAAATGATGTTAACACTATTCCTATATAGTTCCTATTTTCCTTAAATGAAATAAAAAACTTAAGACAGAAGGACTAAAAAGAGAATTTAACTTGCATTCCATTACATGGAGAAACTACACTTTGCCATTTTATAAGGGTTTTCTCTTAATGTGGTAGTTTATCACAGAATAAAAGAAAAATATATATAAATAAAATGTGGCAAGTTCACATTTTTGACTGATAATGCAGAAAATTTTTTTTAAAGAAATGCATACTATAGGACAATTATTATTTGTAAGATAAAAAGATGATATCAATTTTACACTGTCTTATAATCCATGAATATCTAATTTATTGTTCAGGATTCTCATTTTGGAAATTGGGAAACACTTTCAATGAGATGCCAATCTGAAAACAAAAACAAAAATAGTTTTATGAGACAGGAAAATCCTCCTTGCTTGATTATGTACCAAGCTGTAGTATGAAAATGATTTCTGTTCATATGAAAAAATCGACAAATTGTTTAAATTATGTTTTCAGTTCTGGGACTTCAAAATATTGATCCTTTTTCACTCTCTAGATTTATTTCAGGCCATACCACAAACTAGAAAGCACAGAGGTAAATATACATATACAGATACACACACATAACACAAACATATATATATGCGTGCACTCACGCACAGGAAAAGAGATCCTTCTCTGTCAATATGCTTCCAAATCCTGAATTTGCTCCCTCCTGGTAAATACTTCTAACATCCTCAAAATGAAGTTGCAGATTCCTAGGTTCAACAACCTCAGATCTACTCAGATTCTGAGGGTGAGCCCTGACAACTATATCCCTTAATAAGAGTTTAAGTTACTCTGAAATATCCCAACCCTGCATCCACATGAGGACAAATAAAGCTAGCCAGTCATCAAATAATTATTTGCCTTAAACTAGTAATATCTATCTAAAGACCTAAAGAGTTGCCACCACTTTTTGTTTGTTTGTGTTATGGTAGTATATAAATCACTACCTACCGAACAGGACATAATAGTTACTGTTAAATCATTCTTGAGTACTGGTCCAGCACATCTCTCTCTCCCTACACACACACACAGTCACCAAAGATCCAAAGCCAGAATGGATGTCCAGCCTTCAACATAATAGTCAGCAGTCCCTCTCAAGTGCAAGACCAAAAATATCTCCTGAGCCAAATGGGTATTGCTGACACTAAGATCCCTCTTTATAAGCCTTTTCTGGAGATGTGCATATTAAATAGTTTACAGCAGTATGTTACCTGGATAGGTTAACATAAGATGTTCATCAAATAAACCATTATCAGTAGGCAGAGAGGAGGGCCCAAGAAAAATGAGCCAGCAGCAAGTTTTAACAGGGAAAGTACAGAAAGATAGCTAGAATATATGAGTAGTGAAAGCCAGAATGACATAACAGAAACTAAATTTGCCTCCTTTACAAATTTATAGGTCAGAGGGTAAAATCACAAGATTTAAACTGAAAGCTATATGTTCCTGAATTAGTAAAACTGTCTTTGTTAAGCTGTTACAATTCTTTTCATATACATAAATACATGAGAAAATTTAAGTGGTGAAAATTTTGTTAAAAGAATGTGAATGTGTAACAAAAGACAATACCAAACTTTGATGATTCCTGCAATCATAAATTATATGGATAATATTCTATACCAGAATACTCAGATCTATAGAAGATTAAATGTACATATCCTTTGTACTCAAAAGGATTAAGTACAAAGATAAACATACTTTCTGCAATACCATGTCCTGTTTGAAGACACTAGAAAATTCTACAGCTATCCTTGAAAAGTTCTGAAATATAAAACCAGTCTACCTTAAACCTGAAAACACCTCAAATTGCTAGGAGCGAATCTCTTGACTTTTGAGGTTGTAGTTTCTATTCTCCTTGTTAAAGGATGCCAGATAAGGCTCTAAACAGTGATTAATACATTAACCAAAATGATGTATTGCCAAAATGTCTCCAGCACAGACTTAGAGAACCTGGAAGACAGATAGGAAAGGATTAGAAATCCAATTTCCTACATGAAATTTGAAGGATTGCTTCTTTTTTGTTCTCCTCTGTAGGACTTTTCCACTGCTCTCCTAAATGTGACAATTTACAAATATTCATATCCAGAGGAGCTTATTCTCAGAGGGGAGTAAAGACCCCTATTTTAAGACTTGAGAATGTACTTTAATTCTGTAGGCACAGTTTCACCAAATCAGCTAGCAATGATCTTGACCCAGTGGATGACTCAGCCTTGTGCGGATATTTTTTTTTAAAATTTACATTAAATTTCACATTTAAAATCCTACAAAGATGGAAGCTCCAAGCATTCTACCTAGAACAAAGAAAAAGCCTTGGAATAGTCATTTGAAAGGATTTCACCATTTGTATTTAACATATTTTACACTAAAGTACTAGATGGTCTCTAAGGTTCCTTTCCATTTAAATCTTCCTTAATTCTAGTAGTGACTTTACCAGGCTCTGCTTTGAGCCTTAGCAATTACAAATAGAACATGAGAAAGAAAATTCAGAATTAAAGTTGTCATAATTAAGCCTAATTAAACAGCACAGACAGGAAGATGGCAGTAGAATAAAGCATTCTGAATTAGGGACAGGGAAAATATAATGAGTAGTTCACAGGCCCATTCGTGAAGCACAACATACAACAAAGTCTGGATGGTGTCTGGAATATACAGTGCACAATTGTCTGTCTCTTGAGTGGCAACTTACCTACCGAAACGGGGTAGACTCTGGCTTCTATTAATGACAAATTATCTAATTAACTATTGGCAGGAAAACACATATCAACTAGAGAATGAATTCTCTAAGTGTGAGTTCTCCCTTACAGGTAGTTTTCCTACTTTTTATCCCAAAAGGGAATCCATATAATCAATGCCGCAAAATGGTAAGACATCTCACCCTTATATTTTGACTCCGGCACTTCTGTTCCAAACAAAAGCCATCGTTTTAACTAGGATGGGATTTATTCTCTTCATTCAGTAAAGGGCTGTGGCTGTTTGCAGGGCATCCTGCAGGCTCCTACTTTGACCCTCCTCTCAAGTCACATTGTGATATCACTGTGACGGACCCTCGATATTAAATAAGACTTCATTTGAAAAAGTGATGTTATCTGGAGCCAGGAAAGGAAGCTTGAACACCCTGCGGAGTGCCTCATCACCAGACAGAAGGAGGCAATGCGGGCGGGCAGGCACCTCCTCGGCACCGAGCAGAGGTTGGTTAAACAAGCTTTTCCCCAAGTTTCCTTTCCTTCCACTAAATTAACCTGCCAAGTTCCCCCCTCCCCTCCCCCACACTGTCCTATTAGGAAAAGTCACGCCAGCAACTCGCAGAAGGACAGGGAGACAGCTCCCAGAGCAGCAGAGAAGTTGGGTTTGGCAAGGGCCACGGCTTAACCCTTTCTACACGAGAGCCGCGGCCGGCACCCATTCTCCGGGGTCAAACCCGGGCTGCTAACTTTCCCCGGCCCCCACCTCCGCGCACGGCAGCCCAAACTTTGCCGTTCCTCCACCTGGCTGCGCAGCGGAGCGTGGGTCCCGCGGCACCCGATGCCCCCCCCCCCAACCCCGGGCAGGCAGTGGCGCTGACCTTCACACCAGCCCGCTGCCCCGCGCTGGCCGCCGCCCGACCCTCAGCCCCCAAGCCTGCGGCCGCCTCCCCCAGTCCTTTCCCCGCCCCCCAAACACTCGCGGGAAACCCGCGGTGGGGGCGACAGCCCGATTCCTAGTGTCACGACTGGCCCCGATCCCCTGGGCCCCAAAGAGCCTCAGCTCCGACACGTCTGGCTGCCCACTCACCACTGGTGAAGGGCTCCATTTTCCCCCCGCCGCCGCTCCTTACAGCCGGAGCACCCTAGCTTCCTACTCCGAGAGCTGAAGCGGCCCTGCCGACTGAGCATGCCCAGCGCGGCCGCCGAGGGCTGTTGGGGAGGTGCCGCGAGGGGCGGCCCCGCTCCGCCGATCTGCCGTCCCGCTGCTCCGGGTTTTCGCGACAGCTGCAGAAAATGCGAGGGAGGCCAGAGAGAAAAGCACCGCATCGCCCCAAGCCAACTCCTGGGAGAGGAAGGAAGAGAGCAGGTTTGAGCTGGAGACGGGCCCGTGGGCGGGGCTTGAAGAAGCCCTGCCCCCCCGCCAGAAAGGCCGGCGTTTTTGTCTCTTACAGCCCCCGGAACAACGTTCAGTCGTTCGGCAAAAGTGACAGCCCACTGCGTCCCTCCCGGCTGGGTCCTAGGCGCCGGAACGCAGAAATGACCGTGGGAGAAAAACACGGTCATTGCCCCATGGAGTGGACATTCCAGAAACACAATAAACAGAAGATACACGAGGCTGAAATAATGCTCCGCTGAGCATTAAATCAGGGTGATGTGATGGAGAGTGAGTCGCTAATTCGGATGGCTTGGTGAGGAGAGGCCTCCCTGGGAGGTGCCACTGTAGCCGAGATTTGAAGGCGGAGCAAGAGCCTGAGGGCGAAGGTTTCCCTGGGGAGACTGGCTCCGGGGAGCTCACTTCACCAAGGCTCACAGGAGCAGGCGCTGTGGGCCGTCTCGGCAGAGATGCCCGCGCACAGCAGAGTGGTCCCCAGTGGTCGTTGGCGGGGAGACTAAGGGACCGGCCGGGACCCCTGCGGAACCGTGAGTCCCAAGGGTCCAGTCCTCCGGCTACCGTTCCCTACATGAAGGCGAATCGCAAAACCCGGCGCTGGATTTGCAGTGGGCCGCGGGCGCTGCACAATGTGGGCAGGAGGCCTGCCCGAGCCTACTAGCCCTGAATCAACACCTGCGGCTCCAGGGGGTGTCGCCGGTGGGGTTTGTGGCCAGGCCTGGCGGCGCTAGGCCAGAGAAACAGAACCTCTCTTAGCAATCCCTGCACCCCAGAACTCGCGCCTTTGCCTCCAGTCCTGAGCCACCATTGTTTCCAGTGTCAAATCCGGGCAGACCCAGCGAACCTACAGGATGGAGCAACTAGGGAGGAGCCTTGTGAGCCCCAGGGAGGTTCCTCGCGGCCCCAATGCCACAGCCCTTGCACGGCGTGCTCACCGCCGCCACTCTCCGCGGAGGCCGCGGCCCTTCCAGAGCACTTCCACCGCCTCTTCTCCCTCTCCTTCCTCTCCTACAGTCCTGACCTCTGCAGCAACTTGGCTCCAGTTGTGCCTCACGGCGCCTGCCAACTGTCACACGCTCCTCGGAGACTGTCAACAGGAGGACGCAGGGCGTCGAGGGCAAACAAGTCCGCGGCAAGCGCAAACCGTCTCAGCGAACCCACCGCAGGGGGTCATTTGACCCGCAAGGGAATTAGGTATTAGGTTTTAAAGAAAAAAAATCGAGGCTCAATATTATATTTTCAAGTGTCAATTGTATTAAGTCACGCACTTCCCACTCCACTTTAAAACCTCCAATCGAGCTCAGAATAAAAGCGAAACTCTACCTAACTCTGGGACCTCATCTAAACGTGCTCACGATGCTGTGGCTACAAAGGGCTTCTTGCAGTTCCTGGAAGTAGCCAAGTTCATTTAACCATTTCTCTTGCATATTTCTTGTGCAAAAACTTCCTTCTGCCTGGTACTTTGCCTGCTGAGTCCTTCTTGTTATTTAGGTCTCAGCTCAAACGTCACCTCTACAGAGAGCTCTCCTTTGCTACAGAATCTAAAATAGGCATAAACATGATCTACTGCTTAATTTTCTTATAGCACTCATTACCCTCTAAAATCATGTTTTGGTTTGTAGCTTCATGATTATCAACCTCCCTTTCAAGTACTCAAGTCCCATGAAGACAAGGTCATTATCTTTTTTTTTTTTTAGGGGTTATGTTCTTAATCCCTAGACGAATATGCAATAAATAATTTTTGAATGAATATGTGAATGGATGCGTGGTGTTTAGAGTTCTAGTTCACTTGCAACGTTGAACACTTTCAGATTATCTCTATATTGAATTGTATGTTTGTTATCAGTACAGAGTAAGTGTCTATCATATGATACTTCAAAGCCGCTCTCTCCCCACCGTGTTAATAAAGATAATAACAGCCCTTAGATTGCATGTCCACCCACACCCCAGGGAACTTAAGAATCAAAAACAGGAAGTGAACCACAGGGGCTGGTGTTTCAGTGTTCAGATATTACATAGTACATGCAGTATTGATTTCTGTTAGAAGAACCCCACACATTGTATTGCTTAGATAAGAGGCTCTTCTCTGTATTCTAAGTCATGTTCCTTTGGAGTTATTTTTGCAGCCAAAGAACTTAATATCAGAGACATTTAAAACTCCACAGCTTGTTAAATCTCCTCACCTGACCTCACCTGTAAAGTAGAGTCTGTCATGCTTTTAAGTTATCCTGTGTTTTCTTAAATACTCCATTTCTGCAGAGACTTGTAGAAATACTTCACCATTACACTAGTAAATATAGGTGGATCGTCAAGCCTTTCTGAGATTTCTTTGATAAAGAGACAAATAATTTCTTTATTCTCTCTTTGCCAACCTCTTGGGTCTCATTCCTCCCATTTCTACACACACACACACACACACACACACACACACACACACACACACAGACACACTACCGTTTAAAGACTTGTGACTTTATATTAGTGGTAAAAGAGTATATACAACACCAAAACGTTTCAGGATCCTACCTACCCCCCAACAAATAATAATGAATTTTATTTTTATTCTGTTTTGTTTTGTTTTGGGGGGATATCATTTTACATCTGACTTCGTAAAGCTTTCCTTGAGAAAACACAATTTCTCAGATTCACCACTGAAACCCATTATATTTCAGTCTTTAACCTTCTCCTATCCTCCCACACAGAATTTCCTCTTTAATTAAGGGCATAAGACTTTAAATTATTATGAAGATACTATTCATTATCAGAGGACATAGTATGACATTATGTACTATACTCATCTACTATTTTCAGAATCCTTGCTCTCTACTATTTACATTTGAAAACCAAAAATTTGGAGGGCTAATTATAATATAAATAGCATGAAAAGAAAAGTAATGAGCTCCCTGAATAACAAGCAGCATTTATTTATTTATTTATTTATTTATTTATTTATTTATTTAAAAAGCAACAAACTTGGCTAATACATGAATATAGGAACATTTTCTTTCATTCAAATAAAGCACTTGGTATGCCATGGATAAGCTAACCCAAACTTCAATTCAATAAATGATAGAATTGAAGACTAGAGAAGTTAGAGGGTTTACTCACAGTCCAGTAGCAGACATAGTATGGAATCCAGGTGATATGTGTTCTAAGTCAGTGCTCTGGAATTTGCTGTTGCTTCCCTATTCCCACAGAGAAATTAAGGTCAATGACAATAACTTAAGAAAAGGATAGGGTATAAAGAGAAATGTAGCTGACTTCAGGCTACTAGAAGTTTGGCTAGTCCAGTGATTACTTAATTGATATTCCAATTTAATGTATTGATAGTCCATGTCAACTTTAGGTTTAGTATTAGTAAATATTCTAATTATTTTGAAATGAACAATAAAATACACTAATTCAGTGTACACATTTGAAAAATTGTTCAGCACTCTTTTTTGGGGGTGGGCATACTTTTTAAAAAAATTTATTAAAATTAGTTTCAAGTGTACAGTACATTGGTTAGACATCTATATAGTTCATAAAATGATCCCCCCAATTGTTCCCTCCTTCCCCTGGCCCTCCACCTAGACAACATATTAATGCTTAACTGCATTTCCTCTGCCATGCTCTTGAATAAATGGAGGATGCTACTTACTGCCAGGACAAACATGACCACCATGAGGTTTCCAGCTACTCCAGACTCTGCTCAGTCACCCCAAGATTGGAGGAGTCAACATCTCATCACTAATTGGCAGCAATTAGTGACTTTTGAAGTTATACCAAATTAAGCAATGTTTAGAGCTCTAAGAAAAGCAGAATAATTACCCAACAGAGTTCTTGTACAGTTAGACATTAGCAAAAAGATTCAGCCAAATAAAGTGAAAGGTTATCAGGAAGGAACAGTTATATACGAGTTCAGATGCTTTAAAATACAAAAGCAAAACACTAATAAACTAGTTTAAACAATAAGGAAATCCATCATCTCATAACAACTCCAAAGATGCAGTCTCCAGTCACAGCTCCCCAATCTCATCAAGAACCCAACTTCTCATTCTGCCCACTCTAAGCAATTTTCTGAAAAACTGTATGCCCTGTGGTCAACAAGGCTGCATCAAGGGAGGAAGAAAGAAGCTTTTCTCTGGTGTCTCTTTCTTACGAGCAAGGAAACTTTTCTCAGAAATCCCCCATTAGAATTCTCCTTAGGTTTTATTTGCTGAAGCTGTGTTTTGTATATTCCTAAGCAAATCACTGGAAATGAAAACAGGGTTACCATGATCAGTTTCTTAGACAAAGCAGAATTTATGAATGCTAAGTTTAGGGTTGCTTCCCTTCTTTCATATGGAGAGGAAGGGAGCCTTGGACAAAATCATTTTTCTTATTCAGAAGGAAAAATTGGGGTTAAGCAACCCAAATGGCAGGTAGGCAACCTACATGTCCGCTAAAGATTATAAACACTGATATATTTTGATAATATTTTTAAACCCTAAGATATGGTACAGGAAAAATTAAAGTAGAGCCCAATTCAATGTAATTTTTCATGTAGCCAATCGATGTAACTAGGATTATAAACCAAGAAATGGTATATCATTAAACCTCGAACTTTGAACTGAAAGTAACTACTAGAGTGGAAAAATTAAATCTTAAGCAGTTATATAATTTTCTAGGGCTGCTGTATAAAACTAATACACACTGAGTGGCTTAAACGACAGAAATTTATTATCTCATAGTTCTAAAGGCTAGAAACCCAAGATCAAGGTGTCAGCAGGGCCTTCCCTCTGAAGGCACCAAGGAAAGATATGTGCCTGGAATTTCTCCTAGCTTCTAGTATTTCCTGGGTTTGTGTTAGCATAATGCCAGTCTTCACATGGCATTCTCCCTGTGTGCATGTCTATATTCATATTTCCTCTTCTAATAAGAACACTAGTCATACTAGATTGGGGCCTACCCTACTTCAACAGGGTTTTAACTAATCACATCTGCCACAACCCTATTTCCAAGTAAAGTCCCATTCTGAGGTGCTGGAGGTCACAACTTCAACACATGAATTTTGAATGGACACAATTCAACTCATAATAATAGCATCTTCCTAACAGAAATAAGTTTGAAGATAAGTATCAAGAAAGATTGACATCCATGGATAGCATCAAGAAGTGAAAAACCAACCCACAGAATGGCAGAAAGTATTTGAAAATTATTTACCTCACAAGGGGTTTGTACCTAGACTATATAAAGAACTCTTATAATTCAATAATAAAAGACTAGTGATCCAGTTAAAATGGGCAAAAAAACCCCATTCTTCAAACAAGATATACAAATAAACACATGAAAGGATGTTCAATATCATTAGCCATGAGGGAGATGCAAATCAAAACCACGAGGTACCACTTCATGGTATGGCGAGGTACAGGCCTAAAATGGCTAGAGTAAAAAAGCCATGTAATAATAAATATTGTCAAAGATGTAGAGAAATTGGAACATTGATATACTGCTGGTGGGGATATGAAATGGTATAGTAATGCTGGAAAACAGTCTGACAGTTCCTCCAAAGGCTAAACATAGAATTGCCATAGGATCTGGCAATTCCACTCCTAGTATATTCCCAAAAGAATTCAAAATTTATGTTCACACAAAAACTTGTATGTGAATGTTTATAGCAGCATTAAATAGCATAAACAACACAATTATCCATTAAAGAAGCCAGTTATGGAAGATGATATTTTTGCATTACTCTATTTATATGAAATGTTCAGACTAGGCTAATCTATAGAGACGGAAAGTAGATTAGTGGTTGCCTAAGACCAAAGGGAAGGAGGTCTAGGAAGTGACTGCTAGTGGGTACAGGGTTAGGGTGATGAAAATATTCTAAAATCGAGCACATAGATAGGTGCACAACTCTGAACATACTAAAAACCGTTGCCTCTGTGACTGGGACAAGTTTTCTCTTTTATAAACTGAGGACGAGTACCCCCCTCTTAGAGTTATTGTGAGGACAAGATGAATTAATACACCAGAAATGCTTTCAACAGAGAATGGCACAAAGTAAGCACTAAAGATGAATTTTTTATTACTATTAAATGTGAATTGTGCAACATTAGCACTGTGTAGATTATATGCAAAAAAAATTTTAAATTCACAAAGTACAATACTAGAGAAAAGAAATGTTTATAATGCTGACATATTCCAACCTGATAATTTAAAATAATGATATCCTGAGGAAACCAAATTTTTGTGTTGAGTTGGTATCTAAACTCTGGGTCCGATGGGGCCTAGCTGGGTCAGAAAGTGTCAGGGATGGTGGGCCTGGTCTAGCCATGAAAACCAATCATAGGTTCTCTTCTACAATGTTAGAAGATTTAAAAGATGGTTTTAGAAATAATATCTAGCTGGAATTTTTGATTAACTTGCTCTTTCTAGGGAGATGTTTACAATCCTGAAGATACTGATTTGGTTTTGCTTTCTCTTTGTTTCTTAGAGCTATGCTGAAATAGAGTCTGTTTGAGGTTCATTCCTGTAAAAAGTATCCTTCACATGTTTGTTTGTTTTTGAGCATGAGAAGTTCCCGTAATATTTATGCAGAAAATTACACTTGACTGTGATTCTTGGCTGTCTCTGGGCTGACTCAGATGCTTTTTTTCCTCCCTCTGGCTGATAGCTGCCAACACAGGCTGTCAATCAGCAACATTTGTGATGTGCCCATGGCGTGCAGAGCACCAAAGAGAACAAAAAACAAAACAGGAGCTGTAAGTTATGCACTTACAATACATTGGGACACTCAGGACAAGCACAAAGGATATATCTATAATGCATAATACATGTCACAGAAGCATATAACCATGCATTAGCAGGACCAGCCTGAGACAAAACTGTCAAGTAGGCTTATTTCTTTGTTCTACTAGGTCTCATTTTTTTTCCCTTCCTTATTTCTAGGTGCTGCTTTAAACAGTCAACAAATATTTATCAAATGCCATCTGTATGTAACATCCTTGAATAAGTGACAGATACTGCCCTCCAGTGCTTCCTACCCAACTGTACTTCCTGGGGTATTGCTCTCCTTCCAGAATCAACCCCACCCCCACCCCCACCTCTTACTCCTCAATCCTCTCTCTCTCCATAGTGCCCTTTTATCAGCTAGCTGTAAAGAAATAACTATTAACTTAAAAACTCAGTCATACTAAAGCATGACTAATGAGCTACAATTTAATATTTTAACCTTTTTTAACCCAAAGGAATAAATCTGTAATGGTAGAATTATAGAAGAAAAGACACCTGGATAAGAGGAGATGTATTTTGAAATGAAATCTACGATGTTTCCTTTTTTAGTCAACACTTTTTAGATTTGGATTTGCAAGGCCAGAAATAGTGTTATTTCTTTCTAAGTCCTCAAGTGAGACAGAGGAGCTGACAGTTGGTATATTCCCTTGACCTTAGGCTTCCCAAAGAAACAGTTTTCTGAAACCAGAAGAATAATATTCTTTTTCTACCTGGTAATGGCTTTTCTGGAATATAGAACATTATTTTTAAAATAGTTCTTTGATCAGTAATGTCTTAACTGTTATCTATAGAAAAGGCACAATTTACTACAAGAACGAACAAATACAAACCTTTAATTGTTATCCAGCCTCTCTTAAATGTTGCTTAAGTGACCCCAATCCAGTCTCTAAATATGAGTTGAATTAACTCACTCAGGACATAGGATATTATTCCTATGGGTTCTATCTGGTTCACATAGATTGTGTATAGCTGTTTCAGACTAGAACTTTTCCTTGATCCTTATTTCTTAGTCTCCACCTGTTAACCCCTTACAAGCTGAAAAGTTCTGTTTGTCCTATGATTTCTGCTTTTTGTCTTTGGGTCTATATCTGGAGGTATAAATAGAGAATAAAATTATGCGCCAACAGCCTTATGCCATGGAAACAACTTATTTCTCTTTTAGATAAAGTTCCCCTGCCATACTTCTTTCCATATTTGAGTTTTTAGAATGTTTTATTTAATGTTAATGTTTTATTAAATGTTAATATTTAAAATATTAGATGAGTTAGAATTTTTAAACTCAGTTTACTAGAAAACAGTTTCTAAAGGGGGATAGGGTGTTAAAACTGAGAAATAATGTCCTTTGTATGTTTTAAGTCTGAGACAATTTACTCTGTCTACTTTAAAAACGAAGTTTATAATTATAACTGAGGTTTTCTTTAGATGACTAGAGGGGCATGGCAGATGGTATTAACATGGGAATTCCTTACAGAGGTATGAACTTGAAATGTTGTATTGAAAGTAAGAAATATGGCACAATTCAGTAGAAGGCCAGGCACATAAACTTCAAAATGTGAGAAATAATGTGAAAATACCTAAAAGTGAGAATTGTTGAGTCATATATTGAGAATAGAAAACTGGTTTTCCAAACTTATCTGGGAGTATGGTAGAAGATAAGGACTTTTAGGGAAAGGAGAACACATTAGCAAAAGATCTTAAAGTTACAGCTGCAAAGCAAAGTTTGTAGAAGTGATTGAAACATAAACGTTTTTCTATCTTGTTAGTTAAGTCTGCATTTCTCAGATCTTCTAACCATTTCTCCCTAAGAATATTGAAAAATTTTCCTGATTTAAGTTCTGAACAAATGATAAGTTTATACTGCTAATTTCCTAAGTATGATACAGTCTTAGGCATTCCATAACCTTATTTGTGAGAAATCGATACTACATGGCCAATACTGCAAACCAATTTCCATGCTAAGGAGCCTCATATGTAGAAGTGTCAGGCATTTGCATACTGGGAAATAAATTTTTGTGGCTTCTGAAATATGCTAGACTAGGTACCCTGACTGACCTTCTTACTAAAAATAACTAAAAATGTAGAATACAGTGTATTTTAAAATGGTCTTGCTGCATTGATGTACTGGAAAGTTAGTAAGGATCACTCGTGGGTCAAAAATGAAGTGAACTTAGGAACCCTGAGGAGTAAGCAGAAGGCCGAAGTCTGCATTCATGTTGAGGGGATCAGAAGCTTCAGTTTTCCTGCCCTTGAGACTGGAGGGTATCAGATGACAAAGCCTGGGCTGGCCCAAGTTGGGGAACATAATAAGAAACAAAATTCAGGTATAGTCTGTCTACAAAAGATTCATCTGAAACAAAAGCAAACAGAAAAATTCAAAGTAACAGGATACAAAAATTTATCAATAGATACTAATCAAAATAAACTAGTGGCATAGCTAAGTAAATATCTGAGGAAACTGTACTTTACCATGGAATATATTACTAGGTATAAGAGATTAACATTTGGTACTGACAAGTACAGGATATAGAGCTAAGAAGAAAGTATATTAACACCCTCTTTCAGAAAAATAATTTGTCATTATCGATTAAAATGTTGGATTATATATAATACACATATGCTTTAGCCCAGCAAACCTACTTCTTTCATAATCCCTTTCATCTTTTTTTTTTTTTATGGTATGGAGATATGGCTTTGAGGAGATTAAGATTTCAGGAAGCAAACAATATAATAGATGATTGATTTAAAGTCTGTAAATGTAAAAGTTATAAACCATTATGTATTAAAATAAAAAATGGTGACACATGGTCAAATGAATATAGGTTAAGGGGGTGTTGCAGAATAAAGCACGGAGGCCGTTTTAAGCAACTTCGCATTTGGTAGACATTAATGTTCATGTAGAAAACTAGCTCCTATAACTATTTGGTGGTCCCCCTTGCAGTTTGATAAATCCCTCTCCAACTATAAACACAAACAAAACAACAAAAAAAATAAAACAAAGCAAAACAAAAAACCCAAGAACTTGCCCCAGAAAATCAAGATTTCTTGTAGTAGTTCCTCATCAGGCTTGGTTCTCTGCAACCTTTAATGGACCCAATGACACAGCAAGGAATAAAATGCAGAAGTATGTACATGAGGCAGGACAAATTCTTGTCATGGTGATAAGCTGGAGCCTTAAGGACTGACGTGCCCATTCTCCCCCACGCAAAGCCTAAAAGGGAGCAAGCTACTAGTTCTGCGCCTCCCTAGTATGGAAGGTTTCTCATTCTGAGAGGACTGTGGAAACCACAAAATTCTCCCAGGGACTCTCTGGGGAATCAGGGAGGCCCAAAGAAGTTGTGTCTGCTCGCTCCATCATTTATTCATGATCATGTACTTAACTTTTTCGCAACTTATTTGTTCATTTGGAGTAAAAAAAAAAGTAAAAGTAACTTTAGTCAAGTCTTAGTGTTGGGGGTCTGGCATCCACTGTAAAGCTTTTGAAATACCTCGCATTTCTTTTTTAAAACTGTATTTGCTAAAACATTATGGGTACTTTAATTTTCATGTTCATTTTTATTAAATAATAAAATTCTTTCTGTACTCAATTTTTAAGAATCCAAGAAAGTACAAATGCATTTAAATGAGGAACTAAAAGGAAGAGAATTAAAAACTTGGAATTTTTGGTAGGTAAGGTACTACACAAAAGAAAACTTCGTTTATTTAGGAAAATTTTCTTGTTACAGTTCTGTTGAAACTCACGCACATTTTACTACTTAATTTACATATTATCTTGGTGGGGGAAAAAGTATTCTTTTTTAGTTTTCTTATGCTAAAGTATGTATAATTCTAGACTGATATCACTAAGTTGTTATACAGACCTTGGCAGAACCCTGACCAGGTCAAATCTAAAGCCAAAGATGCTTCAAAGATTCCAAGAAGTGATTTGAAAACAAACAACAAAATATATGTTGGGCCATGGCCAATATCCATCCAAACTGTATTCTGTCTCTGACTGAGAAAGGTCTATAGATCTTCATGATATCGCTCCAAAATGGAGGGATAACAGCCTCACATCGCCCCTGCTCCGACATCCCCAGCTTCCCTTAACAACCCAGATGAATCAATCATTTGTGTATTGACTCAATTCTATCTAGAACTTAATTACACTTTCATACTGATTCATATGCGGGGTTATGAATTAATTAAATATACTACCTGTATTTAAATGTGTGTTTTCTTTATTCCAAATACCTCATTCAAACAATTAAGAGAAGTATCAAACAAAGCATTTCAGAGATCAAGAGTTTCTCTTAAAGTATGAGAAAATGCTAAAACTGGATAACAAAATGTAATACATTAAAATATTTACATTAAAACATGATGTACCCCAAATATCCCAATATAATCTAATTTTGCAACTCTCAAAGGATTTATTAAAAATGCAGTAGCATGTAGATTTAAGTGTGGCATCCACCATAAAGCTTTTGAAATATCACACTAATAAACACAATTTATTTTCTGTACCTCCATAACTGCAGATTTTACTTCATTTGGAGATGACCTCAAAAGGCTATCTTTGAGGCTCTTCATGAATGGTGAGCCTCATGCCAACAGGCCCTCCTGGTCTCCCTGATAAACCTTGACATATAGTTTTTAATAATCTGGGATTTGGTGACAAATCTGAGATTTGTTTTCCTAATTCTTATGCTTCATATTTGATTCAAATTTTCCATGAATGGTAATAATTAAACTATTCGGGCTGAGCTGAAGAAGGAGGCAGAGTGAAGAGATGGCAAGATACAAATGAAAGCTTTTTTTTTTTTTTTTTTTTTTCCTAACGAATTGGCTATGTTTCCTTGGAGGTAAAACTGGCTGGGCAAACACCAGGATACTAAGCAAGGTTAAAAAGCAGCAACATAACAAAGGGATGGCATAATGTGAGACAATGCAGATAGTCTGTATTGTGGCTAAGCGATTACAGCAATATCTCGATGTCTATATCCGTATCTCCACATATCCCCATTACTCAGAAAGTTTACTTCTAAATAGGTTATTGAACTGGCCTTACCCCATCCCCAGCATCACACGTCGGTTGACTAGAGACCACAGCTTAGAACACGCAGCTGCACTGGATGATTTCTTGAGGCTTCTTACTGATTAGACAAAATATCTGTAACGCTGACTTGAGCTTTGACAATTTCATGCAGCGGTAGCCCACATCTGATGTGCTCTTTCTACTGACCATTTAAATCTTAACCTGTAGCCAAGTCCTCAGTGTGGGAAGATTCTTCTCCATCCATTTAATGTTTTTGGTTATGGTTTCCAGAACAATTTGAAAAATATCTAAATGTGATCCTTGGGCCTTAAGAGAGTCAAAGAACAGTTTTACCTGAAAAATAAGCAAGAAAAGAATTACTGATGTGGTTCATAAAATAGTTTCTCTTCTAAAGGGTTCCAAAACAGCTTGCAAATTATACAAACACAGGTGCAAGCATTTCTCTGCCAACCTCTAAAAGGTTATTTTCTTCTTCTCCTCTATTTTTTTGCATAATTATTACTTTATCTTCAAATAATAAATAAAGCAAGACAGGAATAATAAATCTTAATCTTACAAGTGAGCACACTATGGGTAAAGAATTTGTGGTTAAGCCCAGTCATAGAGTAAGCAGTGAGCCAGATTTAAGTTTTAGAATTCTGAATTTGCTTAAAGGGTAAAATCAAAATTTATTGTAGAAAGAAGATGTAAAACACTAAAATGCCTTAAAAAAAAAACAAGTAGAATTACCAATAAACCAATAACAGTAATTTTGTTAAAAACCTTTACAAACTGAACTTCAGTATAACTCATGATTCTACAATATGAACAAAATAACACAAAAGGACCATCTCTCAAGGGTAATTTTCATTTTGAATGCTATGAACATGTATTTTAAGAATAGTCTAGTCCTTTGCCTTCTGTGTACTTGCTATGTGACATTGGACAAACAACTTATTTTCTTTTAATAAAATGAAAACTTCAGATGTGATCACATCTAAGTTCCCTTTCAATTCTGTCACTTGAAACTTTATTCTCGAATTGTTATCACTAGGGAGTCACAAACCTCTTGTAACTCATCCTTGGAAGAAAAATGAGATGTTGTACCAGAAATGATGAATCTCATGGCAAATGAGTCCAAGTCAAATCTGAAAATGAAAAAGATTTAAATAATAGGAAGACTGGTCTTATGTTTTTATTATATCATATACTGTAAAAATATGTAACATTAATTATATGATAAGCTTATGCATTATGATAGATAGCATTAATTACCATAAAATAACTCATATTCATCTAGTAAAATCTCAAAGCTGTGAAACTGATGAAATTTGACCATAAGATAAAAATGTAGATAAAGCTCTTTTAGGAAATATGACTACTTTATTCAGCAATGTTTATATTTAAATTTATGTTTATGTTTAAAGCAGCATTCTCCACATTTGTTTGATTATGTACCCCACTAGTAAGATTTTTGATCAATAACTTCCCAAAATTTATTTTTATTTATAAATTATATATGTATTATATTATAGGTAAAAAAGAAAATTTAAATAGCATAAGACAAGAAATAATATAGGTGGTAATGTTTTCTTTTTGCACTTGAATATATTGTCATACACTTCTCCATCCCACTGTGTTTAAGCATTGTATTTATAGGGCTATGTTACTTGGTTAAACTCTCATTCACAGCCACAGACTGCATTCTTCACCTCAGAGTCTTATATAGAGACTTTGTGCCATAGGTCAGAGGGATTCATATTGAAAAGCAGAGCACAGATACATCTAAGACATGGTTCCAAGTCTAGGCTATGCACATGGCTCCCTAGGAGGATAATTTCCAGTTACAAGGGAAATCTAAAGTATTGCAGAAAAAGTCTGATCATTTAAGAAGGGAACTGACAGTCATACAAACAATCAAACCAATGTTTCCAGTAGGGTCTTTAAGGAAACACATTTAAAAAAAGCAGCAGTTTCTAATTGTTTGATCTCACATGGGAGCCAACCCTTTGAAAGTCTTGGTGTTTTTTGATTACACAAAGCTGTCTGTGAGGACTTTGAGTTCTTTATGGCTGAGAAATGAAAGAAAAGAGGAACGGCGGATGACTGACATTAGAGATGCTAACTGACACTAAGATAAACAGCAAACTGCACAGTTCTCTCATTCAGGTTATTTTCCATATTTAGTTGAGGGAATTACTGAGTATCTTAGCAGGGAGAGAAAGCAATGCCATCTTGTACATTCCAATGAAATCTAATTTTTATTGTTTCTTTCTGGGGGAAATTTTAGGCCCAGGAGTGTACTAGAATGAGCTCCAGTTTTCCCAAAAGTTGAAACTTTGGAACAAACTCAGAACCAATCCAATTCTGGAGAAGAGCTCCCAAAACACTTCTGATGGGAATTTCTTCAGCTTCTCTAAGCTCCCCTCTACGCCATCTCCACAGGATAACTGGGGGTGGGAATTAGCTCTCATCAAAATTCCTAAAGTTTCCTCCCCAGAACAAAACTGCATTAATAAAGCAAGCCAAATATGTTTGATCAGTGTATGTGGGTTTGTTGAATTCCTCTGGGCTTGTGAGAGAGCCAGAAGTGAGGGGGATGGAGCTGATGACTGGATTTAACCCCCTAGTACTTGCTCCCAGAAACCCTTTTCCTGGGCTGAATGAGAAATCTGCTTCCCATGCCCTTCTTCTCTTTCCTCTCCCTTACACTTAGACAGAGTAACTTATGCTAATGAGTTTTAAAATCGACAGACTTTGTCACAACATTTGGGTGAAATGATATTTATACGCTTTGGGGGACAATTGATTACGACTAGTTTTAGGCAACTGAGACAGCTGGGTGGAAGGACACACATTGGACATAAGTGAATACCAACTTTTTAAGGAGGTGAGTCCAGTTTTCTCTTACAAAATTCCAGGCCAGTTGCTGTCCCTGTGGATTTCTGGCAATTGCATGAAGAAGGCCTGCCAAGTCCTGTGCCTTGATAACCTTTCCTTCCATTCCTAGTTCAATTAATCTGAAGAAATAAAAACCACATGATTTTTCATGGTATGTGTTATGTAATAAAAGTAACTCAGGTTATCAATATTTTAAAAGAATAGAAGAGGAAGAGGCATGATAAAAGTATAATTTACCAAAAACAGTAATAAATTCTCTCCTGACTAACATTCTGAATGTTCTATCTAGTTAAACTTTTACCTTTCTTTAGCAGTAATTTTATTCACTTATTATTTTAAAGACCTTGGATAAGATTATACAGCATTTTATACATGAGAATATATTTTTACAATAATTTTTCTCCAAGCTTCTGAAAATGAAGCTTAGCCATTTGTTTAGTATCAGTCACATGATTAGGAACTAAGAAATATCTGCTTTCACTATGTATATTTTGCCAACATATGTGTTTTTTGACAGTAGAGTAGATGCAATTCAAATCCTGATTCAATTATATGCCTTTGTAATTGGTGGCTAAAATTTTATTGATTTCACTGAATTTGTGTCAGTTTACTTTTAACAATTAAATTAATGAACTTACTTCATTAACTTTTCCTGATGTTTGCTTGTTGACAATGCATATAGAATTTTGTTTTTCTCTGCACCTGACATCGACAGTTCATATTGCTCTAAAAGGTAATTCCATCCTGCTGTTGTCTGAGCACCCACGGAATACACAATCTTTAAAACATCTGTTGGGATACTGTGATATTAAGCACAAAAGTAAAGAAAAAAGTTATGAGGAAGAAGAAACTCTCTTATTTTTTATTACAATTTTAAATTGCTATACCAGAATCACACCTGACTAATTTCCACTACCTAGCATATTAAACCTTTTTTCTGCCAAACTTTTATAAAATTATTTTATGTAATTTTCCTTTGTAAATTATTTGCGTTTTGTTCCTACTGATGATAAAAATATTAGCAAGGAGAATAATCAGAAAATTTTAGCCTACTCAGAGATGAGTATAAAAAATTGATGGAAACAATAACTAAAAGAGATGATTTCTAAAATTTAAAAGCTCTGGTTTACACAGAATTCTATCATTAAAAACCTATATTGGTGCTATATAATTTTTAAAGATGATTACTTGTTGCTTTTAAGTCACTTTATGAGTATATTCTAACAGGCCTGTCTACAGGTCATCGGACTCTCTAGGTCTAGAGAATTGTAATTCAGCACAACTGTTTGGCATTCAGTCATTTTACAATTCTGTAAAAGTTGTCAGATGCAATAATATTATTTTCTGTCCACCTAAAGAAAATACCACAATATTTGTTTTTTATTGGCCTATGGGATATTAACTAGTTTTGATTCTAATTTGTTCTATGCTTTTTAATCCCAAATATCGTTAGATCAATAACAACCAATATTCATATTGATGTTGTGGAAAAACAACACAGAAAAATGGGGATGGGACAGGAAATTTGCAGCTGTTGTGCATTGATTATATGGTAAGGATTGTACTAGCCTCTATACATTTTATCTGTCAAAGCTACCCAGTGAGATAGGCGCTATTCTAATTTTTAAAAAGTGGAAACAAAGCTCAGAAAGGTTAAGTAACATCCTCTGAGGTGATATAAGTAGCCATTTTGGAGACAGGATTTAAACCTGTGATTCTAATGTTTGTGCTATTTCCACCACACATACTATATGTACTTAAATATTCCAAGTTCCATTTGAATAATAAAGCAAAGATAAAGCAATTAAATTATAATCCACATTGTTTTGATTTAGTGTGTTTTACTGTATACATTTATAAAAATTGGTAATGAATGTATTTTAAGTTCCTTATAGGTAGGACACATAGTTGTTTCGTTAGCACAGCAGTTCCTGGCACGTAGGTGCCAAGCAAAGAATTATATTTTGAATTCATGAATGAATGAAGTAATCAATTAATCTATGTAAGGACGTTCTTCATTAAGATTAATACCAACGATCCTGAAATTTAGGAAAAACACCCTACGATATTTAATTATGTATTTTTGATTATAAGCATAAATGAGCTTTACCCAGAATATTTTAACGGCCACAGTATCTTATTGAACATGTCAAACCATCATATCTATTGTACATAAGATCATCCCTCTTGTAACCAGCATAAAGACTGAATAGTAGTCTATTGTGTTATGAAGCCGCAGAATGTTTACATTTTAGCTTTACTCATATAACACATTCAAACATGAACAAAAGAAGAGAAAAATAGAGCTAAAAGATATTTTTTCTAAAAGTGATTTTAGGCTTAAATCCTAAAGAGCAGACAAGTCCAAAAAGAAAAAAAAAAGGAAGAATTAAAGAACAGATTTCAAAACGCTCACTGAGATTTAGTTATGTGGAGAGAAATTATGACAGCGTATCACAGAGATTTTGCACAGGAAAAATTGATACCACTTCATTACATGGTACTAAAGTTAATTTTTTTTCTTTGATTTAAAAAAATAAATGTTCCTGAATTTACATACAGATTTGATTTCTCAAGACATCTAATTCTAGAGTCTGAGTTTTAACAATAATAATATAAAATCATGTGTTGGACAGAAATCAAGGCTTACTTTGAAATGATTGCGCCTGTGGGTTGTAGCCGCTAAACTGAACTGTAACATAATCCATTTGATCACTGGGCATCTTTCTGATTATACTAACCACAGAATCACTTTTACTGCCATGTACATCCTTTAGATGGCCCAGATCATCCGTTTTCCATCAAAGCTGTAACTTGGGGCCAAGGCTTTGCCTATGGTATTGATTAATGAGGAAGTAAACACATTTTTTTAAAAAGGCAACCCCCTTTTTTTGTTTTTTTGAAAGTTTCATCAGATGATCACTAGTGTTTTAATCATTTGTACATTTTACACAACTTTTTATTTTCAAAAGATACTACTTTTGGAGATAGGTACCCTCTACTTCCACCCCTGGCTATCTTTCTGTTACCATGTCAATGTTTATTTAATTCTCCCCTGTAAGGACTTAAACCTCACTTCTTACAAAATCTGTTGAGGACTTACTATGCAAGAGCATGAAACAAGGTATGTAATTCGCAGCATTATTTTTTCTATCCTCTCTAAAAAGTTTCAGCTCTAATGTCCTGCGCGATCAAAACTTTTACATTAAAGTGAAAGGAAAGAAGAATAAGATAGAAGTCTAGATCTACTTTAATTTTCCATTGGATTCTGTCCACTGAGAGAAGAGTTCAGTTGCCTTCCGGATACAAGGAGCATGGTTCAGGTGACAGGTCAGCTTCAAGAGGGCTGAGCGGAGCATCCTGTCCCGAATAGAGCCCTCGTCACTCCAGCTTTGCTTGTCAATCACTGGCTTAAAATATCGGAGAAGGTAATGCTGCAGAAAGCACAAGGTGGTTTACATAGAGGCTAAATTTAGTTCTTAACACAGCCTTTATTTACCCGGCCAAAGGCTCATCTCCAAATTATCTGTACGAACCTTTCCCAAAACACAGAACTACTTATCATTATGTGTCTTCTCTGTTTCTGGCCCCAACTCACCATGTTTAAAAAACAGAGTTAGTTTCTCCATTAAAAATATAATTTAGTTTCCTGAGAGGGGCTATGAATTGATGTAAGATAAAATCACCTTAGAAGAAATGTTTTGCTCATGATCTTGGTGGGGCTCTTAGGGTGATGATGACAAGAAACAAGGGGTGTCCAGCCATTAGATACTGCAGTGTTAACTATGCTATCAGTCAGTCTCCTCAGCTTCTCAATTATTTAATCCCAAGAGTCCCACACAAAACAGACCAAATCTCACCGATTCTCCAGACTCTGTATTTACTTAATGAATTTTCTGAAAATAACACACACCTTGAGGTTTTCAGTGACATCTGAAATATTCCTTCTGTCCATCATATGGTAAAACGATTCTAAGTACTCCAGGCCTTTGAGAAGTGCAAGGACACTTGTTTCATGTTGGAGATAGTGAGTCAGGTCAAGGGCTTTGTCTAGGGTCAGCCTTCCTGCACTGAGAGGTATAAAACAAATGTTGATGGTTTGTGCATATCTTAGAGTTTTAATATTCTCAATGTTAATTATGATATAGAAAACAATGATAGAAGTTCATTATAGCTAGATCATTTGGTTTAAATACTAGCTCTATCACTCACTAGCTGTGTGACCTTGAATAAATTACCTAATCTCTCCGGGCCTTACTTGCCTGCCCCTACACAATGAGGAGAATAATAGTATCTTCTTCTATTGTAAGGATTAAATAAGATAACATATGTAAATCACTTAGAATAATGCCTATCACACAGCAAGAGCTTTAGAAATAAAATAAATATTAGCTAATATTAAGTACCAAATAATATCAAAGCATTCATCTATTATGCCATTCTCTAATTGTTTAATTCATGGTTTTGAATTCTTCCTCTAAGTGAAGGACAGATGCCAGGTCTTTTCTTTTTTTCTCTCTCTTAGAGCTTAACAGAAAAGCAGTCATTATTGTGAGTGAGACAAAAGAAGTATTTCCATCTTTTCTTTTTAGAATCTACTTAGATTCTAAAGTTATATACCTTCTCTACATTTTCTTGTAATAAGAAAAACAACAAAACTATTATTGTGAATACCAAAATGTTAGGGTCTTCTTTAGAGGAAATAAACCATTGTAAATGTCATTTTTGTAAAGCAATTTTTGAGAGGATCTGTGTCCCCACATGATCTGTAAACCATTCTGTAAACCAACATCTGACTCCCAGATTGAGCATCACAGTTCAAGATGGAAACAGATTCCAGAGCAAAGGATGTGTCCATTGAATTTTTTATTAACATAATGCCTTACCTCCTTTGGGCTTAAAAATTTTTAATTATTATCTAAAAAGAGGGAACTGAAACTAGAAGTGAAATTTAAAAGAATCAACTTTTGTTGTGACTTTTCTGAATCACAATGATATACTGCTTTAAAAAGACTTAGGGAAAAATTTTGTCTGAAGACGGAGGGTTGGACCATATGCTGTATTGAGTCTATGATCTGCTTTATTTTTTAGAATACAAATCCACAAAATATCACTATTCTGTCTTACCTGTGTAAGTATCATAATATACAGTGTGGTTAATGCCTTGGAAGATCAACAACAAGAAGAAATTGGGTATTTTTCTATGGTCACAATTTTAAAAAGAATTTTTAACACATAAAAATTACTTAATGTTAATCCTGTTTTTGTTTTTTGGCCCAGACTAATTTATTTGTTAATAAAACAAATGTCATTATTAGAAACTTTTATGTTTGCCTACTTTAAAATTTTTTAACCTTAATATTCATTTAAAAGGAATTCCTTTCCTTTTTATGCAGTTACTAATTATTTAATAAAAATTCAGCTTCTCACCACCTGCCCATTGCTTTAGTCAATTCAAAATGTTATCTGAATGTTTGTTTACATTAAAGACTAAACACACACACACACGTGTGTGTGTGTGTGTGTGTGTGTGTGTGTGTACAGTTCAGCCAAACAGGAAAAATCTGCATCTACTTATTTGTTTATAGTTTAAGCTAACTGGTGGTACCTTTATGAAATAAAATTATATTCCTATGGAACCAATTTGGGGCTTATTTTTAAGGTACAGAACTAAAAGAAACAAATAGTTTTTCTGTAAGGATATTAAAGTTGGCATTTTAGTTTGACTCAACTCAGATGAGATCAAAGTCTTAAATTATATTTAGTAAGTATAAAAATCTAATTAAAATAAATATCCATTCCTGGGTCAAATTTCGTCTCCAAGCTAAATGTAATCACTGAATACTTCCTTTAACTCTTAAGTTGATATTTCATGAAGCAGAGAAGGAGGATATATACATTACTGAGAGCTTAGCAAGTAAAAGTATTTAGACTGATTAGGAGAGTTTTAAATTGTTTTATTATACAATTACTTTTATTACAAAAGTAATATAAATAAATTACAAAATAATTGGAAGGGGGAAATACTCAACTCAGTACCCTACACACTCAATAATAGCACTTTAGAATATTCCTTTTCTTTGCATGCTTAACTTTTTTCCTATGTAGCAAACATAATATACAAACATTATTTCAAATGCATTTTTAACCACATTATTTGAAATGCATTTTTCTATGTTATCACTTCCTCTCTCTACGCATCATCTTTAAAACTATTTATATTAGTTAATACTAAGAATGCTAACTGCTGATATTTATTGAGCAGGTACTATGCTAAGTGCTTTATCTGCCTTATCTTATGCAACCTTAGAACAAACCAATGTAATAGACATTATTATTTAAAACTGGAGTTTTAAAGACCAGAAAAGTTTTAAAGGCTAGAAACTTTAGGCTTAAATGGTTAAATAACTTTCCCAAGGTCAAACAATAAATGAAGAGGTAGTATTTGAATTCATCTAGTTTAAACCAAAATTTATACTCTTAATTAACTTCATTAACCAGTCCCTTTAGTGAAGAAAAGATCATTGTTTTTCCACTAATGTATCAGTAACTGTAGGGTTCCTTCTGCTAGTTAGGCTGCCCAGAATTTTATAGGCTAGAAACAGAAAAAATAAAGACTTTGTAACTACTTGAAAGATTGGCTTTTATTTGCTGAGTTATCAATATTCTTCATTCTTCCTAGTCTTAAAATTTTAATTTACCTTCTCTGCAATCTGCGAGTTCCTTTATTGAGCAAATAAACCTTGAAGTAATAGTGGCCTACTTCTTAGCTAGTCTATCATGCATCTACTCAGATGTAGGATGATGTTTTTCTAATCCTATCTTCCAGTGTGCTATGATACCATGATGTTCCTGAGACCTGTGGGGCTGAGAATTAAATGCTCAAACCTCTCCTTTTTCTAAATAGGAAATTCAGTTGTAGGGAGAAGCTTTGTCTGAGAGATGTTCTGCTGGTTACTTTGACTCAAGTTGACCTAAATAAGCATCTGAAAAGAAATAATATGTCATGCTGAATAAAGTGAGTACATTACAGTAATTCTCAGAATAGAAAAAGCTTATGATGCACAATACTCTACCTGATCCCATTTCCCCCCATTGGTGATCTTGTGACCTGATTTATTCTACACATTATTTTGTTGATGATAAATGGGAAAGAAAAGAAAACACTTTGTCTTTCTAGGAAAGTCTAAAGAGGAATAAACATAAGCGGTAAATTCTTCCTTCATATCCCTGACAATTTCAAATTTATTTCTCCAATGTGAGCAAAGTAATGTAGGGGCTTATGTAGTAGGCTAACAACTCACTTAAAATTGTAAAAGTCAAGACCGTATTTATACTTTTTTGTTGTTCAGCAGATTACATAGGTATTTGGTAAAACAGCAAACTACTAGCATAAACAAATTTTAAATCTGAGGTCAAAAGCTTAACTACCTAGAGGTTTCACCCTAAGTGAGTAAAGAAAGCTACTCACATGTACTGTCTGAGAATTTAGTGCCTAGTCTAAGGGGGATCTTCCCACTGCACCCTCCTCTATGATTGCCCTGTGGGAATAAAGACTCACAATTGCCAAATCTTCTTGTTTTTAAAGAGATTCCAGAAGTCAGAATTTTTATATGAAATTCTTTACATCTAAAAATGTTGGATTAAATTTTTAAACACTGCATGGGTCAAAATAGCTCTATCAGTGGGTAGGCTTTGGCCAAGTGACCAGTATTTGACCTGCATTCAGATTCATATCATATAAATGATCAAGACTGAATGTTTGCTTTTGAAATCTCACATATCTGGTTATGGATCGGTTATTTCCTATGCAGTCAGATGAAAGCTTACATTACCTTACTAGCTGAAATACATCATGAATCAGACCTATTCTGTCCTTAGGTCTGAAAAGCGTGTGGTTCTGATTCAGCTGTGTAATGAGTTGGTCCCATCCATGACCCTCATAGTGAACGATGTAGTATCCATTTAAGTCCACATTGAATTTAACCCAACTGGTTTTTTCAGGTAAATCCAGTGTATCTAAGAGAATGAAATTGGCATAAGCATTTCATTATCAACATACACACCAAGAACATCTCTAAAACTGTTAGTTTCTATATCATTATTAACAAAAGAACATATTTAATTTCAGAATTGAAACACCTGTTCAGCCGATTAGTTCATTACCTGTCTTTGATTTTAGAATATGTCTGTGAACCACATTAGAGGAACTTGTGGAGTAGGTCAATGGGATGTGCCAAAGGTACCTGTGTTAGAAAGTAAAGACCGTGATAGGTTAAATGAATGGCCATTTCAATTTTCACATTATAAGACTCAGACAAACTGCAAAAGGCACCTAATCATCTATGCTTTATGTTATCGATGGCCCTATAAATTTTATAGGCCAAGACTAGCAGATCCTTGGGTATGCAAAAATTCTTCCACAATGATTATGAAGGTACAGCAATATATACCTAGTTGAACTCTGTCATAACTACTTGTGCCATTCGTTATCTAAATCTCATACCACAATAAGTTTTGTTGACTGTTTTCTTTAGGAGAAAAAAAATTCAATCTTCCTTTCGCATTTCCAAACACTCTGACAGCCTGATACTAATTCAAATAGCTGAACGAAAGCTATAGAAAAAAAAAGACTAACAGGTATAGATCTTATTCTAGTATGGTTTTTTTTTTTTTTGTTCAACAAAGCTACCCACATCCAACTGCTCAGCTGTTAAATGACTGTGAGTTAGTGGTCAACAATGCCAAGTCCAGGATTTGCAGGTCAGCCCAGTCCAGAGAGCAAAGAAGCAGAATGGATTGGAGCAAAAGGCTTCAGTTACTTCTCATTGGCCCTATTATGGTAAGCATCAGAAATTAGCTATTTTTTCTGACTAACTTCCTAGCACCTTCTAGAATTTATTTCCTCTATCGCATCAAGCCATATTAGCTATAGTAATCCTGCACATGTAAAATCATATACTTGAAAATACCAACGAGTGTGAAAAGGAAAGAAGAGTAATGGAAGATATTCCCATTAGTTCTCAAAAAATGTAAAAGAATGTAAGAAACAATGTAAACAGACTCCATCTAGTAAAGGATCAGAAAAGATCATCTACCTGCTAACTCACAAAATACAGATAATTAACAAAGCAATTGAAATACTTATACAAAAAGGTAAAAATAGACAATAGATATTGCCAAGACTTAATGGATTGAGATTCCTGGGTAGATTTTGGCTTTAGAAGGAAGGGGATTTTTCCAGATAAACATATCTGGGAATTTAAAAAAAGGGTGAGTAGTATTTCCTTAGTTTGGATAGGCATGAATCAGGGAGTAATCATTTTGTAATAGTACTCTAAAAGCTCCCTTAAATAGAAGAAAATGTAGATCATTATAGATCTTTGTTATTCTGGGCCACCCACACTATCGAACTCTCTCATGACATTTTGATAAGTTACAAAACTGTGAGTCCTGTTTTCCCAATAATGAATCATATGTTACATTTTTCAGGCAGTGTTGCCAAACTATAAATTGTCTAATCTCTCTGAGGTTCAGGCTTCAGGACCTACGAAAAATTGGCAAGATGTACCTCACATAGGGAAGTGGCATGAGAGTTGCTGTTTGATTGGAAATAGGTAACTGATGAAACAAAAAGAGAAAACATCCTCTTTCTATTTGTATATTTTATGTATTAAAGACCTTGAATTTGCTTCTAATTCTCAGAAAAATTCTAGACTTGTTATTAGACACCTGGATCCTTAGAAAAAAGAAATAATAATCATAAGAGCCAGTACAGATTCACTTGAATTGTTTCATTTGAAATTAACCTAATTCAAAAAAAAAAAAGAAAAAAGAAAAATAAATTAACCTAATTCATCTTATTAATAGGGCTAAAAGAACAGAGAAATGTAAATAGTATTATATGTCTTGATTTCAGTAAAGCCTCTAAGCTTCCTTGGAATAGGCTGGTGAACAAGGCAACAGTGTGGTTAATTGGATTTGCCTTTATTATTACCGAGAACATCATGTTTTAGGACATTACATTTACAGTCTATTACTGAAAAACAAAAGGCAACAGGAGGTCTTAGAATCCAATTTCTCGCATAGGGAATATCTTTTCTCTTTTGATAATATGTACAGCTGTCATAACACGTCCTAGATATAGGCCAGTTACACAATTTATTAGGGTCTAGAAATCTAGTATTGAGAAGAGTCTGGGGATAGCCTAATAGAAATAGAACTAGCCACCCTCTGCATCAGAACCGAGATTCTAAAAGTTGCTGCAGAATTACTAAGAACACAGCCATGGAGCAATGCAGTCTGCACCACCTGAAGCTCTTGAAACCTGCTATCGAGGCTAGTTTAAGCTTTGATTCCTGTATAGAGAAATAGCAACCCACAGTTGCCAGAGAAGCCGAAAGAAAGCTAATGCAGTAACAAGCAAACTAAGATGAGGTAAACTACAGCAACAGAAGAAAAGCAGCCACCTTTCCTGCAGGGCCCTCCAGCCTGGGTCCTCTTCGAATACCCAACTCAGGAAGGGTTCCTGTCGCAGTCTGAGTGAATGCCCCTCTTGGCTAACCACTACCAGAGGGATTCCTTTCTGCAGAGTCCATGTAGTCATCATCTCTTTGACCTCCACATTTTCCCCGGGAAAGGTGAGCTAAAATGACAAGTGACTGTGGTTAACTCCAGGCAAAGGAAGAGAAAACAAAGGGAAGTGGCACACTTAGATCTCCTGGGATGCCAAAAACAAGGCAGGGGGAGGAGGAGAGGTGGATGAGGGCTGGACCCTCCAGCCTGCTCCCTTTCAAAACAAAGAGAAAAAAAAAACACCTCTCCATTTTAATAGTGGTAGAATCCAGGAGGGTGACTGAGGAGAGAAATGTCTGTCTTTAGAGGGAAACTTTAAATATTCTAAGAGAACAATATTGTATTGATAGAGATATTTCGAAAGAACAAAACCTCTAGCTTCCTAGCTTCTAGTATGAATTTCTGATCTCTGAATGATGCTGAATTTTCCTTTAGAAACCATAATTTATGCGACTACTGGTACTCTTTAAAAAAAGAGCTGTTTTTTTTTTCTTGATGACCTTCTTTTCTCTCTCCTAAAGTGCTAAAAAAAAAAAAAAAAAAAGTAAATGAAAAGACAGGGCCTGAAGAAAGCTATTTACTCTATTTCCAAAACAAACAACATATTTGGTTTGACATTTTTCAGAGCCTAGAGGATGCCAATGCAGCAGTAATCACTCAGGGGAATTTGGCACTAAAATATTTTTAGTTAGCAGCGAGCTTTGTGGGAAAGCTGAATTATAACAAAAATATAATAGTAACAGCAGCAGCATCCCCCTAAATGGTCCAAACATTCCTCCTTCAATCAACGATATTTCGAAGAAAATTGTGGAGTCTCTCTTCCTCTCCAGCTATTTAAAAGGACAGCTGGGCTACTCTACACACTTGGGTCAGGTGATGGGCCAGATCTCTTCTACTCTATAGGCCTCTTTATACTTACTGTGTTGCTTATCGTCTTGGAATCAGAATAACAAAATCCACCAGATGTAAAATCACCTTCTAAACAACCCTATAAAACAAGAAAAAGAGTACTGTTATTTGGGCTTTGATAGTTGGCTGAATGTGCATATTAGACATGAATACAGACATTTATTAGCATAGCTATATAAAAATTTAATTCATCTAGATGTGTTAACGCGCATAGCAATTCACAAAATGAAAAAAAAAAGGCATCTTTGCAGTGATACACAGGAAATACACAAAAGTTACTTCATGAATTACCATGCTCCTTATCCTGTCTAGATGAAGTTAATATTTATATATATATATATATATAGAAAGTTTGCTAAAGAAGTTCAATATGGCAGCATCAATTTGTTTTAATTTCTTTTCATTTATTTCCTTTCCCCTGGGAAAGGTCCTACTTTATTCCTTTATTGCGCATGTTACTCATGCCTCTATGGGCAACTGTATCTAGTATTAACTTTCTCCTATCATATCATAAACTCCTTAACAGTGAGGGAAACACCTTTGCTTACCTAGGTATTCCCAATGACTACCACAGAAACATATAATGAATGAACAATAAATTTTGAATTCAGAATTAACATGAGACCTAAGAAA
This sequence comes from Rousettus aegyptiacus, assembly GCF_014176215.1. NCBI lineage: Eukaryota > Metazoa > Chordata > Mammalia > Chiroptera > Pteropodidae > Rousettus > Rousettus aegyptiacus. The sequence goes on from NW_023416311.1 coordinate 53,947,330, forward strand.
ATCACCAAGTTGGCAATCGACACTTGAATAACTAGGAGTTAATGTTCTAAGGGGAACTGTAGATGGAAAAAAATGACATAGACGCTGCTTAAGACTTTCAAGTGCTATTAGATGACTTTACGGACATGAATTTCCTGATTTCCAAGTTGCTATTGACATGTATTAGAATTGACATATAGGATACAATGCTGAGTAAGATATTTTCAGGAATTTATCATGTTCATACCAGTTTTATTTGGTATCAGAAGGGAGTCAACTAGAATTTAGGACCTTTAATGGTAGGTTAAATAGGAGACTTTCCTGATAACTAGGAAGAAGCTGTGATGTAATTGAAAGAATGAATACTGGAATTAGAGTTAGAAGACTCAAGTATTGACTCTGTCACTCACGTAATATATGATCTTGAGCAAAATCTCTCTGTTAGTATTATCTACAGTATTTTAACAGTGTATTTACACTATTTTTCCATCTGTAAAATTGAGGTAAGAATGCCTGCCTTATCTTCTTGGTGGTTATAAGCATGATGTGACAAAAATTAACATAGGACTGTTCACAGTTGGCCTAAAAAAATCCTCTTGTTGTTAGCCAAATTTCTCCTTTAACCTTCCCCTCTACACACACATCCACTACATACACTAGAGACAATTTCTTCCTTGTTGAAGAAAGGCCAGGTTGATGTTTAAACACACACACAAGCACACACACACACTCAAGCATACATGAATAGCGAAGGAGAGAGGAAAAGAGAGGGATGGGAGAGAAAAGCAATGTGAGGCTTGCTGGGAAGCTCAGGAGGACTTGTAGAGAGTGAGCATCTGGATCTTCTGCAGGAGGTGATGGAAATGGATAAAGAGTATTTTAATAAATATTACTAAGGAATCTGTATTTCCATTCCTTTTATGATTTTCAAGAAATGTGAGTAAAAGATATGAGTCACCTCAAAAAACTTTTTAGTTTCTTGACTTCGTTTCTTGACCACAAAGTGACATGCAGATTAGACCATGAGGGGCAAGATTTTACAAAAGCGCACACACACACAAAATAATCAAATGAGACAATGCACGTGAATTTTTTTTTTTAACTGTAAAGTGCTACACAAATATTGAACAATATTATTACTTTCCCTGGGACACTTACTTATAAAGAAAAGAGAAAGTCTTCTGCCTGTGATGGCATAGAGTTCTTTTGTCTGGAGGCACAAGCTCTGCCAGCTCAATACTTTTATAAAAGATTTTATACTTGAAATATCCATGCAGTTGAAAAGTTAAAAAATTTTTTAGTGTATAAAGGGATTCTATTTTACTTATTTATTTATTTATTTATTTAGTTAGTTAGTTATTTATTTAGTTATTTAGTTATTTAGTTATTGTGACATTGGTTAACAAAATCCAGTAAGTTTCAGGTATACAATTTAACAGTAAGGTACATATATATATATATTGTATTGTATCTTCACTGCCCATAGTTAGATTTCTTTCTGTCACTACATATTTGACCCCTTTTACCCCATCTACTTCCTCTCTACCCCTCCTCAAGAATATTTTAATAATTATTAAAATCATTTTATCTGAGTTTCCTGTATGTTTTCTGCTTTGTCTTACCTATTATACTACATAAATCTCAATGACAAAGTTACCATGTGTTCTTTAATCAGTCATTAACTGTTTATTAATCACAGTTATTGACTATAGGGTCAATAGCATGCTAGTTCAATGGCATAAAAAGAAAGAATAGGCATAATTCTTGCTCTTAAGCAATTATATTATTATTATTATTATTATTATTGTTATTATTGCATTGTTATTGGACCCATACAAACCAATTAAAGAAAATGTCACTGTGTGGAACAGATTCATAGATGCACTTCTAGTTATTTAGCAGAAAGGCAAACCAATAAGGGCTGAAGCAGTCTGTGAAGAGGAAATGAAATCTCAGCTAGATTTCAAAAGATGGCTAGCATTTGAACCGTTAGAAATAAGAAAGGGCATTTCAGGTAGTGAGATCACTAGAAGCGAAGTCATGATGACAGGGATTGGGAAGGATTTCTTCCTGTGAAGGAGAAGGTGTGTTTCACTCTGTATAGAATTCATGCTGGGAAACAAATTTAAGCAAGTAGAGCTCACCGTTAAAATTAGGCACATTAGGTGTTACGTGACTAGGTGTTTGAAATTACGAAGTTATTATAAATTCTGGAAAACGAGAGGATAAAGTATATGGTTAATCATACAAAGAAAACTTAAGAGAAAGAGGTCAAGTATCAAACCCATACAGCTAACCCAGTGTGGCATCTTGGTTTATCATGGTGCGAGAGGAAAAAGGAAGGTGCTGGCTTCTACGGATCCTGGCAGTGAGGCAATGGAATAAATATTTGTTGACTGACAATGTAACAATTTATAAATATTCATGATTAGCCTGTCACCTTGTAGGCTTAACGACAGTCTATTTTAACAACAGTCTATAACAATAGCCTATTGTAACAATAACAACAGTCTATTGTAACCCAACGCATGACTTACATTTGACAGACTGCTCCACAAATCATCATTCTTAGCATTTCTATAACTAAACTTCTTTAAGTAGTGAATAATTCCTTTCTGAAATTTTTCCCCATTCAGGAAATCCTTGAGCATATTCAAAATACAAGCTCCCTAAAAAAAAAAAAAGAAAAGAAAAGAAAAAGAAAGTGAAAATATAAAGGAAAAGATAGTACGATATATTTTTACAGGAAACCTTAATTTTATAGAACATGTATAATGTCTGAAAAATAAGTAGCAAATAAAATAAAAAGTGAAAGAGGTGGCAGTAACCTGGCACCCAAAACTTAACTTGTTGATCTTATGGACCTCCTTATATTTCTACTGAAAGCAGAGCTTCCACTGCCCACAGTATTTACTACCTTGTTGTAGGAAACTGTATCAAACATTTCCTGTATCTGAGTAGGAGTTTCTGCTTGATTGGAGATAGGATGGGATGAATTTAATGAATCTCTTTTAATTACTTCAAAACATACACCCAAAAAGTAGTCCTCCTAAACAGAAGAGAAGAATTATTTTTCAATTTTAATTTGACACTCTCAAAACAATAGAAAGCACTCTCAAAACAATAGAAAGCATACTAGGTTTAATACTATATATATATATATATATATATATATATATATCTTATATGTAATATATATATTTAATTTTATTAAATTTATTGGGATGCCATTGGTTAATAAAATTATATAGCTTCAAGTATACAATTATATAATACATCACCTGTATATTGCATTGTGTATTCACTACCCAAAGTCAAATCTCCTTCCCCTATTCTGAGAAGTAAGTATTCAATCAATATTTCCTACAATTGATTATAAGTTTCTTTCCCTTTACATATTCCCGATCACCAATTCTCTCCAATGGTATAAATCCACATTCCCTTAGACACTGCATGAATGTTTACCATGTACCAAGCCTTGGATACAGAACTAAAACTAATGGCTCCCATTTAGTGAATACTTGCTATATGCCAGGACCTTACATCCATCATCTACCAGCCTTTCAATGCCCTGCATGTGAGATAAATGCATTACATGCCTTTTACTAGAGAGTCTATATGAAGCTTTGAGACTAAAATACAGATTTAACACAGAGCAAATAAGAAGATACTGACTTTAAATCCATGTCTGTTTATATTGTACTGAACCAATTCCTACCTCAAAGAGCTAATTAATCTGTACTAACCACTTTGCTAGGTGGTGTTCCGACCTACTTATGCCTGCGAAAAAAAGCATGTTTGAAGAAATCATTCCACATATCTTGGGGAAGTAAATAGGTCCTTTGGAACTCCAAGAGGAGTGTGCCCCCAATCATGCCTAAACTCTGCACAGGACCTATAGACATGGGTGTTGTCTCGTCCTACATTATTGTATGGGGACAGTGAAGTTCTTTCCTCTCGTTCTTAATATACAGCTGTATACATGTGCTATTTGAGCTCCCTGTTCACAAATTTTTGGGTGAAGGATTTCTGTTATGAGCTGAATTGTGTGCTCCCTCCTCCCACTTATATGTTGAAGCTCTAGCCCTCACCACATCAGGATATGACTGTATTTGGAAATAAGGCCTTTAAATAGGGAATTGAGTTAAAATGAGGCTGTTAGGGTGAGTTCTAATCCCATCTGGCTGGTGCCCTTATAAGAAGGGAAATTTGGACAAACAAAAACATCAGGAAAGACCACATGAACAGATAGAGATAGGGAGAGAGAGAGAGAGAGAGAGAGAGAGAGAGAGAGAGAGAGAGAGAGAGAGAGAGAGAGAGAGAGAGAGAGAGAGAGAAGAGAAAGAGAGAGAGAGAGAGAGAGAGAGAGAGAGAGAGAGAGAGAGAGAGAGAGAGAAGGCTATCCGTAAGCCTAGGAGAGAAGCCTCAGAAGAAACCAAGTCTACCAATACCTTGATTTCAAACCTCTACATTTCTGTTTTTTGAGCTAGCCAGTCTGTGATATTTTGTCATGGCAGCCCTAGCAAACTAAAACAGTATTTTGTACATCAAACAAAACACCACAGGCTCAAAAATACCATGCTATACTGTTTTCTCTTTAGCATTCATTAGAAATTTTAACAGCAAATTGGTGATTCCTTAGAGTATATGGTATGACATACAAAGCTGTGAACTTACAAATTGTAGTTCTGGATACGTAGCACTAACAGAGATAAGTTCCATGTATGTTGCAAAACCCTCATTGAGCCAAATGTCGTTCCACCATTCCATTGTAACCAGGTTGCCAAACCACTAGGAGGGAAAAACTCGATGTTATTGAAAGTTAAAAAAATATAGATAATTGTTAACTATAGTAAAAAATATAATAGATGCTAACTCTTTCCTTTAGGTAAGGCCTTTCCTCTACCTTTGCTTCCCTTTTCTCTGCACAGCTTCCTCCTGCTGATACCCTGGCCTTCTCATCTCACCACCACATTTTTCTTGCTTCACTTTTCTTTGTGTCCTTATTGCCCTTAACTCTCCAACTTCCATTTTATCCTCCAAAGATTTCCTAGTTACTAGATTTAATGTTAAGGAAGCAAATAAAAATATTTTGTAGGGTAGTCTTTTCTTTCTTGCACAATAAGTAAAATCTCAGCCCGTCCTTGATGTATGGTGGTGATCTGAGGCAAAATATAAACCAAAATATCCTTGGTAAAGTTTTCTCTTTATATTAAGTAGCAGCTATTTAAGAGAATCACAAGAATTCATTCAGGACCTACGTAATCTTACTGATGAGCAAATTTTGTTGTTAACCTCTGCCCTAATTTATTTCCAGGAATTAACTTGGCCACTAAAGTGAATAGAGGTCTGAGATTTTAAGTATAAATAAACAAAATAAAAAAAAATGCATAAGGATAACCTAAATAGAAATTCACCTTTGACCTATATTTGTTCTGTAACACCAGTTTTAAATATTACTATTTTTTCATGTACTTTCACATTTAATTTATTTAGCCTATGTGCCCAATACCATACATTTAGCTCATCTGTTATAGGATAGCGATTTCCAGAAGGATAGGAAACGTAAAGTAAGATTCAGAAGAGCCTTGTTACAGTTTAGAGCAGAATAGCTGTATCTGTAGTTTCTAGAAACTGAGCTCTATTCCTTTTATAATGAGCCTCAGATTATTTTGCAAGTGGACATCAATCTTCCCAAAGGCATCTATGAGAAGAGATAGAAGCTGTTTTCTCAAATTGAGAAGTGATAAAAATGAGAAATACAGGCTGAGCTGATTCTGGTCACTTTTCCAGTTAACAGTAATGGTTTATTTATTTATTTATTTATTCATTCATTTATTCATTCATTCAGTGACTATTGAGAACCTTTTATGTTCCTGGCACTGTGTCATATGTTAGAAATATATAATCATATAGTACAGCTCCTGCCTCAATACAAATGATGGAGGTCCACCAGCAGACAGATAAATGCAAGAAAGCATTATTGATGACATGATCAATGGCTATACAAGGGACAGAGAAGATTCCAGGACGAAAGATTCAGTTCTGCTTGGAGAGTTGATAGATTAGTTAGGAAATGATTCATTTCCCGAGACTTGCAAGTGGTCCTCAAGTATGTTTTGAGTGATGTGTGCTCTAGGCAGATCACGTAGCAGGAGTTAAAGCATAGAAGTGCAACACAACCTGGCATGTTCAGGAAATGGCAGGTAGTCTTGGATGGCTAAAGTTTAGAGCGATGGTAAGAGATGAGGCTGGAGAGGTGGAAGAAGCTACATCACGGGGACCTTGCATACCTTGCTAATGGACCCTTGACCTACCCAGTTGGCATTGGGAGTCTTTGTCAGGGTTTTTAACAGAGGAGTGACCTGGTCATATGGAGACAAAACAGTCAAGGCAAAAACCACTGTGGCCCGCTGCTCTAGCCATATATTCTATATCTGTATGAAAGAGAGGCTATTAAAGGAAGGCTCAGAGTTCAGCACGGAGCTTCCGAGGTAGAGCTCTCCAATTTCCTGACGAACATTGGGTAGAAAGGTTAGGAATTCCCAGACAGTGTTAAGTAGTTTAGATCTACCAGTGACTAATCATCAAAACCTCTAAGATGAGCCAATGGGGAGATTCTAAACCAGAGGAGGCCGCCCATATATTCTTATGGTACAATACTGAGCATGACTCTTGTGTAATTGGGTACTTAGTTTACTGTTTCAAAAAAGAAAAACAGAACTCATTATTATGGTGATGATAAATGGTAAAGGTAAAAGTTAAACTTAAGAGACATTACCAGATTCTTCAATGGCATGATATTTAGCTACATGGTGAAAGAGAATTTCTGGGACCCTTAATTATTCACTTTGTTACTGAGGATTATCAGAATGGAAATAGAGTAGAAATCATCTCTGATATCTATATTGCTAGTTTTACAGTTCCATATTTGTATGTAAGACAGTGTTGATAGATGGCATTTGGAAACCTTATCATGCAAGAAATGGTAGCAGTAGCAGTGGTTATTGTCGTCATCATTAATAACTAATACTTAGTGAGCCTACTATACAACAGGCACTAACAGCTCCCTGTAATCCTCACACCAGTTTCAAGAACCAGGAGCTACTATTAACTTAATTTTATAGGTGAGGATCCTGAAATTGAGAGAGTTAGGTGTAGTGTCCAGGGCCAGCCGCCTGTGAATACTTAGACTGGAAGTACTCCATCATGTGCTTGCATAATCACAGGTTCCAGCTGAAGGGAGGTTGATTTGGCCCTAGAGATTGGAATGTCACGGTTCTAGGGGTTATAAGGAGAAATATTTTTAGTAGAAATCTCTATTTGTAGGGTTTCCAATTCTGTGTGTTACGTATATGCACAGTCCACACTATTCTGAAGGCTTTACTTTGAAGAGTTGTAGAGACTATAATGACTGCTTCTCTTATGATAAAATTCCTTTACAAGTCCCATGGTCTACAGCTTGAGACCTCTGCTACTTAACATATTATATTGGGTTTGATAATCCCTAAGGTCTCTTCTAGAGGTAAATGATACGATTTTATGTTGTTTCAAGAAGATTGGTGGTGTGCTGTATAATGCTCTTTAGGACTGATACTAAGAGAATGTCACGAGTGCCAAGTACCTGGTGTGCCAGTTCATGGGCTATGACTCTGGTGACCCACAGTTTATCAGAAGCAGAAGAGGTCTTGGGGTCAAAGAGCAGTGATGTCTCCCTATATGTGATGAGGCCCCAGTTTTCCATGGCTCCAGACACAAAGTCAGGAATGGCAACTAGATCTAAAAAATAAGAACAACCGCACTTATCATTATGATTTCTATACTGGAACTGGGGTTTGTTTTCTTTTCAAATACATATGATCCTTTCAGTATATATATACAGACTTTCTAAAAACATCAAGAATATCTTAACATTGACATAGTGTCTTGCAGTTGCAGTAAAAATAATCAGCACCCATGTCAAGTATGATCAATTTTATCTATACAGTTTTGATTGTAGATAAAGTAACCTTTTGACATTTAATTTTTTTTTTTTTAAGTACTGGATTCTGAAAATACCACGGGTGTATTACTGCTAAGAAAGTAATTCCTTTAAAAACACTAATATCGTATTTGATATTTTTATACTGAAAAGTTTGAAAATAAAAGGTATTGAATAATTATGTTTGAGATCCATCAAAGCAAAATGAACTCATTTCTACAAAAAGAGAAAGATACAAGATTTTAATTTCAGGAGAACAACACATTGATATTTCCTCTACCTCTTAACAAAGTCTTAGGTGAGTAAAGTAAAACTTAATTATCTTTACAGAACTCAGGTATAATGAATATTAATTTATATTATATCCATGTATGTGTCTGTGTGTGTATGTACATCCTTTGCCAATGACTTCATGCAGGTTAAAAAATTTCCAGCTAATATTTAATCTTGGAATTCTTTCTTTTATTCTGCCAGGACATTTTGGAAGAAGTACTATTCAACTGAAAGAAAAGGTAATTTATTTTTAACTTTGAAATAAACCAAGTCACTTGGTCTGTAATTGCATTACCTAATTAACTAACTAATACTAGTTACCTCCAGTGTGTAAAAGCAAACATTTATAACAAAATAAAACACTAAATTGGCACAGATAAATATTAATATTTATTAGCATTTCAAATGTGGGAATGACTTCTTTTCTAAATACAGTGATAATTTTATGTTTTGGATTATTTCCCATGATTATGTTATGGATTATTTCCCATAACCATTAGAGATGCTTATATCTGCTCTATTTTTCTTAAGCTGCATGCTTATTTTCAGTTAGTTTTGAAACAAATTTCATATAATCTTTAAGGCTGCATTTTTCAAGAACAACATGAAATTATTGATGGCTGTTATTTGATCTTTCTTCGACTTTTGACGTAGGACAGCAGTGGATTATGGGTAAATTGAATTTAGTAGATCTGTGCTAAGGGATATATAGAACTAACATTCTAATAATACAGTGAGACTCAGGCACTATAGAAATAAGCACCTGGAGATGTCTTTTGATGGCCATTTTACCTTCTCTTTAAAAAATTCATGTGGAGGTTGGGAGTGGAAAATGAGATGAAGGATATAATAAGGAATATTTCCTAACATCCCAAAGGAAAATAAATGTTTTGTCACTGTCAGAAGCACTAAAGAGTAATCTATATGAGTTATAAAATTAAGTCAAAGTTCTATGTTCTGAAATATTATAAAAATCACAACTTTTAATATTTAAGATAGAAAATTAAAACCAAGAGAGACTATGTGTATTTTCTTAAATAAAGATCTACTGCTACCATATTCAAATGATCTATTTTCTCCAAATCTTTTTTTAAAAATCCATGCTACAATCTTTTCTTCCAACCTCAATTGCACTATGGACAACAGATGAAGGGACAGTTTTCAGCTGTTTATGTAAAGCTTTAGCAACCTTTATAAAGATTGCTGGTATAAACTTTTATAATGATTGCTGGTATAAAAAATTATGCTCTAGAAAATCCATTTAAGCAAATCTAATATGCAATACAGCTATTTTAACATTAAACCTGATAATAGAGAAATGATCCATTATGTCTTCTCATAATTCTTTATTTTCTACACTCAAGGAAACACTCAGAGGTACAAGTTATTGCTTCTGGGGCTAAGTGAACTTCTTTTGTGCTCATTTAAATCACATATAGACAATGATGTGGCATTTTAACCTACCCAGTTTTGGGAGTGGATAGTTGATATCAAAGTATTGTTCATAAAAATCAAGTAGCTTCAACGATGCTTCCAAAGCGTAATGGGTTTGACTCCACTTGTCTGGGGATGCATAGATGGACACCTGGGAAATGTTGATCAGAAGTGGTTTTTGAATGATAGCTCTTTGGCACAACTCCATTCCTAACAACACTTACCCAAAGAAAAGCAGACTGCATTTCAAGAAATTCCATAAAGTATTAAAGCAAAAGCCAGTCTTGAGAGTTATAAACAATCCTCATCTTCTGTAACGATTCATTCTCCAGGTGCTAATCTATAAATTTCAAGCTATATTGCCCATTATATCATGAGAATCTATTTGAGCTCTTCACTATCATATACTCTAACGCTTGAGAACTAGCTTTCCAAAATCATGACTACTAGCACAATTTAAATAAAATGTAGTTTTATGAGGTAAGGACAGCTTCAAGAACTTACTAGATCCACCCCTTTCCGCATCTTGCTTACTTTAAATAATTACTCAAAAATGCCCAAATATGTTTATTGACTTCCTCCAAAGTGACTAGCCATTAAATGGAAAGAATAAAGTTAGATTCTGGTTTTCTTGGGTTTAAAGTTTAGTGCTACTTTCCTTTTGTGTTCTGCTTGTATGCTCTGAATAAACTGATGTCATTTAGAACTTGTATAGGAACGATATATTAATGGCCATCATGTTTTGGTGGCTTACCAGGCACCATGCTAAATGCATACACATAAATTCTAATTTAATTCATTCAACAACCTTACGAAGTAGCTGCTATTATCTTCATGGAGATTAAGTAACTTCATCCAAGGCCCCCATGCAAAATACTGTAGAGCTGGGATGTGAACCCAAGAAAGCTGACAGCAACCTGTCCTCTGAAGTGAAGCGCCATCCGACCTCTCACACATATTTACATCTATGCACATGTGAACCTATGTGCAGAGATGCCACATACGTAAATAAATACATTGCTCATAATATATCTCTACATATCTATAGGTATAATATGTATATAAACTGTAATCATTTTATGGCTATATTTCATAAGCATTATTTTATGGTTCTTTGAATATGTTTTTATGTTGATCATTTGGTTCCTCAAAGTAAGGAGTTCTTTTTTTTGGTTTTATTTTTAATATCTCTACTGATCAGTTTACAAAAATTTATAAAATAATTATTGGGTATTATAAATTTTTTCAAATAATAGAGACTCTAGAAATTATGAATACCTTTTTTCATTGAGAAAAAATTATAGGAAACAACTGGAAATAATATGAAAATCTAAAAATAAGGTGCTCATTAAAAAATCCTTATGGTACCTCCATGCAGTATAGTGTTGTACAATTATTAATATAGTACTATAGGAAAATAGTGACATTTGATTTTTATTATATATTATGGTAAAAATTAAGTGGAAATAGTCATATATTATTTTGTAAAAAGTATATATATACACAGTATATAACATTTCTTTAAATACTGTCATACTGACATGCATAGAAAAATATTCAGAAGATATATGTTAATATTATTAGTAATTATATCTTGGTGATAGGATTACAAATAATCTATTTTATTTTTTACCTATCATTAGTTTGTAAAATAAGCATGATACTTTGATAATAAAGAAAAAAGTTTAAGAAAATAAAGAAAAGCTCATTGTCCTCTGGACACTATTCTGGGCTGTGTACAAAATTAGATCTCAGTCTCACCTTAATTCCTGATGAAGTTGTCCCACTCACAAACTTGAAATCACAAACTATGTAAGCTACAAGGTATGTACTCATTTTTACAGTCGTTTCAAAATGATCTTCCAAGAGGCCTCCTTCAAGTTCAATTGTCTTAACCTACAGGAAAGGAAAGAATCAGTATTTGAAAATTGGACTATTTTACAACAGTGCCTATGACCTACACCAGGTACGTTAGAGGAAAGCCTGACATTCTGAAGGACACTTGATGTCCTTATAGGAGATCAATGGCCTCTCATAATATTCTGTAGCCTCTCCTCCCTAGATTTCTTTTATTCCCGGACTTCCCTGAAGACACAATGGACTACTTTTGGAATCTAAAAATGATGCTCAATCTTACTTTGTTGCTTGAAAGTATAAACGCATTTTAGATGTTTCTACTTTTTTGAAATGCAATAATTTTCAAACTGGCATAAATATGAGTTCTGCACTTCTAAGGAAAAAATACCAGACAATGACTCCTTTCCCTTTGTTACATAATAAATAAATCTCTGCTGCAGAAGGAAACAGGAAGCAAAACTGTGCTAGATGCTTTGCATTATCTTTTAATCCTCTTATTATTTGTACGTGAGGTAGGTGTTATTTCACAGGTGAGAAAACAGAGTCTATGAAATGGTTACTGAATTACCGAAGATCACACGGCGAGTTCTATGGCAAGACCAAGATGTGGATGCGACCATATGACTCTAAAGACATTGCTCATTCTTTCACTCAGTGTGTGACAGCTTGAGTCATAGTCTTATTTTTATCTTTGCTTCATTGATTCAGCAATGAAAGCAGACAGGCCAAAGAGGTCATTAGTAATTTAAGCTTCTGCCTATGTTCTGAGGAAGCAAAAATTTTAAGCCTACAGACTTGTCAGCTGCATCTATCAAATTCACTGAATAATTACTGAATTTTATCTTCATTTGCTCTGGATAGCTTGTCCCAGAGATGGTCTCCACCATGATACAATACCCCTAAATACTAAATGGATCAGATTTAGTAACCTAAAAATGCCACTTTCTTCAAATTGATAATAACTCTTAGACTAGCTTGCTCCCACCCCACCTACCCCCCTTTCCAAGGTGTCAGGCTTGTGGCAGAGCTAACTATAGCTTCTAGAGCATGTTTTATGTGTTTGGTTAAGATTTCAGTTTGCTTTGGTGAGAGATAATAGTTTGAAATATTACCATAAAGTGCCTAGTCTATTTTTATGACAAATATTTTTGCTATTAAATTCTGTAGAATTTATATGAATCTCTATTTAAAAAAATCAATTTGTAAGTTCCAATAGAGCAGAAGACACTGACCAAATACTCTAAGAAAGTTAACAGTATATATAGGGGCTGTAAATTTTACCTCTGTACAGCAAATTAATTTTGCCCAACAATAATCTCTTTATTTATGAGTCTGATTCAACCAGAGTTCTATGGGTACATACTCCTAGCAGAGAAGAGGGTTGTGGTGGGGGCCAGGGAGAGAGTATTATGATTGCAGTCTTCTGACCAAAATCCAAAACAATTTAGTCAAGTGTGTAAAGGGGTGAGGGAAAAAGAGGCAAGGCTGTAGTAATATGGAGAAATGAGAGTCTGTGACACTAGACAGCTGGTGACAGAGATGGTTAGGAGACAGATGGGCATTCCTTCTGATCCACAACGCGCCATCCCCCGCCCCCCCGCCCCTCGCTGGCCATAATAAAAATGTAGCTCTTGGAGGCTAAATTTTGTTCAAGAACCTGGAGAAGCCCTTGTAGACTAACAGTGCCTTATAGTGAAGTGTATACGGTGTTAGCATAAGTTCATCCAGGATGGTAATATAAGGTCCAACTATAAAACACTCATTGCTAGGCAAAGATTTCGCTGTTTTCTTAATATTGACAGGACTCTTCTGCTTGCACATAGCCAGTGTTGCCAGCAGGTGTATTTTCCTTTAAAGAATGAAGAGGACAAAGACATGCCCAAAAGTTATGCTGTCTCTACCAGTGCTTGGCTGGCCACCTCACTTCTCTTGAATTTTGCATTCTTAACTTAAAAAATTGAGAACTTAGTATGTGTTGCTTCACCCCACCAGTCCATAACCCATCTTAAGTGCTACAGTTACTATCCAGAGAGCATAATTGTAGCATTAGCCTGGCTGGGTGTGTAAATGAGAAGCAGCCAGCTAGGCCAGTGTTCGCTAACAATGGCATGATCCAGACAACTGGTCTGGTCAACTGAGGCAATGCAAAGATTCAAAGATTGTATAAAGTATTTTCAAAGTGTTCACTTATTTTTTCTAAATATGAGAAGTACTGGAGGTTTCTAAAGATAGAAATTTAAATTCTACTATAACAAAATGTCAATTTATGTTTGCATCTCATTTTAATTAAAAGGCTTTATGAACCGTATTTCCACTTTACCCTCTATGATTATTCATATGAACAATTCTATTAATAAAGAGCTGCCAGGAAAGAGACCGAACCACTCTTAAATGAACATGTTATTGAAGAGAAGACTTTAAGTTAAGGTAGCAGACCATTTTTACCGCAAAATGAGAGGGGCAATTAAATTGCTATCTTTACAATCAAGGAAAATCTGTGAGATATGTGTCACATAGAATGTTGTCACTTTTCCCCTTGATCTGCTCTGCTAGTGTTTCAGAGCAAATATCATTTCTAACATTAAAGAAATCTGGGGGGAATTCAGTGTCTAGCTTATCAACTCATTTCTCCCTTTCATCCACGGAGGCCAGTCACTGTGAGGGGCAGAGAGGAAAAGCAGGTAGGGCCACTTGCTGGCTAACTGTGACCCGGCGGCTTTCTGTGCTGCTCATCCTACTGAAGCACTTTCAGAAGAGACTCTATTTTTGTCCTACTTTCCAAGCAACAGTGGAGAAATAGTTTACATTTTGTTCAACAGCACAAATGGTAAGTACATCATTAGTGAGGAAATATTAAATGAAGTTCAGGGTCTACTGTATCTTTCAGAGTCTCTGCATTTTGAATATAAATGTGAGCCAAATAAAAGTGTTAAAAGATCTCTTTCAATTAAAAAAAAAAGTATATAACTGCAATAAATAATTTTTATAAATAATTTTAAGAACTACTTATGGAACTTAAAAAAAAAAAGGATTCTTAGTTCCAGCACAGAAGGCCAGATCAGAAATTCCAGGGTGGCCCTTATCACTCCTAATGTGATCCCTGGACTAGTAGCAGTGGCATCACCTGGGAGCTTGTTAAAAAGGCAGAATTTTGGGCCTCACTCCAAGACTGACTGAATCAGAACTTAAATTTTAACAGGATCCTAAGATGACTCATCTGAACATTAAAGTTTGAGAAGTGCTGCTCTATATGATTTCATCACTGGCCAAGTACCCCTGATTTAAAAGAATAATGTTTCCATATAAACATAAAGAAACTGTAAATCTCTTTAAAAAACAAAACAAAACAAAACCTCTAGTGTAACAATTTCCCAGAGTGATGTTAAAAAATCTAGAAGGATTAAATTAAGTTTGTTAAGTACTATGTAGATAGATAAAACAAAGTAATGGCTTAAGTCCTGAAAACAAAGGAAATATTTTTAAAAATAACACAGCAAAGACCAAAGCTCAACTTGAGAATGATTCTCCAATGTTTCTGAGAGTGGCAATACCTTTGGCATGTTGGATAGTGCAATGTGTCCACTTTCTCTTCTTATCTTGATTGAAAAGTTGGCTTTGAACGATGGTTCATCAAAGCAAGGGAAAGCCATTCGTGCATCAGTTGGCTCGAAATCTGTCACTGCAACTGTTCTGTGAAAAGAAGAAGTACCCCCAGCCAAAATACACAAGTGAAACCAAGCAAAGAAATAAATGTGTACCTTCAGAACACAGCTTATCAGACCTCGAGGTGACATACTTGATGTCTCACACTATAATCTTAGAGAATCCAGGCTTCCTTTTTGGAAAAAAAAATAAAGGTAAAATTTTGTTTAGTAGCTGCCAACTGGAAATAATGCACGGTGATGGGCACTCTACTTATATGATCTTCCTACTCATCATGGACATGAATATTAAGGCTCAGAGAATTGGAGTGACCTTTCCAGGATCCTTAGTTAGTAAATGGCTGAGGTAGGGATGCCCAGTCAATTTCAGGTCAAAATTGACCAGGAAATTAGTAGTTCAGTACCACCCCTCAGCCTATGGGGACCTCAACCATACGTCTGAACATTGTGTGTATGGGAAATGTCTTAGGGTGTGTTCCTAGGAAGCAGACCCTGATTCATTTAGAACAGGCTTCCAAGAGAAAAGGGAATGAGAGAAGCAAAACAGGGAGGAGGAAGAAGCCGGACCAGGTCCCAGCTTCAGCCTGTTTCCCAGGGGGCTTTGGAATAGAAGCTCCATCTTCAAGTTTTCCTCTACTGGAAGCAAGAAACTGAGTTTTCATATTCCTATATAATAGTTGGCCAGAGTGCTCCATGGGGGACCTAAGACCCCAAACGCTTCTAGCTCCTCCTGCCTACAGGCACAGCAGCTCCAGTCTTTAGACTATAAGAGGTAGATAGATACTCTGACAAATCTCTATATCACATCACCTTAATAATGCCTAAAATACTATAACTACAGGTTTGTCATTTGGATTTAAAATTTCAATTATAAAGCACAGCTGGAGAGTAGATTTTGATTGGAGAAGAAGGGGAGAATAGGAAATCTCGATGGTCAGAAGAAGGGTGAGAAAATCCAGGAGGGAAAAAAGAGAAGCTGTCAGGATAATTTTTCTTCGATTTGCTTTATTTCTGTAATTCAGACTGGAAAAACGAGGCTGGGAATCTAAATGATGTGATTGGGGTCTCTGGGTTTTATTTGGATTTTGGTAGTAGGTACTGCAAATGTAAAGAAATTCCAAGTGGCTGGAGTAGTTTTCACTAACAAGAAATTTTGATTATAGTAAGTCTATATGGAAAAGCAAGAAAATTAAGATTTTCTTTCCTACTTAAACACAATTAATTTTACTTCTACATGCAACGTAGTGACTTTTTATTTCTCAAAGAACTATTGCTGACTTCATTATTTCTGTATTTTAGGTTTAGTTGCCTGTGTGTGTGTGTGAGAGAGAGAGAGAGAGAGAGAGACATAAAATTCTGTTGATATTTTCTCTTAAATAATCCTACATGTTAGACCTACTAGTATGAGGATGAGGAGAGCTGACTAATCATAACGAGAGTCAGAAATAGCCTGCAGCTAATCATGAGAAGCATGCTGGAAGTCCTCCAGCTCTAACACCCAAAAATCTCCCCCTTAAGTCTCCCACATCTCCAAAATGATATCTTTAAAAAGTATTTCTTTTGGGTAGAGACTTTGTCACTCGAAAACAATGAAAAGAAAGTCAGGACTGGTCATGTAGTGCCTTAGTGGGAAGAAGTTGAAAAGTTTTCTATTCAGCACTATGCTGGACCTGAGGACAGGCCCCATAGAATTGAAACTGCAATGAGGGGGAAAGAGATGGGACTGGGGAAGGGCTCTTTTAAGTGGACTGCTGGGGCTGTGGAGGGGTCCATGAGCCCCAAGCGGGCGGTACCTAAGGTGGGGAAAGAAAGAGGAGGTATATAGCAGACGCTGCTGAAGTTGTCTACTAACATTCCTTCCCCTTCTGCAGTTCCAGTGGCATCCTGGTTTTGTTCAGGAAGACAATGTATCCAGATAAACAAATACGTCTTTAAACTCCCTTGCAACTTCGTGTGTTGGACTAGTTGTGATCTAGTTGAAGCCATTCAACTAGAGTGGGAAAGCTTTGTACAAGGAGTCGGACTCAGCTGAAATGTTTCCTTTTGCCTGTTTCTCTCCCCCTTTTTCTTGCCTGGAATGTGAACTTGATGCCTAGAGGTACAAAAAAATCATGGCTGAGCAGAAAGATACAAGGAGCCTGGGTCCTGGATAACACTGAGAAGCATCGTAGCAAGTCTGCACTGCCCTGCTCCTGGACTTACCGTTACAAGAAAAATGACTCCGTGTGTGTTAAGCCATCATGTTTGGGTTTTTCTAACTGGCATTTGAACACAACTGATAAAAGATGGAATAGCCCTGAAAGCAGGTCTCTCTTCCTTCCTAGATGGTCCTTAGCACTGACCAACCAAATCATCCACTCTGATTCCTCTCTTTCTCTCACTTCACAAAACCAACATGTCAGCAAATTCTGCCTGTTTTATCCTCCAAAAGAAATGCCAAGTTCAATCACTTCATTCCACAAGCACCACCACTAGCCTGACACTAACCATAATCACGTCTTGCCTGAACTCCTAAATGATTACTCTTCTAATTTTTCCTCTCTATATCAGATCCCCAACATACACTTGGTCTTTATAAACACAGATCAGGTCAGAACATTTCAATGACTTCCCGTTGCACTGGAGTAAAAGCCTAAACTCCTTACAAGAGGCTTTAAGTCTCTGCATGATCTGATCTCTTTAAACTACTTCTGTCTCCTGCTCATGCTCTTCAAGCCACACTGACCTTTTTTCCCCCTCAATTGGCCCTGCCTTACAGCCTTTGCACTTGCTGCTTCCTTTAATGGGGACACTTTGTCCTAATATGTCCTCATGACTATTTCTTTAAAAAAGAAAAAGTTAGGTCTCAGTTTAAAAACACCCCCTTGGCAAGGACTTCACTGACAACTCAGCTAAATTAGTGCCAATCCCCAGCTACATTTACTCTCAATTATAGCACCTTTTTTCTATTTCCTTTATAGCATTTATTATTTATCTCGTCCAAATCTCACCATTACACATTCAAAGTGTAGAACAGTGCCAAGCACAGAGTACATGCTCAATAAATGTGAGCTGATTTAATAGACCATATTTCTCAATTCTCCAAACAGGCTTGTTCCTGCCTCCTGGATTTGAGTGATGCTATTTCCTGGGCCACCTACATACTTTCATTTCCTTTTAACCCAAACCTCACATTTCCTCTGGTCTCAGATCAAGGCTCGCCTCCTTTGAGAAGCCTTCCCTATTTTAGCTCTCTCTGCACTGACCACCCATTTTTATAGCACACAAACATGTCTGTCTTATCACAGTCACATACTGGCCTCTCCTCCAAGTTATTCTCCCTTCGACTGTGTAGGCCTCTGCATTCTGTCTTCCCAGCTTGACTGTGACTTCCTTAAAAAATGGTGGAGCTTTTCCTTCTTCCTAGTTTGCCAGTTTATTGGACTTTTAATAAGTGACTGCTGAAGCATGCTCCTGGCAAAGAGATGTAACACATAAGGAAAATATCACAAGAGACTGTAAACAGCTGGAACAATGTCTTACCTTGTTTCACCACCAAGAGTTCTGTATGTGCTTTTATAAAACCCTTCAAAATGATCAGCTAGCTTGGCCTGGAAGTCAATTGTCACATAGTATCTCAGGTCAGCCATGAGTTTCTCTGGAACCAGCAGTGCAATTTGTTGATAAGCAGGATAACTCAAAACATTTAGCTTTTTCCCAGGTTTCCTGTATCTCAAATCTTCCTCTGAATGAAGAGTAGCATTAATGATTTCAAGATCTTTGCTGTGCAAGATGATAAATTCAGTGGCTTCTCTGACTAAGACTTCAATCATCTCAGATGCAACAAAGTCCAGGGAGGTGAGATTTGGATGGACAAAAAGGTCATAGTGCAGGGGAATGACCATCTTGGGGAGTCTTAGCTCATGCCAAGGAAATGGTTCCCCATTCGTGGCTACTGGGAAAGCCCTAGGGTCACTAGATGGCATTGAGAACTGAGAACAAATGCATATTTGGGGTAGGATGATTGCTGAGCAGTAAAGTCGTATGAAAATACTAAACATTTGTTTTCTGAGTAGATGAACCATTGTAGAAGAATGGAATACTAAATCTCTTCTCCAGGAAACAAGTTACTGTCCAGGCTAAATCTCATAGTTCTTCATAGCACCATACTGGCTCCAGTGATGTCTCACAGGATCTGAACAATGTTTTAATAAACTGATTTAATCTAAAAGGGAAAAAAAAACATTTACAGCATAAAGAAAAAGATTTTAATTTATAAATAAAATCTTAAAAAAAAATAAGATGTATGCGAATGGGGAAAACATGCTCTCTCTCAGAATCAGGCCAAATATCCACAAAATAAAGTAGAAATTGAGCTATTATCTGGTTATTACAAATAAAAATTCTTTAGAGCTCAAATGAAGGAACTCTGCCTTAAAATTGTATGTAACAAATCCCCTCTATTACTGTGCAATGAGTAGAAGGAAAGAGTGTAAATTCGTCACATGTTGAATGCTTCTAACATTTGGCTACATCATTCTAAGGGTATCCCAAGCACCTGAAAGTGGACTGCATAGTTATCTCTATTTTGTCTTAGTAAGTCACAAATAACACTCCATATTCTTTGTATACGAGATATTATTATCATTAATGGCATTGAACTTTACCTCTTTCAATAAATAACATCATCTGAATGGCCTTATTATGGCTACTGGTGTAAAGGATGCTGGTCAAGCTCGATGTTTATCTTCAGATTGTTTCCAATATATCAAAAGCTATGGAAACAAAATTTGTGTTTATAACTTTCTGAAGATATCTAAAAAATGATTTTGGTCCTCTTCACCTTAGGCTACCTTTGAAAACGTGACTTAAACTGAATTCACTGCCTCTGTAAATAGAACTAAGATGATTTCTTCTTATGAGAAGGTAAAGCTACCAAACAGACGCTATTAAGGCAAACGATGTAGTTAATATAGGTTAATCAACTCTGACTCCCACCCTGCCACCTGCCTCTACCTATCTCCTTCCTGCTCCAACTTAAACCCATGAATCGTTTCCTTTCCTCTTTTTTTTTTATCATTAACAAGTTCTTCAGAATTAATTATCTGAACAATCACTTCAATTTTCCAATTTGCAATATTAATACAGATCAACAGGTATTGTTAAAGGACCACAGAAAATAAGAATAAAATAATTGTTAAATAATGATATTTCCCTCTTTCTTAGACAAGCATTAAATTAAGGCTACCAAATCTCAATGTTTCAGGAACCTCTGATACATAAAACTAAAATTGCTCTATTAGCTCAAATTTCTGATGGTTTAAAAAATGAAATTGTTTATTTGTTAGGTCCTGGCTTGGGAATCAGAGTGTCTGGTTTCCAATACTAAATCATTCATACCTGTATGATCTGGGGCAAATTTCTAATTTTTTTGAGCATTAGTTTTCTCACATGTAAAATAGTGTAATAATCATACCACCTCACGATAAGGGGCTTAAATAAAATAAATCATGTGAAGAATTAGGCACAAAATAGGAACTAGCATATAGGAAGCATGTAATGAATGTTGAATATTACATTGTTATTGCAGTTATTACTACTTGCATTCTCTGGCCTAAATTCAGAAATATTTCTGTCTGAACTTGTAGCAGACAGACCCCAATAAAGGTATATATGTATTTTTTATAAAAATGGAAGGAAAGGCCTTGATATTCATTCACAAGAGCCTTTAACTTTAGAACCAGTAAGGACTTTAAAGGCCAGATAAGGAAACCAAGGGGGAGTAACTTTCCCAAAGTCACACAGGAAGGTTGAAGCAGAGTCGGTACCAAAACGTAGCTCTTTGACCCTTGGTTTAGTGGACTTTTCCAACATGCTATACTGTCCCTTCAGTGACACTGCAATGAACAAAACAGCCTGGGATCTAAGACACAAGAATTGCAGCAAACATTTGGGAAAGGCTAAAAGATTTCCAAAATAGAGCGAGTCAGTTAAGCAGAATGATTCTTAAATCAAGTCTCATCTTTAACTGCACACACTTTTCAATACAGTAATGTCAGATTCACTCCCTTTCTCCAGAGCCTCACTTTCCATTACCAGACTTCCTCAAAACAGCAGTTTTATACCTTAAGTTACAGTCATTTTTCTCACTGAAAAAATTTAATTTAAAGATAAATTCAAGAGAAATGTTAATGTGTTACCTTAATCCACGCTGCTGCAGCTTTAAATGGAGGAGAATGTATTTTTGCTTTCACTTTCTATTTGGTAAGGCTCAGAACTTCCTGATTATAGCACGAGCTGGTTCATTATCACGTAGGTATAAGTAAAGCTTAGCACAAAAGGTTTAGTTGTGGAAGCACAAGAAACCAACAAGTGACTTCAGAGTAAAAGTCACACCATGACAAGTCAGTAAATGCCAGAGCAGCATTTCAGTAGCTGCTGCTCCTGATGTTCTATTTTTCCCCTTCCTTATGCCCACGTGTAAAACCTCAGAAGCTTGTATTTTAGTACCAAGTTATTTTAAGACATAGTCTTGAATTCTTCACTACGCTGTGCCCTTATTGCCATTCAGTCTGACCTCGGTCCATCCACCCTTGAAAAGGTAACTCCAAGACTACCAATGGCCTCCCAGTCGGCTTCTACAGCCTTTATCAGAGGAGAGCATCCTTAGCTTTTCCATGCCTGTAAACTCTTGCCTCTTGAACATAAAGAAATTGTACTCCACCCCCGCCTTTCCATTTCTTTTTATCCGCCAGGTTGAGCTGGGTGTCTTCTTTCACACCTTAAATATGGACCTTCCACCTCTGCCCTCTGCTCTTTATTCTTTCTCTTGAAGATTATGTTCAAGTGCAGATATTTCTCATTTACCCTCATTCATCCCACATTTCTCTCTCCTAATTTCTCCTTCCAGGGTGCTGCTGCTGCACTTCCAGCAGCCTGATGGACTGTGTTTACGTGGATGAGCTGCCAACATCTCGGTGTCTTCTTTCCCAGATCAGCGTATTTTGCTTTACCTTCATCTGCTTCAAGTCTTCCTCCATGACCTATGATTGGACTATATAATTACTTGATTCTGCACCTCTCCAGTTTTTTACTAAGTCCTGTCGGTTCTCTCTTTTTATTCTTCTTTTATCTAGCTTTAAAAAAATTCCCATAGTCATTAGAGTAGTCCAGATCCTCATCACTCCTCACAATGACCTTCGAACAAGTCTTGCTGCATTCTCAAGGCCTACCCCTGCAGTTTATTTGCATGGTACCAGCAAATCCATCTTTTCCACTGCTGCTTGACCATGCCACTCCCTGGCTCAAAGACTTTCTCGAAGTCTTCTCTGTGCACACAGAGACGCAGGTCCTGCGTGGAGACTGTGGGCTGCAAACTGGCAGTATATGTGCCCCATGAATCCTCTCACGCTCTGTCCTATTGTTTTGTTTAGAACCTAGTTTCTTAAAGAGAAATGCACCCATATACATGTTGTTCTCGAATGAAATTTGTAACCTTGGCTGTTTTAGTCTTACAGACTTTTTCATACACTGGTGTCACATGCCTTGCACTGCTGTACCATTTGAGTTTGCAAACTATGCTTTGGCTCTACATTCAAATGCTGCCATGGTCAGGTCTTAGTTGATTCTCAAGTTTTAATTCCTTTTCTATTTCTATATTTTATTGTTTCAAACTAGATAAACAACTCAATAAAGAAGAAATAGCAAAAAGGAGAAAGATAGCCAATATGTATGGCCAGGGACACAAGACTGAGTGAGGTCCCTTAGAGTGGCATTTTGTGAAGTTACAGGGACACCATGGAGTGGATGGGAAATGGGTGAATGGGAAAAAAGGGACAAAGGAGAGGAAGGCAATTCTTAGAAATCTAATACTGCAGCAGGGGAGGGGAAAGGTAAAAGAGGTGTAGAAAGCTAGGTGTAGCTAGCTCTGCAACATTCCTTGTCACAAGACCCAGCCCGGCTGTGAGTGTCTCTGTGCCTATGTGTTTGTGAGTTCTCAGAATTCTCTCCTGCCCTTTAGAACAGAAGTGATGGCGGAGAATGAGGAAACGGAGCGATCAAATTGAGCTGTAGAATCGTAGAAAAAAAAGTAGGGGAGGATCCAGGTGACTTCATAGCTTATTATTTAAAACTGTTTCTCACCAAAGGGGTTTCCAAGTTTTTCCTGATAAGAGAATAAATTTTGAGATGTTTATTGCTTAAGGAATTTACACGTCTCACTCTTTTGTTTCATCCTGGTCTTCTGAACTGTTTCTTGCTCAGAAAGACTCCCCTTACTGGTTTCCATCTAAAACAGCAGCACTCTCCCCTAAATCCACCCCTACCATCGCCCAGTGTCTATCTCCTTGGCCTGGTTTGTTTTTTACTTCTTAGCACCTATCAATTCCTGATACTTCACTATGTATGTCTTTATTTATGCATCTATCTCCCACTAGAACATAAACTCCTTGCTGGTGGGGAATTTGTCTGCTTTGCTCACCACCAAATGCCCATATCCTAGAGGAGCGCCTGGCATATAAGAGACTCTCAAAAATATTTGCCAAATGGGTGAATGAATTTTCAATATTTTAAGTTTTTTCTTTTTTTCTTTTTAGATTTTCCTACACTTGCTCCATATTTCAGGCTAATCATGGAAATTTTCATTTCCAGGTGAACCTCGCATTTCTTCATCTTTACTGAGGTTGTCACTCTATGTGCAATAAATCTCTCTCAGTGCCCCTTGTGTAAACCTACCATCACAAGAAAAATGTCTCCTCCAGGAAGCTGCCTTGGAAGTGGCATATGCTTCCTTTCCAGTCCTTAACTGTAGATATTTTAGTCATTTCTCCTGGCCCTTACCTTATGCTAACATGTTTGTGCTTTATATTCTTTCTTAAATTATCTATTCCTGAAGGCTAGGTGCCAAATACCAGGCCTTCGCCTCTTTCTGGCACTTCTCAGAGCATTGTGCAACTCACAGGCCCTGAGCAAAGAGGCAAGAATGAATGAATTAAAATGAATTTTCCAAAAAGTTGAAACTAACTATTTTGATAAAATGTTCAAAGATTTTTACCAATTTTAATGGAAATAGTTCTCAAATATATTACAAATATTTTCATTCCCTTCAGGTGTTCTCTACAGATTTAAATTTTAATGACTCAATTTTATTTTATTACAAACAGTTCAACAGAATTGAACTTAAAGTCATCTTCTTAATATTGGTCACTTCTTCATCTCCTAATTAGAAGCAATAATACTTTCTTAAATTATTATTGAGAATTATTATCAATCTCAGAATGAATTTGAGATATTACATATGTGAAAACAGTTCATAAATGTTTTATAAACTTTAAAGTTGTTTACATGTATTGGTTTTCTCTATATGAATAATCATCACTAATTATTATGCTATGTTGTAATAAAATGCTACTCTTGAGGCAAATGAGATATAATAAATAACCCCATGTTGCTATATATTCTTGAATTCCATGGGTACTATACAAAGTTTATTCCAATTTCTCCATTATTATCAAATGTGTATTTACTTTCTGCTGTTACCTCAACTAGTCCCAATCTCTACCTTAGACCTTTTTAAAATTATTTCTTCTAATGTGCTGCAAGCTGACAAATTAGCAAACAAATCTAGTTGGACATGATTTCAGGCACTCAGATACCTTAAAATTTATTTCCTAATGCTGCATGAGGTGGTAGCATTGCAGGTGGTGAGATTTCAGGATAAACAAAATGATAAATAGCTTCCTAACAAATTAAACATTACTGAATCTCCTTCTCCCTTTTTTCTGCTGAATTTATCCTCTTAATATAAGCACGATTGCCTTTGTCCCTGCCAGATGCTATCTATCATTTTGAATACCCTGCTAGCTTACAGTTTTAGAAACCACTTCCTCTTCTTTTTTTTCCCATTCCCTTTCAAAAGGATCTCTAAAAATCTATAAAAAGTATTTCACAGAATTATTGTGAAGCTTCTGTACATTTTCAAATAGAATAGAAGAAGAGTCTATAATATGGTTAAAAAAATTTTTTTTAATAAAAAAAGTAAATTTCTGAAAGTACAAAGACCCAAGTCCTATGCAAAGTATGGCAGGGAGTGTAACTCACACAGCAAATGCATTCTGTAGCTTCTTTTAAACTCATTTAGTTTCGGCAGAAAATTAAAACAATATAATGTCAGAATTTTAAGGGAGAAACTGACAGGAAGATGGTTTTTCAAACATTGATATCTTTAGCATGGCTTCCACAACATTCATTAAAAATAAAAACAGAAGAATGCAATAATAAAAATCTCATATTGTTAATGTAGGACAAAATATTAAGCAAATCTAACATTAGACAGCTGAAATTATAACTTACCACATTTAAAAAATTTATTTCATAGTTAAATAAAAAATTCTGGAGCTTCTGTCATTTTCCAATTAAAGGTTACTTATATAACTGATGACGCTTTTCAAACAGAAAAAAAAATGGTTACGAAATAAATCAGAATGATTCTGAACTTGTTAGATACTTTATCTTGAAGGGAAATTTTTATGCTTCCAACTGATAAAACAGTCTGATTAAACTGAATGGGAATTACTTGGCTTCTCATTACTTAAAGATTTAGCTTAAAAGTCTATAAGAACTTCCACTCTGGCCAAGATAGGGTAGGGACTGGGATTTATCTTCTCACTTGAAACAACAAAAACAATGGACAAAAGACAGTGTGTAAGGCCAGGAAAATCAGGCATCTGACGGCAGTGATCTCTGAAGAGAGAAACATTGAGTGAGCTAATCCCTAACTCTTACCTAGGAGGAAATAGAGGCTTTCTCTTTCTGCCGATATCTCTTGTCTGAAGCCAAAATTTGGTATAAAACCAGTCAGTGTAAGTAGGGGATGATGGGTATGTTTTTTTTAAAACAGAATTACTAACAAGAGAAGTCATGGGTTACAAATCTTAAGGCCATTTATGAGCATTTTAACACTTAGCTCTCTGAATTTCACTGAAATTAGCAAAATAGACTGGTCGCCTTACTCTCAGAGCAAAGCAACCTTGAACGACCCTAATATAAGGATTTTAAATTTCACATCAGTGTACCTGGTAGCCAAACAGAACAAATTCTCCTGAAAGGAGAGCAAAAGTATTGGTAGCTTCATCTAGTGGTGACGAGCTAACTGCAAAAAGTCATTTCTTTATGAGACTAGCCCTTTATGCAAACACATATCCTGTGGCAAATCATACAAATCCCAAAAGCAATTAGACATGTTCGTGTAATACACAACCCAGACCTAAGATAATCCAATTTATAGGCAGGCTTAGATGTCTGATATGTAAAATTTAGGGGTCAAATTCATAGGATTGCATTACTAAATCTAATTTGGATGCTTGAAAACTGTCCCTTGGAAATATGGCCTTCACTGTGTCAGCGGGGACATTAGAAATGGAGGAATTGCCCCGCCCTTCCAAACATGTTCTGGTTGGGTGCTTTCGAGTTAATCACATTTTTTTTAAATAGAAAATTTCTACAAGATGCATATTTTGAGTGATTTTTCTGTGTCTGTAAGACTATTCACAGACCTTTTTCATTATTTGGATAAAAATGTTAGTTGTTTAGAAGATAAAAGGGGGATTGAGGACTTCACATATCAGTTGAAGGGGAAAGAACCCAGCATTCCATTAGGGACCAAATGCTCATCATGCCAATTTTACCTGTTAGTTATTGACTAAAAGTCCATAGAAAGAATTCAGAAATAGAGAACACAAAAGGTAAAAAACTAAAATAAAATATTAACTTTAATCCAGGATTTTTTCTTAATGTTTTTAGCTCTCTGCTCAATTCCAAAATGTCTTTCAAATTACCTTACATTTGCATACATCTATTAATAAAATTCCCACTGAACACATAAATATTTCTATAAAGCAAAACCTGATAAGAAAATATTTGTAGTTTAACCTACACTTAAGGAAGTCACTTTGAAAAAAAAAAAAACAATATTGTTTCTTTGTTCAACCTATCAAATCCTTCTAGTATTTTAAGGAAATTACTACTGAACTTCCATATTTAAGAGATGCAGATCCAATGTATTAGATACAATACAGTTGACAGAACAGCAGAATTCCTTTTCAAAACATTGTGTCCCCTCCCAAGCATTTATATAAGTCTCTTTTATAATTAATTGATTCTTAGCATTTGCTTTATAATTATAAAAACCCTTAAACCCTTCTACCACAGCTGAAATAAGATGTCTGTTTATCATGCGATAGAACATTTCTGTGCAATTTGTACCAAACCGATGCATACAAATGCAGCAAAGTAAATCTGGGACTTTTCCACTATCACTTTTCTGTACTAAGAAACATGTCATTTTCAATGTGCATTCATTTTCCTTGAAGTGCTCAGAACATTGAGTGTTACTGTTAGAGAAAAAGGAAGCATCTGTTTGCCAATCTAAGGGCAAACATAAAGACACAGGTTTGACATAGTTCACATAATTTAAATAGCATAAGGGCAAACATAAAGACACACAGGTTTGATATAGTTCGCATTTTTTAAATAGCATTCAGTTCAGCTATTATATTAATAATGACAATCTTATTGCTTTGGAAGGTAACAGTGTTGAATTACCATCAAACCTTACTTAAATATAAGTGAGGGTGGCAATATTATTCATTTCACAGATGTTGGTTGTGTATCCATTTTGGCAAACTGCCCTAGTAGATGCTGCTAGAAGATAACACAACTCTTGCCCCTTTTGGAAGCATCTCCTGTGCATGTAAATTTGAATATGCGTGTGAATGTATACACCGTTTTAAATTCACCATAATATATGCACATAGTGAAAAAATCAAATAGTAGAGAAGTTACAATGGAAAACAACTTCTTCCTATTTCCAGTCACACCAAGCAACCATTTGTAAGCTTTTCTGTTTTGTTTTCTGTTGGTAATTTCTCTAATTCTAAACAATATTTTGGACCACTATGCCATAAAATAGGGTCTATTGACTCCCTGGTTTGAAATATGAAGATTCAGTTGATTTTTGCCCCCCTCAATTTCTTCTCCTACTCCAAGTTTTTATGTTACCTTTTATGTTACCTCTGTTACCTTTATACGATACATGTAAACTTTGTTTTCTGATTCCATAAACTTTAGACAATATTTCTTAATGCTTAAATATGTAAAATAACAATGACTAAAATTTATTGGGTATTTACTATATGCCAGGCACTGTTCTAAGCTTTTCACATTAATTATCTTATTTAATCTTTACAGCAACACTATGAGATATCATTTCTAATTTACAGATGAGAAAACTAAGGTGTGGAGGTGAGGGAAGACTTGCCTGAGATCACAGTGTCAATTATGTGGCAGAGGGACCAGAAGTCTGATTCCTAACCTACGAAAATCCACTGCCTCCCAATGGGGGATTAGTATCCCTCTAACTCTCCTCTCCCCTTCCATTCCTATCTTCTAGCAATCAGATCTTTGATTTTACAGTGTTAAGATAAATAATATTTATAATATATCATATAACAATATTTAAATCTGTTATTTCTTTATAGATTATTTCTAAAGGTTGAAAATCAATAAGTACACTTACATATTGTGACTAGGTAAATATTTCCAGGAGAAATGTGCCAAGTTTAAATTTTCTTATCTATCTCCCCAAATATTGAAGTCCTTTCTTTATTCATTTTCAATTAATTTCTTCCTTTAATGCTCAAGAAACATTTTTGAAAGGTTACTAAGTGTTAGGCATTGGGAATGAGAGGTGAATACAATGAGAGATACAATGTTGTCTAACCGATGCCTCTGCCCTTAAAATTTATAGTACAGAATTTATAGTACACTTGGCATCAAGGAAGGATTTGGGAAGAAGAAAGAACAAAAACTGAGCCTTAAAGAATGATGAGAATTTGAAAAGGGGAAGAGGGCACATGAAGAAGTGATATTAAAGGACCAAAGTGACTGAGATTAGAATTTTTTTTTTTAGATGACATTTCTAAGTTCCCTCCTTCAAATCAGGGGCTTGCAGGAGACAGGAATGACAGCTGCGATTAGCTCCTGATCATTCATGACTTAAAGAACTGATAAAAGGCTGTGAGGGCAACCTGGCTATGACATCTGTCACCCCATTGACCGCATGGGTTGATTTGGCTGATCTGGCTGGCTAGGTGAGTGTCCCCTTCTTCAGGCACCACTCCAGGTGCATCCCGCCCGAAGCTACTTGCTCAGTCAAAGAGGATGACCTTCCCCTATAGAAGAGAGGATTGTTCTTCCATCAAGAGTATAGGAGTAGTCAAGCTCCCCTGCTAGAACCTCCAAACAAGCTCTCAAGAACTGGTAAGAATTTCCACATAGAAATCAGTGGATGGTTAGAAATATGAGCAGGAATTCATGAAAAATTCAGGGTTGGAAATCACATAAAATGGCAATAAAGTCATGACAGTGGATGATTCTGAAACGAAAAAAAGTCCAGATCAAGAAGAGGAAGGAATATTTAGAAGAACAAAGAAAGAGAAACAAGCTAAGGAAGACCTAGAGGGAGTATTACCTACAGCTCCCACTCAGGGACATCTTAATAATAAACTTCATTCATTTTTATACATGAAAATAAAGAAAATGCTTTACGAGTTTTAACTCAAAAACATAGAGATCATCATAGACCTATAGGATATTATAGTCAGGAATTAGAACCAGTAGCCAAAGGGTTCCCTGCTTGTGTGAAAGTCATCTCTGTTACAGCCATGTTATGCAAACAAACAAATGAAAATAATTATGGGCTCTAGCCTTCCAGCTCTGTCCAGGGCATTCTCCATGTTACTATACAGCTAGAGTGACATTGAGGCATAGATTGTCCTCATTCTGGAAAGATATGAGCAGGGAACCCTTTACCCCCAGAAGAGAACGTCCCTCTTGGTTTAGCCCATTTTGTATCACAGAGCAGTCCGGAAGCCCGAGGCAGCACTCTAACCAACAGAACTGTTCCCTCAACTCAACATGTACTCACAGAAGAGCGGCCTGCTGGGAATGTGAACCTGGAGCATGGCTCACCGGTGTGCTTGTTCCCTGTATCTCTGATTGGTTATTTGCCCGTGTGAAAGAGAGCCCAAGTATGGTCTGCAAGACACAAGAAGAATGCTCCTGTGTGGTTCAGAGACCAAATTTAGCAAACATCTAATGTCTAATAAGCCAGACCTTGTGCTAGTCACTGGGGATACAGAGATGAAGAGAGCACATCTGTCGCCCGTGGTGTTTGAGAAAGGGCCAGTCTAACATGAATTTCACCTTTTTCATTTCTATGTGCAGCAGCTTGCAACATATTTTGAAGAAATGGTCTTCAGAGCCAGGCTTCTTGGTATTTTTTTATGGCAGATATTGTCTGGTTTGTGCGTGCATACGAACCAAGGACTTGAGGAAGCTTTAAAATGATGATTATCTTGCTGTCGTTCTCACATCGTTGTTCTTTGTTTTCTCACTTTTGTTCCCTTGCTGGTCTTCTATTCTGGGCATAAAATATTAGCTATATTGACTATTTATATACCATAATTAATCTAAGTTAGAGGGTTTTCTGGGCTCTATTAAGGCAGCATGTATAACAGGTGAAATGCTGGCATGGGTGGCCATGCAGTATAAATCTACTTAACTTTATTATTGAAGTCAAATACTGTCACCCAAACTTAAGTCTCAGAGATAGCTCAGAAATACTTAATATCCTTTGGCATGAATTCCCAAGTCAAATGACTGTAATTGACCATGAAGTTATTAGTTCAAATTTATTAGCTGCTATTAAGTGAAGAGAAGGTTTACAATTGCACCAGTAGGTTTAATGTTTGCTGTAACCAAATTGATCAGGTACAAAATTATCTCCCATTGTGGCTTACCTGCAAAAGTATGATAGTAGACTCTGCATAGTTTAGCCTGTTTGCCCTTCCCACCTGCTTTTCCTTGTTCTTGCTGTCTCGGGTTTCTACCCCAGCCTTCACTATCTGACCCATTTGAACACATTTTGGGCACCTGATCTTGGCTTTATCCTTTGGATATGATTTTTAGTATTTTTCCTTTGGCCCCACTTATTTTCTTTCTTACTCTCTACTCTGGTCTCTAAAGTTTTGCCATCTAGGCCTGGACATAAAATATCTCCACCAGTCAAGATTAAAATAAATTGAGTGTAAAACATGATCTCTCATCCAACATGTGGCTTTTAAATTTAAGCTTATTTTGAAGTGATGGAAAATGATATTGCGTAACTGCTATGGTTCTATCCCTAACTCAAAAGCAAGAGGCATAAAGTGTAGAGTAGCAATTACGTAGGGTCTAAAGACAGACTACTTGGATTTGAAATTCATGTCTGTATTTCTTGACTGTCTTTAGGAAAGTCTCTTAATTTCTGTGTTCCATTCCCTCATCTGTAAAATGGGAATGATGATAATATAGCTGCTTCAAAGGGTTGCATTAGAAGTATTACCTATTTTCATTACATTTTTATTGTTGTAGTTCATTACACTAAAATTTATTGAGTTTTCTATGTACCAGACATTGTGCTAGATGTTGATGATAAAATGATCGTGAGATGTAGTTTCTTCTCTCAAAGTGCTCACTTCTAGTGGGGGAAATGGTCAAACAAAAGACAACAGTAACCCAGTGTGATAAGTTTGTAGTAGAAGTAAGACAAGATGCTTTGAGAGCACATCAGCGGCTAACCTAACCCGCCCCTGAGGAATCTGGGAAGGCTCCCTTAAGGAAGTGACATGACACTGAATCCTAAAAGATGAGGAAGAGTTAGTCAGGCAAAGGGTGGAGATCGCATCTTAAGCAAAGAGAACATGTGCAGAGGCCTAGAAACAGAAGAAAGAATAGATTACACTTGGGGGAACAATAAGTAGTTCAGTGAAGTGATTGAGGTGGGGCCTGGACTAGACAGATCTATTAGGATGAGAGTCGGAGGGAAGAAGCCCAACTGAGGGCGCTAGGATGCAGAAAGACCAGATGGGATCAGGGTATCTGGAGAGAAGGGAGATTAAAGAAGTGGACCATCAGTGTCTGCAAGATCCAGCAAGAGGTAATAGATGGAGAACCCAGAGGAATAGTGGAATGAAAAAAAATAGGATGTTTTGCATCAGAAAGCTGGTGGTATTCATTTGATACGGTAAACATAGGGGAGACCAGTGAAGGCAATGCCCCACTGAGAACTATGCCCATGTTGAGAAGTGGGAAAATAGACCAAGCATGGCTGGAAAGTCAGACATAGGTGTATGACCAAAGGTTAATTAATAGAATGAGGGCAGCAAAGCAGAAGCAGCAGTAAATTTGATATGACTAGTTACAGCAATGAGCTGAGAGTAAGGTGGAGGATGCTGTCAAATTCCCTGAACAAGATTAGACTAAAACACATTCATATCCCAGATACAAGTTGTCCCTTTTCAAACTAATTCTTCAAATATTTGTTCAAAATATCTTCTGCCTGAGAAAGGGAGAATCACTTTCCCTCAATTGTTCCAGCAATTCAGTTGTGGCCACACACAGTCATTCCCAACACCGCACTTAGCAAGACCCACTTTTTCTTAGATAGCAGCAAGTTGAACATGTTCCTTGAGGTCTCATCCTATTTTCTACCTTAGGAACTTTAACCCTATTCCTCCCGAATCCATATAATGGTCTTCTTGATGGAAGTTGCAGAAAATACAATTTTCTTCATCATGTGACAATTCCAGTGATGTTTTAGCTAAGGGTAATATAAAAAAATATTTAATAATCAGTACTGCACAGAAGCTACAGACCAATCAGAATGTTGGCTGCCTTAGTGCAGAGCAAGGCCTGGATGCACTGCTGGGCCAGGCATTAAATCTTTGTTTCTGGTTGGTGAAGAAATCCAGAGTGAGCTGGCATGAGGTAGGGTAGGAGACTTCTGGAAGTCCCAGGGGAGAAACTAGAGAGACCAAGATGATGGTCTAGGGCCTTGTGACTAAGGAAAACCATATGGAAGTATTTTAACATTTTAGCAACTGGAACAACTATACTGTGTATATCTATTAACTATCAGCTCAGATTTTGACACTCATCAAAGGTTAGTGATCTGGAAAACTACTTAGCTCTCCTATTTCTGAGCCCAGCTCTGGGCTTCTGTGA
This sequence comes from Rousettus aegyptiacus, assembly GCF_014176215.1. Lineage (NCBI taxonomy): Eukaryota > Metazoa > Chordata > Mammalia > Chiroptera > Pteropodidae > Rousettus > Rousettus aegyptiacus. Next base: position 53,980,597 of record NW_023416311.1, read on the forward strand.
TAGCGAGAGATGTGCAGGAGTAGAAAGGCACATAGGTAGTCTGTATGTGACAAGTTGGGCTTATACTTGAGAAGGAAAACATACCAGAAACACATATATGTACAAGTGTGCATGTGTACATGTATTTGCACTAATTACCAGTTATCTAAGAATTCCCTTTCTCTGCATCTTTCTATTCTCTCTTACCTGCAAGAGCAAGAGGTAGATATTTTGGGACTTAAATTTACTTGACTGTGAATGCAGATATAAGTGTAGCTCAAGCTGTTGAGTAAGTGATAGAGAGGTGGAAATAATTCAAGAGCAGTGAAAATTCTGGTGTAACTGCCACTGGTGGTAAGCCAAGGTTTAAAAAATGTCATCACCCTCCCTGCCACCCCTCCCCCCCCAACACACACACATACTTTTTTTTGGAGCAAAGTGCCTGGTTTCTGTGAGTTATGGAAGGGAACAATAGTCTTTACCCTAAAATCAGAGGTTGCTATGAGATTTAGTAGGGAAGCCTCACTGGGGTATTGACATGGTCACATCTTTGCCCACTCATTTGGATTGATTTTTCCTCCAAAGCCTTCCTGATACACAATTGTTTAAAGAATGAGAGACACAATGCATCCTGTGAATTTAGTTTTGACAGAGTTGTTTACACTCTTGCAGCTCAGTATTGGATATTTCTTCAACTTTCCTCATCATTGATTGGAAATAGTGTTCTGCAGACAAGAAGGCTTAGTGGTAACATCACTACATTTGTTATCACAATAATGATGATGCAGCATGCAGCCTGTTCTTTTACACTGTGTGTTTCTTTAATGCTGATCTGTGCATGTGTTAAAACATAAACTGAGGCATATTATAGTTTCTTTGAGCAACAGTCACTTTGAATGTAGTAGCATCAAATCATTGGAAGTAATTAGGAGCACTCCAACAGGAGATGGGGAAAGACTTTTATAGAGAAGGAAGCAAAACAAGGAAATTACTTGATTGGCTATACCATAAGTGATTGTATTATCTAGGAAAGCCTAGTTGGCCGTTTGTCTTTGGTTGTCCTTAGGTTTCGATTTCTTAACCTAGAGGCATTTACAGGCTTACATTTTGGACTGCTTACTTTGGCTGCTAAGGTATTAGAACCACCTCAGGCTAATGACCTCCTTGTTTAATTAATTTAACATATGTGCTTTGTAAATTGGAGAATGAGGTCAGTGTATTACAGAAGTTGTGTGGGTTTCTACATAATTTTCCCCAGCATGTTAATGTTTTAAAACTATTAGAGGCCTACTTTCTCACAATAGAGAAAAAACTTCACAGTATATTAAGAATTTAAGAGAAAAGCTAAAATGCCTTTTCTTTGTGCAAAATGTGGCCTGTTTGGTGACTTCAAAAACCTCTACATTTGGTGATGGAAGGAAATTTAATTTTGGGTGGTGAATACACAATGCAATATGTAAATGACATATTGTTGAATTGTACACTTGAAAGTTATTTGATTTATTAACCAATGTCATCTTATAATTTTAATCTTTTTTTAAAAAATAAAATAAAATAAAAAGCAAAAAAAGAAAAAGAAAAAGAAAGAACCACTACATTTTCTACCATGTTAGGCTCTCTGGGGACTTTCCAGTAAAGATGAAGAAGCCTAAGGATATTTACCCCATGTTAAAAGAGAAATTAATGATAAAGAAGGCTAATTTTTATTATATCTTACATTTTGGTTAAACCGATATGTATGGAAGTACCTGTCTTTAAGGACACGCATTTCAAAAGGAAGCATGATACCAGAGTAAAAGGCCACAAGTTTGGAATGACAGATTCTCTGGCAAATGCCCATGGGGATTTAATAATACCCATATAATTTCTTATTAGTATTCTAATTGGTTTTGTTAGGATGCTGATATCAAAGTCATATTGGCTTTAAACATTTTGCCCTTAATATTTTTTTCCATAGACCCTATTATTTTTAGTGTGCAATTTTTGCAAAAGGTGAAGTTTTTCAAGAACACGTATATGGTTGTTATTGTAAGTGCCTATACTGTATTTATCATTTGAACAAAAGAGATAAAATAAAACCAAGAGGGCTCAGAGTTCTTTTACAACATCAGCCCTCAATAATTTGAGTGCATAAATCTGCTTAATCTGATTCATTTATAAATCTAAGTAAAACTGTGGGCCTAGACCACATCATCAAACTCTGTTTATATACATGGGGCATCTACTAAATAATAAACATAGTGCTAATCTGTGTCAATGACTACAATTTTTGTAGACATATACTACTTGCCAAATAGCCACTGTATTGAGTGTTTTTCGTGATCATCTTATTTGTTCTCACAACAGAACTAAGAGGTCGAAACAATCACTTCTATTTTATACATAAGGAAGGTAAAGTTTAAGGTTAAGTAATTACCTAAGGTAATGCAGAAGTGTGTGTGCGTGTGTGTGTGTGTGTGTGTGTGTGCGCACGTGCGCGCGAGCGTGAATTCAAGATTGAGGGGCCAACGGTTAGGGCAGGATTATTTAACTCAGAATGAACTCAGAAATGGCTGTGACTACAGATTTTTTCCAGTGAAGCGATGTCCTTCAAAAACCCATCTCACTGTCTTTTATAAGTGAATGCTCTCTCTCCTTTGGGCACGAATGCAGTTGCAACTATTATTAACAGTCTGTGCTACTTTGCTTACCTTTCTCAGGTACTGGAAAGGTATCTTTTCTCAGAACTTGTAAGTACTTTGAGGTTGATTTGTCTTCAGACTTGTAACACTGTTTCCTGTTCCCCTAGGTGCTCTGCTCTCGAAATAAATTTTAAAATTCACATGGAGAAGACAATCTTTCCAAAGCCACGTTTTACTGTGCATTCCAAATTTACATCGGCACAGGCCTGCATGGAAAAGGAACTTTGCCCTTCTGAGTTTGTTCCCTAGTTTACAACATGATTAAATACAATTCATATTATCCAAACTCTTGCTAAGGGAAGATGGGCCCACTGGAGCAAATTAGTTTGATTGTAGCTACCCCTCTTACCTAACAGGTGCCTTTATATTTCCCAGTTTTTGGCGTTTGTCCATCTGTACACACTTCTAACTAGAGATTAGTATACAAGGCATCGATATTGACTTTTGAATAATCTTTTGAACTCTGTAGTGTACCTATTCTTAATATGTGTGAGGCTAATTAGCAAGTTTAGCCTCTCTGTCTTGGCCTCATTTAATCAGATTTACCTGCAGACTACTGATTTATTTCTACTGCAGTCTAGATCCTGTTCTCTACCTTCTGCCCACAGGTTGTTTCAAACCAAGGCAGAGAGCAAACAACATCGTCCCTGGAATTGGTGGCCATGGTCTTATCCTTAGAGTACAAGATTGGCCCCTCCTTCCTCTGTGGACTTCTAGACCTGAAGACTAATTTTCTTGTCTTTGTTTTAGCAGAGCCTCTGGCCTTGATGCCTTACCTATTTAACTCTATTTTTTGAATGTGTGAACAAGCACACATACTGCCAGCTCAGTCCAGTCTCCCAACCCTGCCGCGGAAATGAATCAAGGAGCATGATTTTTAATCATCTAAGAGAAATGTTTTAATAAACTATCTCTAGAAAATCAAATTTAAAGTCACCTATAGTCTACTACATATCATTCTGCCTTATTGTGGGTAGAGCGCAGTCATTTTTCAAGGTGAATGAATCATAAGATAATTGAAAACAGTTTTGCCATGAAAGTCCCTGCAGCATGTGCAGAAGTAAGATTAAATTTAAGGCAATAACAATTCCCTGTCAGGAGAAAATGAATCTATTCATCATTCGCATTACCATCTGAACATTGTAAAACTAAATTAAAAACTATGGGATTATAATACGTCTTTTTGAAAAGTCTATTTTAATTGTCAGACTTACATATGAGATTTTGTACCTAAAATAAGTTATATTTTCAAAAGTAGGAAAACATTAAATTATATTTATGGAAACCCAATACCATTTTGTTGTTGTTAAACAGAAGTACTATGTACTATATTTTGTCTTCAAGTTTTAACTAAAAAATTTGAATAATAAATTTTTCAATATTTCTTTAAAAACAAACCTAAGAATATAACTTTCTTGAGGTACAAACCTAGCTATGCAAAAATAAGTTGACCTTTAACTTTTTTTTTATGACTGACTTTTACCTTGAGTCCCAAATTCACCCAATAATAGAGACTTACTTTTAGCAATTTAGAAGCCGAAACAGGTTTTTTTTTTTTTTTTTTTTTTTTTTTTTTTTTTAAGTGAATTCTGAGATTCTAGCTTTCTCTTTCAGGGTTTATCTACTACCTGGAGGTGGAAAGATAACTTTACGTTACATGCAGATGAGGGAGGCTAGAGGCAAGGACCTGGTCCTCAGTCCGCATTCATCTTTGCTGGCATCCCCTTCTCATAAAAGTAGGGCTATTCACCCATCTTATCTCTGCCAGATTTCGTGCTCTTGAGTATACAAGGCCAGAAAAATTTAGCAACACTCTTGCTGTTGCAGCAAATCAGAGAATCTAATCTCCTTGGCCCATTTTAACAGAAGTAGGAGTTTAGAAGTGAATCAAGTTCGGCCTTCTCCCACAGAGAGAACTCAATCAATATTTGTTGGATGAATGAGTGAATGAATTAGTGAATGCCTTCATTGCTATACTTCTGAGGGCCAGGACCCTCTTTCCTTCTCTCCCCACGTGACAGAAGTGCTCTAAGTTTCTACATCACTTGTTCTCTTCTCCTCAGCTGTCAGAGGACTTGCTGCTTGCTCTCCTCACCAACGTTTCTAATTAGTGCTGTCCTTGCCACTGATCTTCTTTACTCTTCCTATTTTTTCTTCTTTTGTGTTTCCTCTGGTTCTTGTCCTTGTTCCCACGTGCCTCAGCTTTCTTGAGAAAAGGTTAATATTTCATTGCCATTTTCAGCCAGAGTAATCATGCACTCTTGGCCCCAGCACAAGGCACACAGCTGTATTCTTTGGCTCCTGTTGGCTGTGTATTTGCTGCTTCAATACTGGAATGACTCTCATTGTGATCACTCCAGTACCAAGAAGAGGCAGATTGCCAAAAAACAAGATTGCACTCACTGTCCTGGATCAAATACATAAAACAAAATCAGCATCTAAGTGTAGGTCTTCTACGTCATGCCTGCAGGTTATTTGGACACAAACCTATAGACCCAGGCTGGGAAAAGAAAGAAACCAAAGTAAAACAGCATCAGAAAAATGTTTGACACTACGTATCAAACAACCAGTCCAGGCTAACTACAGTCATAGACAATGACAAACACTGATCTGTCTTCTAAGTTTGCAGAGGGCTCTAGATTTTTTTCTCCTAAGGGTTTAGTTTACAATCTAATTAATTCATAGATTCTGGTGTCCCTGCTTATTTTTCATCAATGAAAGTAGACATGGATACAAGGCCTGGTCAGTCTGATTAAGGAAACCAAGTTCACCCACTTCTCAAATTGATACTTCAAGAGAAATAGAATTATTGCTTAAAAATTACCTTCAGATAATCAACTCTCAAAGTCATGTCTTCAATTAGAAGAAAAGTTTATTTAATTATTATAAAGCATTAATTAAATCTAGACCATAATTTAATTATCCTGAAACCCTTTCTTATTGGAATTAATTTTCAGGATGCTATTTATATATTCAGGTAGTTTTTTTAGGTAATAGAAAGAAAAGTGAAAGAAATGCAAATAGATGGTTTTGAGGGATTAGAAAGGAAAGCGAAAGAGACTGAACACACGAAAATGTTTTCTGACTCCCTCAACCTGTGATTATGTCTATGTATCTAGACATAGGACAGCATTTTATAAAATGTGCACCATGGGTTGCTGATATGTGGTGATGGGGAAGATTAAGGGGAGATTTCTGTGGATCAAATAAGTTGGGAAAGCAGTGGCCTAGAAAGGTCGAGAAGTTTAATTTTAAATTTTAATTTTTTTCAAGAGCCTTTAGTCACATACCAATATGTACTATAAATCTCCAAGAGAAAGCATTTCCTAGGGTTATTTGAACAGAATGGTAGATGATCATGCTGTCTTGGGCTCTATGGAACCCATTCTGGGAAGTCTACACTATGTAAGTAATATAAGTAATTGTCAGGACACATTTAAATGTGTTGCTTACATTAAAAGGATAGTTAAAAATTGATAGCAGAACAACACAGGGCAATAAGAGCTGTAGTGAAGCAATTATACTTGATATGACTTCACCAGAATCCATTTATACATATATCAGTCCTGCCACTGTTATTAGGTTGCTAAACTAAATACACAATATTGAAGTGTATATTTAGCAGAAAATTAGATGAATTATTTTAAAAATCAGAAAGATTTAATAGAAATCAATCTCGTTTAGTTTTTTATTATTGTTCAAGCCATTAAGGGTTTATTTAAATAGATTGGTGAGAACTTCTATCTCAATGTTCCAATAGGTAGTAATTACAAAATTAAGCTTAAAGATTTCATAGGGTACTTTTCCCAAAATTTGAGTTCTTTATTACAATAGTCAAGTTTTATCAGAAAATAGTTCTCACAAGCAGTATTTTAGCATTCATTTATTTCTCTCGACTATTCTTATTTATAAATATTTGTTTATAGGTTATCTTTGTCCAGCACATTTTTAAAAAAGGTTTGTCTCATTTAGACTCAACTTGTAAAGGTCATTTTCCTGGACACAAATTATGCCGTTTCAGCCACCAGCTGATTATACCATCCAAGTAGGACCTTCAGTTAATCAGTCATTCCAGTTTCAAATTTCTTTACATTGCCAGCAGCACTCATTCTTTTATCACGGTTTCCCTATTTCTGGGCTCCTAACTTTGATTCATTTACTCATTGGCTGGATCGAAAAGGAGATGCTGGAAGTTTGGAAAAGAGAACAAAATATAAAATTATCATCGCAACTTGCATACTCAGCGAATGATCCAGAACAGCAACAGCGACATGACCTGGGAGTGCATTTGAAATGCAGATTTTCTTGTTCCATCCCAGAACTATGAAATAAGAACCTTCATGTTAACAAGATTCCTAGGAAGCTCATATGCATATTAAAGTTTATGGAAAATCGGTAGAAGACATCAGTTCTCAAACTCGGCAGCACATTGCAATCACCTCCAGAGTTATAAAAAGCACTGATGCCTGGCTTCCGCTTGTGGAGATTCTTATTCAGTTGGCATGAGACCTGGCCTAGGTGTATAGATTTTTAAAAGCTCTCCAGGTCATTCTAACATGCAGAAAACTTTGAGAACCACTGGTCAAGGAGAGCGGAAGGGTAAACAGACCAGGGTAGTGTCTCTCAATCTTTACTGTATATCACCACCAAATAAAACAATAAAGCAGCACAGCGGGTCAGACTACTGAAGTAGAACAGACCCTGAGTCATTGTATATGCCACAATTCCCCGCTGATTCTGACAAACAGCAACGTTTTAAGAACCTCTGGGGCAGGAAAGCATATGTAATCACTGGGCAGCGTTAAGGGCCTCTTTGAAGTTCCTAGAGCTCTCCCTTGGGTTCTGTTTTTTTTTTTTTTGATTCAGAATGCTGGTACAAACATCACTGCCACCCTTCCATTACTTTCCTACTTTAGCACCTAATATGTATCAAGAACTGATTCTTCCAGGGATTACATTATACCCTAATTGCTAGATTAGTACTACGAAGAATATTTTTTTTATATATGTGTTCTTCAAAGAAAAAATTCCAAAGATTTTAAATTACATATTCATAGAATTTCTTTCCTTCTATTCTGAGAACATACGTGAAAATTTGCATGTGTAAATATATTTAGATTTCTAGACTTTTAGAGCTAAACTGGATCTTAAAGATGATCTAATTTACTTGTGGTTTTCAGTTGAGGGAAGAGAAGACCAAAAGGTGTGAGTGAATACTCCAAGATCACACAGAAATGGTAGAATATGAGCAGTACTTCTGATAATTTTTAAAAATTTAAGTAGGCAAACCTGCCATATCAGCCTAAACTATGTGGGCTGAGTATTATAAGAATAAATTAATCAAATAAAAAGACAAAGTTTATAGGTAATATATTCACTAATGTGCATATAATTGATAAATTGCAGCATAGCTAAGCCAAAATAGTAAGTTTGAATAAATCACCATAATTAGTGTTACTTTTACAATGACATCCTTATTTTTATCAATTTTTCTATTCCCAGTTTGACTCTTTATTATACATAATCAGCAGTAGAGCTTAGTCTTTTCCCCAGTAACACACAGTTTGTCTTATTAGATCTATACACTGTTCTGTAGACAGACTCGTAAACTTGGAGGAATAGAGCGCCTTAGCACCCAGGTTTTCTGGGAGGTGGCTCAGACATCACTGCCTCTCCTACCTGCTCTTTAAAGCTTCAGTATCTCAGCTTCTTTACAGGATCAAAGATGAGTACTTGTAAATAATAAACAAACCCGGCTTCCATTGCATGTAGATCGATAGTCCCTTTAAAACATTTGAGCAATTCTCTCCAAAGGAGGTAGAGAGTGCCAGAAGCCACACTGGGCAGAATTCTGAAAATAAGGTTTGTTTTTAGCACACCATTGTCCTCACTCCACCTGTGACCCTTTCTTTCACTGTATCCCAGTCAGCACACAATGCCTTTGAGCTGCCATCTGGTTGCTCAGCATTTCCCCACCAGACTCTTCTACCAGGCCTGCCCTCTAATATGCTTTCCTGTTTCTCTCAGGGACTTGAGTATCTGATAAACTTACACAAACTAAAATGTTACTACATTAATGAGTAATCATATTATTTTAGATCATTTTTATCATATGTGTCAAAAGATCCAACACCTGTCCTGGGAAGTCAGATGAGGCCATGGAAACTTCTGGAAGTGATATTTGAGCTAAGATCTGAATATCTGTGAGAATTATTAAGAAAATTTGAGGATGGAGATTGTTTCCACAAGAGAAAACATCATGTGGAAAGGGCTGTTTGTCAGGAAGGTGGCTGAACTATTTGAGGCTCTGAAAGTAGCCTAGTGTATCTGCTGGGCAGGGTGTGAGGAGAAAATAAGACTGGTAAAGATGACTAAAATATGATCATGCAGGGCCATGGAGAGCATGTTGGTATACATTCTCAGGGTAGTGAAAACCTAAGAAAGGATTTTAAGAATAATTTTGTATAAAAAAAATTTGGCTTGACTTTGTCCCTGGTTCCTGGGAAATGATCTCTAAATCCTTGGAATTTCCTGAGGAATAGGAGTATCTTCAGTATTCATGGTGGACCCCTTGAACCACACCTGAGTTTATGCCAGTGGGATAACTCAGGATTGAGGCTGGTCACACTGGAAAGATCAACCATGTGATGAGAGGTTTGGGGCTTTGAGTCACAAGATATCAGCTGGACCTCTGGGGAGAGGGATTGGGCTGGAGTTTGACTTCAGTCATATGGCCAATGATTTAAACAATCATGCCTCTATAATAAAACTCCAATAAAAACTCTGGCTGCCCAAAGCTCATGTGAGCTTTCTGGTTGGTGATACACATTACCAACAATGGTGACATGTCCCGAGGACATGGAAACCCCATGTTTGGGACCCTCTTGGTCCTTGCCCATGTGTCTCTTCATTTGGCTGTTCCTAATTTGCATTCTTTACAATAGAACTGTAATTGTAAGTGTAGTGCTTTCCTGAGTTCAATGTGTTTATTATTCTAGCAAATTATCAAACCCAAGGGAGCCATGAGAATGCCTGAATTTGTAACCAGTTAGTCAGAAGTGTAGGTGGTAGAGAATTCCCAAACATGTGACTGATATCTGAAGTGAGAGAAATTTTGTGAGAAGCTATGCCCTTAACCTGTGAAGTCTGCACTAACCCTAATTAGTTAATGTAAGAATTGCATTACAAACTGGGTAATGTATGTTTGTGTTTTATTGTGAGTGATTTTTTCAGTTCTTCTCCCATGTTGCTATTTCAGGCTCAAGCTTAGTTTTGTTGCTTCCTCTGTGAAACTTTTCCAACTTCAAGACAGAGATCATAGCTCATTACTTGTGTTCATAAAGCCTTTAGTTCTTTTCCATTTTGAAGTTTGCCCTGTATATTCCAATTTTTGGTTCATGTGATTGGACCACTCACTTGAGTGGGAGCTACTTGAGGGTAGGGAGCTCCTCTGATTCTTCTCAGGTTCCATCCTAGGCTTCGAATGAATGAATGAATGAATGTTCAGGTGGAAGGCAATAGAGGTGAAGCCCTGCTCACTGAACCTCAGTAGTTTGTATGGTTTTTTACATAGTATCAAGCTGTTGTCACGGATGGGCTTTGGGAGGGAATACATGAACAGCAGTAAGAAAGCCGGGCAACTTTATCCCTCAAGTAATGTTATATTACTTACACATGCACATAGATAAATCTATACCTCTGAACCGCCATGTTTCCCAAAACTGCAGAGAAAGAAAGACTAGATCAAAGTGTAATTTCCATGTTGCATCAGAATCCGCTTAAGGGCTGCCTGTTTCATCTCAGGAATCTGATCTACCTTCTAATTACTCTCTGTGAACCTCTGACTGGGCTGAAACTTCGACTTCTTCAGTCATCGCAACCATTTAGCAATCCAGACATTTGCAGATTTGCAGATATAGGCAGACATTTGCACAATACCACTGGTCTACCAGTAGTCTTTAAATGTTTGGCTGCTGTGCCCTATAAAGCAATTTAGAAAAACTATGTACCTTTCCAATATTAAAAAAAATTTAAATCAATACCTACATTTTAAATATCTAAAGAATTTAGATATTTTTAATAGTTGCAAATGATATAATTTCTCACATGTTATAAATATTGACTTAAAACTCTTATATTACATTTTAAGAGTAATATAAGAATGTAAATGCCATAAGGTAGTGATATCTGTACTAAAAAGATGAACATATTCTTTATAATAGTTTGAAATTTCTCCTTCCCCAATTCACTTCCTCCCCAGATTTTTAACCTTATATATTTTGTGATTTAATGTCTTTACCTTATCGAAATTTCCTGAAACAAAAATTATGTATATAAATGGAAATAGAAATAAACATTTATTTCCAGTGGCCATAAAGCTTAGTATTTAAAAAGTCTTATACTTTGTACTATCATTACAATCATTATTGATACATAATTGATCAAAACAACATAAATATGTTATAAATTTTGACAGTTAAATTATTTAATTATGTGTCTCTGAAGGAAATGAATGTTTTATTTTTTAATTGATTATCTGTGCATAACTATTGCTAAAATGAGTCAGGATTCAGCCTCAGTTTTAGTCCTATTTTTATGTAAGTGTGTAACTTGTTCACATAAGTTAGTAGTTGGAGCTGTAATGAGTTGTGTTCTAGTAATATTACTTAGTTCTTTAAGTCCCTTGCCACTTTTATGTCAAAAATCACATAGCAACCTGTCAACAAAGAAGTATTTTTAATTAACTATTAGGTCTTCCTTTAATTTTGTTGAAAACAAAGATTTAGAAATCATTTTGAAATGAAAAAGGATTAGTTACCCAGTCATTAGAGGAATTCACTTTCTCAAAACCAACAACAATATTTCATATTTCTTTATATTTGCATCATGGAGGCTTTCTCAACCCTGTAATTGCTTCATAGTAAGATTAGCCAAGGAGAGAGGTTGGCCCATCTTTGTGAAGTGAATGCAGAGGTGGAAAGGAGATCCCGAATGACCTCTAATCACATGAGTGTTCTCAGATCACATTTAGATAAGGTAGGTCTAAAGTTTAGAGTCTGGAAACTGATTCCCTGAGAACCACCTGTAGGCCCTGGTGTCTCTTGGAAAGTCTGGGTGTGTTTCCAGAGGCCCGATTACTCCTTTTGAAGACCCTGACCTAGCTAATGAGGTTTGTGGTAGCTGACAAGTAGGGTGAGCCTTCCCTACTTGTGAGCCTTGCTACTGCAGGATTTTTGAAGGATTTACTCGTGTTTCTACAATTGAATTTAGATGTTGTAATACCATTTAAAACATGATTATACAGAAAAAATCACACACTATAAACTTAGACTTTAAAATATACATATAGAGATACTAAATAACAAAATAATCAGCAATAAAAAAGGCATCTAAAAAACATCTGACATTTCTTTACATGATCTCATACAAATAAACTTCTCTATATTAGGTATATTCTATTTTATTGTTATCGTTCAGTTTGTACGATAGGAAATTCTGTCCACACGATTGATGTTTGAGACCAGCATTTGAGCCTCTATCTGGCTTTCATTTGTATTTTTCAGGACCTCTGTAGCAATTTATGCCATTTAATGAGGCAGTGTCCTCTTCTCGCAGAACTTGACAGGTCTTTGAGAATCCCATCACATGCCAAGAATCACTGAACAAGCCCCAAAGTGTTTCTAAAGCAACTTTTGTCATAACCTACTTGGCAACTCCAGCTACTCTTGAGTCTTCCAGGACAATCAACAGAAGGGTTTTGTCTTTTTCAATAGGCAATGTCGTAATTTTACTTTAATTCACTAACAATGTCACACCACTACCTTTTCCACTGATACCTAGGCAAACTTTTAAACCAACAGACTACTCCTAAGGGTTCTGTAGGATTCCCTAAACTCTGAAAAGTTTCAACATACAGTGCTTACTAAAAGCCCTTATGCTAGTGATACTAACCTGTTTGTGTGCATAAGAACGATATGTGGGTGCTTCTTTAAAATGTAAAGTTATAGTCTCTGAATCAGGTTTTGATTCAGTAGATCTGATAAATTGCCTATTACTAGGTCATTATTATCTCATATTTCTTGGTGTTCTCAACATTTGTATCTCATAACATAGAAACGAATCCTCATTAAATGATTTACACAGTATGGGTTAAACACACAGCAGCAATGATTTAGTAATAACAATGAAATAGAAAAGTTATTCCTTCACACAGCATTAAACACTTGTAAGTGTTCTCCAGTCTATTTTCTACATTCTTTACTGAAGAATATCAGCAAATTGCAGCCACCGCTGATTTGAATTGATTTTAGTTTGATTATGTTCCTATCTTTCTTTATTCTTCTTCAAGTAATTCATTTTACTGTGAACCAAGCCAAATGTGAAAGTTCTGTCTCAGTGTAAGTCAACATACATCAAACCTAGGACTTCACTTACCATATCACAGTTTAGCAACTAATTTAAAATTCCTCAAATTGAACATGGTCTGATAACTGTGTTGAAATGAAGGAATCAACATTAATGATATGCTCACTATATACAACATTCTTTCTGGCTGGGGTTATTTTTTTCGTTTTATAGATTAGAAAACCCAGGCTAGAAAGCTTAATGGCCTTTCATAGACAGAAAGTGGCAGAATTGTACTAGAAATCCAGTCTGTTAATGGCAAACCCAGGAGTTAAGTATGTTGACCAAGTACATACATATCTTGGCAAACAGAAAATTAATTTACTAGAGAAGGGGATTCAATAGAGTGAGATAATCAAAAAGTTTTTAATGAAATCTCACTTTAATTGTAGATGTACTTGAATTACTGAGGAACTAAAACTTTACTGATCCTAACAATTTAAGACAACAATTTATTCATTCTGTGAAGTTATATCGATATTGAGTTTCAGTTTTTCATATCTAATTACTTGGTGCAAACGCATTAATAACTTTACTCAAATTGACATGAATTTTGTTACAATCAGCAATGAATTATTACTACCACATTAATGTTGGGAGAGTCTTACATTATTTACAAATACAAACACAAAGATATATGGATGGAAAAAATAAAAGATACTTGGAGGACTCAACCTGTAAGAAAGAAAATCCTGTCAATCTATTCTTAAGCTATTTTCTTATACAAGATGAGATGAGGAGCCACATGACCCCATTCTTTTTATTTTTGTATGCTTCCAGTTCCTAAAATAGTGATCTGTATATAGTAGGCTCTCAATGAACCAACATTTTGAATTGATTTTATAACTGAGAACACGTATGTCCTTCAAAGTATTTCTTTTTATTTTGCTGCTCTTGCCACCACCAACAAAAATAGCCACATACCAAAACACTTTTAACCTCAATAAAAAAATCTACATTTCTAAAATAAGTTATTGAGGAATATTTATGTGATCAAAGCACACAGTAATGAAAATTTGTCCTCATAAAGTTCAGGACCCCACTCACTGGAGAAGCATGAAGGAACATTAAAAATATATATATTAAACAAAAGCAATCCTAAATATTTCACCTTTGACAGAATAAATAATACAATCGATAATATAAGTTTCTGTCGAAATCTGTATTGGTCCAGAAGTTTGTCAGTCTATAGGGATTATGAATGCAATTCAAGCAGTATGGAAAAATATTTATATCAAGAAATCTAAAACCTAAGTTATTTATAGCATCATTTTCCCTTTGTATATACAAAGTTATCCGCTACTACAGCACATTTTTAGAAATGAATGCATTTTGCGAATTCTGTCCACTTTTGTAAAGATGATAAAGCTCTCCTCAGCCCCAGCTGGATCCTGTTCCAGGAGAGAAGTCTGCTGTGGGAAAGGGGGTAGGCATTGGCTTGCTTCTTCTCTACATTTCCACGTTTCTCTTCCACCCTTGCTAAGTCTGGATTCTGGAAGAAGCAGTAGTAGCATTTCCCTGGGCAGACAAATGCTGCTCTAGGTACTCCTGGGAGAAAAAAAGGATACGCTAAGCTATATCTAACTGATGGGAATTGATAGAAGCTCTAAGTCCCAACTTTGGGATGGGACGCTAGGGAGCTGAAAACCCTAGGGTCCCATTTCATAGTGAGATAGGTTCCCCAGGGGCCCCACTTCTGGGCAGCCCTGGACCCCCACTTTTTCAACATTTCTTTCAAAGTAATCCCAAATATCCATCCTGAATATCTTTTTAACTCTTCGATAAGATTCCTTTTAAAAACTTGAAAGATTTTCAGTTGTTGTACTTGAGAGAATTGGTCCAATTTATCTAGTTTTTTTATTAACAGAAGTAGAAATTTCACACTTTCAACCTTACCAGCTAATGTCAATTTACTGTTCAAAATGGTTTATACACCCACTAACAGTGAACGACATTTTCACTGATGAGAGATATTTAATTTCCCATGCATATCATTTTGTACTCTCTGCCTTTTGTTCTCTGGGCATATATTACTTATTCAAAAAGTACATACAAAATCATTAAAAAGAAAAAGAGTGAAGCACCATTAATTTGGAAGACAGTTTGCCCTCAAGGAAACTAAACCACATGGTATAACTGCTTAACTCTGTTCCCTAGTGTTTTCCTTAATTCAATATTGAGCTGATGGCTATGTTTTTTTGTTTTTTTTGTTTTTGTTTTTTTTTTTACGAATGACAATATCTATATTCACAGAATCTCAAATGGTTAGTGTTACTGGATTAGAATGGTTCAAAAGATCACCATGATGGGAAAAATTCAATCAGAAGCCTTAATGTGTATCAGAGAAATGAATAGTTCATTTGTTGCTATGGGGAAAATTATATTTTCAATTTCTTCCCCATTAAGGGCATTCTTGGATTTCGCAAAATGCAAAACAGGTCAGTATGCCAGTAGTACTAATGCTGTAGGATGCGATATTGTAAATAAACTCATACTGAATTTTGGAAATCCATTGTATTTCATTTATCATATGAAAAAATGAGGAATCTCCTATTAGAGCAGTAATACCTGGACATGCATGTGTGTGGGATGGTAGGGGAATGTAGTGTTTGTTTAAAGTCATGAAAATTAAGAATTAATATGTCATGAAGAAGAATACTATTTTGCATTTCCCTGAAGATTAGTGATATGGAGCATCTTCTCCTATGTCTGTTGTCTTCTTTAGAGAAATGTTTATTCAAATCTTCTGCCCATTTTTTAATCAGATTGGTTGTTTTTTGATGTCATATTGTATGAGTTCCTTATACATTTTGAATATTAACCCTGTAACAGATATGTCATTTGCAAATGTCTTCTTCTATTCAGTAGGTTGTTTTTCATTTTGTTGATGATTTCCTTTGCTGTGAAAAAGCTTTTTAGTTTGATGTATTACTTCATACTTATCAAAATGGCTGCTATCAAAAAGCGAACAAATAACAAGTATTGCCGTGGATGCGGAGAAATGAAAACCTTGTGCACTGTTGGTGGGGTTCAAAATGGTGCAGCCACTATGGAAAACAGTGTGGAACCACCTCAGAAAATTAAAAATAGAACTACCATACCACCCAGTAATTCCACTTCTGGGCATTTATCTGAAGCAAACAAAGACACTACTTCAAAAAGATATATGCATCCCTATGTTCACTGCAGTGTTACAACAGCCAAGATATTGAAGCAACCTAGGGGTCCATCCATAGATGAATGGATAAATAAGATGTGTTATATCTATCTATATCTATATCTATATTTATATACATATACACACAATGAAATATTATTACTCAGCAATAAAAAGAATGAAATCTTGCCATTTGCAACAGCACGGATGGACCTAGAGGGCATTATACTAAGTGAAATAAGTCAGACAGAGACAAATACCACATGATTACATTTATGTGTAGAATCTAAGGGTGGGGAGGAGCACGAACAAACAAAAGAAAACAGAAACAGAGTCATAGAAACAGAGAACAAACTGATGGTTACCAGAGGGATGGGGAGTGTGAAAAAGGTGAGGGGGAATAAGAGGCATAAACTTCCAGTTATAAAATAAATAAGTCATGTAATGAACAGCACAGAGAATATAGTCAAGATAAGATACACATTTTAAAAAATTTAAAAAAAGAAAGATACTGCTAGTTTCAGTTGCCAGCAAGTGAATACTTTCTTAAAATCTAGATTATTTTGAAGCTTATTGGCCTTCCCCCACCCCCGTCAGGGGTGGTTAGAACTGCTGAATGCAACATGTCAGAACTAAGATAGATTCCCGTTCATCCAGGATGATGTCAATATGACTCTCTTCTCACACAGAAGGATAGCTCTTAAAGTCTCTTGATCTCTTTTTACCCTGATCTAAGTGCTCTGCCACCCCCAAAATGAGGAGTGAACCACTGTATTGGATGTGTGGCAAAACTACTTGGCAGATATACCTATAATAAATAAACATTTTTAAAAATGAACTATTAATGCCATCAATTCTCACTTATTGGTTTAATTTTTTTCTCTTAGTACATACTTAAGTAATGCTTATAATTGAGGAATTAATATTGAAAAATACTGATACCTACTAAGTGACCAATAAAAGTTGGTATCATTATGACTAATCTGTATTTATACTAAATCGAGAGCCTTCTATATTCATAGTAATCCACTTACATTCAATATTTGGATTAAAAGCTTTTTGAAATATATCAATCTTTGTAGCAATAATTAATATGCAATGATCTAAAAAGATCTATAAATTAGATCATCTGAATAGACACAGAAAAAAAAACATTTAACAAAATACAACATCCTATCATGAAAAAAACCCTCAATAAATCAGGTATAGAAGGAATGTACCTCAACATCGTAAGTGTCATATATGACAAATCCACCTCATACTCAACAGTGAAAGTTTGAAGCTTCTCCTCCAAAATCAGGAACAAGACATGGGTGCTCATTCTTACCACTCTTATTCAACATAGTACTAGACTTTCTAACTAGAGCAATCAGGCAAGATAAAAAAGTAAAAAGCATCCAAATTGGAAAGGAAGAAGTATAATTGTCTTTGTAGATGATATGATCTTATATATTGAAAATCTTATAAGACTCAACCAAAAAACTGTTGACACTAGACAACAAATTCAGTAAAGTTGCAGTATTTCTAGACTAACAATGAAATATCTGAAAAAAATATAATAATCTCATTCACAATAGCATTAAGAATAAAATACTTAAGAATTTAACTAATGAAGCAGAAGATTTGTACACTGAAAACTACAAGACTTTGATGAAAATAATTGAAGAAGACACAAATGGAAAGATATCACATGTTCATAGATTAAGAGAGTTAATATTGTTAAAATGTTCATACCACCCACAGCCATCTATAGATTCAGTGCAATTCCTATCAAAATTCCAATGGCATTTTTCATGGAAATAGAAAAAACAATTATAAAATTTATATGGAACCATAAAAGACCCCAAGAGCCAAAGCAATCCTGAGAAAGAAGAACAAAGCTGGAGGCATCCCACTTCCTAATTTCAAACTATACAACAAAACTATAGCAATCAAGAGTACAGGGATGAGGAGCACAGCATAGGGAATGCAGTCAGCATTAATGTCATGGCTAGGTGAAGAGCCAGAGGAGAGAAAGAGAAATTAGGGGGATCGTTTTATAAACTATATAAATATCTAACCCAATGTACTATATATTTGAAACAAATAAAATAAAATTTAAAAAACTTAAAAGAGTATGGTACTCTTTTAAAATAGATACATAGACCAATGGAAGAGAAACAAGAACCCAGAAATAAACCCCTGCCTATACAGTAAACTGATATTTGACAAAGGAGCCAAGAATACCCAATGGGGGAAATGATAGTTTCTTCAGTAAATGATGTGGGAAAACTGGATAATTACATGCAGAAAAGTGAAATTGAACCCCTATTTACACCACTCACAAAAGTTAACCTGAAATACATTAAAGACTTAAACATAAAACTGGAAACTATAAAACGTCTAGGAGTAAACATAGGGAAAAATCTCCTTGAAATAGGTTTTGGTAATGACTTTTTTTATATAATATCAAAAAAGCAAAAATCAACAAATGAGACTACATCCAACTAAAAGGCTCCTTCACAGAAAAAAAAATTGAAGCTTCTCCCCCCAAATCAGGAATAGATATATATATATATATGTATGTGTGTGTATATATATATACACACACATATATATATGTATGTGTGTGTGTATATATATATATATACACATACATACATATATATATACATATATATATATATATATATATATATATGCAAACTGATTAAGAAATGGACAGGGGAAAAGATATTTTTTCCAAAGAAGGCATACAGATGGCCAACGGATACATGAAAAGATATTCAACATCACTAATGTCACTAATCACAAGAAAAATGCAAATCAAATCCATAATGAGATAAGATCTCACATCTGTTAGAATGGCTGCCATCTAAAAGGAAAGGAATAATTAGTGTTGGTGAGGACTTGGAGAAAAGGGAACCCCTGAGCATTGTTGGTAGAATGTAAATTAGAATAGCCACTATAAAAAACAGTATGGAGTTTCCTCAAAATATTAAAAATAGAACTACCATATGATCTAGCAATCCTACTTCTGGGTATATATTCAAATAAATGAAAACAGGATATCAAAAATATATCTGCACTCCAATGTTTACTGCAGCATTATTCACAATAGCCAAGATATGGAAAAACCTAAGTATCTGTCTATAAACAATTGGATTTAGATTGTGATATATATATATGTATATATACATACATATACACAGTGGAATATTATTCAGCTATGAGAAAGAAGGAACTCCTGGCATTTGTGACAATATAGGTGGACCATGAGAGTATTATGTTAAGTGAAATAAGTCAGACAGAAAAGACAAATGTTGTATGATCTCACCAATACGTGGAATCTCAAAAGCTGAACTCATAGCAATGGAAAGTAGAACAATGGTTATCAGGATCTAAGGGGTAGAGGGATTGGGTAGATATTGGTGAAAGTGTACAAACTTGCATTAGAAGATGAATAAGTGCTAATGCACACTAGTTAAGAATAGTGTGTTATATACTTGAAAGTTGATAAGAGGTTACTAGATCTTAAATGTTCCCACCATAAAAAAGAAATAATTATGTGACATGATGGAGATTGGAGATGTGAGGTAACACTACCGTGGCAATCAATATGCAATATATAAGTGCATCAAATCAACATGTCATATACTTTAAATTTAAATGAAAAAGGCCTATAAATTAAAGGCTTGACCCTGTAATAGAAAATAGAAGGCGCTTGGTGTGCATCACAAAAGGCAGCAGAGTTGGTGTCTATATTTTTAGTGGTTCTGTTCTTTGTATGCTTAGCAGAAAATTTTTACTTTTATATAAATATAAGAGAATTCCAGTCTCGAGTTTAAAATAATTTACAAGGTGAGTGTGGTTCATTTCTAATAGGCCTAATTTATCACAATAGCTTTAAATAGTTTGGCCTGTGAATTAAAAAGCCATGTTTGAAAAATAATTATTAAATGTAATAAATTTTACTTTAGTCCAGTAGAAAAAATAATGGTCATTGTTTCAGGATGCATTACTCTTCTAGTACCTTGATAGGCTTTCAGCTAATTCAGCGTTCTCCAGATAAGCATTTAGAAACTTTAATTTTTTTGTCAGGGGGATGAATACCTTGCGGAGGGTAGGAGGAAGGGGGGAAGATGAGGAGGAGGGGGAAAGCGAAATGGGAAATACTAATAAAAGATTAAAAGCAGCAAATTCCAGAAAACATTTTTATGTTTTTATTCCTTAAAAAGAGGAAAGCATTTTAGTTTTGTTTTTAACTTTTCAGTCACTTATCTTCAATACCAAATTGAATTAATGAAGGAGACAAAAGAACATGATTCTTTGTGTCTTATTAAATACCATGCAAAGACACAGGAAATATCTGTTTGGAAGGTGTAAATTAGAGCCAGGGTTAGAGGGAGGTCTCAGATTCCAAAATTCTTGATGCAATTTTAACATTATGACATTTAAAAAAAATTCTAATCCTTCTTGCCTCTCCTATACTGCCTCATAAAGACCATGGGTAATTGAGCTTTGTGGGAATAGAGGCAAAGATTATTTTTATAGCAGTACCCTGTACCATTGAGTATATCTAATAAACATTTCTATAACCACTTTATTTCAACTCTAGGGTATAATTTTCTCTACAGTTAGAGAAACTGACCCATGTCTAATGGCCAATTAATCTCAAAATGAAGTTAAGAAAATTAAGGGGGCATGATGAACTGGAGGGCCTCCTAGAGAAGAAAAACCACACATTTAAGGCAGGGGTCAAAAATTCAGATATTTTCAAGGGTCCAGTGGGTAATAGGAATATATGAATCTACTGCAGTAAAATGGTTAGAAAATGATGTGACGGCCAACTTGAGATTGCACAGCCAGTTCGCATGATATAAAAAACACCACAATGGCTGAACTGAGTGGCTACATTCACTCCCCCATGATATCCACTTGGGATTCTATTTTAAAGAAGTCCTATATAAAAAGGTTAAAAGGAATAGGGTTTATTTGACAGGAGTGACGATCCCTTCTTTGAGCTTTGCCTAAATATATATGAAAAATAAATAAAGCTTAAGGAAAGGCCAGCCCAGTAAATAGACAGGAGTAATTAGCAACTTATTTAAAGCTTCCAAAAGTTTTCCTTGCCCAGATTCTCTTCCTCACTCATTTGCCACAGCGTTAAAACGGTACTGGCAACATTAGCTAGGCTCAATGCATTTGCGTTGAAGGAGCTGAGAGAGTAGAAGAGGACGTCACTGTAGCTTCAAGAGCATACATGTGAACTCAACAGATAATCAGCTGTAATAGCTGACAGCCTTTGGCCAGGTCAAGAGAGAAACGAAAAAGCATCAGATTTTTGTGTAGCAAATGCATTTCAAAAGAAATTAAACTCTCTGGACAGTCAGGAACACTGACAGAATTAGAGCGCAGGAAGTATCAGGGTTGAGAAATGAAGGATGGCCAGGTGGCTAGTGGTGGGGAGTGAATGACACATCAAGAAACTTAGCTAATGTTATTGAGCATTATTCTATGGTATGTGCTGTGCTTGGTGCTGAGGATGCACATGTAAATAAGCTATGGATTCAGATAACATGTAAAGACAAATTTGTTGATAACTATAACATCTCATCAACTCTGTAACTCACGTTTTTCATATTTAAAAATCTTTGAAATTGATGGCATTTTACAACTTATTGGCAGTGTTTTTTCTCTTTTACGGTGGCACATAAAGTAATTGTGTGAGTTACAACAGAAGAAATATAGTAAATGATTCTGACATATTTCTACTAAATAGGAAAAGCAATAGTCAAAATGTATTGTGCAAATAAAAATGAACTATTGAAAGCTTTTAGTTGGGGATAAAACATGTGAGATCCTTGTATCTATTCTTCTCTTTTTGCTTGTTCTCTCACCTCTCATTCAAAAAGCCTTTATGGGGTGCAGTTTATAGACCAAGTTCTCTGTTAGATTCTGAGAATTTAATGGTGAAAAGAGACATAATCAACTGGATATAATTGACATTTCTAGAATATTTCATTTAACAGCAGCAGAATCCATATTTGCTTACATGGAACATTTGCCAGAAAGATCACATTCTGAACCATAAAACACACATTACCAAATTTAAAAGAATAAATATCATACAAAGTATGCTCTTAGACCACAATAGAATTAAAGTAGAAATTAATAACAGAAAGATAGCTGAAAATCTCAAAATATTTAAAGGCCAAATAACACACTTCTAAATAACACATAAGTAAGAGAAGATGTCTCAAGAGAAATCAGAAAGTATTTTGAACAAAATTAAAATTAAAATACAACCTGTCGAAATTTGCAGAATGTAGTGAAAGCCGTGCGTAGAAAAACAAACAAACAAACAAAAAAACAGGCTCTGGCCTCACAAAATTTATCAACTAGCTGAGAAGACTGACCAAAGACCAAAGAAACAGAAAAACTTTTTTAAAAGAATAAAGAATTATGATTAGAGTTATGTTAAAGAATAAAGAGTATTTGATAACTTTTTGTTAAGATGGTCAGAGTGAAGAGGAATTTTTCATTCAAATGGCTAACCTTATAATTGGCTCTTTGATCTGCTTCTGTAGACATGCTTGCCACCTAGGCCGAAGGGCAGAGTGATCTTGAGATCAACTGAAGACTTACTCTCCCCTTTGCTTGGTCTGTCGAGAAAACAGATGTATCCTCTTGCTTGTTCTGTCTAACTGCCTGTAGCCCATAGCAATCCCCTGTGCTCTGTAACTGCCTAAGGACAAATTAACCAATCTGCTCATGCCAACTGTAACTTCGTGGATAAAAGAAAGGTTACCCTTGAGCTCGGGGCCCAGATCTTCAGAGTGCTAGCTTTTCTGGGACTACTGGTGTATGTAATAATCCTGAGTTCTCCAACTCTCTGAGTGGTGCTTGTTTTCTTGCCGGTCTGATTTTCTACAACAAGAGAAGGTGATATTCAAGTTGAAATCTAATTGTTGGCAAAAGGGGAAAGTTTTTTAGGCTCAGAGAATAGCATGTATGAGGCAAAAATGGCTTAGCATGTTTGTGGAAATGAAACAGGGTTGTTATAGTAGAAACCTAGAGAAGGGAAGAGAGATACGAGATGATTTGTAAGGGCGGACAGTAGTTAGATTACACAGGGCCTTATAGACCTTGAGAAGTGTCAAGAGAAGCCATTAACAGTTTTTAATCAAGCAAACAAGATCTGATTTATGTGTAGAGACAAAACTCCAGGGCCTTCAGAAGAGGCATTTTTGTACTAGTTCTGGCATGACTAAGAACTACAGCAGAGGCAGTCATCTGAGCACAAATGAAAAAAATCTCATTTTCAGAATTAGTAGCAGTTTTATAGGACTCACTCTAAAAACTTCCATGGTCTCAGTCACAGATTATACTACCTTTAACAACTTAAGAAAAACTAGTAATGTTTAGATTACAGCAGACTTTTGCAAGAGTTTTCCAAGACTTTAATCTCAAATACCACTTAAGTACATATTTTCTCCCAGAAAATGCAGTAAAGTGAATTTTACAACTTTAAGCGGTATTTTAAGAATTATGATTCTTACTAAAATTCTGGAAATATAGCTTCAATTTTTTTGTTTAGATTTTATCACTTCAGAAATTGACTGTGCCTGTAATGATGAGTGGGGAACAGTAGAACTGAATTGCAGGGTGGATTTTGAACGGTTAGGCAGGCCCACTCAAGGGTCAACTGGCTCCTTCTGTCACATCGATTCATGTAATTCTGATTCATGACGCAGCAAAATTATGAACTATTCAAGTTCTAGACTTTCGGGTCACCTCAAAATAGTCAAAACTGTGAATATTAAATTCATGACTGATTAAAGTGTACTATATGTTCATTTTTTTTTATGATGTCCTGGAAGGTGACAATGTTGCCCACAGAATATCAGAATCTGTTCTGAATGTGCATGGTGCTTGGAAAGCTGCACGTCAATCCTGAGAACTCATCCCTATTTAAGTCCTCCTTAAGAGTGTTTTGTGCCATATTTCTAATGCTGATCTGATTTGGTCCTGTAGTGTTCAAAAAGACAAATCTGAGGCAGAATTTTTCTTATTTCAAACTTACAGTATAACTGAGCTTCGAAGGAGCATAAAGGCAAGTAAAAAAAAAAATCACACTCGAGTGTTATTAGAAGGAAAAGTTGATTCTACTCTTTCTCTCTGTCACACACACACATCACAAAGTGTGTCACCATGGATCCATAGGCTCTCTTTCCTTTCTGGTCTCATAGTAGTTTTTCTTTGGTTCTTCTCCATCATCAGTGACATTCCCGGGGTTCTCCAGCTAACATAGCTGGTGACTGTAAAGACATGGTGATTGTGCTGCAACAGTGTTCAGTGAGTCTTTTAAAAATGGAGCTGCTTATCTAAAATTGAGTGACATCAAAATTACTTAAATCGAGTTGGTTGATTAGAAATATAGTTCAAGTTAAGGCTTCACTGGAATTTTAGGTCAACCTCAAACAATGTTTGGGAAGCAAAGAATAAAAAAGCATCTCACTTTTCCATGGGACACGAAAGACACTACCTTTCTTCAAGTGACTAATGGAACTCGTAGGTTATAAAATTGAGAATGCAACTTGTTATAACTCTTAAAATTGCATGCCACTGATACCCAAATCAACCAAACGATCTTAATCCAAAGGGGCAAGTTTATCGGAAGAATACCAAATGGCTCCCAAAATGAAGAAACAGCCACAAGAAGAAGACAGCTTCAGGTCCTAAGGGCGAAATCTGAAAACTCATACAACAAAGGAGTCTCTCAAACTCCACCTCTCATTTCTTTTTTCCACTTTGCTTTGGTTTCACTTTCTTAGGCATTGTCCCATAGTGGGTTAACTCTAAGGCCACATTCTTTCAGTATTGGGATCACGAAGAAGAAGAAAAAAAGCTTCCCTGTTAGCTTCGGACAGACTAATCCTGAGCAAGGCCTCTGCTCTGGCTTTGCTCATGTGCCAGTCTTTGGACAGGTCACTGTAGCTAGAGCATGGGGGTGCCATGTTCATCCCAGACTGAGATTCAGTTGTGTGACTATGCATTTACCAGGAGGGAAAGACAGGGTGCTGAACAACCAAAGGGGCCAAACAAAGAACCCATAGAGAGACATTCAAAAGATACCAAATCATAACTTGATGCTTTGTAATATAGTTATATCACAAATTTAAATATTTATCACACTCCCAAGTGTCCCAGGCTTCTCATAATCTAAACCTACGATTGATTTCCCCCCAAAAAGATTCCTTGTCCATAAAAACATTCAAAATTACTTGAGGCCTCCTCATAATTGTCTTATTTCTTTATTTTTATTTGCTCAGCTTCAATACAGTTTAACATTTGTGATTATGTGATTAGCTCACTGAGTACCTCTTCCAAACTCCTTTCAGAATTCCTCACTCCACACAGTCTGGAAAGCAAATACTTCACTTCCTAGCCTCCCTTGCTCCTGGTTCTGGCTGTGAGTTGGGCTCTGCCAAACAGAAGCACTAGTAAGAGCTTGAATTTGGAACTAGTTAAGTGGGAAGAGAAGCAGGGCTTGAGATATTCACTTTATTGGGACAGACAGTAGCATCCATAGCTGGTTCTGCAGCCAGCAGCTGTGATAGCAGCTGCCCAATTTAACAGATGGCTTCTGGGTCATGGCAAAAGCAGCAGCATCAGTGGTGGCCAAGTTCTATATTGTGGCTTTGGGATTTGTTCCTGGAAGCTCCATCTAGCATGTGTTTTTTAAGTCTTCCCAATGATTATGAAAGTCATGTAATAGCCTGTAATAAATCCTTTTCTGATTAAATGGCTTAAATGGATTTTGTTCTCTGTGATTAAATTCTGACTGGCCTTTTGGTTGTTTCATTTCCTCCCTCCTTCTTTGTAATTACATGGATACAAAACATGAAGTGAAGCTGGAATTATTGCTTTCAATGAACAGGTGAATTGGGAGGTGATCACAGTCCCTAAGTGAAATGCGGTTAGATTCCTAGGCAATATCTGCTATTATTCAAAATGTCCATGCTGGAGATCGTCTATTTGCCCTCCAGATCCACTCTCCACCCTTCTCTGCCCCGTTACGTGCTCTGGACTGACCAGCAGCTGTGAGCTTCCTTGCCTTCTGCTTTGCTAATTATGAGCCTTGGTTTATGCTAGTAATCTGTCCCTCCATAGCTGCAGGATCCCATAGTTCTCCTATCTATGGGCCATCTTTCTCCTTAGAGTTTGTACTCTTTAAATAGTTAACATTTATTAATTCCTCACTGTTCAGTCCCTTTTGAAACTGAGGATTCAGGAGATCAAATACCACAAACAGAATGGCCTCTCTAGTCCTTTCCTTGCCCTGTCTCCCTACTTTGATCTCCAAGCTTGCACTTCTCAAGTTCTTAGCTGGTTAAGAAGAAGAGTGTGAGGGAATGATCTTGACAGTTGTTAACAGCCACGGCAGACTCTAGACTCTGTCCTCCTCTCATCCTTCCTCTATCTGCACTGTCTCCAGTAGTTCCTTATAGGCTCCAGAACTCCAACAGCTGATACCGCCAGCTTTGGAGGGCCAGCCCTAGAGAGTTCATGAATCCTCCCACTTCTACTGGTTAAGGTGTGAAGAATATCCTTTACTCTTGAGTGCAGCAGTGATCAGGCCCTTTTATTTTCCTCAACGAAAGCTTATACTAGCCCTTGAATTTTATGGTGTATATCAATCAAGATCTATAGTATCTGAATTTCTCAGGGTGGAGATCACAAATATATATATATATATATATATATATATATATATATATATATATTTTTTAAACAAGTTCACTAAGTTATTTTGGTACATTATTTTGTCTCTACTCACTGCAGCTATTAATATGTAACTGATAAGAGAGAAGGGGCAGGAGGGGGGGAGAGAGAGAGAGAGAGAGAGAGAGAGAGAGAGAGAGAGAGAGAGAGATTGAGGCCTTCAATAGTTTGGGCATTTTATTTGCTTTGCAGTGTACTATAGAGATTAAATGAATAATATAATATTTTACTATACAATACTATGATTTTACAATTTTCATCCTGTAGAGTGGGAAATGTTAGACGGGATTCTATAAAAATTTAGTAATCTACCACCAGGACTGGGAAGCCAAGAAAAAAAAATAGCACAACGTTATAGAAACAGAAGGGCCGGATTTCTCATGAATTTAACTGGAGTTTCATTTTTACATCTTTGGCTGATCCACCCGCTCAGTCCTAGATGCTTTCTCTCCTCATAATCTTGGTGAATAATGGACACCAGCCAAGATCCTCAAACTTCTATCCTGAGATGGGTTTGGGTTAACCCTGCTTCTGGAGCTGGTTAGTACTTTGGGTTTCTCTAGTTTGTTTGTTTGTTTTTTTTTCCTCAATTTTTCTTCATCAATTATTTTCCTGATCTATATTTCCTTCTCTGCCTCAAGGGCATAGACCGTTCACATCCTCTGGTTAACGTAACAGAAATACCCTCAGTGCGCAATAACACCGATGTGGCGGGCAGATTCTTCCATCCTTCCTCAGTATGTGAGAGAGCATGAAGATTGTTTGATAGCATGAGGCTGTGGTTCTTTAGGAAAAAACAGGAGACAAACCTACCTATTTTTTCATCCCAATATTTTATTTATTCCTTTTTGCATATACAAAGATTATGCTCACTCCTGGCTAGATAACTCATTCTTTGTGCAGTTGCTGTGGCAGAGGGTGATATAAATAAGATAAAGCATGAATACTAGGTTTTCTGAAGCAAGATTTGCTTTAATGTTTAGTTTGACAATATCAAGTAAACTCTAACATCTCAAATAGTATAGGCACAGGGCTGGATTTTTAAAGAAATTGACATGATTCATCTAGACATTTGTGGGATTGATTTGAAATAATAGAGCCTTACTGACTGTGATACTTTACATCTTCGATAGATTCATGGATTTTCCTTGTGTGTCATAGATAATTTTTATATAACTAAGCTATGATTTTCCAGTAGATAAATGGGCAATGAGCATAAACATATAATTCTCAAAAGAGGAAATAAGTAAAAACATCTAATCAACATATGTTCTATATGCATCAGTCTCATTAGTAATGAAAGAAATGCAAATTAAAAAACATTATGATGATTTACCTTCTTATTGAAATGAGCAAAGGGAACAGCAATAGGAATACAGAGTGATAAGGAGGGAAGGAAGAGGACCCACTCTCCTCTCGATTCTATCAGGCTGCAAGAACTGGAGACATGCTCGGGTTACCTCAAGTGACAGTTTATCTAATAGATGTCTGAGGAGGGAAGGAAAACGGGAAACATGTGATCAGTCCTCCCGTCTCCCAGAATGCTTTGCAGGACCCAGCAGTCCCAAAAGTTTGACAGCAGGTTTGGCTACTTGGTAAGAATTCTAGTTTTTTCCACGAAGCTGGCACACATTCATTGCTCCCTTCTCTAGTGCTTGCCCTAAGGGTGTCTCAGGACTCTTTCCGAAGCCTGACTCAAACTGGCTAAATCGAGAAATGAATTCATTGGTTCTCTTGACTGGAAAGTCCAAGAGTGAGACTTGCTCAGGATAGCTGGATCCGAGGGCCTCAGTGAGGTTATCATTCTGTCTCTGTCTCTCACCTCTGCTTTCCTGTAAATTAGCTTAACCTTAGAGCAGGCTCTCTCCCTGTGGTGTCCCCTGGTAGGTCATGTTGCATCTTCAAATCCTCACTCTAGAAAAACTGAGCTACAAGATACATATACAAGTACATTGCAAAGATCCAGTGGGAAAGAGTATTATGTAAATGCTTTCAAATTACAATGTTTCAGAGGAATTTATTAGTTGTTATGAGCTCGGTGGTCTGTTTTAGAACAGTCTGTCTTTTAACTTGGCATCTATACCTTCTTTCCTGTTTCTTATTATTAATAAATGGTATAGATTTTTTTGAGCAGGGCTGTCCTGCAATTTGACACATAGGAAAAAAATAAGTGTCATCTTTTGTACCAAGAATATCAAGTATGAGGGACATTGCTATTCCTTTTTAAGCTGACATTTAAAAAATTGAGTTCTTGGGCCAAAGGAGCCTATGGAGGCGTCTCAAGGACCACAGTACATGTTGGTAGGAAGTGGGGAGGTGGGGGGGGGGAGGTGTTGGGAGGCAGCTGGCAAGGACTGAATGGGTATGGCTGTTCCACTTAATCGGAACAGCCCTGCTTGTGTGTTTTCTGTATCATGATTCTAAGTAAGATTTTACATCAAAAAGGAGTATAGTAATATCAAAATGGCAGCAGCTTTGGCAACAAAAGGGAAGAAATGAGCCAAGTGCTGATATGAATCTACTAAAAGTAATGAAGGCAGAACTGATTCAATCATTTAGGGCAAAATTGAACCCCACTTGATTAAAATCTGGAATTCTCTCTCTCTCTCTCTCTCTCTCTCTCTCTCTCTCCACACACACACACACACACACACACACACACACAATTGATCAGTAATAGCCCAAAGTTGTACATGTTTAAATGGCTTAAGCCCAGAGTTGACTCCCTACTTCTTGCTCACACCTGGTACTAAGGGCTCTGAGAAGCCTTGGCAATGAATGGGCTCAATCGATCCCATTGTGTGGTAAACAATATTATTAGCATTTACCAACCTCTCCTTGCTTTTACAGAACACCTTGTAGCTAGTTCTGGCCAATGAAACGTGACTTATTCAGTGCTGATGTGAGAAAAAGCTGATGCACAATTCTTTGGGCTTTCCTGCCAAGGAGATCTAGAAGACAAAAATTTTCAGATGGATGCACCTATAAGATGACCAGCCTCTGTCACCCTGAGTCTTGAGTAGTTATGCAAGGCAGAGTAACTTGCCTATCTACAAGGGCAGTGTACCATGAGTGAAAAAGAAAACATTCTGTTCATAAACTACTGATATCTTAGGGTTGCTTTGTTACAGCAGCATAACCTAATAACTACTGAGAGGAAATCCGGAGGCTCTAAGGTTTTTCAGGATGCAATACTGAGAAGGGCTGGCTGGAAAAGAGCAAAGCTAGGAGTGCCAAGTGAAATGGGGGCAAGGTGAAGTGGGGGAAAGAGTGAAAAACAGCTAGCTGAGAAAGCTGTGTGGTTTGCAAACATGCATTTTGAGTCAAAGAGACCTACCTACGTAGGGTTCAAACTTAAGTTTCACTTTTTATTTTCTCTTTGAGCAAGTTGATAACCTCTCTCACTTTTCTCACTTATAAAAAGCATAATACCTACATTACTGAAAAGATTAAATTATACACCCATATACGTTTAGCACAGTATCTAATGGTTGGTAAGTAATCACTCAACCTAGGTGCCCTTTCCCTTAGTATGCTTCCCTCTAATACCATTTTTAAGCTTGGTAGTTGTTAAGTTTTGATCTTACAGACTCTATAGCTGGGACTCCTTCAAGTTTAAAGTCCTCACTCCAAGGTCTATCCCCACTAAAGCTTTGAAACTAGATAGGAATGCTGCCAAATCCTGTCCTATTGTTTTGTTTGTAGTGTACTTGGATTCTGAGGCAAGAAATATGGCCAGAATAACTGAGTCTAAAGTCTGAGCAAGGGAGAGGTTGTGGGAGAACCTCTAAGCCTAGAGGCCTTAGCAGTGTCAGCATTCTCCTCACTGACATTTCAGCTTCTGCCCAGGTTCATATAAAGGCATTCCCCTGTTCCTGCCATTTCAGGTGTCATTTATAGCAGCCTCCAGTCTATTTGTTGCATTCAGCTCCCTCCATCCTGAACTTCGAGAAATATCTTTTTGAAAACTGTATTCAAGACTAAAGGAAACTACCGCATTGAAAAATATAAATATAAAAGCAAAGAAATGCAAGAGTTTACTGGATAAGAGGCTCTTATCTGAGCAAATTGGGATCACTCACTGACACCTGGAGGCTTTGGAGGCTATAACTATCCACTGACACCCCTGTTACAATTGTGAAATTACCTGATCTCAAAGCTCTGGTTCTTGTTGAATTTTAGTAAAAAAAGAAAAACACCTTCCTTCGATCCCTCTCTGGTTGGACCTGAGGACGAGGTGTTAATTTTATATTACAAAATATCCTTGACTGGAGGGGGTATGCAGAACAAAATATGTTTTTCGAAAAGGAAGTGTAAGATTAGAGAAAAAAAGAATGGAGAAATACTGTTTCAGTGACTTGAAACACCAGTTCTCAAAGAGGAGGCTATGAGGGAAGTGGCGGGAGAAAGCCTGGACATAGTAAGAGAAAGTCCCAGAGGGACCAGGCACGGAACTCTCACCAACTTGGAGCATTTAGTGAGTATCAACGTTTATTTTCTTGGCTTGTTACCTCATTTACCCTCAACTGTTTAAAGATGGACTTTTTTGTACATTTTATCCAAGGGGCAGCGTAGAAATGATCATTTGATTTGGAAAAAAAATGGGGGGGGGACGTTTTAATGTGGGGAGTAGCAAATCTTGGGGTTCAAATCCCCCTGGGGAGTGGCCGGCAAGTTCCAGGGGCCATCTATAACACCGCTTTTTTCCTTTGAGGAATCTCCTAGTGAACTCCTTTACCCAAAGTCTAGAGGGTTCAGCAATTTTCAGAATCAAAGAATTGGTCTGGGTTCGCGTGCCTTTCCCAGGGCAGCCAAAAGCTCTCAGCCCATTTGCAAAGACGACATGATGGACACCAGCTGTGTTCAATGAGGGAGGAGCCCGTCCTGGCTTGGTGGGGAATTGATTTCCTGTAAGGCCTGGGTCTCCTCCAAAATACCCGCCCTCTCAAGTCTCCAACTGCTGCCACGCCAAAGGCCACTAATGAAAAACAAACAAACCAAAACAACCTACAAACACACACAGAGAAAATGATCCACATTCAGAAAGGGGTGCTCCTTCGCACCTGGACTCCCCTGTATTGCAACCTCACTGCTTCCCTGGTGTGCAGCACTCATTCGTGAATTCCCCTCTTGGGAACGGGGGTCTCCTGTGGCACCCTTCCTGGGCCTCCCCTTTCCCAGCTCCCGCCTCAGCGGGGCTCCCCGCGCTGCTGCCAGGGGTCG
The DNA here is from genome assembly GCF_014176215.1 of Rousettus aegyptiacus. Classification (NCBI taxonomy): domain Eukaryota; kingdom Metazoa; phylum Chordata; class Mammalia; order Chiroptera; family Pteropodidae; genus Rousettus; species Rousettus aegyptiacus. The sequence continues at coordinate 54,012,808 of NW_023416311.1, forward strand.
GGCCCACGCGCCCCGAGGGCCCGCCTGCCGCTCCCCGGGTTCCACTTTCACTTTCGGTCCTGGGGCGGAAGAAGCAGGCGGCGGTGGAGCGAGGGGAAGCCGGCGGGGTCCCAGACCCCCAGGTACTGCGTGCCCGTGCCCGGTGCGCCCAGCGGGGAGGAGGCTGCGTGGCCGGAGAAGGGCGCATCCGCGGCGTCCCACCAGGCTCCTCCCGGGAGGCCTGGGGCGAGGGGGAGGCGGGTTAGGCGAGGGGGAGAGGGTTGGGAGGCGGGGGGAGGCGGGCTTGCAAACTGCAACGCGTGACAGGGTAGTCCTGGGGCCTGGGCCCAAGTCCAAGGGGAAGGCGGCGGGGGCGGCGGCCGGGCCAGCCCGCCGGGGTCCCTCAACACCAGAAGTTAGGGAGCATGGGGCCGGCGCGCCTAATGCGCGCGCGCTCTTGGCTACGCCACTTCCTGACCGGCAGGAGTCTCCCTCTGCGCTCCGCCTCGTGTTCGGGTTACTGCCGGCCGCCCCGTCCTCCAGACTCCTAGGAGGGCCAGTTGGAGGCTTGGGTAGGTGGTGGGGTCCAGCAGAGGATGACACCTTGCGAATAGTTGCCAGAGAGATGAACATGGCTTTGGGTTTACTATTGGGCTGGTCGGGGTTGGGAGCGAGATCGGCGTCCGTGTCTTAAGACTCTTCAGTTCTCTCCTTGCTTCTGTACTTCCTGGAGCAATTGTCTGTTTTTACTTCACTCTGGCCCTAGCCAGGTTCTATTGAGATAAAGCTCTCAAGTTTGAGCAAATTCATGTTTCCTATCTAAAAATTCAACGTTTTTATTGTTTACCAGCAGTGACAAGTGCTTTCAAATTTCGTTGTTCAAAACATTTTGGAAGAATGTCCATTACCTCTAGATGATCGATTTCGTATTCCATAGTGTCCCAATAAAGGAAAGGGTGAGCTAACCCAAAACCAGTTGCCCCTGACTTCCTGTGTGAGTGGGAAAAGTCAGAACCACCAAAGGCAGACTAAGTAAAGTTTCTAAAGTAAATGAAACTCTTTCTGACTGTAAGTAAAGTTAGGTACTCTGCTATTGTTACTCTTTCATTGACAACACTGACTGTGAAAGATGCTTTACTAAGATCAGATGCCAAAGAAAAATATTTTTAAAAACTTTAAAAGAATATAATTGTATTAACCCAATAAACTTTATTTAAAAATTTTTTTTTAAAGGAGTACAGTTAAGTGCAGGAAAGCCCTTTAAACCCCTGTCTTTGCTCTAAATCTGTGTTGTGTATTCAACTGCCTTCTTGATATTTCCCCTTGGATAGCCCATAGACATCAGCACAAATTAAACATACTAGTAAATGAACCCCTGATTCCCTCTCTTTCCTTTTAAATCTGTTCCACTTCGGATCTTTGCCATCAAAGTAAAGGGCACCTATGGCTGCCTAGATGTTCCTTCTAGTAACCTGGCAGCAATCCTGATGCGTTTTTTCTCTTACCTCCCACTTCAGATGTTGACTCCATCCATCTCCCTATGTGTCTGAGTCTCTCCCCTCCCCAGCCCCCTCTCCTTCTCTCTGTTGGCACCACCCAGGTATAAACAACTAACTTACTTTGTCTAGACTGCTTTCTAACTGGTCTTTTAGCCTTCGCTCTTTCTCCTTTCCAGTTCTCCTTGTTCCATGCAGCAACCAGGGTGATTTTCTTAAAGTGTGAACTGGATCCTAAGATCTTCAAGATCAAAACCCTCTGGGTTCTTATTGCCCTTAGGATAGAATCCAAACTTCTTCGTAGGCCTACAAGACTGCATGGTGGTCTGACCCCTGCTTAACTCTCTAGGTGCATCTTTCCTGCTACATGCTGTGGGCATCATGTTCATTGGCCTTCATAACTGGCATTCTCTACTACCTCTGAGCCTGCAAATGTGATTGCTGTTCCCTCTGTTGGGGAAACTCTTTTCTTAGCTAACATGAATTTGTCCTTAAACTATCAGCTGAATTTATGAGAACCCCAGTGTACATTGGTGTGTCCTGTTATTCTCTTTCAGTATATGTGTATGCTTTTCCCTTCATAGTTAATTGTGGTTGGTAACTATATATGTGTATGTGTATTTGTGTTAATTTGTTAAAAATGTCTCCCCCCATACACACATACTGTAAGCTCTTCAAGGTCATGGATCTGTGCTGTCGTGTACTGCTAGTGGCCAGCAAAACCCTTGGCCCACAATAAATATTTGTGGAATGAGTGATTGGAAATATTTTAACTCAGTCTTCCCAACCATCTGTGAGACAGCTGTTATCTCATATTACGCATGAAGAAAATGAAACTGGAATTAAATCACCTGCCCAAGGTCACACAGTATGGGGCAGAGTAAGAACTCAAAGCCAGGCTTGCTTTTCTGACTGTAAGCCTTGTATGTGTGGGTGTGTATCAAATAATATATAGTTATGCATTACATGCACACATATAATTAAGGTAGTTATATGTGTATATATATGCATATATATATTCTGCCATTTATGCTATCTGTATTACATGTTCCATTGTGGTTTCCTGGCATTGCATCCTCCTTGAGATGCAGCCATGTTCTCTTTGGCCCCCTCCCCTCTTGGACTCAACCCTGCAAAGTCTTTGATGCAAGGTCCCACTGCCAGCCCCTTCAGCAGCTCATGGGCATTTCTGTCAGCTCAGAACCAGTTGGAATTTTTAGATCTCCCCTTGGGTGTTGGAGAACACTCAGGGACTTCCAGAATCCTCACGTGCTCGAACCTACCACCTTCACTGCACTCTCAACCATCTTGTGGCATGGACCACACCCACTAAGCTATTGCCATCGGAAATTCCAAATGGAAACATCACATAAGTTCTCTTTACGTCTGATCCCCCAACTTCAAGAGAAACCTACCATTCTGCCCCTGCCCTGAGATTCTGCCTGAGGAGGTAGGGGCAAGAACTCTTTACTATTTTGGTGTTTAAGTTTTATTTTTTTACAATTTGCTCCAGTCCTCTGTGGCCGGAAGCATCCTTTAGTTGGTTCATAGACCAAACACAAACAAACAAACAAACAAACAAACAAGAAACTCAAAAACAAAAAAACCCTGTTCTTCCTGTCCTGTCTCGTTTCTGTTTTGAGTGATGCCTTTTGAAATGGGATTATGGTGTCTCCTGGTTGCCTGTGTCTACTGTGTTGGTATTCCTTCTGTTTACCCTGTGGATCTGCTGCATGGGGAGGGGGAGGTAGGTGCCTTTAACTGTATTTGTTCAGGATGGAAAATGAGGGGTCAGGAGAGCATGTCAGTAATTACCTTGAACTAGTATCCCCCCACGCAGGTCTCACGGGATAAGACTGGGGTTTAGCAAGGATTACCTAGTAGCTTCTCAGTCTGGCTCTTCACTAGAATGTCTGGGAAGTTTAAAAAACAAAATTCTGATGCCTTGACCTCATCCCCATAGATTATTGTTTAATTGTTCTAGTGAGGGATCCAGGCAATAGTTATTTTTAAAGTTTCCTAGATGACATCAATATGGAGCCAGAGTTGAGAACCACTGACATAGAGGGAGAATCCCATGTACCACGATTATTTTGAGGGATCCACATTGCATTACTACTCCTCACATCTGATCCAAATGTCCAGGAGCTAGAGGAGTTTGAGGGAATTAGGAACAATTCCTTGGGCTCACCTGGCAGAGACCCATCCTGGTAAACACCCATTAGAAAAGTGTCTTTGTCTTAAGAGAGAGAAAGAAGTTGGCTGGGTTCTTGGGGCATGGATTGCCAACTCTCTTGAGATTCACATTCCTTTTGTGTCCTGTGGCCTTTAAAATAAAGTGCAAAACAGGGTCTGAAGCGTGACTATGCTTTGAGCATAGTCTTGGAGTCACTTGCCTTCTTGCTTTATGAATCGTGTTCTGTCATGTTTTGCTGGGATTCCCTTCTGTCCACATCGGTTGCCCGAACAGCCCCCTGCTTTCTCCCTTTGTGCTTAAGCTTTTTCTCAGGCTTGCTCCACTTGCTACGGTTTAGTGCTCTCCCTTTGTTTCCAGATCTGACCTAATCTTGCAGACCCTACTCAAATGCTGGTCTTGCATGGTGGCATCCCAGAGTCACTTCAGCCAAAGTCTCTCACCCTTTAGAAATATCATTCCATTCGTACTCTTTTTTATTATTCTTCTTAAAACACCCCACACTTTTTCTGTTCTGTTTCGTTATTCATATATAAATGTTTTTTGCCCTTCCATCTTTTGAAGTTCTTGATCTTGGGATTTGTGTCTTGTGTGTTATTATATCCTACACAGTGCTCAGCACATGGCCTCCTATGTGGCAGGAATTCAACACATATTTGTCAGATCGATTGTAAGAGAGAATCCAGGTGACTGCTGTGTTTGTCACACATAATCATGAAAATCACCAAAACTGTTTAAGTAATTCCAGCTAAATAAATATTAAATTAACTTTTGGAATGACAATTTGACAAAAATACTGATATTTCTAAAGGTTACCATTATGGATACTTGCTTCCCCATCCCACCGCCCATTGTTACTCTGCATCTTTGTCTCCTTGGTATGCTTCTTTTGTTTTAGACATTCTAGATTTGATGGGTGGGAAGCAAGGCTCGTTCCCTACTGCAGAAGCTGCAAAGTCCAGATTCTTGCTTTCACTACCTCCCTGCCTGGTAGTGTGGACACCTCACCTCAGCTCAGACAATCAGTGCAAAGTTGGGACTTTGAAACTGAAACAAGTAATGCAGATTAGCAGGGGCCAGTGGAGAACTCATTCTAGTGGTGCCTGTGGCGGGGTCAGCATCTGATCTCCAGGGCAGTAGGGCAGCATCCTCTAAGGTCCAGTGTGGGTGGGGAGTGGTTGCCTGGTCAGATGTTTCTCAGATGTGGTACTGGCTGTCCATCTTTGCCTTTTTATGGACCTGGTTTCCCAAAGGCCTGGTAACTCTGTGACCTATTTAATGAGCTATTCAGGATCCTCAGCCAGAGCTTGCTCTGCACTTTCAACCAAGAACCCTACTGATAACATTAATTTTAATTTTGAAAACTGATGATGCTTTTTAGTAGGTGTCAATGATTTTTGCTAACCATGAACTTTCTTCTTTTGTGAATCAATAACATAGGGAAGGTAATTTTAAGTTAGGGAAAAGACCCAGTACTTTTGAAAGTTCGTATCTATATTTGCTAATTCTGGGTGACTATATTCTGAAATTATGCCGTCTTAATAATATTTTAGTGACTATTATTATTATTGTTATTATTATTATTGCTTTTTTTTTTTTTTGAGGTAGTTTGAGCAAAGAAGATGAAATTTCTACCCGTGAAATGGCCACTTGGAACCATGTCATATCTGCTCTCTTCACTGTTAATTTTCTTAACTGCGTCAACTTCTTCCTGGTGTCAGGGTAGTGAAACTACATCTCCAAAGGCTAGTAATGGAACACCATTTCCTTGGAATAAAATGCGACTTCCTGAGCACATCATCCCGGTTCATTATAATCTCATGATCCACGCAAATCTCACCACTCTGACTTTTGAGGGAACTACAGCAGTAGAAATCACAGTCAGCCAGCCCACCAGTGCCATCATCTTGCATAGTCACCACCTGCAAATATCTAAGGCCACCCTCAAGAATGGAGCTGGAGAGAGGCAGTCTGAAGAGCCACTGAGAGTCCTGGAATACCCACCTCACGAGCAGATCGCACTTCTGGCTCCGGAGCCTCTGGCTGTTGGGCTCCCATACACAGTTGTCATTGACTATGCTGGCAATCTCTCTGAGAGTTTTCATGGATTTTATAAAAGCACCTACAGAACCAAGGAAGGGGAAGTGAGGTATTTTTTTTCTTTTCTTTTTTCTTTTTCTTTTTTTTAAGCTTCAACTGCTGCCCACACTACATTATTTCAGATGGATTCTTTTAGAATTCTGTGGGCTGTTCAATTCTTCCTTTGGTTTTCCTTTTGTATCTTCTTTGTGGAGTTAGAAATGGCAATAGTCTATTTTCCTTGTTTTTTCAATCTTTTTTCATTTTGTTTTAACCAATTTTCCTGCTTCCAGTTCTATCAGAGTAAATACCTATTTGTTTATTTAATTAGATTTCTGGGATGTAATAAACATTTTTAATTCTCTCGGTCTATATGTTAGTTTCCTAGGGCTGGTGTGACAAATTACCATAAACTGGGTGGCTTAAAACACCAGAAATTTATTGTCTCACAGTTCTGGAGACTTGAAGCCCAGAACCAAGGTGCGAGCAGACCTATGCTTTCTCTGAGTAGAATTCTACCTTGCCTCTTCTTAGCTTGTGGTAGCCATTGTTCCTTGGCATTCTTTGCCTTGAAGCTACATCAGTCTAGTCTCTGCCTCTGTTACCACATGGCCATTCTCCAAATTGCCCTCTTCTTATAAGGACCCCAGTTATATTGGATTAGGGCCCATCCTGATGGCCTCATCTTAAGTTGATTATATCTGCAAAGACCCTGTTTCCCAATATTTCACATTCGCAGATACCAGGGATTAAGATTTCAATATATCTTTTTAGGGGACACAATCCATAACAGGAAATAGTTTCCATAGAGGAAATACTTTTCTCACAGTGAAAACTTTATTAGGGATCCACACTTGTCTTGCTTTAGTTCTGTTTTTAAGGAGGTAATTTATCTGGGGGAGATATTGTACTGAATTTTAAAATATAATTTTATTCATTATAGATTATACTACTTATTTTTCTGAGTTCATATCATTTTTTTGAGGTAAAAAATAGAAAATCAGATGCTATCAAAAATAATTTTTAAAAAGTAAAATTTATCCCTGATAGCTTCTCAAGGTAACCACTACTTGTATTTTAGGGGAACATCCTTCTAGACTTCTCTCTGAATATGCATAGTTTATGCAACTGGAGTTGTTAGGTTTTTTGCTTTATAAGAGAGTTTTTAAATATGTTAATGAGATGTTTTACATGAATGACTATCATGATACATCATTTTAATGACTTTATCAAAATATATGTTTGTTCACTGATTTTTTAAAATTAATCCTCCATGGATGGAGATTAGGTTGTTTTCAACTTTTCAGCATCTGCAACATTTGGGCGAACATCTTCGTAAATCATTTCCTGGGAATAAATGCCTAGAAGTAAAATTACTAAGTCAAAGGGTCTATAAATATTTGATATCCCTTGACATATTCCTCACCTCTAACCAATTCTGTGTATTGGCAATCTTTTTAGAGACAAAAAGCTAACAAATATCTTCCTTTAATTTACATTAATTATTGAGGAAGTTCAGCAGCTTTTTATATATTTACTATTTGTAGAGATTCTTCTTTCGCGAATTGCCTATTTATGACCTGTGTCTGCTTTTCCACTTGGTTGCTGGGTATATTCTTACTCATTTTAAGAGCTCGTTATCTGTTAAAGCTATTAACCCTTTGTCAAATAACTTTTGATCAATTTTGCCAGCTTTTTACTTGTATTTTAACTTAGTTTTTGATAGTTTTGTCATAGAAAAGATATTCTTTACTGGTGAAATCTATAATCTATAAATCTTATGGTAGGTTTAAGAATTAAAACACACACACACACACACACACACACACACACCCCTATTTTAGAGTCTTTGCCACTTCATGCTGTATTTTTATTTCACTTGCTGTAATTTTAGGATACTTGCATCAACACAGTTTGAACCTACTGCAGCCAGAATGGCCTTTCCCTGCTTTGATGAACCTGCCTTCAAAGCAAGTTTTTTAGTCAAGATCAGAAGGGAGCCAAGGCACCTCGCCATCTCCAATATGCCGTTGGTGAGTCTGAACTCCTGTACATCTACTCACAGGAAAAATCCATTGATTGGCTGTGACTTGTATTACCCCAGTGAGAGTCAACATTCAGGGCACCTGCTTTGTTTGTTTTATTGCCTGACAAATTGCTAACTTTTCTTTTTCATTTTCAATCCATGCTTTTGTTTCAAGCCACAATTTATTTGTAGTCATAGAAAAATTATCCCTAAAAACATGCAAAATTTCAGTTATGAGTGACATTGTAGGCCATCAATGTTGATAGGAGGGACTCTGTATAAGGAATTCAGGTCAGTTTTAAATGTGAGCGCCCTTCACGAAACATTTTCACCTTCATTTTCTCATAATCTTTTAAAATGATTTTGAAAAGAATACTTTGTCGACTAAAGCCATATTTCCAGTATATAGTTTTTTGTTTTATAATTTCTATATACTAAGATTAACTATATAATTTGTAAACATTTGCATGAAATTGGGCAGACAGGAAAAGGAAAAAAGTGATCTTTTCAGAATATTATGGTACTACAGGTTAAGTAATGATGATAGCTCAGTTTCCTTTAAAAAAACCATTATCCTCCAGTTTCAAAGCAGTTATGGACAGTGTTTCCTCTGAATATGGTGAGAAGATTACTGTGCCAAATGAATAAAACTCAGTAAGTGCCATTATTTTATGATTGCGGTGGCTTAGAAAAAGCATTAGCTGAGTTCATTCTGCAATGGAAGCATACCAGCTCTTGAAGCACACGCATCCTTTGTCCAGAGAGGCTCACTGTGGTTGAGGCTGGGGTGGACTAGGCTTTCCCCAGAGTCCTGAAGGCTGTTCCGCCTCATCTCCATGCAATATTTTCTCATGAAGGGACCCAGAGCACCACAGACCAATCTCTTGTACTTCTCAATCTTTGAAATTCAATATCCCCCACTAAATAAATACCTTAAGGATCCCTTCCTCAAACAAGGTTCAGACAGGCCCCCTAGAGGGCTGTCCCCTGTGAAAAGCGTCCTTCTACAGATCCCTGTCAGACAAGAACTTTTGTCTTCCCACCACCATATTTATATGTAAAAAGGCGAGAAACAATTGCCATTTTCCTAATGCAAATCTGAGATAGTGAACAGGCTTTCTTAAATTATGGTTCCCTCCCTCAATATTATGGTATTGCTTCCCTGGAATGGGAGTGAGTCTGTAATTAGGGAATTACATACAGTCTTAGGAGATAAAGGAACAGGGAGAGACTGAGGGAACAAGACACGGAGAAATTCATAGGCTTGCAGAGGGAAGGCCAGGAGCCCCAGAGGCTTCACGAAATTACTGGAGTCTAATTCAGTGGATATCCAGGACCCACTTGTCGAGAATAGGAAAATCTCTAACACAACCTTGCCCCTTGGACAGGAAAGCCCTCACCTTGGCAAAACAGGTGTGGCCTAAACTCAGGCCGCAGACAGGGAGTTGAGGGGTAGGGCAATGGATTCTCAAAGGTTATTTTGGAGGCAGAAAAGCAAATATAGTGTCAGAACATATAAGTGTTGGGGCAGGAGTTTATCACACTTAAATTTGAATTAGTGTAATTAGTTTACTTTCCTAATAGCACAACTTCAGGAATGGAAATTTTGGTTAAAGTGGGCAGAGAGTATTTTAAAAAGAAAAGTTAATTTTGGCTTCTTCAATTGTAAACTCAGGTTGGCTATCAGAGTTAGGGTTTGAATGACCAAAGGATCACCAGCTGGTGGGTATTAAGAGGGACCAGGGTGCAGAAATAGAGGTGGAAATTAAATTACAAGAAATATGCGTGTGTTAACAGTGGATCTCCAGGCTAGTTTTGGAGGGTCTTTTCTTAGAGATCCTGCCCCAGTGCCTTGTGTTAGCTGAGGTAGTGGACTTTCTTCTCTGAGAGCAGACCTCTTAGATTGTACCCTACATACCTGCCACCGCTCCCCCCCCCCCCCCGCCTGCCCACACTCTGCAAGGCTGCTTCCTGGTTGCACTTATAAAAGCTGATTCCAATGAAGTGAATCAAAGTTTGGAGGAGCTTTGCAGGGTCAGGACCAGGTATGGGTTACTTTCAATTGTTTGGAAAACAGAAGCTCTTTTTAGGTTGCATATGGTTACTACTTGCACAGTGTAGAAATTAAATTAGATATTGCCGTTGCAGATAATTCTCATACCTGTATTTAAGGACAAATGGACTACATCTTGGCCAAACCAGCCAAGTTTCGCTTTGTCCCATTCATATTCTCTATCCTCATGTACCAAATATGAGTCAGTTTACAGTTATCTGGGTTATTTAAAAGAAATTAAGTGGTAATGGTCGCACAACTCTGTGAATATAATAAAAAGCGTGTGAATTGTGTACTTTAAAATGGTGAATTTTGTGGTATATGAATTATATCTCAGTAAAAAAAAATGAAGGGTTGAGCCTTAATACCTAAATTACAATCAGATATTGGATAGAGACATTTTAAAATAATTGTACAAATGTCATGCCACATACTTTTAATATTATTCCTGGTAGATAGGAAATCTCTATAAAATGTTTTTGATATATTAGATAATTGAGTTAGTTGATAATTTAAGTTATTCTAATTTTAGGTTAAATCCGTGATTATTGCTGAAGGACTCATAGAAGACCATTTTGATGTCACTGTGAAGATGAGCACCTACCTGGTGGCCTTCATAATTTCAGATTTTAAGTCTGTCAGCAAGATGACCAAGAGCGGAGTCAAGGTAAACCTGTGATTGCCATATAGGGTGACCAGCTTGTCCTGGTCTGCCTGAAACTGTCCTGGTTTTAAAACTGGAAGTCTACATTCTGCAAACTCCCTCAGTCCCAGGCAAACCAGGATAGTTGGTCATCCTGTTGCCATAGATGCTCATTCGTATATACAGTGACTTTCTAATAACGAAAACACATGGAGAGGCTTGGCCTGGCCTGGGCCATGGTCCTGGCTTTACCACTAACTGACTTTCTGACCTTGGCCCTGCTCCCTTGGAACTTATTTATATTTCTTTAAAGTATAAATTGGACTAGATCCTGCAGAGGGTTCTGGTTCCAAGGTTGCTTCTGGCTCTGCAGTTTGGAAATGAATGCTACTGACTATCTCAGCAGGAGATTTCTGGCTGAGGGAAGAAAGGGAGATAGAGCAGTCTGCTTAGGGTATTAAATGGCCCTGGGGGGAGTCTTTGGGCCAGGAAATACTGGAGAAAAAGATTTCAAGGAGCACTTGACTCTTGTCTTTGTACCACTGTGTAGTGAGCAACCTATTCGACTATATGCTATAGGCTGAATATAAATAAGTTTCTTTGGCAAGTAGAGATAGGACACTTTACTTGAAGATACCTCATTTATTTGTGCTGGTTTTCACTGAGGCCTGAATAGATAGGGTTTCTATGCTGAGCTGCCTTTTGTTCCTGTAGAGCTAAGGTTTCTTATGCTTGTGGAGAGATCTTTACTTGCTGGGGATTTGAAGGTGGTGCTTGAGATTTGGATGTAGGGCGTAGTCCAAATTGAGCAGTGAAACTCAGCAAAAACACTCACTCGATCTGCCAACTATTGTGAATCTTTAATGACTGATTCTTTTTCTAATGTCTCTTTCATATTGTGATATTGAGGTTTATAATAAGAAATACATATTTGGTCTTCCTCCTGATTTCGGCACAGGGCTCCTAAAACCCTCGGTTTCCTAAGGGAGTGATTAAGGTGTTTCTTGTTATGTCATTAAGGTGATCTTTGGAAAGCCCTTAGGTAACGTAAGGTTCGTGTCCACGCCTCCATGAAAACCTAAAAGGATGGTCTGGAGAGCTTCTGTGTTGGTCAGCATGTGGAGGTGCTGGGAGAGCGGCGTACGAGGAGGGCGCACTGAGGCTTTGCTCTCCTTTCCCATGTCTTGTCCTGTGTATCTCTTCCATGTGGCTGTTACTGCATTGTATCCTTTTATAGTGAACCGGTAATCTAGTAAGTAAACTGTTTTTCTGAGTTCTGTGAGCTGCTCTAGCAAATTAATCAAACGCAACTAAGGGGTGTTGAAACCTCCAATTTATATCGGCTTAATTCAGAAGCACAGGTGACAACCTGGACTTGCAACTGGCGTCTGAAGTGGGGGAGGGGACAGTCTTCTAGAACTGAACCCCAACCTGTGGAATCCGAAGCTATTTCCAGTTAGTGCTAGAACCGAGTTAAATTGTAGGACACCCAGCTGATGATGAACTGTTTGGCGATGTGCGGGAACCTCCTACACACCCACCCACATCGGGATTGGGTCTCCCAACCCCTTTTGCAAACTAATGTTTTTGGTCCTCTTATTTCTTTAAACATATTAAACATACATTTTATATTTGGTGTCTAATTGTAACGGCTGAAGTCTTTGCGTAGCTGGTTCTAGTCTTTGGTTTCTGCTGGCTCTTGCTCGCGGTGTCTTGTTCCTTTGTGTATATGTATGATTTATGTCTGTGAACTTTAGTACCTGAGTTGAAGGTGGATTCTTCCAGAGAGAATTTCTGTTTGCACTTGTCAGGTGACTGGGAGCACTTACCAGCCTGGCAACCACTTTAAATTATTGGCTTCAGGTTTTGGATCACCTGGTTATTGTGAGCCCAGCAGCTAAACAGCCTGAAGTTTTACTTTTAGCTACAAATTTTCTGAGGAGGTCTTCCATTCTTTCTCATACGGGACCAAGGTTTGAATAAGATTTTTTCCCTTGCAGTCATTTTGGGGAAGGGGGTGGTTATTTCTAGTTCACTCTTACAGTAAGGGTGTGATCAGTCTTCTATATAGTTGAGAGAGGCCACTGGGACATTTGAATAACTTTCTTGTACCTTACTCTCCAGGTTTCTGTGTACGCTGTGCCAGACAAGATAAACCAGGCAGATTATGCACTGGATGCTGCAGTGACTCTTCTAGAATTTTACGAGGATTATTTTAGCATTCCGTATCCCTTACCCAAACAAGGTAGAGCTTTTGCACAGATATTACAAATTTTGGTATTTAATGACCCCAGTCATTGATTATATTGCCCTAATTGGCATCCCTGTGGTTATCTCAGCAGTACCTTGTCATTAAAATCCTGGCAGGTGTCAACCATTAGGTCAATCCTACTCACCCCTGATTTATACAATAAACTTATGGTAGTAAAAGCAGATCTTGATGCAGTTCCTGAGGCACAAGGCATGGAAATAATTTGCCTTTGGACTTTAAAGAGAAGCTCAACTCTACTGCAATTTTTTTATTATCAGCATGTACTTGGTGGGAACATTGATGCTCAATAAATTTTTTCGAATGAATAAATTTACACAGAATAAGAAAATCTGCATTTCTTTCTTATAAGACCCCCTTAAAACTATTCTGTTTGAGGTTTTTAAGTGAATGGGGGTCTTGGGCATTCAAAGTAGAGTGGGTTCTTGAGGCAGTTAAGATTATTCAATCACAAACTCCTTATCAGAGTTTGAAATGGAGTCCAGAGGCTGGATACCCAAGTCTGACTTTGTCACACTGTAGCAAAGTGACTAAATGAGTCACCAAGACCCTTTTCTCCATTGTGAAAGGTTCTTCCAGCCTAGAATTCCACGATTCTGCACAGGCAGCTTCAATTTTCCTTTGATCCCTGTATCCGTTCAATCTGAAAATTAGTGTGTTTAGGCAATATGTAGCTTATATTTTTATTGCTTCTTTCCTAAGATCTTGCTGCTATTCCTGACTTTCAGTCTGGTGCTATGGAAAACTGGGGACTGACAACCTATAGGGAAACTTCACTATTGTTTGATGCTGAAAAGTCTTCTGCATCCAGTAAGCTTGGCATCACAATGACTGTGTCTCATGAACTCGCCCACCAGGTATAGAGCTCAATCACACTTTTTAAAAAGTGTTGTTTATTGCATCTGTTACTGTTTTTACAGGATGTGTGAGGCTATTCATATATTGAACTAATGATTTCTACTGTCTTTTTTTTTCTGCAGGGAAAATTATTTCTTTAAACATTAAGTACCATGTTTTATAATGCATGTTGAAAGGTTTTTTTTTTACTTCGATAAACTATTAGTTACATAAATATACATTGATATCCTTATAACAGATGTTACACATATAAAATTTTTCCTTCTGAAGGCCTTATGTTTATGACTGGGTGGATAATCCAATCTCCATAGACGTGTGAATAATCTGAGTAATGTTTTCCTTTCAGTGGTTTGGGAATCTGGTCACCATGGAATGGTGGAATGATCTTTGGCTAAATGAGGGATTTGCCAAGTTTATGGAGTTCGTATCTGTCAGTGTGACTCATCCAGAACTGAAAGTTGTAAGAAATATTTTTTTTTGCATTTTAGATTGTTTTGTTCAATGTTGCTGGAAAATATTTACTGATCTTTGATTATAGAATTTGTAGATTAATAACTTCCTTAGTTTAGATGTGAATTGTTTTCAAAATGCTAGAGAACTTTAAAGACATATCTCAAAGGCTAATTTCCAAACTGGATTTTGAATCTATGATTGTTATCAAATTAAGTGTTAAATTTTGTCCTCCCTTAGTAATCAAAGAAATAGAAATAATTACAGCCTCTCTGTTCCGTATCATTTTGCCTCACTGAAGAAATATTAGGTGCAGATTCTTATTATTTCAGTAGAGAATCCTACTTGCCAAATCAAATGGATTATGCTTTATTAGGGTAACTCATTTAATTGTATATGAACCTAGACTCATGAGTCACAGATTTAATGCTTCAGAAGCTCATTTGATTGTATATGAACCTAGACTCATGAGTCACAGATTTAATGCTTCGGAAGCTCTACATGTTTATTTTAAAAATCATGTGTTTAATCTGTGAAAATCACATGCAGTAAAATTTTAAAAACTGCATAAACTATGTAAACCAAAAAACCTTTACCCTACTATGATGACTTTGATTTGCACATATTCATTTTTTCAACTTTCATCTTCCTGTATGAATAATTGACTTATATGTAATTATAATGTACATATTATACTACAATGGATCATAAATATTTTTCTATGTCTCTACATCATCTTTAAAAATGATTAAGTATATTATTCTATTGAATCATATGCCCTAAACAGGTTATAATTAGAATTTGTTCTTCCATTTTTTCTTTGACTACAGTTTTAAAGCAAAATGCCTTTGCTTTAAAATAGTATAAATGATGATTGGAGATGTTGAAGTCACTATACATTTTAGTTTTTTGGTTTGTTGCTGTTTATAGGCTTAATGGTTTTAAGTTAATATGAAATTTTCTTTATTCTAAAGCAGTAGATATTTAAGATGAAAGAAATCTAAAATGTTTACCTAAAGTCATTATTTCTTGGATGCTCTTTAGAAGACAAATATTATTTCATTTTGTAAATTATATAAATATGGAATACATTGGACCAGAAGTTTGAAGTATAAACCTATAACCCCAGATCAAACCTTTGTCTTTTCATATTTTTCATCTAAATATAAATCATAGGTGATATTGTCTTTTTTTGTGTGTCTCAATAGGGAGATTATTTCTTTGGCAAGTGTTTTAATGCAATGGAAGTAGATGCATTGAATTCCTCACACCCTGTGTCCACACCTGTAGAGAATCCTGCTCAGATTCGGGAGATGTTTGATGATGTTTCTTATGAAAAGGTAAAAATGGATTATAAGGGTGCAGTTTGGACACTAAACTTATAAATACTGGGATAGAGAGGTTATAGACAACGTCGTGGTTTGGGTTTCCCTTCATAAGGAGCACCCCAGATTGAATGCCTTCTATTCTGACCCATGCTGGCTGGAGTTCACTCATTTAGGTCTAATTTGCAATTTGGCTCATAATCCTAAAGATTATATTATAGTCAGTTCTCCATTTACTCTGTCATAAATTGAAAATTCATGTCTACAAGAACTCTGCCTTTTATTTATTATTCAACAAATCTGTATTGAGCATTGATTTTATACTAGGCAAAAATTCTTGCTCTTGTGTAGCTTACCTTTCAGTGCCTTCGAGAATGGTTTGTATTGTTTAACTAGGGTTAAATCCCCGGGCTGCGTATCAGTACTAGTCTGTGGCCTGTTAGGAACTGGGTCACACAGAAGGTGAGCAGTGGGCAAGGGAACAAAGCTTCATCTGTGTTTGCAGCCGCTCCCCAGTGCTAGCATCAACGCCTCAGCTCCATCGTCAAGCATTAGATTCTCAGAGGAGCACTGGCCCCTAATGCCAAAAAGGTTGGGGACCACTGGTTAACCATATGGTATCATCCTGCACAATGTATTTAACAACAGAATTGGAAATTGCTGCCAACATTTAATAATTGGGAAATGTTATATAATCAGATTTCTGGGTTATCTTGGGGGTGAATTAAGGAGGGTTCTGGTTACACTGGGCCTGTATTTCCCTTGGCAACATAGGCTGAAGCTAAGTCAATGGCTCCTTTTTTGTGAGATCAAAGTTCAGCTTTTTCACCACTTCTGTTCCCAACCATTTCTCTTGTCTTCTACGGAGCCAGAGAATGTGTCATTTATCATTACATTGGCTATTGTTTGCCGCAAACAGTATTTCTAGCATGTTTTTATAGTAGAGCAGGGGAGATAAAAACAGCTATAAACAGACATGTAGGTCAATGGAACAGAATAGAATCCAGAAATAAACACACATATATGGCCAATTTATGACAAAGGAGCTAAGAATATATTATGAGAAAGGACAGTCTCTTCAATAAATGGTATTGGGAAAATAGGACAGCTACATGCAAAAGAATGAAACTGGACCCCTATCTTACGCCACTCACAAAAATTAGCTCAAAATGGTTAAAGACTTAAATGTAAGACCAGAAACCATAAAACTCCTGAAAGAGAACATAGGGGAAAAGCTCCTTGACGTGGGTCTTGGCAACGGTCTTTTGTACGTGACGCCAGAAGTATAAGTGACAAAAGCAAAAACGAGATTTACATCAAATTAAAAAGCTTCTGTGCAGCAAAAGAAAGAAAATGAAAACCACCTATGGAATGGAAAAATATTTGAAAATGATATCTAATAAGGGATTGATATTCAAAATATAGTAAGGACTCATACAACTCAGTAACAGAATCAATCTGATTAAAAATGAGCAGAGGAACTAAACAGACATTTTCCAAAGAAGACATAACAGGTACACGAAAAGATCCTCAGCATCACTAATCAGGGAAATGCAAATCAAAACCTCAATGAGATATCACCTCGCACCTATTAGAATGCCTGCTATGAAAAAGACAAAGTGTTGGCGAAAAGCAAACCATAGTACACTGTTGGTGGGAATGTAAATTGGTGAAGGCACTACGGAAAGTAGTATGGGGTTCCTCAAAAATTAAAAATGGAACTATTGTATGATCCAGCAATGCTTCATTTCCAAAGAAAATGAAGACACTAACTTCACATTGCAACGTTACTTATAATAGCCAAGATATGGAAACAACCTAAATGTCCTTTGATGGATAACTGGATAAAGGGTGTATGCAATGGAATATTATTCAGCCACAAAGAATGAAGCCTTTCCATTTGCAACAACATGGATGGACTTAGAGGGTGTCATGCTAAGTGAAATAAGTGAGAGACAAATATCATCTCATATGTGGAACATTAAAAAATATAAGTTCATAGACACAGAACAGATGGGTGGTTGCCAGATGCAGGTGATGGGAGGTAGGCAAAATGGGTCAAGGAAATCAGAAGGTACAAACTATAAAAGTCATGGGTTTGTGATGTATAGCATGGTGACTAGTTAATGAAGAATTGCATGTTTGAAAGTTGCTAAGAGACTAGATCTTAAGTGTCTTAAGATCTTATCACAAGAAAAAAATTTGTAAGTATATGGTGACAGATGTGAACTAGAGTTATGGTCATTTTGCAATAGGTACAAATATTTAATCATGTACACCTGAAACTAATGTTATGTCAGTTACATTTCAATAAAATTAAAGTACCAATCTTATTTGCAGGTATATGCACTTCCTTCAGGAGAGAGAGAGAGAGAGAGAGAGAGAGAGAGAGAGAGAAAGAGAAAGAAAGAGAGAGACAGACACACACACACACACACACACACACACACACACTAACTACCTCTACCCTGAGGGAACCTAAGAAATTCTCCCAGAAAGGAGACTTCAAGTTATATATTAAATGATACATTGAGGATTTCTCAAAAAGAAGTAGGAAGGGCTTTCTAGGAAGAGGGAATCATAATTTCTTAGAAAAAGATGATTTAAAAGAGGGTGGTATGTTAAAAGAGGGGAAGAGAGAAAGAGAAAGGAAATTCCTCGTGGTTAGAAATTTCTATTTAAAAAAGTGCAGGGGGAAAATATCAAAGAGCACTTTTCTTGACTTTGGACTACTTCATTATGTCGCCACTCTGGCCATTCGAGGTATTTGAGTGTGTGACCCACAATCAACAGTAACGAGAAGGGAAAAGAGCTCCTAACACTGGAATACAGAATTTCCTGCTCCCCTTTTCACTGCTGCTCTTGCCCTCCCTGTCCTCTATTCTCCAAGCTGCCTGGGCTCCACCATTCCTCACCTGGTACTCACCTCTGCTTTCACCTCTTCTTGTACCTCCTCCTCCTCTCCTTCTTGTGACTCCTGCCCCGGAGTGGCAGTGGGAAAGCCATGTGGTGGTTCAAGGTCCACTCACCTGTGAATAAGGGGAGCTGATAGGCAGTGTTAGTTTGTCCCACAAGAAGGCTTGGTTATTGATAGAAAATAATAGTCCTCGGAGGATTAAGACTAGTCATGTTCTATCCCCTGGCTCATCAGGACAAAGTTTAACTTACTTTCTCTAATTGTTTTAAATCGCCATTTAAAAATGTTTCACACTAAAGGAATTATTCCAAAATGAAGTGTGATGGTTGACTAGATTCAATCTAAGCTATAGCTAAAACTTATTTATATTGTCTTTTCAGGGAGCTTGTATTTTGAATATGCTAAGGGATTATCTTGGCGCTGAGGCATTTAAAAACGGTATCATACAGTATCTCCAGAAGTATAGCTATAAAAACACAAAAAACGAGGACCTGTGGAATAGTATGGCAAGTGTGAGTATGTTTTTGTGTATTTGTACATTTGGAATTGACAGGCTTATGATTTTTTTTTTCTGCACTGTATTAATCCTTCTGAGAAGAATCATGAATGTTTTCTACAGAATTGAGAGTGATGTGTATATTTTTGCTTTTTAGATTTGCCCTACAGATAGCACACAGAGGATGGATGGCTTTTGCTCTGGAAGTCATCGTTCATCCTTGTCTTCAGTAAGTTTTTCCATCTGTACACATTACCCTTCAGCACATGCTTTTACTCCATAGCCTTTGAAGGATGACTCTGTGCCAGTCTTTCTGAGGTCCTTGATTATATCACCCTCACCCTAGATAAGACTGTGTTTAAACTCTGCTAGACTGACAACCTTCATCAATTTTTCTTAAAAATTATCTACGCAAGGGAGCTGCACAGCCTTATTTCGTAACATGTCTATTTGACACTAGTTTCTTCAGCTTCACTCTCTGTGAAGCAGTGAATTTATGACATGTTTCTGTTCTGGGAAGTTAGGGCTGTATCAGTCAGGGTATGTTAATCGTTTTTATAGCTCTTTATTTGTGAAAAAAATAATGGCAGTAAGAATTCTTGAGCACTTACTATGTATCAGGCACATACTAAGCACTTATGTGTGTGATCTCCATCACTCTTCACAATAAACCTATGAGTAGGGTACTGTTATCCCTATTTTTACAGATGAGAATGAGAAATCCAGAGGCATGTGGTTAGTAAATTTCAGAGTGGGGATTTGAATTTAGATCTAACTCATGTTTTTAACAAATCAGCTGTAAAGAATTCATAACATCTTAGTTACAAAACAGTCTGAGTCTATCTGGATAAATATTTTCATAGGCAGCCAAGGGATTCTCTGGAGATTTAGCAGGATTCTATATTCTTGACTTTTTTGTTTTTAGAGATCATTTTATTCAGTAGTTTCTAGGTTTGTTCTCAAACATATTTTATCCTTTTACTAGCTCTTAAATATTTCTGCAAAGCTTTTGTAGTATCAGACTATGTTCCTTTGAGTTCGTGACTTGAGTGTGGGCCATCTGGGTGTTATCACTTTGGAAGTACAGGCTCTTGACTGAACATTTTTCCCACCTTGCTCATCTAAAAGCCAGCATAATTACATAGGTGTTGGACACCTGGCCACTCTCCCTTCTCTACTTTCATTCACTCACTCACATGCCTGCTTTGTGCCTGGTGTCAAGCCCAGGATATGCCCAGTAGAATCAGATGTGGTATCTATTCTCAAGACGTACACATGTAGAGGAAGAGAATGGAAAGTAAACAGCCAGTGCTTTAACAGAGAGCATGCTATAGCTGGAGATGGGGGAAAGGGAGTAGGGTCAGGAGGGGTTAGGGAGTAGAGGAAGGGATGAGGAAGAGCTTCACAGAGGTGATTATCAACTGATAGCAGCTCTGTGAGCATAAGCTTGGGTTCTGTCTCATCTTAGAGTTGGGTCTAAGTGAGTCATGCATTTGCCTTTTTCTGTATAAACCAGCACTGGCAGCAGGAAGGCCTTGATGTGAAGACCATGATGAACACCTGGACACTGCAGAAGGGCTTTCCCCTGATAACCATCACAGTGAGAGGGAGGAATGTACACATGAAGCAAGAGCACTATATGAAAGGAGCCAATGACACTACAGAAACTGGGTAAGGTTCCTGGAGAAAACCTCATTTTGTTGCCTAGGTAACATCTGCTTTGTAGGATAAAAACTTATTTTTGAAATAATGCCTTTATCTTTAGTTCTGAAACATTTCAATCAAATCTATGTATTCTATAAAGTTGACTTATATACCACCATCTCCCCAGGAGATTGAAGGTAGCTCTAAATCTTGGTTCATCTCAGTAAAGCTAATGATATATAATTATATTAACATTTTCATGTTTTATAGTTTGATAGGATGGTAATTTCCGGTGACTTGCTTGAAAGCAGCTCCAATCTAAGTAATTGCACCTAAATTACAAATAGTACCTTGCATTTGGGTTGGAGCTAGAACAAACATTTAGGTGATTTCTGAGAATTATGGAAGACTTGATTCTCTTCTTTGGAAGTTTAAATTAAATCCTAAAACTGTTGTCTGCTTAATGCTATGGAAGGACATCACAGGAAATGAGCCCACTGCAATTTGACCCTAGATGGACACTAGTTAAAGGTTTTTTTTTTTTTTATTTTGAAATAATTTTAGATTTATGGATCAATTGCAAGCAGAGTGCAAAGAATTCCCATATATTCTTTACCCAGCTATATGTTGTTTACCACATTTGCTTTATCATTCTTTCTCACCTTCTTTATACATTGTTCTATGTCTGTATAGATACAGACATAAAACATAAAATATCTGAGTTCAAAAAAATACGCTCTCTTTATATATCTCTACATATACATACATACATACATATATATATATATATAAATAAACTGAGAGTAAATTGTGGATATGATTTTCCTTTACCCCAAAATATTTCGGTGTAGTAGTTCTTAAAAAATAATATTCACTTATATAACCACAGCACAGTTATCAGTTACGAAATGAACTTGATACAATACTATTACCTGATCTACAAACCTTATTTCGATTTTTCCAACTGTCTTGATAATATATTTATAGCAAAAGAAAAAAATTCTAGTTCAGAATTCAGTATTAGGATTACACTGTATTAATTGTCACATTTCTTTAGTCCTTTTTCCTTGAAACTGCTCCTCAGTCTTTGTCTTTCTTGATCTTGACATTTTTGGCAAAAACAGGCCATTTATTTGGCAGAATATCCTCTGATTTGGGTTTCAGCTGTTTCTTCATGATCCGGTTCCGATTATGCATTCCAGTAGGAATTCCCTAGAAACTTTATGTTCTGTGTATATGACACTACTAGTGGCCACAATTTTTAAAATAAGCCCTCTTAACGCCAATCAGCCAAACACTGTATAGGCTGACAGGGCTCACCTGAGCCCAAATTCCTGGCTCTACTCAAGTGGCTCAAGAAGGATGCATAGTCCTTGGAAAACAGGCTGGGGATGTTTTAATCTCCTGGCTATTGCAGTTTTGGTTCCATTCTTTCTTAAACTAGCTAGTGCCTGACACATGACAGGTGATTTAGTACCTGCTTGTTAAATTGAATTAACAAATGAACCATTCATCCTCCGTTCTTTTAGGTATCTGTGGCATGTTCCATTGACGTT
Organism: Rousettus aegyptiacus; assembly: GCF_014176215.1. NCBI lineage: Eukaryota > Metazoa > Chordata > Mammalia > Chiroptera > Pteropodidae > Rousettus > Rousettus aegyptiacus. Next base: position 54,034,793 of record NW_023416311.1, read on the forward strand.
CATCACCAGCAAATCAGACTCCGCCCACAAATTTTTGCTGAAGACAAAAACAGGTAGTTTCTTGGGAAAGTAACTAGGTTAATTTAGGGCAGAACCACAGAATTGTACAGGATTTAGATACTTTGCTTATTTATCTTGGTTAAAACAAAAGAATCAGGCCAGTCTTTATCCTCAGCAAATGCTTAGTTTTCAATTTCCAGGGAAGGATATAGGTTTGAAAATACTGCCTAGTTGGGAAAAAAAGGCTAGTTTCTTGCCAGGTAGAGATTAAAACAGTTGAGTTATGAAGAGGGAGAGCTTACTAGTGAAAATTCTCCATTACTTTGTTAACACTGCTGGGTTATGTAGTATGTATGGCCTGGAACATGGCTGCATTCTTCTCATAGATCTATTAATCTCACAGAATTGATGTCTGAAACTAGTGTTGGCTTTTGTCTATTGGGAAGCTGTTTTCTGGTTTCTAAAAGAAATGTATTCAATATGAAACTCATTCCAGTGTTGAAATTGTTCAGTATTGAACTTGCCTTTGAGTTGTGTGGTCCAGTCTGTGATCAGAAGAGCTTTCATCAGTTGAGAGAAAATGAAGCTATGATTTATTTTATTTGCTCTAGATGTGCTCATCCTCCCAGAAGAGGTGGAATGGATCAAATTTAATGTGGGAATGAATGGCTATTACATTGTGCATTATGAGGATGATGGATGGGATTCTTTGACTGGCCTTTTAAAAGAAACACACACATCAGTCAGCAGTAATGATCGAGCCAGTCTCATTAACAATGCATTTCAGCTTGTCAGGTAATACAAGCTCCTCAGGGTCTTGATTTAGTTCTGAAAGCAGGTGTTATCATCTGCTTTCGTAATTTCTAAAGATGAATATTATTGATTGCTAATAAGTCGAAGGATGTTTTCTCCTAAATTCTTCTAATAATCCAAGGTTGCTTTAAGCTGTATGGTTAACCTCTGGTCTGTGTTTGCTGGCTAAGGTAAAGGACGGAATCTGTATTTTAATCTTTTCCATTAACAAGTCAGATCACACTGAGGCACAAGTGTGATCAATATCCTGGAGGAGCCCCTTGCCTAGTCCCTGGAGCCTGGTCCTACACGTTCTCAGGCCTGCTATAACACATCAGTTTTTTTCCTTGCTGGGTCTTTAACAACCGTAACGCCTTCTCAGAAGACCCAGTGGCCCAAACCCAAGTTGTTTGCATCATCTCTTTACTAAAGGAGGGATTCCTCCCTCCCTACCCAGATACCAGGACTTCACCATGTCTTTATGGATTATAGCTCATAAAATTTGGCCCAACCAAATGACCTTTTCATTGTTGAGTATAGTGTTCACTCTAATTTTTGCCCCATGGTGATGATTTTTAAGGAAATGGTTGACAAGCTTGAAACTCAAAACTTCTTTAGCTTTTAGGAAGAACTGAAGTCCTAAGGGGAATCCCCTAGGTGGGAAAGAATAATTTATAATTTTCATCATATCCTATGTCCTTCTGCTCCAAATGTTGCATTTGCCCTTTTCTGGGTCTTTTCGAGGTTACAAAAAGCAATGGGGGATAAAGACACGGATTGCCTAGCTATTCATGCCTAAAACTATTCCCCTCCATAGCATACTAGTGCTCAAATCTTAGAGGGTTTTGTGTTTACTTATATAAGCATATGCCCTACCACTGAGGCTTTTAATACCAACCTTCTATAAGGAAGAGTTTATATCTAAATTCAGTTTCTTTTTGGAATGGGGAAGAGTATGTATTGATCCCAGGGACTCACACTGTTGACCAAGTGGCAGACTGTCTTACCAGGCTTCCAGCAAGATCTTTGATAAAAATCCCCATCTTTCTCTGGAAGTTCAGCACACAGTCCAGCATTTCATAGGACAGACACTGACATGCTTGCATTTTGTCTTGACCGCAAGTTAGCCCTAGCTGTTTGAGAAACTTCCTCCACAGAAAAGATGCTAATATAACTATTTATAAGGGACATTTATATCTGATCGAATTTTTTTGCTGGAAAGTTGTTAAAATGTCTTTTGAAACAAAAAGATTTTTTGCTGAATTTTTTTTTTTAAACTACTAACCATGGTGTCTCCTAATCAGCATTGGAAAGCTACCGATTGAAAAAGCCTTGGATTTAACCTTGTACTTGAAACATGAAACTGAAATTATGCCCGTGTTCCAAGGTTTGGATGAGCTGATACCTATGTATAAGTTAATGGAGAAAAGAGATATGAATGAAGTGGAAACTCAATTCAAGGTAAAAGCCTGAAATAAATTGAGTAGTTATGTAAGTGATTTGCTTTTGTGTGGGTGTGGAAAAGAGTTCTTATCATTGTGTGCGTATATATGTCTTGATATATATTAAAGTAAATCAAAATTAACTCAGTATTTGGATTGACTAGCAAAGACTTTGGTTTTATTTTGGCACTAAAAATAGGCACAGCACTATGAGGTTTTGTACTTAATTTTCATGGACGTTATTCCCTTTTTAATGTAGATCCTTTATTTTATTTTACTTCTGTATTATGATGATTGTCATTAAGATTTTCTGAGACTCAGGTGCTTGAAGAAGAGGCACAAAGCTGTTATTTTTGGCAAAATGTGATAAAGTCCTGTTGTATAATTTTTTCTAAAAATTTAATCATATAAACTGTCTCTTTTAGTTTGTTTTAATAGTAGCAGTTTATCTTGATTTTAAGGACACATTTATACAAGATTGTTGTATAAACACTAAAATAGTCATTATTTCTTGTTTCTGACCCCTTTTATCATTAAATATAAACAGAACTGCATGGTTTTAAAAATAAGCATTACATTAAACTTTAAAAAATATTCCCCATCGCTTGAGGGTATATTAGATTAGATTTAACATAAGAGATGTCCTTGGATGGTACTGGTGACACATGTGGCTTTCCCATAGGCCTTTCTCATCAGGCTGCTGAGGAACCTCATTGATAAACAGACTTGGACTGACGATGGCTCAGTCTCAGAGAGAATGCTGCGGAGTCAGCTCCTCCTCCTCGCCTGTGTGCGCAAGTATCAGCCCTGCGTGCAGAGGGCAGAAGGCTATTTCAGAGAGTGGAAGGAAACCAATGGAAATCTGAGGTCTGTCCTTACCAAACAACCAGTTTGTTCCTATAACGGGTATCTTTTCTATATTCCATAATCAGTACTACATGTCGTGAGAGAAAAAAAGAATAGACAAGTCTCCCCTGCTGTTCTTTTTGGGAAAATAAAATTTTAAGATATATCTATGTATCTCTCACCTTGTTTTAAGAAATCCTAGGAACAAACTTCTATACACAGAAGTTAAATATCTGGAGAATTACAATGGAATTAGAATAATTCCCATTTTGTATAGCCAAGGATACAAAACCTTATCAGAACTGAGAAGCCCAACTGGACAGGAACGGAAGCCCAACTGGACAGGAACAGAAGCAATGCCTCTCACCGAGGCCTCCAGAGTCCTTGACAGAGGGTGCACAGTATTTGCTGACATGGTCTAATAAGCAAAGTAGGATCTTCCTATAGCTGGAAATTTAATTCTTGCTATACTTAATTCCTTTCATATTTGGGGCTTAAATCCCATCTAGGATATACTAAGCCAACAAACAGCATACATGCTTCTATTTAAAGAAATGCTGACAGTGGTCCTACTGGATTCCTGACTTCTGTTCATGAACTACTTTTTGAGTCGTTTAATTTTTTTCTCTTGGCTTAAAAAGTGACTGCCTATTGAGTCACCCAGCATTATTAAAGTACGTTAGATACTTAGGTATTTATAAAAGTGGCATTTCACATTACATTTGTGAGACTGCTACTTACAACCTCGTTTTACTTTCTCTTCTTCCATAAAGTGTAACAAGGAAAGATGTTATTTTTGTTTCTATTTCTAGGTATATTTCCCTGATAATGGGGCCAGTTTATCAGTTCATAACTGCTCACCATTCTGCACCAAACACACTTCCTTTGCCTCAGATTCTTACCAGGTGTGTTCTTTTTCACAGACTGCCCAGTGATGTGACCTTGGCAGTGTTTGCCGTGGGGGCCCAGACCTCTGAAGGATGGGATTTTCTTTATAAGAAATATCAGTCTTCTTTGTCCAATACTGAGAAAAACCAAATTGAATTTGCCCTCTGTACTAGCCAAAATAAGGAAAAGCTTCAGTGGTGAGTGATTCACTCATGTTCATGTGGCCAAGAGGAATTAAATTAGATCAGGTTCTTATAGCATCTATCCTGACCAGGAATTGCCTATTCTGCTGGGAACATTTATGCCAGTGAGCACATGTCTAATGAGTATGATAATTAGGAGAAAGCAGGTGTTAGGAAAAATATTTAAAGGAATATATATGTGTATTTTTAAAATAACATTTAAAAATATATATATTAAATATACCCTTTTAAGCTATGCTTATGAGCAAATGAGAGAATAGATGAGAATGGGTATTATAAACACTATATGTTAGTTTTTATTTTGTAGCTGTAATGAGTTTATCAGGCCTCTGGTTACCTATTTATCTTTTTTTGTTTGTTAATTGCAAATTAGCTCTTTTTTTCCTGCAGATTTTATTGAAATCATTCATAACTTTTTCAGGGCCTGTTCATTGCTAACGTTTCTTCTTTTAATATTCTAGGCTACTAGACCAAAGTCTTAAGGGAGATATAATAAAGACTCAAGAGTTTCCAGATATTCTTAGATTTATTGGTAGAAACCCGGTGGGATATCCACTGGCCTGGCAGTTTCTGAGGGAAAACTGGAATAAACTTGTAGAAAAGTAAGTAGTGCCAAAAATTATGCTATGACTGGAAAAGTTCCTTTAACCTTGCTTTGTTTTTGCTTTGTTTGTAAAACAATAGTAATAGTCTTAAAGGCATTTTTTTGATTGAAGACAGAAGGTAGAGATACTTGAAATATCCATAGAAAATATAAACCTCTAATTCATTGCTAGCTAATGAAGCCGGACAGTCAAGTTTCCCATTCCATCTGGAACAGTCTTTTTCCTGCACCCACTGACCCAGCTGAAGCCTCCCTTCTCAGAACTTTCACTTGTTCGTACCTGCCTTTGTCTAACTCTGGTAGCATTACTACCTCTCTCTCTCTCTCTTTTTTTTTTTTTTTTTTTTTGGTGACGGGGGCGGGGGGTGCTTTACCTTTTGTTTAGCTATTGGTATATATTGGTATATATTTTTTGCAACTAGATCTTAACCCATCGAAAGGTGAGGATCATGTGTGTTTTTCATGCCTAACTAGTTTTTAGTTAAATGCTGTAACATATGTGAGATACTTAAAAATATGTTAAAAGAATAAATATTTCACAATGTATTTTGACAATTTCCATTTCTAGGTTTGAACTTGGCTCATCTTCCATAGCCTACATGGTAATGGGAACAACAAATCAATTCTCCACAAGAGCACGGCTTGAAGAGGTAACGAAAAAATCTTTTTAAATTTAAGTGATAATTAGCTAATAAATATGGGATAAACAAAATGAGGATGTGATGAGTTAGAGAGACAGGTTTTGTCACTTAGTAGATATTCTTTTTGGATGCTATATGGTGTTTTTGACATAAATGAAAATCAGTTACAAATGAACAAGTGAAAATTGTGCCTCTTCCCAAACACATTAAGAAGTCTTAGCCCTACTATTAAAAATTTTAAGCCTTAAAATTACTTGAAACACTTAGTTCCCATTTTCGGATGGTAAAAGTGATCTTAAAGGGCATAAATAACTGAAGCGATCGTCTCTCTATTGTAAAAGAGGCAGGTCTGGGATCTAGTTCTCCACTCTGCAAGTTCATGATTTCCTGCACTTATTTATATGCCATCTACTTTCAGAAAGAATTTTAGGCAACTTATTAGGTCCATGTGTAAAAGAAATGTTAAAGAACAAAAAGCTGCGTAATGGAAAGAGGTAACTGTATTAAGGATTTATGCTGAGGATAATTTATTGCGATTATATCCTAAATTTATCACAGCTTCCTAGCAGTCAAAGAAGAATGAGAAAACAATATGAGTTATTCTCATTGTCTGGTAAGAGGAAACCATGGAACATATAAGTTTTCCACAAACGTAGACTTTTCTCCAAGTCTTAAGTTCTGAAGAATTTGATGCATGGATGGTTGTTTTGTGTCCCTTCTATAATGATATTTTCTATAGTAAAGCTGTAGAACAAATCTACACTGCTTAAAAATATGTTACATTTAGATAAAAAGTGAGATCCTAATATTTTTTAGAAATAGTTCCATGGTATAGTCACACCATAATCTAGCTTAATATATGGAGAGTGCTTTGAAAATGTGAAAGAAACGTCACATCCCCTAGCTTTTGTCCAGTTTTCAGTGGCCTCACCCAGGCTCGTGAAATTAACATGCACATTATATTTCAGGCTTGAGCTCCAGCGAGGTCTAAAGCAGAGGCATTCTCTGCGATGACAGTCATAGGCTGTGACTAGCTAGACAGCTGTCGATAGCCCAGCAAAACATTTCATTCACTTGTTCATTCGTTTGTTTCCTCATTTAGTCATTCGAGACGTTACATTCTTATGATATGACAGGCATGGTTTTAATTTCTGAGCTATGAGGATGAACAGAATAGACAAAGCGCCTGCCTGCGTAGAACTTAGATTCTGCTGAGGGAATCAGACAGTTACAATCAATCTCTGTTAGACTGAAGACTGAATAAAGCAAGGATGAGAGTGACTGGGGTAGGGAATGGTGCTGTTTCATAGGATGGTTAGGGAACATATGAGCAGGTAGTAAAGGACATGCACATATCTAAGAGGAGAGTGTTGTGTACACAGGAAACATCAGGTACAAAACCCTGAGGCAAGGCATTGAAATGAAGGAGCCCGAGATGTTATAATAGAGCACGCCCTACTGACATTTAAAACAGGAGTCCACCTGCGCTCTTCCTTCGCCTCTCAACTAATTCATCCTTAAGTCCTCTTGGCTCTGTCTCTGGCATACGTATCTGCCCCTTACTCCGTTCAAGCCTTTGCTATTTTTAGCCTGGTCTATGGTGATAGCCTCCTAACTGGGCTCCCTCCTATCACTTTGCCATTAACTAAACCATTTTCCGCATTTAAAACTGAAAATCAGCCCATGACCGACCCTCTTCTTGAAACCTGACCTAATGCTCTTGCAATAAATTTCAAACTTCTCCTTCCCATGTGCACAAGACTGATGACCTGACTCCTGCCCACCTCTCGGGCCAATTCTCACTTGCTACTTGTTCACTCTCACAACACTCCAGCCACTCAGCCTCCTCCTGGTTCTGGGCCACCAGCTGTTTCTCTGGTCTCTAAGCCTCTGCTCTTCTGACTGGCTTGTTCTTTCCCCAGCTTTCCACTGGAAAGGCTCATTTTATCCTTTAGGGGTTCCAGCTCAAGTGTCACCTTCCTGACCACTCTATGTCTAAAGTAAGCCACCCCCTCCTCAGTTACTGTCATAGACTCAGTTTATTTTCTTCACAGCAGTATATTTATAGTAACAATAGTTTACTGCTTGTCTCCCCAGGTAGACTGTAAGCTCCATGAGGATAGGGTGCTCGCCCGATTCACTGCCTCATCCTCAGTTCTAGCTCAGTAATTAGGGCAAAAGGATGAATAAATACCAGAGGAAATATTCATGAATAAATGGATGAGGCTGAGTCCCTGATACATGCAGTGTTTTAGGTTCTGCACTTGACCCATGTTACATAACTACAGCGTCACCAGTGCTCTGCTCCGTAGAAGTGACCCTCGTTTAACAAATGAGGTGACTGAGTCTCAGAGAAATTGAATCATTTGCTCAAGATCAGATAAGTTAGGATTAACCTGTTTTTCTATCTCTATGGCATGCTGTTTACTGCACAGGAAATGTTCTAGTGGGGCAGGTTTGAATCAAATTCTCTGATGAGATGCAGCATTTCCCAAGGCAGATTGGAGAGAGAATTTTGGGTCAGGAAAAATTGAAGAGCAAGAGTTAACAGCTGGCTTTGTTACAGCTCTCACAGGTCTGTTTTTAGTGGTGTCATTATGACAGGCTCCTTCAGGATGAAATAATTTGACCAACTGGCAAAATTACTGATGTTGTCTGATTGTTGAAGAGCGCCCAAAGCGATTTTTAATTGAATATAAATCTTGAGTTCTGAGAATATGAAAGAGTAGTTTGAGCTACAACTTAAGGCAAGACAGTGAAGTAGAATAAATGTGTTCTAGGTTACTACAGCGGGCATGCCTCCAGCTCATGGCACTAAGAATTTTAAAATAACCTTGCATCAATTAAAATTGGAATTTGATCTTTCAAAAATCCATTCTTACCCTATTATTTCCAAACTCATAACATGATATTCTGACATGGATTTTTAAGGAATTAACTGTCTGGAATTCATGCTGCATTAATACTACATCTTGGCCTAGACTTGCTTCCTGTCTACAAAATCAAAAGTTGATGGATTAATGCTGTGAAAATTTATGGGAAAAGGTTAAGTACCCTTTAAGGTGAAACAGAATAGCACAATGATCAACGCTATGGCAAAGCTAGCCTATCCCTCGTGCGAGCTTAAAGGGGTTAAGATACCGAGCCATGAAACAACAAAGATATTTTCAAGGAGATAGCCAAGAGTCTCTTATCTCTCTAAAACCATGGAGAATTTTGTATGGATTTTATCTGGAGGGAGCAACACATGAATTGTGGTTTAGGATAACAAAAGCTTGGCCAAATTTGGCGTATTACCACTCACTGTAACTTGCTAAGAACCTCATTCCCCACAGTGTTTCTATCACAACACACAGGCCAGGCCCACAGAGAAAGACTGTGCTTATGTGGTTGAAACTGTTTTGCTTGGCAAAGACGATGCTCTGCACATTCTGCTTTTTAGATGTCATGTTGAAAAAAGTTAAGTTTGCATCTGTGTATATAACAGACATTAGACACACTCAATTAAACCTTAATTATAAAATGGTAAACAGTGAAGTCTTTTAGAATCTGGCATCTGTGAATGAATACAAAAAGTACAAAGAGAAAACAAAACTTGACATCATGAGGCATGAGCTCATTTCATGTAGCTTCAGTTTGTGTACATAATCATATCCAGACACCTGGCGCTGCCTTCTATATAGAATTTTGACAAATACTGGAATTTTGGCTTCAGTTTTAACTAGCCTGAACTTCTATTTGTGTAACATAATAAAGCAAAATTTTAAAAACCCAATTTTTCCTCACAAGGTAAAAGGATTCTTCAGCTCTTTGAAAGAAAATGGTTCTCAGCTCCGTTGTGTCCAACAGACAATTGAAACCATTGAGGAAAACATACGTTGGATGGATAAGAATTTTGATAAAATCAGACTGTGGCTCCAAAATCAAGAGCCTGAACTGCTGTAACAATTCGTTTCTTGCCGGTTCCTGTGATCTCTAATCGCCCAAATTTCGTCAGATGTGAATATTTTCAAACCAGAGATGGCTGCTTTGGCTTCCGCTGGAGATACTTCCCCCTTCAACTCCTTATCCATCTGATAAGTATTATCATGAGTTTCATTCATAGGTGTTGCCCCACAGTATAAACCCAAGGTGGCATCCCCACTGTGGAAGAATAAAGTACCTTATTCTTCTCATTTTATATTTTATACTTAAGCCCCACAGTCTCCAGACCCCTCTTCCCCACGTTTGTCTTTCATAAGCTCTTTTGTCCATCCTCTAGGAACACTTTGAACAGTGCAGACTACTGAACAGTGAGTGACCACCCAGATCAGTGACTAAGCCGGAACGAGCCTGGTCTGCTTTCCAACTTGTAGGGCTACATCATCAAGCTTTTCTGCCTGCCCTCTTGGTAGACTGGCAGGAAGGCTGATGGAGCTGGGGTGGAAGTACGAGGAGGTGGGGTGTTTATTTCCCTAGTCCCCTTGCCGGTTCCCTCAGACTGGCCTCTACTGAAGGTCTCAGCTCTGAGGACGGTGGCCTTCTTGTCCATGCATTTTCCATCTCTACATCTTAATAACTGCTTCTTCATTTCATCCCTTCAAGATGAAGGGAGAAGTGAGAGCGTGGTTGTAACTAGTCCTGGCTGTATTTGTGGTTCCCATTTATCCTTGCCCCTACCTTTGTTAAAAAAAAAAAAAAAAGACAAAACCAAACCAAACCTTTTATAGAACCCTCCTCAGACAATCCTAATTTGAGTGTGTCTTCTATTTCCTCAGGGACCCTGACCCTGATAGTGTCCCTTCTGAAACAGCAGAGTAAAATTCAGGTCTAGAGGAGAAACCTTTCATTTGAAGTTGGACCTGAGAGCTGTTAATCCTTAGGTAGGTGGGATTCCTCTACCTACATGTTATTTGGCCTAGTTTATAATTCCTGAATAACTTGTTTTGGTGTTTATTGCCAAAAAATCATTGTGGAGGTTCCGGTAAATGATGATGCATTGTGAAACTAAACACTCGCTTATATTACTTCACATGAGGATAATGTATTGTCTTTGAATTGAAGTCTTTGTGAGTTTTAAATATACTGCAGAATTTTCAAGGTAAAGAAATATGATGAAAAATGTCAAAATGTATACTAATTCACTAGGAATAGTGACCTTTTTGAACATAAGTGTGTTTACAGTTCCATTTTTATAAATGTTGCATGGTTTAGTTGTTTGAGAAGTAAAAAGAAATCACTGGTAATTTCTACCCCTAGGTATTTTCCTTCTAAAAAAACATACAAAGCCAAGATTTTAATGTAAAATATTTTTCTTTAATTGTATTTTATATCTTAACTAATGAAACATGGAAATAGTGATTATTCAGTTTTGGTCACCTGAAGAACCTATTTTCATTTGTCTTTGGATAAGTCCATTTCCTAACTGGATACAATATTGCCACAACAATGTGCAAAACCATTTTGGGTAATAAAAAGTTGTCTTTTATTTTCCTATAAACAGATATTTGAGTTATTTCCTTCTAATTAGTTGGGTAAGAAAGACTGATTTAGATCTTATCGGTTATTCGGGTCATCATTAATTACCAGCAAACACCCAAGTCTTAAAGACATTTCTAATGAACAAAAAGGCATATTCGGAGTACCTTACATTTTTACCTTATATAGGCATTCCTGAAATCTCTGGATTTTGGTATGCCATTTAAAAATACTATATATGCATGGAAGTTAGTAATACTGCAGCCATATTCTTGCAAATGTATCGTCAATGTCAAAGGTTTCACTTTTTTTTTAAACAGACTAAACAAAAAACACTTTACACTATCCAAATGGAAGAATTGGATACATAGTTAAAATTCCTCTGGAAATGTGTTTTTTGTTTTTTGTTTTTTGAGTCAGTGCTTTGAAAAGGCCTGTTTAGGCACCATACTACTCGCTTATATTTCCTAGATTTAGAATCTTAGAAAAACACCTGTCTCTCCGATGTGATAGTGACATAGAATTTAAGGTGGGTGATCTTTGAAATCCCATAGGTACATCCATGATTTTTAAAGAGAATTTTTAGTGTATCAACAATATTTGATGCCCATTACAAATTTATTTTTGCATGCCCCTCCAACCTGCATTAGATAGTATTGGTGATATATTTAGTGAAGTCAGTAAGTCCTAATATGTAAGACCTTTAAACAGATGCTAAGGAAGGCTGCACCCTCTGAAACAGATCCCAGATCAGTTTATGATATGTACCTGATATCTTTTCCTGTATTCATTACCAGGAAGTAAAGATAAAATTAAATATTTATCAAAATCCCATCAATGACATCAGTGCTATGTTCATAACCAATTCATTCAGAAAGATCTGAGAATCCAAAGTTGTAGGATATCAGGGTGTGTAGTTCTTAAGTTCTCGTGGAGAGGAAAAGCAAATTTTTAAATTTCAGATTTCTTTTTTTAAAGCAGAAGTTTGGTTTTGTACTTGTAAACCTAACTTCCATAAAGCCAGATGCTATACAGTGCAGAGACTGGTGTGGCAATGGCTCTAAGCAAACAGTTGTTGTCAGGTTTTATATGGAGAGAATGGAAAGCATAGCTTAACACAGTAAACCAACAATGTTCAAGCAATATGAATATTCTAAGTAGTAGATTTTATTATTCTTGGAACTTTCTATGCAGTGATATATAATCTGCAATATGCTCTTCTGACTTGATTCAAGTCTGTTTGCTTTGTGCTGGCTGTAAGGTGCCGAAGTCCTAACCTCTGACAAAGGAGAGTTAGACCTGAAAAGGGTGTGGTGCTTCCTGGTCTGTCCAGGTTATTAATTATATAGCAGCCCAAGAGGAGATATGTGCCTATCATACAATATTTTTTGTTTGACTTATAAACATAAACCCAAAGAAACATCAAATACAGTTCAAAAGCCCAAGAGGAAAGGGATAATGAGAAATCAGAATAATAAAGAATGCTTAAAGCATTGTTTTCCAAATGTTAACAACAAAAAAAATTAAGTGCAAACTAAAAATACTGATGAGATTTAGAGGCACCATGTGTAGAATGTGCAAAAGTTTGCAAAGGTTTTTCCTCTTGTTCGTGTGTTGCTTTAAGAAACTATCAAATATCTCTTAGAAATATAAAGGTCCTTTCTCTCTCAACTGAGAGCAATTTTTAAAAATTCAAAGTTTATCGATACTTGGTACAATAGCACAGTTGAACCAGGCAAATTCAATTTTTTTTTCTGGGAAAAGAATAACAGACCAATGTTTAGGTTGTCAAAGACTCAACAAATACCACTGTCTAGAAGCCACCCAGAAAATTATCTGTTGCCAAAGTTCTTCAAAAGTCACCATCTGCCAGCCGAAGGTTTTATATACAGATACCTTGAAAAAGTCAATGAAAAAAATCCAGTGAATCACTTGATATGTAAATTTTTGGGTTACAAAGTATAGTAAATCTAACATTTAGCAGGAATATTGTATAACAAACAACAAGAATGAATTTCCTATAAGTAAATATGAGTGGATTATTAATAGAAATCTTTTTTTTTTTTTTTTTTTTTTTAAATTTTGGGGAAAATCTTTGGAACAGCTCTAATTAGTATCCTCTCTCTTTACAGGAAATCATGGTAATAGAGCCTAAATTGGGTTAGGCTCTATTACCATGATTTCCTGTAAAGATCATGGTAATAGAGCCTAACCCAATTTAACCTACATTTTGATATACGTTAGGCTTTTGGTTGGCAAACAGTCATAAGCTTTTTATTATGGCTTAGAAGAAGATTCCCTCATCCATATGAGCTCTTCAGTCACATAAAATAGAATCAAACATAGTTTTTTTTCCCAAAACAAAAGCTATTAATCTTTTCCTTTGCCCTTGTCCCCCAAAAAACCTGTAATTCCACCAGACCCTACTCCTCTCAACCTACCATGTGTTGGTATTTTGGGGATTATCAATATATATTTCACTATAAGAAGTAACAACACAACATGCTAATTTGCTTTGCTGCAGTAACCTGCAGTCATGAGCATTTGGGTTTCAAAGAGTCAATAGATCTAAATGGTCATTTTCTTTAAGAGCCTGCCCTAATATTTTAAAGAGCTCTTAATTATAAGATTAAGATTTTTAAACATTCCAGTACCATAATCATCCCATTCAGTGCTTTTCAGTGAATTACTCTATAGAGTTTGCAATGTGCATTTCATGTCAATAGTATAAAAAGAACATGAAATAAAAAATGGATTTAGCTTCTCTCAACCTATAACAGGTTGGTAGAAGGTATGGTTAATTTCATTTACAACAAACATCAACTTACCAAATAATGTGAACTTTAACTTTTATTTTTTTCATCAGCTTTTGGCTTGGAGATTTCCTCCTTTGCCTAAAAGAGAAAGCAAAACTATTGATGAGCTCTTTGCTGAATTGAATATCAAAACTGATTAACCATTATAAGGAAATGGACTTCTCAGAATTAAAAGGGGCAAAAGATTGCAGTCAGTGGGGGAAAATAAGGTGATCCTTTCTAAGTATCTTTTTTTATTTAGCCAAAACACTTCAAATTCTTCCCCCTTCAAATTTATAAGCTATAAATAACCTTAAGTGATTTTCAATTAACTCTAGGCTTTTTTTTTTTTTGGAAGGCCAGGGTAATTTAAGAAAAAAAAAAAAATAGGTGTTCTTGGATGGTACTGTTCATTTTTTCTATGGTGATTCATCCTTTTCTAGTACTTGAGGGCATTGCTGGCCAGCTAATCCACTCAGCATGTAGGGTTATGCTTTCTATTTTTTATTCAAGGGTTGATCATATAACTTTCTGTAACAAATTAAATGATAAGCAAATTAATCTATTTGAAATTAATGGCATGAGCAACTAATTTTCAGTCCAGTTTCTTGTTATCTTTTATGGATTTCACTATCTTGGTTTTTTATTGAGGTATAACTGATATATAATATTTCAGGTATACAACATAATGATTCGATATTTGTATATATTATGAAATGATCATCACAATAAGTCTAGTTATCATCTGTCACCATATACAATTACAAAATTTTTTTCTCTTGTAATGAGAACTTTTAAGATCAACTTATTAACTATAGTCACCATTTATTTTATAACTGGAATTTTGTACCTGTTGACCCCTTTAATCCATTTGACCCACCCCAGCTTCTGGCAACCATCAATCTATGAGCTTATTTTTTTCTTTTTTTTTTTAGATTTCACATGTGAGATCATATGTTATTTGTCTTTCTCTGACTTATTTCACTTATAATGCCCTCAAAGTCTACTCATGTTGTTGCAAACGGCAATATTTCATTCTTTTTTTTATGGCCGAGTAATATTCCATTGTGTATATATACATCACATTTTTTATCCTTTCACCCATGTTGGACACTTCACTCGTTTCTGTATCTTGGCTATTGTGAAGTAATGCTGCAATGAACATGGGGGTGTACATGTATTTTCAAGTTAGTGAATTTGTTTTCTTTGGATAAATGCCCAAAAGTTGAATTGCTGGATCATATGGGAGTTCTCTCTTTAATTTTTTGAGGAATCTCCATACTGTTTTCCAAACTGGCTACACTAATTTACATTCCTACTAACATTGTGCAGGGTTCCCTTTTCTCCACAACCTGGCCAACACTTTTTATTTCTTGTTTTTTTAATAGCTAATTCTACCAGGTGTGAGATGATACCTCATTGTGGTTTTGATTTGCATTTCCCTGATGATTAGTGATATTGAGTACTTTTTTTTCATGTACCTGTTGGCCATGTGTGTATCTTCTTGGAAAAATGTATTCATATCTTCTGTCCAATTTTCAATTGGGTGGATTTTTTGCTATTAAGTTGTCTGAGTTCTTTACGTATTTTGGATATTAATCCTTACCAGATATGATTTGCCAAGGTTTTCTCCCATTAAGTAGGTTGCCTTTTCACTGTGATGTTGATAGTTTTCTTAGCTGTGCAGAAGCTTTCTAGTTTAATATAATCCCAATTATTTATTTTCTGCTTTTGTCGCCTTTGCTTTTAGTGTCAAATACATAAAATCATCTCTAAAAACACTGTCAGGGATCTTACTGCCTATGTTTTCTCCTAGGAGTTTTATGGTTTCTGGTCTTCCATTCAAGCCTTTAATCCACTTTGAGCAAATTTTCGTGTATGGTGTGCGATAGTCATCCAGTTTCACTTTGCACGTGGCTGTCCAATTCTCTTAGCACTATTTATTGAACTGTCCTTTCTCCCACTGTATATTCTTGGCTCCTTTGTCATAAATTAATTGACCTTATATGCATGAGTTTATTTCTGGGGACTTTATTCTGTTATATTAATCTACGTATCCATTTTTACGTCAATACCATACTGGTGGTGGTGGGTTTATTAAAATGATTTTTAAAAAATTTTTTGGAGTAACATTGGTTAATAACATATAAGTTTCAGGTGTACACTATCATATCATCTGTATATCCCTTGTGTGCTCACCACCCAAGGTCTAGTCTCCTTTCGTCACCATATATTTGACCCCGTTTACCCTCTTCACCCTCCCCTTATCCCTCCTTCCCCTCTGGTAATCACCATACTGTTGTCTGTGAGTTTATTTGTTGCTTTCGTTTATATCCCACATATGAGTGAAATCATATGAATGAAATCATATGGTTCTTGTCCTTTTCCATTTGACTTATTTAGCGTGATATTCTCAAGATCCATGTTGTCACAAAATGATATTTCTTTTTTATGGCTGAGCAGTATTCCATTGTGTGTATGTATATACCACATCTTCTTTATCCAATCATCCAAGGAAACTTAGGTTGTTTCCATGTCTTGGCTATTGCGAATAATGCTGCAGTGAATAAAGGGGTGTACATATCTGTAAAAATAAGTGTTTTCAAAATTTGGGGGTGGATTCCCAGAAAAGGGATTGCTGAGTCATATCTCTCATTAATTTTTTGAGGAACTTCGATACTGTTTTCCATAGAGGCTGCACCAGTTTACATTCTCATCATCAGTGTATGAGGGTTCCTTTTTTTCCACACCCTCTCCAGCACTTATTTCTTACTGATAACAAGTCATTCTAATAAGTGAGGTGGTATCTCATTGTAGTTTTGATTTGCATTTCCCATATAGCTAGTGAAGCTGAGCATCTTTTCATTTATCTGTTGATTATCTGTTATGTCTCCTTGAGAAAAGTGTCTGTTCAGGTCCTCTGCCCATTTTTAAATTAGATGTCTTTCTGTGGTTGAGTTGTATGAGCTCTCTCTATTTTGGAATATTAGCGCTTTATCAGAGGTATTGTTTACAAATATCTTCTCACATTCGGTTGGATGCCTTTTGTTTTGTTGGTTTCTTTTGCTGTACAGAAGCTTTTTAGTTTGACATTTAAAAAAAAAAAAAACATTTTATTTTTACTTTCCTTGCTCAAGTTCATTAAAAAAAACCCTCCGAGACAAAGGTCCATAAGCTTAGTACCTATGTTTTCTTCCATGCATTATACTTTCCAGTCTTATGTTTAAGTCTCTAATCAATTTTGAGTTAAGTTTTGTGTAATTATTATACTGTTTTGATTATTATAAAAATAATATAATGTGAAATCAGGGAGTGCAGTGCTATCAAGCTTTGTTCTTAAGATTGCTTTGGCTTATATGGGGTCTTTTGTCTTTCCGTACAAATTCTAGGATTGTTTATCTATTTCTCTGAAAAATGCCATTGGAATTTTGATCAGGGAACCTACTGAATCTTTTGATGGCTTTGGGTAGAACATTTTTAACAATGTTATTTAATTCTTACCCATAAACATGTCTTACCATGTTTATATCATCTTTATCTTTCATCAAACTCTTATAGTTTTTAGTTTACAAATCTTTCACTTTCTTGGTTAAAGTTGTTCCTAAGTATTGTGTATGGAATATTTTCTTCAGAAATTTCATCAAATGTGGAAGAGTGCAAGTGATTTCTGTATGTTGATTTTTTATCCTGCAAATTTAAGTCATTCATTAGTCCCAATGCATGTGTGTGTGTGTGTGTGTGTGTGTGTGTGTGTGTGTTTTGACTCTTTGGGATTTTCTATATATATAACCATACCAGCAAATAGCAATAATTTTGCTTTTTCCTTTCCAATTTGGATGTCTTATTTCTTTGTCTTGCCTAACTGATCTAGTTAAGATTTCCAGCACTCTACTGAATAGGAGTGGTGAGAGTGGGAATTCTTGTTTCTGATCTTGGAAGAAAAGCTTTTGATTTTTCTTCATTGAGTGTAACATTAGTTCTGGGTTTGCTGTATATATGGCCTTCATTATGTTGAGGTCCCTTTCTATACCCTGTCTTTTGAGCTCTTATCATGAAAGGATGCTATCAAATGATTTTTCTGTATCTATTGAGATGATCATGTAATTTTTATCTTTCATTTTATTTATGTGATATTGATTTGCATATGTTGAACTGTCCTTGCATCCCAGGGATAAATCCCACTTGATCATGGTGGATAATCCTTTAATGTGTTCATAAATTTGATTTGCTAATATTTTGTTGAATTTTTAATTCTGTATGCATCAGAGATATTGGTCTATAGTTTTGTTGTGGTATCTTTACCTGGTTTTGGTATCAAGGTACAGCAGGCCTCATAAAATGAGTTTGGAAGTGTTTCTTCCGCCCTGATATTTTGAAAGAGTTTAAGGAAGATAGGTGTTAATTCTTCAAATGCTTGATAAGTATTCACCAGCGAAGCCATCTCCTCCTGTTTTTTTGTTTTGTTTTGTTATTGTTATGAGTTTTTTTTTTTTATTACTAGTTCAATCTCTTTATTGGTATGTTCAGATTTTCAGTTTCATACTGATTTAGTCTTGGTACAGGTTGTGCATTTCTAGAAATGTATTCATTTCTTCTAGGTTATGTTATTTGTTGGCAAATAATCATACAGGGAATTTCTTATGATACTATGTATTTCTGTAGTACCAGTTATAATGTCTCCTCTTTCATTTCTAATATTTGAGTCTTTTTTTTTCCTCTGGTTTAGATAAAGGTTTGCCAATTTTTTCTTTCCAAAGATACAGTTCTTAGTTTTATTGATCCTGTCTATTGTTTTTATCTGGTTTCTATTTTATTTATTTCCAATCTGATCTTTATTATTTTCTTCTGCTGTCTTTGAACTTAATTTATTCTTTTTCTAGTTCAGGGAGGTGTAGTTTTTTGAGATCTTACTAGTTTCTTAATATATGTATTTAATGCTACAAACTTTCAGAACTGTTTTTCTGCATCCCATATTTGACATATTTCCATTTTTTCACTTGTTGAGATAATTTTTATTACTCTTTTGATTATTTCTTTGACCCATTGTTTGTTCAGAAGTATGTTGTTTAATTTCCACATATTTGTAAATCTTCTCAATTTCTTCTTGTTCATTCCTAGTTTCATACCATTGTGGTCAGAAAGTACAGTTGGTATGATTTCAGCCTTAAACTGGTTAGATTTGTTTTGTGTCAGTCATGATCCATCTTGAAGAATGCATATTCTGCTGTCGTTAAAGGGAATGCTCTTTATATATCTGTTAAGGCAATTTGTTCTAACGGATGGCTCAATGCCAACATTTCCTTGCTGAATTTCTGTCTAGTTGATCTATCCATTGCTGCTAATATGATATTGAAGTCCTTTACTTGTTATCTATTTCTCCCTTAAGATTTGTTAATATTTGCTTAACATTTTGGTGCTTGGGTGTTGGGAGCATATATATTTACAGTTGTTACATCTTCTTGATGTACTGACCATTTTATCATTATATAACCTTTGTCTCTTGTACCCATATTTGGTTTGAGTCTATTTTGTCTGACATAAGTATGGTATACCCACTTTCTTTCGGTTTCTGCTTGCTTGGAAAATTTTCTTCTGTCCTTTCATTTTGAGTCTCTGTGTCCCATTAGAGCTGAAATGAGTCTCCTGTAAGCAGCAGGTAGTTGGGTCTCGCTTTTTTATTTTTCCAGACACTGTGCCTTTTGATTTATGAGTTCACTCCATTCATATTTAGGGTGATTATCGATATATAAGGAGTTACTACTATCACCTTATCTTTTGCCTTCTGGTTATCTTGTATCTCCTTTGTTTTTCCTTCTGTTTCTGTCTACCTTATTAAGTTGGTGGTATTCCATTCTCCCCCATTCCTCTATTGTTTTATGTTTCGTGTCTGCTGTAAATTTTTGCTTTGTGGTTACTAAGTGGTTTCCAAAAACCATCTCATAGATAAAATAGTCCTTTTACAGCTGACAGCAGCTTATCTTCATTTGCCTATAAAGATGCCATCCTTTTACTCTTCCCTTTTTATATTTTTGGCATGACACATATTATGCTGTGACTTTGTTACAAATTGTAGTATGATGTAATTAACACACTTTTCTAAAATAGTTAGCATTTTCTAATTCTTACTATCACCATAATCAAAATTTTATATACTTTTCTCTTTGCTCTTTAGCTTGAACTTTTCAGCGTTTCTTGAAAGGCACTTCTAGTGGCGGTGAACTCCTTCAGGTTCTCTCTGGAGAGCCTTTATATCTCCTTCATATCCGAAGGATAACTCTACCAGAATGAGTATTCTTGGCTGGGAATTTTTATCTTTCAGTACTTTTACTATGTCATTCACTCGTGGCTATAGAGTTTCTGCTGAGAAATCTGCTGATAGCTTAAAGGGGGTTCCTGGTAAGTTACTTTCTTTTTATCCCTGGCTGCCTTTAAAATTCTTTATCATTGATTTTGCTAGTTTTATTATATTGTACCTTGGAGAAGATCTTTTTGCATTGGAATAATAAGCTATTCTATTAGCTTCATGAGAAATTTTTATGTCTAGTTCCTTAGATTTGGGAAGTTCTCAGCTATTATTCCTTTAAGTAAGTGCTTTGCTCTCTCTTCTCTTTCTGGCATACCCATTATTCTTACTTGGACTTCACAATGGAGCCTGATAGTGCTCATAGGGTCTCTTCACTTTTAAAAAGTCTTAATTTTCTCTCCTCTTCCACCTGAATCACTTCTAGATTCCTATCATTCAAATCACTTAATCTTGCTTCAATCTTATCTGTTCCATTTCCATGATTTCCTAATGAATCCTTCATCTCACTTAATGAATTCTTCAGCTCCAGAATTTATTTGGTTCTTTTTTATAATTTCAGTCTTTGTTAAAGTACTGCTTCTGTTCATTAATTTTATTCCATGAATTCACTGAATTACTTGAGTTTTCTTGTGGGTTGAATTTCTTCATAACAGCTATTTTGAATTCTTTATTAATTAGATAATAATATTCCATGTCTTTGAGTTTGGTTGCTGGGAAATTGTGGGGTTTTTTGTCATACTTTATCACTGTGATTTTTTGTAGTATTAAATGTGCCTCTGCCATTGCATCTGAAGTAGCAAATGTCTGATTTGGGTAAGGCTTTATTTGATTCTAACTGTTCGACAGGTTGGCCCTTAGAAGTCTTTTTCCCCCCAGAAGGTGGCTCTGTAGAACAAATTTTCGGTTTCTCTTATTGGTGCTTGATTTGTTGCTGAAGTTGGGAGGGTGTCAGTAAAAACAAGCTGGCTTAAAAAAAAAAAAAAAAGGCTGGCGACAGTGTGGGGAGATGTGTGTGCATATTAGCACATGGAGCTTTAGTTGTGCCCATTACCAGGTAGGGGGATCCTCGAGTTGGGGAGTCCCAGAATTCTGTTGGCAGACCTCTTGCTGTAATCCAGGGCAGACAACAAGAAATGCATTCTCCTCAGTTCTCTTCAGTTCTGCCTCTTCCTTTTCCCTTCTCCATCCCTCTGCCCCTCAGTGACTGAAGTGTCCTCAGAGAAAGCAATGGGTCCCTGCCGCTACAGCATACAAGTCTAGGAATACCCCCCCACTCACCTCCTTCACTCTCCATCTCCTTTGCCATTAAGGTTGCCACTACTCCCATGGCTTTGGCTCCTCCTCCAAGGTCCAATTCACCTGTTTTCAGATGCACAGACAAAATGATCCCTTGGGTATCCTGGTATGCAGTGCTCAGTTATGGATGTCCAAATAGTTGTAAATTGAAGGGGAGAGTAAACAGTAACGACTCATGCTGCCATGACGTCGGCATCACTCCCAGTCAGTCTTTGTTTTAAGGCTTATTTGGTTTGAGTATAGCTGTCCAGGTTTCTTTTGGTTTCCATTTGCGTGGAATGTCTTTTTCCACCTCTTCACTTTTCAGTCTGTCTCTTTACATCTGAACTCTCCTACAGGCAGCATATAGATGGGTCTTGTGGGTTTTGTTTTTTTTTTTTAAATCCATTCAGCCACTCTGTCTTTTGATTGGAGAATTTAGTCCACTTACATTTAAAGTAATTATTGATAGTTATGTACTTATGGCCATTTTGGTTTCTAGCTGTTTTGCAGTTCCTCTGTTCCTTCATTTTTTGCTCTCTTGCTTTGTGATTTGATGACTTCTGTAGTATGCTTACATTCCTTTATTTTTTGTGGATCTACTATACAGTTTAGTTTTGTGGTTATGTGGTTTACATATAATAAGCTATATTTATCAGTCTATTAAGTTGATAACTTGTTTGAACCCATTCCAAAACTCTACATTTTTATACCCCTACCCCCGTTTTTGATTTTTGATGTCACATTTTAAGTCCTTTTATGTTGTTTATCCTTTAATTACTTTTACCTCTTTTGTATTTTAACCTTCGCACTAATTTTTAAGTAATTAATTCACCAACTTTACATTATTCTGAATTTTACTGTATATTTACCTTTACTTACATATGTTTTCTTCTTATTAATTAGCACCCTTTCATTTCACCTGATTTTCCTTTAACATTCTTTGTAAGGGCATTTTAGTGGTGATGAACTCCTTCAGCATTTGCTTATCTGGGAAACCCTATATTTTTCCTTTAAGTCTTAAAGACAACTTTGCTGGGCAGAGTATTCTTGGTTGGAAGTTTTATTTATTTTTTTTTTTCAGCACTTTGCAGGTTAGAAGGCACAATATATTCAAAGTTTCTGCTGAAAAATCTGATAGTGTTATGGGGGTTCCCTTGTGCATAAAACGTTTTTCTCTTATTGCTTTTAAAGTTCTCTCTCTGTCTAACTCTTTACTTTTTCATTATAATGTGTCTTAGTGTGGGTCTCTTTGGTTTCATCTTATTTGGAACTCTATGGACTATCTGGAACTGGATGTTCGTTTCCTTCCCTAGGTTAGGGAAGTTTTCACCCATTTCTTCAAACAAGTTTTCTGCTTCCTTCTCTCTTCTGAGATCCTTAGAATGCAGATGTTCATCTGCCTGATGCTTTCCCATAAGTTCCTTAAGCGATCTTCATTTTTTTCTTTTTTGCTGCTCTGATTGAATTCCACTGTCCTTTCTCCTGATCTTTTCTTCTTCTAGTCTACTGTTGAACCGCTCCTATGTATATTTCAGTTCAGTTATTCTTCAGCTCTGTGACTGCTATTTGGTACTTTCTTATTGTTCTGTGTCTTTGTTGAAGTTCTGTGTTCATCCATTCTTTTCCTTTGTGGGTCTCATAGAGTTCAGTGAGCATCTTTATGACCATTATTTTGAACTCTCTATCAGGTCACTCACTTCTTCATTAAGGACTTTTCCTGTGCTTTTACCTTGTTGTTTCATTTGGAACACATTCCTCTGTTTCTTCATTTTCCTTGACACTTTGTGTTGGTTTCTACACTTTAGACAAAACAGCCACCTCTTCCAGTCTTGAAGGAGTGGCTTTGTGTAGGAGAGAAAGCTTATCCTTCGACTTTGTCCTAGCTCTTGGTTGTTAGACCTTTGTGATTGTTCAAGCAGCCTGTTTTATTTTCGGTGGATCCCAGTATGTGAGAGTGTGCCGAGATCTGTCAGTGTCCCAAAGAGGGTAGAAGCTCAGTCAGCACCTGGGTTCGGGCTGACTGGCAGCCAGACTCTCAGCGCTTTTAAAGCGTGCAGAAGTATACAGTCCTATGGGACGGTAAGCAGTAAGTCCCACTGGCCACCAGGGACGGGTGATCTAGAGGTGTCCCCTGGCAGCAGCTGAACATATTCGAGTACCAGAGGAAGGTATAAGCTCCTTTCTGGTGGGTAAGCTGTAGTGAAGCAGTGGGAGAGCGCAAAGGTGGCTCCCACAGCCTCCATCCCTGCTAAGTATTACAGCAGGTCCCTAGGTGTGTGTTAAATTAGATTCCTGGCCCTCAGGCTGACACTTGAGGTAAGCCATGAAGCCTCTTTCACAGAAAGTCTGGGAGCCTCTCAATGACTACCTCTGTGCTGGGCTCTGTGGCTGTTAAGTTCAAGTGTGCCAGCCCATTAAGAACCATCTTGTCAGTTCACTAGTTTTGTGGGTCTTGTGGATGTGAGCCTTTTTCGCTTGTCTAAAGTGTACGTTTTAAAGTTGGGATACCAGATGTGGCCTTCAAACTTGCTTCTTCAGGGGAGAAGCTCCAGGTTTTGAGTGCACTAGAGGTAAGTTTATAAGAAAATTGTGTCTAAGTTTCTCCTACCTGCTCTAATACAGGTTGTTTTTTCTCATTGCCTGATGAGTAGGAGTCACTCTGCTAGTTTTTGGATTTTTTTTTTCCAGAGGAAATTGTCTTGTTCTACATTTAGCTGTAGATTTGGTGTGTCCATGGAAAGAGGTGAGTTCAGGCTCTTCCTGTTGCCATTTTGACTTGGAACTGTTTTTAAAGCTGTACCTTTAATTGCTCATAGTTAGAACATATGATTTGGATGGTTATTACTATGATATCCTAAGAGTTCAAAGGGATCCAGAAGTAGTCTAATTCAACTTCCATTACTTTCCTGACCACAGTTTGAATAATTTTAATAGGAAACTCCCAACTGTTGTGTTCCATTAATGCCCAATTCTAAGAAACTGGAACTTATAGCTGCTACTCCTTGGCCTTAGTTCTACTTTCTATGGCAACATGAAAGATTATACCTGTATGATTAATGTGCTATCGAAGTAGAAATGGTTGGAAGTGGTGGTCTGGGTCTTGGGAGAGGTGAAGGTATATAACACACTCTCCCATCCCAATGTTCTCTTACAATCCATTACAGCATCAATTCTGAGGCCCAAAGGCATACTGTTAAGAGATCACGTAAACTAAAGAGGAATCAATGTTATAGCAACCAGTGTGTCATTGATGATCTCAGGAAGGACTTAAGAGGAAGTAGAAATCTTAGATCTTTCAAAGAGGTGAAGGGAAATAAGGTAGTAGGCAGAAGGGCTATTAAGTTTGAATATTGCTTTTAAAGTGGTGAAAAAACTTGGACATATCTATTATAAGGGAAAAGAATCAATAGAGATGAAGTGACTGAAGATACTGGAGAAGGTTGATTGACTGCTGGGAAGAGACTGAAGGTTAAGGAGAGGGGAGAAGGGAGAGGGTTTGTAAGTGGGAAAGGGACCTTGGGCATTTCCTGTAGGGTGGCCTCAGTTTTTCTCTTTGAAGTAGAAAGCAAGGCTATTTGCAGACAGTAGGGGAATGTGGCTGGAAGAATGTGGGCTTTGGGGAAGGGAAGAGGGCCTAGCACAGGGCCAGCACAGTTAACATTGGGCACCATAAAATTACAGTGGCCTCATCCATACTTTCTGCAGCATTCTTCAGATCAGTACAGGACTCTGGTAGTGTTTAAACAATTGTGTTAAATATATTCATTTAGATTTCTAAAGTACCAGTTAGCTTTTTAAAAATAAGTTTTAAAACTTCAGTTTCTTTAGAGGATAGGTAGTGCTTAATGCTTAAATAAATTTTATTCTAAATAGATTACAGTCAGAAATCAAATGACTAAAAGAGTAAATGCCACTTCATGTAAGCAGGTTTGTAGTATATTTACTGCTATTTACCTTTGCAGAATCCTTTGCTTTTCCTCCATTCTTTGGAGCTTTGGAGCTGGAAGCAGCCTTCTTCTTGTCTTTGCCCTTAAGCAAAGGAAAGGTCATGAGGCTATTGCTATCAATCTATCTAGCAATTAAGCATTGGCTGCAAGCAAATCAATTCAGACTATTCTTTTTTTTAGTAGCCTAGAGATCTCCAGGCTACTAAATTAATAATGGAAAACTCCGGGTGTTTTAGTCACAATTTTTTGAACAGCGGTGAATGTACACTTAAGTGATTAAGGTAGGGGGTAAAAAGGATAAAAATGAGGATAGTGTGGGTCACATTGATGCTCTGACAAGTTCTATGATGCTTGTTTCTCTTGGGACTGACTGGTTTTTAGGTGCCAATAGCATAAGAATAGGACATTGTTTTACATGTTATGGAAGAGAAAATAACAATGGAGGCCACCACAGAGAGCTGGAAAAAATTACATATAAAGTCCCTTTACCAAAAAGGCATTATTTATGATTTTCCAAGAGTGAGAAACATGATGCTGAGGCACTAGAAATTAAATCATCAAATATGGGAAGGACTGATAATTCAGTGATTAGGAGATATGCTTAATAACAGCCAAAGCAATAGCAAACAGAGCTGCAGTATTAATTCTAAAAATAACAGTGAAGGACGCCCATTTCATTTATGGATTTGATTTATGGAAGGGTATAATTTACAGGTACAAAAATTTATAGGTACAATGCCACACACATACACTTGAGTTACACATTTTTTTTTTTCACTAATAATCATGTTTTGAGCATCCGCTGAGCACTGAGGTAAGAGACACATCAGTACTGTATAAAGTACACAGCTCAGTGGTGTAATGCACACATGACTAAAGGGGACCCAGAGGGCTGGGAAGCACAGGGGGAGAGGCTTCTAGCTATGGCCTGGGAAAGGAAGAAGCAGTAAGAAACGGGGTGGGGGCGGGGGACTGGGCTGGCCCCAGGATCATGTGCATAAGAGGGCAGGGTGTAGTTCGGGGCTGCTTTCCTTTTAAATGAACACAAAGCATTACTGTTGTACACCAATATAGTGTGGCAATCAAAAACTACATTGGAAAAGCAACATGAAAGACATTGTTAGTGTATTATATATGGACTCAAAGTACGATTATAAAACATATGAAAAAAATACTAGAAATATACTAAACAGTATATGCAGGGTAGTGGAATTATATTTTCTCTATTTTCAGTTATCTATGGTCTCATTCAATTCATTTTACAGTATAAAATTACATGTATACGTGGACAGACATTCAAAGAAAGTATGAAAAAGCACAGTACCTTTGCTTTGTTCTCTGAGATTTCTGTAGTTGAAGGACAGCTGTCCAAATCCCCTGAGAGGGCATCAATGGGGTCTTGGTCATCTGCAGGTTTCTGAGATAAAAGAAATAACCATCAGTGAAGAAGTACAAGGTAAAAATGCTATATAGTACATTTTCTCACATCACTGAAAATAAAAGATGCTTATTAAAAAAATACCTCGCTCACATCCTTTCCTAACAGACTTAATGTTCTATAAGGAGATAGGAAAACAGGAAAACCTTGACAGCTTTATCTTCTTCTATACCAGTTGCTTAGCATTCTGAGCCTTGATTTTCTGCTCTGGAAAATGGACCTGCCTATCTTGAAAGGTTCTCGGGAAGACTAAATGAAAGAAATATACATACCCTCGCATGCCTTTGGCATCATACCAAGCACAGGGTAAGCACTCAGTAAATTTTATATTTCTAAATTGTAAAAGTCACAGCTAAAATTAAAATAAAAATCTTTTTATAGAAACATGCAGCTATGGTATTTACCTTTGATTCTTTGGGTTTCTCTGTAGGTGGCTTCACTGGTTTGCCCTTAAAAACAAAGCAGACTATTGGTTACATATAAATCTTTGTAAAGGTTTTACTTAGGTATAGTCAGTATCTATACAATTTGTATTATCCAATGACTTGACTTGGGAAAATAGAGTATATATTTGCAATA
The DNA here is from genome assembly GCF_014176215.1 of Rousettus aegyptiacus. Classification (NCBI taxonomy): domain Eukaryota; kingdom Metazoa; phylum Chordata; class Mammalia; order Chiroptera; family Pteropodidae; genus Rousettus; species Rousettus aegyptiacus. Next base: position 54,062,007 of record NW_023416311.1, read on the forward strand.
ACTGATAAACTGGGGTTCCTACTATGCCTCCACCAGCTTTGCTTAATTACTATCATAACTATTTCAGTAGCTTTGGGGAAAATGCAAGAGTGTCTGGTCCTGTAAGTGAAAGAAAAACTATTTGGGAACTTTCTGCTATCATGTGTTATAATTTAAAATGTTACAAAAAGTAACTAGTGTTTTTATGTCCTATTTTCTAAAGCTTATATTTCAGTAGGATTTGAAGCCCTAGAACAGCCTATAGGTACATTATGGTTTTTCAGTTAGCATTCCCAGTATAACTCATCATCTGCAAAGGCAAAGTCATTAAATAATGCATTTTCCAAAGAATATAAGCAGGGTCAGGTGGTTCTATCAAAGCAGGGAGGATTCTCGCGGGACACAGAATTGCTATCTTGAATACTGAATGACAGCAAGGAGAACTGATTCCTGTAAGAGGAGACACTGAAGTGGTAACACTCTTTAAACCAGGGATTCATCAAACCCATGAAACGAAGCAGTACAGAGAGGAGGATGTAATTTGGACCTCCCTGTTTTTGATGAACAGGCCTGGAAAGGGTTATTTATCATCTAATTGCCTTGAAACTAGGAGCCAAATAGGAAGGGGAGAAGTACTGGTGGCGGTATAGAAGGCAGAAAGGGAGACCCCAGGTCTTGGAGGTGCTATACTTGCCCTATTATTCCAATACTCACTCCTTTACTGTTCTCCCTAAATGGAGAGACTCTGCTTCAGTCAGGGTTACAAATATTTTTTATAGCCTTTAGTTGTAAAGAGAATTCATCTGTGTATATGCTTTGGAATCACTGTAAGCATCAGTGACTGAACATTATTCAGCTCTATGCCACTGTGCCCAGTGTAAGCGAACATCAAATGATATTGGCTCAAATAAATATTAAACAGAATCCCAGACAGCCTGCCCATCAGGGACACATTAAAAATAGGTTACATTTTTATGCTTTTGTGAAAGTGTACCTCTTGTTCATTTCAAGTGAGATGTGAATTTTAAAAGCTTTGGGGGTACATATCCAGTCTAGACATTTGCCTTTGTTTACCTCATTATTATCGTCCAAGAGATGTCTGTATTCAGGTGGGATTGTGTCATCCCTTTCTCCCAGCTTGTCTCTATGTTCAGCTTTAGCTTTTTCCTATAAACATTGAACAAGTAAGTATAATTAATTTTTCTTTCCTCCTTCGCTTAGGGAATACATTTTGAAATGGAGCATTTATTGTACATTTCTGAGGCAAAACACATGGTCTGTTATTTTTTTTTAAGCAATAGAACAACAAAATGGATGACCTGAACAGACTATTAGTTGAGAAAAAATAGCAAAACCATGTGCTTCTATATGTCAATCCACGTCTGTGCATTTTCTACCTGTATTTTAAATTGAAATAAGTGATTAATTCTCAGAAACCATGTAAGGAGATAAAGCCCAAGGGTAAAAAATATCTTTTTCTGTGAGTTTCACTTTTCAAATACAAAAATCAAGTCACTTGTACCTTGGCATTCAAAGAGGTAATAGTTACCACTTTGACTACTTCTAAATGACCCTGAAGGACCAGGACATGTAGCAAATCTGAAATCAAGTGCTGACTGCTTGTTGCAGGTGAGGGGATACCTGCCATTGAGTATTTACCTTCCAACACCCCCACCTCAGCGGGGCATGGCTGGTCTCTCACAGATTCAGTCACAGTAACTCTACCCCACCTATGGTTGGTGGGTGGGTTGGGGGGGACTTTAGATTTTTTTTTCTGCATCATAATTTTGTTTTTCAAATATAAGTACACATCAGTATTCCTATGACAATGATAAAATCAAGACCTAAGAATTATTTGAAATGCCCTGTCTTTGGGACATCAATTTGGCTGGTCAGTTACTTCTTGATTCTAAACCAAATGGATTGTTGAATATTACATATTATTAAGTATAAATAAGTACTTACATATGTTATATAAGATATGTAAAATTAATAGTTTGTGCCTTGTAGACACACTGTACAATGCTGACTAGCTCTTTCTTTTGGAGTTTGCATGTACATGACAACAGAGAAGGCTGCTAGGGAAACCTGCCAACTAGGGTGACCTCTGCCACTAGATGCACAGAACATGTCAACCTAAAAAAATACACATATATGGGTATCAGATATATGTGTTTTCTATGAGATAAAACCAAGCAAAGTTAATGTGGAGCAAGAATAAAATTAACCAAGCAGAGCTGTGCTCTTTCATAACAAGGTTTGGTCCCACAAACAGGACACCTGCCTGAATCTATGACATGGCATAGTCCTCACTGAGGAAGTAAAGAAATACAACAGACCACAGACAGGAAAAAATGAGACTTAAGTTATCCAACTGTTCATTAACTCCAAAGTCAGACGTGTTGTTTTTTTTTTCCTTTTGTATAGAGAGTAACGTATGCTATGCTATAAATCTTAAATTTTCACTTTTTTCCTTTTACCTTGACTTTATCCTTTATTGGTTTGTTCTCATCTGGATCAGGCTGCCTTTGGCCTAGACTGTCAGAAAGTTGATCCAGGGCATCATCGAGTTCTTTGTTGTCACTCTGTTAAAAGTAAATTTGAATTAGTCACTGGTTGGCTAGATCAGATTACCTATTAGAGTGTGGCCCCAATACTGCCACCAAGACTTCCATCAACTCGTGGGATTTTCACCAGAGAGATGGGCAGGGTGAGTGGAAGACACCGGACTGCCAACCCTTGGTCGGTGCTTTTCTCTCCCTGATCTCTGGCACTTCTCTGGGCCTGTCTACCCCTGCTCTACCCCAAGATGTCTTTCTCTTCCAAGCAAATAGGTCCCTCCTAAAAAGATGGGGCTCCCGGCTTGACTTGCTGGAAAATGTGTCTTAAGATGCTTTCAGTATATGCAACACTAACTGGTGACAGTCTAATGTGCCCAGCAAAGAAAACTCACATGAATTATGATAGTTTACTCTTTGATTCCCAAGTGTATTCATTTTAGTAAATCTTTATACCTAGTTTCAGTGTTAGCTCAAAAAAAAAATAAAATTAAAACTAGAGCCTCTGATGGGAAAAGTGATGAGAAAATTGTCATTCTAATACATACTTTTGAACGCCAAAAAGGCTTTTGATTGCAGATGTCTACAATAGCCTCAATCAGGGCAAAACGTCTCACCTGAGTATTAAGAACTAAAGTACAAATGGCAGCCTGGATTACTGATTCTTCCTTTCTGTTGTACAGGGAGTTTCATTCTATTTTATACACACACACACACACACACACACGTATATATATGTATATACATTGTGTGTGTATGTATCTATGTATGTGTGTGCGTGCACACACACACACACACACACACACACACACACAGCATTTTACTGGTTTTAAGTGCTTCACAAGAACCCAGGGTTATAGCTGCTAATAGTGGAGCTGTCCATAGCCAGGTCTGGGTTTTGTCATTTGTGCCTCTGGATATTTTCAGATGCTCCTGAGGCTGACCCAATAGGATGAAAATTCATTCAGAATCTCAGACTACAGCAGTAGTAAGCTTTGATGCTACATCAAAAGGAAAGGAAGCATAGCTGACTTCACTAAAGCTACTTCATCTCCATCTAGCAAACAGGGCACTTCTCAACCAGAGGAGATGGGGATCTGGTTTAGAGTAGTCTCTCTGTCTTTTGATGTGCCGTGGTCTCCTTGATTATTTCACATTTGGTACTGCACAGAAAATTAATCAAGGAAGTCTGGAAAAGCTTTGGTCCCACAGTCCTGCCTCAGAACATGTAAATAATTAAAACAATATTGATACTGAGGTTTTTCTACTGCCAGCATGAAAATGAAAACTTTTTACTGGTATGAATGGGAGGAAAACAATGCTATTCTATGACATTTGTGAATTGTTGGGGGGTTGGGGAGCACAAACACTGAACAATTCCATAAAAAAAATCTTGAGATTAAGCAATGGATAGTATTTACAGTGTGTGTCAAGAAAAATATAGAGGAGAAAATCAAGAAAGCTTAAAATTCCTTAAAAATCTAATAATTCAAATATATACACAATGCACATTGCACTGTCACTTCTAATAAAGCAACGATATTAAGCTCCTTAACTATGTATAAAATATTTTCACATATATTGTTTCATTTAATCATTTTAGACATTCTCTCTCATCTCCCTAAATCACCAGTCTTACCTCTTCTGAAATAGAAGGAGCCCAGTCTTCCTAACAATTGTGTCTACTTCCATGTACCCTAAGCTGGAATCCTATTTCTTTCTTGTTGTTGTTGCAATGCAAATGAACATTTATAAAGTATGTTGCTTACCGGAGTGTCAGGCGGTGGGCCTGCAGAGTGGGTGGCTGAGGCCGGGGTCTGGGAGACCACTTCAGAGATGGCAGCGGAAAGTTTAGTGTCCTCCAACTGCTTCTGTTAAAAAAAAAAAAAAAAAAAAAATTTGCACAATTTCCTATTCATGGTTTGTTTATATATTTCTTGTTATATATTTAGGTTATTTGTAATTTTTCAGCTTTCTTCTTTGTAACTAGTTACCCTAAATCAAAGCTCTAGAAGCTGTTTTTATAGCATGCTAGCTATATTCTGCCAAACTGCCCTATCGAAAACTGCAGAAATTCATACAGCTGAAAGCAACGAATGAGCAAACCTGTTTCTCATGACCTTGCTCATCTAAATATTTTTAATTCTGAAAATACATTAGGTATAAAATGATGTACTATTGTTGCTTTTATACTTGGCATATGGTATGAGGTTTCATTTTATTATTTTTTCCTTATGTTAAATAACATTCTAGAATCTTTCTAAAATGATTTCTTACATTTTAAAGACATACTAAATCTGTCATTTGTGTTCATTTCTCAATTTCTTTTTCCATTGACTTGTGGCTTTGCTTTCTGAATCTGAACTGTATTTTTTATCTTTGTTGTTGTACTAAAGCCTAGTTCAGTTAGGTTCATCTCCAAAAAGAGTGAATGAAAATGCATTTCAGTATTTTTTCATATTTTTATGCACTTATTTTTCAAATGTAGAATAACTGAGTTATATAAAGTAACTTGTTGCTATTTTAATAAAAATATTAACGTATAAAATGACTGGAAATAATGATCATTCTTTTAAGTCATTTAGTCAAATTGTCTTAGATGTATGGGTTTTAATTTCTTTACATTCTTGTTTTTCTATTCATTTCTTCTATTGCAGCTTTCTTTACATAAATCAGACATCTCATTATATTATTTTTATATATTCTAATTGTTTTTATAAATATTTAGATAATTATATTTTATTTTATTCTGTTTTTCAACTGATATGTATTTTCTATGTCATTGTCCACACAGGATTAAATAACCCAGACCCAACAAAAAATGGTTCTACGTTTATATAAATTTGATAACTCCAACAGACTTACAATATGTTTGTAACTAAAAAAGCCCTAAAAAGCCTACAGTTGAGAAACCTGCTTACCATTACACAACATTTCCCAAACTTTCTAGTAACAGAATTCCCTTTGAGGGACTATCTATTCTCATGAAGTTTCCCTAGAGGTAATCTGGAAAATGATCACATTGTAGATTATCAGTTGGTAACAGTTGTCTAAGAAATTTAGATATACTCATTTTAAATTCTCTTTTCGTAGATGTACTTGAGAGAGTACATGCCCACTGGTTCACTTAGTTACAACTGTTTAAAATTTTCATTGTGTTGGAACAGTATTTCATGATGCAACACATTTTTAATGCTACAATGGGTTAAGGGCCATTAATTTTGAGACTGTTTTCTCTGCTCCCAAGTCAGATTCTAAGTCACAAGTTCCCATTTATTTCTGCTTCCCTAAAAGTAAGGAAATAAAACCAGGAGTTTCAGACTTACAAAGGACGAAGTGTTTGGGGGACCAACGAAGTCCTCAGACAAAGCATCAAGAAGGAAGTCTTCACTCATTTGCTGTAAGAACCAGGAAATGTATCAACAAACACCACCTCATTTGTCTCCTCTTCAAAATGATGTCACGTTCACATGCTGATCAACTCATTAAAAAGAAAGCTATGCCCTTCCTGAATTAAGAGTCAGGGCCAAATGAGAAAGATAAACTCAGAGAAAACTGGCTTGCTTACTGGAAGCGATTCCTTGGACTCTTTTGGCAGGAGTGGTTTCCCATCTTTGTCCTATCCAGGGCGAGAAAAATATGGCATTGAATCATTTCACATTTATCCTAAGTATGAACCCTTGTAAACATTATAAGGAGTCAACAGGTTATACACCAGATGTTGTACATTATAAATTAGATTCATCATTTCAGGTAACAGATTTTCTGACCAGAGAATATGCCCTAATTAATTTATATTAACAAACAGCTCACATACATCAGGCGTCCCCATGCACAGGGTCCGCAAAATATATTGTAGAAGCCTACAATCTAGTGCAGGGGAAAAACATGAACAGTTAATGTAGTGTGTGGCATGTGGTGCTGTGACAGGGTGCTTGCAGGACACTGTGGGAGAACAGGGATGATGAGCCTGGCAAGGATAATTTGCAGAAATTGTTTGGAAAAAGCTGTTGAATTTAAAGGGCAATGGATCCAATAATATGCATCAATTCCATGCCCATCCCTGCAGTAAACTGTGGCAATACCATAGAACCTAGGACAGACTAAGTCCCTGCCCTAGGGAGCTCATCCTGTGGGTGGGATGCTCTGAAACAAGGCTCAAATAACGCCAAGCTTCAAATGTCTCTTATGTGCCACTTCTGAGTAACAGGAAAATGTAATAAAGCTTTTGGGTCTCTTTAGTAAAAGGAGGTTTGTTAAGTAATTGGTAAATCCCATTTATCCAGATGCACAAAAATAAATAAGTGCAAGACTATATATCTATACTCTTCTAATAAACTGGTCAAGGTGATTTTTGTTTGTTTTAGTTTGTTTAAAATGTGAGGAGGTGCAATGGTTTAGGGTATTACCTGCTTCCCCTTGTCTGACGTAAACTCCTTTACCTTTTGCCCCTTTTCTATCCCCTCTGCAGGTTCACTCGTACTTTCTGACTATTCTTCAGTTAGGAGGGAAAGCATAACCTGGGCTTGCGCTCCACCATCCCTTAGCTGCAAAGGCAGCACACTTCCCTAGGGACACATGCGACCACTGGGGGCACATCTGCTCCACACTCAAACTGAAATCACCCTATGTCTGAAAGCAGAAACTGTGGGCTATGCTCAGGGAGCTGAATCTCACTGGAGAGGCCTGATGTGAGTGTAGCTGATGAATAGCAGTATAGGATTTAAACAAGGGATCAAGTCAACCCCCATAAAAATGTTATAAAACAGTAGGTAATTAATAATGTATGAGATCGACAAGTCCAGAAGAGGATGAAACAACCAGAGTAAAATGGTCAAGGAAAGCCAATTGACTGCTTAAAAACTGCTACTAAAATTCAGCAAAGGGAGAGAGAAAGCTATCAAACTCCTACCATGAAGAGTTACCGCATTTACCAAACTGGGGGGGGGCAAGGGTTGAGGGTGGGGGATGGGAAGGTCAGTAGTAACAGAACACATGGCCCTTAAGCACCTCTGAAAACCTTGCAAAGCAGCATACACACAAGCCCAAATTAACAGAAATGTCATGGTTTCAACTGAATCGTGAAATGCAGAAACAAGCAGAAAACCTTTTAATCGGGGAGAGCTCAACAGAGTTCCTGTCTTTCCTAAAGAAATGGACTCGAGCACATTGATGAGTAAGAGGGATAGCAATTTGATTTTCCCAAATTGTTAAAGAAGTTTAGTTGAATATCCTCTTAAGTAATGGTATGTTATGAAGATGACTGACATTTGTTCTATTGTCCATGTGTCTGCGACTGTTCAAGTGGCTGTATTTAAACTACAAAGTTCATAATGGGTTCTCCTCCATTTGACTTGCTCTGAAGAGTCTGTCCATTCAAAATAAAATGGGCCAACTTATCACTTTTCTCAATGTTAAACGGCGCTCTTATTTTTTTTTTTCGATTTATTCTGAGTTGCAAATTTCTCCTGATAGTAAATAGTGTTCTTCATTTTGCTTTTCCTATCTATATAAAGGTTTTCTAAGTTTTTCTATTTCTGGTCTTGTAAGAAACCATGTATTAGGAAAAAAAATGAGATAGCTTAGACATTAGATTTCTTTCACTTCAGGGAGGAGTGAAAGGCCACTTGGGAATATTTTAGCTTCATTACTGGTGTGCTAACAGGATATTAGTGACGAACACTATTTGGTATTTGAAATATTAAGAAACAAAATCTTTATATTCCAAGTGTGCTTTCATGTCTCTTCTTTATGTATATGGAGTTCAGTCTGAATTAAGAGAGAAAAATACCCAGCTTATTTACCTTGACCTCTTCTAATCTATAGTCAGGAGGAATTGTTTCTTCTTTTTCACCAAGTTTTTCACGATCCTCCTCTTTGGCTTTCTCCTAAATAAAAATTAAAAAAATAAAAATCCTGAATGACTAAAGCTGAGGTAAATATAGCCATTGTTAGAACGCACATACAACCGTATTTGTAGAGTTCCTACAGCACCCTAATCTTTAACACTATCTGAGTTTAGCAAGTGCAGACCCCACCACCAAGCCTGCTGGGCTAAAAGGCAGTCATGAGGAGAAAGAGGAGCTGCCACTCCTCTCGTGAGTCCACAGCAACAGGAGTGCAGGGGGCCAAAGTGAGACTGAGAACTCTGACGTGTGTGTGCTGTTCATCCACTGCTGCACTCAAGCACTGATGCTCACTCAGGTCTGGCTTATTAAGCAGGATATGCACAGTAACAGCCAGCTGGTCATGTATTATGGGAAATATATGTTTTAAAAAATGGCTACCTTATTTGGGCAATGAGGGCAAGCAATGATTGTTACTTTCTAGGAGTATCTGAGCTGCTGTTACCTTGACTTTATCCTCCACAGGCTTTCCATCTTCTGGATCTGCTTCCTTTTTCCCCAGGCTACCTGCCAAGGCTTCCACAGCATCATCTGGCACCATGCCCTTCTAGAAGTACAGTAGTGGGTATGCTAAGTATGTGGTTAGTGCCGCCTTTAGAAAGAGACTACATCATACAATTCAGAGGGGTATATCCATATTTCACACCTAGATAAGCACATATCATTTTAATAATTTGAATTATCAACTGAATTAGAATCTACATTTAAAAAACCTAAAATGTTAAAAATTAGAGCAAGGTTCTTATATTAAGCTTGTGCAACTTAGACACGGAGAAACTTTTAAATCTACCCCAGTATTATGGATTTGAAATAAGGAAGGCAAAGGAAGGGGTATATCACAAAGATGCTGAAAGCCGGAAAAGAAGAAAAATGATTTTCTGGTGATTGTTCTTCAAATGGCACAGGAAACATTTTTAGAAAATTTTCTGTGAAATAGCCTGGCCCATTCCTAGAGGCAGTGGCTCTGGCTGAGCCTCTGCGGAAGCACAGAAGCCTGTGTTCTCCTCATGGCTTCTACTGGTCAGAGTGAACTCATGCTGATTCAGGTGACTATCTGTGACTAACTAACCTGAGTGGACCAATGAGAGCCATCTACCTGTGGTCCAGTTGTTCAAAATAAAATGTGCTCCCTCATCATTTAGTGAGCTCCTGCCATGCTGATATTTTAAAAGAAATTGGGTGAACACAGCATAGATGGTATAAAGGGAAAACAAACTGTGTCTGAGCCAAAATATAGGACTAGACCTGGCTTCTTCTAAACCCATGATCCATATATTAGTGGCTCATAAACTCAATTTATAGTTAATGGCCAGGACTTTTATTTTTTTAATGAACGACTAGAAAACAGAATGCATTTTACATAACAAGGATAAGTGCCATTCATTAAATTTGTGTCTTTTGTGTGGGTACTAGGTTGTAATATCAATGCATTTTCTACTGTTGGCCTTGGTTAAAAATGTGAAAGCCCCTGAATTAAGCAGTCTCAAAGTTTATTCTTATCTGGAAAGTCTATGATCTCATGTTGAATATATACCGGACTTTTAGAGTAAAGGTGTCTGTTTTATAGCTTAGCCATCGTCCCAAGTAAGAAAAGCTGTTTTCCCTGCTAAGCTGCAATGCAAAAGGAAAGATCACCAATGAGGAAAGGGAGGCTGAGTGGAAAGTGATTTATCACCATCTAGTGGTTGGGCACTGCACAGAGTTTATTCCAAGGACAACAAAAATCCCTGATATAAAATGTTTGGGGTTATATCCAAATTGCTACAATTGCAGCAGGTCCCCAAGCCTGAGATAAGCACTCTGAGTTGCTACTGGTCCCGGGCACCAGCTCATGCTTTACTTCTGTTTCCTCCTCCTCTCTGCTGTAGCATCCTTGGAAACAACTGCTTCATAAGCCCTTTGGCTTAAGAAGTAAGTGAAACAAAAGTTAGAAGAAGCAGTCTTAAGAATTAAGGAATCTGAAAATAGGACTAAGGACTGAAATTTGTTTCTGTAGTACTTTATATTGCCGGACTCTGAGCTAGAACTCAGGCCTCTAGATTTCCTCAGTAAACTTTTATCAAACAACCCACAAACCTTTCTCTGGTCTTTTTATTCCCTTCTACTCACTAATTCTCAAACCTTTCTTGAGCCTTCTGACTTTTATCACACTCTGCAGCTATTCTTTGTTTCCCAAGGGTGTCACAATCCCAGAAATGCCAACTAACCGCAGTGACTGTAACCTGGGCAACCATGGTAACCAGAGCTGGTGGAGCAGAGGCCTGGAAAGGCAGCCAGAGAATGAAATAACAAGAGCTCTGTTTTTACTTTTGTCTGTCCACTAAACATCCAATGCTTGACTCTACAGGCAGGGTGAAGCTGGAATGGAACTAACTGAGCCCACTAAGGCCTTGGCAGTCATACATGGTGCAAGGTGTAAATGACTCATGTTTAGGTCACAAGAGTTCTGCCCTGGAATGCTGGCTCTTGTCTTTCTGATTACAATCACGGCCTCTGTTTCTACTTCTTACATCAGTTCCAGATTCTCTCCTTTTCCCTGGTCTTTGCCACTGTGGCCTGTGACCTGGCTCCTACAATGTAGAAGTTTCTGGAGTGTACCCTGACACCTCAAAAAAAAAAGGGGGGGGTGTTGTTAAGTCCTGTTTCTAAGGCAGGAGGCAGACCCTGGACTTTGAGGGGATTTGCAGTTGGCACCAAGGACGTCTCTGACAGAAAGCAACCACTTCGGGGTACCCAGGACCCTTGCCCTACACCTTCTTCAAGGCCCCATTTTCTCAAATAACTAAATGCACATGTCCCAAGTATACCAACTGCCTTGCACCTCTGTGCTTGGCTTATCCTTGGCTCACTGGTCTCCCCAGGAAAACAGTGCTAATCTCACTTCTCAGGGTGATCCTGCCCTCCACTCACAAGCCCTTCCTAAATCTCTCTAAAGAATGAGGAACCCAACGTTCCTTCTGCCCGTTTTCTGTATGAGTGATCAAGCTGCACTGTGAGCTTGCAATCTGGCCCATATCCACACTAGACTCAAAAGGTAGCTTTGTGCAGGAGCCATATTTTCATTTCAGCTGAAACTCTGAAGGGTTAAGTTAGTTAGCTCTTCAGAGTGTAGATCCACTGAGTCTGTAGTAATGGAACATATTCCACTGATGTTATTCTCTAAGTCAGATTCTATAGATTCTATGGAAACAAAACCCACTGAATTCAAAAGCAAACAAAGATTCAACGAGTTAAATATTTTACTTCATCCCAAACAGAGCACAAGAGAGGCAAGTAATGAAGAAAAGAGAAAGGGATTGAGAATCTATCCTCCCTTCAGTTGGGTGGGGAGGGTCATGATGATATTGGCACAGATTATTCCAGCAGGAGAGTCAGTAAAAGGTAACATCGGGTTCTTTGTGGAACTCCAAACAGACTTGAAAGATGCAGGGAAGTGCAAAAGCATGGTTATCCACAACAGCTGAGGAACTTGAAAGAATTTCAGAAAGTGAAAGAAAAACACAGCTTGTAGCAATTTAATTAAAAATTTAGATATGGCCTAAATTTCTGGCATAACCCTGGAGCCCCCAAATAGTAGACACTCTAGCTATATAAGATTTTATTATTTTGTCAGAATAAAATATGTTGATGACATGGAGAAGAGAGTGGATGGGAGGAAGAACAGAATACTACTTTCCCAAGTCATTTCCCAGTACCCGGAGGATCGCTCACTCACCAAGGTGGCTGGCTTAGGTGGTGCTGACTGTATACTGCACATGGAAGCCCGAGGCACATCCTCTCCCACAGGAGCTGGGGTGCCCGCCTGAGATTCCTGTGGAAAGAAGCAGGTACAATGAGAAGTTTTAGAAATATCTGGTTAGTAACACCGAACAATGATGAATCAGCAATACACTCTGCTATACTATATGCTGTGAGCGTGATTTTCCTGAACACCTATAATAGTAAATAAGTCAAGGCACGTTAACTCTTTGGCTACCATTATTTCAACTTAGTTTTACCTCTTACCTTAGGTAGATTACTTAACTTCTATGAGACTCAGTTTCCACATCTGTAAAATGAGAACAACAATAGTACCTACATCTCAAGAGTTGATAGGGGGCTTTAATAAAACATGACTCGCTTGCATAGTACCTGGGAATATAGTAAACTCAGTAACTTTTTAGCAACTATTATTATTTGTCTTATTTCTCATCATATAATAATACAATATACCAATTATATAATGCAGTATTTTATATAAATACATCATTTTTATATATCTAAGAGCACCTTGTACACTGTAAATAACTATGTACAAATGCAAGGTAGTGATACCATCCCAGGAGTTCTCAAAGTGTGGTCCCTGGACCAGTAGCCTCGGCTTTACCAGGGAACTTGTTAGAAATGAAAATTCTTAGGCCCCACCTCACATACTAAAGAAGAAATTCTGGGTATAGGGCAGAGCCATCTCTGTTTTAACAAACCCTCAGGGGATCCTGGCATATGCTAAAGTTTCAGAACCAATGTACTATCTTTATCACAAGGTAAAATTTCAAATTGTTTTTAATTCAGACATTTATGAAACTCTATACTGTAACATGCAAGGAGTTCAGCAGGTGATCATCAATAGGCTATGGTTTGTTCTTTTGAAGAACTTACTATTTAAAGCTATGTATAAATGCAAGATGGGAAGGACCAACAGAGCTAAAAACTTGTTTGCAAGAAATGTCTTAACAGGGATGTATAAAGAGCAAACTACCCCTGGCATGTTGTATTCTGTGCAGTTAAGTGTTGGCAGGGTAGTCAGTTTTGGGGAGGGAAAAGCAGGAGAAAAAGGCCATATTCTAGCAGCCTTAAGAGGATGCCTAAGATTTTAGTTTATCTAGAATTAGGAGGGAACGTTATTCCATTCAGAAGGAACCATACAAGAAAAGCCGTGGAGATACATGATGTCACAGTTTAGTGATGTGGGGACACACCTTGGTAGGAAAGGAAGCTGGGGCCAGAACACATTAGTAGGAACTTCTATTTTGTAGGAAATGGGAAGCTCCTGAGGGTCGGAGCAGGAGAATGATGTAACTATAAGCAAGCCCAAGAAAGAAAATTCAGGTAGACACACGGGATGGACTGGAAGGAGACTGAAGACAGAAGCCATTGCCATCTTGAGGAGAGTGATGATGACTGCTTTTAACTAGGTGGGTTACAAAAGCAGGAATAGAAAAGGAAAGCATGGGTGTGAATGCTTTCCTGAAGGAATAATTATAGGACTTAAAACTGTAAGAATTACAGGGTCAGCTTAGGGAAAGAAAGTACATTCAGAAAAAGGCAAGGCAAAAACTGCATTTAAAAAAAGGATAGCATAAAGGGCCTTTTTATCAACCACTCACGCTAAAATACTTTTGGCCTCATATTTTTAAGATTATAGAAACATGTTAAAAAAAAAATCAAGCAAAACTAAAGACTTTTTTTTTTTTTTAAAAAAAAAAGAAACATACTTCTGTTCTTTCAGTTGGCTTAGATTGTTTTTCTTTACATTTACTCTGGTCAAAATCTTCTGAAAGCTCATCAATGAGTTCTGATTCACTCAGTGGCTGTAAGATAAGAGACATTGTATATTATGAAATGACTATTTTTTACTTTGTTAAAAGTTTCCACACAGAATTTTTTCCCTGATAACACATATTAGGCCATATTTTAGGATCTAAAACCAAAAGCTAATTAATTGATATAGGGCATATGACCATGTGGGGTTTTGGTGGGAAAGTTTTGCTTTCCCTAGTTTCTTCAGGGGAAGTGTATTATTTATTCAGGGCATGTAGAGATTTTGACTAACAACAGTAATCAATGACAGAATGACATGTGATTCAGAAGCTGGGCCCCTGTGTTGGACAGCCTGAATTTGGAGTTCTGGCCTTGCTATTTCCCAGCTGTGTGACCCTTAGGCTATGTATATGATCCTTCTGTATCTTAGTTTCCTCACCTCTAAAATGAGAATAATAAAAGCGTCTTCCTCATTCAGTGAGGACTCAAAAAGATAACATATGAAAGGCTTCTAGGGCAGTGTCAGGCACACAGTAAGTGATTAATAAATGCTGCTGCTGAGAATTACCAGATAGGTAACTTCGCGGGTTGATACCGACTTAAGTAATGGCTGTTTAGAATCATTAGAGTATTTGATACTGTGATTAGAAAAAAACTCTAAGTGCTAACTATCTAAATTAAGTGCCCTCTTGACATTAGCTTCTAATGTTCAATGAACATCAACCAGAAATTTATAATAGCCTTGTAATAACCCACAAGGAAAATAATTATTAAAATACGTGAAAAGGAGTCAGAGAGATGAGCTGAGTGTCCCTGTCAGGTTTCCCTCTCATTCATATTAGGCAGGCATGCCAGCCTCCAGAGTGAAATCTTGTCTCAAAATTATCTCAATTTATGCTTTACATTTCCATAAGTATCAGAAAAAAAATTATTTACTAACCTTGGATTTTTCTTCAGATTCTGGCAATAGTGGTTTTCCATCTTTATCCTATAAATAAAATTGAAGAATCATTGAAAATGAAAAAGAAAATTTTGTTTTCATGTCCCACTAAGTTTGTCTTGGGGAATTCCAGGATATGAGGGCAGAGCTTGTTTTTTCCTTTAAGTGGATTTCTATTTCAGATTTATTTTTTATAAAGTATTAAAATAAAGAGTTGAGATGTAAAGTCAAGAGACCAAATGTTATAAAATATAATGCGTATCTACTTTTCTTTAAAAGTTACTAAAAAAATTCTATTTGATAGAAAAATATTAATTTTTAAAAAATCTTTAGCAAGAAAGATGCAGCTATATTAATGGAATACTTTTTTTAAAGTCTCAGTTCTCCAACCCAGGATGAAGAGGTAGATGCTATTCCTACAATACTGTTTTAGGTTTTTTTGGATATGAGGTTTCACAATTTAGCATATTTCTAAAAATGAAAAACTTTCCTTTTATAAGCATATATAAAAATAGCAACTATTTTCCATCATGTGTTTATGTGTATCATTTCAAAAGTAAATTACAGATATAATTACAGGAGCTAGTCCACCACCCTTACTTCAAACCCAAACCAACAAAACCATCTTAACTGAGGAAATAGTTGTACATTTATATCTACCACTTAGAAGATCGATGGTGCTTTTATCTATATAGTAGATAGAGAAAAAAATTATTCCCAAATTGTTCCTTCTGTTTTAAGGTTAAGAATCTACATCAAGCATTGTTAATAGTAGAAACACTTTAATTTGTGGGAATTTTAATGACCACATGGTCACGACTTAGGAAACCATCCCTTAATGGGAAAAATGGCAGAGAGCAGAGAAGAAAGGGTCCCGGGTTTCCAGAGTCAGTGGAAGCACCAGGACGGATAGTCCTTAAGCATCATGGAAACAGACCCCACAAACATGATAGGAACACAAGAGGCCGTGTGCCGCAGTCGTGCATGGTGACTAACAACGTACTGTGGCTGGTTTTAATCTGTACTCCGATGGGACTGTTTCATCATCTTCACCACACTTCTTTAGTTTCTCTTCTTTGGCTTTTGCCTGACAAAAGTGGAGAAAAAGTAAACAAACATTTGGATGATACTTTATGTGCTTTAAGGATGCTGTAAAGAAGACCGAATCAGATAAAAGTGTCTGTACATGCTTTGTAAACTACAGACCGTGGTGAGTGGCTTTGAGGATGGCAGCAAGGAGAATGACAGGAAAATCAGCCAGGAATCCTAGGGAGGTTTCCCTGCCCTGCCCTCACACACTGTGACCTTGGGAAGCCACCTAGTTTTTCTTCTACTAGGTTTCTTCAGCTACAAAATGGGGCTGCTAGTAATCCTTACCTAGCTATTGACTTGTAAGGATCACCAGAGAAAAGTAAATAAAATACTCAAGACAGGTAAGCACAGCACACAATTAAGTTACAATGTCTTTAACAGACTTCATCTCTTACTCAACGAGGTAGCTAGTTACCTATGGGGGAGAAAACAATCAGTTCTCATGCATGTTGACCACAGTTCAGAAATGGGAGAAGCAGCCTGCCACAAATCTTGGCAGATCCATGGGCAATTAGCTTTAAAAAGATTCACTTCAACACCACCAGGACTTCTTTGGATTAATGAACTATGAACGACTAAGTCTGTTAAAAATAAAAGTGTACAGTAGTCCTATACTAGAACTTCTAGGCTTCTAGGATATAACATTTGTATTTTGAACAACTGGTGAGTAATTCAAAGTCCCATGCTATATAATAATTGTGATCTGTATCAAGGTATGGATTTAATCACAAACCGAGGAGCTCTTGGGAACAAAGTAAAGTGTGTGCGTGTCACTTAGCAAATTCCAGCTCAACCCACTTCTCCCACCGACATTATCAGCAGGCAGTTCTCCATTGAATGATTAGTCAATTGATTAATTTTAAAAAATATTAAGCACTTTAATGAGGCAGGCATTCTTCCAGGCATTGGAATTACAGTTTTATTGTTCTATGGAATAACAACTCATTAAAAGATGGAAGTTTTGTGAGTTTTTTTTTTTAACATTTTTACTTATATTTCTACTGTATTATATAGAGGAAGCCCCACTACGTAGCAGTACTCCTTACTTCATAGATTTGTGAGGTCTCCACCCATAAACCAACCTTTGTGAAGGTTGGGGGTCATCTGTTTGATAAAGACTGTCTTCTCCACTCCACTTAGAGAGTTACACGCACAGCTAGATCCTTTTTATTTCTTTTTGATCTTTATACTCTTAAAATGTCTGCACTGTAGGCACTGAAAACATCTACACTGAATTGAATTAGCATTAGATTAGGTAACTACACAGAAACAGGCGAGATTACTAATGAGGTATCAGTATAAATATTATTTTATGTTCTGATACCTTATAAAAATGACAAGTAGGCATGAACTTCTTCTCTGAAGTATTATGTAATTTTGCCTCAGACAGCTCTCTAGTCTGGAATGTACTGAGTGGCCGTGGACCCTATGAGCCTTTATGAGCCTTATCACAACATTGGACTATCCAGGAAGTAATGAATTTACCATTAGATAGTAAAAATTCAGCCTTAGAATACAGAGGATTGGAAGATCTTAGGAAATGTTGACATTTTGTACATTACAAAAAGAAGAAGAAAAACAAGTGGAAAAGCGAAAACCAGTAGAGAAAGTGGAAAAGAACAGTTCTTTCTATTAAAATTTTAGGAGTTTACTGCTGTTGAGGTTTTCTGGAAGAAATTTAATATGCTTATCTGCATTTCTAAACTAATTACCCAAAGTGCTTAATATTTTAAACTTTTTTTTAAATATCTACTTATCTGACTTTAGGTACTCTAAGCCTCTTTTTGTCCTGAGATTTATGCTTATAACTTCCGTCCGGAAATTATTGCCTCATTAAAGCGCCCTAATTATCTGTAAGAAGCCCGAGGCAAAAGTGCAATTGGCTCACTGCCATGGAGCCTTCTGGTGGTGGAAACTCAACTTAGTTGGATATCACCCCTCTCCTGAGGTTCTGCCAGGACCACCCTTTCCTTCTATCTGGCTGCTCCCAGGAATGGGTATCTCGCATTGTGTTTTAGTCAAAGTTTCTTTTCTTCCCAATACGTTACTTGGTCCTGGAGGACAAGGACTGCTTCCTCTGCTCCCCTGTGTTCGCCTTCACAAAACCTGTGGTGCCACACTGCGTCCGGTGAGCCCTCAAGGAAAGTCGAAGATAGAAACTGGCCCATTTTGAACCAGGGCAGTCCCAGACTCGGGAAGAGTTGCTGGGAGTTGGTGAGACTCACCTTCCCCAGTAACTCAGAACAGGAAGTGACAGCAGAGGCAGTGGCATTGTGACAGCGACATCTGCCAGCTTCCCTCCCTGAGCTGATAGGGTGGTGCTCCTGGAGACCTCCGCCTGCATTCTCATTCTACCCCGCCCCCCACACACATACACTACCTTGTCAGAAATGTCCCCAGGGCAACTCTCTTCTTTCCTTCCTCTTTTCCCTCAGAGAACTCAGTAGAAAAATTCTTTAAGAAACTGTAATTTAATATTAAAACTCTCCACCAAAAACAAGCTTACAGAAGGCTTGTTAAGATCTTGTTAAGTGTGGCCGGGTAAAAACTCTCCAGCATTACACTCTAAATAGGCAACAGCTTCAGTTACAGAATAATTGTCGCTGGATTTTATTCTATTTTGAGACAAATTTTCAACATCTTTCCCCACAATTATAAACAGAATAGTCTCCACACCCGCCTACAGTCACCTCCCTCTCCTCTTACAAAGAGAAGCACCCAAACGCCTTCTGAAAATACAAGTTTCCAATTTCCACAATAGCAGATGAAACTATTTCTCACCAGGCCACTGCCTCCACGTTATCTTGTTTAGTCAGGTGTCATTTAAGCATTGGCAGAGGAGATTAGTGTTCATTTTAAATATTAAAATTCTAGATGGTTTACAAGACACACTCACATATCCTTCTTGGTTACTAACTCCTCGGTAATAAATAACCTTAATTAATCAGACCCTAAAGGTAAGGCAGAATGAAGAGTAGTTCATTTTAAATCTCCAATAACAGTTATACAAGAATTCTAAATATGCATAACATATTTAGTTTTGTAACCTGCAGACTAATGTGCTCTGTATATGAACTCCAAGGTCAATACCTCATCGACTTCTTTAATGGAGCTGAGGTCGAGCTCAGGTTCTGACTTCCGGCTGCCCAGAGAAGCTGAAAGAGCTTCTAATGCTTCATCACTCATTGTATCCTGTTAAAAAGGAAAAAATCTGTCCATTAAAAAAAGGGAACACCTCGTTAGCTTGAATAATCCATCCACTTCTTTGTGAAATACAAATTTTAAGTCCATAAAATGAACCATCAGTTGGGGAAGGGCTTTAGCAAGGCAATTTCATTGGAAAACCAGCAGAAGAGAGAAATAATCAAGAACTTACCAGTGAGTGTAAACTGTAGCTAAGATTCGTTTCTACAGTGACAGTGCTCTCAGGTGCACACTGCACCTCTTATTTAGCAAGTTAGAGGTATAACTACGATGATAATTATGCCATTATAAAATACTCATATCAAAACTAAAAGCTCAAGAAGAAAACTTTCACTATCCTGTTTCTCTTTTTCTAAAAATAGCTTCTGACAACCCTGTCCTTTAAAGCAAACCAGCTAAGCCTAAAAAGTAGAGAAACCTGAGGTGGCCCCCACTGCCTTCCTCTCTGAAGGCACAATGACTGACGGCTGTAGGAACTCCCACTCTCAGGGGTGTGGTGCTCTTACTGTTCCGTCAGCCAGCTAGATAAAAATAAACTGTCCACTCCGGGAAGGGAGAGGCAGAGCAGCTCCGACAGAAACTGTCCCTTGTGGTATCTGGACTGGGGCATCTTTTCTCATCCAGCCCAGAGGTATAGAACCACATTTTAGGTTTTGTGAGAATTAAGTTGATTGTGGTTAAGAGGGGTAGACAGAGGCAGCTACAACATCCCGCTAGTAATTTCACAAGGCTCAAACTCCTTTAGGAAACCACGCTAAAGACTTTATGTTCCAAGAGTAGAATTCCTCTGGTGTCCTGCCCTTCTGCATATTGTAATGGTGAGATAGTCTTGTTTTGTTACCAAAGAGGTTGTGTTGAAACCTCTCATAAGCATTTGTGGAAACAGAAAAGACCTGCCTGGAGATAATCAGTATCATCAGCCTGATAGGTTTCACTATTCCACACAGACCAGAGGGAGAAAAGATGCTCCTTGTCATGTGTAATGCACTATTAGGATTGTCTTGAATCAGCTAGTTCGGCTTCAGGAAAACAACTGCTGTCAGGTGGACTGTGGTTATTTTCAAAGAAGTGATTATTTATACCTCCTCCACCTTTCTTTTTTTCTCGTGCAGTGGGACAGCACTTTTGATTACCCCAGCTGACTGAGCTTTCAAAACCTCTCCTGTAGATTTCTGAAAAACAAAACACAAAAGATTAGATTTATAGATGAGGGAAATGTAGTAGCCGGAACTAAAAAGCAATTGTTTTAAAGTTCAAGAGGGTTTCTAACAAGTTCCACTAATAACATTGGAAACAATACCTCTTCCTCAGTTTCCTTTCCACCAGCGGCAGGGGAACTGCAGGTGAAGTCAGATGACAAGGCATCTATGGCATCATCGGGCCCCATGGGTTTCTAAAGAAATAGGCACCATGATGGGTAACATGTGGGAATCATTCAAGTGAAGGATCAGATTATAAACCCAGCATATGAAGAATGTACTTTGGCGATTCCTTTACCATTAAATGAGATCTGTTAATAATAATAACTCTAATGGAAATCTATGTATAGAAGAGAAAGGGTTTTGCAATATTATTTTCCTATTCCCCTCTTCTAAATGTATTACATGTTAGGATATATTCTCATTCTATTTTTATGAACATTTTACCCTTAAAGTTTTTTGGCTCCCTCCTCTTCCATTCAAAAAAACTCCGTATGAAACCAATGAACACTGAGACAACCCCTATATCAACCTCCTTTCTCTGAACAAACAGAAACTTTATCTGATTTAGAGATAACTTTAGCCATAATCCCCAAATATAGAATAGCCCTACCAGCCCACCAAAGATATAAAAAACGTTCATCTGGATCTTAGAAGACATTTATGTAAACTCACCGAAGAGTCTGGAGGAGGTCCTGTGATCCCTTCTTTCTTCTGAAACAAATATTCATTGGATAATGTTGAGAAGGTGAAATTAACCCTTATAATCAGCAAAATATATTCCTCAGTAAAGGTTATGGGTTGAACGGTGTCCTCCCAAAATTCATATTGTTTAAGTCCTAACCCCTAGTATCTCAGAGTGTGACTGTATTTAGAGACAGGGCCTTTAAAGAGGCAATTAACGTTAAATGAGGACTTTAGGATGGACCCTAACCCAATATAACTGGTGTTTTTATAAAATGGGGGGGGGGGACATGGACCCAGGGACACACATAGAGGGAAGGCAGCATGAACAGATATAGGGAGAAGATGGTCATCTACAAGCCAAGGAGAGGGGCCTGGAACAGATCCTTCCCTCAGAAGGAACCAGCCCTGTCCGCACCTTGATGCCAGTCTTCTGGCCTCCAGGACTGCAAGATGACGCCCTTCTGCTGTTTAAGCCAGTCTGTGGTACTTTGTCACGGCAGCCCTAGCGAACTAATACGGTGAGTGCCATACTAATGGCAGCTTCACGTGGCTCATTTTATTTTCTAAATTTAAAAATTCATAGGTATTTCGTTATGATAAATATTATATTCCAGAAAGGAAACAGTAAAGGTAAATGGTTATTTAACTTACAGCCAAAAGTTCTCTATATTTGGGAGGAATTGTGACTTCTCTTTTACCCAGCTCCTCTATGTAGGTAGAACTCATTGGATCCTGGAACAAAAATCATACAGATAGACATATTTTACAATTACTTAGCTGAGAATGTTATACTCTGAAACCAAAGTACTATTCTATTCTTAATTTACGAAACTATTGTTAACCCCTTCCAATCCCATTCCACTTCCTTGTTAACCAGAGATAGCTACCATTCTGAATTTTATCATATCTACCCACTTAAAGTTAAGAATATTTTAAAGCAATTGTTCTACATGTAGGTATCCAAGAACAAAATGCAGCATTATTTGTATATTTTCAAATGTTATATAAATGGTATCATAACCTATATAGCATTCTGTAATTATTTTTAATCAGAACTATGTTTTTGTAATGTACTCATGTTGATACATTATGATCCATTTCAACCACTAGAAAGTAGTCCATCACCTTATCTTCTCTCCTGTTGAACATAATCATTTCCAAATGTTCCAGCTGTTCTTATAGCTCCCTGTACCCCTGGGCGAGGCTCCCTCTGGGGAATCAATCCGCTCAGATATAGAATTGCTCTGCTCTGAGTTGTT
Source organism: Rousettus aegyptiacus (assembly GCF_014176215.1). NCBI lineage: Eukaryota > Metazoa > Chordata > Mammalia > Chiroptera > Pteropodidae > Rousettus > Rousettus aegyptiacus. The sequence continues at coordinate 54,084,351 of NW_023416311.1, forward strand.
AGATTTTAACATTTTGCCAACCTGTTAAGTATGAAGTGATATCTCTTCATGTTTTATATCATTTTCCTAATTACTAGGGAGACTTTCATTTTGTCTGTTTATTGGCCAATCAAGTGATCTCCTAATTTTCTACTGGGTTGTCTTTCTTACTTTTTAAAATTCTTCACAAATTCTGTACACAAATCCTTTGTTGTATCTGTTGCAAATGTTTCCTTCCAGTCTATGGCATGTCTTTTCTTTTCTTTTCTTTTTTTAAAAAATATCAAGGAACACATAATATTCTTGCTTTTTAAGAATTGGGAATAAAGACATATAGAGGGTGGTTATACCTAGAGATTGAACTAAGTTCAAGTCCATGGGACTCAGATTTTGAGGACTGAAAAGTCTTCATGACTCAAGAGGCTGCATTCCAGCACCTGTCTCAGCACAATCAATTGATGTTTGTTGAACCAATGTAATAGTATAGCTACCATAGGATAAAATGTTTTCATCCCCAACACTGATTTTAGTTGCTGCTATTAATACTGACATTGTCCCTTTTCTCTCTAAGCAACAAAACACTAGGTATACTTTCGTGCATCAAAACCTTATTTTGCTCTCCAATCCATTAAGAATGAATCTTTACAGATGCCGAGATCACATACCAAAACTTCAGGTCCAGTATATGTTGTGTTATCTTCTTCTGTTTCTTCGGGTTCCCCTAAAGTGTCTATTAAGTCATCCAAAGCAGCAGCATCCATGCTTGACTGGAAAAAAAAAAATAAAGAGAGCAGATACTTAAATGCTATTTTTTATATATATTTCACTTTTGACTTTTTTTAAAAAAAAAACTAAAAACACCATTCTGTGTAGAAAAAAAATACCAAAACACCAAAAGTTCTTTAACTATCAAAACAGTTAAAATCTGGTCTCTAATAGTCCTTATTATTTAACATCTCAGAGTATAGACTGTAGGGTGGAAGATAAAAAGCCATATTCAAGTAGGAATCATAATTTTAATAAATCTAAAGGCATTAACTACATGAGCAAATGTATAGTTCATTCAAGCTGCCAGACCAAGTTACTGACATTAACAAAAAAAGAACAAAATGCAAAGAATTATGACCATGTTGCTATATGCAATAGGAGAAATGCTTGACATTTATTGCTGATCAATAGTTTTCCAGAGTTAAATATCCAAAGAACCCCAACAAAATCTCACTATCGTACCTCTTCCAAATAAAATCTATGTCAAAAAGTGGATTGCCCTGTGTTCTTTCACTCACTTGTGGATTTTGTTTTTGTTGTTCACTTGCTTCCCCAAAGATGTTCACAAATTACTTGAAAGGGATGTTAAACTTATAAGTGACAGTTTACTCTGTCAACATGGGTTTGAAACAATATAATGAATGAAAGAATGCCACCAACCTATTTTTCAGGTTAAGAATTATTCATTATTCATTGTGAAGAAAAACCTACATTTAAATAGTAAAGGGAAAGATCCTTTACTATTTAACTCAGATTAAAAGTGACAAGTTTTTGTTGTTGTTGGTTGTTTTTGTTTGTTTTGCATCTATCATATTCCCACTACAATATTAGGAACTTACCCAATCATGTAATAGAATTTGGGGCCTGTTAGCATTAGACTGATATGACTGGAAATTTCAGAATGAAGTACCCGACATTCTGGTTAAAGAAGGTGTCTTTTTGCAGGAAAGAAAGTGAAATGTAAACTCCATGGAATGTAACTGGAGTTTTGAGAACAGAGAGTTATAATATAAAATGTTATAAATATATATGATAAAATCACACTTTCGACCCACTCATTTTAGCTGGAAACAATTCATTAAAAAGATCCATTAAGTTACCCCCTTGTACTGTTTGCCCTCAAGAAATCAAGAAATAGAGACTAAATAAATATCTTATGTGGAAATGCACTGCTATCTTCATACCTCTCCAGATGGTTTACCCGGTTTGGATTCACCCGGTACAGCCGAGGTTAATGATTTATTTTCTTTTTTCTGGTGGGGTTTTAGAAAGAAAAAAAAACAAAACTTCACACACATTTCAAAATTCAATAATAATACATATTTAAAAATGAATTAATTATAATAGTAAAAGCCTTGATCATATACTGAACATCTGCTCTGTGCCAGACACTGTGTTATATGTGTTTTATCCTTCTTTAGAACAGCATAAATAATATTAATGTATATTTGTAATGTGGAAAGCAAGGCTCAGAGAGGTTAAGTAACCTTTCTCAGGTCACACAGTGAAAAACAGAATCAAGATTTGAATCGAAAACTGCCTTCTCTTTCTTCACTACTCTTGGTTGCCTCTCCCGGGGCCCAATGCCAATATTTGCAAGACCCGTAAATTCTTTCAATGTGTGGCCACTTCTTCTAGCTGTTGCTATTTCAGTCTTTGCTCCCACACATCAAGATCTCCATACCCCTTTCTTTGGCATCTCATCACCTACTCTTTCCTTTATTTTCCTAAAATAAATTTCCTTTCTCCCACTGTACTTCAGTAGCTCTATTGATGATTGCCAATAATTTCCCAGTCTGTGATTTCCATGCCATGCCTTTACCCAGACATAATCTTCTCTGAAGTCTGACTCTGGTGAGGATCCCTCCGATTCATCTCCCACAGCAGCCAGGAGCAAGCACCATCCCGGTTCTATTAGTCATTTGTGTGCCCTTCGTTCTCTGCCACCTCTGGCATCTCCTCTGCTTTGCCCCCAACTGCATACATTCTAAACATTGCTGTGCTGTGCTGGTGGTCCTGTTCAAAATCATCCTCTAGGCCCAGGAACCAAATGTTTTCAGGGCCTGGCAGGAACTAAATGGGTGAAGTTGTTGGATTAAGATGAATTAAATATTCTCTTTTAATCTGAGTTAAACAGTAAAAGGTCTTTCCCCAGATTGTTTTCCTCTTCGAATGCAGGTTATTCTGCACAGTGAATCATTCTTAACCTCAAAAAAGAGAACGGCAGCATGTTTTCATTCATTATACTGATTTAAGCCCATATTGACAGAGTGAACTGTCCCATTTGCCAGTTCCCGAAATCTGGGCAGCAGAGGATGGAGGTGGAGAGAACACCAGCTGAAACATGCGGCTGTACCCCAGTGTCGTCATGTGTGAGACTCCCCAGTTTCACATAGTGACTGTACCTGCCTCAGGGACTGAGAATAAGATAAATTAATCTTTTGAAGCATGAAAGCCAGTGTTTGGCCAATACCAAGCCCCTCGTAGGTACCTATTATATAAGAAAGAGCTTAATAAATTGACTGCTGAGACTGATATGTTAAAAATACTGTGGGGGTTACCAAGGTGTGAGCCTGCGTCTGGGCACCTGAGTCCACATTCATGACTCAGCCTGGACCTTATGCAGACATTCATTCATGTCCTTTCGCCCCTCCCCTCCCCCATTCTCTCTCCCCATTCTCATGTACTCCAAGACAATATTCTAATTGCCTTGCCACACATCTTTCTTGGGGCAGCTCAAGACTCTTAAATTCAGCCTGTCCAAAATCAGACACATTTCCTCCTCAATCAATTCCCCTTGTGACTTCTGTCCATCTGTCAGTGGTAATTAGGGACCAGGCTCACAATTTAAGGAGGCGCTCACTCTCGGGTGCCAGCTCCAGCCCTGCACTGGCACAAGCCCTCGCCTTAGGGTTATCAACCTAGTTCATTCACACTCTGAAGCCCCAGGTTATATTTTACTTTACCTTTGCCCACTGCAGCCAATCATTTCCTAAAATCTGAAATATTTTACCTCCGCAATGTCTCCTCCATCACTCTCCACTGTCTTATTCTATCTCAGCTCAAATTTAGATTAAATTAGGACTCAACAGGACTACTGAAACAGCCCCTGATCAGCCTTCCATCTTCCTATCTCTATTCCATTTCATCCCACCCACTGCGGTCACTTAATCCTTTTGCAGCTTGGTTTTAATGCATTATTCCATCTGTTCTCTAATCTTTAGTGTTTATCCTCTGCCTACTGAATCACTACCACAGGTATGAACTCACCTCAGCAGTCTCCACAGCAATGTGTCGACCCGTCTTTCTGGTCTTACAGTGCCACCACTCACCTCCCTGTGCTTCACCCAACACTGGAATGCATTTTGTACCCAGAACACATACTTTTCCACCTCGATGAGTCTGTAAGCCTGCAATCCTAGCTATCCTTCCACACCTCACTCAGATGGGATCTATTCAACGTCCTTATGGATTTCCTCAATCAGAGAGAATGCCTCCATTCCTCACGAAACAGGTCCTTGCCTTAACCTGCCTTGAGCTACAGCCCCAAGTGTAATGTCTTCTTCCCATCCCTAGGTGGGCCAGCCTGCAGCTCAGGTGTCCTGCAGAATTAGACATAGTGCTTTAAGCATGGTAGGTACTTTTTAAAAAAAAAAAAAAAATGCAGATTTGATCAATCCCATTTTATGGGAGATGAATCAGAGGCAAAGAAGAGTGAAATGATTTACCACAAATTCCAGCACAAGTCAACGCATACCAGTATTCCATATGAGCCTCTCAATTTTTTGTTTACTTTTTACTGATAACCCTGGATAATTTAAGTCTAGCATAAATTTTCAAACTTTGATGACATTGTAAGGCCTATTCTAAGAGATCTAATCCTCTTAAATCCATCTATTTTTCAAACCATTTCATCAACACAAGAGAGTAATGGGTACCCCTAAATGGGTTGGGGGTAGTCTCAAGTGGTCTGTTGCAGGAAAATAATTTTTTAATTTAAGTTGAATATTTTCATTTAAAAGTTTATATAAAGTTCACCATAACACCATAGGATATCTGCATTAATCTGAACAAAAACAATGCGCATTTTCTACCAAAATGTAAAAAAAATTGATGCTTCAGGGAGATGTGACACAATTTATCCTATGACTTTACTTGTAGGGGATACCTTTCACATTGTGAGAAGCAAGAAAATAAAATATATACTTCCTCTGTTTTCATTTCCATCTTCTCATTATTGCTTCAATTACTTACTTGTGGCTTCAGGAGAAACAAGTCCTAGCATTTCTAGGGAGGCCTGGCCTCCAAACTGATGCCTCACTCTGCACTGCTACGGGTACAAAGCCAGCTACTACTTCTCATCTTACATTTCCAGGCTATTATCTGACGTGGCTCATCAAAGAACCTAAGGAAGACCAGGCCACAGTTTACCAGGAGAGCACATACACTCTCTTCTGAGAGGTTTGTGATATCTCCTTTGAAAACCTCCCATAACAACTGAGATAGATGTCACAGCTATTAGTGTCATTTACTAGTATCCCGATAGCTGGTGTCAAGGTAGAAAGCTGAAAGTCATGCTTATTCAAATGCTCACGGCGATTTATTTGCTTTCATTCAAAACAATATATCTTGAACATAGGATCTGAGTCAACTCGCAAGTTAATTCCCTTGGTACTGATGCCAGGCCTTATACATGGCAGGTGCTCAACGAGTATTCACTAAATACATGAATTTTAAAATCATTTTTGGTATCCCGCTCAGTCTACATTGTTTAGCTATGTGATCTTTTTCACAAAATTTCACATATGAACAGTGTTCAGTTTTACCAACTCATAGGTGATTTGAATGTGGCAGCACTAAAACCCTAAATGGTAAATGAGAAAGAGACCTAAAACCCTGGTAGGATGGGTCTTCACTGAGTATACATTTCTCATAAAAGAGACCAGATAACCACCAAGTCCCATGTGCACTTTACATCTGCTCATGAGCTCACCTTGTCATCCTGTCTGCCAGATTCCGCAGCTACACCAGCAACAACACTCTTTCCATCAGCAGAAACTGCGTCCTGTGGTTTAGTCTAAGGGTGAGGATAAACGATCAACAGGGTTGAGTATCTTTGAGTAACTATTTTTTGAGATCATGCATTTCAAATGTCACTACTGAGCCAGTTTACCCTCCGGGACATCTTGTAGAGGAATGGTTGCTAGAGTCTACTGAACGTGATGCAACACTGGGCACCACATAAGGATGACTCGAGTTTATGGAGTCCGCGCAGATAACACAAATAGTGAAGTGGGCCAGGTAGGGACTATGGTAAAGTTGAGCACATATACCAGGTGTAAAGCTCCAGTCAATTTTTGCCACATGAACCCACCGCTGCCAGATACTCTGATTTTTCAAGAGAAGCCAGAAATTTTGACTTTAGGTAAAAGAATCTCACTTATTTGTTGGCAGCTAATTAAAAATAATTTTAATACTGTAAGCCAAACAAGATAGAGTTGAACAAAACACACATGGGATGCATTTAATTGGTGGGCCACAGACTTACAATCTCTGATATAAAGTACATTGTTAAGCTGGCCTAGTTAGTTCTTATCTTTCCAGAACTCTCAACGGGAAAGGTCCTCTCATAGATGTTTATTCTTCTAGGATCTGGCCCCTCAGTAGCTCTAGAAATATGGAATCTATTTCTGATTTTTGACTCTATAAGTTCATCTCTTCTAGAACAAGACTCTAAAAACTCTAAAACTTCCACATAAACAGCAAACCACGTGGGGCACCTATGTTCCCATAGCCCACAAGGAGAGAGGTCCAGGAAGCGGCCTCAATCTCAAGCTCCTCGTCTGTGAGCCTGCTACCTTGCAGTCACAACTGGGTACTGCTGGACAATCGGAGAGGCTGGATGGAACATCTCCTGGACCCATGTGATGCTCTTCTCAGGACTCCAATAGGCCTGCATTTCCACAAGGCTATTTGCAAAACCAGTAAAAAGATAGCACCAAATCATGACAATAGAAGATATGTTCAGCAGAGCTCTTCAGATTCTCCCCCATGTGTCGATGTATATAGAGGACCTGTCTCTTACTCCCTAGTTGATATTAGTTTTCCTAGCTATCAACATGATTTACCTACCCTTGGTTTTGTTGATTTCTCTGATGTTGGCTGCTCACTTGATCTGGAAACTGCTTTTTCACTATGAGCATGCTTGCTTCCTGTATCTGAAGCATGTTTGGATAGGCTTTTTGGCTGAAAACACACACATACACCACATTGTTAACAAACAAGATGGCAAATAGATACTTTTCTCAATGGAACAGAAAGTGTTCACACAGTTGTGTTTTATGTAGTTGTGAACTGTGCAAATTTAAATTGATGTGATACAGATGTGAAAAACTTCACCTTCGGTTCAAAATTTGATATAATGCAAATTTTCCCACAAATACAACAAGAATCATGAATAAATGGCAAATCCTGTTATTGCCACACGGTGGTGCCATTTTAGCCAAAAACAAACATCACCCATCCTAGCAGGATTTAAGTCTTGAATGTTTAAGAGTTTAGTATTTTATCCATGTGTGCGCACATACTCTCACCCACCTACCCAAAAGGCTTCACCTTATGATATCAAGTCCTAATAATGATCATTTACCTCTCTGTGTTCCTTTGGCTTTACTTCTTGAGTTTTTTCCTCATGAACCACAGATGGCTGTCAATTTCAAAAGATAAAATCTCAATTACACTGGATTCCATTGTTTTCATATTTCCAAATAGGCTCAAGAACAAAATTTCCAATTAGACCATTCTGACTCTCTTGGGGAAGGCCCAATTAGAGAAGTATATATGTGCTGTCTGGTCAATGGTAACCCTATCAACAGTCTGAAAAATGATAATCATCAAAATAATGACAAATTTAGTATTTCACCTAGAATTGTTTTTCAAATAGGTACATATCTCTAAGTTATTGGCTTTTTTTTCGCAATTCAAGTGAAGCTTTTGGTAACTGCAGGTCCATCCACAGAGATGTCAAATGATCACTGTGACCACTGAGTTTGTTGATAAGGTATCCAACGCTTAGTTTTTTAAACAATTACTTCATCTATAAAAAAATATAGATTTGAACAAATTTCTTTTGAAATGTATCATTTTTATTTATAAAATATTATAAATTTTATGTATAATTTTAATGTTATAATTATTTTATACTCTATAAAATCATGTGCGAAAGAATAATCCAAAATTCAATAAATTAGCTGACAAAAATCCTTTTACCATTCGGTACCACCAATGGAGAAACTTGGTTATTCATTACTATGGTCCTCATCCTCTCCAACATTTTTTATTATTTGTTCTGTTGATTATAGCTACCCTAACAAGTGTGAGATGGTATCTCATTGTGGTTATATTCATTACTATTGTAAAGAATCCAAATAACTCACCATTTGACTTAAATCACTTACCTTAGTTGATTGCGATTTCTTTTCGGGTTCTATTTTTACAGCCTAAATGCAGAAAAAGAAAGGAAAAGGATGGAAGGAAGGAAATAAGAGATGAAAAATGAACATTATTTACAAAGTTTATCATAGATTTTTCTCCAACCAAGGAAGCTAAAAAGACGATTTTGTATTTATAAATATAAATTCTATGAGTTAAAATTATTATATTTTGTTTGAAATTATAACTCTTAGATAAATACTTAAGGACACTAATAAATATTCTGTTTTCACTATTTAGGTGCCAGTTTACATCTCACTTTTCCTATGTGTATCAAAGATACGTAAAGATTTATTGCCATGAACATTGTAGCTAACACATAAGCAAAAGAAAATAAAAACCCTCATCCTTCAAAGCCAGTAACATAACAGATCTCTCTGTATGAGTGAAATACTCGTCATAGGTTTTGGGTGATGCTGTGAAGCAATGGGATAGTGACAGAACTGAGGGCACAGAAAGCAGTGACATTTATTTTTAGTGCCAGAACATGAGCAATGGATGACAGCCCACCGGAAAGTCTGTGATGGGTCAGAGAGTCACAGAAGATTGTGAACTGCAATCAGCACATACTGAAAAGCCAAAGTGAACATTAGCAAGCAGAAATGCGCTCCGGTACAATGAACCACATCACCTGTTTTCTTTGTCTTTTCTTATTAGGAGGATGAAGTCCTTCCATCTGATTGCTGATTGGAATGGCCTAATATAAGAGCACAACCCCAAGTATGGTCTTATTTTACCTGAGAGTCAAATAAGTACCACATATAAACAGAGCTAAAATGTTTATATCAAGACCCATTACACTCATTTATTGCATCTACTCTATGCAGATGTATATAACTCCAAGAAGTTGACGGAGCTTAAATTCTAAAGTTTCAAGCAAATATTTCAGTTTGGATTTACTTTTCCTGGTATAGAAAAATCTGTAAGATTTTCATTAATAAAATTCATTTCAGATCTCTTTCCTTTCCTTCCCTTCTCTATGTAAAGGCTGCTTGAGCGATATTTTTCCTTCTATATTTCTAATGCTTGGTTACGATCAAAGGAAAAGTTTTCTAAAATTCTGGCAATCTAATCATACAACAATTTTGTAAAAAGTGCATGGGTTTTTATTGTACAATAAAAATCTAGAGATCTAAAGTTCTAGGAATGCTCTGGAAGAATTGGTTGTGATTTAGGATCTTTAGTGGAGTATTCTACAGTTTTACCCAACCAAAGTTTATCTGTGCTAAAAAAGACAATTCCTCAAGTATAAGTATGCATTCTTGGCATAGGAAAGATACAAAAACAAAAATAAAATTTGATTGTTTTATGGATTTTTTCAAAGTAAGAAATTAAAAATTAGGCCTAATGCTCCTTATAATTTCTTTCCCTTTTATTTGTTTGGTGGTATTAGCACAAACTTATATTTTTTAAATTCTATTATCTGAAGATGCTAATGCCAAATATCTTCTTAATTTTCCACATCTTGTGCTTCTGTAATGAAGACACATACTTTCCTCAGATAACAGGTTCTTGTTATGCTGACACACTTATGGTTTTGGGAAAGAAACGAAGTTCGTAATCAAAGAAATGTTTTGTTTTGTTTTTTTAATTTTTTAAAATTTTGGATCCTTTCAAACTGGATCTTTGTTAATGAGTTTCCAATGTGCTACTATGCTTTCTTGAATTTATGCAAATGTAATTCATTAAATTGACAAGAAAATAAGTGAGCTGGTATTGTAATGGTGTCAATCCATTAATAGCTTCTAATTTGTAATTGGGCAATCAATACAATTAAAAATGTACACTCACAGATGCAAGGTTAAATCACTTCTAATCAATTAGAATTGGTAGTCACACTGCTGTGTGTGAGATCTAAGTTCTCCTCACTCAGTAGTGTGTGTGAAAGAGAAGTTAGGTCTAGACACATCACCACCTTTCAGAGCTAGACTGAATTTCATTTGAAAGGTGTACAGCATGACAAGGATTTGGCATAGGTATTATCTTGAATTAACATCTTTTCTCTAAAAGCTCAAAATATTAGGAGAAATATGCTCATCAAGTTCACAAAAATCTCTAAGAGGTTAGTACAAATTTTATGAGCCAAACATCAGAAGCACATAGAGATAATAATGAGAACACTGTGACTGAAATCCACCAAGGAGAGAGAATTGAGGTCAAAAGTGGTCCTGAGTCAGCCACTGGTGACACGTCATTATGTGCATCTTATTTTTGTCTCTACCTCTCTTCGCTCTCCTTCTACTTTCCTCTTGCTCCTCCACTCCCCAAGTTCCATAGGACTGCCAGAAATTCTCATGATTAATGCTTAGCTATGGCTGAAGAGTTTGTTGACACTTGCCCTGGGAAACAGAGCACACTTGAAATAACCATTGGTCCTTGAGCTGAGAGTCAGTGGGGATGAATTAGAATCAAGTAATGGGTTAAACGTGAACCAAAATAATAAAAAGGAAATCCCGCATTTTTAGTTTTCCTTTCTATCTACCTTTTTTAGTTTTTATCAACTCTAAGGTCAATGAGAATTGGTGTTTGGTAGACACTTCTACAGTTTTAAGATTATTTTAAGATTGAGATCAGATTTATTTTTACTTTTTAAGATTAAGCTTGGTATAAATAAGTAGTGGCAGCTAATTAATTATGGATCAAATAATGTATATTTTGAAAAAATTTAAAAATCAGTGTAAATGTAAAATCTAAATAACAATTTTAGATTAAAATACATTTAAAAATTAAAATGAATGCTAGATGACATTTATACGAGCTTAGATTCAAACAGTGTGTTTCAAGATATTTGCTATGTCCTTTAAAGATAGTTCAAGATGAGGCCATAGGATCCCTCAGTAGTAATAAATTACAGTCCCAGTACTAAATTATGGCATAAGATCCCACTAGGATAGCAAAATAATACAGAAGACAATACAAAACTGTGTTGATGATTTTAATCAAGGGCGATTCAGTAATAAGGAGGTAGGGTAGCTCTTCAAGACACTCAAGAATATCGGCTCATAAGAATTAGTTGAGAACATCTTGAAAATGCTACCTCTTTAGTCCTCTACCCAAGAATATTCCCAAGAAACAGAGCTTGAGACATGGTAACTGAGAAAGAGGGTTTAAAACAGCTTCAGCGAACTCTTCAGAACAAGGCTTACTCTATGTGGCAATCTTATTGGAAAACATTCTTTTATATTTTCTTTGAAATGCTAATAAATATTAGAATAAATTCCAAATGCAGCTCAACAAAGGTTTATCAATAAGACAGTACCCCATATGACTCAAATTTTAAAAAGAAACTTCAGAAGCATTGGAAACAGCCAGTCTGTTTCACTTCTTTCTATGTTCATTTAGTGTGACTTTTCTCATATATTTAGTTTTAAATGACTGGAATTAATAAAACAATTTTAGTAAAGAGTTAAGAAATTTATATGCTTATTTAGAGCCAGAGAAATGCACTTCAATTATCTTATGAATAAAATATCAGGTCTAGGACCAAAATAGCTCTGGGTGACTACACTTTCCTAGATAGTCTAAAATGATAGAAGTATATAGATGATGTTGAAAGTGAATATTGAAAGGAATGCTAAGTTTCTGAAGATCCCCATAATTAGGAAGAAAATGTTTATTTCTATAACCTAAGCCTCCTAGGGCATACAAATCACCTGTCAGCTATTAGTCTACTTAATCGACTATTATTTTACTTAATCAACTTAAAGGAATTCACATTCACCCAAGCTGACCCTGGAAGACTCTCTATACCTTGGTTTCTGTGGGATCCATACTGGAAGACTTGCTGATTGAAGCAAAGGAAGTGGACACCTAGGAAAGAAAGAAATCGACAGTCTGATTTTAGTTAACCTGCAACCTACTTCGTCCTTCGGCTCCTCTTAACCATACTTGCTCTTACCTGTTTACTTTGTTTTTACCTTGGTTTTACCTTGTCTAGAGTATGACTCCCACAAAAGTCCAGTGGGTAGTATTGCCAAGTGGGTAAAAGCCTTTGTAACCAGATAAAATGGGTTCAAATTTGGGATGTGTTGCTAAATAATCTTGGGCAAGTTACTCGAATTTTCTGATTTTGTTTCCCCTTTCTCAATTTTTCTTCACTGGATGACAACTACCTTATAAGTTCATTACTGCCCTGTATATAAGTGCTCTGTAAATATTATTATAATTATTGTTTCTGTTATTTTTAAAAAGAATGTGGACTTTATATTTGACAGAAAATTGTCCAAATGCCAACTCTGCCAATTACTAGCTCTGTGACTTTGAGTCTCAGTTTCTGAAGTACAAAAAATGGGACCTATAACTTATATTTTACGGGGTTAAGAGTATTTGAAATAATATGTGTAAAATGTATGGCACATTGTAGGTGCTCATTAAATTACTAGTGCCTTATTTCTAAGATATTTTACAAAACAGAAGGAACAAAACGTAACTCTGGGAAACAGATGCAGCTCGATTAGAGGCGTCCAGTCAGTGTCACTGTAAGGAAGAGACGTGGGAGACAGGTTCAATAGCTGTCTCATCTAGGCTCCTCCCTAGTGGGCAAAGGAGATGAATCATAACCGAAGTATTCAAGAAACACCTTTCGTAGGGATGCAAGGGGGTGGTGGAATCAGCCCCTGCAATCTACCACCCAAACAGTGTGAGATGTGTGCATGATACTTGCATGGATTTGAATATTACTCTAGTACTTTACTTGCATTACGCTGGTTAATATTAAATAGATGATTACCATCTTTGTGAATTCCTACCCAGGCTCATTAAATCTCCTTAACATTTGAGTCTGTTAGATTTTAGAGCCCAGAGATTCCATCTGGCACAAGATACCTTCTTAAGTAAGCAGCTGTCAATAAACAGCTGCTGCCCTGCCAACAATACCCAGAATCCTGTCTCTGATGCCCTGAGCGACTTCAGAGGCCGAGACCCAGGGCAGGATGAGCTCATCCCTACTGGTCTCCTGCCTCTCCGATTGCCACACAAATCCATTCCAGGTGACAGTGTGAACCCACTATAACCCATGGCCCACGAACAAAATCACCTTCCTCACAGACCCCACTCAATGTAGACGACGTTGGTGCTTACAGTTAAATTACCATGATTTACAGATAAAAAGCCTAAAGCTTCAGAATACTGATTACGCAACATAATCATATGAACTTAGCTACTTCTGAGCACCCTTAACCACCAGCTAAGCATTCCCCAACTCCAACACATGCACGCAAGCGTGTACACACACACTTGGTCCTGTAGCAGGACATGTAGTGGTCTCTCTTACCAAAAGTAGGTTCCTCCAACCCCCACCATTGAATTAATGAACAAATGTATGAATAGTCACTTTTTCTTTGAGAATTTCTTAATTTGTGGGGATTAATGTATATAATTCTATCTTTCTACAATTAGAATTGGTTGTACAAATTTCCATTCAAACTCAAGAAGTTCTGCTTTGCTACATCCCACTCCTTCGATGATTACTTTCAATCATATAAAAAGACCAAACGCTCCATATGAAAGTGCTTTTTAAGCTGTAAATCCTTAAGTGAATGTTAATTTTCTAAACATTCAAATTTACTAAAATACCTCCCCCCAATCACACAGCCATGGGGTTTCCAACCTGCCTTACTACTTCATGAAGCAACAGCTGAATGTGATCCTGTATTCCTAGAAAAGCTTTCAAAGGCCCACCAAGAACAGTAAAATCTACGAGGAATAGCTGTTAATAAGCATGGAGCATGTTACCATGGGAATTTAGCTGAAGGCCTTGGCCTCACCTGTTCTCAGCACAGATTCCTCCATGAAAGTTTCATCCCGTCGCTAAGGCACTAACATTTTGAAATTGAAATAAAAAACCTATTCATGGGATCTGGGTATAAGGGAAATAATCCTACCCCATTGTGAACCCATTCAACTCCAGACAACTGTATTTTGTTTTCTCCTATTTTTAAAAACGAGGACCTTTTATTTTTATCTTTAGTGAGATATTGAATATACATTCATTTTAAATGTTCTATACTTTTTAAATTTCTAATTATAGGTGTGAATAACATGATTTAAAAAATTTGAAGCGTTAATTCAAATGTAGTTTGTGTCAGGTACTTTGTTAGATGATGGGAATACGGTGGTGAAACAGGCAAAAGTTATAGCCTCATGAGAGAGAGATAACCTGAATAATCACTTCAATGATTACTTGTGGTAAGAGCTATAAAGGGGCCCACAAAACATAGACTAGGCAGCCAGAGTTAGTTGAGGAGACAGTTGGGACTGGTGATTCTGAGGAAGGGATAGTTAACGTGACAACTGAAAGATAAGGTGGCATCACCCAGGCAAAAGGCCAGGAAGGGCCCTCTGAGACATGCGTGCTGAGGCTGGGACCTCGGCTGCCTGACTTCTAAACCAGTGATTCTGCAGCCGGACCTGCCACTTGGCAGCCAACCATAAAACACAACTATCAATACAAATATATACCAAAATATCTCTATTGGGATTAGTGCTGTAAGTCAGCCTGAATTTGCAGGTATAACAATACTTTCATTTCCAAATGACCCATGCAAGTCTCTTAAGATCCAGAGTATCATTAGTTTACACTATAATTTAGGTGCTCTGAAAGAGCACCTATGTGAGAATCCTATGTGACAGAACAAATGTTTGAATTCCAAGTCCGTATCAGGCCCACATCCAATAATCTTGCTGTAATTGTCAAGCTGTATTAAAAATAACCAACACTGATAAACGAGTAATTTCATCCTGGAAGAAATGAATATTTAATCCTGTACTTATCCAATACAGCATCTTATACCCCGCATTATTCAGCAAAATCTCTTTAAATGTGTTCACTTGCTAAGTAAGAATTCGGGAAGTTTACTGCAGTAAATGATTAGCGATATCACGGAAAGATGATATGCTTTTAAGACACTTGAAAAATAGGCACTGCTTTCCTTTTTTCACATCTATTGTGCAGCTGTCTCCCAGTCTACAGCCTTCTAGCTCTCTTACCCATTCTGGCCAGATTAATCCTCCCGCATGTCACTCCACACACGTCTCCCTCTAAAGTAGAACCAGCAATGATGACTCTTGTTGCTCGCTGTATCACACAGAAATCTATTCCCCTGCCTTTAAAGACACCCAGGCTTCAATCCCACATCATCTCCCAATTCGGAACAGCTGCTCTGGGCAGCCAGCCCATCCCTGTCTGAGTTCACCTCATTTACCTCTCCCTTTATATTGTTTTCACACACGTGCCACTGATTAGGATGCTTCTCCTCCCCAAATATCGAAATCCTACATGCCCTTTTTTTTCAGGTGTATCTTACTAGCTCCCAGTCCTGGCATTGTTAACTTCTGAACCACTGAGATCAGAACTTAATGGGCATCCTCCCTCAATCACAGACTCACTGGTTCATAGCCCCACATACAGGCAGATAATCTCACAACTGTGTCATGAATTGTCTCCTCCACCGGATGGCGTCCCTTTAAAAGAACTGTCTGTTGGGTGCACTAATCTGCTGACCCCCGATCTTACTCATAGCAGGTCTCCATCCAGGGCCTTTTCTTGTTTATACAGGGAACTTAGTGAGGCTGCACAAACAGAGATAGAAGACCTAGTACCAACCTCAACCATGGGATGCTGGATGTGAGTGGAGAGTTGTGAGCTAGCCCACAGGTCCTGGTGAATAGCCAAGGTGGGAGAGTTAAAGGCTCCCTTAGAAAAGATGGAGTCCTAGACGGCTTACTCATCCGTTCTGCTGCCATTAAATCTAGCTGACAAAAAAGTCATTCCCTCAGCTCCTTACTTGTCTGTCTTCCACGCGATAGAGTCCTTTCACTTGCTTAGGTTCCCAGAAGACTCAGCTACTTTCTGGGCACTTCCAGCTGGTTTATAGTAATCCACACTCCCTCCCCTCCCCTTCAGTCACACAAGCCTCACTTGTCACTGGCTGGCTTGGTTCAGAATGTGCTCACAGAGAGTGGGCCAGCAGGTGAGATGATGACTCAGAACTGTTTCACCTCAGCCCAGACCTTGCTTCCTTTCCCCGCCCCTAACCAGCAGCATTCCTATGTCCTCCTACCTGCAGCACTAATCACCCTTCACACACCCGATCTGCCTGTGTCTGTTGAAGGTTACTAGGAAGGTTACTAGGTATTTTTCTCTCTGATAACCCATCAGTAGTTTCATTCTAAATCACAGACCATCCTCTCCCCGGTGGCAGCATGACAGTAGAAGCTACAGGCTCTCTCTCTAGCCGTCTGACCTGTCTCCTAAAAGCCTCTTCCACCTGCT
This sequence comes from Rousettus aegyptiacus, assembly GCF_014176215.1. NCBI lineage: Eukaryota > Metazoa > Chordata > Mammalia > Chiroptera > Pteropodidae > Rousettus > Rousettus aegyptiacus. The sequence continues at coordinate 54,100,861 of NW_023416311.1, forward strand.
CCGTTCTTCTCTGTGTTAATATTCAGTCACAAGCCCTCTCTTTCTATTATTGCTACTTCAGAAAGTTGATTTCTCCCCATGACTCTGCGATTTAGTATGTGAACGACTCTACGTACCTTATCAGCAACTTTATCACCAGACTACATTATTTTGCCTTAAAGTGAGGAAGCCAAGAAAGATGCAGGCTCAGATCCCCACTTCAGTACCTACTAATCCACATTAATTAACCTCCTGGAGCTGGAGCCTCCATTCTGTTATCTGGAAAATGGGCGTAATACCACCTGACTCTGGAGTTGACACAAGGGTCAAACGTAGGAAACGCGTCTGGCCCTGAACCACCTCGAGTGGGCGCAGTGCTGGGTGCAGTCCTCATTCCCATTCTAGCCTTTCATTTCTTCTGCCACCCACGCTCTTGGTCTCATCATGTATCTCCCACACCTGGATTACATCACTGACCTTCTAATAGTTTCCATGCCTGGTTCTCTCCTACTCCCCTTCGTACCTCCATCTTTAGCTCCCAATCCTTTCTGTCTATGGCTGACTAATTTATCTGAGATAAATGTGCACCATGATCCCACTCTGATGAAATGCTAAACTATCTATGGTTTCCCACTGTGTCCAAGATAAGGTCCAATGTCTTCTGCCTGAACTTTTATTTGACCTAATCGACTTATTCCACTTCCTCTCATGCTATGGCCTACACCACGTCTCCCCTCCAGCCAGAATGGTGTTCCTTCTGTCTCATGGACACCTCATCAGGCAGCATAACTCACTGTGTGAGAGGGGACTCTGGACTCGAGATTGTCTGACGGGATTCCAGCTGACACTGAACTCATGTGCAACCCTGAGCAAGTTACTTAACCTCTCTGTGCCTTAGTTTCTTCATCTGTAAAATGGGAATAGTAACAATTCTTACTTCCCCTCATAGAGTTGTTTTAAGAATAAATTACTTTTTCTTAAGTAACCAATTATAACAGTGCTTGGCAAGTGATACATGCTGGGTAAATGCTAGCTAGCATTATCACCACCAACACCATCATGCCCCCTTCCACCTCTGAGCCTTTCATCTTGCCATTCCCACTGCCTATGAAGGCTTTTCCTTGTTTAGGTCCCACTTATTCCTCTCCTGGAAGATTTAGCTCAGTATGTATCTATTTTAGCTCATATCTTCTCAACTCATATACATGTTTATACCTCTCACTTGAACACTTAATCATTTATGCTGCATTGGAGGGTTACTGAGCTCTTATTTAAGCATATGTCATGTCTTATCAATCAAGAGGCAGGGGCCAGTTCTGTGCCCCACAGTGCCTACCATAGTACTGAATGTATTATAGCAAACGAAACTCAAAAATCACTGTTGATTCAAATTTTTATTTCCATTTCCTAATCATCAGAATTTTAAATAAAATTTAATTTTACTTCAATTATACTTAAATAAAGTATAATGTTAATATCTCGATTTTAAAGCTAAACTCAAGAATGTAATTAATAAATTAGAAAACTTAAGTTTCAGTCTGATGACTTCTTAGTGGCCATGAGTCCATGAGCAAGTTGATTAAACCTACTAAGCATGGGAATTGTATGCACCCTGCAGAGTTATTATGAAAGTCAAATTAGATACCAAATATTAGGGCAATGTGGGCAAAACACAAAATAAATATTAAACATTCTCTAAAAATATCTGACAAATTAATAACTGACTTTTAACTTTTAAAACTAGCTCTACTAGATGCACGAGAGAAAAACAATTTGTTTCTGAACCGTAGTAAGATTCTTTTAATAACACATCTCAAATAATGAAAGAAAGGAAATCATATATATTTTTTAAAATAAAAAACCTTCTTTCCTCACAACATCTATAAGGCAGACCCAAATTTGAACTCCACAAGGGCAGGGGCCATGCCAGTCTCAGTTGCTGCACATCCCCAGAACCTTGTACACAGTAGTTCCTTAACAAGTATTTGTTAAATAAATGTATGCATTTGTGCATGAACATACACAAAAGAATTATCTGATAGCTCAAAAGCAGCATTATGAGTTTGACTCAATCATCTGAGATTTCATTCAAAGCACAAGTCAGAAAACTGGTTAGGAAAACATAATTTAAACATCTAGTCATTGACATCCTGGCTTTCCTCAACCTGGGAGATGTACAGCTTAAAAACATAGGAACGCGCAAAACACCCCCAAGCTGAGCTGCTTCCTGTGAGACGCCTGGAACAAACAATAGGTGGCTGCTGAGGGGCTTTCTAAGCAAGGCACTGACATTCTGTAATTCTTTCTGTAATGGTGGATTATTCACTTCAGGAAATGAATATTCAGATGTTTCGGTTTGTCTATTGTTTGTCATGCTGTCACACCATGACATACATTCTTGCAATGCCTTCAATTATTAACATGGCATAACAATGTTGCTTTTTCTAAAGAGACCAGAAACACAATCACCTAACAAAGTATGGTATTTATCATAACAAAAAGATGATTCCCATAAAATATAAACAATGGACCATCTATTAATGAAGTCAAGGTATCTCTTTTCAGGGAGAACATAGCTTTGCGCCAGCAGATCTACTTGGGCACAAACTTACACCTCAGCATGTATGTGATATGGATAACGTCAATTATGATAGGATCTTAAGTACAATATGATGTTATAAGAGACCAGAAGTGGGCAACTATTTCTGAGATGTGGGTTTGGAAGGTAGTTAGGAAAGCCTTCACAAAGGAGATGGGAACTATTTATTGAGTATTTATCGTGGTGTGATCAACAAAGTGGTGGGGACTACAGAATCTTCCATGTGCCAGCTACTGTGACAGACACCTTACATATCTGATTTCAGTATATCTTTATAAAATCCTAGGAGGTAACCATTATTATCTGCATTTTATGAATGAGAAACCTGAGGCTCAGAGAAGTTGGGTAACTTGTCTAAGATCTCACAGTTAAGAAGTGGTAGGAGCTTAGATTTGAACACAGATATGAAAATGTCCATGCACTTTTGACTATAACAAGCTGATTCCTCTACTTTTGAAAATTAAAACAAACGGAGCTAGAGGTTGAGAAGGGGTGAGCTAGATTTAGAGGTAGGAAAATACCAAAGATACCAAATCCAGAGCGCGGCCAGCTAGATGAAGCAGAGCACTGCAAAATGAGGTGGCATGCGCATGATCTGGGGGAAAGAGATGATGACTGATTCTATCTCAGCTGAGTATGCTGTGCGTTCATGAAGTATAGCATTAAACAGGGACACACAGACTTAAAATAAAAATAGAATGCCTGAGCTCTACTTGTTCCGGGAAGGGAGAGCATACGAAGCTTTGGCTTCTGATGTAACATGTGGACAAACTTCAAAATAAACATCCAAATGCTGCCTGGCAACCGGGACAATAGCTACAGCTGAACTGTGATCTCGTCCAAGCCAAAGAAGCTGCAGAATGTTTGGCCACATCCTGCGTGTGTCTGATTATGAGCTCTGACACTGGACCACCCCAAGTGCTTAGAAAAAAATCCACAAAGGGCATGAAGTTGAACTTACGGCATTGCAAGGCAACTGCTTCATTTTCATTGCTTTGCAAACTCCAGTATTGCAGTGTTTTCGTTATTTGTTTTGTTTTTCATTTTTCTCCTGGCATGATAATTATTTTATGGGCAAGGAAAAGAGCAAACTACACAGCCCGGATTAGTCATCGAAGAGTGTAAATGGAGTTGTTTTTTTTGTTTGTTTGTTTTGTTTTGTTTTTCTGAAGTTGTGCTCCTGCCTTTAGAGATCTTGGTTGCTTATCTTGATGCATGGAATAATTCCAACTGTTTCTGACATTGGCTGACCAAGATAAAGCCAAGTAGAGAAGTTAGACCTGGAAAAGACAGCCTAGTTTCCTCTTCTGGGTCCTTGCCTAGAAAAGGTTTGTCCGGCTAGGATTTACGTAATCCTGTGAGTCAAGCAATCTCAGCATACATGATTAACAATGAAGATGGTCCCTGACAAGCTATACAACCTTGTGTCTTAACCTCTCTGGAACTCAGTTTCTTCATCTATAAATTGCCAGGATTGAGAATTCTGGAGTTCTGCAGCTCTAATATTGCATACTGTAGTTATGTGAAGCTTATTAAATAATGTAACCAATGGCATATATTCAAATGGGAAACACAGGAATTTAGCTTTGAGAGTCTCACAGACCTGGGGTCTAGTTCTAGTGTAGCTTTGGGCAAGCTACTTAACTTTTCCAAATTTGAGCTTTTCAATTTGTCGAATGAGTATAAAAATTATACCCACCTCAAAAGATGGCAGTGAGGATTAAATGAGGGTGTGTTTATAACATGTTTGGCTCAGTGCCTGGAACATGGTATGTCGATAAACAGCAGTGATTTTTATTACAGCCTCAAAAGTCTTTCTCAGTCTCTCCAAATGGAAAAGCAATTCTATGGTGACCACTCCTTTGAAAAGTTACACACTAATGTTGTTTATCTTTCTTAAGAAAAAAAGGGCAAAAATATTTTATTTTATGGCATTTTCTTTGGATTCAAATGCATGGCTTCTTTAGGTCTAGGTTCAAGTACATATAGGAATAAGAATCTTGGTAGCAGCACAGGTTTTTACAAATCCTAAAAGATTATAAGCTCGTCTAAAGCATCTATGGTTATTGATGATGTGATTATTATATAATAAAAAATCCTGAGCTCTGCTGAACAAGTGTCTCAGGGCCTTTCAGCTTAGCTTCCATAGTGCATTCAAATTCATCTCTTAGGTATAGGCCTAACAAAGGATGAGAGAACATGAAAACTTTTATGGTCCTTGTGTTATAAAACCAATTGCCAGCCTAATCTCTTACAGAAATGATAGAGTCAAAATGTCACTAACAGAAAGTGACTTGGAATGTATACAGAAATACTGAGATAGAGCCAATTGTGTGGTGGCTGAGGTATGGGCCTGTCACATGCCCATGCTTGTAGCCAGTGAAGCATGTTCTAAATAAGAAGGCTTACATGACAGGAACTATAACAAGGCTTCCTTGTCCAAGTTGATCTTTAAATAATCAAAATAAAAATGTGAAGCGAAATAAAATTTCATTCTGGAAACCATATAAGAATAACGAATTCACAAATGTACACTAACAGCAAGTTTAATCTACGGAAATATTAAAAAGGTAGAGGAGCCACTTGAATTTGAATTCCAGCTCTGCTACCAGCTGTGTAACCTTGAACAAACTCCTTAACTGCTCTGTGCCTCAGTTTCCTCCTCTATAAAATAGAAATAATTATAGTACCTTCCACTGCATGTAATCCCTCTTTCCCCTAGGATAAAAATTCAGGGGAATTAAGAATTGATTTTAAAGTAGGTCTCAATCGAAACTGATATAAAAATATAAACATTGTTGCTTATCCTTCAGTCTAAACAAAAATTCTGTATTCCTACATAATAAGGAAGTTTTTAGTTCTGAACTATTTAATCCTGCTGTTTAAAAATTTTGCCATATTCAAAGATGGCTAATTTATCCCTTCTCTACTGCCTATTAAAATGCATAAAGAAATTCTGTCAATGAAACTATTATCTGTTAATTCTAATCAGTGTACAATACTCTCTTTCACACAAGCAGGCAACCTCATGCATCAGAGAGAATTTCAACAGTATGAAGATATTGAGCATAACAATTGAGAGCACAATATTGATTCCTCATGTTTTTTTCGAATTTAGATATAAATTCCTTTCTCAGTTATTTAAACTGCCTAGATATAAACTACTAAGTGTAAGATTTTTATAAGACCAGTCTCCTGAAAAGACCTTTAGAATCAAATAGAATCTTGCTATATGACCTGGGGTAAATTATTTAATCTCACTGGGCCTTAGTCTTCTCATTTACAAAATTGTCCTAATACCCACTTACCTGGTTGCAAAATATGCATCTCTTAAGAAGATGAAACAAAATCCTATGTAAATCACTTAGCACAGTAGTTTAATAAATTAATAAATGGTTGGCTTCTTTTTCTTTTTTCATGTAGTTTCAAATATTTAGATCTTAGAGTTTCTCCAGACTACACACATGTTGCTGTACCTAACTCTTCTCCAAGAGCATTCCAGAATTATTTAAGATTATTAAAACTAGCTAGAATCTCCATTGTTAAGTTTTGTTTCCTATTGGTTGTCTTTCCATTTTGAATAGTAGCCAAGTCTTTGGTTTATTGGTCTGTAGGAGACTGTGAAACAGACATACACAAAGAAGATGTGGCTTAGCACATCAATCAAAAGGTAATTGGTGTACTTTGCCAAGATTTTAATTGCAAATATGTAGGTCAGTGTTCATCATTTCCAATCTTTGAAAACATGTGAAGAAGTATAAGAATATGATTGTCAGAAGGACTGGAGAAGAAAACAATTCTAATTTGCTGGGATAGAAATCTGGCTTACTACAAAAATATTGACAATAATTCAGCACCTATTACTTCAAAAATTAAAAGATTCTCAAAACCAGAAGAAGGCTCAAACTCGATGGCTAATAGAGGTGAACCTTGCCTTTTTGATCTCTGAATATTCAGCAAGGGTGTACATCATTTCTTAGAGATGTAGTTAAAATTCCAAACAATTAATGATTAACTAATTGATTGACTGATTGACATAAGACTCTGGATTAGAGTAAGATATCACATTAAAGATATTTTAGTTTTATAACATTGCTAGGGAAAAAATAATTATTAGTTCTAATCTTTGAAACAATATGCAAAATATGCATAAATTCATAATTAAACATTTTATGCTGAAAATGTACATAGTGATTTGGCAATGAATGTTATGTCATGCCATTGAGCAATGTGACTGGCCAAGCAGTAACACCTTCAAGCAACGGTTCTTGGCCAAGGAACAGAGTAACTCACAGGCAGTGTGTGAGGAGGAAGGGTGGGATGTGGACGCTTAGAAACTTATAAAGGGAAAACGGTAGGAGGAAGAGAAAAGATTGTATCCTAACAAGCTACAAGCCCCTGAGGTGATTCTGAAACTCCCTGACATTGAAAATCACTGCTTTAGGTAGTTTAAAACAAGATGGCTTTATAGTGGGTCCATGAATGACCACTGTTTTCTACCATCTATTGTTATACATTGACACTTTCCTCCTGGTGACAAACTCAGTTTTATATTTTCCCTTGGTCAAAAGGAAGGAACCAGACAGGATAAGATATTATAATAAATTCACAAATGTACTTTTCAAAAGTACTTTCTAGCCAGTTTTTCCAGCCAGTGCAAATACTGCCAGCCCAGATTACTGAAGAGCCTAGGTGTTCCCTAAAACAATAGTCCTGATACCTCAAGAATATTTGTCCTGTCCAGCCTTCTGGTCCTAATCCCCAGGGACACTTGATATTTGTAATTATGCCTGAAGCCCACACCCTTTCTTACTATATAAGGAAAAAGTATGCTGTAGACATCACCAATCCCAGTACTGCTGTCATTTTATAGGAAGATATTCTGACCATTAAAGAAACTCTTAATGCTAAACATATCCACTATACAGGTCAGCTGCAAGGATTTTTTTTATAACAGGATGCAATTTTTAAATGCCATGTTAATTGAATTTCAGAGATAGTATTTGTCTATCTCTACAGGTCAGGGGTCTAAAATGCAAATGAAAATATGTGTTGGGTGACATGAAGGAGTACATCAGGCCAATACGAAGAAGAAATAGCGGGCTTTGTGCCAGAGTAGAGCATGTATGCCTCACCTAAGGGCTTTCAAACATTTTAATACATTGCACAGACCTAACTAAATTAGTCTGAATCCTGATGGAGGAACACTCCTCTGTTCCAGACACATAAAAATACTGGATAAAATTTAACATGAAAAAATAAATAAAGATATAAATCAAGAAATGGTGAGTATGAGAAAGAAGTTAAGAATCCTGGAAGATAAAATATTCTGGCTACCAGTTTCAATTTCCTACTGTACAGCAAGCCCTCTGAATCTGACACCTCTTTGCAAATAACATACTATGAAAAAATACATGACTAAAAGCAGGTGAGAAATTGTTAGCATGAGAATATTTGTATTCAAGGACTCTGATGATGACTAGCCATAGTAATGAAGTTACATAAGAGAATTTTTTTGCCTTTTTGGCTATAAATGCAATTTCCTATTTTCATAAGGAAGAAATTTTTAAAAAGCATCTGTAATATGTTCAAATAATTCTATTCTCTGTTACTTTTTCTGGCCACCCTCTTAGTGCAGCTAATATACAAACAACATCCAGGAGGCTGAGCCCCTGGTTTCTCTGTAGAAACAGGGTTTTCTCACCCCTCCCCTAACAACTCTATTCTGCACAACTCTGGAGGCTCCAAGGTCTGGTCTAGGTCTTTATACTTAAGTCACTTGTGTAGGGGACCTCAATCTATTATAGTCCAGACAGCAAGCACACTTACTAATCTAGCTTTAATCTCTTATGGCAACTTTGAGTAAAATAGGTGGGGTCCAGGCCCTTGCGTAGGCTCCACAGGTAGTCCATGAACATGGATCAGTTCAGTTCACAGGTACCCTTGATATGATTCAGAGGTCTGAGCCTCTGTGGATAGCTGGAATTCTCATCAAGGTTTCACTGTATTGCCAAGGCCAGAAGAAGGCTACTTACAGATAGGCTCTGTATAGTCCAACTCACTTCTTAGCGCAGTGGTTATCAAACTTTACTTGCTGTAAAGATTTATCTAGAGAGCTGCTTAAGCCATAGATTTTTCAGTGATCCTTATTGTGTAGGTCTGAAGTAGGGCTTGGAAAATCTCCACTTTTAAATAAGCATCTCAGGTGAATTAGAAGCATGCAGATGCTATCCAGACTACATATCATGAAACATTGTCTTGGAAAATTCCAAGGGTGTGTACCACATTCTCAGGACAAGGTTTTGATGAGATCCAGGGCCATGGATTAGTCTGGAATTACCCTAGTGGCCTGCATTTTCTATTTGAGAGCCAAAAACCTTCTCCCTTCTCAGGAGACCCCAACTGTTAAAGCTCATTCTTTGCAATTATGGAGGCCTCGCTTAGGTCACAGTTATGTGCTTCACTCCTTAGAAGTCCAACAGCAAAACTCACTGGGAAACTCATTAATGTTCCCTTCACTGCTCACCAACATCTCATCCGTTATTATCAGCGTGTAATGGAGCCTCTAGTACTGAGGAAAATTATAATAGTGTTAGCAATATAAAAAATGTTTACCAAAGTTAACTTGATTAATCAATAAAAATAGGCCTAAATCCTCTTTCCAACACATAAGAAATCCTCCCCAAATAAAACTAAGTGTAAGAGTTTGTTTAAAGTGTTGTAAAGGGATCTATAGGAAAAGACACAAATCCTACCAACAAAGCAGACTGAGCAGCAACTTTTACCTAAGAGGTGTCAATCATTCCTACTAGAGGAGCCAGTGAAAATGATAAAAGATGAGTAAATTGGAATCTGAGGTTCTCCCATCTTGCTATAGATATGTATTCACCAGGCGGCAGCTGCCAAATATAAATAACAAACTAGATTGAGACAAATGTGTCTTTAATGATAAGAAATGTCTGGAATTCAGGAGGTAATTCTGACTGTCGATAAGCTTGTCTATCCTTTCTTACACCTAGGTTGAGCGGTGAAGAAACAAACAGGAAGATGAACACCAGGAACCTGTCCCCTGGAAGCTGGCTTGGAGGACTGACAACATAGACCCAGTCAGCTATGGGGTCTCTAGTTAAACCATGTAGAGCCCAGGATAAAATGGAAATCTCAGGCATATCTGACACTTGATGGAAATCCAGCCTGTCTGCAAGGGACAATTGTCAAGAATATCTCATCAGATAATCCTAGAATTAATCAGAATTCTTAATCCCACATAACAGCCTATGTAGAAGTGTAGGGGGAGAATGTAGTGTTGTTAGGGGCAAGTATGGAAAGAAGAGATTAGGAAAATAATGAATGAGGAGATCCAATGTTTGGGAAGCGGGATGTGTATCAGACTTGTAAGAGACCTGCCTCCAACTGACTGTACTCCACTTGACTAACATCCCAGGCCTAGGAGTCTGTGTCCATCTTAGCTATTGGTATTTTCCATGTTATACAGGCCTCCTGGCTGTAGATCTCCTTTAAGGGAGTCATATTCCTATGTTTATTCCCAGAGAAATAGGCCCCCTTCTCTCAACCTTCCACTGTGCTCTTACGTAGCACCTGGATAAATGCTAGTTAGCACTTTTCACATTGTGTTTTTACATTTGTTTTTGGGATCATTCCTCACTTCTGTATCCCTACCCTAGCACCATGTCTGGCCCATTACACAGTCCCCTACACAGCCTCCCAAAAAAGAAGAAAAATCATTCTTTATTGATCTTTTGTTTATTATCTACTCTTTAATCTTTAGCCAAAGGACAAATAGATACTAAATTTTAAAACTCTACTTGTAAATCCAAGAAAATAAAAATGAATATAATTTTACCTTTTCCACGTACCCAGAATAAATCTCTATATTAATGTGATCACATCTTAGGGCATCTTATGTCAAGAGCAATCTTCTTTTTCAACACAATAAGTATTTATTAAGACATTACCATGGTAAATGCTATGGAGGCACAAAGATATGGATCCTGTCATCAAAAGGTTCACAGTATAGTAAAAAGCTGGTATTCTAAGAACAAAAGTAACCGTAACTAAGTGAGACTAAATGAGACTTTAGTCTGTGATAATTTTTCATGCACTGAAGCTAATTTTTTTGGAAAGTATTTTATAGAGAGCTGTTAATATGGCCTAAGAAACAATACAGTGTGGTGGTGAAGAGATAAGCCTCTTTCTTAATCTGTAAAATGGACATAATAAAGAGTATCTACCTAATCACAACATTATCATCACATCAAGTGATAAGTGTTTGCCTAGAACATAGTAATTTTCAGTAAATTTAGTTATATTAATACTGTTTTAATACAGATTATGATCTATTCTTTTTCTGAAACCTATGACGGTCACTTTCTAATAGTTTATTATTGTTGCCCAGCATAGACAGGAGAGTACAAGGTCGACAATGCCACCTTGCTAGCAGCAGGACTATGCACTGTCTCCACTTGAACCTGCTATGTTCAAATGCATGGACTTGCTCAGAAGTCAGCATGTCTTCTTAAGGGACATTATAAAGTGCCCTTAAACACTGAAAACAATGGAACCGAGTAATTATTTTTATGGCTTTCCATAACAATAGTGTAGCTCATTTATTCTTAACCAGGGAAGGGAACGCACTAACTAGAAGTATTTAAAAATGTGTTAGAGTGCTTTTGGTCATGCCCCAGCATTCAGGAGGAGCAAGACGGTCCTGCCCAATTAAGAACTGTCACTTTAAATGCCAATAGTACCCTGTTGAGAAACACTAGGTAGTTGACCTTTTTAAGTTAAAAGCTTTTCACAGAGAAATAATAAAATGTAATTGTTTGTGAAGATCCCTTGTAGTTTCCCAGTATAGAGATTATTAATTCAATATATCAGAAAAACTGGAAGATAAAATATGTTCTTATGAGGTCAGATACATTGGTGCTAAAACATATATCCCAGTCTATATAGTATCCAAAATGAGGGGATTGTAAGGTATAATGAAAAAGAATATGTATGTGTGTGTGTGTGTGTGTGCACGTGCACCCCACAACCTATGTATCCATGTGTGTACAACCCACACACATGCATACAGGTTGTGGGTTTTTATTTAAACGGGACTACCAGTTGAATAGTTTATATTTTGGGAAAAGTAAAGAGTTACACCTAAGAAATAGTAATGCCTTAAAGATGTAACTGTTATAATAAATATTTAATAAGAACACAAATACTTGGCTGATTTTAAGAATTTAGTTCAAATTAATTCCTCATGTTTACCTAATGGCTAGCTGACATGCACACTCTCTCCTTTCAAGCTGTTGTTTTATGTGATACCTTTTAAATTTTCACTGTAGAAGAGAAATTATACATAGCCAATTCAGAGATCAAGGAACTGAACTCACCACAAATACTATGTAATCAATTTCTCTAGCACATTGGGAATCTTCTCTCAAAGCACATGAACTGAATGACAGTCAACATTTATATTTGAATGTGCTACTTCACAAACACTGTGGTGTAGTCTGCAAAGCTCACCTGTTTATAATAGACATCAACAGTCCTTGCTGTGTGCACACAGATTTCACTCTATCCTCATTGCTGTTGGCCACCTACCCCTTCTCCATCAGTCAGCAGATGTGGCCTTTCCTAGTTCGGCATGACTTTGCTAAATGGCACTGTTTTAATCTTATACTCTCTCCTGGAACCCTGATAGCACTCCCTCCTCGACACATTCCCAGCAACAAATATCCTTTTAGATACTGAGAAGTCAGTGTGCAAAAGTTGAATTCAGTGCCCACATACAAAACATTAGGAAGTGGCGCTTCACAGTTACTCATAAGAAAACAAACTTTCCCCTTTTGAACAAGTAGATGCCACTCCT